>NC_084833.1:103310615-104560615 GCF_033115175.1 Lepus europaeus | reverse complement strand
TGCATCCTTTACAAAACTTGACTTTTGTAACCTTTACAAAAACTCACTTACTTATTCTAGTAAGCTTTTTTATAGATTCCATTGAATTTTCTGTGAAGCAATCCTGTGGTTTGTGAATAAAGATGGTTTTCCTTCTTTCTTTCCAATCTTGGTTACTATTATTGTTATTATTATTATTATGCTGGGTACATGCACAATGATGAAGGAAGAGTACCTCCCTGTATAGTTTGTGGCCTTGGTGACATGTGGGGGGTGGGGGGCAGCAGAAGGGTTTAGAGATGCTCTTTGCCAGGCTGAGGAAGTTCCCTTCTGTTTGTACTTGGCTCTGAATTTATGTCCTGAATGGATGATTTTCTCAAATGCTTTATCTCAACTGTTGGAGTAATAGGCTTTTCTTTTTTAAAATTTGTTTCTATGGTGAATTAAATGAATGGATTTTGAGTGTTAAACCAACCTTGCATTCCTGGGTTAAAATCCTGCTTAGTGTTAATTATTGCTCTTTTTGTATACAGTTGGATTCAACTTCCTAAAATTTTATTTAGAATTTTTCATCTATGATATTAATCTATGAATTTCTTTTCTTATAAGTTATTGGAATAGAATATTATAATAATGTAATTATAGTTCGTATAATATTCCTTATAATAATTTATAATAATAGTAATCATTTGTCCGATCTTGGTATATGGACAAAGCTGGTCTCCTACCGTGAGTTACGCAGCGTTTCCTCCTTCTCAGTTATCCAAAAGAGTGTAACATTGCTTTTGGTTTTTCTAAATGTTTGGGAGACATCAATGAACCTACCTACCTACCTGATCCTGAAGTTTTATGGCTGGAAGATTTTAACTTCAAATTCAATTTCTGTAATAAGTTTTTATCTATTCAGGTTACTCGTTCTTCTTTCATGAGAATGGTCGTTTGTATCTTGGTTGATGACTGTTTTCTAATTTACTATAGGACTTGGCACAGGCATCTGTGGTCCGCACTCACGTGGAATCTGTAGGACTGCAGTGTCTCTGTATTCATCTTTTGTGCCTCCTCTCTGTTTGCACTGATCAGCTTACTTAAAGGTTTATCCGTCTGAGTGATAATCTCCCAGAAGCAAATTGTAGTTGTATTTCTTTTCTTTATTGTTTTTCCGTATTCTATTTCATTGATTTCTATTCTGATCTGTGCTAGTAATTTTTTCCCCTACTGCTCCCCTTGTGTTTCATTTACTCCTTTTAAAATTTTTTAGATTTTTTTTTACCCCAGAAAACTTTTATTTAAGGAATACAAACTTCATGCATTTCATAAATGCAACTTTAGGAATATAGTGATTCTCCCCCCGTACCTGCCCTCCCACCCCTACTCCTACCCTTCTTCCTCCTCCCTCTCCTATTCCCATTCCTATTTTTTACTAACATATATTTTCAATTTAACTTTATGCACATAAAATTAACTCTATACTAAGGAAAGAGTTCAGCAAGTAGTATGAAAAAAAATCCTGTTCCTCAACAATCAAGGCAATGCTGTTCAAAGTCATTGCATCTCAAAGTGTCAATTTCATTTATGTAGATTACTTTTTTAGGTACTCTATTAGTTATCATAGATCAGGGAGAACATACGGTATTTGTCCTTTTATGACTGGCTTATTTCACTAAGTAAGTATGATGTTTAACAGTTTCATCCATTTTGTTCAAATGGCAGGATTTATTTATTTATTTATTTGAGAGACAGAGTTACAGGCAGAGAGGGAGAGACACAGAAAAAGGTCTTCCATCCGCTGGTTCACTCCCCAAATAGCCACAATAGCAGAAGCTGGGCTGATCCAAAGCCAGGAGCCAGGAGCTTCTTCCAGGTCTCCCATGTGGTTGCAGGGGCTCAAGCATCCACTGCTTTCCCTGGCCATCAGCAGAGAGCAGGATGGGAAGTGGAGCAGCCAGGACTCAAACCAGCACCCATAGGGGATGCCAGCACCACAGGTGGAGGCTCAGTTTACTATGCCACAGTGCTGGTCTCTTAATTTACTATTTGCTTTTAGGTTTCTTAAGGTTAGACACTGAGACTTCTAATCTGATCTTTTTCTCTTTGCTTCTTTTCTACTAGAGGCTGTTAGTGTGTAATACCCATTCCCTCGCATGCACAATGCACTGTGTCAGTGGCTTCCCACGCTGTTGGCTAGGTCATTTTTAATTTTTGTTTGGTTCAAAATGATTTGTAATTTTCTTTTTGAGTTCTCCATGATCCACAGGTTATTTGGAAGTGTGTTGTTTAGCTTCTAAACACTTGATGAGTTTCCAGAGAAATGTATCTCTGTTATTAATTCCTAATTTAATCGAATTAAACTGAGGAAACACATACTGTAAAGTTTGAGCTCTTTGATATATATTGACATTTATTTATGGTACAGAATGTATTCCGTCTTCTGAAGTATTTGTGCGCTTGACAATATTTGCTTTCTGTGGTTGCTTGGTGGGGTGTGCTATTGTGTTGATTTGCTTGATAGTGCTATTCTAATCTTTTATAGCTTTTATGATTTTATGTCTGGTTCTAAGAAAGGAGTATTTTAATCTTTGACTATAATTACAGATTTTCCCATTACTCTTTGTGGTCCCATACATTTTTGTTTATGTCGTGTGTAGCTTTGTTATGAGGTGCATAAACATGGGGGATTATCACGTCCCCTTAATGAACTGATCCCTGTTCATCATGAAACAACCTTGTAGAAATATAATCTGTGGCAATATATCTTCTACTGGAATCTACTTTGTCTGGTGAAGCCACGGCAGCTTGCTTGCTTTTCCACAGCATCACTGAGACATGTCACACGGTGTAATTTCACCCACTGCAAGTGTACAATTTAGTGGTTTTTAGTATATTTACAGTCTTGTGCAGCCGTGACCGGAACCTCATTTGAGAACATTTTTGTTGTCCTCAAAAGAAACCTCATCCCCATTAGCTGGCACCCCTGATCCCTTCTCACACCTCCAGCCTTAGGTAGCCATGTTCAGTTTTATAGTTTTGCCCATTTGGGACACTTTCTATAAGCAGAATTGTACAATGTGTGGTCTTTGTATTGGGGATTGAAAAATGATTTTTTAGTTAAAATTTTTGTTTTGACACAACTGTAGATTCACAAGCATTTATCAGAAACAGTACAGAGAGATCTCATGCAGCTTTTAACCAGTTTTCCCCAGGGTGTTAACACATCTTGCAGAAGTTGAGTACTCCCTCTACCACCACCAAGATATGGGCGTCAACACAGCCAAGATAGAACGTTCCCATCATCTCCAGGACCCCTTGTATTGCCCTTATGTAGCCACACCCTCTTCCCTCCCATTCCCATCTGATCTAATTCCCACTAATCTAATCTCCATTTCTATGGTTTTGTCATCTCAAAAATGCTATGATTGATATCCTACAGTATGTAAACTTTGGGACTGGAATTTTTTCTCATCACAATTATCTTAAGATGCCTGCAGACTGTTGTATGTGGGGGTAGGAATAGTGTTTTTTCCCCCTGAATAGTGGTCCATGATATGGAAGTGCCACAGTTTCATCAACCACCCATTAGAAGTCATTTTGCTTGTTTTCTGCCTTTTGACTATAATGAGTAATATTGCTATGAGCATTCACTTGTAGATTTTTGTGTGAATGCAAGTCTTCATGTCTCTGGGATAAATGTTCAGGAGTCCCAGTGTTAGATTTTGTGGTAGTTGTGAAGTTTTTTTTCCCAAAATCTGCTGAGTGGTTTTCTAGACCATCGTCACCATTTGCCATACTTGCCAGTAATATATGAATGTGAATAGTCTCTCTGTATCCTCACCAGCGTTTAGTGTTGTCACTATTTTAAAAGATCTGAACCACGTTGATGAGTGTGTAGTGATAGGTCATTAATTTACATATTCGAAAGACTAATGACGCTGATCATTCTGTCATACATGTATTTTTCATCTGTATGACGCCGATCATTTTGTCATATGTGTGTTTTCCGTCTGTATGTTGTCACTGGTGGAATCCCCTCTCAGATCTTTTGCCCATTTTCTAATTGGAGTTTCTTTTAAACTGTTCATTTGTCAGGGTTCTTTGCATATTCTAGATAGAGCTTTTCATTGCATATGTGGTTGAAAATATTTTCTCTCACTCTGTAGCTTGTCTTCTCAGCCTTTCCACAGGGTCTTTACAGAGCTCGAGTTTGTAATATTAATGTAACATAATTTATCAGTTTTTCCTTTTCAATCTTGTTGTGGTGTCAACTCTAAGAACTCTCCCCCAGCTCTGGATTTCCTGCTATTTCCCCTCAATGTTTTGATAGTTTCACATTTTACATTTAAGTCTGTGATCCATTTGAATTACTTTTTTGTACAAGGTGTGAGATTTAGGTCGAGGTTCTTCTCTTTTTGCCTATGGATGTCCAATTGCTCCAACACCACTTTTGAAAGGGCTATTTTTTTCTCCATTGAATTGCTTTTGCACCTTTGTCATAAATCAATTCGGCATATTTGTGTGGGTCTATTTCTGGATTCTCTATTCTCTTCCATTTATCTTTGTGTCTATTTCTCTGCCAATACCACACAGTCTTGATTGCTGTGCTGTGTAAGTCTTGAAATCAAGTAGGCTGAGTCCCTCCACTTATTCTTCTTTTTCAAAACTGTTTTAGCTATTCTAAAGCTATTCCTTTATCTTTCCATATAAGTTTTGAAATGATCTTGCTTTATCTTCAAAAACTATGGCTGAGATTTCAGTAGGAATCTGTGAAAACTATGTATTAATTTGGGGAGAATTAACATGTTTACTCCTCTTTGTTGAATCGGCCAATCCACGAACACTGGTATCTATTTCTTTAGATCTTACTAATTTTTTAAATTGTGGAAAGACACTGTACAAGTGTCTGTTAGGTTTACACCTACATATTCTTTTATGAGTGATTATAAATGATATCGTATCTTGAATTTTTTGATTTACGTGTGCCATTGCAAATCTATGGGTGTGCAACTGATTTGTGTATTTTTATCATCTGTTCTATAATCTTGAATAACTCATGTATTAATTCTAGAAGTGTTTTGTAGGCCCCTTAGTATTTCTGCACAGACAATCATACCATTAACAAATATGGGCACTGTTCTTTCTTTCTTTTCTGATAGTGTGCATTTTATTCCCTTTCTTGCCTTATTACACTGGCTAGGACTTCCAGCATTGTGTTGTCTAAGAGTGATGATAGTCAACCGCCTTTCCTTGAATCCAGGTGTAGGGGGAAGCATTCAGTTGTACACCATTTAATATAATGTTGTTCAGCTGCAGATTTTTAAATACTCTTTATCTAGTTGGAAAAGTTCCTCTATTCCTATTTTTCTGAGAGGTTTATTATTATTATTATTATGAATAGGCATTGACTTTTGTCAATTACTTTTGCTATATTGATTGATATAATTGGACGATTCTTCCTTTTAGCCTATTAGTATGATGAATTACGCTGATTAATATCTGAATAGTGAGCCAATCTAGCATCCCTGGAATAAGCCTCAACTGGTCATGGTCTTTGATTCTTTTTATATGTTGCCGAATTCTCTTTGTTAATATTTTTTGATAATTTTATGCTACCTTCTTAAGGAATATTAGTCTGTAATTTTCTTTTTTTTGGTACCGTCTTTGTCTGATTTTGTATCAGAATAATTTCATAAAATGAATTGAGATGTAGTCTCTTATTTTCTGGAAAAGATTACATTAAATTGATGCTAATTCTCTCTTAAAAATGTTTATTCATTTTGATTTATCTAAAAGGCAGAGTAATGGACAGAGAAAAAGATAGAGAACTCTTCTGTTTGCTGGCTCAGTCCCCAAAAACCTACAACAGCTGGGGCTGGGCCGGACTGAAGCCAGGAGCTGGGAGCTCTATCCAGGTCTGCTAAATGGGTGGCAGAGACTCAGCACTTAACGCCATCATCTGCTGCCCTCTTAGGTGCATTAGCAGGAAGCTGGACCAGAAGCAGAAGTAGAGGCAGGGCTCCATCTCATGGAATTCCACAGGGATATGGGCATCCCACGTTGGCCGCTTAACCTGGTGTGCCACAGCGCCTGCCACAGTTCTTTATGTATTCAGTAGAATTTAACAATAAAGTCATTTGGGCCTGAAGATTTCTTCTTTGGAAAACTTTTCATTAGGAATTCAATTTTCTTAGTAGTTACAGTGCTATCTGAAAGCTCTATTCCATACTGGCCGAATGGTAGCACTCTGCGTTTTCCTAGGAGCCAGTTAATTGTGTCTGAGCTGTCAGATGCACTCGCAGGTGTGTGGAGTTGCTTACTGTTCTCTATTTCACTTTTCATGTCTGCAGCATGCGCAGTGATAGCCTAATTTCATTCTTATTATTGGTAATTTGTGTCTCCTCTCTCTCTCTTTTTTTGTTTCTCAGTCTTGGTAGAGATTCGTCGGTTGTATTGATCTTTCCAAAGCAGTCTTTTGTTCTATTCTTCTGTTTTCAATTTCATATATTTCTGTCTTATCTTTATATTTTCTTCTCTCTCCTTTGAGATTAATTTTCACCTCCTGGGGTATAAATTTAGATAACAGATTTGAGATTTGTCTTGTTTTTAATGCATGCATTTAGTGCTATAAATTTCCCTGTCACCACTGTTTTAGCTGTGTCCCATGAATTTTGATATATTTAAAAGTATACTCAATCCAGTATACTTTTAAAAGATTTGTCTCGAGGCTTCCTCTTTGACTTATGGTCTATCTAGAAATGCACTTTTTGTTTCTAAGTGCATAGAGATTTTTGTGTGCTATTTCTGTTATTGACTTCTAGTTTGATTCCATTGTGAAAAGAGAACACAATTTGTACAATTTTAATTATTTTATTTTATTTATTTTTTATTTGAAAGACAGAGTTACACAGAGAATGGAGAGAGAAAGAGAGAGAGAGGGAGGGAAGGAGAGAGAGTGAGGTGTCTTCCATCCGCTGGTTCACTCCCCAGTTGGCCACGACGGCTGGAGCTATGCCGATCCGAATCCAGGAGCCAGGAACTTCTTCCGGGTCTCCCACGTGGGTGCAGGGGCCCAAGGACTTGGGCCATCTTCTACTGCCTTCCCAGGCCGTAGCAGAGAGCTGGATTGGAAGTGGAGCAGCTGGGTCTCAAACCAACGCCCATATGGGATGCCGGCGCTTCAGGCCAGGTGTTAACCTATTGCGCCACAGCGCAAGCCCCAGTTTTAATGATTTTAAATTTGTTGTTATTTCTTTTTATGGCCAAGGATATGGTCTGTATTGGTGTATGTTCTGTGGACACATGAAAAAAACATGTATCCTGAGGGCGAGCGTTGTGGCACAGCAGGTTAGGTCACTGAGTGCCAATCTGAGTCCCAGCTGCACTGCTTCATACAGCTTCTTGTTAACTGGCCTGGGAAGTGGCAGGTGTTGGCTCAAGTGCTTGGTCCTCCTTCGTGGGAGACTCAGAGTTCCAGGCTTCTAACTTTGGCCTGGCCCAAGCCTAGTTGTTGCATCTATTTGAGGAGTGAACCAGAGGATGAAAGATTTTCTCTCTCTCTCTCTCTTTCTTGCTCTCACTTTTGCTATCTGTTGATCTGCCTTTGCAATAAATCTTTGAAAAAAAGAAAAAGAAAAAAATGAGTATTTTACTGTTCCAAGCCAGAGTGTTCTCTAAATGCAAATTACATCCTTTTGTTTGATGGGGTTAATGAGTTCCCCTATAACCTTAGCTATCCTAGCTTCTTTATATTTCCATGTAAGTTTTAGAATAATCTTGTCTAAATCCGCAAAATCTTTTGGTAGAAATTCTGTTAAAACTGTGTATTAATTTGGGGAGAATTAGCATGGCTACTCCCTCTTGTTGAGTTATCCAGTCTGAACACTGGGATCTCTCCCTTCATTTAAATCTTATTGATTTTTAAGTCAACATTGTGCAGTTTTTAGCTATAATTTGAATTGTTTCTCTGCTACAGGTGAGGAGGTGTCATTTTCCTCTGAGTGCCTCCTCTAACTTTTCCTCACCTTTTGTTCACAGAAATGTAGTCAGAATATGCACTGGCATGGATTCCTTTGGGTTCCTCTTGTTTGGAATTTGCTCAGCCTCTGAATTTATATGTTCACAATTTGTAACAGATTTGGGAAACTTTCAGTATTTCAGATTTCTTTGTTGGAGTATCTTTCTGCTCTTTCTTGCTTCTTCTGTGCTTCTCGAACTTCTTCTCACCTTGCTTGTAACATCAAACTTACTATCATCCTTATCTCTGTTCCTTTGTCCATAATGTGGTCCTCCCACCCAGGTGATATTAACAATTATTTTTCAATGTGAATAGCTTGATTTATGTGACACTGTGGGGTTGTGTGTGTGTGTGTGTGTTTCTTACGCTTGGGGTTCATTAACTGTCTTGGATCTGTCGACTTACGGTTTTCAACAATTTTGAAAAATTATTAGCCATAGTCAAGCATGTTTTTATGCCTCTCCTTCCTTGGAAACTTCATTTGAAAGTATCTGATGATTTACTTGTGCTCTGTTCATTGTCAAAATTCTTCCCCTGTGTGCTTTATTTTGGTTAGTCTCTATTGCTGTGTCTTCGAATTTGCTAATCTTTTTTTCTGCAATGTCTTATCTGTCATTAATCCTACCTTGTGCATTTTTGATATATGGAGTTTTTATCTCCAGAAGTTAGATTTAGATTTCTTTCATATCTTTTACATCTCTGTTTAGTTTTCCAATATCCTCACAACATCTGGTGTAACACCACCACGTGCTGAATCTAGTCTTTATGCTGGGTCCGTGTTGATTTTAATGGACTGGTTTTTCATTATATTTTCCTGCTTCTTTTCTTGCCTAGTGATCTTTTTATTCAATGCCAGGGTGTGAGTTTTCCCTGTGGGTATTGGATACTTCTGCATCCCTTCCTTATTATTTTATCCTGGCTAATATAGGAGGTGAGCCTTCATGCTTGGTGGTGTTACTAGAGGCTGGGGATGTTAGGAGGCACGCAGCTGGATGTTGGTACCTTTCGTCAGCTTATGTGAGGTGAGTTGCTTTGGGCTGATCCCCCAGGATGTCCAAGGTGTATTCTCAGGTGCTGGAAAATGGCTTACCCCCTCCCAGCACAGGAAAATGCCACACTCCACTTTCACTGCATATTTTCTTTTGAAAATATTGGAGGCTTCAAATGTCTTTCAAAGATCCCACATCCTAGTTCTTAGAACCTGTGAATACACTACTTTATATGACAAAGAGGATTCACGGATGTGACTAAGTTATCCTGGATTGTTCACAGGCCAATGTAACCACAAGGTACTCACAAGAGGAAGGCAGGAGTTAGAGAAGGAGATGTGCCCGTGGAAGCAGAATCAGAGAGAGAGAGAGAGAGACAGACAGAGAGAGACACACACACACACACAGAGAGAGAGAGAGAGAGAGAGAAGGAAGGAGGGAGGGAGGGAGGGAGATCTGAAGATGCTATGTTGTTGTCTTGGAGATGGAGAAAAGGGCGTGATCCAAGGCATGCAGGCAGCCTTCAGCAGTTGGAGAAGGTAAGGAAGCAGAAATCTTCCAGCGCTTCTAGGAGGAAGGCAGGCTGGTGACACCTTGACTTCAGCCCAATGCAGCTGGTGTCAGGCCTCTGGCATCTAGGACTGTGAGACCGTTAGTTTGTGTTGTTTTAAGCCATTAAATTTGTGGTTATGTTTTACGGCAACCATATGAAATTAATATGGAGTAAAATATTAAACAAATAGTTAACACATCGCAGATAGTGATTATTGTGCTGGATGAAGTAAACAGTGTGGCTGGTGCAGCACAGAGAACAGATGCACTTGGTGGTGCTGGAGCAGCTGCTGTGGGTGGGGGCTCAGCAGAGGTCTGAGAGGTGACACTCTGAGTCCAGAGGATGGAAGGAACCAGATAATTAAACTCCCTTCTCTTCTGTTTGTGGTCCAGCACAAGCTTCCCACTCTCATTCTTGCCAAAAGCAGTGGGGTAAAGGAGAAACATGGAACAGTTTGCTTCTCACCCAGAGACTGATAGCAAAGGATGAGTCTAATTTGCAGAAGAGAATGTTCCTGTTAGATCTGGGGAGGACTGTCTGGCTGGGAGCTGTTCAGTCAGGCCTGGCTGATCCTAGCACAGTAGCAGCAGGAGTAATCTCAGATTGCTGGGCTGGGCTCCTGGGACCAACTGCAAGGCCAATGCCCCCAAATGGTCTTGGATGCAACCGGCTTCATGCAGGGGGCAGGGAGGCAGGACTGCGCTTAGTTGAACTTCTGCAGACCTCAGGGGAGAGAGCTTTGGGCTGGAGGTGAGGCCACCTGACTGATGAGCCATTCGGTGGGAGCCTGGGTATCAACACCACGAACACACAAAAGGGCTGGGGCCTCTCCCACTGGCTCCAGGCCAGAGAGATCCACTGGCTCCAGTGCCAGCCGGGATCCAGCCAAGATGCAGTCACTGTCTTTCCTGTGGATACAGGCAGGTCAGGGGTAGGAGTGGCCAGTGAGAGGGAGACCCAGGGCCTCCCTGGCCAGTCCTGATGCCTACATGGGCCAGGTATTCCAGGCATTCCAGGGGGTTCCTGAGTACGCAGTCACTTCTGTGAAGGTGATGCATGTTTATGGATTCTTGTTCTGTACCTGTTTTGGCCCAGGGGGTGGGATAGAGAAGGGGGTAAGAAAGGGGGCAAAAGCAGGATGGGTACTGCAGGAACTTAGGAGTCTGCTGCTCTTTAGATCTCAGAGCCCACAAGGGTTCTCAAAGAAGGCTGACAAGGTCAATTACAACTTCAGCCGCGGTACAGGTCTGCCCTGGCACCTGGGACTGGGCTAGGTATGTCAATAAGCATAACGTCACTCAATACCTATGTAGTTCCTTTTTGTCTCCACGCTACACGAGAGGCAGCTGCTATCTGGAGAAGCCTGGTTACTTGCTCAAGGTCATGAGCTGCAGGCCCCCCAGGCCCACTGGAATCCTGCTGCCCCTGCCGAATAAGTGGGCAAATGAGTCCAGGGTGATGGCAACACAGAGTCCCACCCACGTCCTCACAGGGTCTGCATGGGCGGTGAGAGTCTGTGCATGGGAGTTGTCCAGGAAGGATTGACAGGGAAGAGAGGGGAGCGGCACCTGTGCATACCAGCCTGGGAATCTATGTGGTGAGAGGAGACATATGTGGAAAATGATGGAATAATTTAAGCCAGCAAACATGTCAGGAAGTGTGAATTGAGCCGCACACAAAATGCAGTGGGCAGAGGGGCGGGGAGTGAAAGAGCTAATGTCAGGGAGTGGTGCGTGCGTGAGGTTTCTCCAGGGGACCCTTGGAGAAGGGAGAATGTCTGGGGAGAGTGGTTAGTGACATTCTGTCAGGCGTGGGCAGGGTGCACCTTCTGGGAGGGCACAGCGGAGTGCTGCGCTGGGCCTTGGGTGTCTGAAAGGAGAGGAAAGGATGTGGAGGAAGGGAGCTGCTGGGGCCGGGAGTCACAGGACACAAGCCCCCAGCCCACGGAATTCTACCTGCCTGCTTGGCCATCAGAACCGCCCCATTCCCTGGGACCTCTCCTTATGTGGGCCCTGGGAGGCGGTACCATCTGGATAGCCATCCCCTTCCAACCTCCGGCAGTGGGGAGGGGCCCTGCCTCCCTGTAGAGGAGGTGCTGAAGGTGCTCTCTCTCTCCTTCCTCCCCTAGCCCTTTTTCTCCTCTGGCCCACTCCACTCCTCCCCTGTGTCCGTGCCTCTGTGTGTGTGTGTATGTGTGTGTTTACTGTCTCGCCTTTTACATAACCTTTATCACTTTGTGCACTATCTATATGCCTGTATCTAGAATCCTCCTCTAAGTAGAAGGCAAGGAAGGGCCTGGAGTAAAAATTAGAGGCCTGTAACCCACTTCAGTCGGAGGAGGGGGTGGCTGCAGGCATCTGCCAGGGGAGTGAATTGGTACAAACAGTCCAAAGGAGCTTGTCTTTCCCTGAACCCCAGAGCTAGTTCCAGGTCCAACCCCAGCTCCGATCAAGCTGCTGGGGTCCCAAGTGGACAGGATCCCCTGGTTTGCTGGGAACCACTTTCCCGAAACCCCTGACTTCTCAGGCATCTGTGTGGCTCCCATGTCCTGGCGGCTGCGGTCCTCTGCCCTGACCCCAGTACCTGCTGCTCTCAGAACCTGGTCACGGCAACATTGCAACTTAGCCTTCTGTGCTTTGACACCCAAGGCCCCTGCTGTGGGGGCCTAAGCCTCCCCCAACTCCCCTGAGGTCTTCCGGCCGCGGAACCGCCGCGTGGCACATCCTTGGCCCCTGGTTGAGTCCCATTTCACTCCCGTCTGTCTTTCCAAATCCCATTCTTTGACCCAGCTCCAGGCTCACGCCCTCGAGGCCCACCTACCCTGACTTCCCTCCTTCCCTTGCGTTCCTGTAGAACTTGCTGTCTGCAAATCTTTCACACTTAACTCACTGCCCTTGAGCTGTTCATGGGCTCCTGTGGGGAGATTACCGGAATTGCAGGATCCGGCTTGAGAGCCCACATGACGCTCAATGTTGGTAACTGTTTGTGCTGTGATTTCCTTTCCTTTTTTTTTTTCCTTTAAAGATTGATCTATTTACTTGAGAGACGGATTTACAGACAGAGAGGAAGAGACAGAGTGAAAGGTCTTCCATCCACTGGTTCACTCCCCAAATGGCTGCAACGCAACTGGGCCAATCTGAAGACAGGAGCCAGGAGCCTCCTCTGGGTCCTCCACGTGGGTGCAGGAGACCAAGCACCTGGGCCAACCTCTACTGCCCTCCCAGGCCATCAGCAGGGAGCTGGACTGAAAGAGGAGCAGCCGGGACATGAACCAGTGCCCACATGGGACACTGGCACTGCAGGTGGACGCGGAACTCAGTAAGTCGCAGCTCTGGCTCCTTCCTTTACATTTTGTTAAAGAACAAATGCAAGAGGGTTACTGCGTTATGATTCTATGTGAGGACTAAAACTACCTAGTGTCTGGGAAGTGGTTGATCGATACTCGGTGCTCAGTAGGCGTTTCTAGAATGAGTGCATGGTTTCTCCTCCCACGAATGTTCCTCCGGCATGGGGCTGCAGGTACCTTGAGGGCTCAGCCACTGTTTATTGAAGCACTGAGGACCTGAGAGCCCGTGCTGACCTTTCTGAACGTCCAGGCCTTGGGGCCCTGTGCCTGCCACTCCGTCGTCCCGGCTTTGCCTGATTCCAGGTGCGGGCGCAGGTTCCAGGCCCCCATGGGGTGTCAGAAGCCTGTGGTTCACGGCCAGCGATCATGGCTGAGCTCCGTGCACTCCGGGTCCCTGCGAGTCTGGCTGCTGTCTTTCTGAGATTCTTTAAACAGATTCTCAAGGACGCCCCCACCCCCGGGGATTTGTTCCCCCTTTGTTGGTCGCAAAGAGCCCTACTTTCCTAATGAGCTGCTAAGGAGCTGTCAATTACGGCTGTAAATGAAGAGGCCGGAAACCATTTCTGGCCCAGAAATGATCTGAAGGCAGCAGCTTCCCTTCAGCCTGCCGAGCTCGCCCCTGCCCTCGCCCTGGGAAAGCTGCACCCGGTGCTGCGGGGAGCAGAGACAGGGAGGCCGAGCCAGCCCCACTGCCGACAGCAATCCCAGCTTCTTTCTTCCCCCGCAGCCCATGGCCTCTGGAGGTTGCCGGTCAGCATCCAGCGGAAGCGCAAGCATTGTCCACACTGTCTATTGTGTGTGAGAGACGGTTCGTGCAGGCACAAGCAAAAAGTAGCTGTTGAACAGACAGGGCAGAAACTTGCACCTCCACCTTCTTACAAAAATGTTAACTATTGACCTTTTTTTTTCTTTTTTATACAGCCGCGTGTGTCTCCAGCAAAAATCTAGGCCAGCAGCTGCTCAATAAACTTGCACATCATTTAACTGAAAAAAATATATATATATGCATGAGCCCCTTGGGCTGGGCCAGGCTGGGTCAGGAGGCGGCCTGTATCTTCTCTCCCAGACCAAAACCCCACCTTCTGGTTCCCAAGGACACCTGATTTTCACATGTTAAAACTACGATGTGTTTCAGTAAATTATGTGGTGAGAGTGCCACGTGCAGCCAAGATCAGGAGTGTGAGTTAGGGGTCGGCGTCGCGACTTACTAGGTTAATCTTCCTCCTGTGGCGCCGCCATCCCATATGGGCCCCGGGTTCTAGTTCCGGGTGCTCCTCTTCCAGTCCAGCTCTCTGCTGTGGCCCAGGAAGGCAGTGGAGGATGGCCCAAGTGCTTGGGCCCCTGCACCTGCATGGGAGACCAGGAGGAAGCACCTGGCTCCTGGCTTCAGATCGGCAATGCGCCAGCCATGGCAGCCATTTGGGGAGTGAACCATCAGAAGGAAGACCTTTCTCTGTCTCTCCCTCTCACTGTCTGTAACTCTAGCTCTCAAATAAATAAATAAAATCTTTTTTAAAAAAAGAGTGTGAGTTAGGTACCAGACTGCTTGGGTTCAAACGGGGTCTCCCTTCCTATTGGCTAAGGTCTCTCCACGTTGTGGTTTCATTATGCATAAAACACAAATGTGGGGAAATAAGTAACTTTTCTGCCCATCTTCGCTTCGTGGCTGAGACCCGTAAGACAGAAATCCCATCAGCAAGAGGAAAGGACACACATTTGCTGGCGTGACTCGGGGCCTTCCTAAGGAAATGAAGACCCGGAGTAGTGTTGAGACCTACGTGTCTCTGCGCTGTCAGACCAAGAAGCACACAGTCCTGGAGATGAGTGAGCGAGGGGCTGCGATCCACTGGCCACCAAAGCAGCGGGAGGGGTGGGGAGAGCTGAGCAGGACCCTGTGCATTCAGGCATAGGCACGCCCTTGGCCTCGGGGTACAGGGTGGGCACCTCCCGCACGAGGGTCTCGTGACCTACTTCTGGGGAGCTCAGAACCTTCCATTTATGTGAGTTCATGCCCTGTGGCAGGGAGAGGGGTGGGGGCAGGTCAGATGATCTCAGACACGGAGGTCCGTATTTCGGGGTAGAAGTCCTGCTCCCTTCACAGACAATTACAGCGCTTCTTGATCAGGGCTCTGTACCGGCCCTCCGTCCATGCCACCAGAGACAGCCATCACAACAGCAGCCGCCCGCGCACCGGGAGCTCAGGTGCTACCTTAATCCCCATCAAGGGCCTGCGAGGAGAGATCCAGCATCCCCGTGCACCCATGCAGAAACTGGGGCTCAGGGAAAGCAGCCCAGGCTGCTGGCAGAGAATCAAACCTTCCGCTCCAGAGTCTAGGAAGCCTGCTCTTTCCCTCACACCTGCTGACTTCTCCAGAGGGATTTGCATTGCAGTGGTGGCCAGAGGTCCTGTGTTAATGCACAGACCTGTGAATATCTCACTGTAGAATCCTAAGGCCCCACCTATGGGGATGGGGGGAAGTGGGCAGTGGTAGGCAGGGAGCTGGGGAGGAAGGGGAAGCTTTTGCTTTTTTTCGTTTTAAGAATAACAGGAAGGGGGCCAGCGCCGTGGCTCACTAGGCTAATCCTCCGCCTGCGGCGCCGGCACCCCAGGTTCTAGTCCTGGTCGGGGCGCCGGATTCTGTCCTGGTTGCCCCTCTTCCAGTCCAGCTCTCTGCTGTGGCCCGGGAAGGCAGTGGAGGATGGCCCAAGTGCTTGAGCCCTGCACCCCATGGGAGACCAGGAGAAGCACCTGGCTCCTGGCTTCAGATCAGCGCGGTGCACCGGCCGCAGCACGCCAGCCGCAGCAGCCATTGGAGGGTGAACCAATGGCAAAGGAAGACCTTTCTCTCTGTCTCTCTCTCTCTCACTGTCCACTCTGCCTGTCAAAAAAAAAAAAAAAAAAGAAGTCCACTTCAGGGGGCCGGTGCTGTGGCATAGTGTGTAAAGCTGCCGCCTGCAGTGCCGGCATCCCAAAAATGGGCGCTGGTTCGAGTTCTGGCTTCTGCACTTAAAACAGCTCTCTGCTGTGTCCTGGGAAAGCAGTGGAAGATGGCCCAAGTCCTTGGGCTCCTGCACCCACGTGGGAGACCTGGAAGAAGCTCCTGGCTCCTAGCTTCGGATGGGCATGGCTCTGACCATTGTGGCCATCTGGGGAGTGAACCAATGGATGGAAAACCTCTCTCTCTCTCTCTGCCCCTGCCTCTCTGTAACACTGCCTTTCAAATAAGATAAATACATCTTAAAAAAAAAAAGTCCACTTCAGAAGCTGAGTCAGTTCCACCCAAAGCAGGTAGACTGAGAGTGGGAAAGGATGACCTGAAAGAAAACTGGGGCACCGTGACTGAAGAAGGAGGAGCTGATATTCGGCAGCTGGAAAAGCATTCTTCAGAAGTTCTGTTGTGGACAGACGCTTCGAGAATGGCCTTTGGAGCCAAATGAGTATCGGTTCAATACCCAAGTGACTCAGGAAAAGGTCTTCAGCTTTTTTTTTTTTAAGATTTCATTTATTTATTTGCAAGGTAGAGTTACAGACAATGAGAGGGAGAGACAGAGAGAAAGGTCTTCCTTCTGTTGGTTCACTTCCCAGATGGCCGCAATGGCCAGAGCTGCGCCGATCCGAAGCCAGGAGCCAGGAGCTTCTTCCGGGTCTCCCACACAGGTGCAGGGGCCCAAGGATGTGGGCCATCTTCTACTGCTTTCCCAGGCCACAGCAGAGAGCTGGATCGGAAATGGAGCAGCCGGGACTAGAACCGGCACCCATATGGGATGCCGGCACTGCAGGCAGAGGATTAACCTACTGCACCATGGCGCCGGCCCCAGTCTTCAGCTTCTTGGAGTTTAATTTCCACCAAATAGTAGCAAGAGGACGCTTCCCAGGTATCAGGGCTGGTGTAAGATTCATGGGTGATGAATGCCTACACTAGTACCCGGTGGAGAACATATGCACAACAACTTAATATTTTTTCTCCTTTTCCATTCTGTCGATTAATTGATTCAGTGAATATTATTTGGGAGCCTACCACGCCTATTAGCACTATGCAAGGTCCTGGCAATCGAAGATGCCAGTGACGCAGTTTTTGATCTTTACTAGCTCAGACGATGGTGGTAAGATTGGGAAAACATACAGCCATCCCTCGATATTCACAACTGACTGGATTCCCAGCGAATATCAGAATCTGTGGATTCCCAAGGCCCTATGCAAAATGGCACAGTGTTTGCCTGTAACTTACTCACATCCTCCCATCTACTTCAAATCATCTACAGATTACTTGATACTGAATACAATGTAAATGCTATGTAAATAGCTGTGCTGTATTGTTTAAGGGAAAATGTCAAGAAAAAAACCTGTCATGTTCAGTGTAGGTGCAATTATTTTTCAAATACTTTTAGTGCGCGGTTGGCTAGATCCATCCATGTGAAACCTGTGGATATGAAGGCTGACTGTATCAAAAAGTGTGGTAACACTTGTAACACAAGCTCTCTCTCCTTCGGCGTATAAATGCAACGAGACCCCTATGAAGTCACCTGCCACCATTGAACACTGTCATTGCGTGCAGTTTCCAGTTACTATCATTTCTCTACTCCGTGTCCCCACCACACATCAGAGCCACCCACAGACCTCCACCTGGATGACTGGAGTCCCTGCTGGCCCACTTGCTCCCTTCCTCACACCTCACAGCTGGTGCTGTGCCCCACAGTGAGAGATGAGAGGCTGCGGATTCCTGCAAATTAACCACCTCCAGAGTAACCAGCCTCATGTTCCCCACTCCCTCCTCTGGTCGGTTCCCTCTTCCTTGGTTTGGACTGCACCTGGCTCCCAGGGGGACTGGTGGGGCATGAGGTCACAGGGTTGCTGGGTTTGGGTTCTCTCTGGAAGAGATTTTCCATGGCTGGTGAGGCTTACATTCCTTGCTTCTCTGCAGTGCGACCCATGAGGGGTTAAACACCCAAAGAAAAGTTTCCAGAGGCTCTGGCCGGCCAAGCTCTTCCCTTAACAATGGCGCGGCTTCTTCTCTGCTGGACTCTCAATTCTTTGCCTGCTAGGGAAATGACAAGAGACTGCAGGGCTGTGAAAGTTCAGTCCTTGGTTTTGTGGCTTTTTGTCTTAAATGCCACCCGGGCTCCTGCAGTAGGAGCCTGTGGCTGTGGCTCCGAAGTCTAAATGCCCTCATGGCAGAAGAGGCACAGGGTCAGGGCTGTGGCAATGAGGGGAGAGGGATGGGAGTGTGTGTGTGTGTGTGTGTAGGGGGGCTGAGGACAGGGCTCCAAGGCCCAGCTGCCACAGGAGGTGTCGGGAAGGCATCAGAGCGCAGACAGTGGGCCGGCTCTGTCCAGGTGCTGAGCTATTCTCCAAAGCGCTGACTCTGGTGTGTGGGAGAAGGGGACAAGCCTGGGGTGGGTCCAGATAAGAGGAAGCAGAGTGGGGTGGGGCACTGAAGGTGCCGGCTGCCTCCTGAGAGTCTGCAGCGACAAGGCAGGCAGACGGCAGAGCCTCCATCACACGGTCCTGGGGACCGGCTGAGCTGAGTGACGCCCCTGGGGGAACACAACAGACATGGGCCCCGTGGTGGGGCCTGCCTCTCTTGGGTCAGGCCCCTAGCACATCTTGCTGGGGGCCCTGGGCTCACTCACAACCGGTCTTCCTGCCTCCCTTCTGGCTTGGATGGGGTCAGAATAAGCTTTTGAAAAATGCAAGCAGAACCACTCACCCTGCCCAGCCCTCCAAGTCCTATCAGATGCATTTAAACTCCTCGGTGTGGCTGTTCACGCCGCCTCAGCAGCGGCCGTCACCTACCTGTCAGATCTCCGCTCCTGTCATGGTGAGCGCTGCCCCTCCCACTGAATTCTGTTTCCTGAGCAGGCCGGGCCCTGTCTGGCTTACACGGCCTTCTCTACATCTGATGAGCTTTTTGTCTTGGCCTGGTGGACGCCCTATTTATGCCTCAAGGACCTCTGATAGATCATCCCTGAGTCTCAGGTAAGAATTTCTGGCTCGTGGCACCTCCTGACTTGAACTTGAACTGGAGACGTGCAAGCCACAGAGCCACAAAGGGCCAGTTAGTAAAGCAGCAGTGAGGAGTTGCACGTCTGTTCTCTCCATCATTCTTCACTTGCCAGGCTGAGCTCAGCAGCCTTTGCCACAGAGGGACGTAGAGTTGCAGGCCCGGAGGCCTGTTCCAAATGGGCCCGGCCATTCCTGGGAGCTTTTGTGTAATAAAGAGAGTCCCCTGGTGGGGCTGCTGACCTTTCCCCAGGCCTCCTGAAGGCTGAGTTACTGCCTTGTGCACAGTCCCAGAGCCGCCTCCCCGGAGAAAGGAGAGAACACACGGCAGAGGGCAGAGGGGAGCATGGCTTCTGCTCACGGAGCCGTCACCGCGTGCCTGGCATGCCGCCAAGCACTTGGGGTACTTCCTCATTTTATCTTTATGATACTGACCACCGCGGAGGGTTGGGAAAAGGGAAGAAGGTGCCACTCAGGGCATCTATGTCACCTGAGAACACACAGCTCGTAACAAACTGGTGCCCAGATCTGTGCCACTCCAGGAATCCACATTCTCATTGATTGCTTCTTCCATCTCAGGGTGAGACAGACCAGGACGCCAGCCACTCCGCCTGCTCCTCGGGTGGACACTGGGCACCCAGAGGCCGGTGCCGTGGCTCTGGACGGCCGGCTGGTGTGTGAGTTGTTCTCTCCTTCAGGGTATCTGATGAGAGAGAGGAGATTTATTCTCCTGGTTATTATGCCATGTGCCCTGCTGGGGGCCGTCCAGGTGACAGAAACATGGCATGCCAATAAAGAGTGTCTTTATGGCACTGCTGATGACAAGGGTGAGGGAGCCTCTAGCTGGAGATAAAGTCGGGAGAGATGGATGAGACCCTGTCAGGATCTCCGGTGGGGAAAAAGGAGGCTGGCAGCTCCGCCCCCTCTTCCCTGGGCCCTGGGAGGTGGGGCTGGGCTGGGCGGGGCAGCTTGGCTTGCCCTGGCCACCGGGCTGCCTCTCCCAGGGTGTGAATGTCCAAGTCCCAATAGCCTCTAAGAAAACTCATAATGTGATATGAAACGCATTGTAATCACATCTAATTACAGAAAAAGGAGTAAATCACCAAACAAAATTAGTTTTCAGAGCCTTAATTATCATGAGAAAGAGTAATTAATAAGCGCACCAAGGAATGACCAAGCCAAGCCCAACCATGTGCTTCCTTCTTGGGATGGGACTCACCTGGGCTGGGGCTGGGAGGGAGCAGACAGACGGGGCCCTTGGAAATGTCCTGAGGCTCCACGCATTGGGAAGTTTCCAGATCCTTCCTTCCAGGCCCCTTTCTTTGCAAGATCTCCAGGGCCAGAGTAGGGCAGCAGAATTAGAATGAACGGACAGACACCGCCCACCTCCCTCCCCCACCCCCGCCCTGTGTAACAGGCTCTGAGCCACATGCTTTCAAAACCAATGGGTGATAACAAACTCAAGTTCAGTGCTATTGGCTGTCTGGTGAGACCTTCCTGGTTTTTCTTGTCTCTGCACCTTATCTTGTATTTCTTTACTTATTTATTCATTTTAATAGTAGCATCGTATAAATAAAACACCATTACAAAAATGTCGCAGAAAGTTCAAAACTATTCATTATCCATTTCATACAGATTAAAATTGCCATCAAGGCTGTTTGGATTTGACTTGCGTTCCTTTACTTCTAATGAGCCGGATAGAGAAGGCAAAAGATGCTAATTCATCCTTACATCTCTATCATATCTCGGCTTTTACTATATAAAGCATCAAGGTCGCATTCTGGGGAAATGTCTTTTTACCAAAGGTGCTATAATAATAATGAAGAAGCAATTTGTTTCAGCAAACTGCCTGCAGTAATGAGGCTTAATTATAACCATGTTATTAATACCGCTGCTTAAGGTAATTCACTTCTGAGCGGGGTGCAGAACAGTAAACTATAATTTAAACAAGAATCGAGACCTAATTTAAATCATCGGATCTGCTGCGGAAAAAGGCAAACAGAACGACTGTAATCCGCACGTGATTTAGAGCTTCCCCTCCGTGCCGTTTCTGGCAGACCCCGGTGACGGTCCGAAGGGCAGGGAGCCTGGTTCTGGGCTTGGTCCTCTCGCCTTCCAGGCAGCTGTCAAGGTGACACAGCTGTGCAGGCCTGCGTCTAGGTGCCCACAGCTGCTTGACCCTCTTCTGCACCTGGGCAGGGGCAGCTGAGCACCCAGGCAGGGGGCCCTCATCCTCCCTGGGACATCTGCAACGGGCTCTTGATCTCCTCTTAATTTTGTCCGCACTAATTTGTTACGAAAACCTGGGCTTGTGTGGTGGAATGGCCCTTCTGTGTCAGACTGGGTAAGACAGTCACCAGGCCAGGAAGGGGAAGTACCTGGCTTCAGAACACACAGTTGGCTGCCAGGTGCGAACCCAGAGCTTCTGCCCGAAGCTGACACTTTCACAGCGATATCAGCTTTGCCAGGTGGCCCAAACATCCCAACACTGCTCTAACATGGCGCTGAAGCCTCCAGCCCAAGCTGTTCCAGACTCAGATGTACATCAGAACCCCCTGAAATGCTGCTTAGAAAATATAAGTCCATGAGTCACACCGTAGCATCAAGATTGCGGTAGTGGTGGTGGTGCAGCTTTGGGCTAGGGGATCCCCACGTCCATCGAGAACCTCTCCCCGCCACCCCCAACCCCGTGCAGCTGGTCTAAGGAACCAAGCATGCAGCTCACTCTTGTGTAGTAGCACCAGAATGTTTAAAATATGAGGAAATGGTGTGTGTGTGTGTGAGTGTGCAAGTGTGAGTGTACAAGTGTGAATGTGAGTATGTGAATGTGTGAGAGTATGTGTACATGTGTGAGAGTGCGTGTGAGTGTGAGAGTGTACGTGAGTGTGTGTTAGAGTATGTGTATATGAGTGTGAGTGTGTGGTGTCCTGTGCTTTCTTGATTACTCTTCCAAGCTACACTTACTCATTTATTCAACATTTAGAGGGCACCAATTATGTACAAACCATGGCTTAGGCACCTTGGCTCTTCCTGTTTGTACCTAATCCCTGCTGCTGTATTTTCAAGGTATTCCACATTACTCTAAATGAAAAGGACCAAGAAATCGAGGACAGACTTAACTGTGTGGCAAATGTTAAAAAAAGACCATGTCCATGTCCAGGCTGGCGCCGCGGCTCACTAGGTTAATCCTCCACCTGTAGCGCTGGCACCCCGGGTTCTAGTCCCGGTCAGGGCGCCGGATTCTGTCCTGGTTGCCCCTCTTCCAGTCCAGCTCTCTGCTGTGGCCAGGGAGTGCAGTGGAGGATGGCCCAAGTGCTTGGGCCCTGCACCCCATGGGAGACCAGGAGAAGCACCTGGCTCTTGGCTTCGGATCAGCGCGATGCGCCAGCCGCAGCACGCCAGCCGCAGCGGCCATTGGAGGGTGAACCAATGGTAAAGGAAGACCTTCTCTCTGTCTCTGTCTCTCACTGTCCACTCTGCCTGTAAAAAAAAAAAAGACCATGTCCAGCTCCATGATTGAGGCTAGTGGACGTCAGCTATCGCCGAGGTAAAGAGCAATCCTAAGAGTCCTCACCCTCAGCTAACTAAGGCTTATTATGCATTCTAGCAGTTAGGGCTAAGTTAGCGAGGTTGAGAGTTTACAAAGGCAGGAGGGACTTAGCCATGAAGGTGCTGGCTCAGGCCCATATTCCACGATACATCAGAGGGGCCATTGCACCTGTTTCCTGCCTGTGCATCCTCCATCCAACCATCCTGTCGCCCACTCTCTGCCATTGGCCTGACTCAAGCCACTGTTCATAGAACTGGGAGGATGCTGAGGGGTGGTGGCGGGAGGGTGTGGAGGGCACCCAGTGCCCCGAAGCCTGGAGCTCCCCAACAAGAGGCTCACGACCGCGCCAGACGGAGCCTGCCCTCAGGGTAGGGAGCCCCCGTGGTGTTCCCCACCCTCACCGCTCCAAGCCCCACACACAAAGGCGGGTCCTTAGCAAAGTCAGATATGGAATCCGGAATCTTCTCTGAGGGAGTGCACTCAGCAACCTGTTCCTAAGTTCTGGAGAACCTTTTCCCCCCCTAAAACCAATTAGATTGCCATGGTGTGAAATGTGATGTGGGAAGATGGTATTTTAGGTCACTCAAAAGACAGTAGAAATTCCCATGTTTTGGTTTCTATTATTGTATTAAGTTTTTTGATTGACATATAATAATTAAAGGCCCTACTGTGTCCTAAGGTCCCCTCATCTCCCAACCCGCAGCCCCAGGCCTGCCTCAGTTTACCTTCAGTGCCCCTCCACGTATTTCCCTGTCCTCCTCTCCTCCAGGAGCCTACAGTTCCTTCCCTCCCTCTGCCTTCTCTGCTTTCTGGTTCTCTCTCACTCCTGTTTTGTTTTTTTTCCAAGACAATTCCTTCCTCCTGGGTTTCCTCACTAGTAGAAGCTCTGCAAAGCCAAATGACACCAAATGATGTCTCCAGCTGGTGGTAATGATTGGGCTCTGGCTGAACCGCAATAACAAGACACAGAGCTGTAAGACAGAGCTGGATCCCTGTACCGGGAGGGATGTGTGTTTCTGTCTCACGCGTACACACACACATGCACACACACAGACATGTATGCACACATGTATAACACACACCCACATTCTCGCACACGTACCGTACAAGCATGCCGGCTCGTGTGTGCAAAGGCAGGCACCGGTCTCGATGGGGACTCGGACAGAGCTTCATGCAGCAGCGTTCTCTTCATGAGCCCCTCCTCCCTTCCAAAGTGCTGGCTTCACCCCACCAGCTATGGGAGCAGGTGTCTGGGGATGTCGCCCATGTCAATCGTGGCGACACTGTGAACCCATCTAGAGAGAAACGTCTGGAATTTCTGACAGCAGCGGAGTGTGAGAGGAGGAGGAGGGTGCGGTGTCTGGCACCGGGGCATTGGGGGGTGAGGGAACTCCCCTTGGTGTGCCATCTTCTCACGGCCACCTGCGGCAGCTTCGTCTCACAGTGAGAGAGCTCCGAGGGGGAGCCGGCTTGAGGCACAACATCTACAAAGCCATGTGCGGTGACCCGCTGTGGCACAGGGTCGCACTGACCAGGCTGGATGCTACACCAGCCCCAGGGAGCTGCCCTGCAGTGTGGGCCTTGCATGCACACCCCACCACCCCCATGCCCACACCCCTGCAGTCCAGGCGCCAGGCCCTGGGAGCTGAGCCTCCATGTGGCACTTGACTCTCGGAGGAAGGGAGAGGACAAGGCAGTGGGAGATGATGCCTGGGTGTGGCAGGGCCTCCCGGGGCAGATGTGGGGAGCTGCTTAGATCCCGTCTGGAGGCTGAGTGGGCCCCACCCAGGAGCCCTGGCACTGCACCTGAAACCTCTGGAAACTGGAATCCCTTTGCACAGCCACAGGGAGGGGTGTCACCTTCACGGGTCAACTGGCCCAGCACCTGTCCTGGGACACACCGGCCCCTCCTCAGGCCCAGGGTCCCAGGAGAGTCCCAGCTGCCGGAAGGCCACTCAGCCTTTCTGGGTCACTCTTCTGATAATAAAAATCTCTTTCATCTTATACTTTTCAAAGCACTTTCACATCCATTAGCCCATTAATTGATTCATTCATCGTACACATTTATTGAACACACAAGGCACTTCCCATCTCTTTAGATCGAGGCAGGATCTGGGTAGACACACGCATGCAGAGCGAGCACCGCAGAGCAAGGCACCCGAGAAGCCAGGAGGGTTTCAGAGACAAAGGAACGGCGGCTGCCTGGGCTCCGGAGGAGGGCGGACTGCAAACCCGCGGTGCCGATTCCCCAGCTATGTAGACTGAGGGCCAGGGAGGTTAAATGACTGGATCATGTGCACAAAGTCCATTAGTGGGAGACCCAGAGGGCCCTCCAGATTCGGACCGGGTGTGCCCTCTCTGTTTTCAGAGGTGTTGCCTCTGTGGGGTGCAGCTCCCTCTCCCCTTCTGCAGAGACAGTCACATCGCAGCGCTTTGGGGGCCCACTTGGACAAGAAGAAAAAAAAAAAAGTCTGTGTCTTATCTATTTCCATAAGCAGTTCAGCAAGCTGGAGCCATTGTTTGCGTTTCACAGCGGCCTCTCCAAGGACATCCACTTTCTGCAGCGGAGCCCTGGGGTGGGCGAGGCAGGCTGGCCGTGGGCAGAGTCCGCTGGACGCAGTGCTGGGGACAGTGTGGTGCCCCATTCCAGCCTGTCCTCACACGTAGCAAGGCAGCAAGGGTGAGCGAGGACCCCTCTCTCTCTGCCTTCCAGCCAGGAAGCCCCGGGCTGAGCGAGGGTAAAGGTGCTCACCAGGGCCACATCAGACAGTAGTAGCCCTGTCCACCTCCTTCGAGCTGTTCCCTGGGCATGGGCTTTGGCCTCTCCCTGCTCTAAGATGATGGTGACGATGATGATGTGTGTGCAAGTGATCGGAGGATGTGTGAGGCGAGCCGAAGGAGAAAGCGCTGTAACCATTTCCTTTCGGAGCGTGTCACCTTGTCACAAAACCCGAGGCCCCTCGCGAGTGAGGTCGCAGTGCCAAGCCACCAGCAGCTGGATCAGCTCCATGGTTAACACTGGGTCTGCCCGTTAGTGAGGGGCTGGCCTCCAGCCCCTGTACCAGGTGGGGCAGGGCTGACAGGGGGCACTTCTGGAGTAATCTGTCACCTGCTTGCTCAGGTCCTAGGAACCCCCGTGTCCTGGATCAAGGGTAAGTTTTTGGGTGCCAGCAGGTGGGACTGGCTCTGGGCGAAGTAAGCAGATGGAGGAATGTTGGGAGAGATGTCAGGGACACCCTGATTTTAGGCACCCAGGTGTTTTTAGAGAGGGAGAAGCAAGAAAGACTGTCACTGCTGTTGGCAGACGTCTGCTCAAGACAAACCCTGCAGCCACATGGGGCTGTGTGGCTGTGCCATGGGCACTGGACACCTCTTCCCTGCACCCCTGTCCCCAGGGCTGGGGCTCCTGGGCTGCCTCTCTCTTTGCTTTGCCTGCAAAGATGGAGTGTGTGATGGGTTGGGCTTAGGCCCCACATGAAGGACAGGGTTCAGTAGGGTCCCTTCTTGTTCTTTTTTTTTTTAAAGATTTATTTTTATTTATTTGAAAGACTGTCACAGAGAGTGGTAGAGACATACATAGAAAGAGGTCTTTCATCTGCTGGTTCAGTGCCCAGATGGATGCAATGGCTGGAGCTGGGCCAATGTGAAGTCAGGAGCCAGGAGCTTCTTCTGGGTCTCCCACGCAGGTGCAGGGTCCCAAGGACTTGGACCATCCTCTACTGCTTTCCCAGGCCACAGCAGAGAGCCTGATCGGAAGAGGAGCAGCCAGGACTAGGACCAGCGCCCATGTGGGATGCAGGTGCTTCAGGCCAGGGCGTTAACCCACTGTGCCACAGTACCAGCCCCCCTTCCTGTCTTTTAGTAGAGGAGATTAGGAGGGGAGGAAAACCATGCCCATCGGAGGGACGTTGCAGAAGCTGGGAGATCTTTTCTGGGAAAATTCATAAGAGTAGCGAGACCTGAGGAGCTTAGTAATTCTTGCTTTTTTAAAAAAAAATTTGAAAGGCAGAGTTACATACACACACACACACTGAGTGAGAGAGAGAGAGAGAGAGAGAGAGAGAGAAAGTGGGAGCGCGCTCTTCCATCTACCAGCTCACTTCCCAAATGGCTGCAATGGCCAGAGCTGGGCCAGACTGAAGTCAGAAGCCAGGAGCTTCACCTGGGAGTCCTACATAGCAGTGTCCACATGGGGTGAGGACGACACAGGTAGTGGCTTTACCTGCCACGCCACAATGCTGGTGCCCAAATAATACTCTCTTTCTTTTTTTTTTGTAAAGATTTTATTTATTTATTTGAAAGGCAGAGTTACAGAGAGGCAGAGATAGAGGGAGAGAGGTATTTCATCTGCTGGTTCACTCCTCAGATGACCACAATGGCTAGAACTGGGCTGATCCAAAGACAGGAGCCGGGAGCTTCTTCCAGGTCTCCCACATGAGTGCAGGGGTCCAAGGACTTGGGCCATCTTCTACTGCTTTCCCAGGCCATAGTAGAGAGCTGGATCAGAAGTGGAGCAACCAGGACTCAAACCGGCGCCCATATGGGATACCAGCACTGCAGGTGGCGGCTTTACCCGCTATGCCACAGTGCGGGCCCCAAACAATGCTTTCTAAATAACTAAAAGCGTGTTCCTCTCTCAGGATGATAGACAGATGGCAAGTGGGGATGAAATGGGCTTAAGTCACTGCAGGAAGGTGGGACAGATGTGTGAGGGCTTCCTGGTCTGGAGGGGCTTCTGGCCTGGGGCAGGTGACTCTGTAGGGTGGAGGGCTTCTCCTGTTGGGGTCAAGGAGCCCTCAGAAGCTACTCTTTTGCCTACTGCTCCTCCTTGGAGGCTCCCAGGGCTCTCCCTGGGTGCTCAAGCCATCCAGGAGAGAAGCAACGCTTGGGGGTCGATCCCACCTTGCCCAGGCTATGCAGTGTCCTGTCCCTTTAAACACCTCTGGCAGATTCCACAGCCCACATGGCAATGGGGCCAGGAAGGAGCCTGAGCAAAGAGTGATGAGCATCTCTCCTGAACTCGTCTCCCTGCGCCTGGTGTTTAAAGTGAATTGAAACGAATATCTGATAAATGAATAAACCTGTAAATGGAATCAAAAACCTTATGAACCTGAAGGAGAAATAGGAGTCCCAGGTCTGTTAAGTCTAAATTGAATAAATCTGATCAACTCCCTGACAATTTCTGCCAACGCTCCTGAAGAGGGAGGAGAAGAGGGGCAAGCAGAGACGGCGCCGGGAGGGAGTGGGGACAGCGAGGTGGCGGCTGGGTAATTGAGCCCTCTCCAGGAGCCCACAGAGGAGACAGCCCCCAGCTTCCCTCCATTGGCCTCCTAAGTCGATGACAACAGGAAGCTCCTGTCCTGGAGCCTGTACAGACGACACCTCCAGGGAGCACTCGGAGATTTGCTCCAAGGGGACCGTTCTGGACAAGGGGCTGAGACAGCGCTAAGGCTGCTGGGGGTGGAGAGTGGCGTGGACAGGAGGTCGGGGGTCCGTTCAGAATGAGCGCGGGCTCAGAGGGAGCCCTGGTCTCCTGCTGACCTCTGCCAAGTTCTGTTACGCTCGCCCCTTGCTGTCTGCGGTGGTGTTAAAGCCCGCTCCATGGGGAGGGCACTGTGGTACGGGCAGGTTAAGCAGCCTTTGCGATGCCTGCATCCATACGGGGGCAACTGCTTTAGGTCCTGGCCACTCCCTTCTTCCAAACCAGCTTTCTGTTTATGAACCTCAGGAGGCAGAAGACGATGGCCCAGGCGCTTGGGTCCCTGCCACCAGTGTGGAAGACCCAAATGGAATTTTGGGCTCCTGTCCTGGCCCTGGCTGTTGGGCACATCTGGGAAGTAAACCAGTGGATGGAAGATCCCTGCCTCCCTCGGTCTAGCTCTCTCTGTCTCTGCTCACCTGTCCCTCCCGCATCACTCTGCCTTTCAAATAAATAAATGAACCCTTTTTTTTAAGGCCACAGACTTCTGTAACACTCATGGCAGTGGGTGGCAGAGGTGGTGGCGGCGACAGATCCAAGATGCAGACACAGCAGGGCCTGTGACTGCTCTGTGGCTTTCATGGCCGGATGGGAGAAGTGCCTGCAGCTTCTGGGGTACTTGTTTTCTTTTTATCTTTTTAAATATTTATTTATTTAATTTATTTGAAAGGCAGAGGAAAGACGGTGGGGGGAGGGGGAAAGAGAGAGAGAATCTCCTGTCTACTGGTTCACTCCCTAAATGCCCCCAACAGTCAGAGCTGGGCCAGGCTGAAGCTGGGAGTGGGAATGCAATCCGAGTCTCCCCTGTGGACGGCAGAGACCACCTGTTACCTCCCAGGGTGTGCCCTAGCAGGAAGCTGGAGTCAGAAGTAGAGGCCGGACTCAAACCCAGGAGTTCTGACAGAGGATGCAAGTGTTCCAAGGGGCAACTTAGCCAGAGGCCAGCCCCAGAACACTCCTTGTGTGGGGGAGCCTGGCCACTGGGTAGAAGAGCCAATGGACCCGGGCCTGTCCTGCTGCTGAGTCGCCCCAGCCACAGCCCAGCCACGTGGCCACCGGCTGCCACGACTGGGAGCCCTGAGCCGAGGCAGCCTTCAGTGGCTGCAGCTCTGACACACCTCCCATGGCAACGGCCAAGTGGCCGCAGCCCCAGTAAGCCCTCCCCGAGTCCCCGATCCCTGACCTGCAGAATCCTGGGCTCTATCAAACACTCTGAGGCTCAGTTTCAGAGGGATTTATTAAGTAACAAAAAACCTCCTCGGAAATAAATAAGAACAGACAATTTTAAACTCTTTTAAAAACCATACATCGTAGATGAATATGGGTTTTAAATTTTTTTATTGTGGTAAAACGCTCATAACATAAGATGTGCTCTCTCATCATTTTTAAGTGTGCTGTCCACGATGTGATGTCCATTCCCAATGTGGCACGGCTATCACCACTGTCCCTCTCCCTCTCTTCCTTTTATAAAACTGGAATTCTACCCATTCCTGTTCTACGCTGCCCCCGGTTCCTGGCAACACCTGCTTTCCCTGTGATTTGGGCTGTTCTAGCTCATATAGTTGGACTGTTCAGAGTATTTGTCTTCTTTGTGTCTTCTTTCACTTAGCATGATGTCTCTGTTGGATCATACGGCAGAGTTTTCTGCCTCAGTACAATGCCACCATGGGCTGGGACTGCATTTCATCTATCTACTCGTGTGTCGTTGGACGCTTCAGTTGCTTTCCTGTTTTAGCGCTTGTGAATAGTGCTGCGATGGACATGGGAATCCAAATATCTCTTGAAGACTTTGATTTCAATTCTTTCTGGCACAAGTCCAGGAGTGGAATTGCTGGCTCACATGGTAGACTGATTGCTAAGTTTTTGAGTCTCCTCCATATTGTTTTCCAAGGTGGCTGTATCGTTTTGCATTCCCACCGATTGTGCGCAGTTTCTAATTTCTTCACATCCCACCAACTTGTTAATTTATGTTTATTTTTTGATAGTATCCATCCTAGTGAGTGTGAAGTGGCATCTCATTGTAGTTTTGATTTGCATTTCCCTAATGATTAGTGAGGTTGAGCATCTTTTCAAAATATGTTGTTTTTTTTAACAAAAGGAGTTCAAGTAGCACAAAATGATAAAAACAGAAATTAAGCAATTTCTTTCACTACATTTGAATTTTTCACCCCTGAGAAGTATCTACCTCCAATAAATTGTTAATCCTTCCAGACACATTTTATATGATTACAACATGTATTTATGAAATTGATAACATTATCTATAGAATTACACAATACCTAAATGTTTCATAAATTGCTCATTTCACTCAATATACAGATGGGAGGGGGTGGTTTTAGCCTGGTGAGCCTTCACCCCATAACGGAGTACCTGGGTTTAGTATCCAACTCTGGCTCCTGGCTCTAGCTTTCTGCTACGATGGGCCCTGGAGGACAGCAATGATGGCTAAAGTGACTGGGTTTCTATGTGAGAAGCTCGGACTGGGTTCCTAGCAGCCAGCTTCAGCATCAACCCAGTCCCGCCTGTCGTGGGCGTTTGGAGAGATACGGAGGATGGAAGCTCTCTTTTGCTGTATCTCTGCCTCTCAAATAAAGAAACAAAGAATTAACTCTACATATTGGAGCTGTTTCCACAGCAATATACACAGATCTCTATACCGCTGCATAGTATCCCATGGTGTGGCGGTATCAACTTTACTTTCCCGGTCCCTGTGAATGGAGGTATCTAGGTTGGCTGGCTGGCCTTGGCCTTACAGCACTAAGTTCACCATTTATTCTTGTGCACTTACTTGTGTCTTCTTACACAGTGTACTTGTAGCTGAAATTCCTGGGCCAAAGAACAGGTGCATTTGCAATTGTGATGGTTTGTTGTTGAAGCTGCCTTTTAAAGAGGCAGTACGCATTTATACCCTCATCAAAAGACGACTGGTTTCCTGCCACTAATACAATCTGAAAAGCTTTGCCAATTTGATAAAAGAAAAATGGTGCCCTGTTTTTTAAAAGTTTTGTGTTTTTAATTGTCTTGTTGGAATTTTTATATATGTGTATTAATTATTTTTAATTCCTTGATTCTTTCTTTTTAAAGACTTATTTATTTATTTGAAAGTCAGAGTTACACAGAGAGGAGAGGCTGCAACAGTTGGAGATGTGCTGGTCCGAAGTCAGGAGCCAAGAGCCTTCCCTGGGTCTCCCACACAGGTGCAGGGGCCCAAGGACCTGGGCCATCTTCTATTGCTTTCCCAGGCCACAGCAGAGAGCTGGATCGGAAATGGAGCAGCCGGGACTTGAAACGGCGCCCATATGGGATGCTGGTGCTTCAGGCCAGGGCTTTAACCCGCTGAGCCACAGCGCCAGCCCCCCTTGATTCTTAAGAATAATTTATGTCCTTTGCTAACTCTATAAGATTGTTAAGTGTTTTCTTTTTTTGTTCGAAAGTTTGTGGGGAGTTTTTTTTTCTTATTTCCCATTACATGCTGCATTTTTCTATTAAATTTGTCTTTTTACATTATTAAAGTCTTTTTGTGTACCAATTTTACTTTTTATTAATATTTTTAAAATAGCTGTTGAATTTTGTCATGTTTTCAAACATCTTCCCCACTCCTGGATCGCAAAATAAAATGATAAAACTTAAATTAGCCATATTTTCTTCCAGGGCATCATATTTTACCATTGATTTATTTGGATTTTATTTTTGGTATAAGGAAACAAGAATCCAATGTCCTTTTTACCAGTGCAATTTAAAAATTTCTATTGGCCACACTATTAAAAGAAAAAGAAGTAATTATAGTAATGTTATTTTATTTTTTAAAGATTTATTTTTTATTTATTTGAAAGACAGAGTTACAGAGACAGGTAGAGACTGAGAGAAAGGTCTTCCATCAACTGATTCACTCCCCAGGTGGCTGCATTGGCCGGAGCTACACCGATCCGAAGCCAGGAGCCAGGAGCCAGGAGCTTCTTCCGGGTCTCCCATGTGAGTACAGGGGCCCAAGGACTTGGACCATCTTCTACTGCTTCTACAGGCCACCGTAGAGAGCTGGATCAGAAGAGGAGCAGCAGGGACTAGAACCGGCACCCATATGGGATTCCGGTGCTTCAGGCCAGAGCCTTTAACCCGCTGTGCCCCAGTGCCGGCCCCTATAGTAATATTATTTAACTCACTATATCTAAAATATTGTTTAAAATGTAGTTGATATAAAAATTATTAATGAATTATTTAACAGTTTTTGCATACAACATCTTCCAAAATCCAGGGTACATTTTGAACTGACCCCACTTCCAATGAATGGGAGGTCCTGGTAGCTGGTGACCGCCGTTCGAGAGAGCACACGACTGCCCTCTCACATGTATCAAGCCCTCTATCACTCTCTTAATTTGCAATGCTACCTCTACCTCAGGTTAAATTATTTTTTTGTATTCAGACCCAGTCCTGGTCATGTTGTTTTCCATTGCACTTTCTCCCTTCCCGTACCACTAATGAGCTATTTTAGTTATGTTGTTTGAAGCTATTTTAATACCTGTAGAGCTTCCTCTTATTCTTTTTGGTTAGAATTTCTAACCTGGCTCTCCCAGTTTAGATCTCTGTCGAGATCAAAGATGGGCAACACCAGGCCCATGGGCGTGGGGTGTGGAAGGCCCACGGAATCATTTGACCTGGCCCTGCTGAGGCTAGTGCAGGTGGGACTGGAAATTCAACAAATCTTCATCAGGCTAAGTTTTAAGTTGATAATTGTGTATGGACTACAGATGATGTTACAAATATCCAAATAACCCTTGGGAAAAAAAAGTTCCCCATCGATGCTCTATGTAGATGTTAGTAACTAATATGATAAATTATCTAAAAGCATAACAGACACTAACTATATTATAGATATGATGGTCCCTAAAAAATGCCTGGAAACTGGGGACAGGTGTGTGGTGTAGCGGTCAGGACGCGGATTGGGAGGCCCACATAACATAAGGTGGGGCCTGGGTTCCGTCTCAGCTCCACTTCTGATTCCAGCTTCCTGCTAATTCACAGGAAGCAGCCATGATGGGTCGAGTGGGCGGGTCCCGGCCACCCACATGGGAGACCCGGATTGAATTTCTTACTCTGAGCTTGCTGATTGGGTGTGAATCAGTGGACAGGAGCAATTTTAATCTATGGGTCTCCTTTTCCATCTCTCTGCCTGTCCAAAAATAAATAAATAAATAAATAAATAAATAAATAAAGGAAGTTTTTGTAAAATGGAATTAAAGGACAAATTTATTTTAGTGCAAAGAATTTTGAAATCCAAACACGAGTGGTCTTTTAAAATTTCATGCAAAATGCATATTATGAAAAAAAAAACTATGCTAGGGAATTTGTGCACCAAAATAAACTTATCTTTTAATTCAATTTTCCATGAAGTTATCATTATCTGAGAGATGGGGTAGGGTAGAGAGATACACTCACACATACACACAAACACACAAACACACACACATATACACAGGTCTCCCAATCATTGGTTCACTCCCCAAATTCCCACAGTGGCTGAGTGGGCCAAGGTCCAAGTCAGGAGCCAGGAGAGCCATCCAGGTTTCTGGTGTGGGTGGCAAGAACCCAATCACCTGAGCCAGTACTGCTGCCTCTCAGGGCTGCACTGGAAGGAACTGGAGTGAGGAGCCGGAGCCAGGAATCAAACCCTAGCACGTTGATGTGGATGCAGGTGCCTTCACTGATAGGCTAAATGTCCACTCCCTCTGTGACCTTTCTGAAGTACTCTAACACTACCTATGGTATAACATATGGCATAGAGACGCTATTATATATTTATATAGTGTGTGTGGTATATGGTAGTATAATAAAGATACTAGTATTGAATATTAGACACTAACATCTAAATATTATTGCTAATAGCTAACACACTATGTGATGGTACTTCAAATTGTGGAAAATGGAGTTAAAATTTACTGTGGGGGCTGGTGTTAAGCCACTACCTGTGATGTTAGCATCCCATAACAGGGCTGGATTGTGTCCCTGTTGTCCCACTTTGATCCTGCTTCCTGTTATTGTGCCTGGGCAGGCAGAGGAAGATGGCCCAAGTACTTGGGCTCCTGCCAACCATGTAGGAGACCTGGATGGAGTTCCAAGCTCCTAGTTTTGGCCTGGCCCCACCCTGGCCATTGCGGGCTTTTGGGGAGTGAACCAGCAGATGGAAGATATGTTTCTGTCACTCTGCCTCTTGAATAAATAAAATAAAATCTACCAAAAAAGGTTTATTGTGTTGTAAAAAATCATATGAACAAACGATCTGTGAAAAGTTCATGGGAAATGTGTGTTGATTTCAATATTTTTTGTACCAAAATCAGCATAGATTTCAACTCTGCTGAAGTAGCCTCACGCTGCTGGCATTGATGGGGCTCTCAAGGCTCCCGGCTGCTGTCCAGGGTCCCCCACTTGCACCTTCAATGGCTCTGCTTTGTGCACCCTGTGTGCCCGTGTGATGGCCCGGCTATGGTGTCCCCAGCCGTCTGACCTCTCAGCAGGTAGGGGATCCTAGGGCCATGGTGCAAGGTGTGTTTGGGAAATGCCTGGTGCCAGTGGACTCGAAAGTGTGACTTAGAAAGGCTGAGAAGGCTGCCCCGAGGAGCAGGGCGGCTTGCTCCCTGGGCACAGCTGGCTTGGGAGATGGGGAAGAGAGCAGAGGGGAAGATTTTCAACAGGGCAGTGGGGCTGGAGTGGACAGAGGTGTGTGGACGTGAGGGTGGGGGAAGGCTCTGGGAAGAAGGAGAGCGAGCACCCCGGGAGAGGGAGATGCCCAGTTCTCCACACTGGCTGCAGTGGGGGTCTCTAAGCAATCGGGAGGACTTTGCTCTCTCGCTGGGGAGTCCCTGGGAGACGGGATTCGGGGGGATGGGGGCAACGTGGGCGAGGTCTGGGAGTCTGCTGTGTCTGGGGAGCTGGGCCAGGGGCCAGGCGCAAAGGCTGACAGGTCCCAACTTGCGACAGCGCCTGCGCTTAGGGCACTGAACACCTCCAGAGGAGAGGCTGTCCCCAGGCGAAATCAGGCTGCAGGTGGGTGAAGTCTCACTCCCATGGAAGCACTGGGCCCTCTGATGGGATGGAACCACTGTAGGCTTCCCTCAGGACAGGAAGGCACCACCCTCTTGACCCTCAAGGCTCCTCCTCTCCTGCGAGCCTTTCCCCAGACCAGCATTGCCGAAGCACAGGCAGGCTCTCTACACCTTGCATCCAGGGAACCAAGGCCCGGAGACATAATCCCACTTGTCCAAGGCCACCCAGCAGAGCCCGGCCGCTCACTCCCCGGGCTGAATGTCCTTGCCAGGGATGTTCTTCTTGTCTCTCTGTCTGCAGAAGCAGAAAAAGGAATGTCAGGCATTGACTCTGAGCCACTGGATTTTCAAGGAGTCACAGGGTCACACAGAGCAGGAAACTGAAGGGAAAAAAATCCACCCTCGGCTTCCAGGAGATGTGCAACCTGTCTTCCCCAGACTGCTTGCTCCTCATCACAGCTGTGACAAAATGCTATTTTCCTTTCAGTGGCGTGCACAGGTGCCAATCCAAATGAATATTATTCACACACTTCTGTCCAAACACTGTGAAGCCTTGGAAGGTTGATTAAACCTCTGACATCGTTGCTTTATTTCCCCTGCACTGGCTGCCAGGTGAGGACCTCCCTCGAGTGACCTCGCCCCTCCCACTTCCCTGTCCTTCCCTGGAGAGCTGGTTGGCTCCTGGCGGGCAGGGGCCTGGCTTAGACTTTGCCTGCTGTCGGAGCAGGGTGCGGTCCTGGCGGATGGTGGAGGGGCTTCTCTGGGTGGGGGAAGTGAGGGGTTTGACTTTGATTACCCAGCAAAGATCCATTTCCTGCCAGGAACGATGGACTGGTACCTGTTGGAAATGGCAGCTTCCCTGCAAGACTCTGTGTCATTAGTCCCCAGTGGAGCGGTGCTCATTGGAAGTCACACCTGGGCACATGAGGCGTGGCGTGAAACTGCAGCCCCGCCTGCCCTGGGGAGCCTGGCAGGGGTGCCTTGGAGGCGCCCAGTGCTGGCCAAGGTCACCTCAATAACCCCAAAGACCTAGTCTGCCGGCCACTCCTCGGCTTTTCTGGCTTTCACCTGTCATCCGCGGGGGTGGGCCCAGATCCTAAAAGCAGCTCTGTGCCATGTGCAGGGCTGCCCAGGAGCACCCTGCGGGGCTTCTGCAGGGAAGTGACAGCTTGGAAGTTCTATAAGCAGCACCATGGTCACAGGGTCTGCCTCGCTCTGGTTTGTTCGCCCCAGCACGCATTTCCTCTTCCTTTCACCATAACATCCCGTTTTCCCGGAAGAGCCACACCTTTTCCATCCCAAGCCAAAGGTTTGGATAGAGTCCCTCTCTCCACCCTCCACCCCGCCTTCAGAATAGACGCACGACCAAGCATTGGCCTGTCAGCGTTTGGCCATAATGACGGATTCAGGGTTTCCATGAAGGGCCAAGTGCAAGGCTGGGGCTGCTGCTGGGAGAGGCATTGTCTTCATCCGGGACTGCTGCATCGCTCGGGGCCACGCTGGGCTACCCTGCACCACACTAGTGGCCGATAAGGAGAAAGAACAGGCGCACACCTACACAGTCACCTGGTTTACCATAAAGCTCTACTGCAGCTCAGTAGGGGAAAAGAGACATTTTTTTCATAGATGGTGTTGGGTGAATTGGATATGCATGTGAATCTTGACCTTAGAAATGAATGCATGCAGGATCATAGGCCTAAGTATGGAAGCTGGAACAATCATTTTAAGAGGAAAACAAGAATATATTCATGACTTTAGGATAGCCTGAGTTTTCTTCAGTAAGATGAACACGCTCATGCCTGTGTGTTCACACACACGCACACACACAACTAATCACAAAATACTTGTATGCACGGATTTCACATTTTTTTGGCACCAAGATAAAAATCTTTTAGTTCTATTGCTTCATGAACTTTTAAAAAACCTATTTATTTGAAAGCCAGAAGGATAGAGGGAGAGTGAGCTCCCACTCACTGGTTCACTCCACACTCTTGGCCTGTAACAGTGAGGACGTGGCCAGGCCTACGCTGGGAGCTGGGAATGCAATGCAGGTCTCTCCCTATCGGCGGCAGGGACTCAATCACGCAGCCATCACTGCTGTCTCCCAGGCTGTGCACTAGGAAGCTGGACTTGGGTTCCAGAGTCACGACTGGAGCCCAGGCACTCTGATGTGGGATACGGGCACCGCAACCGGCTTAACTGCTAGGCTAAATACTTACCCTCCCGCAAACTTCTTACGGTCCTCTTGTGACTGTTACATTGGATTTTATTAAATTAAGAACTTATAAAAATCCACCATTAAGAGAGAGAAGAAGCCAGCTACAGATTGGGTTAAGATATTTGCAACTCACACATTCGATCAAGACTATTAAATTCAGAATATTCAAAAATCTCCCACCAATCAGTAAGCAAAAGAGAGAAAAATCCAATTTGAAAATGTTACTGGGGGTATAAGCTGGTGTAACTGCTTCAGAAAACTCTCTGGAAATCCCACTGAGGCCAGGCCCACGCACACTCTAGTTCCAGCAGCTAGTCCTAGGCGTCATGACATGAACAAAGCTGCTCCCAGCGACTTCCCTCACATTAGTCAAAACTGGAAGCAGTGTGTTCATCAGCGGTAATTTGAGATACATGCATGTAATGGAATGTTGCATGGCAAGGAAAAAACAGGCACCTGGTACAGCAAGAAACACGCAAGGAAGCCAGCCTGTGAGATCCCGCTGCTGTAGGAGCCCACGGAATCGCAGGCAGGGTAGGAGACTGATCGCGGTGAGGGAAGTCGGCACGCTGCTACCCTTCGGGGCTAGCTGTCCGCCTTGGGGCCCGAGGACACTCCACGGGGTGTGGAAATTCTGGGTCTTATCTGGGTGCCCGTGTTCTGTGTAGGAATTCCATGAACAGTGCTCCTAAGATCTGCACATTTCACTGTATGTGACGTAAGCTCCAACCATAAAACACGACAGTGGCGAGGGCACTGGCTCCTGGGAACACCATCTGAGGACGTGGATCAAGCCTCGTCTGAGGATAAACACTTCAGGACCTCGTAAGAGCCAATTAATCGCTTTCTTTTTGCTTGAATCAATTCATGCTCGTTTTCTCTCATTTGTAACTAAAAATTGTTCTCATAATTGCCCGTTTCTCTCCTTTGGCCTGAGTAGTCAGGGCAAGTCCTACACTTAATGAGACCTGAGGGAGGCCGGCTCCTCAGGCTGTCTCTGGTTCTATTTGCGGTAGACTATGGGGCAGGGAGCCTGCTGGGCAACCTTTGTGCCTCAGTTTCTTCGTTTGTAGAATGGAGCAGATAATGGTGCCCGCCTCACACAGTGCATCCGGTCCTCTGTTGCGGAGGCTCAGACACTTTCTCTACTCCATCCTGGTCCTCATCCCATTAGTGTTTGTGCCTGTGACTGCCCTGGCGTCCAGGCATGTTTCTAGTGACAAAGTCGCCTCTATGGACAATGTATCTTTTTTAAAAATATGTATTTGCCATGAACTTCTTAAAAAAGACTTATTTATTTATTTGAAAGGCAGAGCTACAGAGCGAGAAGGGGAGAAAGAGAAAGAGAGAGAAAGAGATCTTTCGCCAGTTGCTTCACTCTCCAAACGGCTGCAATGGCCAGGGTGGGGCCAGGCTGAGGCCAGGAGCCTAGAGCTCCATCCGGGTCTCCCAGGTCAGTGGCAGGAGTCCAGACGCTCAGGCCACCTGAGCTCTGTTGCTTTCTAAGGCACATTAGCAGGGAACTGCATCTGAAGCTGAGCAGCCAGGACTGGAATCAGCGTTCTATTATGGGATGCGGGTGCCCCGGGTGGCATCTTAGCCCACTTTTCCCTCAATGTGGGCTCCTGGGACACTTTTCTTTGGTGTATCTGTCTATGTGAACAGTTTGAGTCACCAGATGTCAGCTGTGACATCTGTGTATTTCATGGGGCCTCCCAGGAGGCACTGCTGCCGCGATGAGAGGGAGCAACCTATGGAGGAGCATCCATAGGCACCAGTCATCTCTGGCTGTCTGGTCAATTCGCGCGTGCACGCATGTGTGTGTGTGTGTGTGTGTAGGGGTGAGGTGGGGAGAAACAGATGAGACTCATGTGAGGCTCACACTTCCCTGCCCGCTCAGTGTTGCCAGCTCCAGCAGGTGCCGGATGCCAGAGAAGAACTCGGAAAAGAGTGCAGGTCCCTTTTGTCCAGGTATAAGGTCAAGCCTGGCTGTCCTGGCCAGCCTCGACACATCAGAACTACCCAATCCACGTTTGTTTGAATTCATGAATGAGCGGAGGGCCCCGTGGGAATTACATAACACAGCGGCAATGGGCAATGATGTGGGAGTAGTTTTGTTCTTATTCCTGAGAGGCAGGGATCCTTGTTGCTCCCATGTCTCCCAAGCCAAGGAGTTGAGTGACAGGTTCTTGTGACCGTGGCTGGAGTAGGTCAGCTTCTCACAGGGTCTGGTTTGGGAACAGTCCCCATTGTGGCCAGGGCCCAGAGGACAGATTCTCATGGGAGAACAAAGGGGCCTGGAAATCAGGCCAGGGAGAGAGAGGGCCACCCTTTCTGGGTTCTACAGCGCTTATTAATTGGTCACTTCGTTAGCCCAACTGTAGCAAGTGAGGGAGAAGGCAGGGCCCACCCCGGCCAAGTCTGGCCCCACATTGGGTAATAAGGGACGGAGCAATTACCGGGACTTGCAGAGCCAATGCCCGTTAGGAACACGCCGGGCTGTGCTTTGTTCCTCAAGAGGAGGAAAAGGTCAGTGCGCCCCGTAGGAGGGGAGAAAGAGCCTGCCCCAGGGAGGGGGCAAAGCCAGGAGGGCTCCGAGGAGCTACAGAACCAAAGAAAGAGTGACATTTGGAAGTTTCTCCAAAGGAAGGGAGGTGGCATAATGGAATAGAAATGGCAGGGGAGCAGGAGCCCGGGCACACCCAGGGAGACCAGGGAGGGCCACAGCGCGCTGGAGACAGGGGCTGCCTGTGTAAACAGGCCAGTCCCAGGCACCCTCAGCCTCAGTTTCCCTGTCTGTAAGCGAGGGAGCTATCTAGGCTGCATGGCCGGGGAGGGGAGCTCTGACTCTGGGTCGTGCAGGTGTTCAGAAGGGAGGCAGGGGAAGCTCAGAGGCAGTGCCAGGAATGCCACTTCCCTCCGTCCCCCCGACACAGCCTGCTCCCAGAGTTCTCTGTGGGAGCCCCGGTTCTCTTGTGCTGAGAGGGGCCCCGTTACTGAGGCTGGCCCCGGAGGTGTGAGCAGCTCAGGCAGAAGCTCGGAATGAGCCGATGGGCGGCTTTCAGCTGTCTCCTTGCTGACTCAGCAAACTCCAGAGCCTGGGGCCTGAGTGACCATGAGGAGCAACACTGGGTCAGTGTCCTGGGGCTGTACACTGGACATTGACCTCTGCTATGCGCATGACTTTGAGGTTTGGGCTTGCTCACTACTTAAGCATCACCTGGTCTGTTCTGAAGAGAGGCTGAGCTGAGGGTTGCAGGCACACCTGTTGGTGGAGGGCCGGCAGCCGAGGTGTGCACCTGACAGAGGGAACATGGCTCTCTACACAGTTCCTGTGCCTCCCTCTGCCTCTCCCTTACATATCCTTCCTTGTTCAACAAACTCCCATTCAGTGGGAGGGAAGGGTGTCCCTCTCCCTGATCAGACACAACCCGAGGAACAGAAAGACACTGGATTTTTGCAGGCCACACAGCGGCCGGGCAGGTCGTTGCCTCAGCCCGTGGTGGGCATCTTCCTTTAGCACCGTGTGGTCTGCTCCATCAGGCAGAGATGTTTGATAAGCAGAACCGCCAGCCAGGGCACTCCCTTGCTCAGTGGCTCAGCAGGCTGGGCAGGGGATTTTGGATGGGGTGGAGAGATTTTCTGGGAGTATCTGGGCCCCTCCCAAGAAGCCCAGACACAAGATCAGTCCCAGAGGCTCTCCCTGGGAAGAAGCAAGACAGCAGCCGTAAACGCAGGGTCTATGGGAATGGGAGCTGCCTTCAAAGCCTGAGCATGGGGGTGGGGGGAAGGCACTTCCTTCCAGGCCCTCCCTCTGACTTTGTCTCCCCAACCATTTGTCAGTTTCTTAAGGGACTGTGGATGGGGATGAGCTGGGAACGGGAGGGAGTTTCGGCACAAGAAGAGGCATCTGGTTGCTGGGCACGCTCTCCCCACCCCCATCCCCAGATCACCTCCCCCTGCCTCCCTCCTGACCCCAGTTCTGTCCCCAGGCTCTGAGCCCTGCTCCAGGACCCTGTGCTTCTGGTCTGCCTCTTCCCTCTTCCCCCTTGTCACCCACAGTAGTGGGTATTCATTATTGAAACGACCCATGCCTCCAAAGTCTTATTTATCCAACATCTTTCCCCAGCATATGTCAAAATTTACAGTAAGTGCATTCATCCCATAATAAACATTTGGCTTTGCTGGTCTAGCAGCGCTAGGGCTAATTAGGGAGAGGGAGTCCCTTGTTATCTGAAGGGAGGTCAGATGCAGCAATTAGCATCCTCGCATAGCTTTCAGGATTGCAACTTGGAGGCTAGGCCCTTTGGTGCCAGGTAGGGAAGAGAAGTTGGCAGGCAGGAAAGGGGAAGCTTCCCCCAGCAAGTTCTGGAAAAGCTGTGCGACGAGAAGCAGCACAACTGGTTTGTTTCCTGGACTCCCAACTCTCTGCACTCCCTGCTGCCTCCCGCTGCCCGGGCATACCCACATCTGTCCATGCAGCCCTGTCTGTGGGCATCCACAGGGATGCTTTCACTTGAAAATGCTGTCATTGCTTCAAACTCAAAAGCATCCAAAATATGGACACATCAAAAAATCAGCCCTCGAGGTTTTGAGAGTGGCTTAGGCATCAGCTGGCTTCCAGTTCCTGGCCCATCTCGGTGCCTCCTCTACCCGGCAGCTGTTCAGTGCCGTTGGGCCACTCTCTGACTCTCTGTCCTTGGGGAGGCAAGAGCCGAGTGCTCGGCCCAGGGCTCTTAATGAGCCAGGACTGGCCTTGGGCACAAGTAGGCTCATTCCTAGATGCCACACGTATTGTCCCTTGAGCAATGCTAACTTGGAGGCAGGTGCAAAGGGACATGTAGAGAGCTGGGCAGAGATCTGAAGCAAAAGGTCACAAAGAGGGAGCAGGCAGGAGCCACAGGTGCCATCAAGACTGCTGTTCGGGGGTCCCTGGGACCCCCGCCCCGGTTTCATTCTCTAGAAAGACTCCCTGAACTCAGCAAAGCCTTCTCGCTCACAGCTGTACTTTATGACTGCCAAAGAATATGGGTGAAAGTCGGCCATGGGCAAAGGTGCCTGGGGCAGGCCCCGGGAGCATTTCAGGCGCACATTTCCTATTGCCTCTCCCAGCAGAGTGTGCAGTCAGCCCTCAGTCCTCAGCAGGGATGTGTGGAGATAACAGGCCCACAGCACTGGCAGCCAGGTCAGCTCTAGTGCACCTTGGTGTCATGTGTTCCTGGTCATGATAAGCTTAGAGGACCTTCCTGGCTGGCCTCAGTGTCCAGCCCTCTAGAGGTCAAGCTGATACTGCACTGCCCAGGTCCCAGGTAAGCAAGGACACTCACAACGGACAGACAGTCCACGGGCAGAGAGCTGAACTGCTTGGAGCTCGGCAAAGGCCAAACCTTTCTCCAGGCAAGGTTAATCCTTGCCTGCCCCAGAGGGCAGTGGAAGGGAGGAGGCTGAGGAAGGGCAGGCTCCCAGGGGACGTGGGGGGGTCAAGGTCCACCCCCTGCTCTGCCCTCATTTCCTCCAGCATGGGTTGAAGAGGCAGCAGCAGCAAGTCCAGAAAAGGCATTCTGGTGACTTCTCTGCCTGGAGATGGGCTGGTCTCCAGAAGAGGAAGTCTGAGGGAGGAGGCCATTAAAGTAATGAGAGCAACACGTCCCCGGGGTGAGAATGGAGGGCCTGCGGGTTTGCTATCGGACAGGCAGGACCTGATGTAGAATCAGGCGAGGCTGGTTGTGAAGGCTGTCTCCACTCTGTGGCTTGGACAATTGTGGGACCTCTGAGACTTCCTCAGCTTTCTCACTCGTGAAATGAGGGGGCACTGATCCTGCGTCTCTGGGCTATGGCGAGGTTGGGAGATGGACATGCGATCCATGGCAGCTGTCTTTATCCCTGTCCTCGTCACCTCTTGGTAAAGCCGAATGCATCTTTAGATACTCTTGGTCTCTCTGGAGTTCCTTCTGGTGTGTGTTGAAACGAGCCACAGGTTCTCTGTTACACAGCCCTGGCTCTCCTCCCCGATTTTCCAAGTCTCTTGGCTGTATCATCATTTTTTCAGGGTTATCAATTATTCATTTATTTCTTCAAGCGTTCATTTCATACATGTGTGTTGGTAGTTGTCCATTGATATCAGTGCTGCGCTAAATACTGGGGATAGAAAGAAACCCAACAGACCCCTAATTCTCAAAGGACTTAGAGTTAAGTGAGATAGCAAACAGCCACATAAAATAAGCAGTTGGAATATTTTGGTTGGCAAATGTACTAAGTACTCAGGCATAAAAGAGGCAGTGATCTGTTTTATCTCCTCCTTTACCTCCCAAATGCACCTTCACATCTGCCTTTATTCCCCCCTGGAGATAACTTCCAAATTTTCCCTTTCCTTTTTATTCCTGTTGCTATGGGCTCAGGGATTGTAAATAAGTGGAGTCTCAGGTTGGAACTGACGATGACAGTGGTATCTTAGAGCGACCCTACAGCTACTTGGAGGTCAGTGAGGCAGGATGAAAGAAGAGAATTAAACAGCTGTGACTGCTGTACAAACCAACCTGCCGCAGCCTGGGCACATTCAAGGCCCACACCAGGCAGGCACCGTCCCTACATGCAAGCCCCTTCCGTGCTCCCAGCTGGCTTGCCTTCCTCTCTCCTCTCAGGAGCACCCCAGCTCAAACACACCCTGAGTATTCCACTGGTCTGTCCTCTCCTGCAGTCATGCCCATTGTGCCACTCATGGGCTCATGGCTTCTGAAGTGATGTCTTCACTCGAGATGGTATAGTCCCGGAGTGAGGATTGCCCCTGGTATATACCCTTGCCACTGCCAGCCCAGGCTAGTGCAGGTCTGGACTTGTGATAGATGTGGGTTTGTTGATAGAGGAAGAGGTATTCCAAGCGATCGGGAAAAGCCAGTGGCTCCCCAAAGCCGTCCATGTTAGCCTGGTCCATACCATGTGCCTCTAGGGAAGGCACTTGCCCCAGAGTCTCCAAGGGGTCGGCGTGAGGTGAACAAGCACCGTGCCCACACCCCTCTCCACCTTCCTGCGGCTTCCACTCCGGCCTTTCCAGCATCTCCACACATCTTCCCCTGAAGCCAAGGCAGAACGTGTGAGTGAGGCCTGCGCGCTCCCAGCCTGGCTGGGGCCAGGGGGACTGGAGCGGAATTAAGTTGTGATGTTCACTTTGTTCAAGCTGCCTTCACAGTGATGAGCGCTCGGAAGGCCGTCTTTCTATGGGGAGGGAGGTCTGGGGCTCGTGGTAGGATGACAGGAGCTGCGTGGAGAAGCCAACGCTGGGGAATTTGAATGCCATGACATTTTTTTTTTTCTTTTTACAAATCTGACCTTCTACAATGCAAGCATAGGAGGACTGGGAGAGGGAAATATGAAACCCAAGGAAGAGTCCAAGGGGAGTTTATCCCTGAGAGGCTGTGGCCAGCCCCTGCTTAGGAAAGCTGGAAGGGGTAGAGATGGCTACCCTATTAGCGATTAGCATCCAGAGATCGGGTGCTCAGAGCGGTGAGAACATGTTTGGGGCCAGCACTCAGGAAAATCCAGTGGGCAGGGTTCGGAAGGGAGTGCACAAGGGACGTGCTGCTGGCAATCGGAATGCATGTTCAGCCTTCAGAAACAAGTTCTGAATGGCTGCTGCGTGCCGACAGCGGCGGCAGGCACCGGGAACGCAAGGCAACCTCTGTGGCCGAGACTGTGGGATCCACCCAGGCTCCCGAAGCAGAGAGCAGGAAATGAGCTCGCAGGGGTCAGCTGGAGGCAGGCAGTGAAGCGCCCTGAACACCGGGCTCAAGAATTCGGTCTTCACCCAGTGGCACGTGGGAGGCCCCGCGGGCATTTTCAGGAGAGGACATGAATGTTTAGAAAGGTTCTGGTGGTCTCAGCATGGAGGAGGCTCTCAAGGGAGCCTGCTGAAGTCAGCAAAGCCACGTGGAGGAGGAATGGAGTCACGGAATATACAGAATATAGACGGCTTTGGTGTGCCATGGAAGCAAGACAAACTGGCAAAGAAGAGTGATGACCCAGAATGTAACGTCAAAGGAGGAGCACATTCGCTCACGGTGTAACCCCGTTTTCTACTACTATAGCAAAATACCCAAGGCTGGGGAACTTAGAAGGGAGAGGGGTTTGCGTTGGCTCCCAGCTCTGGCCCATAGCTGAGGGCTGACATCTGCGCATGCTTTGCTGCCAGAGGTCCAAGGCAGTGCAAAGCATCACACAACGCGAGACAGGGAACATCCCACGTGCCGTCTGTTCTCTCTCTCACTCTTATAAAGCCAGTAGGACTTGCTCATGGGGCTCCATCTGATGACCCTGTCTAATCCTGACCGCCTTCCAAAGCCCCACCTCAAAACACCATGGCCGATTAAGTTTCCAGTAACTCCTCCCAGACTCTGGGGATGAAGTAGGAGAGCTCAAGGCCTCAGGTTCACCTTCCATAGGTTGGCAGTTCACTTTCGTCATCGTGGTCTCCTGCCCCTGCTGTGAGGTTTGCTCCTCTTCTCCTTCCACCATAGTCTCCCTTTCCTGAGAACGCATTACAGTTTTGTGCTGTAGAATGGTATTTTGGTCACTGCTGTATTCCATACAACAGTGGTCCCCTGAGATTATAGTGGAGCTAAGAGACTCCCATCTGCCGGTGATGGTGCAGCCATGCTAAGGTGACAGGAACATGTTTTACTGACATGTTTGTGGTGATGCCGAGCGAAACATACCTCCTGTGTTGCTGGTTGTAGGAAGTATAGCACACAGAGTGAAGCACAATATGTAATACTTGTTGGTCGTGATAAGTGACTATGTTATTGGCTTAGACTATACTTTTTCATCTTATTTTAGTGTTTACTCCTTCTACTTACAAATGACAAGTTTACCGTAAAACAGTATTCCATGTGACAACACCAGCAGCCTCAAACATACTGTGTTTTCTGTGTCTTTCAATTGCATCAAAAGTTCATATTGAGTGACTCCCTATATCTCTAGGTGTGTGTAAAAACACCCCAGAGCGGTTGTACAATGACTTCTCAGACTGTATCCATGATGTTAAGTGACATATGACTGTATATATCGGAAACCATGCAATATACCCTCATTTCATTATTATATATTCCTGTAATGGAGGTAATCTTATGAAACCCATTTTTATAAATGAGAAAGTCAAGCAATGGAGAAATTAAATGAAGTGTCTAAGATCATCTTGCTAAAAATTGGTGGAGTCAAGTTTAATGCCCAAACACATACTTTATGTGAAGACCCATCGTTCTCAAAGTGTGGCTCATGGATTCCTGAGGTTCCCAGATCCTTTGCAGGATTCTGTGATAGCAAAACTATTGTCATGATGTTATGTTATGTTCCCTTGTCATTGTATTGATTTTGGCACTGATGGTGCAAAATCAACAGTGCATAAATCTGTGGGCTACCAGCCTAAATCAAGACCATGGCTCCAAATTGTAGTACTAACATTATATTATTTGCTGGAACACACTGGCAGAAAATAAAAGCCACCTTTAGGTTTACTGATGAAGCAACAAAAATGGTTAATTTTACTAAATCCTGACCTTTGGGTATATATCTATTTAGTATTCTGTGTAATAGAATGGGAAGCATGCAAACATGATTTATACAAAATGTTTGTCTGAGGAATCACATATGTATGAGGGTTTGAGCTACAAGCTAAACTAGCCACTTTCTTCAGAAAACGTCCTTTTACTTGAAAGAATGACAGACACATGGTGACTATGCAGACGTGGGATGTGGAAGATTTTTCTTGCAGAGGAACAGAATGAGACTGATCTTTCAATGGAAACAACTAGCATCGGTGGCCATTGCTAAGATCCAATGTAACACAATGAAGGAAAGTTTGTATTCGGATTGTGTAAGTCATAACTAGTCAGGAGAGAGAGAGACCATTTAGTAATTTGAGCGTGATTTTTTTTTTGAGCTTATTGTTTTAATATGAAGAACAGATTAATTGCAAGAAAAAACAAAGAGAACTGTAAGGAATACCCTAAGACTCTGAGAGAGAACTCAAGGAAGGAAGAAACGTGGGGGGATGGAGTTCCCACCTAAAGGCTGGGGTGTTAGACTTCCTTGGACAGGTTATCATTGCAGCCCATTGAAGAAGTTGCCCTGGACCAGAGTCCTCCGCAGTCAGTGGGCCAAGGCTGGCAGTCCCAATGGAACTTGCCTGGAAGCTGGCGAGGTGGGCATTGCACCCACTGGAAAACCAGCTATAGCACCCTCAGGGCTCGTCAAGGTTCTGGGGGGGCTGCCCCTGGAGAAATGCTTGTACTGAGTTCTTGATAAGCCACTCACTAGGTGCCAAGGATAAGTCTGGGAAGGAGATGTCAGCACCAGTGGGCATGACACCGCTCAGCGTGCCATGTGCTGCTGGCTACCATGCACCAGAGGAGTGAGCTGGGGTCAACAAAACTCAGGAGAAAAGTCTTTTCTTCCCCAGCGTCCTTCCAATGCTGTTTCCTGAGGAAACCGCCCCCTGGAAAGAAGGAAGCTCCAGGATCACAAGCAGGAATGAAGGTGAACTAGAGCTGAGCAGCAAGGATTTGATACCTGGCACAGTCCACCCCTTTGCCTGCTCAGCTTCCGCAGTGAACTCCCGTGTAAAGTGAAAACAGCTCTCTTTCCACCTGATGCTACAGCACTATCCTTTGAGCACATGAAGTTCTCATCTTGTCTCCACCATTCTAAAAGTTGTTGTATCCATTGCTGTCTATCTTAGCATCTCCCTAAATTTAGTCATGTACTACTAAACACTACATAGATATTAAGTTATAAAGTTATTCTTCAACAATTTGCATATAATATGGTGTGGCTGTTGTGGCACAGTAGGTTCAATGCCACTTGGGACACCATCCACCTGGTAGCAGACTGCTGCTTTGAGTACTGGCACCTCCAATTCTTTTTTTTAAATATTTATTTACTTATTTGAAAGTCAGAGTTAGGCAGAGAGAGAGAGAGAGAGAGAAGTCTTCCATCTGGTTCACTCCCCAATTGGCCGCAATGGCCAGAGCTGCGCCGATCCGAAGTTAGGAGCCAGGAGCTTCTTCTGGGTCTCCCACGTGGGAGCAGGGCCCCAAGAACTTGGGCCATAGCAGAGAGCTGGATCAGATGAGGAGCAGCCGGGTCTTGAACTGGTGACCATATGGGATGTGGGCACTTCAGGCCAGGGCGTTAACCTGCTGCGCCACAGTGCCAGCCCTGGCACCTCCACTTCTGATCTACCTTCCTTCTAACCCATCCTGGGAGGCAGCAGATGATGGCCCAAGTGCTTGGGTTCTTGCCATCCACGTGGGAGACTGGAGTGGAGTTCTGGGCTCCTGGGTTTGGCCTGGCCCAGCTTTGGGTCTTGCAGGCATTTGGGGAGTGAACTAGTGGATGCAAGTAGATGAGAGTAATTAAACGTAAAACCCTGGTGTTGGGGGTTCGTCCCCAGCAGCCTGGCACATCCCCAGGGGTGACCTGTCTTGGCACCCCAGAGGGAGGCTTGCCATCAAGTTCCTCTTCTGGCTGTCACACTTCTCTGAGGGCAGCGCCCCGGATGGCAGCTTCCTGGTGAGCTCCGTAGGCTCCCCAGCTGGCTTAGCAGGTGTGCAACCACACCCCTGAACAAAGCTTCCCTGTAAGTGTCAGCGGCATCCCAGTAGGGCTTCCTGCTTCCAGGTCCCTGTTCTCCAGCCTCGGCCCAATGGTGGCCCAGCCGTGGCCCAGCCGTGGCCCAGCCATAGCCCAGGATTCCTGGGAGATCTCTGTTACCCAATGAGCCACAGCTGCATCTTCCCAGTGAGGTCTGCCTCACAGTGGCGCTTACCCCGTGTGCTTCCCAATATTTTATGGTTTTTTCTGATGAGATCAGAGGTGATATCAACAAATATGATTTTCCAATATTGTTTCATAACACGTATCAACATTTGCAAGAGCTGCATGACGCAGTGCACCAATATTTTCAAATGATCAATACACGGTGTAAAAATTTCATTAAACTGTAAAATAGATAAATGGACTTTATTGTGTAAGTGTATGAAAGGTTCCTGATTCCAAGCTACGACTAACCTTTAAGAACTGACCGTTGAGTTTTGATTTCCATGAATATCTATAATTATCAGAAGTGGCTTTGAAAATTCTCTTCCCTTTTCCAAATTCATATCCGTGTGAAGCCATTTTTTCTTCATATAATTCAACAAAACAGCATATCACAATGGGATGTAGCCAAAGGAAATACAAGAATCCATCTGTGCTGTTGTTATTATCATTAAGGCAAATATTAAAGAGATTTGTGAAAATATAAAACAAAGCCCATTAGGTACCTAATTTGACTTCTTCATGCTAGACTCTGAGGAGGATGCAAGAATACCCTTGGCACGAGGGAAATGGGTAAAGATCTGGTCACTCCATGCTTTCAGCCAAGACCCAATCACTACCCTGAGAGGCCAGGAGCCCCCACAAAGAGTGGAAAAGCTGGAGGACAAACTCTCGGGATCAAAGCTCAAATACAGTACCAGGCTGTCTCCGCTTTGCTCGTTCTACCAAGGGCAGGAGTTGCCCTGGGGAGGGTTCCCTGTAACTTAGGTGAAACCTGTCTGAAACCTGCTCCGATGAGCAGAGAGTTGGAGGTGGCCACGGTCTTGTTCTGTGATTGGGCAGACACCATGGTGTTGTTAAAATCTCCCAAGATTCTGCAGACCGGCGAGCTCAGGGTCTTCCCTACCTCATCTTGGGTCCTTTAAGGGCCAGCGCTACCTGGAAAGGGCAGCCTGACAAAGGATCCCAGGAACCTGCAAGAAGGTGTCCCACGCAGGTGACAAGGAAGAAGCATGACCCTGCACCGGACACGGCCCCCAGCAACAGGAGCCCCCAGCGAGCGTCTGCTGGGTGTTTGCCCTGAGAGTCTTGCGCTGTACCTGTGTCCCAGGCGAGCTCTCTTACCCCAGGGGAGGCTTCAGGCTCCAGCTCGGCGGAGAGGAGAACAGAAGGTGAAGCCGTCTCAGTCACCTTTGAGATTAAAAAGAAAAATGAAAAAACAAAAGAAGAGAGAGAGAGAGAGAGAAGGAGAAAAATCAAAGACTAATCCTAAAAATTCTCCTTTAATCTCAGAGCTTCAGACCTAGTTTCCCTTTCATCTAGGACTCGGAAGTTATCTGGTTATTTTATGGGTAGTGAAACCACAAGGCGAAGAGAGGGTGGTGGCGGGGAGATTAAATTAATGAGCAGGTAAGCAGTTTATGATTTCGTCTGATCCTTCCTTCCTTCCTGCTAATTTCTCTGAGCCAATTTGGGAGGCAGAGCCTATCATGTTAACTCAGAGAGAGACCATTGTATCCATGTTCTTTCTGAAGCCATTTATCTGAAGGATATTAAAGATCCAATTTACATAGACATTATGGCATTGCGAGGAGGGTGTGTGCCCAGTGCACACATGAGAGAGAGAGAGAGAGAGAGAGAGAGAGAGAGAGAAAGAGCTAGGATATCCATCCAAGTGGGCCTGTCTTTGTGCACTGGCTCAGCCCGTACGGAGTGGCATCTCTCAGGAGGCTCTCCAAGGAGTTTGCAATCATTCAACAAGTTTGTTCCAGAAGTCATCAGGCCTCGACAGGAATCAGGCTCCAGGCAGCAGCAGAGATGTTTATTAAATTTGTGCTTCAACCCTGTTTCCTGCATTTCCTTATCATTGCTGCTAGGTTCACGGTGGAGGAAATGGGGCCCTCTTGAATTTGATGTCTGCTTAATTGGATGCCTGATCAGGCTGCCCCAGCCGAGGCAGGCGACTGTGGGATGAGACAGAGAGTGGAGCAGAAGTGGAGAAGTAGAGGTCAGAGTCCAAGATCAACCCTCAGCTCCCAGCTTAACTCAATCAAGTTCACAGAGTCCTTGGCTCCCCACGAGGGAACCGAGCAACTGAGGACACAGCACATCACCCAGGGGTGGTGGTGGTGACAAGACATAGATAAAAACACCGATCCTCGCTGTGACCTTGGTTTTTTATGAATGTGCATAACAGCACTTGAGCCTGAATGTAGCAGCAGAGAGAGGCAACCCCCAGCTACAGTGGTGCATTGTGAAGATTGTTTCGGCAATAGCTAGTTTCCCTTTGCTGATGTGGGGTTCAGCGAGGACTCTTCTGATGGGTGAGTTGCCTCCGGAGCAGGCTTGTGAACCAGCCCCAGTGGCCAGGGGCAGTGGCTCAACAGGGGCGGCTGCTGTTTGTGAGTGAGTGTGCTGGCATGCACCTCCGGCTCTTCGGTTCATTCATTCATTCATTGGGTTGCCATCCACTGGCCACCTGGGGCAATGGCTCAGAGCTTTGACTTCACTGTAGTTAGTGAAGCCACCTGGGTGGTGATAGAAAAACTCACACGCCTGGTTCCGGTCCCCAGACCGGTGGCTTCAGAGCCTCTAGCAGCGGTTCATCGGCACTGGTATGTTTATCAAGCATCCCAAGTTGTTCTCATCACGTGCCATGCCCTGTGCTTGTCTCTAGTAGATACAACAATGAGTAAGATGCTCTTCACTCCCTGGGAACCATGCCTCTACCAATGCTCCCTCCCTGCACCCGTGGTCACATCCTGGTTAGACTCAAACCGATGACCCCTTGAGTGGTCTTCCCCAACACTCGCTGTACATGAACACAGGCTGCTGGTCTCACCTCCTCAGAGCAACAGGTGCTCCCCAAGTCACACACGCCACTACAGATCACCTTGGCCCCCCAGTGCGGTCTCCCGCCTGTCCAGGCACTTCCTATGCGACTCTGCCAGCAGCACAGAGGGTAGAGTTGGTTGGTTTGGTGATGCTTGGTCTGTTCCCCACCCAGGTCCTGGGCCAGGTGCTTCTGCCATCGCTAAGGAGACCGGACTCTCAGGGGCCATCTGCCTGACACGTTTTTCCTCCAGGAGCTCCCGGAACACGTGACTCTTCCCTTCCCTGTGGAAGCCTCGGCTCCTGCTGGGCCTGCGGGCAAAATTTCTGCTTCCTTTTGAAGCAAGGAAACTCATTTACAGGGTCAGTTGATGAGCTCTGACCTCTTCCAGCCCCCCGCCCTCCCTCTCACTTCCCAGGCAGTAAGGCTGTTCCCATAGGAAGGATGTCTCTGTGCTGGAGCCCCCATACCTTGGCTGGGCTCTCTTCCCCTGCCCGCTGTCCTCAGCAGCCTGCACCCCACATTGTTAGACTCACGCCTAGCACAAACCGAGGAAGGGTGCCGGGTTGGGTCAAGGATCTGGCTGCTGGCTGGGCTAGGAGTCAGGCTTCTCAATCAATTGTTTCCTCCTTTACTCCCTCTTCAGAGCTGGCTGCTACAATCAGATGAGATTGTGATGTTTTATCATTCAAGTCTGTTAAGAATCTGTTTCTTTCTGCGATCAAAACTTTGTTCCCGTCTTCTCAGAGACTTAAAATACTGTCCTTGAACCGGAACGGGGCCCTTGCGCATTAAACACACGCGCACAACTTCAAAGCTGTGCGCCTTGCTGCAGAGGGTCCCGGGGGAGCGCCAGCCAGAGCCGCGTGTTTGCTGTAGTACAAAGAGAAGCCTCGCTTCTTGATGGAGTTGATCTGAGGGGTGGGAGCGCTGGAGGGGTTTGTTGTCTGTCTCCAAAGGAAGAGGGGATTAGGGGAGGAGAGGTCTAAACTCCAGGAGGAGTTGCCGGCATCCGCAGCCTCTTTCCCGAGGAGGATCACGGTCTCCTACTGGCGCAGGGAAGGAGATGGTGCCAAGACCCCTGAGACTCCAGCGCGCCAGCAGCTTCTACCCTTTGAAAAAATCATAAAAACCCTGCCGAGTGTGTAGCACACTCGCCGGCACTGCCTCGTTTGGTGCTCACGTGAGCCCTGCGGGTAGGCAGTCCTGCGATTGTAGTTGTCACAGGAAGAAACGGAGGCCCAGAGAGGTCAGAAGGCACGGCTGAGATGGCCAGCCAATTCACACCCGTGTTCTTCTCTTCTCGGAGGTGGTAAGATTGCCATACCTGGGCCGGTGCGGCGGCTCACTAGGCTAATCCTCCGCCTGCGGCGCCGGCACTACAAGTTCTAGTCCCGGTCGGGGCTCGGGATTCTGTCCCGTTGCTCCTCTGCCAGTCCAGCTCTCTGCTGTGGCCCGGGAGTGCAGTGGAGGATGGCCCAAGTCCTTGGGCCCTGCACCCCATGGGAGACCAGGAGAAGCACCTGGCTCCTGGCTTATGGGCTTGGCATGCCAGCCTTAGCAGCCATTTGTGGGGGGGGTGAACCAACGGAAGGAAGACCTTTCTCTCTGTCTCTGTCTCTCACTGTCTAACTCTGACTGGCAAAAAAACACACACACAAAAAAAAAAAACCAAAAAACAAAAAAACCAAAAACGAAGATTGCCATACCTGGCTGATTGGTAGCCATTGCGGAGTAAGCAGGCTGTGTGGGGGTTTTGGCTTTGCACTGGGGCACAGCGAGAGAGGAGGCTGCAGTGGACGTGGAAGGTACCTGAGGGTACACCAGGGTACTTCAGAAAGTTCATGGAAAATGAAATTCAAAGATTCCAGTGCAAAAATATTTAAAAAAAAAAAAACCCCGTGTGTAATTTTTCACAACATTCATTTGCCACAAACTTTTTGAAGATTTCCCATATTTTATCATGCAAACTGGGCTACTTAGGAGGGTGAAAAAGATTGGACCAATAATTGTGCTTGGGGCCAGGTGTGATTGTTCAGCAGGTAAAGCCACAGCTTTTTTTTTTTTTTTAAAAGATTTATTTATTTCTTTGAAAGGCAGAGTTACAGAGAGAGAAGGAGAGACAGAGCATGCAAGAGAGAAATCTTCCATCTGCTGGTTCATTTCACAAATGGCTGCCAGGAGCCAGGAGCATCTTCTGGGTCTCCCACATGGGTGTGGGGGCCCAAGGACTTGGGCCATCTTCCATTGCTTTCCTGGGTGCATTAGCAGGGTGCTGGATTGGAAGTGGAGCATCCGGGATATGAACTGGCACCTGTATGGGATGTGATCACCACAGACAGTGACTTTACCTGCTAGGCCACAGCACCAGCCCTGTAAAGCCACCTCTTGAGGTGCCAGAATCCATATCAAGGTGCTAGGATTCAAGTACTACCTCTGCTTCTGATCTAAGTTCCTGTTAACGCTCACCCTGGAAGACAGCAGAAGATGGCCCAGTACTTAGGTCCCTGCCACTCATGTGGGAGACCTGGATGAACATTTAGGTTCCTGGCTTCAGCCTGGTCCAGTCCTGGCTGTTGCAGGCATTTGGTGAGTGAACCAACAGATGGAAAATTGCTCTTTGTCTCTGTCTCTCTCTTCCTCTGTGTCTCTGCCTTTCAAATAAATTGAAAATAAATAAGTAAAACATTAAAGGTCATTGTGCTGGAACAGAGCTGTAACTTGGACAAATCAGGATGCTTGCTCACCTAAGTCATTGTGTGGGGTCTGGGTATCGGGCTAGGGTGGGGGGTGGGGGTGTCAGTCTCAGTTACCATCCAGTTCTGAATGAGCCCTGGGACTTCCACCAGGACTTCTCTTTTCACTTCACCCCCACTCCCCTGGGGTGGGCTCAGTCTTTCATGGCCTGAATAAAGTGCGGGAGGGTCCGAAAGCAGAGGTCATCTGTAGGGTCACCAGGCAAGCCACAACATGCCCCGCCCCTTTGTGCTCTGGCACCTGCAGTTCCCCTTCTCCTCTGGAGGGAGCACTGCCCAGTGATGTGTGAGGGGAGGGAGAGGGCCGAGTTAAGTCATTCTCTTTCCACCGCAGCGTCAGCACCATCATCCTTAACCACCCCCAGCTTGCGGATAGCTTAAAATCCCTCCAAATTCACTCTTGGGCGCATTGATAAACCTTTGTTCACTGCTGGAATTGACTGCCACACCCACACCAACTCTTGCTTCCACTGGTTCCTCACTTCTGCCTACTTCTAATCCTGGCCCCGCCATCTCCTTATTCTCTGCCAACATTGGTATTTCTGAAATTCAACTCTAACCATCACTTCCTCAACATTGTCATGAGTTTTCCACCTCTGGACTCACATTCCTCACCTCCAGTGATCACTTTCTGTTACTCCTTGTACAGACTATCATCTGACTTCAGCAGGCTGGTCAGCATTTTCTGGATATACACAGGGCACTGTTTCCATGCCTGTGTCCTTGGGCGTGTTGTTCCTGCTACCTGCTGGCTCTCCCCTCACCTCCTTTTCTGCCTGGTTAATGCCTGTGTACCCTTTAGAAGCCCAGAAGCCCTGTCAGCCCTGTCCCATCCCCCAACCTATGCCTGAGTTCTGCGTGCACATGGCGTGTTATCACTTAGGGTATGCGCCTTAGCTTCCGCCTGCATCCCTCTACCCGGATGTGGGCTCAAAGTGGTAAGAGCTGTGTAGTGCTCATTTCCAACATGGTGCCTGGCATACAAGGGGTTAAACAACCTGTGAGAAATGCATAACTGGATGATGGCAGAGTCTCTTTCTTCTAGAACGTTTAGGCCATCAAGGGAATAGCCTCTCAGCTTGGCTTTTAGGGGCTTCTGTCTCTGAAAGAACTGGGGGGGCGGGGAGGGAGGAGGAGGAGGACCGAGGACTTAGCCACAGAGGCTGCTACATCTGCAGGTTTGCCTGCTGTCCTCTGCAGACTCCAGGTCAAGGACAGAGGCCAAGACTATGAGGAGTGGGGCCAGGGGTTGAAGGAGCGGGGAGGTTGCCATATTTCATGTTGCACGTGGCTTGCTAAGGAAGATCTTCTGCGAGTATAAAATGGGGACCAGAGATGGAAGACTGAGCTTGGAAAATAAGCGCCACTCCTTACCTTCCCTTGGCCCATCCTCTACCTTGTTTTCTCTTCTGCTCCAAAGCTGCGGGACCTTCCTTGTCTGCCGCTAGTCGCATTCTCTCCTGCTCCTCTCCTTCTATGACCTTCACCTTGCTCTCCAGAGACCCCTCCCCCTGCCAGGAGCCTACTCTGTCTGGCCTTCTTCTTGAGAACACCTGCTCAGTCACCCACCCACTTCTGCTCCCCCTGGCAGCTCCCCCCATCAAGCCTTGAGATTTGCAGAGGGGCAGGATGGGGACAGGACTGGGGGAGAAGGGTAGCCTGGGGCAGAGCCTAAAATAGGAAGTTCCCTGGCCATTGACCCCTGTGAGCTACCCCAGCCTCATTCTGAAACCACTTAGTCTCCAGTCCCTGGCTCGGTGGAGGGGCGTGGCGCACCTTTCCCCCAGCCTCACCGCTGACCCCTTGCTGCGAGTCTCCTCTTGGCCCTGGCACATTTTGGCAGCCCAATTAGTGCCTTGTAGATAGCTTCTGGAGGCTGCGCAATCCTCCCAGGCAACCTCCGCCCTCCCGCCCTCCTCCTGCCCTTGGAGGAAGGTGTTTGACAAGCTCTTTCCCATTCCATCTTCAAGCAGGCTGGCGTGCACGGGAGCTCTGCTGCTGGCTTCCAAATGAAAAGCAGGTTAATTAAGGCAGATTTTCCGGCTTGTTTTTAAAAGGGAAAACAAAAGAGAGAGAACAGGTATCCTAGTTAATGGTTCCTAATTGTTTCTTTCCTGAAAAATCTTCAGTGTAAAACAGCCTAATTGAGTACTTCCTAATCTGGCGTTAAAGAATGGAGCAGAGCTAAGCTGGGCTCCGGCAACACAACTCCCACTCATCTCTTAAGACTTAGCTCATCTGCCATCTCATCACACAAGCCTCCCCTCCCCCTTGGACTAGATCAGGTGATTGGGGTGGGCACTCTGCTGGGCAGCCCAGAACCTTCTGTAGATCCAAAGGACTTGCTCAGCCAGCTGTGGAGAGGGTTGGGAGCCAACAGCCCTCCCCCGTCAGCACTCCTTAGGCACTGCCCTCCCTGCACCGGCTCATCTTGCCTAAGGTCACCTCCCTTTCTTGGAAGAGCTGTGTCCAATGATTGGCCTGGGCAACAGTAGGCAGGTTGGGACCCTTCGTTTCAGCTGGATCCAACTCTCTAATGCCATTCCAGCTTCAGTTTCCTACGACATTGGCTGAGGCCCTTAATGCGTCTGCATCTCAACCAAATCCCCCTTTGCCGACTCTTGCTTGCTTCCTGGACGTTCATTTCCATCTCAGGAAACCAGACTGTAACAGTGATCCTCTCGGTGTTACTGTGATAAGCTTTCCACTTCTCATCACTAGGTTCAATAGTTTGTTGGGTGCCCAAAGAGGCATTTTGGGAGGAGCCTATTGCAATGAGGGCATTTATGTTTTCCGTTTAGCAGAGCTATGTTGATTTGATCTTTGTATTATTATTACAAAGCACTATCTCCCTACCAATATATTTACCTATTTGTCATCTATCTGCCGATCGTCTGTCAATATCTATCTGTGCATCTCCTTATTATGGGTCTGTCATCTATCCGTCTATCTATCTCTCCATCCATCTGCACGAGACACTGCTGGTGCCCCAGGCAGATCAGCTTTCCTGGCTGGTGCATGCATCCCCCAGCTGCTGTGACTGTTGGCTCATAACGATTCACAGCCACATCCTCTTCTGGAGAACCGCCCTTGGCCAAATGGGAGCCGATTCCACCTGGAATTCAGAACTTCAAAGAAGACTGAATTCTCAGCCTAGGGAAGTCACCTATTCTGAAAACAGGCCCTAGAGGCTGTGCGCCCACTTTCCTTCCTTTGGTGGCAAACCTCAGCCAATGACTGGTGGGCACTGGGGTGAAAGGGCAGTCCTCTTGCCTCAAGATGGGATAAACACTGCCGAGCAACCTGTGAGATCCGACGGAAGCTAGCTTTCAGCCAAGAACATATTCTTACTTAGCTTTCCCCCACCCCTGTTTTGTTCCCCTCAACACTCCTTTTCTGGATTGACCACTACTAACAAATAGCTTGAATGAGAGTCTTCATATCAGGCTCTACTTTTTGGGGAGAGCCTGATCTGGACGTTTGGCATCAAAAAATGTTCTTAAAATCAAGGAAGCACTTGGCCGGTGGCCGCAGCTCAATAGGCTAATCCTCCGCCTGCGGCGCCGGCACCCCTGGTTCTAGTCCCGGTCGGGGTGCCGGATTCTGTCCCGGTTGCTCCTCTTCCAGGCCAGCTCTCTGCTGTGGTCTGGGAAGGCAGTGGAGGATGGCCCAAGTGCTTGGGCCCTGCACCCCATGGGAGACCAGGAGAAGCACCTGGCTCCTGCCATCGGATCAGCGCGGTGAGCCAGCCACAGCGCACCGGCCGCAGCAGCCATTGGAGGGTGAACCAACGGCAAAGGAAGACCTTTCTCTCTGTCTCTCTCTCTCTGTCCACTCTGCCTGTCCAAAAAAAAAAAAAATAAATAAATAAATAAAAAAAAAAATCAAGCAAGCAGGGGTCGAGGTGCAGGGGTTGAGGCTATAGCATAGTTGTTTAATCCTCCACCTATGGCGCTAGCATCCCATATAGGTATCTGCAGGTTTCCTTTCTCCTGAGGTCTTTCTCCTTGGCTTGTGGACAGTGGCTTTCTCATTGTGTCCTAACATGGCCTTCTGTGATACACATGCTTCTCCTTTCTCTCTCTCTCTCTCAATTTATCCCTTTCCACCTCCCTCTCCTTGTAAGGACATCAGTCCTCTTGGCTTAGTGCCTCTCCCTTAACCTCATCTAACGGCAGTTACTCCTCGAAGGTCCTGTCTCCCAGTACAGTCACGTGGAGACCAGGGGTACAAGGCTTCAGTATATGACTTTGGGGATACAATCAGTCCCATAACAGCAGGAATGGGGAAGATTACAACTGGAAAGACTGGGAATTGGATGGTTTCAGCTAAGTGCCATTGATTTGTTACACAGAGAAACTGGCAGGCTCAAATCTACCAACAATTTTTAAAGCAAAGTAGCGCTGTTTAAAGATCTTGCTTGGGGCCGACACTGTGGCATAGCTGGTGAAGCCACCACCTGCAGTGCCTGCATCCCATATGGGTACTGGTTTGAGTCCGGGCTGTTCTACTTCCGATCCAGCTCTCTGCTATGGCCTGAGAAAGCAGCAGAAGATAGACCAAGTCCTTGGGCCCTTGAACCCACATGGGAGATCCAGAAGAAACTCCTGGCTTCTGGCTCCAGATCTGCACAGCTCCGGCTATTGCTGCCATCTGGGAAGTTGAGCCAGAGGATGGAAGATCTCTCTCTCTCTCTCTCTCTCTTTCTCTTCCTCTCCTTCTCTCTCTGTGTAACTCTGCCTTTCAAATAAAATAAATAAATCCTTAAAAAAATAAAGATCTTGTTAATTCCTACAGCCAAAGATGGAGCTAAAAACCAGCCACAAACCTAGTTGTAAGAGTGGCAGAAGGTGAAAGAAGGCTGAATTCTGTCATCTGTGCTGAAAACGAGGCTCCAATAGGGACTACATGGAGTCCTGACATTGGGATAGAAGTACCTGGGTAGTGGTACCTGAGAACGGAATCCCCAGGTTTGACGAACTGCATGGGGTTGCACAAATGGCTGCTCCTGTGACAAGACAGAAGGCCCTGCTTGAAAGAAGGCAATGCAGAGGCCTCAAATGAGATCTGTTAATGAGGCTGCGTTTGCCTTACTCAAGATCTGCCTCTACCTCCCCTCCTGGCCATCAGTTTATAAACTGGGGTCACATCTCAGCATCACCAGTTTAGGGAAGTACTGGCCTACAGAGGGCATGGAGGATTGTGTCCAGAGCGCAGGCCCTGGTTCTAATACAGTGAAGCCAGGAACCAGGCCTGGAAAAGAGGCTAGGGAAAGTCTTGCTGTATGGGGAGTTCTCCTGTGACACAGGATATAACACCCTGGGAAGAGCCTGGCCCAAATCATGGTCCTAGCACCCCACTGAGATGGCTCTCAGAAGCTAGGACAGGGCAATAGCCCACATGAAACAAAACCCAGCTGGCAGAGCTGTTGTGGTGAACTGGGTGGGAAGACAGCGAAAGGCTTGGAGAAGTGGGCACGCTAGCGTGGGTCTGTTACATAATACTGGAGGATCTCTCAGCTAAGTCTCTAAGAACATTCAGGTTACCAGGGTGATAAGGGCAGTGTCGGGGTGGGGGGCACCAGCGTCACTGCAGAGTTCAGGAGAGCGGGATCGATGGGCCCCCAGGAGAAACGGAGCTGAATGGCGGGGGCCAGGCATTAGCACCTGGTTGTCAGAAGCACCATCAGCATGATTGCAGTCATGGGCATCGAGGCTGCGATGGCATCCAGGGGCTGCTGGGCTGCGGGGATTCCAGAAGTGGTGGCTGTTTCGTGGTATTCCTAGAGGCAAGGTAGCTGGGCACTCCCTAATAGACATAACCCAAACGGTCTAGAATGGACAAACTTACAGCCAACTCAGCCTTTCTCACAGAAATTCAAGGACCCTTGCCTAGCTTACAGACTGAGCCAGTTCTCAAACCCAGAACCTACTGACCCCACAAAAGGGGCCCTGCAACACCATGGCGCACTGTGGACAGTCGGATTCCCCCCCTTGGTCTTCCCCCAAGGGGCTGTGGATATTTTCTTGTAGGACTAGCACTGGGAGAGGGAACAGCCAGAGCATTTTCAAGTCTTTTGGAGACAAGGGCTGAGTTGATAGGGATCCCTGGGGACACAGAGCGCAGTGAAGACATCCTTGTTAGAGAGGTCAGGTAATAGATGGAGTTCTAGTCCTGGCATGTCTCGGAATGACCCACCTGGTGGTCATTCCCCTGGATCCTGAGATTTAATTGGAATGGACGTAGTTAGCAGAGGCCATAACCTTTACATGAGTTCTTTGACTTAGAGAATAAGAACGATTGAATATGAAAGGCTGGTATAATGCCCTGAAAGCTTCCTTCCTCCAAGAGGATAGTAAATCAAAAACAATATCACACTCCAGGGAGGATGGCAAAGATCAGTGACACTGCAACTGATTAAAATATACCGAGGTGGTGACTCCTGTCATTATGTGGGACAAGTGGTTCCTGTCCCATCTAATTCACCAGTCTGACCCTGCAGGACCTGGGTGGATCATGGCAGCTGACAGTGGACTGTTGCAACATTGACCAAATAGTAGTACTGGCTGTAGCTGCGGCACCAGCCATCATATATTTACCAGAGCAGATCAACGTGGCCTTGGGTAAATGGTTTGTAGCTATCGATCTGGTGAGTGCATTCCGTTTTTATTCATCAGCAAGAAAGATCAAACACAGCTAGCATTCATATGGAACAGGCTATGATGCACGCTCACCATCTTGTCTCAGGAGGAAGGTGAATTTTCTGTTCACAGTGCAGCTCAAAGCTCCCTGGACTCTCTGGACATCCTAGAAAAGCTTGGGATGGCCATCAGAATGGTGTTTCTGTGGTCATGTGAATTGGGCCAATGAGAAGACGACGTGACTAACACTCCAGATGTCATAGTAAGGTCCATGACCTCCAGAGGGTCGGTGATAAACCCTAGAGACCCACAGTTCTGCCACATCACTGGAGCTTGTAGGGGACCAATGACCTGGGGATAACCCCTGCCCAGGGCCAGCTGTGGCTTTTTGTGCCGCCTATTGCTAAGAAGTGTGACACTTGGTAGGGAGCATACTCCAGTTGGCAATTCTGCTGCACTCCGTTTACCAGGTGACATGGGAAAACTCTTAGCTTAGACCATAAGCTGGGTCAAGATCCGGGCAAGTCACTTAGACCTGCAGAAGTGCCAGCCACACATTGGGGAAATCTACAATGGGCCACAGAGATAGAAGATAGCAATAGGGCTACTAACTGCCCTCTATGTATCCCTAGAATTGTGACCTACCAGGATCCTGGAGATGCTGTTTCTGGATGGAGTAAACTCAGTGGGAGGAGTGAGTGGCTCAGAGCTGTGCTAAGGGTGGCCCGGGACAGATGCTGTTGGTGCCTGACCTGCATACGCTTTACCCGCGGTGAGTACCTGACTCAGACCTCAGACTGGCATGAGCGGACGAAGGTCCTTCAGGGGGCACTGCCTGTGGTGCATTGAGCGTTCTGATGAGAGTTTGCCCTGGGCTTTGTGCAAAGTCACTTTCTGGGGCAACCACATGTTTGCTTAGCTCCCCACCTCTCCTGCTTCCCTCACTCCTAAGATTGTGTCTCCCAATAAATCAGTTGAGCAAAAGTCTCACCCAGAATCTGCCTCCAGATGAAATACTCATTTATATGTGTGTGTGTTTATTATTTTTATACACAATACCAATTTTCTGATGCCACTGTCCAGGTGATACTATACAAACCCGGTTGTTACGTGTTCAGCCAGGGGATGCCCCACGTGTACTAAGCTCAATTTACCTTGTGACTTCTCACATCTCAGTTAAATACTTCCAATCCCTGTGTTTTGAAGGATGGAGGATTTTGCACTAGGAAAAATATGACTAGTTCCAGCGGAGTTGGTAGGTGGAGTCACATCACATGATTGACTTCCACTTCCTAAATTCCACCACGTGCATGTACTTCAAAATGTTGGTAGAGAATAGAATGCAAAGGTAAGTTTATTTTAGGGCAAATCAGTTTTGAAATCCATGCATATTTTTTCATAATATGCACTTTGGATGAACTTTTAGGAGACCCTACAAATATATGGGCTTCAAAACTTTGTGCATCAAAATCAGCTTATCTTTTCAATTCATTTCTCATGAACTTTTTGCAGTATCCACATAGATGATCAAGAGAAAGGAAGAGAGAGAGAGAGACTTTTGTTTACCTATTGTCTTTCTCTTTCACAGCTCAAAATCAAGGAGAAATAAAGGGAATTAATTTTTGGCATTTTAGCTTTGGAGATTTTAAAGGTTTCTAAGGAGGATTTTGACAATACCTATTTTCACCTTGCCTTCCCGTTTTTAAAGCAGACTCTCCTAGTTCATGTAAGACTCAACTGTGACACACCATTGAGTGATTCCACAACCTACCTATACTCTTCTTTGCAGCGTAGGCGTCTCTACTTTGGTCTGAATTGGTAAAGTTTGACTAAATGTGGACAGCAAATGAATTGCAAATTATATGTAAATGTGTATAAATTAGCACCAGTTATTAGAGTAATTTGCATCGACAGCTCTATAATTAGGTAGCAACCTGGGAGAAAAGGGCAGTGGGCATGGGACCCAGGAAGATGGGAAGGCAGTCCCAAAGTCCTGGGGTCCCCACCTCTATGTTAATGAGACTCAGCCCGCCCTTCCCCAGACCCCTTAGCATAAGACCTTGGGGATCTAAAGTCCCTCCTCTGGATGTCAGATATCCAGGTCTTGCTAAGGTTGCAGAACCTCCTGGGTGCCGCTCAGAAGACTTGGCTTTTCCTGGTCACTGTGGCACAGCAAGAGGTCATGGCATTTGGAATGGAGGAGTCTCAGGTCTACTGCTTCCCAGGTAACTTTGGCCAGATCACTCTCTGATCCGCAGTTTCCTCATCTGCAGAATGGGATTTATAGCAAATACTCGCTCCCATACTGTCTCTCAGCAGCACTACGTGGTTTAGACGAGATTGTCCCTGTGAAGTGTACGGCACTCCATACACGTCGTGGGTTACCATGACATCTGAGATCACCTCACCCCCCTCTGGCAGCTCCAGGTTCACCGCCCTTCTGTGCCACTGCCTCCCTTTGCCCACAGCAGGGATCACCAAGGAGAGTTCAGTCCCCTGCCTTCCATTCTCCCGGCTCTGCTTGGCCTCGTGCTCCACTTGGGTGCGGGTTTGCTGAGGCCGGGGGTGGCACCCTCACTGCCACCCTTGACACCCTCCTGTGAATGCGACCTCTTGGGGTCCATGTCTGTCTAGGGGCTTCTGCAGGAAGCCCTTTAGCCTGGAGCAACAAGAGAAATAGCACTAATCCCTTCTCTCCTCGTCATTAACTACCCTTTGAGAAGCCACTCTGGAGGCCAAAGAAGGTAGCTACAGGTGGGCATGCGGGCTAGAAAGGGTGCGGTGGGAAAGTCAGCACCCACTTGCCTTTGCGATGACTCCCTCGGGTTCGGGTTCTCCTTTTAGCAGATGTCTGTTATCTGCCATGCAAACGTGTCCGTGCTCTGACCCAAGCCTGGAGGTCAGCTGGTGGCTGGAGGAAGAGCTCTGAGGGGAGGGCACCCATCATGGACGATCACGGCGTGTGGGATCAGAAGCAGGGACGGTTCTTGCTCCAGAACCCTGCAGCTTTCTGAGTCTCCTGTCTCCTTCAGAGAGCACTGGTGAGGTCAAATGGGATTTCAGATGTAGACAGAACTAGCCCTTGTCTTATTATCATCAAGGGTACCCAGCCCAGACCCGGCAGTCTTCAGGTCTTGCCTACCTGTGCAGTCTCGCAGCTGTTCCCCCACCCCTCGACACACACACACACCATGGCAGAGGTGAAAAACTGCTGCTCCCTCCCACCATCCTCCCTCACTACCGTCTCCTCCCTGAATGGCTTGTCCGGTGCCTAGGACGTCATTCATCCATTCAAGAGAGCACCTAGTGCGTGCCGTCACTATGCTGAGCACGGGGCCGCGGAGGGGAACCACACGAGGTGGGCCCTCTGCTCCCGGAGCTCACACTTGCTGCCCATGCAGCACTCAGCTCTGCCCGGCTCAGGAGCTTCGAGCACCCCCTCCTTGGTATCTTGCCCCCGTCGACGCGCCCCCACCCTCCTGCCTTTCCATCACACCGATTCTCACACACTCCGCCCCTCTTCTCGCTCTTGCCCTTCTCCCTTTTCTTCTTTCTCTATCCCCCTTTCCCACTGGCATCTCTTCTTTGTCCTTTGTTAGGGTTTATGAGGCCAATCCCTGAAATGAGAAGGTAACCACATTCAGACAGATAAAAGAAAGCCCTTCTTATCCCAGCAGATAATTAATTTGTGTCACTTGCTGGTCATGGAACGTAATTGAGGCCAAGGGCTTCGGCAGGCCCCGAGAAGGAATGAGAGACGCAGTCGCGGGAGGGGGAACGCATCCCTCACTCTGCTCTCCCGTCCCCGGAGGCGGGGTGAGTGAGCCCTGCCCTGATGTGGGCTGTGTGGAGCTTCTCAGCTCAGCAGAGGCTGGGGCTGGGCAGCGCTCACTTACCCCATAGTGAGCAGACAGAGCGCTTCCTGGCACCAGGGACGTGCGGACAAAGGGGAACGCAGCAGAAATATGAAGCCTTGGATTCAAGTCCCGGGTCTGTCATGTTACTTGCTGAATGGTCCAAATCCCTTACCTTCTCAAAGCCCCCAGTGCCTTGAAATCTTGGATATTTCTCCTCCGGGCCAGCTGAGCAGCCTTGGGAATCGTAGGATATGAAAGAGCGCGGCACGCTGTGGGCTGGCCAGGGTCGAGTGGGCCAGGGGTGCTCCCTGTCTCTCCCCTCTGGGTGCAATGAAAAGCTGGACGCTGGAGGAGAGGGACTGTTCCCCAGAGGCCCAGTGTCCAAAGCTGCAGACAATGATCCTGGCTGAACAGACCGCCCGACGGGCATGTGGTGACCTCGGGAGAGATGCTGGGAGGTAAAGCCATCTCAGCGTCGCTGAGTGCCAGGTTGCCTCCAGCCCGGACCAGCCGGGAAGTCTGGGCAAGGCCTCTTTCCCTTCCTGACTCTAAGTTTCCTCATCTGTAAAGTGAACATCAGGGGTTGGAGCAAAGACAGTCGGACCTGATCATGGTTGCTCAGTGTCAGCTCCTCAGAAGATCAGAGAAGCCTTTTCAAGGGGAAATAAAAAAAGAATGCGAGAAGTTTGAGAAATGCTGCATTGGACAGATTCAAGATAAATAAATGATAGATGATTGACAGGTGATAGATGATAGATGATTGATAGGTGATAGCTAAATGATAGATAAAAAAGATGGTAGATGACAGATAAAGAGATGATAGATACATGGTAGGTAGATAGGTAGATAAATAAGCAGAGGGCAGGTTAGCATACTACATCTCCTAAAATCCTTTAACAGGAAATACTGCTTGTATTTCACCTGGTCTGGACCACAGTTTGCAGAACCCTTGTGGATTTGTGGCTCCCAGGAACATGCCTTGAGCAGCATGTGACAAAGTGGTCCTTTGAGTTGTTGCCTGTCAACCCACGCAGTCACCCCATATGAGCTGGGGAGGGGAGGAGGGACCCGCACTCACACCAAGAATCGCCAGTGGTCAGTGCCTTGCTGTTGAATCAGTCTCTGATCTCCATCTTCCCAGTGATGGGTGCCTATGCACTGTGTGAGCTGAGTCTCAGGTAGCAGGTGCATTGCCCTCATAGTCTACCTGTAGAATATCAGCAGAGAGGAAAAACCATGCAGCGTCTCTCAGCACTTCCACAAAACATGCCTGGAGCACTGAAGTTGGGCCAGGGACGGCATTGGTTGCTGGAGACACAGAGATGAGCCAGGCACAATCCTTGCCGGTGAGGTACCACCAGGCTGGGCGAGGCAGGGGGCAGGCAGCAGCATGTCAACAGGTAGCAGCACCGGTGTGCAGCATCCCCTGGGATGTTTGCTAAAAATTCATACCCTGGGCCTCTGCCTTAGTTCCTAAGGCTCATAACCTCTGGGGTGGGGTCCAGGCGCCTGACTAGGTTGGGTAATTACTACCGTCCTTTGACAGGAGTCCCGGGAAAGCACGCCCTTAGCCGGAGTGCCAGCTGGGTGGCCCTGCACAATGCTGCCGTCTCTCCCGGCCTGTTTGTGTGTTGAAGCTGCTGTTTACGGGAGGAGTGAAGAGGGCACGGAAGTCGCTCAGCACGTGGGGAGTGTCCTCAGTGTGTCTATTCCGGTGCAGCAGAAGCTAGAAGACAGGGCACTCACCCCCTATGGCCACTTCACGGGCCTTGCCTCAAAGGCTGGACATGGCTCAAACTGGGCGGAGCAGGAGGGGCACAGCGCTGCTCGTGGGCAACAGGAGGCGTCAACGAGCTGCAGACATGAGCGGGGCAGGGGAGCAGGTTGTTCAGTGCTTTCTACAAGGGAGGATCTTGGGGGGCTCTGGATGTTCCGCAGAGTCCCGTGGCCCTATTTAACCATGATCCAGAGTCCCTACTGCAGCAGCTCCTCTGGTCTGATTGACACATTTTGTAGCGAAGCATTCAGGTTCTTGGGGCATTTATTCATTTCTGGTGGGCGTGCCTTATGGCCTTGCTAGCTCTTTAAGGTCACGGGCTGGGCATTTGCCATCTCTTGTGTCCCCTCATCTGATGTTGTGCAAACAACAGATACTCAATAAAAACTTGTGGTTAATTGATGGCTGATCTGTTTCAGTGAGGAGGGCAGATGCCAGCTGTGACAGTTTTGTCCTCAATTTGGGTTCATTTCCACCTTTAAAGAGCTTGTGCATTATTATATTATCATATTATGCTAACCAAATATCTTAAAAAGACAGATAGTTAACAAACAGACTAGTAGATTAGGGAGTACCTGTGGGATTCATCCTAATCAACCAGCCTCCTTATCTGCCTATGATCAAGGCCCCCAGTCTTTATCACCCAGCCGAGTGAAGCAACATCCCAGGCTCCCAGAGGACTGGAACAGGATTTCAATTACATATCCATTTTTTTATCACTTCACTGAAATAACATGGACTCCCTGGCTCTAAATTGCTTAAAAAAAAAAAAACCCAGTTTAAGTTAAGGAGACAAATAGACACTAATTACAGAGCAAAGTGGAGTCCAAACATCAAGCAGTAGGCTGAGAGATGTCTTCTGTCACTCCTAATGCGAAGCTGGAAGAAATGGAAGTCTCCTCCGCTGCTTCTCCACTCCCAGGAGCCCCTCCCCCCCGGGGGGGAGGGGTAAAAAGGAACCATCTGTGGAGAGAAGTTTGGATGTTCCTCTTTTAGCCCTGGCAAGCTATTAACTTGAAGACCAAGGCATCTGTTTCTTTTGTATAATAATCCGTGCTGTTGTCTACGTTCTTCTCTGTGTGGAAGCACAGGCTAAATCCTCATAGCACTGCAGCTTCCAGTGAGAAAGCGAATGCACAGGTACCAGGAGAGCCAGCTTGGGCCAGTTCCACCTGACCTTGGCCGAGTCGTTTGCCCTGTCCTGCGACAGTTTCCTCTTTTATATAGAGGGACCCGTGGGTGGGCTGGTGAGGATTTAGCTGGCTCTCCCTGGTGGAAAAAGCCCTGCTCTGTAGCCTTTGCCACTTTCCTTGGTGTAAATTTCCCTGCCATGGCTGACACCACTGACTGCAGAGGTGAGAAGAGAGGCACGCGGCGGCTGCCCAGAGCTGGCCCAAGACGGCTCCAGCACCCCGCCCCACCCCCGCCACCCCGGCCAAGACCTCTTGCAGCTCTTCCCTCAAATGACAGTTCGATGGCCACAGTCTGCTCAGTCTGGCCTCCTCTCTGCGTAGGGGCACGCCCCGACTCTTAAACCTAAAAGGAGTTGGTAGCTCCAAGAGTCATCTGGCTTCTGTCCCTCTGTGCATGGGGGTGGCAGTAGAGACATCCTGTTTTCAACACTGAGATAAAAATAAAACGCGGCATTTGTTCATTGTTTATATCAGTACTTAATGAGTATGTAATAATGCTTACTAAGAAAATGTAACAATCGGATTTGAATCTCCATTGAGTGCAAAAACCATCCTCTGTGTCTCTGTGTAGGAGAAGGTGGACGTTATATCCCATGTTGAGGAGTCTGACAAAGGACCTTCTCCCCATCGTCACTCCCCCGTTCACACGTCAGCGAGGGCTCGGGGCTGTGCACCCATCAGACCCCTCAGCAATGGGACAAAGCCTGATGATCAGACACAGTCCCAGTGCTCTGGGGTTGCCTGCCCCTCCACGTAATGCCTCTCTCTCCAGAATCTGCGGACCCTTCCCTGCATCCAACAGCCTCTCCAGGATCCTACCTTCACCACCATCATGGAGACACTTGTCCTAGCTCCAAACAGACTGTGACCTTCTTGAAGGAGGAGATTAGGCCGTATTAATCATTCAAAAAATTTCCTTTGGTGTACTTAATATATTCTTTGGATTTTAATTGAATTTGTTTGACTAGAAGTGGTGCAGTTTCTCAATATAAGAAGTGCTTTAAAAAATGAGTTCTGAGGTTACACTGTATTAAAGAATATGCAGAATATTATCCGGGAATATTGGTGTTAGAGCAATAGTGGATACCAGACACTTAGTATGCTATATGAGATGCCAAAAATTATTCCCTACCTCACACTTGACATTGCAACATCACTTGCTGTCTTCCAATAGACTATCCATCCATTCACATACCTGCTAATTTTATCATTGAAATTGGTGGGAACAAGATTTTCAATATCTACTAGGCACATACATCATTGCTAGGAACTCTGGGAGATATAGAAGTGGTATAATAAAATTTATGCCTTTGGCAAGCCTGGACCTGGGGAGGTGGGTAAGATAAATATACTTGACCCAAGCCTTGATAGATGAAGTAGAATTTGGGCAAGAAGGGGAGAGAGAAAAGAAGAAGGAAGTTGAGAAGCATATGGGAAGAGACAGAGTAACAAAGATAAAGAGGGAGGAAAGGAGGTAACTGCAGGAAGTGGTGGAAGTGGCGAGAACGGAGCAAGATGGTAGGAATGGACTGCTGACTAGCGGGTGTGTAGTTTCCATGTTGGGAGATAATATTACAGGTTTTCTAAAAGACACAAGGCTTTGAACCTCTCTTGAGTGTGGACTTCTTCTAATAAGCGGTGGCAAACAACCAAAAGCTGAGGAGGTAGCCCGATGGTCATCCCTGGGGCCAATCACTACAGTCAGAGGGTGTAAGGCAGCGGGAGTTGTCAGCAACACTGGGATCTTGGTATTCAGGACCGTGCGGCATGAGCCAGCAAGGGCAGGAGGAGAAGGGAGGATCAGGATGACAGGGGACTCCTCAGGCTGCGCAGGGCCTGCTTCTTCACTTCCAGGACAGGGAATCCACTGTCCCACACCATTACACTGGTAACGTGGACACTGTGTTAGATGAGGACAGAGCCTCAGAGCGAGATCAGGGTCGTGGAGGAATACCTGGAATGCATCTTCATAGAGATGGGAGCCATAGCCAGGAGCACAGATTAATTCATTTAGAAAATATTTATTTATTTATAAGTCAGAATTACAGAGAGAGACAGAGAATCAAAGGGAGAGAGTGAGAGATCTTCCATCCGCTGGTTCACTCCCCAAATGTCCGCAATGGCTGCATCTGAAACAAGCTGAATCCAGCCGCCAGGAGCTTCATCGGTGTCTGCACCGTGGGTGCAGGGGCCCAGGGACTTGAGTCATCTTCTACTAATTTCCCAGGCCCATTAATAGGGAGCTGGATTGGAAGTAGAGCATCTGGAATTTGAACCAGCGCCCATACGGATCCTGGTGCTGCAGATGGTGGCCTAATTCTCTGCACCATGGTGCCAGCCCTTAAATTAATCCTCTAAAGGAAGAAACACACAGATTTTTTTTCCCTTTGGGGGAGCTTTGTTTAAAGGACCCTAATAGGAGGAGAGTCCCAAAATCAACACGTGAGATCAGTAAAGTACTTGGTAGGCAAAGGAGGATGGTCTAGAGTCAGCAGCGAGGGGACTTGTGGGAAGAGACAGCAGTGGATCATGTTAAATTATGCAAAGCTGGAGGAGGTTGGAGACAGAGAGGAAGGCTCCAGGTCGCACTGTTGTAAGATCCCAAGTAGGGGGTTGGTAGCGAGTTAAGCCTGGGCGGAGGGAAGAGCAGTGAGCGAGACAAAGTTCCTGGCTTTGTGGAGCTCACATTGCAATGGACAGGAAGCAATGAAGCCCTGTGAAGTAGTAGGGAGGGCTGGACTTCTGCCCGCAGGCAGAGAAGGGCCCCGCGGCGAGAGACGTTCGGGGAAATCCGGGTGCCCAAGAGCAAGTCACAGGCAGGGCCGGAAGGGAGAAGTCTCATCAGTGGGTGCAAAGGTCCTGGGGCGGCAGGAGGCTTGACTTGTTCAAGGAAGGCGCAGAAGTCCAGTGCGGCAGGAAGCTGGTCGGGGGTGGGAGGACGGCCAAGTGAGCTTGACTCTCTAGGGTCCGGGGTGAGAGTTTTAGATTTCATGACAAGTGCAAGATTAGAAGTTTGTGGAGGGTCTGAAGCAAGAGAAAGACATAATAAGAGTTAGTTTGAAAATGCTACTCTGGCAACTCCAACAGCAGCTGCTACACCAACGCTCATAGTGTCATCATTTGACGGAAACGTCACAGCAATCCACATGGCCATCCCCCGAATGCGGTGGGTACGCACAATAGAACGCTCTTCGTCAGAAGAAGCAATAAAACGCTGATCCAGGCTCCCACACGGATGGGGCCTGAAAACACGACCCTGAATAAACTAAGCCAGATATAAACGCCGCCGTGGGATCCCACTTACCGGAGTTAACAAGCGCAGAGCCAGAAAGCAGGTCGAGGTTACCATAGGCTGAGAGGAGAGGAATACGGAGTTAGCATCCAGCGGGTAGAGAGCTTTTGTTTGGTGTGATGGAAAAGTCTGGAAGTAAACCGTGGTGGTGGGTGTCCTTCACTGGGAATGTTAGGAAACTGGTGCAGTTTTAGCCAGGTGGCCGCATGGCCCAGCTACCTGAGCCAGGCTCCACCCCCATCCTAATGGGATTCGCTGCTCCTGCTTCCCTGCCCGCCCTCAGGCAAAGCTTTAAAAGGGCCTGTTCCTGAACACGTGCTCTCTTGGTTCTTCTCTTGGCTCTCTCTCTTGGCTCCTCTCGTCTCTCGTCTCTCTGCTCTCTCTTCTCTCCTTGCTAGCTCCTCTCCTCTGGCTCTCTCTCTTATACTCTCTCTCTTCGCTGCCCTTTCACTCCGGTCTGTAGGGTGTTCCCCAATAAACCCTTTCCCTTACTCCGGTGTTCGATGTGTTTTGCGACGGCTAACATTAATATATAACAGGGAATGTACTCAATGCCACTGAATCGTACACCTCAAAATGGTGGAAATGGCAAATTTTAAGTTGTATCTTATCATAATCTAAAAAAAAAAAAAACCTCACAAACCAGTTGCTGTGGCTGCTGGGTGGGGTCGAGATTGTGGGCTGGCTTGGCAGGGAGAGCGGGGGAAGACCCGTAGACGCTGCCGGTGGCTCGGGCAGAGAGGTGGCTGAGCTGCAGGACTGACCCGAGGCAGAGTGCTGCCCGGTGCCCAGTGCACAGTGATGAGGGTCACGGTAGTGTCCTGTTAGGTTGCAGCTGAAGCAATGGCAGGGGTAAGGAGATGGTGCCTGCTTAGTGCCACCCAAGGGGCGTACGGCATTGTAAAGACAGGTTTGGCCAGCACTGCAGCTCACTAGGCTAATCCTCCGCCTGCGGCGCCGGCACCCCGGGTTCTAGTCCCGGTCATGGCTCCGGATTCTGTCCCCGTTGCTCCTCTTCCAGGCCAGCTCTCTGCTGTGGCCTGGGAAGGCAGTGGAGGATGGCCCAAGTGCTTGGGCCCTGCACCCACATGGGAGACCAGGAGGAAGCACCTGGCTCCTGGCTTTGGATTGGCACAGTGCGCCAGCCATAGCGGCCATTTAGGGGGTGAACCAACGGAAGGAAGACCTTTCTCTCTGTCTCTCTCACTAACTCTGCCTGTCAAAAAAAAAAAAAAAAAAAAAAAAAAGACAGGTTTGGACTCCCTTGGAAAAGGAAACGAACCCAAATAATTTCTAAGCAAGTAAGTGTGACCGTAGATGAGGGTGTGCAGGAGCGGGGGTTGAGCCGCCCTTTGGTGGGGCTGCCATAGAGAAAGTACACGTGGCCCTAGGCATCTCCAGGACGCTCAACTTTGGGCGGACTCCTTCTCCTAAGTCTCTGGCGGTCTTTGCAAATGGGATTTCTGCAGCAGGTTTGAACAGAGCCAGGCTGCGGCCGTGGGCAGCCGGGCACTGAGATGGCGGTTGGGGACTTCCTATTTGAGACGATTGCCAAGAGCACTGTGGCCAGGGAGGTCCCCAGGGCCCAAGGGGGCTTTCCTGTTTTCCTCTCCTTTCTCTCTCCCTTCCTCTACTCCTTCTCCCCTTCCCCTCGACGACGTCACACTGTCTGTCCCCACAGCGGGCGCTGGCAGCCAGGTGACACCGGCTCCTTCCCTGTACGCCGGGTCCCAGCTCTGCGCTCCTGCAGCCACCGACGGATGGACAGATCGTGACCCACAACCTCCTGCGCTCCAATGGCCGCTTGCTGTGCGCCCATACCACACAGACGGGAAGTGGCTTTACTCCCCAGAGCCAATGAGCACAAGCCCAGGCTGGGTAACTACAGTTGCACAGGCCCCTGGAGGCAGATATCTAGGGCAAATGCAGCACCAGGAAGCCCTCTGCCAGCAGGACTTGAGGGAACAGTCGTCTGGGCTGACTTTCTCCTTCCTCTGCTCTGTCCGTGGCCGTCCCTCCTGAACTTTGGACTGGCCCTGGAGAAGCAGGGGCTGCTGGGATAGGGAGAAAAGTCTCGCAGGGGCCTGCCGTGAGCCGCCGCTGGGCTCAAGGAGCCACTGCCCAAATGCGCCTTCCTGCACACTGGGCCCGAATGCAAAACCAGATAGTAGCCCTCCACCGGAAAGCTGTTTGTTGAGATCTGGGAACCGACAGGAAGAGGCAAACCCTGCGGTGGGGCTCAGGTTTGTTTTGAGATTTATTTATTACTTCTTTGAGATTTATTTTGTATCTGATGCCCAGGGGGTCACCCTTAGTCAGAGCTGGGCTGTGGAATCAAGGAGCCTCCACCTGAGTGGCCAGGCTGGGGTGGGGACCACACCCATGTGCCACGGGCCCTGCTCAGAGAGGCCTCCGGCCCCAGGGCCGCCTTCTGCTGTCCCTCAGCACCACTGGAGTCCCTAGGGCTCCTCTCTCCTGATACCTTCAGGATCTGTACAGAGCCCGCTGCTACAGGTGCGGCTGCTGCTCTCTAGCCTCGGGCTGAAGCCACCTTGTCATCTACCGGGTCCTCCACTGACCTCGCCATCACCGCAGGGGCTGCCTGTGACTCACTCAGTGTACCACCGCCAGAGGCACTGTTTGAAATGCAAATCTGCTTATGTCCCTGGCTAAAGCCTTCCAGTTGGTTCCCTGCTGCTCTCAAGAAAACATGCACACGTGGCCCTAGCATGGTTTTTTTTTTTTTTCCTTCAGAACTTTTAAGAAACAACCCGCTGAAGACATCGTCGAAATCCACTGTAGTTCCGTTCTCCACCCTCATTTTTCTTTTTTGAGGTCTTTAGCTATAAGCTTTTCTTTTGTGAGTTTAAATGTTAGTTTTTAAAGTAAAAAACCAGGAACGTTGACTTCTCGCTGGAGTGCAGTGCTATGAATCTCAGCACCTGGGTGGATGCACACGCTGTCATCACGGTCAGAACCCGGAGCACTGCCATGGCTCCCCACACTTCGCCGGGCCGCCCCGTGTGGTCACACTGTCCCCGCTTCCTGACCACTGATGTGCACTGATTCGTTCTCCACTGGGATGGCTCTCTTTGATACATGCGACACACATGGACTCATACAGTATGCAACTACTGAGAGCCATCCAACATGTGTGTACAAGGAGCTTCAAAAACTTTGTGGAAAGTGGAATTACAAGATATGTTCATTTGGATGCAAACATTTTTGAAATCCACGCATCATTTTCCCACAACACACATTTTCCATGGATTCTGCAGACCCCTTCTGTGAATATTGGTGTTTTCTCTCTTTTGAGTCTGAGCAGCATTCCGCTGCATGGGCCCACCCGGCCCGAGCACCACTCTGCTCACCTACATGGCCCCTTGGTCTCCTGATGCTTGTCCCTGTGGTTCCTGCTTCTAGGACATTCTTCCCTCGCTCCTCCTCTTTGTCACCGCCTGGTCCTTCAGACGTCAGTGTGAACACCTCCTCCCTGGGGACACCCAGACTGTGGACAGGATTCTACAGTCCACCCACTCACCTGTTTCCTCCGCTATAGCGGGATCTCCCTGAGGGCAAGTGTGCTGTTCACTGCCGTTTCTATCCCTGGCAGATCTCAATAAATAGTTTTGAACTAAGGACTATTGTTTGGTTTTGTATCTCAGGCCCAGCATAGTATGGAACATTTAATCAGTGCCAACGGCTGCTTGGTGAACTGAGGACCGCTGTGTGGAGTCCATCTCTCAATAATGCTGCAGCCCAGGCTGCTTTGCCAACCCTTCCTAGTCTCTGTGCCACCAACATCCCCGCCCCCAGGGTTCCAGGAAGGAATTGTGACAGCTTGCAATAGTGACACGCAACAATAAAATAAACATATAGATAAATTATTACCATGAAGTGAATGATGAGATTTTTGCAGAAAATGGAGTTGGAAGATAAGTTTATTTTGGTGCAGAAAGATTTGAAATTCATGCATAAGCTTTTCATTTCCCACGAACTCTTGGAGGATCCCTCCTAGAAACCTAAGGAAAAGGTAGAACACAGAAATTCTCACCACAACGTCTGAGCTTCCTAGCAATCAAAGACAAAGGGGAAGTCCTCAGGAACAAATTTTACACTGTTTGTTATGAAAAATACAGTTTCCCCGGAGAAGCTGAAGCCCGGAGAAACTTCCCACGTGGGACCTCGGAAAGTGACACAGAGATCTAGCAGGCAGTGTTTCAGGTACATCCATTCTCACACTAAATGTGACAGACTCCAGGAGCTTCTTCAAGCATCTCTTCGATGCAAACTTAAAACCGTATGCCTGAGCACAAGTCAGTAAAGCTGCTTTCACAAGGAGTGAAAATCGTTTGGTCTGGATACGCAGCTCTGATCGTCTGGCTTGAGCCAGGGATAAAATCTAGCAGACCCATAGGAGTAGATGGGCTGCAAGTCCTTCAGAGAATCCTCCATGAATATTATTTCTCGCACCTGGGCTTTCCGTGCTAGCCAGCAGCAATTTGAGTTTATGTCTCGCAGGGTGGGTGCGAAACGCTGGCATGCTGCGCTGTCCACGCAGGGTAGTCCCACCTCCTTTATGAACCAATCAAGACGGGGACGGAACTGGCACCCCTTGTGGGATCAAGCTGCCTGGCCAAGGCTCTTGCCGGAGCAGGCTGCCATCGCCCTACCAAGCTCAGGTGGGCTAGCAGTGGAATAAAGGTAATGGGAGAGAAATGGAATCCCCCCTCTCCCCCACACCACACACACACACTTTGAAGCCCCAGATATCTGCAATACCTGGACGGTCCCATTGGAGGATTTGGTTCAGTTTCAGGAAGATTTGAGAGGGAGAAGCTTCAGACAACCCCAGATCCTGGGATTAGATCCACTGCAGACCATGCGAGTGTGAGCTGCTGTTAGGGTACAGAACGTGTTCCCAGTCTCAGTCCCACACAGGTGTACATGATGCTAGGCAGGTGGCGGGCTGGGCCAGGCTTGCTGGGGTTCCCATTTCACAGATGACAGGAAGAGGGGTGACATGAGTCTCCAGAAGTCACTCAGCAGAATGTGTCAGAATGAGACTTGTCTTTCCAGACTCATACATGCGTCTTCGTGCTTCCTGGTTAATATACTAGCATAACGGAATATTACATGCTAATGCAGGGTAGTGGCTTCCTGGAGTAATAACCCAGAGAGGCAACCTTTACCGTTAGATCAAGAAGGAGTTTCTGGGGCCGACGCTGTGGCACACAGCGGGTTAAGCCGCTGTCTGCAGTGCCAGACATATGGGCATCGGTTCGAGACCTGGATGCTCCACTTCCGATCCAGCTCTCTGCTATGGCCTGGGAAAGCAGTAAGATGGTCCAAGTCCTTGGGCCCCTTCACTCACGTGGGAGACTCAGAGACAGCTCCTGGCTCCTGGCTTCGGGTCTGTGTGGCTCTGGTCGTTGTGGTCAACTGGGGAGTGAACCAGCAGATGGAAGACCTCTCTCTCTGTCTCTCCGTGTAACTCTGACTTTCAAAGAAATAAATAAATCTTTAAAAAAGGAAGAAGTTGCTAGCTGCAATAAAAGGTATTTGGGCTAGATATCTGCAAGATGCTTCTGCTAGGGAGAGTTATGGGTCATAAGAACAAGTCATTGACTTAGATTCTGGAATTTTCTTACTCATAACCTTTAATGATGTGAGTGCCACCCTTGATCTGGGAGCAATTTTGGGGGATGCCCTCGTTAGAGACAGCCACGTGCCCCTTGAACTTCCACCTTATGCTTCTGAGGCCAAGCCTGTGCACTGGCCATTCATTGATCCATTCATGAAGCAACACCTGTTGTGTTGGCCCAGAGCTGCACCAGTCTCAGCAGGAGACACCTTTCCCTAGCACAGACATAGGGGATCTCACAAGGGGATTCGTTTCAGAGAAGCGAGCAGCTAAGGGAACCCACAAGGGATGGTGAAGTTGCAGAGACAAGAGACGTCTCCAGCAGGGAGAACTAGGAAGGGCTGAGCTCATGAACCCTGGAGCTGTGGAAGACAGGCTGAGTGCCAGAGCTGTAGCCACAGGGACCCTCCGCCAGACACCTGCAGCCCAAGCAAGGAGGGAGTGGGGGAGAAGACCCCGCCTCTTTCCGCTGCCCTCTGAGCTCTCTCTGATGCCCACACTGGCCACACCCAGCAAAGAGCCCTGGTCAGGAGAGCCTGGGAGATGCAGTACTTAGAGTCTGGCCTCCCGCGGCCGCGCGGGTCAGGGAAGGTGGAGAAGGGACCTGCGAGGGCAAGTGGAGGCTGGGCGGCCACTCTAGTGGAGAAGGCAGATGAGACCCATCCACACAGAGGACGCGGCACGACAGCGACAGCAAGTAGAGCTGCGGAGACCAATGGAGCAGGGTGACAGTTCCGAGCAGGCAGGGCAGGCCTCCGAGCAGGTGACATTGCACAAGGGCCTGAAGGAAGTGAGGGGCCGGCCCAGGAGAGGACCTGGCGGCCTGATTCCAGAGAGGGGACCGCGAGGAAGCCTGGCTCCCCAGTGTCCCTCTTCCCCAGGTCCGAGGGCAGCCCTAGGGTGCGGTCACAGCCCATCCCCCTGGGCAGCGATGCCCACAAAGTGCAGGCATGCCGTGGGTGCCCCTGGGATCCCTGATGCTAAATGTGATCCCCGGCTTGCAGCTGCGCTAGGGAAGGCGGCTCGCCGCTCATGCGCAGCCCCCAAAGGGCCATGGGCAAAGTCCTGCTGAGCGAGGCGAGGCGGAAGCGCTGTGCTGGGGCTCCCCGCTTACTCAATGAGAGTGGAGGGTGGGGAGCAAGGCGGCTGTCACCAACTGCCAGGCAGTGACCCAGAAAACGCTTCCCATGCCCGTGGCTTCTCCCCAGGCTTGGCAGAGTGGCAGCTGGTGGGCAGGTGGCACACACACATGCAGCTAGGGTGGCTCCCCGCAGAGGGCTGGGGCTCCTGAGTGGGCTATAAATGGGACTGCGAGACTCACACCCACCTCCTCCAAATCACCCACTGTCTCTCTCTCTCTCTCTCTCTCTCTCACACACACACACACACACACACACACACACGCCCTAGAAGCACGAGATTCCATAAGGGCATGTAGCAGAAACCCTAAACTAATATACAGTGCTTCCAGGAAGGCTTCCTGGAAGAAGGGACATTTTAGATGAGACCAGAAGGCAGAATAGCAGCTAGCTGAGCAAAGAGAGGGTGGGGAAACATTGGTGCGAGCAAGCTTGCCCAGCATCGGGAACGGAGAACAGGCCAGAATGACATGGAACTTACAGAGAGGGACCCTGGAAGAGAAGTAACCAACAGGTGGTGGCAGCGAGGGGTCCCCGTGTGAGTCCCAGGCTGGGAAGGTGGCATTTACTCTTCTCATCTCTGAGTGCTTTACAGCTTGCAAAGTGCTTCCCTGCTTGTCATGGGTTTCCAGGCCAGAGTGATGATGGACAGCAGGGCTGGGACCGCGCACACGGCTGAGCTCAGAGGCTCCGTGACATGGAGCAGCTTGTTCAAGGGCACACGGCTAAGGGTCAGGACTGCCCTGTTGCATTCCTGACTCCTATCTGCTGTTGCTCCCATGGTGACAGGCGTCTCCGCTCCAAGGGCAAACATAACCTCGCAGTGACGGGCACCACCAGACTGCAGGTGGGAACCCACCGGCATGGGGAGCGGACGCCCTGCTGGCAGGCGCGTGTGAGCACACCCAGCCTCCGGGGGCCTGCCCGGCACTGGGCTCTGGGGCTCCTCCACTCAGCCCAGGGCGTCCCAGGGCAGGACCCCAGCCTCGTTCCGAAGGAGGTGTTTTTTCCTAAGATGATCAGAGGTTGTGAGTTCTCAAGTTTTTAAATCTTGTTTTGTGGTGGTCTTGATGTCTTGGATTTCCCACCTCACCCAATGACCTTTAAATGTTTAACATATATTAGAGAGAGAGAGAGAGAGAGAGAGGAGAAAGAGAGTGAGCGAGCGCCTATCCACTAGTTCACCCCTCAAATGCCTGCAATGGCTGGGCTAAGCTGGGAGCTGGAAACTCAGTTCAGGACTGCCCAGGGGGTGGCAGGAACCTGACAACTGGAGCGGTCACTGCTGCCTCCCAGGGTGTGCATTGGTGGGAAGCTGGAGTCAGGTGTCAGGGCAGCAGAGGCACAGCAGGTGGCAGCAGTGAGGAGGCTGGGTCCACCCAGGCACTTGCATGTAGCACGTGGGCATCTTAGCCACCAGGCCAAACACCACCCCAAAGCCTTTGACGCTGCCCTTCCGTCTCTTGTGTCTTCTCTCTTGGGTACCTTCCTCCCTGCTTCTGGGGGCTCTGTAATCGGCTCCCAGCTCTCCCTCTTTCTCAGGCCTTGTCTTCCTTGCTTCCCATTATTTACTAGGCTGCCATAGCCCCTCTTCTCCCCCTGGTGTTTCCCTCTCCATCATTTCTACAGCAACAATCCTGGAAGGAGGAGCCCAGGCTGCAGGGGAGCCAGCCTGGAGGGCTTGGATACGCTCCCCACACCCGTGCTTTGGGGAGTCGAGCGGGTGAGCAGTTATCAGGCATTGAAAGCCTTTGAGTGGGAGCGGGGAGAGGAGACCCAGACTCTGAAGGAAAGAGCAGTTACTAGTCACCAGGAGAAGAGAAAGAAAAGGAATTGGTCAGACAGCAGGTGGTCCAAGAAGGCTCGCACAGCCCCAATCAGCCCTGAATTTAATCAGGGGACAGGAATTAGATGCAGGCTAAGAAAGGCAGTGCTGCTGGCCCGGCTTTCCTGCCTTCCCCAGCCAAGGGCAGGCAGAGAGGCGAGCCCCCAGGCACGCAGAGTGGACACCTGGGAAGGTCAGAACAAGGGGAGGCTGAGGGAGGAAGATGTAGGTAGAGAGAAAGGGGACAGGTAGCTGCCAGCACGCCCTCTGCGGGTGTCAGGCTCCTTCTGCAGCCACAGCCCACAGAGCACAGGGTCCCTTGTGGGTGAGCGCTTGTTCTCCCCATGCTTTCCCGCTGCCATGGTTGGGTCACAGGCACAAGCATTATTCAAGTGAACCCAACAGTGGTTGAGGGCATCTTCAGGGATCAGGCTCTGGGCAGGTGTCAAATCAGTGATGAGTAATCATGGTTCCTGCCCTGCCTTCGTTCCTGGGGAGAGAGCCACAAAGGCAGGTGGACGAGTGACCCCACCCACTGCCCATCACACCCAAGGTGGCACCTGCCAAGCCGGGGAGACTCCGCTCTGCCTGGAGGGCTGGGAGAGCTCCACAGAGCATGTGCTCTCAGCCAGGGCAGGGGAAATCCGGGAACGTTAGCCTGGCGGACAGAGGCTGGATGACGCCCACGGAAGGAAGCCCAGAACCTCAGAATCTTCATGCGTATGCTGGGTCTGGAGAACTCGCGGGGATGTGGGAGCAAGAGAGTCAACCAAGGACAGGCTGGTCCTCTTGGGCACTCTGCTGGACAAGCCCAGCCCCCACTGGTCCAGGTGACTCAGCTGGGCTGCTCAGCAAGGGTGAGGGGCCCAGGAGGGCTTGCAGACACGAGAGGGGAGTGGGATTTTTGAGAGCCTGGCGCCTAGGGAAGCTCTGGTGGCAGGGCCTGCCCTCCTCTGCACCGTTGCTCCTAGTCCTGGAAGAGCGTCCTCCACTCCCCCAGCCGCCCACTCTTGCCCACCTGTGACCACCTCTCGCAGAGTTCGTTGTTCCTTTGCACCTGCCCCAGCTTCATTCGACAGCAGAAATGGGAGGAGAGGCCTGAGAAGGCCAAGGAAAGATAAAACAAAATCCCTTTAGAAGAAGCGTCTTTATAAATGAGTACGATTTGCAGAGCAGTCGGCAAGCTCTATCAAGAGTCTGTGGCCTGCAGCATTGGCATCCCATATGGGTACCAGTTCACGTCCTGGCTGCTGTGCCTCTGATCCAACTCCCTGCTAATGGCTTGGGAGGGCAGCAGAGGATGGTCTGAGTACTTGGGCCCCTGCACTCGTGTAGGAAACCTGGAAGAAGCTCCTGGCTCCTGGCTTCGAATCAGCTCAGCTCTGGCCATTGCAGCCATCTGGGGAGTGAACCAGCACATGCCTTTCTCTCTCGCTGTCTCTCCCTCTTTTTCTTGCTGTAACTCTGCCTTTCAAATAATTAAAATTATTTTTGAAGAGTCTGCTTAAAACCTCAAATGGTTCCTCACCAGTTTAAAGGTAAAATGCAAACTCCCCGGCGTCATGCACAGGCTGCCATCCCCACACTGGCTCTGTTTGTTGTCTGTTGTTACCCTCCCCAATCCTCTCTGCTTTCTAGGCCCTGATACCATCAAGCCGCTAGCAGCTCCTGTGTCGTCCTCTGCTGTCAAGACTTGCAGCTCGCTATTTTCTGTCTGGAGTTTCCTTCTTCACCTTGCCCACCAGGCTGCCCTTTCCCATGATTTTCACGGCAAGTACATCCTATTCTTGGCCATGCCTCTCTCGCTTGGCTCTGTTAGAAGCAGTCCCCTAGAGCTCTGGCAGTATGGTCTCTGCTACAATTGGAGCCTTCAGCAAATGGTGTCGTTTGTGTATCACCATGGCAGAAGCTCCCTCTCCCATCTTTGTGTTCTGTGCCTGGGACAGTTCCTGGCATATAATAGGTGCTCAATGAAGACCTGGGGAAAGCATGGATGAGCTATAAAAATTATTCTATCCCTTAACCTAGTAATTCAATCCTAGGAGTTTATCCTAATGAAATATTACCGAAGAAGGAAAAAGAAATGTGCATGTAAGTATTCATGGCCAGGTTATCTTCATTAGTAGCAAACCAGAAGCAATCTAAATGCCAACAATAGGGGAATTGTTAAATGAGTTACAGACTATCGGACTACCATTAAAAAGAATAAGTAGTGAGATCGCGTAACAATGTAGAAAATGTTTCCCACACAATCTATGGTTTTAAAAAATGGTATACACGTTGTACGTTCACTCCGATTATAATTATCTAAAATGAAGAGCAAGGGCTAAAAGAGAATATACAAAAAGAAAATTAGTTGTTGCATTGGGTTTAGTCAACTAAAGTGATTTATTTTCCTGCTCTAAAACTCCTTTTAATGCTATTATGATAATATTTATGTGGAGAAAGGAAATAGCAACTCAGTTCATGAGCCATGCAATCCGGGGCTCTGCCTCTAAGAAGGATTGTGAGGAAAGTGGTTTCCTTCTGAACAATGGCCTTAAGAAGATGTGGCGGATGCCTTGGCTTCTCCCGTTAGGACCCTGCGAACCGTAACGCATTCACACACTCAGAAAGCTTCTAGTGTTTGCAGCCCACAATGGCATAAATATGGGTCCCAACTACTTTAGCTTTTCCCCTCCCAGGCCAAGAGAGAGCCTGATCTTTATGAATTTGCCTCAAGCGCTTGAGGCTGCCACCCTCATCTCCCAGTAATTCCTTCTGGGACCTACACCTTATCAGGCGTGTGCTTGCGTGCTCACTGTGTACCAAATGCTTGCCACGCATCTGGCTGGGTGACAAGCCAGCCCTGTTTGGTTTTAGAACTGGAAGTCTGGCGTCAGCGCGGCTGGTCACCCTGGTAGCGAGCTTTGCTATCGTGCACTGGAGTTAAAGTTACAAACCAGGTGGACAACAAGCTGCTGTCCTCAGGGTGTGCACATCCAAAAAATCAGGAAATGATCCAAAGAGTTGGCACCAGCTGCTGCGAATGCCAAGAATCAAAGGTGATGCCTTTTGGGCACACATCTGGGTGTGCGTATGTGTGTGTATGTGTGTGTGTGTGTGTTTGGGGCAATGGATGGTCCACAAGAGAGATAGGATTGGAGCTGGGCATGGAAAGAAATGTAGACTTTCTCCAGGCAGACCAGCGAGGCCTCAGGTCTGAGCTCTCCCAGCGTTCTGTGTGTGCTTGCATGGTTGCTTTCCCCAGGGAAAACACAGTGTTCCCGTGGGATCCAGCACCCTTCTGCACTTGGCCTTGAATTTCTTTTTTAAAGATTTATTTATTTGCTTGAAAGGCAAAGTTAGAGAGAGAGAGAGAGAATCTTCCATCTGCTGGTTCACTCCCCAAATGGTCACAGTGGTGGAGCTGAGCTAGGCTGCAGCCCAGAGCCAGGAGCTTCTTCTGGGTCTCCCACATGGGTTCAGGGATCCAAGCACTTGGGCCATCTTCTACTGCTTTCCCAGGCCACAGCAGAGAGCTGGATCAGAAGTGGAGCAGCCAAGACTCGAACCAGTGCCCGTATAGGATGCTGACCATTGCAGCCAGCGGCTTTACCCACTGCGCCACAGATCCGGCCCCTGAGTTGGCCTTTTCTGTCATCTGCTCATGTGTTCTAGTCTTCTTCAAACAGGAAGGGCCCAGTCTTGAGTGCCTATTCCTGCTCATGTTTGCCAGCTACGCGTGTGTAACTCGAGAAGGAAGTCTGAATGCTCTGCTCCTGGCTTCAGTGTGGTGTTGTATCCTCTATGCTTTTTCATCCCAAACACCTGCCCCAGGCAGCCCTCTCCGGGCCTGGTCTGCTTTTGTGGCTTCCACCTTCAAGGAGTTGATGGCACGAGGGGTACGGAGGGTATGGCTGAATTGGGTCCCCCTCTAATCCCTCTGTTGAAGCTGTAAGCTCCAATGCGGCTCTATTGCCACATAGGGCCTATCAGGAGGTGGGGAAGATTAAGGCGGGGTCACAGGCTGGGGCCCTAATCCAATAGCACTGGTGACCTTATAAGAAGAGAAAAAGACACTAGATGTCTCTCTTTCTCTCTCTTCAGAGGAAAAGGCATGTGAGGACTGGCGAGAAGGTGGCCTCCTACGAGCCAGCAAGGGAATCTTACCAGGAACAGAATTTGCCGGCATCGTGCTCTTGGGCGTCTAACCTGCAGAAACTAAGTGTTGGGGCGAGCCCTGGAGCACGGTGGGGCAAGCCCTGGGGCACGGTGGGTGGAGCTGTGCTTCAGACGCCAGCATCTCATATCGGAGTGCTGGATCAAGTCCTGGCTGTTTCAGTTCCTCTCCGGCTTCTTGCTGATGCACCTGCCTGGGAAGGCAACAGGGGACTGTCCAAGTTTGTGGGTCCCTGCTACCCATGCGGGAGACCTGGGTGGGGCTCCTGGCTCCCGGCTTCAGCCTGGCCTAGCCCTGGCTGTGGTGGCCATCTGGGGAGTGAGGCAGTTCATGGGTGATCTCTCTCTCTCTTTCACTCTCTCTCTCTCTCTCTCATACTCTGTTATGGCAGCCTGAGCAGACTGAGGTACTGATGCTCTGTGGCTGAACTGTAACACCTAGGAATAGGGATCCAGTGTTGGGCCTTAGATCCTGCTCTGGGCTCCATGGTGGAGCCAGACATGGAGTCAGTGACCAATGTAACCCTCCTCACCTATTGAGGGCTGGCCAGGAGAGAGCTATCTTCAGTGCCAGCGGGAGGGAGCTGGAGTCTTCCATAGGAAAAGACCACCACCATCAAGCCTGCAGGCCCATGAGCCAGAGCCAGCCCTGTTCCCTTTGTCCTTAGAGGCCTTTTCTCCCCGAGACAGAAGGCACAGATCACGCGGCGGGGCTGTTCCAAACACCTGTTGGAATTGCAGGCCAGAGTCTGGAGACTGCCCGTGTTCTAGAATTGTCCCCTGCTCATTGCTGGACTGTGTGATGCTCACAGCCAGGGTTGGGCACAGGGACCTTGCACGTCTCCCAGCTTCACAGGTGACAAAACTGAGGCCCCGTGGCCAAGGTCACACGTGTGTGAACCAAGGGAGCGGCCCTGCGGTGCGGGTTTGCTGCCTCTGCTGCCGGCGATTCTCCCACCCCCTGCCCCAGGAGCTAGGAGGCCCTCCCTGGGGTCTGCGGGGTGCAGGCCGTCTGGGATCAGCTCCTGCAGGAGCCCCTGCTCCTGAGCACATTTCCTGGGCTGAGAAGAGAGCCCGGAGCTATTCATTCGACAATTGCTCCTTTCAGGCCAGATTTGTTTTTTGATTTGTTTTCTGTTTGTCTTTTTCTTCTGGGGAGGGAGGGAGAAGAGGGGGGGAGCCTCGGTTTTTCCTGAGAGCTTTGTATTTATTTCTGCTTCTGTTGTGCGGGGATTTTAAATGACGATGCTTTGATTTTTTCTGCCTCCTTGGGAGACTTGTGCAATTTAAAAAAAAAAAACCAAACAAACAAAAAACCCACTGGCTCTGGTGGTACATTTCTGCTCATCTTTGCCTGCTATGGAAAAACCAGGGCCTCAACGCCGACTCTGCGGCTGTTTTCCTTCTCCCCATCTTTCATGGGGCATAGGAAAGCCATCGGCTCCGCGGGCTTGGCTGAAGCTGAGAGTGAGGGGAAGAGAGGGAGACAGCGCCAGGTACCAAGCGTAACCCTATGCATGAGCACCAGCATCCTTGCTGCTCTGCCAGTCTGCGCTGAGTACTTGAGCTTGAACGTGCGACCGTGACCTCACGGCTGTGAGAAGCCATTACACGGTCGGAAGAGAAGGTGGGTGGGCGTGCATTTGATTTGGGTCAAGTGTAGACATTTCCGGGAGCAGACGATGAACGTGATTCCGTGTGTGTGCCCTGGCAGGTTGAACAAGGAACCATAGTTACCCTGTGAGCAAGCAGGCAAACGTGCAGAAAGACATGGGCGGAAACGAGGAGGGTATGGTGCACAGACATGTGCACAGAGCCCAGATAGAGCAGAACCAGACACAGAAAACTGGGGGTCAGGTCTCCATCCAGCGCCTGACCATGCTGCAATGTGTTTTTAAGCGTTTGAGCTGAGACGTGTACATACCTTTGTGTGTCTGTTTGTGGGAGCCTGTGAGCACAGCAGGGTGTGTCTTTGTGTTCCTGTGGGTGCACATTTCTGGGTGTGAGCGGGGCTCTGTGCACACGTGTTTGTTTACAGGGGACCAGGAGGAGAGCAGCCTGAGCTGCGTGTCCTAACACAGGGGTGCGTTTGCACGGTGCTCCGCTTTGTTTGCGCTTGCTGTATTCACAACCCCAGGGAATTCTAGACAGCAGCAGTGACCACAACAGAGAGGAATGGGAAGCGGAATAAGCCTGCACACATTTCTGGAACCTCAGGAGCGGGCCCCACGCCGGCTTGATTTCAGCAGCTTCTGTTACCATGGCTATTGCTAGAAAGACTCTGCTGCTGGCTTCCCTGTTCATTTTTAAATTCCCAGCCCTGTGGCGCTCCCTTCTGAGTCTCAGCCCCCTTCCCTTGGTGCTTCCTTCCTTCTCAGATGGGAAGAGGAGAGCCAGTTCCCTCCCAGGATGGGTGGCTGTGCACCCGCATGTCAACCTCCCTTCCCATCCCCAAATCCACGTGCATCCGGAAATGGCTTGGGACCGTGAGGCCCCCTGGAAAGCCAGAGAGTGAGGCCAGCTGGGTCCCTGCAGGTATGATCCCCTGGTCCAGCCTAGGACTGTGGTGTGATGAGCCGGTCCAGCCTTGGATTATCCAGCTGCCAGCATCCAGGACGGGGAAGGGGAAGGATGATCCAGAGAGTGGAAGCCAGGAGTTCTGATTTCACGAGAGCGGAGTCGGCTGACCCAGCAGGGGAAGGGTGGGACTGAGGAAAATGTACCCAGCTGCCTTGTCCGGGCCACAGCACCATCTCAACCCCTCCTTTTGGGCCCTTGCCCATTTTGCAACTGGGTGAAGAAGAGGCTGGGAGGCCTGGGCATTGCCATAAGAGAGCAGGAAGGCCCGGGCTGGGGGTTGGGGTGGAGGGTGGGGGACGTCTCCTACTCACAGGGCTCTGCTTGTTAGCAGTCCTGAAAGCCAGGGTGAACAGGGCCCAAGTTCCTTTGCACGTTTGCAAGTCAGCTTCAAGTGGTTCTGGCTGGGCTGGCAGTCGTAGCCCCTGGGTAAGGGACACACAGGCAGCATCGCCATGGCCAGCGAGCAGTAGCTCTGGGCCCTTTCTTGGTTTCTCCTCTAGGCAGTCAGCTCACGGAGGGCAGGGGCTGTATCCCTTTAGACTACACCTTGGATAGTGCCTCGCCTCGGGGCCCCTGCCCATGACAAACCCTGGGCTTGGGGCCGGCCAGCCTGATTGCTTCCAAACAGGATGCTGACGTAGCGGGCAACTCCTTACCTCTTCTGAGCATTGCTTCCCTCATCTAAAGAATGAGGAGCTTGGATTGAATTATCTCTGTATTTCCAGCACTGACATTTCATGATTCTATTAACTAATTGAGTTGGATGGACATAATGGAGAATGTTGAACAACAGGCTAATTTTTCTTTGAACATTAACCAGATCCCTTGGCCGTGTCACAGACAGGTCAGTGGAAAGCAAAATACAAGCTAACTCTACCGTCTCTCCTTTCGTAGGTGAGCGGGCTCACTAAGTCATTCCTGAAATGTGTAGTGGCGAACGTGGAGGTGCAGCCCAGGCCTGTTTGGGAGCTGTCTGTAGTTAGGATGTTTTGGTCACTAGCTGGCCATTTTGGCTAAGGCGTTCACTACATCCTGTGACTCCTAGCCTCTCTATCCTTTATACCTTGGGGAATAAAGATAGGAACTGTAGACACATCAGAGTTTGAGAAGCAGGTCCCGACCCCTCCAACAGACGCAAATGACGAAGACCTGCCTCCATGGAGGCTAGGGGCATAGGTGCTAGAATTTTCTCTTCAACTCCCGGCCACTGCCTTGATGGTCTCTTCTTTCCTTCTGGTTTTCTTTCCTTCCTTAGGGATTGAATTGCGTCACCCCCACAATTTCGCATGTTGGTGTCCCAAGCCCTGGTTCCAAGGAGGGTCTGTGAATATGTAATTAGTTACGGTGAACCAGCCTGGGCCAGGCGGGCCCTCCGTGCAGGATGACGGGGGCCCTCATACAGAGGAGACATCTGAACACAGAGGTGCACTGAGGGCGAGCTTCCCGTGCAGGTGCGGGTGAAGGCGGAGTCAGGTGCTACATATGCTGCCCAGAAGGCACTCAGAAGCTCGGGGCGGGGCCTGCAAGGCATCTTCGCTCACAGTCTTCAGAAGGAAGCCACTCTGCCAACAGCTTGGTGTCGGCCTCCCAGCCTCCGGAACCGGGAGACAATGGATTTCTGCTGTTGGCACTGCCCAGTCTGTGGTCTGTGCTACTGCAGCTGTAGCGAACCCATCTAACAAGAGACATCACCTGCTGGAGACAGCCTCCACTCTCAGCCGATTCCTCCTGCATGCCCTCCCCTGCCCGCTCACCCACCCCACCCAGGTGGCCTGGGGAGGGCACTGGAACAGCAGGCAAAGGTCTTCAGGGAGGCTGTCAATCAGGACGTCCTTCTCTCAATCCCACCCAAATCCCACTTGCTGCAGCTCTGGCTCCTTCTGTCTCATTTTGCCCTCCATGGGAACACCGACCCATCAGAGCCCCCTTTGATTCTGGAAGCTTCACAAGGCATCACCTTCCCATGTTGCAGGCAGCTCCCACCCTCTAGTTCAAGGTGAATCTTCCCCTCTCCGCCCCCACCCTGGCCCCTGCCCAGACTCCCAGTGGGCTGGGCAGGATCTATGCTCCTCCCCTCAGCTGCAGCCCGACCCCTCCTCCTGCCCTCCTGAACCACAGAGCTCCTTGGCGTGCTCGCACATGCCTTGTCTCCAAACACAGCGTGGGAAGGAGTCCCAGGGCCCGAGATGCAGCGGCTGCGAAATCGCAGTGACCGATGAGAGGGCCTGATTGCTTGTGCGTAGCTGCTGAAAGGGGTCTTGACATTTTAAGTGCTCGTCAGAGTGAGGAATGACAGCGGCAGACAATGAGACACTTCCTCTTTGCCTTTTGCTGGCTATTAATAAGTGTTTCTGATTCTGCCGATGTGGGAGAGATTCTGGGCCACTGGCTTGGGTGTGCTGTGCGTTTTTTTTTTTCTCACTTTGTCTTTCTCCCAGTCTCCTTCTCTCTCCTGCCTCCGCCTGTGCCAGCTGTCGGTCTGCTTCTCTCCTCGGCACTCCCTGCTGTGGGTCTTGGAGTTGGATTTGCTGGTGCTTGGAACTGGCATTAGGCAGCTGGCCTCAGCCCTGCTCCCAGCTCTCTGCTGGAATTCAATCCTCCCCCTCGCTTTCCCCAGGGCTGGAGAGGAAGGGGAGGGAGCTCGGGGCTGGGCAGAGAGGGGCTGTAAGGCTGGAACCCGGGAAGGGACACCAGGAAAGGCAGCATGTTGGGCCCTGGGGGCAGTCAATGAAGCCGGGACACGGGAGAGGCCCCGGGGACTGGCAGTGCAGGGGGTGCAGGAGACAGAGCGACCCTGCCCTCCATGGCTGCCTCCTCCCCACTGCCTCTCATGTCCTTGTGTCCAGCTGCCCCAACCTCAGAGATGCCACCAGCGGCTCTGTCCTTGTCCCTAGCCCACACTGGGCAGTGCCGTTTGTTCCTGGCCCTGGGGAGTGTCATTTGGTGTCTCCTGCTCCTGCCTGGGTCCCCTGGCTTCACTGTTCTGAAATCCACCTGCTCGGCAAATACGGGCAATCAGCAGCCATCCAGAAGTGCCCAGAGTTGAGGGGTTTTCCTTAGCACTGAGCCTGGGGCAGTCTTGGCCCCTCCCCCTGGACATGGAGTCATACCCCTCCATGTTCCCCTGGACCCTGGGCCTGGCCCTGACGCCCCTTCTCAAGAGATACTCTCTGGGCTTTAAAAGCCTTCTGTTTGAACAGGAAGTGGGTGGTGGGCTGCTGCTGGGATGGGCAGAGGTGAGATCCAGTCCCTAGAAGAGCCTCATGGCAGGAGATGTCCAGCCTGGGTCGTGTGACCCCCCCAGGGATGCCACACGGAGCAGCCCTCTGCTGTCAGGGCCCACCTGGCGCTCACTGCCCGTGTCCTCGTCCCCTCCTCCCCCTCCTCCCCAGCCACCCCCCCTCCAGTGCAGCTTCACTGGAGTCCAGCTCCAAAGCCTTATCCCCAGCCGCAGCCTTTGGATCTCTTTATTCTGATTCAATTACATACACAATATGAGCTTTGCAAACAGAAAATTACACGCTGCAATAATTGAATTCTTTCCTGGACTTGAAGCTTGCTGGGCTGTGGTGTGGAGCAGCTCTCCCAGACACCCAGCCTCGCCCCAGGGCCCCACCCGCACTCAGCACACTCATAACTAACGTTTAAACATCATTTTCTGGTGAGTGGTCTTCCTGCCCCCACCAGCTCCTTTGAACTTTGCAGGAAGGCATGCAGCTGGCCCTCCTGTCTGGGGGTTCTGCATCTCTGGGTTCACCCAGCCATGCATGGACAATACCTGGGAAAATAGATTGGCTCTGTACTGAACCTGTGTGGATGTTTTTGCTCATCGTGATGACTTAAATGACTCAGTGTGCCGCCATCTCCGTAGCATTTACGTGGCATCCGTAGTATAAGCAATCTAGAGATGATTTCCAGTTTGTGGGAGGATGTGTGGGCTCTACGTAAACGCTGCACCACCGTGTTTAAGGGAGTTGAGCACCCGCAGATTCTGCTATGTGCAGGGGGTCCTGGGAGCCATCCCCTATGGATACTGAGGGTCCACCACGTGTGTGTGTGTGTGTATCATTATACCATTATTTGTTATTTATCATCCCCTCTTTACAAATGAGGAATTTGAGACACAGAACAATTGTAACACATGGCCAAGGTGTCATGACAAATAATTACAGTGAAGTCAAGGTATTTTTTTGGGTGGGGTGACTTTTTTTATGTGAATGGAAGAGTGACACACAGAGAGGGAGAAACAGAGAGATTTTCTGTCTATTGGTTTATTCCCCGAATGGCCACAACAACCTACGCTGGATCAGACCAAAGCCAGGAGCCAGGAACTCCACCCAGGTCTATCTTGTGGGTGGCGGAGGCCCAAGTACTTGGGTCATCATCCATTGCCTCCCATTAGCTGGGAGCTGGATCAGAAGCACCGAGTAGCTGGGGCTGAGGTGGTACTTTCACAGGGGATGCAGGCATCCCAAGTAGCTGCCTAACATACTGTACCACAACACCCATCCCATCCAAGGTCCAAATCCAGGTTTCCTGAGAGAGATTTCAGGTTTCCCCCACTGCAGTCTGATCCCCAGTTCTGACCAGCTCTGGCTGGCACGTGGGTCTGTGGGTCTCATCAAACCTGCTTCTGGGATAAGGGAATGTTTGCTTTGTCCCCATTAGCTGAGTCCATGAATTATCTGCAGAGGGCTGCATGCAACTGATCCTGTTCCCAACCACAAGTCAAAGCCATTGTTTCAAAACCTGTGAAACATCTTTGAGCAAAAATAATCTGGGGACACTCCAAAGGGCGTGTTCCTCCTATCGCTATACCGAGGCTGTCCCCCCACGGACAGCAAGGCAAGGACTCTCATGTTCATTTCCCACTCCTTCCTTAAACTCAAGCTGCACACTAGTTCCTTGGACATTGGCAGTGATCACGGTGGTGACTCTGTCCCCTGCATGGATTCCCTCCTCTGCTGCTGACTGAGCGTTTGCTATGCACTAGGCATTTGTAACTCTATTCAGGCCCCACGACAGATTAATAACATAAGTACCATTGTCTCTTTGCGAGAGAAGGAAGTGGGGTGTAGGGCCACAGAGACACTCACCCAAGCCCTTACTTCCAGGGGCAGGGCTCCTGCTCCTGACGCCTGTGCTGTGAGCTGGTTGGGATGTGGCTCCGTCCTTCTCTGTGAGTTCAGACTCACCCCATCTTTGAACCGGATGGCTGAGCACCCCCCTTAATGGTCTCCTCATAGTTTCATCCTCCATACTCAGCCAGCAAGTTAGAGAATATATGACCTACTTATTCAGTTTAAAAAAATTTTTAAATTTTTGTTTGAAAGGCAGAGTTACAGAGAGAGAGAGAGAGAGAGAGAGAGAGAGAGAGAAAGAGAGAGAGAGAGAGGTCTTTCATTCATTGGTTCACTCCCCAAATGGCCCCAATGGTCAGAGCTGGACCAGGTTGAAGCCAGGAGCCAGGAGCTTCTTCCAGGTTTCTCCCGTGAGTGCAGGGGCCCAAGCACCTGAGCCATCTTCTGCTGCTTTCCCAGGTGCATTAGCAGAGAGCTGGATCAGAAGTGGAGCAGCCAGGATTCCATCCAGCGCCCCTATGGGATGCCAGATGGCAGCTTAACCCTCTATATCACAGCGCCGGCCTCTCAGCCAGTAAGTTATTTAATAAACATGTCTGATAAACCATGCTCAGGCTCAAAAATACCTCCCTCACTCCCACTACTTGCTGGAAACTAGAAGTTCAAGCTCTGTGGGGCTGGACAAGGTACTCTGTGATGTCCGCTTATTTTCTCTGGAGCCTGCCTTCTGCCTCTTTTCTTTACACGTTCTCTGTAGTTCTGCCGAACTGCTTACAACCCCTCTGCTGCACGCCCCGGGAATTTCACATTCACATGGGTACATATTACTTCTCCTCTCTGGAGCGCCCTTCCTACGTTGCTGGACTTGATGTCACTTTGTCACCAGAGAATCGTCCTCTCTGGAAAGCCGCAGCCCAGTCTCAGGCGGGCACCGCCTCCTGTGCTGTGACTCCTTGGTACCCCGGGCACCGCCCATACAGGACCTTTACCTGTTTGCTTGCTCCTGCGTCTGTAACCCCTCCCCTGCCCCCGCCCCCTGTCCTGGACTGGAAATTCATCACACAGAGACCGTGTTGTTCTTTCTGTGCCCCAGCAGCTAACACAGTTCCTGGCTCACAGTAATCGCTCATTAGACAGCGGTCGAAAGCCTTCAAATCATCACGTTGAGCTGGATGAAAACCCATGTGTGGTTACATCCTCTAAGACCCCGAGTTTCACGCTCTCCCATAGGTCCTGACCCTGCAGATGAAAGGAGATGCTTACCCATGTGGTCTGGAGCCACATACACCCACATACAGGGCCCCTTAGGGCTGCAGAGCAATCCTGGGAACGGAGAGTCTCTCTTGCTACCTCATCAGCTTCTCACTGCTTTCCCGGAGAGTCCTAGGAAGTACAAAGGAAAGTCCGAGATGACTTCAAGGTCACCTGTAAGTCGGAGGCTGCCCTCACCCGCGGGGAGCAGACAAGGCAGAGAGGCCAACGTGCTTTCTCCTAGGCGTATCATGGGCGTTACAGTCATGGCAGGGAACCTGGGCAAATGCAGACAGTGACTACGCTCCTGATAAAGGAGATCCAATATCGCAAAGATGCCAATTCTCTGCAAATGAATCCATAAATATTAAATGCCCTTCCAATCAAAATCCCAATAAGAATTCTTATAGAACTTGCCAAGCTAATCTTGAAATCCATATTGGAAAATAAATATTAAGAAATTCAAGATAATTAAAAGAAAGAAAAAGGAAAGAGAACTTACCTTCTCAGAGATCACAGCATGCTATTCAAATAGAGCATTTAAACAGTAAAATTTTGTGCTATTGATCTAGAAACAGACATATAGGTTGATGTACTAGAATGCCAAGTCTAGAAATAAACACATACATTTGCTTGGCACATAGTAAACATATGATAAATACTTCTCGAATAAATCAATAAAGGTGGCACTACACATTGGTGGCATGAAAAATTTTAGTGGGACAAATGACTATTCATTGAGGAAAAAAAAAAAAAAAGAATAGCCTTTCTGCCCAGTATCAGTCATTTGAATAAATTCCAAATAGCTTCAAAACCTGAATACAGAGGTGTGCATTTTCATGTGGCTGGTGAAGTCATTGCTTGGGCTGCTTGCATCCCATACAGGAGTGCTGGTTCGAGTCCTGGCTACTGCTCTTCCAGTTTAGCAGACAATGGTCCCAGTCCTTGGGTCCCTGCTTCTCAGGTGGCAGACTTGAATGGAGTTCCTGGCTTCCGGTGCTGGATTGGCATAACTCTGGCTGTTGCAGGCATTTGGTGAGTTAACCAGTGAATGGAGGAGCTCTCTTTTCTCTGTCTGCCTTTCCAAAAAACAAACAAATGGATCTTTTAAAAAATAAGCTCTAAATACAAAATGTTTGCAGCATTTAGAAAAGGCTATAGGACAATTTGTTTATGACCTCAGGGTAGAGCAAGCCTTCTTAGATGACTGTACCCATAGATGAAAATAAACATAAGCTACAGAGCAGGGGTTGGTGCACCACCCAGTTTTGTGAGCGAAGTTTTACTGGGACACAGTGGCACCCATTTGTTTCTGTGTCACCCACGGCTGATTTTGTGCTACCGCAGTGGAGCTGAGCAGTTGGGGACGCAGACAGTATAAATGGCTGAGCTGACACGACTTACCATCTGGCCATTCACAGAGAGTGTGCCACCACCTGACACAGAGTAAAATGATGGACAAATATAACTGTATCAAAAATTAAAATGTGTCGGTCACAAAGATGCCATGAGCAAAGTTCAGAAGACAACACACAGATTGGAAGATGATGTTTGTAAGATACACGGCAGACAGTGGATTATTATTGAGGTTATGTGAAGATTGCCTACAGATCAACAAGCCACTCTGATATGAAAGAGACAGTAACTCCGCAGAGTAGTAGGCAGAGGATATGAACAAGAAATCCACAGAAAATATTAATGTGGCCAAGAGAAACACGAAGAAATGCTCAGCCTCACTGGATTTACCACCCCAGCCCAGCAGGAAATGAGGCAAAACTAGGGCATTTGAGGAAACTTTAGTGGGCTGTTTATAAAAGCATGAGCTGGATTTAAAAAAAAAAAAAAAAGATGATAGGTACAGCACAATACACCGGAGCCAGTACTTTAATGTTATATGTCCTTCCTGTTATATAGATTTTTTTCAGAATAAAATGGCATGGACACTCCCCCCCCAAAAAAAATTGGCATTAAAAATCAAGTGTATGGGGCCGGCGCTGTGGCACAGCAGGTTGATGCCCTGGCCTGAGGCGCCGGCATCCCATATGGGCGCTGGTTCGAGACCCTGCTGCTCCACTTCCCATTCAGCTCTCTGCTATGGCCTGGAATAGCAGTGGAAGATGGCCCAAGTTCTTGGGCTCCTGCACCTGCATGGGAGACCTGGAGGAAGCACCTGGCTCCTGGCTTCCGATCGGCGCAGTTCCGGCTGTTGCGGCCAATTGGGAAGTAAACCATCGGATGGAAGACCTCTCTCTCTCTTTGCCTCTCCTCTCTTTGTGTAACTCTGACTTTCAAGTAAAAAATAAATAAATCTTTTAAAAAATTAAGTGTATGGTGTTTAAAAATATTTAAATATAAGTGAAAAGACAAAGACATAGAAGGATCAAATCTAATGTGTAAATTGCCAAGTATAATAAGCATAAGAAAGCTGGCGTGGCTGCTTTTCTGTTGGGAAAAACAGATTTCAATATTAGAAATATTGCTGGAAATAAATGTCATTATACAATGGTTCAGTCCATCAAATGCTTATATTAAATATCTATGCAACACATAAAAAATCTTCAAATACAGAAAGTAAACTAAAGTACGAAATGAAGCAATTCACAAATATAGCGCTTATTGTAACAAATTCACCTTAGTCACTGGTAGAACAAGAAGCAAATATCCGCAAACTTGTAGATGGTTGGTAAACAGGGAGCTATAGTCACCCCAAGGCTGAAGGTGGAGGAGAAAGAGTAAAAGCCTGAGAGAATTCTATGGAAAGGGTGTCTGCCAGGAGCTGTGGCTTTGGGTACAACAATGTATCAACCACTGGAGACTTGACAGAAGAGGGAATAAGTTCTCCAGGCTCGCTCTCCTCCTCCATTCTGATCTTCTGTTGGCTCGATCCAATCATGACAGGGACATGGAACCTGTTCAGTTCACAGGGAATGGAGAAGAAGGGTGAATCTTCATGTGCTAAACACATGCAACACACTAGTAATCAGGAAAACAAAATCCAAATGATTGAAATGTCCCTTTTCACCCATAAGAATGATAACTATAAAGTGGGAGTGCTGTGGAACATACCCTCGTACAACAATGATGCAGAATAAATCGGACAGCTGTGAGGTCGTTTATCAGGTGCCTTTGAGTTTTAATTGTGGATATCCCACAGTCCAGCAATTTTATTTCTTTATATCTAGAGACTTGTACTATTGCACAAAGAGAGATGTCCCAAATTCCTATCAGTTGAAGAATAGATAAATTGTATTATAGTCAAAGTGATTGTGTTATAAGACCAAAAAAAGCAACAGTTTTAAACTGTAGGGTAGATCTAACATACACTGTTATGAGTAGCTCCCCAACAATATTACTAAGAAATGGAAGTCATAAAATTATATATATAACATTTGTTTGTATAAAGCATGTTTTATATATATTTACACAAGTAAGACATGTATATCAATGCAAACTCATGGGCATAGTCTAAAAGTATGTGTTACAGTTAGCTATGAAGAAATGGCCAATTATTTTTTATAGAAGGAATGGAGGGGGTGGATGTCTGATACAGCAGCTAGGTTGCAGTTTGAGACACCTGGACCCCATATTGCAGTCCCTGGACTCATCTTGACTTGTGATGTAGCTTCCTGCTAGTGCACACACTGGGAGGTGACGGCTCCAATACTTGAGGCCTGCCGCCCATGGCAGGAAGGAAACTTGGTAGAATTCCGGGTGCTTGGCTTCAGGCTGGCCCAGCCAGGCAGTTGGAGGGTGAACCAGTAGATGGAAGATTCTCTCTCTCTCTCTCTCTCTCTCTGTCTTTCAAATATATTTTTAAAGAAGAAGAATGCATTTATTTTTTGTAAAATTAAAAATTTGTTGCCACCAACAGCAACAAAAGCCAGGAAAAAAAAAAAAAAGATAACCAGCTGCGCCAGAGGCAATCTCTCCCGTGGAGCCTCCAGTTCTGTCTTTCAGAATTCCTCTTCTCTCCGGCAATACCCTTGCACCATCTGGGCCAGGCACACCTGCCCCAGCACGTATTCTGGTGTGTGTTGTACTGAAGCTCACTGTTTCTCTATCTACTTCCTCTGGAGTAGAGTCTCATTGAGACCAGGAAATGTCTGCTGAGGTGGACATTCTTTGCTTTGTTTTCTAATCTTTAACTTTTTCTAGCACTTGCTAGAAAGTTCTATCCACAGGTTACAGCAGAGGGGTAGAGGGACCCTGCTTGTCTGCAGTGAGTGTGTGGACCACTGACCCAAGGGGGACCAACTGGTGCCTCTTCTCGGAAACAGGAGGCACTGTAGAAACAGGAAGCTGGCCTTCCAGTAGCCACCGCCAAGTGTCCAGCGGCCAGGACAGAGGCAGAGATGTTGAGGTAGATTTGTTCTGAGAGGAGGAGCGTGGTGGGGGCAAGAGGTGCGCAGTCACCACACAGACCACGGGAGTCGGGTGAAAGCAGGCCAGAGGTGAGCAGCCTGTAGACTCATTTGTTTCAGTTGATACAGCAGCTTAAATAGCCAAGGCAGCCAATCTGGCCAAGGAACGGTCTATGCCCTAACCAATCTCAGCCTGTTGCCAGGTGTGGTGGAATGAGAAGGCCATGCCAAGATGGCCACTGGCAAGCAAGCATCAGTTACTCAGGTATGGTTTTGAAACCCACCTGGCAACAGAGCCTGCCTGGCAACAGGCTATGATTGGATGGTTTTGGAAACCACATGGCAAATGGGGTCAACAATGGTATGGCCAAGAATCATGCCTCCCATTGCTCAAAAATAAACAAAAAGGGGGAAATGTGGTGGAATGAGAAGGCCATGCCAAGATGGCCGCTGGCAAGCGAGTGTCAATTACTCAGGAATGGTTTTGAAACCCACCTGTTTCCCCCACCGCGCTCCCCCTCTCAGAAACGAATCCACTGCAACATTCTTGAGAAATCAACTGCAACAGCCAGGCAGTTTCTGAAGCCATCCAATCACAGCCTGCTGCCAGGCAGGCTCCGTTGCCAGTGGCCATCTTGGCATGGCCTTCTCATTCCACCACACAGAGAGCTGGTTTTGGAGAGAAAGATGAGGCGAAGAATAAAAAGACAGGTGGAAAGGAACAAAGGAAGGAATCCTGCTGGTGTTTGAGGACCTGATCCTGGCTTGTTTCAACGGCAGCCTCTTCCCCTCTGCAAAGGTCACTCCCCCGTCTTTGTGACAACGCCATGTGGCTAGCACCTCCGCCTGGTTTCTGTCCCTTGAAACTGGAGAATTCTCATAGTGTGGAGTGGTTCTCTTTCCTATCCACTGACCGCAGGGCAGAGCCTGCTTCCTAGTGGATGCTCAACACAGTCTGCTACGTGGGATGCAAGCAGGCATCCGCTCCTCCCCAGCACCCTTGCAACTGCTCACGCAGCCTTGTCTGCCCCTTGCAGGGCTTCTTGCTCGCTCGTCGCCTCGCAAGACACTGGGTGCCACTGATGGCAGTTCCAACGCTTCCACAGTGGCTTCCTCCCCACAGCAGCTCTGAACTGAACTCCCCCAATTTCCCCTGTTTTCCCCATAAGCCATTATTGCCAGGCCTTTCTTTCCCTGACAGCACCGCTTAGGACAAACTCCAGTTCGTCAGCGTCAGAACGAAATGCCCCAAACTGACTCGTCGGCCCTCAACCTTCTGTGGCCTGTGAGTGATAGGCAAGGCTGCGGGAGGCCAGAGACTCTATTATCCTGCTGAGTATTTAAAAGAAAATTATTATCTGTAGGAAACCTCTTGGAAATTGCTCCAATACATAAACTCTTTGCTATTAAAGGTGTGTGAGTATGAAATACCCGTAATTTGGTTTGCCCATGTGAAGCCCTAAGTACAAAGTGTTGCCATAGCTTAAAGCATACATCTCCCCAATCAATCCCACAGTCCTCCGTGACTATGCATCGCTCAGGCTCAATGGGCAGCTGGCATCCCTCTAACTCGGAATTGAACTGCAGACTTTGCCAAGTCAAGTGGCAAGTAGGACTGTCAGAGCATCCTAGATCTGGGAGGATACCTACGCAGGGATCATCTAGTCTAATCCCCTCATTTTACAGATAAGCTCCCTGAAATCTGCCCTGGAACAAGTGGGGCATTAATAAATAAATAAAATCAAGTCAATTTTACCTATGAGGACGCTAAGACCCAGGGTGGCGAAGTGGTCAGGCCCAGAGCACGAGGCAGCCTGGGAGCAGCGCGATCCGCAGTCCCGGGTTTCACACGTGCACCGCGGGGAGAGCGAGCACGTTGGCACATGGGAGGAAGCCCCCAGGTGCTAAGGAGTCTCTCTGAGGACAGCAGGTGCAGACCAAGGGCCTTTTGTTAAATACAGACATCCAGAAGCGGCCAAACTAATCAACGCTTGGCATTAGGGAGCATACATTGGTCAGACTGCCCGCCTGGAACTGCTTTCCCAGCCAGCCAGCCCCCTTCCCGAAGGGCCCCAGGAGGTGGAATCAATAGTAGAATTACATGTCCCCCTGTTCCTGAGGGTTGGGCCTGTGGAACTTGTGAGCACTGGCAGCGGGTTAGAACCCGGCATGGGCTGTATGGGCATTCACAAATCTCTGAGCTTTCTGGCTCCTGGGCGCCACTTCCTCCTGCAGTATGGCCTCAGGGGATGGGGATTCAGTTTCTCAGAGCAGGGACCACACAGGACTCGCTACTGCCCTCTCGCACTTGCCCAGGTTGCAGCGTCTCTGATGTAAGGAACAATCAGGCCCTTCCCCAACAGTCACTGCTGACTGCCCGGGCCATACGTGGACAACGCAGGCTATTGTTTGCAGCTTTGAGCCCGGAGAAGAGTGCTGGACAGTGGCTCGAAGGTGACAGTTCCCCCGGGCTAAGTTTAAGTCCCTCCACGGTTGTAAGGATCCGGAACTTCACATCCTCCACGAGGAGTGAGAGAGCTCAGAGACACTGCTGAGGTTCTGGAAGGCCACACGTGTAAGTTACAACGGCACACAGTGGCAGCAGTGGAGAAGAGATGGCCCCAAGAGTGTCAGGCAAATCTAGGGTTGGCCAACCACTCAAGCCCAAAGAACTCAGCTGACAACAACAGCCGTGACTCACGGCTCACCGTGGCCTTGCACTGCCGTCACCCCACCGGCGTCTCTTCCAGACAGAACACCTCCTTAGTTGGTGGCTCTGCTTGGATGCCCAGCATCCGATGTCTTTCAGAAATCACGTTTATCTGGCTTTGAAGGTCTTATTCTGGGGACATTTCTTATTTTCCTTCTTTCTTCTTTCAAAAAAAGAAAGAAAGGAAGAAAGAAAAAACAGCAGCTTTGACTTGTCTGAGGGTGACACGAATGCCTGATTTTTATGCAATGTTGCGAGTGCCTTTCAGCAACACAATGGCAGGTTCTTTGACAATGTCATGCGCCTATTCAAAACAACCGGCATGCCAGTCAGAGGCCTGGACGCCTGCACACTGCTTGTTCTCCACAGTGATAAGGCATGTTAGATTTTCCCATTCTATTTGAGAAATAATTCTGGTCTTTTTAAAGTCCCCCTGCTTTTTTCATTATTTTTTTTTTCTTGCCTCTTTGCTGAACAATAGAACCTGTCCCTGTTTGATTCCTTACGTGATGCTTGTGTGGTAACAACTTGAGAAAGAGAAAAGAGCGGTGAAGATGGGTTGGGGGTTGAGGAGGGAGATTGTGATGGCTTAACAGTCCCTGCCAGGTGTTGGCCGGGAGAGGGACGGCGGCAAGGAGGGGCTGGGAGATTAGCGCTGATAATTTCATTGGGTCGATTTGTACAGCTTCTTTTGTGGGAGGAAGCCAGAGTATGCAGGAGGATGGGTTAATTATCAGGCCTCCTGCTCCCGGTCTGGCCCACTCAAGCTAACTCCTTGTTCTCGCTTTAGCAGGTGGGAGCACCAAGAACGGAAACGTCCTCTTCCTGCCCTTGTTGGAAACAGGATGGAGAAAAAGAGGAGTGGAGAGCTGGGTGGGGATGCGGAAGGTGTAAAAGCACCTAGCTTTGCACATGGAGACAAGATGGCCCCAGTCACCTTGTACCTCCAGCAGGTTCCCCCGCTGGGGGTCTGCTGGTTTTAATTTCCTCGTCTCCAAATAGATACGCCCTTCAGTTGTATCATAAACCACCCCAAGATGTCGTGGTTGACAGTAAGCACCATTTGTTTGCTTCGTCATTCCTCTGGGTAATTCTGGTCTGGGCTGGGCTCTGGGGTGATCTCAGCCAGGCTCACTGATGCATGGGTGAGTTGGCTGGGCCTGGAGGCGGGGCTGGCTGGTGGAAGCAGGAAGGTGGCTGGGCCATGCCTGTCTCTTCGTCTAGGAGGCTATCTGGAGCGACTACATCCCAAAACCACGTGTGATTTCTAAGCCCATTAACCCAAGGAACTCATGGGGCCACTCAGGTCAAGGAGTGTAAAAATAGGTTCTCGGATACCACTTCTGCATCAGAGGCTGGGGGAGAATCGGTACTGTTTTTTCTTGTATCTGCTTCAACTTGACGAGCCCCTGGCTGTGTGCCCTGCAAAGACGTAACCCTACCTATTGCTTTTCTCGCCTGGCTCAAAGCTTCAGAAGAGCTTCCTTCTTGAACACAAGGCCCAGGGACTCCCAAATCCTTTATTTTCTTTTCACTTTACCTAAGGTGTGCTTTCTTCCCTCTTCCCTTGGCAGAATCTCCCTGCTAGCCTCGCTTCCCCATTCTGTGGATAAGGAAACTGAGGCTGAGACAGGTGAGTGATTTGTGCAACATCACCTATCTGACCAGTGGAATGCCTGAGGTTTCAGCCTCCGGACTCCCGAGTCTGGGCCTGACTGCCAAGTCAGGCGCCTGGTGAGGTTACTGCTTGCCTTCTGCCACCACACAAAACTGAATGGACTTTGCTTCAAAGTTGTGCATGTGTTTCGTGCGTTCTACCTGTTCCCAGGAAAGGATTCGAAGTGGTTTTCACACCAAGACACAAAGCCGAAGGAGCAGAGGCTGTGCGAGACCTGCAGAGACATCTGATGTGCTCAGCCCTCTGACACGAGTGGGTGTCACCACTGGGGCCGACCTAGCGAGTCTTCTGGCCGTGGAGACAGAAGAGGGCTCTCTGCTGACGTCTCTGGGTTTGTATTTCCTCCCAAAGGACGCACACAAACTCATCTGCTGAGACAGTTTAGGTTTGCTGGCCTCCCACACGGGTTGACACTGCCTGGTCACGACTTTCTACAGAACACCGAGCAGCATTTTGGACAGCATCCTTCTTCCTAGTTCCAAAGTCCATTTATTTGCTGTGCCCCTCACCCCCTGCCCCGCAGGGCCTGGAGTGCTGGTTTGCCCACAGTGGGTGCTTAATCGATGCCTCGGGCTGATTGGTAAGTGGCGCCAGCTGTTTTGACTCCTCACCAGGAGTTGAGTCTCTAGCCGCGGGTGAGTGGATGGGGGCTGTTTGGAAGGCTAAATTAATTGATTTGCGATCGATTGGACTCCAAGCCTCTGTCCAATATCTCTGGAATCCGTGGCTCCCCCAGTTAAAGGAGCATTTTAGATTCCAAGTGGGTTTGACCTAAGCAGCACAGATTTGCAAATCCCTGTACAGATGAGAGCAGAGTTCCAGCTCCCTCCTTAGCATCTACTCAGGAGTGGGACTTGCAGGTTTTTTCTCTTCTCTCAATGACTATCTGTCCCCTTCCCCTGCAGGTACTTTGGGGGTCCATTGATGTGACACAGACCGAATGATAAGTATAGAACAGACGTAAGCAGTCTTGGCACCAGTGAGCACCCTTCATCTGAATGCTTTAGTGTTTTGGATTTAGATTCTTTTCCCACTTTTTGGAGTATTTGACATATCATGGGAATGACACTCAAGCCTAAACATAAAATTAATTTATATTTCATATACACACTGCTTGAAGATAATTGTCTACAATATTTTTAGTGCATCTCAATTTTGACTGCAACCCGTCACATGAAATCAGGTATAGAATTTTCCACTTGTGGCACGTTGTTGGCACCCACAAAGTTTCAGATTACGGGGCACTTCAGGTATAGGAGTTTGGGATCAGGGAGGCTCAGCCTGTGATACTTCTAGACTCTTAGCTAAACTTCTTCTTTAGTCTTTGAACTTGACCGTCTGAATCTATCCGCACCGGCACCTTGTGGTAATCATGCGTGTTAGAGAAAAACACAAGAGGGGCTGGAGAGTGTCCACGTGAGCAAACCACACTGAGGGCAGCTGCTGTCTACTTGGTGGAGCTTTGTCCTGCTAGGTGCAGGTGCTAGGTGCTCCAGGCATGGTCGAAGATGTGGTGGTCAGGAGGGCGCCCCCTTGTGTCAGCTGCACCCTGTGGATTCCCTTGGTCGGGACTGCAGTCTCGGGCTGTGTATGTGTGTGTGTGTGTGTGCGCGCCAATTCCCTGGGGTCGTGTTACTGGGCACATTAAGATTCAGTAGGTCTGGGGTGGGACTGAGAATCTGCATTGCTAACAAGTTCCCAGGCAGTGCCCAAGCTGCCGGCCAGAGATCAAAGAACCCAGCACCACACTGCTAGCCGGGCCGGCTTATCCAGCAGCTTCGGGTGCCCAGCTCCAGAGGTCCTACCTGAGCAAGGAATGCCGGCCTGGTAGGCCATCCTTGCCCTGCACTTTAGGGAGTGGTGGGAATGCTTCTTATGTATTCTGTCTGGCTTAACCGGAGGTTCTTTCTGGAATTCCGGATATGATGAGGTAGGCATGAGGCTTGGAATTTTACCTTCTGCCCTGGCTGGTCCAGGCTTAAGTGTCTGCAGAGGGTGAACTGTTAAGAGCTTGGTTTCTCACTGTGTAAAAACAACGAATCACACGACCTGTGCAAGGGCTGTTTACTAAGCACCGTCACATACATTCTCTCTGTTAGTACACCTGTGGTGTACACATCTCTACCAATCTTCTTTTGAAGATAAAAAAGACAGAGGTGCAATGGGCATTTCGTGCAGCAGTTAAGAGCCTGCTTGGGACGTCTGTGTCCCGTGTCACATTTGATCTTAGCCAAAAGGCGGAGAAGCGAGAAGTATTCCATATCAAAGTGCTTGAGTCCAAGTCCTAGTGCTGCTTCTAATTGCTTCCTGCTACTGCGCTCGCTGCGAGGCAGCAGGTGATGGCTCAGGTACCTGGGTCCCCACCACCCACCTGGAAGACCCGGATGGAGTTCCTGGCTCCTGGCTTTGGCCTGGGCAGCCTGGGATATTGTGGGCATTTGGGAAGTAAACCGGTAGATGGAAGATCTTTGTCTCTCTCTCTCTCTCTTTCTCTTTGCACCCCTTTCATATACATAAATGCATTTAAATAAATAAAAAAAGAAATAACAGAGACATAGGAAAAAATAAAAAGGAAATGGCAGGTGGACATCCTAAGCTGATTCGATCAGCATGTGAGGCTCGCACTCAGAGCGTAGACTCCAGCGTCGACATCTTTTTAGGATACTGCATGAGCTTGGCAGCCAATAAGCCAGAGGGAGGCCCAGAGAGGAGCCCCTGGCCTAGGGGTTCAGCAGGTGCCAGCCTCCAGGGGGAAAGTCGATCTCTGCCCTGAGAAGAGAGAGGACAGCAAACCGGCCCAACTCCTTCCCTCTCCACCACGAGTGAGCCACCCAGTGTTTAGCAAGAGTGGCCACAGGCCCGTATGCCACCAGGGACAGAGTGAGGAGTATTCTGAGATGGGAATCTCTGACTTAGGAAACTGGCAGTCTGGGGGGGGGGGGTGGTGTTCACTGAAAAAGAAGGTGAGGTGTGCACTTGCTGTCTCTTGCTTTTCGGCGCGCTGTTCGACACGGGGCCTGAGCAGGAATAACCCCACATTTATGTTCCGACCAGACGGCTCCTTAAACTTCCTAAGTGCTTACAGTGCACACATTTTAACAGGAAAATTTACCAGGTTTGTCTAAAGAAAAATTTTTAAACATAAAACACAAAGCTCATGTGAAGGGAGAAATTCTCCAATGGAGTCAACCCAGCCTGTCATACAAAAAGTTAAAGTAGGCATCAAGGAAAATGTCAGAGGAGTGGGAGAACCAGCTGTCTCTCTTCGCTCTCTCACTCTCGCGCTCTCTCTCTCTCTCTTTTTAATTTTTATAACCTAGATCAGATTATCGGAGACTGCATGAAGGTCTGAGACTGGGCACCAGGAGGGCCAGGGGAGCGAACCTTACTCCCCAGGGTGAGCTCTCTCCAGAAGGCTTAAAAAAAAACACCTTCTAAATAAAGCACTTTAGAGTGGCACATTTATAACCAGCAAAGAATTACTCAAAGAAGAGGTGCTGTCAGCTATTTATTTTAAAAGCATTTTTCCTGAAGGAGAAGAAGGAAAAAAATAAAATCTCTCCACTCTTCTCCTCGCTCCTTCAAAAGGTTTGTGCGTGAATCCTCTCCTGGCGTGGTCCTCCTGCTAGCGAGAGCACCTGCCGCCCGGCCCCAGGAGTTGTGCCATTCCTCTTTCTTTTCCTCCTCTGCCCCCGGCAGAGCTACCTGCTCACCTTCCAGGAAAATGGGAAGCAGCCTCTGGCTCCTGAGAGCGCACGGGGGATGGAAGGGCTGCAGTGTGACTGGGAGGTGCACACGGCACACTTCATCCAATTCCAGAAGTAATTCCCAGCCGCAGAGAAGGAGGCAGGGGGCGGGGGAAGGCAGAGTAAAAAGGGAGAAGAAGGGAAGCAGAAAATGAGAAGAAAACACGTGCAGAGGAAAGGGGAGGGAAGAGGAGCTCCCGGTCCGATGGGGGCCAAGTTGGCTCGGGGGCTGGGCCCGGGGAAGCCCGGCTCCTGCTGCCCTATTCGAACCCTGCTCTCCTGGGTCTCATTTCCTATCATGGCGCAGCTGTGGCCACAGAGCCCCGAGTGCGGATGCTGTTCGTGGCTGAGCTGTCACAGCCTGTGGTTGAGCAGAAAGGTCTGAGTGGCCTTGGCCCATGCAGGGGCCTCACGTGCAGAGTGACCAGACGTGGGCTTGAGGTCCTGCAAGAACCGGGAATGGGACCAAGTGTTCTATGTTAGAACAGCATGCTGCTTTGGCTGGCTGCTTTTTCTTCTTAGCAGGTGTCGTCTGTCTGGGGGTGGATTAGACACACAATGAGCTAATGACCGGGGTGGTGAGAACGCCGTGCCTCTCTGCCGCCCGCTGCGCCATCTCCTGTTCTGTCATCCTGCACGTTCCTTGCACACCTACTCGGGTCCTCTTCTCTCCATCACGGGACCCTCACAGCCAGGGCTCACTTTAGAAATGGCACCCCATCCTCTTCCGGGCTGTGTCAGCTATTTGAGGGCATGTCCGAGGCCAGAGCTAGGCCTGTTTTGTTTTTGTATTTCCCACGGTTCGATGCAGAATAGGTGCTCAGCAAAAAGACCTGGGGCGTTACTAACGCTCACTGACGCACTGAGCGCCAGCACCAAGGGCCTGTGTGTGTTCGTCGGCATTCTGCACAGAGCCTGCGAGGAGACGCTGCGCTTGTCTTCATTTCGGAGGGCTGGCGTCTCGAGGGTAGCTCTCAATCCCTCATCCAAGGTCGCACACATGTGAGTAGCAGAACCGGAGTTAGAACCAGGTGTCTGGTTCTGGAGGCTGCTAGTTCAGCCGCTACAGCAAGCCTCTCACAAGCCTTGCTTACTCCTTGGGATCCAGTCTGAACAACGTTTAACAGTCCACATATAGGACCATTCGTTAGCCATAAAAATGCAGCTTTGTTTGCTTGTGCCATGTGTGTGCTGTATCTGCCGCACACCTCCCTCTCCTCCCCCGCTGGTACTACACAACCCCCCAGCGCTCTAATGTTCACATACGGGTCTGCTGGACATACGCCCTTTATTCTCGTCCCCAGATCCCATTGCGCATGGCGTCAGAACAGCACAGGAAAACCCGGAGTTCCGGTCCTGTCACTCCTCTGCCTTCCAGGTTATTGTGAAGAGTTAAATGGACTGGGACATCGACAATAGAGCCTGACACAAACCGGTTCATGGTGACGACAATGACGCCTGCCTCCAAAGGCCACTGGAATTAGCAGCCACCTGAGCCCTGGCAGCTCATGGCTCCTCACCTTGTCTGTGAAGCACTCCAACCCGCTGCAACCTGCCCTCCCTTCTGCAGGTGCCGTGTTCTCGTGTTCTGCACCAGCCAGCCCCGTGCTGGGGCAGCACCCTCCTGAGTGCTCCTCTGGCCACTCTGTAAAGGACTGATAAGCAGGTGTGGCCACACAGAGGGTAGAATAGCATGGAGGTTCAGCCATGCTATTCTCTGGTTGGCCAACAGTGCTGTGCACAGCTGCCCAGCGTGTGTTCAACACGCCTCCAGGGGGCGCCACTCCCACCAACTACAGGTGTACAGAGCGCTCTCCGAAGCCTGCCTCCTTGGTGCTGCTGAGTCAGACAGACCCGCGTTCACATCCAGGCCACCCCGCCTGAAGTGATGGTGCAATCTCTCTCTCTCTCTCTTTTGACAGGCAGAGTTGGACAGTGAGAGAGAGAGAGAGAGAGAGAGAGAAAGGTCTTTCTTCCGTTGGTTCACTCCCCAAATGGCTGCTACAGCTGGTGAGCTGCGCTGATCCGAAGCCAGGAACCAGGTGCTTCTCCTGGTCTCCCATGTGGATGCAGGGCCCAAGCACTTGGGCCATCCTCCACTGCCCTCCCGGGCCACAGCAGAGAGCTGGCCTGGAAGAGGGGCAACCGGGACTAGAACCCGGTGTGCCGGCACCGCAGGCAGAGGATTAGCCTAGTGAGCCGTGGCGCCGGCTGACCGTGCAATCTCAAGGCAGATAGTTGTGTTCTCTGATCTCCGGCTTCCTTGTCAGAAAACTGGTGATGGTGGTGGTGGTGGTGGTGGGGATTGTGTTCAAGTGACCGAGCACAGAACCTGCAGCGGCAAGAGCTCAATCATGGCAGCGATTCTGTTTTGAGTCAGAACGGAGGGGTAGGCACAGAGGAGGTGCTCGGCAGATGTCCACTATGCGTTGCTCCCTGGGAAGCCTGGGCCTGCGGCTCTTCCTGCCAAGGGTTCTGTGGGGCCAAGCCGACTTGACTAAGGCAGGGGGTGGGATGTGGGAGCTGTCAGCACAAGCTAAGGGAGGTGAGGAGCAGGGAGAACGCCCGGGGCAGAGGAGATGCTCCGGGTGCTGCGCCCGCTCGCTCAGGCTGGGGAACACACGCTCCCTGAGGGCAGGGCCTGTCCCTCCGCTTGTTTCTGCCCCGCTCACCATGGACAGAAGACGCAGTGTTCCTGTTGACGCTGCTCCTAGTCCACCTGCACGTCTCCCAAGGCGGGGGCGCTGTGGGATCTGCAGTCCCGGGCTGGCCCTTCCAAGGTGCATCTGTCTCATCAATGAAGACAGAGGATGGCAACTTTGCAGCCGTGGAAATAGTCCCGGTCAGGGGCTCAGATGATTGGTCCCTGGTCTGGGTCCAGCTCTGTGCCTGTGGAAACTCACAGCTTCTCTCAGCCTCAGGCCAGCTCTTTTCTGCACAAAAGCAGGCCCCCAAATTCTCCATCTGCCTTAGGAAGTTGCTCGTATTCTCCAACCAGAAAACATATGAAATAGCTTTTCTTAAAAATTTATTTGAAAGAAGAAATACAGAGAAAGGAGGGAGAGAGATAAAGAGACAGAGAGATCTTCCATCTACTGGTTCACTCCTCAAATGGCCATAGCGGCTGAAGCTGGGCCAGGCCGAAGCTAGGAGCCAGGAGCTTCCTCCAGGTCTCCCACATGGATGCAGGGACCCAAACACTAGGACCAACTTCCACCGCTTTTCCAGGTGCATTAGCAGGAGGCTGGATTGGAAGCAGAGCAGCCAGGACTCGAACTGGCGCCCATATGTGATGCCGGCACTGCAGGTAGAGGCTAAACCTTTTACCCTGCAGCTCTGACCCCATGAAAGAACTTTGAAAGGTGTAATAAGCTATTCAAAGGCTAGTGCAAAAGATTATGAATGTACTGCTTATCAATTTATTACTGTATCCAGCAACCCCAGTGGGCCTTCTGCTCCATGAACTGCCCAACTGCCTCTCTGAGAAAAGTATGTGCTAGTGGATATCAAAGACTTTAGATGGCTACGTCCATGAAAACCTAGGAAAAGCATCCCAAGCAGAGGGAACTGTGCACAGGCCCTGTGATAGGGAGGAGTCTGAATGTCCCAGCTGCCCAGAACACAGGGACTAGGCTACAGTTGCCGCAAGAAGTGATCTATGTAGAGCAGGTGCTCAGGTCCAGCTGACAGGTGCGGGGATGAACTGGTGAGTGAAGGGGTAGGGGTCGTGGGAACCTGTTCTTCTGACCCATTTCTAGGGGTTCCCATCTCGGCCACTGAGTGCTCCTGGTAATATCCTGCCCTTTCTCTCAGACCGCCTGTTCTGCTGGTAGAGACCTCCCCCTGCCCCCCTCGAGGTTCCGACAGCCCACCTGGCGGCCAGGATCTCTGGGCTGTCCACTCGGCTGATTCTGTCTGCCCTGCCCCCTCCAGGGCCCCCTCCTTTCCTCTTGCTCTGGCTCCCTCAGGGGAGCACGGCCCGTGTTTATGAAAACTGAACATGTCATTCAAAGCAGCACCTCTGGCCTCGCTGAGCTGAGGCCTGGGAGCCACCGTGTTCTCTCTCCTTTCTGTCACCGGGCTGGGCGAGCCAAGGCTGGTCTCCTCTCAGCAGTGCCCAGAACCACACAGACAGTAATGAGTCTGGGGTTGGTGTTAAGCTCAGATGTCAAACAGCGTGGCCAGGGCTTCCCGAAACGCCGAGAGAGCCGTGAGCTTCTCCCTCTACAAGGTCAGCTTGTGTGTAACACTTCATTAAATTGCTCAAACACTGAGCCGTGTCTTTAACCAATACCTTTAATGTCATTTTCTGCAGACTTAATAGAGGACCATTAGCATACCTGTCAAGTCTTCCCATTTAAACTTGGAAGCCAGTGAAGTTTAAAGTGTCTTCCTTGGCCCACAGTGGATTTAGCTTCCAACTTTGGCTTAGGAGAAAGAAAAAAATTTGAAAAGGACAAGGCAAGGGAATCCTCTGTGGGGCTGTGTGACGACGCAGGGAACGTGGTGGACACTGCAGCCTTCCTCCAGGCCTCTCTCCAGGAAGCCTGGCCTCCAGGAAGCACACCTGGGTTAGCAGCAGTGGGAGCCAGCCTCGGCGTGGACCACAGAGGGACTCCTTGTCTCAGGTGCACAGAGCCTCAGGAGTTAATTAATCCTTTCCTTTGCCCCTAGAAGGATGGGACATGAGTCACTCTAGGCATGGTCTGGATGTCACATCCCCCAAATCCTAACCCCAAGATGGTGGGAGGGTGCTTGGGAGGTGTTGAAGTCATGGGGGCTCCGCTGTCACAGATGGGATCAGCACAGTTATGAAAGAGACCCCAGAGAGGTGGCCAGCCCCTTCCACCGGGCAGGGACCCCTCCAGAAGACATCATCTATGAAGCAGAGAGCGAGCCTGTACTGGGCACTGCATCTGTTGGTGTCCAGATCTGGGATTCTCAGCTGGGACTGTAAGAAACACGTTGCCTGAGGCTGGCGCTGTGACGTAGTGAGCTAAACTTCCACTAGCATCCCATATGGGCACCAGAGTCCTGGCTGCTCCACTTCAGATCCAGCTCTCTCCTATGGCCTGGGAAAGCAGTAGAAGACGGCCCAAGTCCTTGGGACCCTGCACCCATGTGGGAAGACCTGCAGGAGGCTCCTGGCTCCTGGCTTCGGATTGGTGCAGCTCTGGCTGTTGTGGCCATCTGGGGAGTGAGTCAGTGGATGGAAGACCTCTCTCTCTCTCTCTCTCTCCTTCTCTCTCTCTCTCTCTCTCCCCCTCTGCCTCTGTCTGTAACTCTATATCTCAGATAAGTAAACAAATCTTAAAAAAAAAGAATAGAAAAGAAAGAAAGAAACACGAAATATGCTGCCGCTGCTCAGCTGCCACCCGGTTTCTGGTGTTCGGCTGCGGCAGCCTGGATGGACTGAGACCCTGTGTGTGCCGGCTCACTCAGGTCATGGGCAGCCTTTAGCGCTCAACTCCAAGGTTCGCTCTTGGCTGGGTCACGTGCAAGTGGACATCCCGGGGTGTGTGGGTCACTCCCTGGATCTGCTCTTCCTCCAGTGGGGGTACAGAGAAGGACCTAGAACAGAAGGTGAAGCCAACAGGCCAGGACCCCTCAAAGCCCCTCCCAGCCTTGAAATGGAGTTCCTGCCCTTTGGCTCAGCCTCCGAGCTCCTGTAAGAGAGGACAAAACGGAGGTTCATAACAGGCGGGTCGTGCCCTGGCCTGGGACGCTCATCTGAGGAATGCATCTCTGTCCTTTTGGGCCTTTATTTATTTATTTATTTTTTTATTTGACAGGTAGAGCTATAGACACAGAGAGAGAAACAAAGATCTTGCTTCCGTTAGTTCACTCCCCAAATGGCCGCTGCGGCCGGCACTGTGCAGATCCGAAGCCAGGAACCAGGTGCTTCTCCTGGTATCTCATGTGGGTGCAGGGCCCAAGCACTTGGGCCATCCTCCACTGCCTTTCCGGGCCACAGCAGAGAGCTGGACTGGAAGAGGAGCAACCGGGACTAGAACCCGGCGCCCATATGGGATGTCAACACCGCAGGCAGAGGATTAACCAAGTGAGCCACGGAGCTGGCCCACTTTCGGGCTTCTACAGCAAAATAGTGTAGTCTATGCAGTTTGTAAACAATGAGTGTCCATTTGCCACTGTCCTCAAGGCTGGGCCGTCCAAGGTGAAGGCCCGGGGTGGCCGACCGTGGCTTCTCACGGCATCCTCACGTGCTTACGGGGGCTAGCCAGCCCGCCATGGCCTCGCTCACAGTCCCAGCCATGGGGTTTCTGCCCTCGCGGTGTGATCACCTCCTGTCACCACCTTGGGGGTTAGGATGTCAACATAGGGATCCTGGGGGAGTCACAAACATTCAGCCCACAGCAGGGGGGCGTGTCTGTCCCGACACGCCTTCTGTCCACCAGGGCTCTACACTCTGGGGTCTTGGGTAGACCAGAAAGCTGGAGTTCAGCCTTAGCAAATCCTACCTGTGAAATGGGTTCCAGCGTCCACGGGGGGTCCGCTCTCACAGGGGGGAGGCCGAGTGAGCCCCGAGGACTCAGCACCGAGAGACCTAGTGGGGTTCAGAAAACAGGATAATGAATGTGCCGCTGTCATTAAGCCACTAATCGTTAATTATCCCCTAGACAGCGCCTAATGTGCTACCCCGGCACAAATAAAATTGCTTGAACTTTTCCACCAAGTTCTAGTTTCAAACAAATTACTCGCGTCAAAACTATTTACCAAACGGAGCAATTTTAGACATTTATCAGACTTTCTAACACGCTTTAATTAGCACCAGCTAATAGAGTCCTCGTATAATTAAGCACGCATACATCCTGTGCTGTTTTTTATTTTCTATTTTCGCTGACAATAATTTTTGAAATAAGTTCCTGTCTGGCTTCCAGAATACGCGTGTGTACACGGAGGTGTGTGTCTCCGCGTGCACATTTCCAACGTGGCTCTGAAATAAGACACCGCGTAATTAAAGCTCCCACTTAATTATTAATGGTGCAATTAAGGGGAGAAGGAGGAGTTTTGTCTCCCAAAGTGGAAAGTTGATCCCTGGCTCCCACGGCAGCGGGAGCTGGTGCAGACTGGCGCTCTGGCCCTGTGGGCCCCAGGGGGCAGATGAGGCAGTGCGACTTATGCCTGGATGCCCTTAGGGAGCAAGCGGGTCTATAAGGAGCCTGCTGGTTTCCCTGACATGCTCCTCCTGAGAGCTGGAGTGAGGATGGCAGCAGTGACAGTTCACTCCCAGCTCAGAAGCCTGTCACTCGGAGATCAGCATTTTAACTACCCCCTGCCCCTCAAGAAAAAAAAAAAAAAAAAAAAAAAAGGACACCTTAATTTACCCTTCTGATTGGCTTGATAGCTGTCAGAGTGACAAGCTGTCTCTGGCTGAAAGGGACCTGGTGTTAGCTCGCAGGCTGGCTTGTGTGCATTACATGGCTGGCTTGCTCCCGGAAATGGCGACAGCGAGACCGCGGCTCTGCACCCTGATCTCCGCTCTCCCCGGCTCTCGCCGCCCTACTCACCAGCCATGAGATTTGGGTGACCTGTGACCTCCAGGGCCAGGTGAGTCAGATCTCCAGCTTCAAGCAGGCAGCAGGACAGGTGCTTGGCTTAGAAGTCAGCCGGGGGGGTAGACATCAGCGTCCCACATCGGAATGTGTGTTCAATACCCACCTCCAGCGCTCCAGTTCATGCAAACTCTGGGAGGCGGCCGTGATGACCCAAACGGGAGGGTTCCGGCTACCCACGTGGGAAACCTGGGTTGAATTTCAGGTTCCTGATTTCAGTCCTGGCTTTGTTCTGCCCGTGGCAGGCATTTAGGAGAGTGAAGCAGCAGATGGGAGCCTGCCCTCAAACCCCCTCACTTTTCTGTCTCACTCTGTTTCTCAAATTAAAATAATTAAATAAATAAAGCTCCCAGCACAACTTCTCTTTTCCCCACTCGTGGTGTATTTCACGAACACCCCAGGGCATCCACAGACCCAGCAAGAGCGCCCCTGCCCTGTGTGTTGGAGGAGACATCTCGGACACGCGGAGGCCTCCAAGGGTGAGCCGGGGTTCCAGGCAAAGTTTAAGGTGTCATTGAACCTCCACATAAAACTGTCCTCCTTCTACTCTCCTTTTCTTCCAGAAAATGAGTTTGGACAATGACAACCTCTGAGAAACTGCTCTCCCCCGGAGAACTAGAATGTCCTATAATCTTTTTCAATCCGTGCTTATTTTTAGTGAACAAACAAAAATCCCAGATCCCTTAATATCCTCAGAAATTCTAATATGCCTCCCAGACCTCAATCAGAAGCCCTTCTACCTGACTGTCTCCAGCGGGCCCTCACTAAGTTTTTGTCAAGGTTTATTAACCAGTTTTTTGTTGTTGTTTTCCAAACACAAGAGTATTTCAAAAAGTTCATCAAAAACTGGAATAAAAAGTAAGTTTATTTTGGTGTGAAAACTTGAAAGACAGCCACAATTTTTTTCCTTATGCACATTTTCCTGAACTGTTTGGAGACCCTCCATACGCATACATTTCAAAATTTTTACATCAAAACAAAGCTATATTTTAGTTCCACTTTCCATGAACTTCCTGAGTTACCCTGAGAGACTGGTATTTATTTGCTTCTTTTATGGATATCTGGCCTCCCCCCAAGGCCTGAATGCCTGCCCTGGGGAGTGTGTGTCCATGCACCTGCCCTCCCGTGTCTCAGTTCAGATGCACATCTAACACATATGGCTTTGGAGCAAACCAGGATGTGCTGCGTGTGTAAAACATACCCAGAGACCTCCATAATATTTATACTGATTGCACATTGAAACGATGCTATTTTGCCTACACTGGCTTATAGGAGACATGTTACTTAAGTTAATGTTCCTGTTTCTTTTTACTTTCTAATGTGGTTTTGAGAATCTTTACAATTACATGAGAGGCTCTCATGGTTTTCCCTGTGCCCAGCTCCTATCTGGAGAATTTGAGCAACGTTAGCCACCCATGATGCTGAAGCTGTGAAGAGCCCCAGCCTTGGCTCTCCCACTTGGTGGTGATGTGACCCCACGCGTGCTTCTTTCCTGCTCTGGGCCTCAATCCCCTGAGGAATGGACTCTCCACAGTGACCCACGAGGGGTGGTCTGCTTGTAGTTTTCTGCTACTGGACGAAGCAGGATGCTCATCTCTCTGGAGGCCTGCAGGAAGGAAACAAATTCCCTTGACTGGCCTTAGAGATGGATCCATCATGGCAGGAGAGAGGCGAGGGTGGAGTGACCTCTGGCGTTTCTGATTGATTGGCTCTTGGTTGCCTTGAAACTTTTCTTCCTGGTCACCCAGGAAATTATAGTCAAGCTCCTAAAGGTATGGCCATCTGAACTCTGATCTCTGCACCTTGGTTCTCCCCTTCCATTTTGGCCACATAGCATCTTGGGAGGAGTGCACCTGTCCTGTCCTTTTAACCCATGGTGATATGTCACTGATCGGCAAGATTGGCTCTAATAGCTCCCCAGGTGGATTCCAGAGAGCAATGAGCCGAACATAAAAATCCCTTTATTATTGCCATTTCACTTTTATATACCCATCAAGCTTTCATATTTAATCTCCTACATCACAATAGCTGATCATTTTTAACATTTGACATTGATAGAGTGCCCACTGCTATTATTCTGACATACTATAAAACATTACACCCATTTGCAATAGAAAAGGCCAAGAATCAATACCCAGCCCCATTTTCCACTGTGGCTGTAAATCACAGAGCACCTCACAAATTGGTTTAAGTAGAAGAAACTTCAGAACCAATGAATGGCCCGGCCAATCCCCACCCCCTGTTAGAGCCGACAGGAGCCCAGAGGCCTAAAACTGGAGGTTTGGGGGGAAAACGAGAGCTGGTAAGGAGCCAGCTCCTCTACAAGGCAACCAGGGCTCTGCAGGGGCAAGACTTGTCCATCCATCTGGGCCCCAGAGATGACCACATGGACCGGACGGCACCTTTATCCTACTCATGTCTGCTTCAGCTCTTACCTCATAGCAAGTGGTCCACATTAGGAAGCTAATGGCTTCCTACTTACTATTCATCTTTCAAAGGCTCAAAGGCTCATTATCAAGATTATAGGTCTATTTTGCCAGTTGCTGCATTCATGGGAACAACAAAGTGTTAAATTGAATTGATTGGTTATTTAATCAAAATGACTTTAGGATGAATTAATTGACCAGGCAGTTCAAAATGGTCAAATCCAGGAGCTAAGCAAAGTCACGGACTTAGGCATTAATCACAATATTTGGGGAAGGGGCAGGCATCCCATATGGGTGCCAGTTTGAGTTCCAGTTGCTCCACTTCCGATCCAGCTCCCTGCAAATGCAACGGCCCAGTCCCAGCCATTGAAGCCATTTGGGGAGTGAACCAGTGGATGGTAAGTCTCTCTCTATGTAGCTCTGCCTTTCAAATAAATAAAATGAACCTGTAAAAATAAAATAAAATCATTTGGACTACTCAGAACATTGCCGTAACTCGGCATTCTCGGGGCACCACTGTATCCTGCCTACGGCTGGGATGGGTTAGTTGAACTTCTTCCAGCCCAGGTTGCCTTATTGTGAACACCTTTGCCCATGATCTGACTGTGCAGTGGCTGGGATGCTGGGATGTTTAACAGCATGAGGGGCCAGCTCTGGGGCCACAGAAGGGGAAAGTGATTTATTTGTTACTGGATTTTCAATTTGAAGCTGGGTTCCCATACAAGTGTGGTGTGTGAGGGCACACCTGCCTTTCCTGCAATAGGCGCACTACTAAATTCATACATAAGCCAGATTGTTGTAGAACAAATCCATACTTTCTATTAACTTGCTCTAACTTCGGAGATAATTTGCCCATATTTCTTTTTATTAAAAGATTTTATTTATTTATTTGAAAGATAGAGTTACAGACAGAGAGAGGGAGAGATTGGTAGAAAGGTCTTCCATCCACTGGTTCACTCTCCAAATGGCCACAACAGCTGGAGCTGGGCTGATTCAAAGCCAGGAGCCAGGAGTTTCTTCTGGATCTCCCACATGGGTGCAGGGGCCCAAGGACTTGGGCCATCTTCTACTGCTTTCCCAGGCCATAGCAGAGAGCTGGATCGGAAGAGGAGCAGCTGGACTCAAACCAATGCCCATATGGGATGCTGGTGCCGCAGGCCGAGACTTAACCTGCTGCACCACAGCACCAGTCCCTGCCCATATTTCAATTAGCAGTGATTGTTTACATTATCTGTCTTCCTCAACCTTTTAATGAGCCCACATAAAACCAAGAGCTTTTGTAAAAAGGGATACTTGATAGCAAAATACACCTTTACCAAAGCTTTGTGAGTGGTTCCAGGTGATGTGCTTGGTACGTTGGGAGCAGCGTGCGCAGGTCCCTGGGCACAGACTGCAGCAGTTCCTTTGGAAGCTCGGTACAGTACCAAGGATACAAACTCCGCATCAGGAGTCTGGGCTCGAGTCTCATCCTGTCATTTTCCAATTGTGTGATCAGAGGGCAGATGAGATATCTGACCTCCATCTGCATTAGCTTTTCCGTTTTTCAATTGTAGGGATGATAATTCCCTACCTCTTTCATGAGATCCCTAATGAGGAAATGGAATAATGTGAGTGAAAGCAATGACAATTATTATCATTACTGATAATGCAATAATAACAATAACATACGATGAGAGGAGAAGCAAGCTAAGCCATTCTATCTCAGCCCTGTTTGATGCTAGCAGGCATGAAGTTCCTAAGCTAGCAGAGAGGACAAAACCCTCAAGTCTACGTTCCTCAACTGTGTACCCTGAGAACTGGGAGTCACAGAGATAACCGGGTGTAGGCAGATCCTCGAAGATCTCTAAGTCCTTAAACGTTATTGTGACTTTGGTCTGTATTCGTTTTTCATAGAGTATACTTAGATATATTTTAAAGCCTTCATTTACTCAGCCAACAAACCTTTATTGAGTCGCTATTCGGTGCCTATACAGTGCTCTATTCTGAATGTATAGCAAAGCAGGCAAACTATGGACCCATGGAGTTTGTCTGTGTATCAGGTTCTCAAGCTTTCCAGGCCTTGTCCACAATAGCACAGATGAAAACTTCTCATGGTGGAAGCTGGGTGTCTACATTCTGACAGATTCTACAGCTAATTCCAACACTTGGACCCACTGCTAAAACATCGTCAACCCCAAGACACCATGCCCTGGAACAATCCTCCTCCGATCACCTGTGGTTTGCAGAGGGTGGGGGGTTATGTTGAGATTCCTGGCTTCTGGTCTTCCTGCAGTCGGGACATGACTGGAAAGCGGTGTGTTCAGCTGGTGTGTGAGCACTGCAGAGAATGGCCAAGTCCTTTGTTCTCCACCTACAGTTTTGCTGCTGACTCCCTCCAAAATAACCTGGTTTGTTTGGCAACCTGTACTGAAGGCCTCCTGTCGGTGGGCCCAGAGGACCACCCAGAAATACCATTGTCCCTTTTATCATCAAGCTTGGGCTGGTTCTCTTTGGACTAAGTCTCTGTTTAGAGCTTGAGTAAGGGAAGCCGGGAAGCAAAGGAAGAAAGGAACGGAGGTCAAAGTCAGCTCCCTGGAGGCTTAGCCATATTGTTCTCGGCGCTAAAGCAATACTCCAAACACTGCTCGCTTTTACAGACCTGCGAGAGAGCTGCTCCCTCAGTCGTTCGATGTGAACCCCCTCTTAACAACCCCATGAGAGGCTGGGGGTAGGTGTCACAACTTCTGTTTGAAGGATGATGAAACTCAAGTTCAGAGCCAAACAGTGACTTCCCCAAGTCACACAGGCACCTGATCCCAGGGAGCAAAGACAGTGTTGGTCTTAATCATCTCTGTAGCCCTCAGCAGATTTCCAGGAATACAGTAGATGTTTATAAAATTGTATTTGTTGAATGAATGAATGGACAGATGAGAGAGAAAAAAAAAACAAGTAGGGCACCCTGTCTTCTAAGCTCACCTCCAGGGCCTCTCTGGCTTCATTGAGAGACATGGAAGGCCCCTCCCCTTTGTTGAGATCTTGTCACTTTCAATAGCCACGTTTGTTTCAGAGACTATGGAGCCTTTTTACCATTCTCTCCTGTGGGCCCCGAGGGGCCCTTCTGAGGCCTGGTTTTCCCTTTGCCTGGGTCTCAGTGCGGTTTGGCAGGCAAACTCATTCCATCTCATGGTCCTGCCTTCCCTGGGTGGGGAGCTATTCTTGGCTTGCAATTGCTCTTGCTGATTTTGCAATATCATGATTTCAGCGAAATGAAAACCTGTCTTATTCCCATACAACTGCCCAGAGCCCTCCGCTGGGAGCTGATTTGGGTGAGAGTCGAGTGGCGGTAAGACAGCAGCAGAACTTCCCAAATGTAAAGGTGTTGGAGGAAAAGGGCAGAAGTCCACCGGAAGTTGCTTTGGCCTCCCCCCGACTGTGGGCAGTCCCAGCCCAGCCAGCTGAGAACCCACATCTCTCTGCCTTGGCCAGGAGCTCGACTTGGCTCTGACATCCAGCTCTTGAGCTGAATGGGCAAGTCATGTTCCGTCCTGCTTCCCCTCCAGTGGGTTTGTAGAATCTGCCCTTCATGTACGTCCAGGTCGCTGGAATACACAACCAAGAAAACCTGTAGGTTCTCTTTCCTGAGAGCACTGGAAGGAAAGATGAGAAATCCTTGCCTCTCAACGTTCAGTGATGATAAGCCTTGCCCAGAGGCAGGGGCTGGAGCCAGCAGCCTGCCATGGACCCTTGGGGGTGACACAAATCCATTTCTAGTGAATTTCAGAGAGTGGGAGAAGGTGAGGGGACCCAGAGCCTGCACCAGCCAATGAGAAGCACAAATGAGTCACAGTCCATGGAGTTACGCAGACCTTAGCACAAAGGAGCTGAGGGCTCCGCAGTACCACATGCTGTGTTTTTCAGACCCGTTAGAGCATCCCAATCTGCCCTCAGCTCCTCCCTCCACCTGGCCCAGGTGGCCAGGACCCAGGCTGCTCTTGTCCCATGGGAAGTGACCCTTTGCTATCTGATCTCCCATCTGCTGGGCTAGGCATGTGGAAGAGACAGCTGGCACAGCCCCTCCCGGGGGACTGCAATTAGGGGATATTTAATCCTGTCACCTGGTTCATTTGCAGTGATGGATTTGGGCTGAAGCGCTGAGTGGCGCCAAGAGGATATTGGATTACCAGGGCCCATCCCCTTCACCCCTCGGAGAGAGCTGGCCACCCCTGCCCCTGCACCTGTCTTCCTTGGCCCTGAGGTGAGCCGCTTGGTCCCTCGTGAATTAAGAGCAAGCATTTGCTGTCAATGGACTCCCCTCCTCCTTGATATTTAATCTGGAGATATGAAAACCCGAATGAAAGAGATGTCCACCCCAGTGATTGCTCCCCTGGCCTCCACCGATTTGGAGGTTCTGCACTGCAGATTCCGGAGCTGAGGAGATTGCCAGGGGCTCACCATCATTCCATGTTGGTTTCCCAGACTCTTGGTGCTGGGAACTTTGCATTACTCAGTCAATGTATTTATTTGAAAGAGAGACAGAAAGAGCTCTTTCATGCATTGGTTCACTTGCCAAAGGGCTGCAACAGCCAGGTTGTGCAAGGAGCCAGCAACTCCTCTGGGTCTCCCCCATGAGTGGCAGGGATCCAAATACCTGAGCCATCCCCTACTGCCTTTCCAGGTGCACATTAGAAGAAGGCTGGAACTGGAAGCAAAGTCAAGACCAGAACCTGGGCACTCTGATACGGGCTATAGCTCCTCCAAGTGGTCAATGCCTGCCCCTAGGCACGCGTGAGATGGAGCTGGAGCTGGCGGCTCCCATGAGATAGGTTATATATGAAGCCTCCCCTGGAGGGCTGGGTTCGTATCATTCCTTTGCTTCAAATGGCCCAGTGGCTTCCCATGGCATGCAGAGGAAAAGCCCAATCTGTTACCTAGACCTCCCCTCTACTTGTGAAGTCTGGCCTTGCTGCCTTGAGTCTCGACTCCTCCCACTTACCCACTCACACTCCCCCTTCCTACACTGGTGCCGGCAAGCGTATCTGTGCACGTGTGCTATACGTGTCTGAGTGAGCAAGTGCACACATCTTGGAGTCGCCACCCTCGCCCCGGCCCCAGCACCATTGCACTGGCAGTCCTTAGTTCTGGACCCACAGCTTCCTCCTGGTGCTCCAGGCCTTGGATGAGCTATTTCAAGTTCAGGGAGTCTTCCCCGACCCGTCTTCATGACGTCACTGCTCCTGTTCTTAGCGCATCTCTGTATCACCCTGTGTAAGTTTCACTCGCGGAGCTTCTTTCTTCTCTCACCTGAGTGTAATCTCCAAGAAATCATAAACTCTTTTTCTCTTGTTCGCAGCTCTACTCCCTACACCTAGACTAAGAATCAGCGCTTCAATATTTATTGAATCCCTGACTAGAGAGTTCCTACTGTAGGGCAAGTCCTGAAGCCATTTTCTGGATGTTTCTTGAGGCGGGCAATAAGTGAGCTTGGCAACAAGTCTCCTTACACCCCACCCTTACCTCCATGCAACCCAGCCCCAAAATGGCCAATGGCAGGGGCCAGGGCTTGCCACCTCCCAGCTTGTGTAGATAAACAATTGGCACCCCAGTTCTGCCCTCTGCTGACCTACTCAAACCACTTGTGTCTCAGATGATGAAAGGGATTGGAACAAAGGAGCATCATTGGCCGGGGTCTGTGTTCCAGCCTGGAGATGGGGCACTTGCCGAGCCGGCCCCGTCCCGGGAGAGAGCTCTCGAGAGCGCCAAAGCTGCTACCTTCAAAGGGTCGACGTGAAAGGGAACTAAGAAGCACTTGAGGAGAGAGGACTTCTCTGCAGAGAGGGGAAGCACTTGAAGCCCATCACCCCACCCCCTCTAGCCACAGAGATGAGTGTGTGCGTGCGTGTGTGTGTGTGTCCCCAGCAGAGGGACAGAACATCTACAAGCTCTACAGCTTGCAATACCCTTGCAAACAGCCAGTGGCCTGCTCCCCTGGCCATCCAGAGAGAGGCAAATTTGGGGTGTTTTTCAATCTGGCCGAAGCCTCCCACGCAATTCCATTTCTCCAAACCCCCCTCCCCCCATTAACCCCTGCTGCCTCCATAGCTTTTCTGAAATCCATCAACGTCTGTGTCGAGGTTTGAAAATGCGACTGCTTTTAGGTAATTTGATAAATCATCTTAAGGCATTTTCATATGCATGTGCTCTGCTTCTCCATTCCATTTATAAGCTCCTTCAGGGCAAAATCCATACTTTTTTTTTTTCCATTTGTAACCCTCTCCACAAGATACCCAGGCCAGAATTTTCATCAGCGTGCTTGTTATTGGAGCGCATTTTTGAGCGCTGAGAACCCTCGGTTGCTGACTTTATTTCATTCGTTAATTTATTTAAAATATTTACTGTGGCCCATTATGTGGCAGGCACTGTGCTAAGTGCTAGGGATTCCATGTTGAAGCTCACGGTCTGGGGCAGAGCTGGAAACATACACAAATAACTATAATACAATGTGGTAAGTGCGCTAATACAGGTGCTGCGTGCTCAGAGTGCTGTAGGAACTCAGGAGGGAGCTTATGAAATAATTCAGTTAATGTTCCAATGTCTAAATGTGAATGTTTAAATAACGCCTTTCCTTTGTAAGTGCTTCCTGCTTTTCACAGCACTTTCCATGGCCATTGTCATATTTGATACTTCTAGCAATCCCATTAAGAAGAGTTCATTCCACAAACTCAACCTTGTACTGAGTAGGTGCTCAAGAAATAGTGCACAACCCTCCCCGCCCCCAACCCACCAAAAGACAGAATAAGCGAATGAAGGGTCAATGTTATGAGCTCTGGTTTACAGTTAAGTACACTGAACGTCACAGAGAGACTTGCTGCAGATCGTAAATCATAGCACGAGCAGTTGCCATCAATGTACACTGGACACCTACTTTGTGAGGGTCATTGTGCGACTTGCTACAGTGGGTACAGAGGACAAAGCGTGTTCCTGACCCCCCGAGCTTCCAGTCTCATAGCTAAAGGTGGCGTGAACAGTGGGTAGTTCAGAGCCCGTATAAGAGACAGCAGCTCGGGTCAACAGCACAGGTGGTCCAAGGTTATCCAAAGAATGAACGGTGTGGATAGGAGAGACCACAGGAGGCAAGAGAGGCAGCTGCAGAGTAGAGAGGTCAGGAAAGGCCTCAGAAGGGTGTGGAACTGGGACTGGATGTGAAGACAGGCGGATGAAAACAGAAAGAACAGAATAGGAAGAAGAGAAGAGGTAGAAGCAAAAACATGTATTCAGAGGAAGTGAAACCCAACGACCCCTGAGCACCTGAGCCGCATCCAGCAGGGAGGAGCCCTCAGCCGAGCTGTGTTTGCTCTCAGCTCACCTCCGCAGGCTGCTTGGCCCCACCCAGCCCACCTGCTAGCTCATCTCTTCTGGTTTACTTCTTTCCCAGTCCAGAGCTACTGAATTGTTTTTTAAAAAAATTCCTGTATGCTCAATTTCACCCCCTGGGCACTGTCCACCTCCTCCTGGCTGTAATAAAAACCCGGATTCCACTGGAGGGCATGGCTCCCCCGCCGTCCTCTCCGTGAGGGCTCTCATCCTCTCCCGTGTCAGGCCGGCGGGAGGGAGACGTGGAGGTGCACCTTCTACTAGTTTCCATTCGCTGTCAGATCACTGTTCTGGCTCTCAGCATCCGCCAGCAACTCCTCTCCATCTCCCTTCAGTGCTGCTGCTTATCGACCTCCAGGTGACTCTCTGAGAAGTGACACAAAGGACAGCATTTCTGCCTAGGGCTGGAGGAGCCAGTTTGCAGAGTGTCTTCCCCCTCCTTGGACACCCTGCTCGGCTCACCTATTTCCTTGAGACAGGAGTGTGCTCCCAAATCTGCTTTCATTATGTGGCCTTGTATCCTCGTCGGTGAATAAGAGGACCAAGGTAGACTCATGACCTGGGAGAACCAATCTGAGTCTTTCCCCCCAGGAGTTGGGAAAGGAGGCTAAGAGCAGTTTCAATCTAACTGCTTCCTTGACCAGAGCGACAGTCTACTGGTGAGCTGTGCAGTAGCCCCGTGTGACCATGTACCCATCGAGCAAGTGCGACCATGTGACCTGTGTGACCATGTCCCATGGAGCGAGGAAAGACACTTGGAAGGAAAGTTGAGAAGAACATGGCAGGTGTACAAGGAGAGAGGTGAGGCCAGAGACTCTGTGAGGCCCCGCCCCCTTTCCACACCGCTCTGACAGTCAGCTGTCCCTTCTCCATATCCTTCAGGTGCCCCGTGTGCTTGGAATAACCCGGACCCTCTCCCAAATTTACATACCCTTGTTTCAACCAGTGTTTGCTTTTGTTGATCCCAACCCAAAGAACTTTGCTGAAAATAAAATTCATTAAGATAATCAAATAGTTGGAGTGATGCCACAAATGCCTTGATGGGGGTGGAGTGGGAGAGATTCCATTTTGATATCTTTACATCCACTCAAGACAGAGAATTCCAAATGCATTTATGCAGTGAGTGTGCGAAACAGGGCAAAGAAGCAAGTTATGAGCACAGGTTAACCATAAGGAGATTTGTTTGCCTCCGTCTCTGACAAAAGAAAATATTCTCCGAGAAACACAAGCCCTGAGCCTACTTATTGCCTAGGTTTGAGGTGCAAATTTATGGTAACCCTCTTGTCTGAAGGCCCAAGCTAGTAAATTAGTACAAAAATGATTTTCTGCCCAATAAATCCGTGGGAACTGCTGATGGAAGCAAATGCTAATCTGGTTTGGAAGGATGCTCTCACAGCATGGGTTGCAGTGGATTCCACAGGGGGAGAGGAGAGGCCTACTAGCTATGAGCTCACAATGAAAAATGACAGAATACACATGGAAACAGTTTACCATGAGTGAGAATCCGTGTGCACAGCTAGCAGCAAGATTGCACGGGGAAGGCTGGATATAAAAAAGTGACAGTCCGAAAGAGCATTTACAGTAAAGGTGTTTAAAATGAAGAAAGACTCTTAAAAACTAATATAGATGCAATGACTTGAATAAAGTGCTACAAAACAGAATAAGCAGATTTTTAACCAGGTAGAAATGAAAAATGTACACTTTGAGACTAAAATCTCAATAGAAAGATCTTGGAAGGCGAGGAAAGAGAATAAATGAATAAGAAGGCAGATCAAGAGACATTTACCAAAGTGGAGTGTGATGAGAGAAAAAGAGAGAAAATATGAAAAATGGGAAACTGGAGAGTAATATGATAAACCCTTAAGTAATCGAAAAGAAGTGAGATAATGGCTTCAAGGCAGAGCTGTTAAGAAATTACAACCAGCTTTATTAAGCATGTTTTACAAGCCTATCATCAGCGCTGGCGTCATGGTGCAGCTGGTTAAGGCACCACCCACAACCCGAGGTGGGCATCCTGTATAGGTGCCGGTTCACACCCAGCTGCTCCACTTCTGATCCAGCTCCCTGCTAATGTACCTAATGTACCTGGGAAAGCAGCAGAGGGTGGCCCAAGTGTTTGGCCCCTGCCATCCGCAAGGGAGACCCAGATGGAATTCTGAGCTCCTGGCTTCAACCTGGCCCAGCCCTGGCCGTTGCAGCCATCTGAGTAGACCAGAGGATGGAATAGTGCTCACTCTCTCTCTCTCTCCCTCCCTTTCTCTCTCTGTGACTCTACCTTTCAAATAAATAATAAATAAACCTTTCTCTAAAAAGCCTATGATCAAGAATAATGAAAACAAATAAATCTGCAATTAGAAACATAATAGTGGAATCCACAAAAACCAAAGGCAGGGGGAAGCCTTCAAAGGAAACCAGCAAGAGAGTTTGATGTAGAAAAACAACAGTGTTCGGGCAGCAGACTTTTCAACAGCAGTAGCCAGGGCAGAAGAGTGCAGTGTTTCTTCAAAACATGGAGGAGAAAGAACTGTCAACCTCAAATTCCATTCGGATTTCACCATCATTCTCAAAGAGGAGAAATAAAAGTATATTCAACAAGTAAAAAGGAAGAGAATTTACAACTCAGAGAATTCTGCTAAGAGAAAAATTAAAGAAAGGAATTGAACCTAGGAGGGAACAGTAAAATGCGAGAAATAATGGTAAATAAACTGGTGCGCATACAGGTAACATAAGTAATAATTAATTATGTAAACAGTAATTATGAAAATGCTGAACTGGAAGTTTATAAAAAGAAGATGGAAAATAAAACAGTGGGCAAGATCAAGTAACACAGGTTGGGCATCATAGTGGGGAGTTACAATGTTTAAACTCTCCTGTTCAGGGTAGAAATATTGATTAACTCTAGATTTTTCAAGTCAGCAGTCATGTTAAAAATTTAAGGCTAACCACACACACATAAATATAGGAATATAATGAATAAAAGAAGGAAATTAAAAAGAAATGCAATCAATCAAGTAGAAAGCAGGAAAGTTGGGGGAAGAACAAAACAATGGAAAGTACAATTAAATTTAAATATCAGAAAAAGCAATAAATATAGTACATCCAATGCTGTTTATGCGCTCCAAAAATACGCCCTGGGACTGCCTCAGGTCGATGAGGACGCCTAGTCACCGTCACTGAACCACAGAGCCAGAGGGAACGTGTATTACAAAACATGCAGAGGGAAATGCTTATCTTCACTAGTAATCAGGAAGTATACACCGAACAAAAAATCAGATGTAGGGCTGGGCATTCGGCCTAGTGGATAAGACACATCCCATGGTGGAGGGCCCGGCTTCAATGCCCACCTCCCACTCTTAACTCCCGCAGACCCTGGGAGGCAGCCTGATGGCTCAGGTAATTGGACTTCCGCCACACAGGTGGGAGACCTAAATTATGCTTCTGTTCCCATCTCCAGGCTCCAGCCCCTGGCTCTGCCCATAGCCACTGGGTGCATTTATAGAAGTGAATCAATGGGTAGGAGTGTACTCTCTCAACCCCCTACCCCTCCCCACACCCCCTACCCCTGATAAATAAAAATTTTAAGCAATAAGATGTCACTTGACACCTAACTGATTTACAAAAATAAGTGTTGGTGAGGAAGGAAGGAATTCTCCGACACTGCCAATGGGGTGCGGACTGAAAGCAACTGGGCAGAACGCCGGGCAAGTGGAAGTGGAACATCTCGGACAGCAACGCGGGCTCCGGCCGCGAGGAAGTCACGAGCCAGACTTGGCTCCAGCAGCAGCAGCTAGAAAAGTGGCTGGCATAAGTGAAACAACTTTCAGACCCTGAACAAGAGGCAGGCAAGACTGAAAGAGAGCAAACAAAGCAAGTGAACCTGACAATCACCCAGCTTTCTTCCGGGAAGCAGTTTGTGGCTGGTGAGAGGAACCAAACAGCCCGATGGTCTCTCTGATTTGAGCAGATAGACATCAGGGTCCAGAGACCCCGAGGCAGCAGGGAGCTGAGGGTCTGAGCTGTGCAGATGAAGTGCTCTGGAATCCAGCACAGGAGTCTTTGTTTGAAGACCACGTTTAAATGTATGGGTAGAACTGTGCAAGATCGGACAAAAGCACTACCCAGGGAAAGACCAAGTACCGGGCACGGGAAGCCAAGGACAGGATACAGAGCTCACACCCAGCCGGGAGTCCTGGGAGCTTCCTCCGGCCAGGACGAAGAGATCTGGTTGATTACCCAGGGGATTCTGCAGACACCAAATAGTCACGCTTTACTGGGGCAGGAATAAGCTAAACCTTGAGGAATTTTTCTCCAGACCTTCCCTCAAAACGTTCATAGCAAACCTTGAAAAGATCACAATGATCCAAGAGTAATTTAATTTCCTGCCAGAATAGAGACCAAGTTTGTTAAAAAGGAATACAACAACATCCAGTACCCTAAATGTAAAATTAATATTTTCTGGCATCTAATTAAAAATCAATAGACGTGGGAAGAAGCATGGTCCATTCGTGGCAGGAGAAAGTGAGCTCAGAGAAGTGCCCCCAGGAGACACATGACAGCAGGTGCAAACAGAGCTCTGTCCAGGAGCAGAGCGTGTTGGACACAGCAGCAGTGGGCGTAAACATGAATGTTTCCACGCGCACAGTTCATGTAGAAGATTGTCGCGTGGTCATAGAAAATGAACTTAGCCAAAAGGCCGAGAAGCGATTGTTAGTAGAAAAATAATAATTTATTGTGGGGTTTATAACATATAAAAGTAAAGTATGTAGCATTGAAAGCATAATGAGTGGAAGGAGAAAATATGATTCTTACATGTGTGTGAATTAGTATAACACTATTGCAGCTATATTTTGATAAGTTAGATGCATATTGTAAATAACAAAACTGTTAGAAATAAAATACATATAGCAATAGATAAAAGGAAACCATAAAACAAATTTATCAGAATTAATTAATTAATCTTTAAAGATTTTAAAAGACCCAAAAATGTACAAGAAAGAGCAAAGAGAAAATAGGGAGAGTTGAAAGCAAATATCAACATGATAGTTTTAAAACTCAACCATATAAAAACATATTAAAAGTAAATGATTTGAACACTTCAATTAAAAGACTATATGCAGTTCTTAAGAAATCCAGTTTAAGTATCCTCGTAAATAAACTAAAATTGAATAAAGAACAAATACATGCTAAGAAAATATTTATAAAAAATCTGAGGTTTCTATATTAATAGCAGACAGAGTAGACTTCAGAACAAGGAATATTACAGGGAATAAATATATTCTATGATGAAGAAGGGATCAATGTATCAAGAAGAAATAACAATTCTAAATGTTTATGCACCTAGTACTATATTTCAAAATATGTGAAGCAGAAACTGACAGAACTTATAAAAGACAGAAATCCATAATTAAAGTCAAAGATACCAACTGCTCTCTCATTAATTAATAGAACAAGTAGACAGAAAATCAGTAAGGATGGATCCCCAAACAACATGATTAGCCAACACAATCTAATTGATGCCTATACAGCACTGCATCTAACAACAGAGTTCACGTGTTTTCAACTGTACTCACATGAAATGTTCCCTGAAATAGATCATATCCTATCACGTGTACAATAAAATAATTAAGATCATAAAAAGTAGTTCTCTGACTACAGTGAAATTAAAACCGAAATCTCTAGCAGAATATCTGGGAAATCTCCAAATATTTGGAAATTGAACAACACACTTCTAAGTAGATAATAAATCGAAGAGCAAGCCATAGGGAAAATTAATCATTTTTGATTTAATGAAAATGAAAACACAACTACGGAATGCAGGTAAAGTAATGTTTAGAGGTAAATTTATAGCATAAAATACTTATATTAGGCAATAAGAAAGTTTTCAGGGCGGCGCTGTGGTTCAGCAGGTTGATGCCCTGGCCTGAAGCGCTGACATCCCAAATGGGCCCCGGTTCTAGTCCTGGCTGCTCCACTTCCAATCCAGGTCTCTGCTATGGCCTGGGAAAGCAGTAGAAGATGGCCCAGGTCCTTGGGCCCCTGCGCCCACGTAGGAGACCTGGAAGAAGCTCCTGGCTTCTGGCTTTGGGTCAGTGCAGCTCCAGCCATTGTGGCCAATTGGGGAGTGAACCAGAGGGTGGAAGACCTCTCTCTGCCTTTCCTAAAAATAAAAAAAAAAGGGAGAAGGTTTTCAAATAGATTACTTAGACTTTTCCTTTAAGAAACACAAAATAGAAGACATAATTAAAAACAAACAGAAGAAAGTCACAATTATAAAAGCAGGAATAAATGAATTTGAAAAGAGAAAAATAGCATGGAGGTTTCTGAAAGAAATTAAACCTAGGAGTGGCATATAACTAGCAACTCCTCTTCTGGAGATCTATGCATACACAGATGTGTATGTGTGTGAAGCAATGACCCCACCATGAAGACAGCTGCACTACCATGCTCATTGCAGTGCTATTCACAAGAGCCAAGACACAGAAATGGAAGCCGCTTTAATGCCTGTTGATGCTGAGTGGCTAAAGAAAATGTGTGATACATACATACATATACAAATGCATGTGTGAGCATATATACACATAGTGTGTGTATAACACATTGTGTGTGTATATACATTATATATTGCGTTTGTGTGTGTGTGTATGTATGTATACTGGAACCCAGGTACTTGACCCATTGCCTGCTGCCTACCAGGGTGCACATTAGTTAGGAATCTGGAATCAGAAGCAAAGCCAATCATCAGAGCGAGGCTCTTTAATGTTGAATGTGAGTGTCCTGAACAGCAGCTTATCTGCTGCACCAAACACTTTCACTCAAAAGAGAAATCACCAGAATATATTGAGACAAGAGGAAAAGTGGGGAGGTGATATATCCAAACTCACGGGGTGCAGTGAAAGCTTTGCTAAGAGGGAAGTCTAGTAATCAATGCCCAAATTAAAGAAAAAGAAAGATCTAAAACTTACAATCTAACTTTACACCACAAGGGACTAGAAAAAAAAGCAAAAAACTAAGCCCAAAGTCAACAGAGGAGATAAATAATAGAGAGCAAGAGAGAAATAAATAAAATAGATACTAAAATTAAAAAAAATCAATGAAAATGAGTTTTTTATTTTAAATATGAATTTGACAAATCCTTAACTAGAGATTAACCAAGAAAAGGAGAGGGGACTCAAAGTGATAGATGACAAGGGACACATTTGGGACTGGCATTGTGGCTTAGCAGGTTAAGCTGCTGCCTGCAATAGCAGCATCCCATATGAGTGTCAGTTCAAGTCCTGGATGCTCCACTTCTGATTCAGCTCCCTTTTAATGGCCTTGGAAAATCATTGGAAGGTGGCCTAAGACCTTGGGCACCTGCACCCATGTGGGAGACTTAGAAGAAGATCCTCGCTCCTGGCTTCAGCCTAACCTAGTCCCAGCTGTTGCAACCATATAGGGAGTGAACCAGTGGATGGAAGATTCTCTCTCTCTCTCTCTCTCTCTCTCTTTCTCTTTCTGTAACTCTGACTTTAAATAAATAAATAAATCTTAAAAAGATCATAAGAAACTACAATGAACAGTTACATACAACAAATTAGATAACTTAGAAGGAATGGGAAAATTGCTAGAAACATAAGCTACTAACAGTTAATCATGAAGAAACAGAATACCTGTACACATCAATAATGAGTTAGGAAACTGAGTTGGTATTCAAAACCCAAGAAAGAAAAATCCAAGACCAAATAACTTCATGGATGAATTTTACCAAGCATTTAAAGAATTACTGCCAATCCTTCTCAAAATTTTCCCCAAATTCAAAGAGCGGGAAACACTTCCAAATGCATTTTATGAGGCCCACATTATTCTCATTCCAAATCAAGATAAAGACATTGTAAGAAAAATATATAGAGACCGGCATGCTGACATGCCAGGTTAAGCTACCACTTGCCAAGCCAGTATCCAGTTCAAGTCCCAACTGCTCCACTTCTGATCCAGCTCTCTGGTAATGCTCTTGGGAAAGCAGTGGAAGATGGTGCAAGTGCCTGGATAAAGCTCCTGGCTCCTGGCTTCAGCCATTTGGGGAGTGACCAGTAATGGAAGATGTCTCTCTCTCTCTCTCTTTCTCTCTCTCCTCACCCCCCCCCCATTTTGCCTTTCAAATAAGTAAATCCTTTAAAAAGAGAGAAAAAAGAAAAAATATATAGGCAAAAATCTCTGATGAACAAATACGGAAAAGTCCTCAATAAAATACCAACAAACTGAATTCTGTGGTAGACTAAAAACACCCAGTGCCATTATCAAGTGAGATTTATCCTTGGAATGCAAAGATGGTTTGACATACACAAATCAACAGCTATGGTAGCCCTCATAAACAGAATAAAGGATACAAATCATATGATCATCTCTCAATAGCTACACAAAAAGAATTTGACAAGATTTAGCTGCCTCTAATGATAAAAACTCTCAACAAATTAAGTATAGAAGGCATGTACCTCAACATAATAATGTCTATATGTGAAAACTTGATACTTAATGCTGAAAAGCTGAAGGCTTTATGTATGAGATTAGGGATAAGATAAGTGTGTTCTCACCACTTTTATTGATCATAGGACTGAAGTCCACACCAGAACAATTAGGTAGGAAAAAGAAAAAGAATAAAAAGGCATCACATTGGAAAAGAAGAATTTAAGGTGTCTCTTCAGGTGAATAATCTTACATAGGGAAACTCATAAAAACTCTGTCAAAAACTGGTACAACAAACAAATTCAGTAAATTTGCAGGATAGGAAATCAACATACAAAAATAATCATGATTGTATATGATATAGAAAGGAAGTTAATAAAATGATCTCATTTAATAGCTTTAAAATAATAATACGTAAGAATAAATTTTACCAAGGAGGTGAAATATCTGTACACTGAGAACTGTAACACACCAATGAAAGAAATTGAAAAGGCACAAATACATGGAAAGAACTTCCATGTTCATGCTTTGGAAGAATTAATATTGTCCACATTATCCAAAGTGATATACAGATTCAGTTCAATCCCTACCAAAATTTCTATGGTATTTTTAGCAATAATGGAAAAAAGAAACTCAAATTTAAATGGGGCCAACCATAAGAGACCCAGAAAGGCCAAAATAATCTTGAGAAAAAAGTACAAAGCTAGTGTCACAAGACCTTGATTATACTACAAAGATATAGTAAAAACAGTATGGTACTGGTATAAAAATGGATACATAGAGAAGTGGAATAGAATAGGAAACAGAAGCTAACATAGGTGTATATATTCAAATAACCTTCGACAAAGCCTTCAAGATTACACACTGAGGAAAGCAAAATTCAATATTCTTAGGAAACTGGTTAGCCACATACAAAACAATGAAATTGAGGGGCCAGTGCTGTGGCGCAGCAGGTAGAGCCGCCGCCTGCAGTGCTGGCATCCCACATGGGCACCGGTTCAGGTCCCAGCTGCTCCTCTTCCAATCCAGCTCTCTGCTATGGCCTGGGAAAGCAGTAGAAGATGGCCCAAGTCCTTGAATCCCTGCACCCATGTGGGAGCCCCGGAAGAAGCTCCCGGCTTCCAGAAGCTCCCAGGAGGCTTCAGATTGGCATAGCTCTGGCCGTTGCAGATGGAAGACCTCTTTCTCTCTCTCTCTCTCTGCCTATGCCTCTCTGTAACTCTGCCTTTCAAATAAATAAGTAAATCTTTAAAAAATAAATGAAATTGAACCCTTGTTTTCTTTCTTTCTTTCTTTCTCTTTCTTTCTTTCTTTCTTTTTTGACAGGCAGAGTTAGACAGTGAGAGAGAGAGAGACAGAGAGAAAGGTCTTCCTTCCGTTGGTTCACCCCCCAAATGGCCACTATGGCCTGCGCGCTGCAGCCGGCGCAATACGCTGATCCGAAGCCAGGAGCCAGGTGCTTCCTCCTGGTCTCCCATGTGGGTGCAGGGCCCAAGCACTTGGGCCATCCTCCACTGCCTTCCCAGACCACAGCAGAGAGCTGGACTGGAAGAGGAGCAACCGGGACAGAACCGGTGCCCCAACCGGGACTAGAACCCAGTGTGCCGTCGCCGCAGGCGGAGGATTAGCCTAGTGAGCTGCAGCACCGGCCTGAACCCTTGTTTTCATCAAAGACAAAAATTAACTCCAAGTGGATTACAGACTTAAATGTAATACCTGAAACCATAAAACTCTTAGAAGATAACAGGAGGAAGACCTTTGATGTTAGCCTTGGCAATGATTATTTGGATAGGATTCCAAAAGCATAGGCAAAAATAAGCACATGGGATTATATTAAACTGAAAAGTTTCCACTCTAAAGGATTAATATCCAGAACATGTAAGGAGCACACATAACTCAAAGGAAAAATAAATTAAATAACTCAATTTGGAAAGTGGCAAAAGACATGAATAGACATTTTCCCAAAGAATACATTCAAATGGTCAGTCAGAATAGGAAAAGTTGCTCAACAACACTAATTATCAGAGAAATGTAAATCAAAACCATAATGAGATGTTTCCTTACACCTGTTAGGCTGCTCAAATGGACAAGAGATAGCAAATGCTAATGAGACACAGAGTAAAGGGACCACCTGCAAATGGTGAATGGGAATATAAATTGGTAAAAACCAACATGAAAACCGTATGGAAATTCTTCAAGCATTAAAAGTATAATCACCATGTGGTTCAGCAGTCCTACTTCTTTTTTTTTAATTTATTTGACAGGTAGAGTAATAGACAGTGAGAGAGAGAGAGAGAGAGAAAGAGAAAGGACTTCCTTCCATTGGTTCACCCTCCAAATGGCCGCTACGGCCGGTGCTGTGCTGATCCAAAGCCAGGAGCCATGTGCCTCCTCCTGGTCTCCCATGCAGGTGCAGGACCCAAGCACTTGGGCCATCCTCCACTGCCCTCCTTGGCCACAGCAGAGAGCTGGACTGGAAGAGGAGCAACTGGGACTAGAACCTGGCGCCCATATGGGATGCTGGCACTGCAGGTGGAGGATTAACCAAGTGAGCCACGACACTGGTCCCAATCCTACATCTGGATATATATCCCAGGAAATAAAATCAGTAACTTGAAGAGACATCAGCAACATTATTCATAATAGCCAAGAAATGGAAATAGCCTAGGTAACCATCAATTAAGGAATGGAACAAGAAAATGTGATAGAGGGACCGGCATTGTGGTGCCGTGGGTTAGAGCACCACTGGCAATGCAGGCATTCCAGAACCGTTTAACTTCCTTATCTGTTGGAGTTGCTCCACTTCCAATCCAGCTCCATGCTAACATCCAGATGGAGTAACGGGCTCTTGGCTTCCACCTGGACCAGCCTCGCTCATTGCAGCCATTTGGGAAGTGAACCAGTGGATGGAAGCTCTCTCTCTCTCCTCACTCTCTGTTAATCTGCCTTTCAAATAAATAAGATAAATCTTTTTTAAAAAATATTATGCAAACATATACATTTGCACAATGGACTATTATTCATTCACAAAAAGAAGGAAATAAATATGAATGCAGCTGGAGGGCACTATGGTAGGTGAAATAAGCCAGGCCGAGAACGGCAAGTCCTACAAGGTATCCCTAGCATGTGGAACATTAACAGAAGCAGACTCAGAGAGCACACTGGAAGTTGCAGGGGCTGAGTGGTGAGGGGATAGGAAGATGTTGGTATAGACTCAGCTAAAGGTGAATAAACATGGAGGATCCAATGTCAGGTGAATATAGTTAACAGTGCTCTAGTATGCAAATTTAAAAATGATAACTCTGAGGTGATGGAAGTATTCTCTTGCTTGTTCCAGTCATTTCACCATCTGTGTATCTATCAAATCATCACACTATACTTTTTAAATAAATATATATATATATGTCATTCTATTTTTAAATTATACCCCAATAAAACTCAATTTTTCTTTTTTCTAGAAGAGGGGAGAGAGAGAGAGAAAAGATGTTCAATGTCGTTAGCCACGGGAAAAGGCAAATCGAAACCACACAAAGGGGGTTGGGCATCTGGCCTGGCAGTGACGACTCCACTTGGGACTCCCGCACCCCAGATCAGAGGGTCCTGGCTGTGTTCCCAATTCGAGCTTCCTGCTACTGTGCGTCCTGGGAGACAGCAGTGATGGCTTGCGATGTGGGCCCCTGCCACTCACGCCGGAGACTGGGATTGAGTTCCTGGATCTTGGCTTTGGCCTTATCCAGCCTCGACTGTTGCAGGCATTTGGGGAGTGATCCAGCAGATGGGAGATTTCTCTCTCTCTCTGTCTCTGTCTCTCTCTCTCTCTCTGTATGTGTGTGTGTGTATGCCTGCTTCTCAAATCAATGAAATAAATTAGTTAATTTGAAATACCCACAAGGAGTCATACTCAATAGGATGGCTGTAGTACAAAGGGTTAAAATTGTAAGTATTGGCAAAGATAGGGAGAAATTGAAATCCTTGTGTGTTGCTGGTGGAAATGTAAAATTTCATTGTTGTGGAAATAGTGCGGCTTTCTTCAGAAAGTTAAACATAGTTATTATGCAACCCAGCAGTTCTGCTTCTAGGTATGTACCTCAAGAAGTTGAAAACAAATATGTGTAGACAATTGTTGTTAGGAGCACTACTCACAATAAGCCCAAATGTGGAAGCAACAAAAACATCCACGGAAAAATGGAATGGGTACATCAGTTGTAATGTACACATACAATGGAAACAAGAAGGCTCTGAGAAGTTCATGGAAAATGCATGTTATGAAAAAACTATGCACATATTCAAAAAATTTTGCAACCATATAAACTTATCTTTTAATTCCATTTTCCACAAGCTTTTTGAAGTCCCCTAATATTACTTAGCCTTAAAAATGAAGGGTGGGGACCATCATTGTGGTGCAGTGGGTTAAGTCTTGCATGCAACAATGGAGTGTAGCTTGAGTCTCAGCTGCTCCAGCTCCCGCTAATGCATCTGGGAAAGCAAAGGAAGATGACCCAAGCGCTTGGAACCCTGCCACACATGTACCAGCATGGAATTCCTGGATCCTGGCTTCTGCCTGGCCCAGACCCAGCAGTTAATGCCATTTGGGGAGTGAAATCAGTAGATGGGAGATCTCTGTCTCTGTTCCTCCCTTTCTGTCACTCTGCATTTCAAATAAATAAATCTTTGCAAAAAGTAACTGCTTTACTGCCACAGAGAGGGACATTGTTGATGAACACAAAACTATTGCACTAGATGAAAGGAGGCAGACACAGGAGGCTACGTATTATGTGATTCCACCAGTATAAAATACCCATAATTGATAAATCTGTAGAGACCAAAGGCCGACTGGTGGCTTCCAGGGGCTGAAAGAGAAGAGGTAGGGTTAGAGAGCATATGGAGCAATTGCTTAGTGGACAGCTGATTTTATTCTGGGTTGACAAAAATATTTTCAATCTAGATAGATTTGGTGGTTGCATGACAGGGCAAAACCACTACATATCCAGAGTACTATGCTTTAAATGTTTAATTGTGTATTATATAAATTGTGCTTAATTAAAGTATATTAAGTTGTGCTTAAATAGCAAAAATAAGACAAAGGCATACAAACTGAAGGAAATAACATCATCTTCATTTGCAGATAACATTACAGATTGTATAGAAAACTTAGAGGCATCTTCAATAAAAACTAAAGGAAAAAGTGATGTTAGCAAGTTTATAGGATTCAAGGGCATTATACAAAGTCAAGCTTATAGTATGTAAGGCAGTATACAAATATTAATTGCATTTTATATGCTAGCAATAAACAATTTGAAGGTAAAATAAGATATTATATCATTTACACTAGTGTAAAAATGTGAAAATATGTAGGGAAAGTTATAGCAAAATACATGCAAGATTAGTGCCCTGAAAACTACACAACAAAGCTGAGATAAATTTAAAAAGATCTAGAGAAATATCATGGCATACCATGTTCATAGATCAATAAACTCGAGATTGTTAAAATGTCAATTGTGGGGCTGGGCTGTGGTGCAGTGAGTTAACCTACTGCCTGAAGTGCTGCCATCCCATATGAGTACTGGCTGCTCCACTTCCTATCCTGTTCGCTGCTATTATGCCTGGGAAAGCAGCAGAAGATGGTCCAAGTCCTTGGGCCATTGCATCCCTGTGGGAGACCCAGATGAAACTCCTGGCTCCTGGCTTTGGTCTGGCTTACTCCTGGCTGTTGTGTCATTTGGGAAGTGAACCAGTGAATGGAAGATCTCTCTCTCTCTCTCTCTCTCCTCTCTCTGTATCTCCCTCTCTCTGTAACTCTGACGTTCAAATCAATCAATCATAAATAAAATGTCAATTGTCCCCAATTTAATTTGTAGATTGAACTAATTCCTAACAAAGTCCCAGAAAGCTTCTTTTGGTGGAATTTGACAAAGTGATTCTAAAATTCATATGAAAATGTGATAAATCTAAACTAGTCAAAGTATTTAAAAAAAAAAGGTGTGTAAGTTTATATTACCTTATTTCCAAAGTTGCTATAAAGCTATAGTAGTATAGAGATGTTTGTATATGGATAGATGTATAGGATTAATAGAACAGAATAGAGGGACCAGAAATACGCATCCACATATATGGCAAATCAATTTTCAATGAAAGTAATAAATAAATCAATGGAGAAAGAAATGTCTTTTTAACAATGTTGGAATAATTGGACATAAATATAAAACTTGACCTTTACCTCATGGGATATGCAAAAATTAGCTCAAAATGGATCATATACCTAAACATAGAAGCTAAAATGCTGCAACTTCTAGATAAAAATGCAGGAGAAAATCTTCATGAACTCAATGTAGGCAGATTTCCTTAATAAAATACAAAAACAGTATCCCTAAAGGTAAAAAAAAAAATTGCTGATTTTAAAAAATAATTATTTTATTTATTTGAAAGGCAGAGTTACAGAGGGAGTGAGAGAGAGGGAGAGCTACAGAAAGAGAAAAAGATCTTCCGTCCATTGGTTCACTCCCCAGATGGCTGTAATAGCCAGAGCTGGGTCAGGCTGAATCCAGGAGCTTCATCTGGGTCTCCCATGTGGGAGCAGAGCCCCAGAGGCATCGGTCGTTTTCTACTGCTTTCCCAGGCACATTAACAGGTAGCTGGACCAGAAGTGGAGCAGCTGGGACTCAAACTGTAGACCATAAATGGTGATGGCACTGCAATAGGTGGCTTAGTTTGCTACGCCACACACTGGCCTCAAAATTGCTAATTTTAAAGCTGAAACTTCTGCTCTTCAAAGTCTATTAGAAAATGCAAAGCAAGGTAAGCCACAGACCAGAATAAAATAGTCTAATATACGTATTTTACAAATAGTTTAATTCATAGTAAGTAAAGAATTCTCACCAGCTTAATAAGAACACATTAAGTTGGCAAAAATGTAACAGATACTTCACAAAGAATATACACAAAAGTCCATCAATCATCTGAAAAGCTGTACATCTTCATTAGTTATAAGGATTAGGCAAATTAAAAGTACACTATGAGATACCACTGTAATACAAATTAGAGTGATTGAAACCAAAAAGACAGACCATCAAGTATTGGGAAGGATAAGGTGTGCCAGGAACTCTCATCTGATACATAGTAGGGAGAAATATAAAAGTGTACAAACACTTTGGAAGTTTCTTAAAAACTTAAATATGTCCTTATCATAAAATGGGGCCTCATCCTTTCTAGTATCTACCCTGTCGGCACACTAGAGATTATTCTGTCTAGCAAATGTCCACAAGGAGACTCTCATTATAGCACTGCTTTTTAACAGTGAATAAGTGGAAACCAATTGTCACTCACAGAGGGACTAACAAATGGTGATGCAGTCACACAATGCAGTACAATAATCGCAATGAATACGCAGGATCCACATACATCAAGATGGATAAATCTCAAAAACATAAAGTTAAGGGAAAAACCTAATTTCAAAAGGTTATGTATTATTTATAGAAAAACACAGAACCAGTAAAAGCAGAAAACATGAATAGAAATTGCATAAACCTCAAGTTGGTGGGAACTCACGGGTGAGGAGGTCGGGAAGGATGTAGATAGGGCATTATCCAAATCTGAAATGTTTTACTGATTTTTAAAGTAGATCTGAAGCCAATACAGCGACGTGTTAATTTCTGCTTCATTTCAGTTTAGACATGCAAGGTCTGCTGTATTTTAGAAACACTCATGTTTCACGACCTAAAGGAGGAAGGAAATGGCCTGTCTCAGAGACAGGGGAGAGCTGTCCAGTGGGTGTGTTCTGCTGAGCTCCATGCTTGGGAATGCAAGAATAAACACACCTTTCACGGTGACTTCCATAAAGCAGTGAGGAAATGCAGCCCAGGGACCGTGCCAGCGAGAATGGTGTAAGATCCTGGAAGCTGCTACATCCTGCATTTGGTGCCTGTCACTTCCACTTTGGTTTCTAGCGGCGATCAGCAAGAACACGCTCAACACCAAGCAGGCGTGTAGGCTCGTCTTCGGGAGCAGCGGGGACCTGCGGGCTGGGAGTGCTGAGCTTCACTTACAGCCAGAGTCACAGAGAGCGCCTAAGCAATCGGATGAGAATGTCCCCGTTAAAGGAGCAAAGAAAGCAGATTGTGGGGAGAAGAGGTGAGCTGGCTGAGCCCAAAAGGGGCTGCAATTCTACACAGCCCCGCCCGAGACGCCCTCACATAACCACACTGCCATAGCCACTTGCAGTGTCCCCCTGGGCCCTGCCCTGCTGGGACATTTCAACATCTTGAGGAGCTGACCCAGCACAATCACTTCCAGTCCCTTGATCTTCTCAACCCTCCTGAACGTTGCTTCCACTCCTGGACGACCACAGTCTGCCTGCATCTCATCACCTGGTTCTTCCCTCAAATCCACTGTCTCTCTGCCAAAGCAATTGTGCCAGTCGTCTTGCATTCCAGTTCCCACTGTACTTGCCCTTCAATCCCACTGATGTCTCTAGTCCCTTGGATCATCCATTTTCCTTCCATCTTTCAACCACTTTTGTGTGTGTGTGAGGTACAGAGAGACAGAGACAGAGCTCCCATCTGATGGTTCCACAAATGCCCAACCGGGCCTGAGGCCGGGTCTGGGTCAGAGCCAGGAGCCAGGGACTCCAACCAGGTCTCCCACATGGGGGACAGGAACACAACCATTTGAGCCATCATCGCTGCCTTCCAGGGTCTGTATTGGCAGGAAGCTGGAGTCAGGAGCCAGGGATGGGAATTGAACCCAGACACCCTGAAGTGGGATGTGGGTGTCTTAACTGCTAGGCTAAACTCCCATTCCTATCAACTATTAACTTCATTCTTAGCCATCATAAAAGCTACAGTTCATATCCTGAGTGATTCACTTGCAGCCTTAGTTCTTTTGTTATTTTTTTATGCGGCACTCTTTCCATGTCTATCGTGTGATCTTCTTTTCCTGCCCCTAAACTCGTAACAGTGTTGCTGGAGAAAACCGTACAGCTCTGCAGATGGACTTCATCACAAATTTGGAGTTTCTGATAGGAGGTGAGCTTTCTGGTCTGTTTAGCAAATTTTTCCTCTGGTTTTTGGATGATTCATTCCTAATACTTCCACAGAAGGAATTCCAAACCAATCTTAACCTTCATTGTGCTATCTTGAGCTGCCTGATTTCTCCTTCACAAATAATACGGAGGCTACCAGGAGTGGGTGAACTGTGTGTGTGTCTAAGCCCACACGATGTGCTTGTTAATCTCTGTAATCACCGGGCCATTCTGTTCAAGGTTTATCATTCCCATTTCCTTTGGACCTTTGTTCCTTCTGTTATTCCCTCAGGATCCACTCCATTCTCTTCTCTGCTTCCTTTCCTTTGATCTATAAACATCCTCAAGGCCCTCCTATCTTAAAATCAATTTATCAAACAAGCAAAAACACTTTCTTAAAAAATCAGCAGCCACACACTTCCTTATTGCTATGTTCCAATTTAAACCTCCCCAATTTGCTTTTTGTGGTCAACATTCATATATAGATGTGCATATACATATATGCCTATATATGGATGTGTATATATACAAAAACTGTGTTTTCCTGAAATGTATCTGTGGAAAACATGCTTGGGAAATGAATGCATTTGCATATACAACCTTCACTTCTCATACACCCCATAAGCCATTGTCCACTGCTTTCATGCTTGGCTTCACCTCTAAAAGTACTGTGGCAAGTCCCCAGTGCCCTTCTATGTTCCAGTCGCATGCCTACTTTTCAGTTCTTATTTATCTTGCCCCCTAAAATATGTGATGCTATTGACCAGGCCCTCCTTTGGGGTACAGTCTATTCTCTTAGTGTCATATGGTGTCTAATAACAAATATATGTTTTGTCTTTGCTTCCAGTTTCTGGCACAGAGCCCCTAAAACCCTTATAATTTCCAGAGCAATAGGGGTTCAAGGAGTATCCTTTGTTCTAATATTTAGTCTTTGATCCCAGCTGTTGACACAGAGCTCATACATCTCTTGGAATTTCCAGGGCAACAGGAACATCCTGTGTTCTAACGATGTGACTGTTGGTGGGCTCCTGGATGGTGTTCTTGAAGAGGGCAAGGGGGTTCCACCTCTTTCCCACCCACCTTGCCCTGTGTGCCACTTCATCTGTCTGTTCATCTCTATCCATCGCTTCTCGGCCTTTTGGCTGAGGTCAAGTGCAGCATCTCTATCCTTTCTGCTATCCTTTATAACACACTTAGTACGCTGGTAAACATAAGTAAGCATCTCCCTGAGTGTTGTGAGCCACCCTAGAAAGTTATGGAACCCGAAGAGGAGATTATAGGGCTGCTGACTTACAGCTGGTGGGCCACATGCAAAGGTCACTACCTGAGACTTGTAACTGAGCTCTGGTGTTGGGCACACTGCTGGGGCTGAGTCCTTAACCTCTGTTAGAGTCTGTGCAGTCTCCAGGTAGATGATGTCAGAACTGAGTTGAACCACATAAGAGAACCGGTCAGATGTTGGGATGGGGGAAGAACCCCATACGCTTTCATGAGCAGATGTAGTGCTGATTGCTGGGTGAGAGGAAGTAGAATAGAAGTGGAGTTTGCTGTTTTCCCACATGCACAGGCCCCTCGGATGCTTCTGTTCTCTCTCTAACTCTTTGTACTCAGTGTCCTCTACAAGGACCTCTTTACATATCGATCTCCTGAGTGTTTGACTTTGGTTGTCTCCTCTGCTCAGTCTACAAACTCCACTTGGGTGATTGCAGCGATTGTCCCGATTCCCATGGCTTTAACAACCACTTCCATCCTGACACCTACAGAAACGTCTATTTCCAACCCAGATTCCCTTTCCTGAGCTGCAGATCCTTATACACAAGCATTTACTGGTTACCTCCCGCAGCAGTGCCAACTCCACACATCCAAACTGAGACCTTGAAGAAGGGTTTTCTTTATAAACGCTTTGTTTTAGTTGATGGAACCCCTATCCTCTCCAGTGCCCATGCCAGCAATCTGGAATTTGACTTCTCCTTCTCCCTCCATGTACCAGTGAATAATCAAGCCCTCTCTCAAGTAGACCTAAGCTTTTCTTGAACAAGGTGGTGGAATGTGGTTGTTCGGAGCATGTATTCTCTACTCAAACTGCGTGAGTCTGAAGGTTGGCTTTGCCAGATTCCAGCTGTTGACCTTGGTGAGGTTGCTTATTTTCTCTGTGCTTCAATTTCATCACGGATGAAAAAGGAATGACAATATGGCTTGCTTCATCTCGTTGCTGGGAAATTCAAACAAATACATTGAAAGCACCAGAAGCATTCAACAACTCCCTGCTCACAGTCGCAGCACCACGTAGATACTCACCTTCTCTCTCTGCCTTTTGTCTTTTTCTCTCCTTTCAAGAAGGCTTGGGATCCCATGTTGGGATTTTGGAACCCGGATGTTGGAATGGGAGTGGTCAGGGCTGTCTTTTAGCAGCAATGCAGGAAATCCAGGTCCCTGGTGATTTGTCTCCTGGGGGAAGCCAGATTGGGGAGCAAAAGAAGATACAAGAAGACTTTAGGAGAGGGAAACGGGAAGCAGAATGGACCTAGACAAAAGGGGAGTGCTTGCGGTTGAAGCTGGAGATGTTCCAATGGCAAAACATGAAATCGCACAAATTGAATAAATAGAAAACAAATTCCAGAGTGATAAGTCTCCTGACTTAGTGCTGTATATCAGTATCATCTGAGAAGCGTTTGAGACACGCTGAAGCCCAGGCCCAGCCCAGAGAGGTTTAATCAGAATCCCAAGAAAGAGGTCTCAGTATCAGGGCACCTCTAACGTGTGGTATGTGGCCAGGTTAAGAACCAGGGTCCTAACAGCCTCCTAATGGTGATCCCTTCTCCAGCCCTATCTGTCCCCATCATAAACATGCACAAAGTTTTTACTTGTTTTTCTTCTTTTTTTTTTTAAATTTTTTTGACAGGCAGAGTTAGACAGTGAGAGAGAGAGAGAGAGAGACAGAGAAAAGTCTTCCTTTTTTCGTTGGTTCAACCCCCAAGTGGCCGCTACGGCTGGCGCTCTGTGCCAATCCGAAGCTGAGAGCCAGGTGCCTCCTCTTGGTCTCCCATGCGGGTGCAGGGCCCAAGCACTTGGGCCATCCTTCACTGCCTTCCCGGGCCACAGCAGAGAGCGGGACTGGAAGAGGAGCAACCAAGACAGAATCTGGTGCCCCAACCGGGACTAGAACCCGGGGTGCCAGCACCGCAGGTAGAGGATTAGCCTAGTGAGCCGTGTGTGCCAGCCACTTGTTTTTCTCAAGGCCAAGCAAGTTAGGTCATTATCTGGTTTAAATCCCCCTAAGGGCTCCCCATAAGCCACAGGGCACAAATCCCAATTCCTTAGCGCATATAAAGCTTTTTGTGGACATGTATCTGTCTACTCCCTGCTGGTTTGTGGGAGCCAGCTGAAGACATTTCTTCACCATTCTCTGAGTTCAGTGATGTCACTTTGGTAGTTGAGATCAGCCAAAATAGGAATGTTTACACCACAGAAATTGGCAAACGCTGAGAATCAGACTTGTCCCCCCTAATTCTCCACAGAGAATTAAAAACTTAACCAGCTCACTGCTGCTTTTCCCCACATCACCACATTAAAATGTTAGACATACCCTACTGAAATGTCAGACAGCTGGAACTTTCTAGAACATGGGTTTTCAGAAGCTGTTTCTCCTACTTAAGAATATTTTTGTCTTTCTAGCATTAACCGTGCACACTTCTCCTTATCCTCCTGGTAGCAACTGAAATGTCGCCCTCTCTCGTTCTGAATTTGTCATGTCCTTCTCTGATCATGGCCCATTATCACTGTGGTGGTCAATGCTTGTTTTCTGCTGCATTTGATAACCTCACTTATTTGTGTACTTACACAGCTTTCCTTCACATCAAAGACCATGTCTCCATCTTCTCTATAGTCTTACAACCTACTCTAGTGCCTGGCGTATAGCGATCCTTTCTTCAACAAATAAATAGGTGAATACATGGGAGGATGAATGAGTAAACCTGCTTGGACAGGAGCACTCAGAGTAGCCAAGAGCTGGGAGAGAAATGCCTCCTTTTGCAGGGTATTTAGTGTCAATGCGGACGTCATCTCATAGTGAGTGGAGAACCACTGAAGTTGTCATGACAAGGCAAGTGACCTGTGATAGACCCATGTTTATCACAGTTGGTCTGACAGCAGTGTTCCAGAAGGATCTGAGAGAAGAGGAACGCTGGCCAAAGGACTCCGAGACACAGACAAGAAGTGAAGACTCGGAAGTGGGGCCCAGCACTGGCAATCTCCCAGCCGCTGGCGTCTTGGGGTGTGTCCAGAGGAGAATGAACATGACTGTGAGGAGCTCAGAAATAATAGAAAGAATTTGGTTTGCTTGCCCTGAAGCATAGAAAACACACAGGTACATGATGGTTCTCTTCAAGTCCTTGCCAACCATTCCCAGGGGAATAAGAATTAGCCAATTTATTTCTATACTCTGAGTTGCCCAGAGGTCAGATCTAAGATAAATATAAGGAAGAATTTTATAGCCATTAGACATGCCTAAAAATGGAATGTGAAGAGGCAGTGAGCACGATGTCGCAGGAAATGATGAGCAGGACATCTGGTGTGGTTGTTAAGAAAGGAATTCAAGAGCAGCCCAGGTACTCTTCCCAGCACTTGAGACTCTGTTTCATGACGATTTCAGCCTCAGAGTTTGAGATGACAGTGCAACTTGCAGGTCCAGTGTGCAGCCATGGGAGCTCCTGGACATAAAGCCCACGAGCGTTCTCAAGGTCTGAGCTGTCCTCTGTACCCTGGGCGCCCACAGCCAGGACTGGTTGATTACATTACACCACCATTATTCCAAAGAAGGACAGCCAGTGCCACTCCAAAGGGGCTGCTTTGGGTTACGGAGTCTCTGGATCCTCGTGTAACCCCGGGAGATATAAACGGAGCGTAAAAGGCTATCAGGAGCTCACTGAGAAAACATCCTACAGCGGCTTCCTTCCCTTCCCAAACTCAGTCCACAGCTGCCCCTTTTCACCCCAGAAGATGACCCCACTGTGTCCTTGTCCGCCAATTCTCTCGTCCTCAGGCCCAGTTTCTTCTGTCTTTTCCACCTCAAAGGCCCACTCTCTTGCTACAACGCGCCCCTGCTGGTGGGTTTCTGAGCCCAGCTCCCTTCTCCGCGGAATCTCTCCTGATACCAAATCTTTCCTGTCTATTGACCCCAACATTTACAATAATTTCTATCCCGGAATAAAAATGTCCCCAACGCATCACTCAGCCTCTCTCCACTGCCTCGACTTTTGCAGCAGGTGCTATATTCTCGTTGCCCTTGGCTTCGACCACACCCTTGCACTTCACTTCCTTGGTGCTGTCCAACTTTGGCCCGGTGTACTCTCCTGAGAGAGACATCACAGGAGGCTGGGATTTGGGGTCAAAAGTCTGGATTCAGCTTCTGGATCAGCCGTTTACTCTTGGAACCACACTTTCTTCATCACACTTGTTGCAAGCATCAGATGAGCTGATAGATGGGAAGACGTTTCCCCCTCCAAAACTGAGAGGTCCTGTACAGATGTTAGTGTTCTAGAAACTGCTGTCCCAAAGATGGCTATGGACACTTTTGATCGCTTGCTACAATGGTCTTTTCTTTCACTTCTCAACCTCATAACTTCTTGGCCACATTTCCACCTGCAGCCCATGCTTCCTTTTGTGAAACTTTCTTTCCATGGTTTTCTCTTCATTTGTTTCTAAGAAATGAACATCTCTTTTCCAGTTCCCCCTCTGGATCTTCTTTCTGCCCCAACACTCAACATTCCTGTACAAACGTTCCTTTTTCTGCTATTAATCCTTCCCTTAGACATGAAAGAATAGTCTCTCTCCCAAGGGTCCATCTATCTCTTCTGGGCACAGACCCTGCTCAGATTTCTCTCCCAAGCTTTGGTCCCAGGCTTACAACCCTGCTGGATTTCTCCTCTGGTTTTCCTGCCAGGACCTCAAATTCTTTATTGTTGTCACAAGGTAAATCAATACATCTTTGTAGAGCCTCTGACAAAGTGGTTTGAAAAGGCCAGACATTGAAAGATTATTGGCCATGCCTGCAAAGCAGTGCACTTATCATCAGGGACCATCTCCCAAATGTCAATCAGAGAGAACAAACCCTTTTATGTAAACTTCATGTTGTAAATTATAGCATCTGCATGCCAAGTAGCAAGTGGTAATATCCAATCCCCTAGGTCTCTGAGCACTGCTAAGGCATTTTATGGATCGACAACTCCCTGCCATTACCGACGTCTGGCTTCTAGTCTTGGTTTTTGAAGGTGTTGATGCCCAAACCATCAGCTGACCTCCTGGGTCCCTTCTAAAACCTCTTTGATGAGTAAACACTGTAGTCATCAAGACGAGTAAGACCAGTTCCTAAATGTCTTTATCCTGGCCTGAACCAAAGGAAACCATGCATCTGGTCCATCTGTCTAAGCAATTCTTCCCTTCTTAGAAAGTCTGAGTCACCTCAACCTGTACAAATCCATTCTTCATACCGTAGCAAATACACAGGATCTCCACATGCTTCCCTCTCATGGTCCCTATACTTGTGGTGGATGTTTAATACATATTAACTTTCTTGACCTGCTTTCCTTTTATCTACCAGATAATCAGTGCCATGAAGGGAAGGGACTCTGTCTCACTTTTGTATCCTTAACAACATGCCTTATCCACTCATCCACCCCTACACATAGACACACGCTAGATTACACTTACTACATTGAGTAGAAAATGTCTTGGTGAGCGGCATGGGAGCACCAGCCTTGCACTGCATGCTGGGGTGTTCTGTCCATATAGCATGTAGTAGTTGTTCAGGATGCAGCAACTCCTGATCTCCAATCCGCAGCCCCAGAGAACTCCCTCTAGGCCCATCAGTCTGGATGTCTGACCCATGCACCCATTGCATACGAGCTGCATGGTATGGCCAAGGACCTGCCAGTAGTGCTACGCTGGAGCAGTCCACACGGGCTGTGGGAAGCCATGGTACACAGCTTTCCCCGAGTCCGCGCTCAATGATATCCTGTTGGCAGCTTTAAATTGGCAACATGAGAATATTTACACCATGGATACTGGCAAACACCAGAAATGAGGGCTTTCTTTCCGCTTAGAGATCCAGCTGAAACACAGTAACCAGCCCACCACGGTTGCCAACAGTGCTCCTCTTTATCTCTTTGTTTGGCTGGCTTCCTCTAACCCATCAATTTAAGCTCAAATATCGTCTCTTCTGAGAGACACTGTCAGCTCAAGTTACCCCCGCCCTGATTTGCTTTCTGTTCTATCACCTGCTCCTCCTCCCACCTGTGTAACTACTCAGTGCGCATGCTTTGGGTGCTGGTTCACGGTCCCTCTTCCTCCTTAGAAACCTTCTGTTATCTCATTCACTGCTGTCCTTCCAGTACCTAATACAGGCCTGGGCCCAGAGTTAGTGCTTCCTAGATATCTCCCTGTGGAATGAATACAGAGCCTTAACAATCCCAACAGCTCAGACATCAAAAATGCTCCATACAGTAGCTCCTACACTTGTTTGTTTATGTTTCTCAGTGCACACGGGTGTTTTGAGAGTGTTTTTCATTGCATTTCCAGGACCAGATGGTGCCTAGCACATGGCAAACACTCATGGACTCTTTGGGAGAAATAAACGGATAAAATTTGGGGCCACCCAATTCGTTTGTTTCCTTCTATCACCCCGGAGAGTTCCATTCCTTCACCTTCGTCGGCCCCACAAAAGCTCCACCGTTTCTCCTAGAGAAAGCGAAAGCTCTCAGGCAGGAGTGCATCAACACCATGGCTGCTGCAAGAGTGGGGTGGCATCCATTTATCTCATCCAACCTGTATTTTTCTTCTCTGACTGGGTCGGAGCCATTCATTATGTCACCCTTAGGCAAGTCACCAAATGGGAATGAGAGAGGCCGTGGCCCCCGTCTCTCCCAGCGGGCTGCAGCACAGATAGCTTTCCTTGCATGGATGAATAGCTGCGAGCCACCTTTGCCCCGACTCCTGGAGGAGGCAAAGAAGGTTTCTAAATGTTTTCCTGCCACATGGATCACTGCATTATGCATGAGGCCCAACCCGGGGAAGGGAGCAAATGGTTGTGGGATGGAGGGGTAGGGTTCATCCAGAAAGGGAAATTGAAACCTTACCTCCCTTCTCCTGGTGATGGGCTCCCTCCATTGATAACTACTGCGATATTATCCCTCATCTTTAATGGATTATCGATGTCTTTGGCAGAGATGTAAGTCTAGCGTCAAGAGTAATTCTTTTTAGTATGCTGCACTTACTACACTCAGGCAAGGCAGCCTGCACGTAGGGCTGGGCCGATCCAATTTAAATCAATGAGATCCAGTACTTCTCTGGGCATTGACATGCAGGATGAACGAAGATGCATATTCATGACTTGCTTCCCAAGCAGGAGAGGTTATGGGGCTCAGGGAGTCTCTGGGATCTTCTGGTGATGCAGCTGAGGAGGCCTCTTTGTGTCTTCATCTTTGGGTGGAAGACGCCGAATGTCTCTGCCGAGATCTTAGGGCTCACTCTAGGGCTGTGCCAATTGGAGCGGCTCCCATGTGCAGAGACGGGAATGGTCAGCTTTGCTTTAGTGGGCACAGCCTCCCTGCCAGGTTCTCCTTTCTTGTTCCGGTTTGCCCATTTCGCAAGGCAGAGGTCGGCCATCAGGAGCAGGGTGGGTCTGGAATATCTGGCTGTGGATCCTGAATAGACAGCAGCATCCCTAACTTGAGCAGAGAATGCGCTGAGCTCAGCCGCATGGGCCAACTTTAGAGCTGAGGAGCAGTGACCAGGTTAGGGATGTGCCCGCCAAGGCCACGGTCATTCAGAACCACACGATCTTGCACTAAGAGATGCTCTGGGAAGTCAAACCTCCCCACTCATTGGTACTGAAGTTAAAGCAAACAAAAATACTTAAATCAAGCCCTGTAGTGGCCATTGTAAAAAGCTATGTGAACTTGGTTAAGGTGCTTAGCCTTTCTGAACTTCATTTTCTCAATCAACAAAATAGGAACCATTACAAATGCTCAGCTCTCTTCACAGCGTTTTTTGGAGGACAAATAAAATGAGATGGTACTTAGGGGGGTACTTAAGAAAATTCATGGAAAAGTGGAATTAAAAAGATGTTTTTTTTGGTGCAAAAGAATTGAAATCCATGCAGAGTTATCCTTAAGTTTATTTTTTAGTTGTCTGAAAGGGAGAGGGGTGGGGGCGGGGAAAGAAAAGCAACAGAGACAGACAAAGAGAGATCTTCCATCCACTGGTTCACTCCCCAAGTGGCAGCGACAGCCAGAGCTCATCTGATCCCACGGTGGCAGAGACCCAGCGCTTGAGCCATCATCTGCCACCTCCCAGGGTGCGTATTAACAGGGAGCTGGATTGGAAACAAGGTGGGACTTGATCCCAGGGACTATGATATGGGATGCAGGCATCCCAAGGAGTCACTTAAGTGCTGCACGACAACACCACTTTGGCTTTTTCATGATATGCACTCTCAGGAACTCTACAAAGACTGCTCTATGCAGAGATTCCAATTGTTTTTTGCACTGAAATAATCACCTTTTAATTCCATTTTTCGATGAGGGTTGGTTTTGCAGCACCCTCGTTTAGGAATCATCTGTAGCCACGTGCTACATGAGCCCCGGGACTGATGGATCTGCCAGCACCTTTCCCTTCCTGGTGGAAGCGTCCTCATCTTCCTGGAAGGCTTCTCCCTGCAACTGAGCCCCGTGACGTGAATCACAGCACCCATGTTGGCACTGCATGTGGGGGAGCCGTTCCAAAGCCAGGTCACTCACGGCGCCCCTCTCTCGTGGCTGGTGTGGTTGATTGGGATGGCTCTGGGGCGGGCATCTAAACTCCAACGAGGCATTCCAAGCTGTCCCCTCAGAGTTTTAAACTTGCTCCGCGAGCCAGAGTGAAGTAATTCTCTCTAGGGTGGAGGCCGCGAGATGTGAGACGCGGAGGATGTTGGCGGCTCTGTTCCCCAGCACGCGGAAGATGCCTATCTACCAAGGGGGGGAATGGGGAACTTCGCTCAACCAAGAGGCAGATACAAAACACAAAGGCGCTTGTGATAATGGATCTGGTTCAGACTTTCCTATGGGCCTAAATGAATTCCTTATTTTTCTATGGCTTGGAAGACTTACTTCAATATCTCTCCAGCACATTCCTCTTTGTGCCAAGCTCTATTTCTGTCACTTACAACCCAAAGAGGCTCACTAGAGAGGTTGCCACTCATTACTCTGGTTCCAGCTCCGGGTCTCAGCTAGGATTTCACGCCCCGATCTCTGCCTTACTGTCCGCAGACCTTCGGGGCCACTTCCCTTGCCTCGTCCTCCAGTCGCGCCACAAACAATCTGTGAGCTTTGCCCGTGTGCTGGATGCCTCTGTAGCCTCCAGGCTCTGTGGACAAACTAAGGAGGACTTTCGGAGCTCATCCCGAGGAAATGCACCCGGTTAAAAGGCCAAGTTCCAGTACTTATCCTGATGCATTCTCAACTATTTGTTTTTCTGTGGCACGCATGTGTGTAGGATTCTTTCTGGGCTAGGTTAGGGGACAGCTCACTGACAATCGCTGAGCGTCTGCTGACAGCTGGGAGCTACTGGGGAAAAAGTCATGTCCCTGCCTTACAGGTGCAGACAGTCCTGCTGAGTAAACAACGCAAAGCTGAGAAGCAGGGACAGGGCAGAAAAATCGAAGCTGGCAAATTGTGGGACACAGATCACAAGGGCTCCAAACCATCAGAGAAGGTCAATCTCTGATAGACAAGGGAGTGGAGGGTAGGACTCATTGGGATTGTTTTGTTTAACCTGTGGAGTATTTAATTTTGAAAAAACATCACTTGAAAATTAGGAAATGTCATACTAAAAAAAAAAAATCTAGATTTCCAGATTCTTTTGACAAAGTACGAGATCAGACAATAATTTCCACATGGGAGGGGAGTGACTGCTACCAGTGCTCACCTGTCTGGTTCCCGAAGGCACTTGGGTTTGCTACCCGAGGCTCAGATAGAGATCAAAAAGTCCCAGTACCCCAAGGAGCCTGGAAGGAGGGTTGGTAGGAGCAACACACATATCTTAGGCTGCCCACCTTGACCAAGGCACGCTTTGCCAGCCAGGGTAGGCTGCATTTAGCCATGAGGCTACAGGGGACCTGAAGCCAGGAGCCAGCTTCTCCCAAGGGACACAAAGATGGGAGTGAGCCTTTCAGGAGCCATCAGCCATTAAACAGCCACTACCCCGGGCCTCGGGCTTTCCTCCACATCCCGTCCTTCTTCTTCTCTTTCTTTTGAACTCCACATTTCCCCCTTTGTTGCATTTGAATGCAGATGATACAGAATGAAATTCCTTTGGCGGCTGTATGTGCGGGAGTGCGCAAAAGTATTTATGAATCCTAAATGAAGCTGGCTGCCAAGCCAAGGAGCTCCAGCAGAGCGCCGGCGTGTGTGCCCGCCGGAGTCTGATCTCTTACACGGGAAGCTGCGTTTGATATCTCATTTGTTGGCTGTGTTCCTCGCAAAGCCGGGCGCTGTTGAAGCCACTTTGCCACAGCAGAAGAAAACGCAGAAGAGCCTGGCTGGGCGATTGTCCTGGGAGGGTCCGAAGAGAGGACTCCCAGGGCACGTGGCAGGTGCTGCCACCCTCTGGCTGGGCGCAGCACCACACCCTGCTGGACCAACTGGGCAACCTCTAGAGGGGAGCTTCCCCGCCTGTGAATTGCCCGGAAGTCCCAGGATGGCAGGTGAGTCTGGGCTGATTTGGCTTTCACTGTGGTTCTTAGACAAAGATGCGCTTTCTCTATTTCCAGTTTTGCAAGAAACTTATCTTGAGCAAACCACCAAACCTCCCTGTAGCCCTGGTCTAGGAGAGACACAGCATGAGCCAGGGCTGAATCCGCCTCTCTCCCTGCTAGATATTCAGCCCACGCATGACAGAGACTTTGGCAAAATGCTAGCAATCAGAAACCCGCTCTTCATAGACATAAAAGAGTCGGTACATAGGTCTCCCCAATAATGATAGTCTACATACATTAGCATATATCTTCTTGAGAAGCGAACTACTAGAGTATGTCCCTAAAAGCAATTCATTCTATTTACAGCTTTGCTGAGGCCCCCGAGAGGGAATCATCTTGGAACACTGCAGATACCACACTGAAAATAGTGAAAAACATTCAATTTGGAAACAATTTTACCTCTTTCTCTTGTTTCTTTTTTTTCTTTTTCCCCCTCCTGTGTGAATCAGCCCATGGCTTTTGCTCATTCCTCTTCCTGGTCCCCGGCACGCCTCCTCCTGGGGTCAGAGGGCAGGGACGGTTGTGCTAGCCCCACAGAGCGGGCCGGGGTGGACAAGAAGGACACCTGATCGTTCTCCAGGTGGGGACCCCTCACCTCCAGAGGTGAAGGAGGATGACGAGGGTGGCCGAGGACAGGGGCTGCACTGGATTCTCCAGGAGGGAGCTGCAGCTCTTTCAGTCATAAGGGAGTGTCCTGTCCTTCACCCCTCCCTCTGGGCTAATAATAAGCTTTTGTAACCATGTCAACGGCATGGGAAGGGGAACAAGAAAGTGCCCCCTTTGATTGCTTAAAATGGCCAGGTACCCACCACGGGTTTGTAAACCACTCAGCTCGTGGGCACAGGTTGCTCGAGAAAGGTGCAAGGTGAGGGCAGGCCATGTATGTCCTGCAAGGCCCAGGGCGGACCTGCAAGGGGCACTAGGTAAGTAGTAAACACCTACTGTGTGCCCACAGACATGGACAAACAGGATGAAGACATGTTGAGAGTGCAGGCAGAGCCGTGCCATGTCCTAGCATGGCTGCAGAGACACTGGGTTTAGACTCCGAAGATGGAAGCTGGGATTCTCCTTCTCCCCCCAGCGGTGTGCTGCAAGACGTGGGTGATAATCCCCAGTCCTATGTGGCCCACAAGCTGCTCAACAAGATGAAATAAAAAATGCAGTGGTTTCCAAATCAATAGCGCAATCCTTTTCAAGAAAAAAAAATCATATGTGAGACTCTAAGATAAAACACAGATCGGAATCGAGCTGCTGTAGTTGGAGGGGGTGGGGGCCGCAGGCTCACTCATTACTCAGCTTTTCCTTGTCCCCAGAGTGGCCTCGGAGGCACCCATGAGTACCCTCTAGCATTGAACCATGTAATGTGAAGGCCAGTGAGAAAATGCTTTGAAATTGCGTATTATTACTTTTATTAATAATAATAGAAACTGGCTATTAATGGAAGTAATTGTAGGAATTGAGAGAAGTGAAAGGATCAATGTGGGCGTGAGTGTTCAGACAGCAGCAGGACATTGCTGATCCTTGAAAGACAGCCAGTGTCTGTGGGGGCAGGGGGGGAGAGCAGGGAGAGGATTCCTGGCCGGGGCAGGGATGGACAGGAGAAAGCACCTGTGCCCTCAGGAGCAAGGGGAGAGCCAACTGCGTTAGGGCCGAGTGTGTGGGTCCAGTGAGGGGGCGGACTAGGGGTCATTCAAGCAGGACCACACATGTGGGGCCTCACAGGCAGGTCCTGTGAGAAAGCTAAGCCGACTGGACACAGGGCACGCTAGAGAGTGTCCAACTCTAGCTGGGCCCGCTCGCTGGCATCAACTCTGCCTCTTTGCTGCACTCCAACTTCTTTTGGCAAGGGTCACTGCTGTGCTGACAAGGGACCTTGGCTTTGATCTCTGCCTGAGATTCCCAACTACCACCTCACAGCTCTCCCTGCGTCCTGCTCGCCTCTGACTCCGGTTTGTGTAGACGGAGCTGTTCATCCCCGACTTCCGCGTATAAGCATGCCCCATAAAATCTGTGTACTCGGGACATGATGTCTCCCTGAGACCCCGACACTGGCCTTTGGGCCAGTGGGGAGGGCTGCCCCTGCCCTACCTTCTCCACCGTGGCCCCTTCAGCGCCAAGGACGGCTGACCTTCCCGCCTTGTCTCAGCGCACCTTGTTGTCTTGTCCTCTTTGAAATGCCTGACAGCAGCAAATGCTTGGGTCTAAAAGCAAAATAATGAAATCAAATGAAAGCTCCCCAATTTCTCCACCGCTTGTCCTTGGTCCGGTGTGGAGCATGGCATGCATTATTCAGAGAGGAGCAGCTGCAGTCCCCGAAGCAGAAATCCTGCTTTTCAGGTAGCAGTCTGCAGGAACGGCTGGAGCGGAGCCCATGGCCCTGCCTCGGGGTGCCTCGGGCTAGATGGGGGTCCAGCCTCGGCACTGCATCTGACAGGCTCGTCAAAAGTAGCTTATGTCGGCTGCCCAGGCATGGGAAAGGTCTCTTCGGTGAGCTTCGTCTGAGCAGGAGGGCTCTGTGAAGTGAGCATGGAGACATCTGGATGGAGGGGCTCCAGCGGCAAAGGAGAGCCCCAAAGATGCGGACCGTACCCCCAGGCTCCCCCCGCAGAAGGTGCTAGATGGGTATCCGAAGCTAATAGAACCTGCAGTACCTTCTCACTGTGAATGCCACGTCAACCCATGGGTGCGTGTGGAGTGAGAAGGAAAGGACCAGAGGCCAAAGTGGTAGGCCGCATTGTTGTCTGGATAGTCACTCCCTCCCCCAGAGGGCGTTGCACGTCCTTCCCGTTCACCTGCGACTTGAGGTGGCCCTTAGAAATCAGAGTCCCTCCCACACTCCCAACCCCCTCATCAGTCTTGACCACGTGACTTCCTCGCACCAAGAGAACAGGAACCAGTCCAGAAGCTACAAGAAGTATGGCCTGTTTGGCCAGTTCTCATGTTCAGTTCCTCCTATTGTTACAACAGCAGGTCCCAAGTTAGGGGCTGCCCTTTCAGCCCAGTCCCCGGATGAGAAGACTCATGGGAGCATAGCCACAGCTGTCAACGAGAAAGTAATGCCTGTGGTTCTAAGCCACGAAGATGTTAGGAGTTTGTTACCATAGCAAAGCTGGCTAATATAGTTAATGTCAATCAATGATGAGGAAATTAATCATGTCTGCCTTGAGTTAAGCTTTTTTAAACTTGATTTGTTTATTTAATTGACTGTTGTCATCTTCACTTGGGGTGAATAGCATTGATAAATAAGAGGGGCTGTTTGCTTTCATGAATCAATGGCAGACTGTTGTTGAATTTTACAGAATGCGCATATTGGGATCTGACAGGTCCTGTGGCTGGGCCTCCAGCTGGGCTTCCCTTCATTAGTGGCTGACCAGGTCCACACGTCGTGTGGAGTTGTCTGTTCTTTGCCTTCAGCCTCTTGAGAACACATTCCTGCCAGCCCTCCCTTGGAATCCTACTGTCTTTAACGTCTGACTCAGTGGATATTAACTGGGCCCTCACGATGCCCTGGTCCCTGTGAGTGTCCCTCGATTACCTCCTTGACCCTTCCAGTGATAACTGAATAGTAGGTGTCCTGGTTGTCCTACTTGGGCTGCTGTCACAGCATCCCCTAGACCGGTGGCTTATAAACAAAAGACGTTTATTTCTCGCAGTTCTGGAGGCTGGGAAGAGTCAAGCCATCAGCAGATTCAATGCCTGGTGGTGTCCTGTTTGCAGGTTCATAATGGCCCCTTCTCTCTGTGATGTCGCATGGTAGACACAGCTGCCTGGCTCCTGGGGTCTCTCTTCCAAGGGCACCACCACACTCGCTAGGGCTCCTCCCCAGAGGTCCCACCTCCTGATACCATTACCTAGAAAATTTCAACATGAATTTTGGAGGCACATAAACTTTCAGACCACAGCAACTGGCATGCAGCTTTTTAAAGAAAGAATAAGAGTGCAAATATTTTTCCAGGGTCACAACGTTGGCAAGGAGTGGGGTGGGTCAAGATTTCAATGTAGCTTCTCTCATTCCTAGGCAGGGTGCTTATCACTCCACCAAGCTGGACTGAAGGTGCTGGGTGTCAGGTTACACAAGAATCTAAGGGACCAGGGACCTGAGCTCATAGGCTGCTGGTGGGAAGGTCAGGTGAAAGACAGATCCTTTTACTCTTTTGGTATGTCTATTATAATTTATAATTTATTCCCAGACATGACGTCATATATGTTATACTCCTAGGACAGACAGTCCACCCAACTGTGAACCTCTGAAGTCTAGGTGGGTAATCCACATTTTTGGGTGGAACCTCTGTGTTATCTTGAAAGAAAAGCAATAACCAAGTCAAAAATAGATACTTCTGGAAGAAACCCGGTCCAAGGGGGCTGCAATTGTGACGGTCAATTCTCTGAGAGTAGCAAGGGTGTCATATTATTAACAACAACGACAACAATAATAGAATAATAGCTTCAGTGTCAACAAATCATATAAATTGCCTGTCAACTGCTTGAGGAGGCCTCCAAGAGACACTTGAATTTACCCTGTCACCTGTCTAGGGCTCAATAATTCCAGGAATAGTGACATTGGACTCACCAGTACTGCTGGGGCCCAGATTGGTGGAGGCATGGAGGCAGCTCATGAGGAGGTGAGATGCTTCTGGGGTAGATGTGCAGGTTCTCCCACCCCACTCTTGCTGTGAGGGGTTGAAAGACTCTCTCCATGAACCTATCATGGGGGAGGAACGTAAGAAGCCTCTGCCTGGGCAGCATACCGCCGAAGCTGTGCTGGCTCTGTCCCAGGAAGTCCCAGACAACCCTATCCTGGCCCTAAGACTGCTTCAGCCCCTCTCAGGTAGGATCGGTGGTGGCCAGGCCTGGCGAGGCCTCATGGAGCCGTCTCATGCCCCTCTTGCCTCCAGAAAGAACCCAAAACCAAGACCCTTAAAGGCCTGGGAAGCCCGGTGTTGAGTGAAGAGGTTGATCGACCGGACTCCAGATTTTTCTTGGCTTGTACGTGGACAAAGGAGAAGAGGTGGCCCTCTGTGGTCTGCCCACATCTGGCTTGGACACCGTGTCAGCGCTCAGGAAGCGGTTCTGATGGAGGCACCACTTCCTCCCCAGCCAGCTGACTTGCTACCACAGTGCCTAGAGGGCAGAAAGATCCCAGCAAGGAGTGTACATGGCCATGGAGGAGGAAAGTGACCCTAACACACGGCCACGCACGGACACAGTGTCAACTCGCGAGGAGTCGGCGGGATCCCCTGGGGTCTGGAGGCCAGGGTGCGGGAGTGGACTTGGCAGCAGCCACATCTCCCGCTCACTGCAAGGGAGGCACAGAAAGTGGGCCACCTTGCTCTTCCTGGGTGCGTTCCGCAGTGACGTGCGTGCCTGCAGTGTTCCTGGGGCGTGGACTGAGGGCTGAAGACGTGTATGGGAGTCCTGGCAGGACACAGATCTGCTGCCTGGGTCTTTCAGGCCTGGGAGCCCTTTCTCCCAGGTGACGTCTGATGCTTACCTCCTAAACATCCTCCCCCTGACCCTTGTGCTACGCCCTCCGCCGGGGCTGACAGGTCCCCGCTCTCTGCGGCCAGTGTGGGGTCTTTCTGTGTCCAGGCCGCTCCAGGTCAAGCAGATCTGGCTCCTGAGTGACAGCAACTCTGAAAGCCTAGACTCTGGTTCCTCCACCCAGAGGGCTGCCTGCTACACTGCCCGCCCCCACCCTACACACATCAGAAGCCTTGGCTCTCACACCCAGCCATCTTCTCAGGGTTCCTTACCAACAAGTCTGTGCCCTGGCTACCTGATGCCTTTCTCACCGCGATGATGACCCGGGGATGGACAACGACTATCCTCTAGTGACCTGCGTGGGGGCAAACATAAACATCCCCAGGGGCCAGTGGCCAGCCCCACAGGTGTCTGAGTCAGCTGCTGAGTGCGTTGGCAGAGGCTGGGGGGAAAAAAAAAACCAAACCAAAAAAACCCAAGAACCAAGGGTTCTAAGGATCACCCAGCCTCAGGAGCAGAGCAACCTGGGGTGGGCGTGGCCAGGGGACCCTCCCAAAAGCTGGGTTGAGAGAAAAGTTTGAGAGACTGCCGTGCCTTGTGGTTTCCCCAAGGCTACACTCATGTGTTCTTACAATAACCTCAGTAACCTGAGTGCATCACTTTCTTGACCCTAAATCCCCACAAATTGTTATTGAGAAATCAGGCTTAAGCAGCCATTTGCCCTGCTGGCACCCACATGGGCACCAGTTTACCAGTTGAAGTCCTGGCTGCTCCACGTGTGATCCAGCTCCCTGTTAATGTGACTGGGAAAGCAGTAGAACATGGCCCAAGTCCTTGTACCCCTGCACCCACATGGGAGGCCTGGTTAAAGCTCCTAGCTTCGGCCTGGCTCAGGCCTGGTTGTTATAGCCGTTTGAGGAGTGAAACAGCAGATGGAAGACTCTCTCTCTCTCTCTCTCTCTCTCTCTCTTTGTGTCTCTCCTTCTGTCTCTAACTTTGCCTTTCAAATAAAATAAATAAATTTTAAATAAAAAGGCACATAAGACACAGCTAAACAACTGACCAGAGCTTCCTTGGAGCCCATTTTCCCTTCCCACCCCATAGGATACAACCCACAGCCTAGGGAGGTTGCCTCTGGCCACCATGGGCAATGATGTCTGGTGGCAGGAGGGCTCTGGGTGAAGACACACAGTCTCTGGTCTGGGACAGTGGCCCAGAGAAAGGCCAGAGGAAACAGACAGGGTGGGAACGGCTCAGATCCAAGAAAGTGTCCCTTTGGCCTTCTCCAGACCTTCTGAGCAGAGGAAGGGGAGAGACGGGGTAGCAAAGTGTGATGGTGACATTGGTGGGGGAGACCGGAGGCAGCAGCGCTGGATGGGATAATGGAATAGGACCCCCCATCCTGGCTCATGCTCCATGTGTCAGCGGGAAGGTGGACTGAGTGGATGCTGAAGTCTGAGCTGTCCCCCCTCACCACTAATTTTGGTTTCTGGTTCCACAGCTTCACCTTTTGCAGCCAAAGCTGTCTCCCCATTCCCGTTGGAAAAAGGAGCTCCATGAGCTTCGACGCCCAATGAGCATGGCAACTGGGGAGGCAGATGGCCTTCAAAGCCCACCTCCCTATTCTAACCCACATCACCGGGTGCTGTGGGAGTTGGATTGCCCAACCAGGAGGACAGGGGCTGTGTCACACTTGCTCCGTGACAAACTGTGAATGCCCGACACAGCGCGTGCAGTGGCTTTTACAAAATGACAGAGCACAGAGCTGCCAATGTGTTGAAGTAGGGTGCAATGAGCTGTTATGCAAGGGTGGGAGAGGGACCAGAACTCCACATCCTGGGCCATCCTTGTCCCTCTGAAGTGGTCCCCGGGGATTCTCCACATCCTTTGAAATTCAGAGTGAAATTCCTCTTTTGCCCAATGAAGAAATTAAGGTTCCCAGAGGAGAAATGACCTCAGCCAGAACAGGCACCCACACTGCATTCTCTGTGGAGACCACTAATTCACACGTCTCGGGCACACAGCAAGCCTCGGATGAATGCAGGGAGGGGCTTGTTGATTCCCAGGTTCTGCGAGCTACACCGTGACAAAGGATGCCGCACCAAAATAAAATGTATTGTATTTAAATATTCCCCAAGTCATTTTGTGTATTTAAGTCTTAATTCATCTCCTCTAAATCTCTCTCCGCTACATTAATGTGACGACTTTGACAGAAAGATGAATAACATTATTAAAGAAGTGTGTGAGCAAATTTCACTCATAAAAATCTCTCATTCATTCATGCACTCCGCTCTTGTCGCTGTATGTTCCAGTCCTGCTGGCTCTCCAGGTTCCCGCCCCTCCGGGCTTCGGGTCACTGGAGGAGGGTGGGACATGGGCGGTTCAGAGGATGGACAAGTGGGCACAACTCAAGCCTACTCCTAGATCTTCCCTTTTCGCTAAACATCTTCATCGTCACAATAAATTATGAGAGTCCGACTCCAGGTGCAGCAAGATTCGTGCTGGAGAGGGGAGAACAAGGCAGAACCTCTTTGAGAAGAGACTCCCCATGAGGGCACCAAATGGGCGTCGACGCGGCCGGTGACCAGGGTGGTGGACTCCTTGGGGGGTGCACATGGAGGAGAGGGGGCCCTCACTATGAAGCTGGCCTCTCGGGATTCCTCCAAGCTGACACTTGACAACATGCTGGCTCGGGTCCGGTGGGAGGCATCCCTGGATGCTGTCATCGCGTTCTATTCCTCCTCCAGAGCCCTGCTCGGCCCCGCTGGCTGCGGATTTATGCCCCTCTTTGCCAAGCATCCCTGATGAATCGCTTCCAGGACGGCAGCGGAGTCCGTGGTATTCATCTCACCGACGTCTCAACCTTCTCCTTTAAATCATCACTCATGTTGGCAGCCGTTTGTTTGCACCTGACAGCCTGGCCCGGGCCTGGCTGCTCCATTAGTGAGACTCCCGACTGGGGAAGGAGATGCAGGGGCTCGGGAGGCCTCTGCACCCTCTCCCCCCCACCTCACGCACTCCGTTCCTCACCTGGCCAGGCCTCTGCTTGACCACCTCACGTCTGGGAAGCCAGCCCTGGAGCCCCGAAGGGCTCCTCTGATGGGCACCCCTCTGACCCCGCATTCACCGCATCATGGAAAGATCATTGCTCAGTGTCAAGGCCAGGCTATTGGCACCTGTAGGCCATGGACATACCTACTTCTGCTCAGAGTTTCCAATACCACCCAGAGCATCCATCTCATAATAGGGGCTTTGCGACTGATGAACTAAACTTTTTTTTTTTAAAAGATTTGTCTTATTTTTTTGAAAGGCAGAGTTATAGAGAGAGAGGGAGAGATGTTTATATAGACAGAGATCTCCCATCTGCTGGTTTACTCCACAAATGTTCACAACAACTGGAGCTGGGCCAGACCGAAGCCAGGAGCCAGGAGCTTCATCCGGGTCTCTCACGTCCGTGCAGGGGCCTAAGGACTTGGGCCATCTTCTGCTGTTTTCCCAGGTGCATTAGCAGAGAGCTGCATTGGAAGTGGAGCAGCCAGGACTTGAACCATCATACGGGATGCCTGTGTCACAGGCCATGGCTTAGCTGATTATGACACAATGCTGGCCCCTGAACTAAACATTTAAATTGTGTAGTGGATGCAGACTCTGAAGAACTTTGGCAATATCTATGAAAGCTACACTTACACATGCTCTGTGACTCACCAACATACATAGCCAACAAAATCCAGCACTTACGTCTCTGAAAGACACATACAAGCATGCTTATGATCATTTTATTTATCTTTTAAAAAAGATTTATTTATTTGAAAGGCAGAGTTACAAAGAGCAGAGGCAGAGAGAGAGAGAAAGAAAAAGAGAGAGAGGTCTTCCATTCGCTGGTTCACTCCCCAGATGGCCACAACGGCTGGAGCTGCGCCAATCTGAAGGACCAGGAGCTTCTTCTGGGTCTCCCACATGGGTGCAGGAGCCCAAGGAGTTGGGCCATCTTCTATTGCTTTCCCAGGCCATAGCAGAGAGCTGGATCGGAAGTGGAGCAGCAGGGACTCACACCAGCACCCATATGGGAAGCCGGTATTGCAGGCTGCAGCTTTACCTCGGCCACCTTGTTTTTGATAGGCTCAACCTAAAAACAACTCAGATAGCTATCAGCAGTAGGATAAGTCCTGATATTTTTATACAATGATTCCTTTGTACTGGTGCTATGCAGCAATGGAAAACAACAACATGGGTGAATCTCACAGATAGCATGTCAAGGAGGAGAAGCCAAACACAAAAGAGTACAAGAGATATGATTACATTTGTATGCAATTCAAAGACACACACAACTTTCCTGTGATGATGGGAGTCGGCACAATGGTTATCCTTGGGGAGTGGCAGGGAGGAGATACAAGAAAGCCTTCTGGAATACGTGAAATGCTTCAAATCTTGGTCTGGGTGATGGGCACAGATCCCTGGGGGTATACACTTATTATCTGTATACCTTAACTTTCTTAACAATGAGGAAGAAAATGCGGGCTGGTTCCCAGTTTTTCTGCTGTCTGTTCTTCAGCATAGTCTCAGTCTATATTCTACTAATTCCACACTGGCCAAGACTATTCCATCGAGTCTTATGGAAACACCTGACACGTTGGACATGCCTTTTCTAACTACACCGCAGCGTGCCCCTGAGAATTTTAAATGTGACACTCCTCCCTCCTCAACATCCTGATTGAAAGTCAGTGACTAAAGTATACTTAGCTGTTAGCACAAAAGGGATTCACTGCTTTCCACGACCACGTTCCCTGTGAGTAGAATTAGAAGCTCCTGGAGGGGCGTGTGTATGTGTGTGTGTATGTGTGGGGGTGGGGGTGTGGGGGTGGTGCCTGCAGGGAGAGGGCTGTATCTCAAAGCACAGCGCAAGAGGGACTGTGTCCACCCCTCAAGGACATCCCCCAAGAAGAGCAAACGGCATAGAACATCCCAAAATTCATCTTGGCTCAGTTCCCTGAAAACTAAGCCATGTGTGCCTGGTGAACTCAGATGTGCCCGGACACTCGTGGGAGCTGACAGCTTGAACTACTGGAGTCATCTGGGTGGAGAGAGGAGCTGCGTCGGGACAGAACATCCAAGAAGGCAGAGCCAAGGCCATGGCCAAGGGCTGGCCCTGAGGAATGGGAGGGAATCTACAGGGGCCATGTATGAACTGCCCCACGGTTCACCCTTTGCTACCAAGATCTCGTGCCAGAGCTCTGAGAAGAGGATGTCTTGAATGCGTTTCGGGAAGTATTAGATCAGTGTGGATGGAAAAATAAGAAAACACAACTGGAAGTAGCTAAGCAAACCGGTAATTCGTTCTGACAAAGACTCACAGTGAAGCCTTCGGTTGGGTCTCAGGAGCAGCAGGAAGCAGGATCTTAGAGGTCTTGGGCCTCCCTCTTCGCTCCTCCCACAGTGATGTGAGCCTCAGCTCTACTCTTCAGGCTCGCTGCAGACAACTTTTCTCTTATTTGTCTTCAGGAGCAAATTGAATAGTATTACTAGAAAATTCCATCTGATCTTTTCTTCTTTTTTTTTGTTTTGTTTTTAACTTTTATTTAATGAAAATAAATTTCCAAAGTACAGCTTATGGATTACAATGGCTTCCCCCTCCCATAACTTCCCTCCCACCTGCAACCCTCCCCTCTCCCGCTCCCTCTCCCCTTCAATTCACATCAAGATTCATTTTCAATTCTCTTTATATACAGAAGATCAATTTAGTATATATTAAGTAAAGCTTTCAACATTTTGCACCCACACAGAAACACAAAGTGTAAAATACTGTTTGAGTACTAGTTATAGCATTAAATCACAATGTATAGTACATTAAGGACAGAGGTCCTACATGAGGAGTAAGTGCACAGTGACTCCTGTTGTTGACTTAACAAATTGACACTCTTGTTTATGGCGTCAGTAATCACCCTAGGCTCTTGTCATGAGTTGCCAAGGCTATGGAGGCCTTTTGAGTTCGCGTCTGACCTTTTCTTTCCATTCCTTCACTCGATCCTCACGACTGCACGAGATAAGCAGATGTTGGTTATTGTGATTCCCTTCTCGCATTTGAAGCAAACGGGATCTGGGGAGCTCGAAGGACTTGTCCAGAGTGCCAGCTGTCACTAGTAAGTAAGTGGTGGACCTGGGGTTCAAAGCCTCTGTTTGCAGAAAGACAGGCTCTTGGGCCAAGCAGGTGTCTTGTAATGCTCCTTCCACATCTAGCCATCCGTGCTTCTGTAGAAGGTAGAAGCAGCAAACATAATATTAACCAACACTTACGTGACATTTGCTGTTTCAGGCACTGTTGGCGCATTCTACATACGGAGTTCACATTACTTACCTAATAGCCTCCTGAGTTACGCACTACTATTACCCCCATTTTACAAATGAGGAAATCAAGTCACAATGAGTCAATTATCTTGCCTGAGGTCACATAGCTAAAAAGTGGTAGATCTAGGATTCCAAATGCAGACCCTCTGGCTGCAGAGCCTAAGTTTTAATCCTCTACTGGCTTTGGGGAAAACAAGAGGTGGACAAGGGGAGTCTGCTCAGTGCTCTCCAAACTACAGGGACCCGCATCACGTCCGCAGGATCGCAGAGCAAAGCATCACCGCAGATTTGACAGATGCTGCTAAGGGGATCTGGGGCTACAGAAAGGGGGAGAGGGCAGGAAACAGGAGTGCAACATGGGCGTAGGGTTCCAAAAGAGTTGGAATACTTGCTACGTTTCTGATCTTCGATAAACTTGGCATTGCCACTCCTCAAGTTCATTGTCTGTAAAATGGAAATAGAGCTAATCTGTATCTCCATGTCTAATACGAGCATTATAGAAAATGATGCACGTGAAGAGCCTAGCATATAACAAGCACTCAACAAGAGGTGGGTAGAACCCAACGTGATGGACTGAACAGCTTCCTGAACTCACACAGGTGTTTGAATCCTAAAGTCTTATGTTGATGGATTCACGCTAACAACGGATGGGTTAGGACAGAGGTTTGATTCCACTGTGGCATCTGAAGCAGGGACCTTCGGAAAGTGATTGGGTTGGACAAGGTTGAATCACGGTGGCTTGAGAAGGAAACATCACGCACAGGGTGGGGTGAGGGTGAGCTCCCTGCTGCTCGGCTTCCTGGCTGGCCGTGGGATTGCTCCTTTGTACACACTATGCCAGTACCACCCTCCACCCTCCACCAGACTAATGGGCAATCTGGATCTTGGACTGTGTACCTCCAAACTATAAGCCAAATCTCTCCTTTGCTGGTGGGTTAAAGTAAATCAGCATTTCTAGGTGGGAGGAGTGTTGTTTTGGAGAAGTCTGCATTCTAAGATGGGAGACAAGAGAGATCCCAACAAGGCCAGGAGAAGAGCTTGTGTTGGGTAGTCCAGTGTGCTCCCTGGGACAGGGAGATGCAGGTTGGAACAGGTGCCACTGTAGTCCAATTGTGGGGAGCAGCAAGCGGAACAGGAGAGAGCTGCAAGCTGCATATCACAGGTGCACCTTGGACTCAGGGAGTAAGTTTCCCCTCCCACACCTATGGAGAAAAAAGGTCACATGGCTTAGCAGAGGATTAGGCTCCCAGCCCAGTCCCTCATTAGATAGTGACCTCGAGCAGGTGAGCTTCATTCTGGGTTACAGCAAAGGGACAGGAGTACATGCACCTAGGACTCAGCCCAGTGCTTCACACACATGGGCACTGCGTTTGCCCCAGGTGGCAGCTGGTGGTTTCACACTGGGGACAGACAGGGATGCGATGGGTCTATATGGGAGGTGCCCCCATCCCAAATGCCATGAGGAGCATTGTGTCTGCTGCCCTGCCCCCTCACCACCAGGAAGAACAAACTTGCTGAGTCTCCCCCAGCACCTGGATGTGGATTCTGTTTCCGCTCTGTCCCACAGCCCAGTGGGACATGGCAAACAGAAGAAATCGCACTAAAATCAGAGCCAGTTGAACTAGACATTGGGTAACTGACTCAGTATCTCGAGCCTCAATTTCTTTGTTTGTAAAGCGAGGAAGACAATACTTGAGAGGCTATTGTGAAACCTACACTAAGTATCACCTGTGCAGATTGACAGTTAGTGGTAGTCGAACTTGCCATGAATCTAGAGAGGTGGGCTTGATCTTCTCGTCTCAAGCCCCTGTGTAGGACCCCGCTCATGACCTCCGAGGAGCCTATTACTGCTTGGATGCAGGGCATTTTTGTTCTACCTGGGTGGTGCACCAAGAACCTGGCTGCTGCACACACACACACTCGCGTACACACACACACACATTCCCAGTCCCTGCCCACACACACACACACACGGAGCACGGCTGTCGCTGGGAGAAATAGCAGCAGCAGCAGGAGGAAATCCCCTGTCCTCTCTCCCCATGTCACTTTGTTCTGCCTGCACAGGCAACAAATTAAAACAAGAACCCCCCATCGCCCAGAGCTGCCTGGGCTTCTGCCACATCAGCTCTAATAATAGCCGAGCCGGGGCCTCCTGTCCGTCAAGGCCCCGAGCGAAGAGGCAGCGCTTTTCATTGGAGCGGAGGAGAGGCTGGGAGCGTTCGCTGTGTGTATGTGCTGTGACTTTGGGGTGATTATATATTGTTTCTTGTCCTCTGTCTAAGTGCCTCATCAGAGGTGGGGGGAGCAGGGGGCGAAGGGGCAGGAGTGGGAAGAAAAGCAAGACAGAAATTCAACTTCGGGAAAACACACACGCGGCTTGCGCGGTGAACGCCACCACCAGCACACAGCAAAATTGAACTTCCCCTGCCTCGCCGTGGTCTTTGAAAGCATTCAATTATCTGTCTGCACCTATAGAAAATGTTAGGGATTGCTTCCAGAAGCCTTTCAAAGGGTCTCTACATAACAGAGCGCACACACCCTCCGCGGCAGCCGGAGAAACAACAACGATCTATTCATTTACCTTTGAAAAAGCCAAAAAGATATAAATTCTGTCCAGAAATCAATCTCCCCCTCTTTCTTTGTCTTTTGCCACATCCCTTCTCCAACCTCTCACCCCATCTCGTGTTTGTTTATTTTTCAGCTCAGGCCACGGAAGCAGCCAAAGGAGGCAGCATGAACGTGTGCAAGCGGCTAGAATTTATTCTGATGGAAATGCAGGTTCTGCTCAGGCCAGGCAGCAGCTCCTCGGCCGGGTCCCTGTGGGGCCTCCCATTGCATGGGAACGCGTCTTCACAGAGTACCCACTATGTGCCGGGCACAGCGCCAAGGCTGCCTCATTGTTCTCAACATAAACCTTCCAAGCGATGGTGCGCCTCTCACTTTGCAAAGGAAGAAAGTTGGGCCCAAAGAGAGATCTCCTGTCGCTCCACCCCGGTCCCCTCCTAACAAAGCCAGTCCCGCCCACCTCTTGTGCTAGGATGCTCTCAGTCACCAAGAGACACCACGGGGCGGGGGAGGCTCGACAGATCACATCCAAAGTCGCCAGAAGCCATGAGGTGAGGCTGGCTTAGCCGGCAGTGTCTAGTCAAGGCCGAGGGGCCTGGAGAGGAAAGCGATGTTGAAGATGGTGTAGCTGCGGTGCTGTGGAGACAGAGCACCGACGTGGAAGGGGAGTGCTCCAGGTGCTCACCTCGCCTTTACTGCGCACAGCCAGGTGATGCCGCCGAGTCTCTGTGCCTCCAGGAGGTTGGCCGCCATCCGTGGTTTCCCAGCTGAGCTCAGAGGAGGAGCTGGGGCTGCTCAGGACTCTGCTTCTATCAGAAAAGTGCCACCGCCTTTTAAAAAAAATCTGGTTTCTGTAGTGCAGTTCCCCAAGATAGTTCATTAGAACCAAAGGCCCTACTATGAACAGGATGCGTCTGCCTCCCATGGAGTGATGGTGTTGAGACATTCGGAATCCAAGCAGCTCATTTCCTCCCTCGGGATATCAACAGCACAGAAGGCAATGGCAGAAATGACTTGTGCCTGCATAGACAGCTCTGCGGTGGGCAGGGGAGCCTGTGACCTTCCACTACCATCGGAGTAGGCTGGGGAGATGAAGCCAAGACAGAGATGGTGAAGGAGAGATGAGGGTCTGAGGCTGGGAGGCCGCAGAGAAACAGGCCAGTGCGTGGACGACTGGAGCCACGGCAACTGGATGGAGACTGGAGAACGGGCTGAGGTCAGGGGCTGGCCAGGACGGGGAAGCAAGGTGAGTGGGACCGTCCTGTGCTGGACCGTGAGGAGCGCGTACCAGGCGACGGGCAGGAGGAGTCCACAGGGTTGTGATGGGCAAGCGGCTGATTGTAGAATCTCAGTGGTGTGGACACCATTCACCTCTGCAGCCGCTGTCCCCGGTGGACAGACACCCTGGCCAGAGCGGCTTTCTCTGTTCTCAGAGTGTGCCTCGGAAGGTGTGTGACCAGGCGGTCGATTCCACATCTCTCGGAGCAGATGCAGTCCATGGCGTCCATGTGTGCATGAATCTGATAGCGAACCACAAAAGCTGATCTCACGATCAGCCCAATTCCACCAGCACCCACAGTCAGGGCAAGATGTCACAGCCGGCTTGCATGTGGGACACACAGGCAGAGCAGATGGAATGGATGAGACAGACTGTATCCCAGGAATGGACCAACACCTGAGAGTGACTGCCCGCAAGCATCGCTCACGGTTCTGAGAACGGTCTGAATTATTTTAGCTCCCTCTACATTTGGAGAGGCTGCTGGAAGGACTAATTAAATCCATTCTGCTAACAGCTGTACCCATGGGAGGGACCTCACCCAGGAGGAAATCACATCCAAGAGGTGATGTGATGTGTAAGCTTTCAAAGAGTTCTATCCGCTCTCCAGCGTCCCAGAGATGTCTACCAGCAGTCCCACTTTCCAGGTGAGTAAACTGAGGTACAGAGCACTGAATGGCCTTCGTAAGCAGGGTTATTCAGAGGGACCAGGACAGCAGTGTGGCTGCATCTAGTCCTCCCTGTCCTTACGTTCTGCTTCCTGTGTCCCGGCCCCATCCACCCCAGGACCCCCAAACCCTCCATCCTTCTGTCTCCCCACTCAGTCTTTCCCTGACCCCTGGTGGCCCAGCTTCAAGCCCTGAGGGGCTGAGGCTAAACGAGAGAGTGACTTTCCCATGGCGTGTGACTTGTCGGCCAATTTGAAGAGCATTTTCTTGGCCAGCGCTCTAATCCCAATGCTTGAGTAATGCCCTAAGACCAAATCGATGGGGCTCCGGGATATCCCGACCTGGCCGCAGCACACTGTAATGGCCTCGGCCCGGGTGACCTTCTCCCTGTCGGAAAATACATCTTTTCTGCAAGTCGCCAGCCGGCAAACATCACCCACAGCCAGCTTAGCCCAAACAAAGGGCTTTGAAATGGCCCACATAATGCATCGGAGGAAAACTGTTTTCCAAGTGTGTAATTCGTCCACTATTAACCTGCAGCTGCAGGGATGGCCCTGCCTTTGATTCCCTGCCTCGGCCAGGGCGACTCCTGTCGTGTGCCGCCACGCGTGGTGCATGGTGTTGGGCAGAAAGCAGAGGCTTGACAAAGTTGCTGAATGCTAAGGACCCCCTGGCCGGCTGGCTGGCACTCTGCCGGCTGCCTGGCTGCACCACAGGCCTGACCCGCCGTGGACCTTGCCTGCAGCGTGGTCCCACTGCAGAGGTTGTCCGGGTGTTCAGCTGGGTGGCTTGCGGCCATCTGGAGGTGGTACTTGGATGGGACTGACACAGACGCAGGGGCCTCCCACTTCTCTCTGACACAGAGGACTCGGGCCGTCCCGCTTCTGTCCTTGCTGAGGGCGTGGCGAGGCTGGGCGCCTCTGGGACAAGGGTTTCCCCTTTCTGGGCGTCACTTTTACTGTCTGAACAAAGGAATTGCACTTAGATTCCCTGGATTCTGGTTTTTTTCAGATGATTTCTCTGGTTTGGCTTAAGGAGAGCACATTATTTTTTAAGAGGCAGGAAGAAGAGGAGCAAAGACTGCCAACAGCTGGGGTGAATTCTTAGTCCTAAGCCCCAGCATAGGTGAGTATGGAAGGGGAGAGAAAAGAGAAGAATATTCTCATCACTCCCTGGCCCTCCCATCCTCATGTCTGCCCCCTTCTCATCACTGTTCTGGCTTCAGAAAGTTTTCCCATCTCTCCCCCCTCACCCAGAGCTGCGCTGGGCCTGGGGTTGAGGGAAGGAGGGCAGAGCGCAGAGGGCTGGGGACTGGCTCAGACTTCAGCAGGCTGTACTTACCAGGCCACAGAAGGCCTAGGGGCAAGGGGAAGACTGGTGGGGGTGCGGGGGGCTGGGAGCAGGTATGATAGTAAAGGCAGAGGGAGGTAGACCAGGTAGCAGGAGGCGGCCTGGGAGGCTGCACCAGTGAGGTTCCCAAAACCAAGGATGGGGCCTTCGGGTGCTGTGTTCAGAAGGGGTGTGGGCAGGGAAGGCACTTAGACACCATCCAGGCCACTCAACAGAGGCAGTTCCAGCCGCTCCTGCTCGGTCACCGGCACAGGTGTGGCTTCAGTCAGTCGGTGTCCAATCGAAGACTGAGGGCCTATTTCACCTAGTAAGCTCAGGGACTGTAAAGTGGAGAGGGGAAAACCCTCTCCACTAATTTTTCTAGGCCCAAGTGAGAGATTAAAAACCAGGAAAGCAAAAGTATGCGGCTATTCCCAAAGGCATAGACCTCCCCCAAGCTTTGGTTTTCAGCCGGCAGGAAGACGGCTCACCTGTGGGGCCTCTGGGAAACACTGTGCCGTCCGCGGCCCACTCCAGGCCTTCCCCGGGGGAGGGGGGGGGACCACGGGCTGCCTTGCCTGATAAGCTTGGGCAACAGGGGACGCACCACTCTTAAAATAATAGCAGGGACAAGGCCGGGACAGGAAAACAACTGCTTGAGAACTGTGCTTAATCAGGCCAGCTGTTTGTTCTACTAAATGTCAAATATTTGTGGAATAAATATTTCAAGACCAGACTATGAGTTCCACTAGATCCTGCAATCTCCGGGTGCAGGGGCCACGTCTGAGTCGTCCTTGTGTTCCTGGTACCTGGCACACAGTGGATGCCCCGTGCGTGCTTGTGGAGTTTATAAACAGAGGAGTGAATACATGAATGCAGAATGAGAGCTCCGGTGGAACAGAAAGAGCCCGCGTTTTTGACGTTAGATGCTTTCATTAAAATCTTGGTTGCAGGCTCGTGTGTTGTGGTGTAGAGGGTTCAGTCTCCACCTGTGACGCCGGCATCCCCTATCAAAGTGCCCAGTTTGAGTCCCGGCTGCCCTGCTTCCTAATCCAGCTCCTGGCTAACGCATCTGGGAAGGCCGCAGAAGATGGCCCAGGTGCTTGGGCCCCTGCCACCCATGTGGGAGGCCAGGGTGGCCATTTGGAGAGTAAACCAATACATGGAAGATACCTCCCGCCCCCAACCCCTGACCTTTCCAAGTAGACACAGAAACAAGCATTTTTTTAGACGTCCTTTTGGCATGGCTTTTTAGTGCGAAGGGCAAAGTGCTTTGTGTTGCTAAGCCAGTTTCCAGCGCGTGTTTCACAGGCCTGAATGAGCTGATTTATTTGAATTGGCCCATCTAACGCTCAACACACTGGATTCAATGAATGTGAACGGAACACAGTTTCATCTGGGGCTCTGGGCTTGGATATTGGTTCCACTTCGCGAGGCTCGCAAGTCCCTTAGCACTTCAGGTCCCCAGCCCAGGGAGATGCAGGAAGGAGCAGAACCAGCCGCTGCAAAATAACTTCTGCCAAGTCTGGCTGGGTGCTCAAGGAAGACCAGAGCTCAAGCGACATTGCACGTTAAGTGACCTGGCTAAAAACGACACATTTTGCTTTAACTTCATAGTCAGACTCAATCCCCTTCTCCCAGAAGCTGTCCAGAAGTTTGGGTTGACAGGACACACCAATGCAGCAAGACAACACCATTGAAAGGAGCTCTGTGGCTTTTACATTTGGGGCCGACTGTTCCCAGCATTTGAGCCAATGCTCAGCGAACAGCTGGGAGATTAGGTACCAAGGAAAAGGAAATGATTTGCGATATCCACGCCACGCTCCCTGCAAATCAGAGCGCTGTGACTTGGCAGGCTACCGCCTTCCTCCCCAGCCCTGCCACCAGCGCTGCTGAAACGCGTCTCCAGACGGGGCTGTCTTCAGAGCTGCTCCGAGCTGTTTCCAGTTCTCTCGCATTTGGTTTCCCCAGAAGCTTGTGTGAGGAAGGTTTGGCTTTGTTGTATTAAGCAAAATCACGGAGCTGGATGTCTCACGTGTCTGTCTAAGAAATACTGCAAATATATTGGCCGTGCCTTGGCATCCCGTAGTTTAGCTTACTTAAAAGTGGCACCTTTTGGGGAGTACAGTGGGCAGTGGAGCAGGAGTGGGGGGAGGGAGCTTCAGGAAGCTGCAACACATGGCCTGGGCCAGCCCCCTACCTCCGTGCAAAGAGACGCATCTCAACTGCTCGAAATAGAGAGCTGCCTGCCCTCCGGGGACTTCCGCCAGTGACCAGCTCGGCCCACTGCTCCCGTCCAGACTGAATCCCCTTGATCATCCAAAAGGCTTCCTCCCCGTCAAATCAATTCTCTCCACTTTTGTTTTCTGAAGTCCCTGGACTTCTTTGGTCTACTCAATACCTGTGTCAGTTTTCTTCTTAACTGGCCTTCCCCTGGAGACGATTAGAAGTGAAAACAGAGCTGCCGTTCCTGTCTCCCAGGCTTCTCCGGGTCACACCTGCTAAGCACTCCCTCACTTAGAAGGAAGCTGCTTTCCGCTCTCTGTGGCTGGTGCAAGTGACACGCAGGCAGATCACGATGCTGCCTCTGCTTTTGCCTGCACAGCCTATTCGAGTAGGGTTAAGGACTGAAAAATAGGCTCTTCTCTGCAGAGTAGGCTTCGATTGTCCACGAGGAGGTTGAGCTTAGGGAAGAAGGACAAGCATCCCTTCTGCAAACACTCCAGGGCTCCCGGACACTGCGGATCGATCGGCATAGCTTCCTCTCTTGCCCAGTTCTTTGTCTCTCGCCATATCCTCGTGTCCAGGATGACAGACGTGAGCGTGGAGCACACAGACATCAGGCGCCTGTTTGTTGTTGTTGTCGTTCTCAATGCACAAGCCTCTCTAACAGAGCACTTGCCCCCCTGGGGGTGTGTAGTAGCAAACCAGGCATTATAAAGGCACCGAGGAAAACAAGTGAGATCTTGCAGGGGCATCCGTTTTACTTGAAGATTTGGTGCTAAAACATCTCCTGATTAGAACAAACAGACACGCGGTATGGAGCAGAACGCAAAACTGCCATCAATTCCTGAGATAAAACATAAGACTTCAAAGAAAGGCTGCCGCTATGGTGGGACTGCTCCAGGCTGTGCCCCCAGCACCCCCGGAGGGACACTCCCAGGCTCCTCTGCCAGAGGGAACTTGGCGGGGCGGAGGCATGTGACAGGCACTGGGAGAGCCCACCTTGCAGAGGGGGCTGGCTGCCCTGCAGAGCAGAGTAGGGCGCCTCCCTGGCTCTGGAGCCCACCCAGAGCGTGTGGGGAAGCCCAGGCAGCAGAGAACAAACCAGAAGAGGGTGTGCCTAATAGCAGAGGGGCCTGGCGGGCTGCCGCAGGACAGCTCCACGAGGCTGCTCCCTGCTAGAGAAGGCCTAAAATAGCTGATTTCTCCTAGTCATGGAGCTGCAACCCCCCAGGGGCCTGTCATTTCCTTGGAAGAAGTGGGATGGATTATGGTTATCAGGCAAGAAGCAACGAACTCCCTTTTATTGCAGGCAAACTTAGTCCCCAGCTGCTCCCAGGGGACACACACACACACACACACAGCTGCTGTCCTCAGAGCCAGCCAGGAGGGGCAAGGGGAGAGCAAATGTGATTAATGGGGCCACCCCAGGGGACTTGCTGGATGGCAAGCAAACCTGCGGGTACCATGCAGCCAATTTCAGTAACAGGTTTAAGGGAGCCCTGAGCCTGGAGGGAATGTAGCTGACTCAGCCGTTCGCGGCGCCTATGCGTGCAGGGGGGGGGGGGGGCCCAGGAGGAAAGGGGCTGCACTGCGTTGAAGGGCCGGTGCCAGGGGAAGCCCGGCACTCCTGCCCCCCAGGCAGCAGCAGGGCCGAAGGGGGGAGGGGCAGGAATGCAGGGTTTTCTGGGGTGGGAGTGGGGCTGGGGTGCACATTTTCCATGCACCATCAGCTCAGTTCTCTGTCTTGGCCAGTGTCAGAACAAAACATATGAACTATTCCTAGAGGATTTTCTCGATTTCAAAGTGTTCGCATGAACATTATCACATTTAATCTTCATGGTGATTTTGTGAAGCAAGGTAAAAGAGACTTAGAGAGTTTATTGATTTTTTTTTTTTTTTGCCAGGAGACTGTAGAGGTGGAGTTGGGAACATGGACTTGGCCTTGCGACTGGCTGTTCTCCCCTCTTTCGGGCTGTCATCAGATGGGATGCCTGCGTTTGCAGTCAGGGTTGCTGAACGTTAAAAAAAAAAAAAGACCCAAGAGCACACCCCGGTAAGAAGGCGCTCCCAGCCTAGAGGGGCCAGGCCGTGCATCTTGGCTGCTCCATTTACTGTGTGATCTTGGACAAGTCCCTTAACCTCTGAGCTTCTGGAAGACAAAGAAGACGTCTGTACATCACAAGAATCTGTAAGCTAGCGTCCGTGACCTGCTTGGCACAAGAGCCAACACTGAGTAAGTTTTCCAGCAAAAAAAAAAAAAAAGTTATTACAAGTATTATTGCCACGCTTCTTTTTGAAGACACGAAAGCATGCAAGAGCTCCGAAAAGGATGAGAAAAGCTTTGCAGCATCTGCTCTGCCAGTGTCTCCTCAGAAGACACTCATCCAGAGACGGCAACAGGGAACATCCAAACCCCAGAATGACTCGTAACAACTCCAGATTTGTGCAGACTCTGCACCGGCACACCTCGGCCCGACAACAGTGGGGAAAGGAGCAGGAGGGGATCCGTTTGTGTCTCTTGGGCGAAATAAGCCGAGTGATCCCGTGGACCTTGGGGGCTACAGGGCCAGCTGGAGGAGGCAGGTCCGGCCTTGAGCCAGCCCTGTCGGGTGTGGCCTCTTCCCGGGCTCCCCCTCCAAAGTCTGCGGCGGGGAAGGCAGATCCTGTCCGGGGTGGGGGGTATTTTCCTCCTTGTGCCCTTGCACTAAGAGGATCTGGTCTTTCATGCCCTTCTGGGACCTCTGAGGACCACAGGGCCGAAGTGCCTGCACCGGACCTGGAAACGGAGGCCTCCTTTGACATACGGGGGCTCTGGGGCTCGGGGGGGGGGGGGGAATTCGCCCTGGAGCACCCATCCTTGCCACGTGTCTGGCGCGAGAGCCCCCCGGGGTGCCGAGCACCATAGCAGAGAAGGCTGCAGGCTGCAGGCGCGGGGCAGCGGGAGGTCGAGCCGCAGCTGCTGTGTGGCGCTCCGCCGCAGGCTCCCTGCCAGCCCGGGGCGAGCGCGCCTTCCCAGGCTCCCTGCGTCCTTGACCAGAAGCCGGGCACAATGCAAACAGGAGAACAATAGGGAGTGTGTGAGGGAGCCCAGCCGGAGAGGGCATTGATCATGTTTAAAAAAAGAAACACCCACCGAGGAGCGCACAGAAAAACCTTGCGGACGCACCAGCTGGCTGAGCTAATTAGCGCGGGTGAGCCGTGTCAGCCGCCAGCCCCGGAGCTGGAGCCGGCAAGCAAACAATCCGCTCAGCAAACACAACATCTAAGGAGGCACCAGAGAAGACAGCCACTGGCCCTCGCCTCTGAGGATCCGTGCGGCGCAGGCAAGGGGCGGTGCGGGGGCAGCCACCGCCAAGGAGCTCCGGACTGAAGCAAGCGGTGGAGGCTGGGGTCCCCCTGACCCCGCGGGGCCCAGGTGGCAGGGAGCAGTGAGAAGGCGAGTCCTTGTGCCCAGGGCCGAGCTGCTCCTTCCCTCCACCAAGGGAACCCCGTGGGCCCTGGTTCTGATTCAGCTTGGGTTTTTTTTTTTTTGGGGGGGGGGTCTTTGCCCCACCCCACCCCCCTACAGGATTCCCTCCCTGGAGGTTTACAGTCATGGGGGGGCGGGTAGGAAGCAGGGGGCAGTGTGGGGTCAGGGCCTGGAGGCCTCTCCTGGACAGGGCACACTGGGAAGCCACCTTGGTCTGGACAGTGAGTTAGTTCTGCTGGGGACCAAAGGATGTGGAGCAGGGTGCAGGCTGAGTGAGCAGGGCCAGTGTTGAATGACAGCTCCAATTGAATGATAGCTCCTAGGCCTGGCCTGCGGGCCTCTGGTGGGGAGAGCTGCTGCCCATGCAGAGAGAATGGTGATTGGACAGTGCAGAGTCCTAGTGCTAAAGAATTCAGGTTATTTGGGTTCAAAACTAGCCAAGAGTGCAAAGAGAAAGAGAAATGGATGGAATGAAGGAAGAAAGGGAGAGAAGGAGGAGGGAAGAGAGAAGGAAGTTATTGGGAGGGAGGGGAGGGGAGGGGCTTCCCTGCATCACATCAGCAGTCCCCACAGGACCTCTGGAGGTCAGTGCTTGGGCTCCCTTTTTAAAATTAAGGAAATGAGGCCCGATAGGTGGCACAGGGAGTAAATGGTGCAGTAGATTTAATGTGGCTGAATCTGAACGTCCAAGTTCGGATTCCTGACTATTGCACCCAACACTGCAGACAGGGCAAATATAATAAAAGTGCGGGATAGGTTGCACCCCTGCTAACTGCTGGGCTCACGCCTCTCCTTCAGTGCCCCCTCCCCTGCTGCTCAAGCTCCAGTGTTTTGCTCATGCCCACTTGGGGTCCTCTGATCAGCAGCACGCCTAGCTCAGGAGGTGACTTGGCTGTATTTCAGAATCCTCCCAGGATGCATGGGATAGAACAGAAGGGACTCTGGAATTGGATTCAAGAGACTGCTTGAGCCGCATCTTCCCTAACTCCTGTTTCTGTTGAGTCAGCTCATCCCTGTGGACCTCAGTTTATCATCTGTAAAATGGGGGTAATAGCAATTCATTATGAAGGGCGTATGTGACATATAAAAGTATTTCAAAAAACTCATGAAAAATGTACTTAAAAGTTAATTTTGACACAAAAAATAATTAATTAATTAATTTGAAAGGCAGAGTGACAGCGAATGCGAGGGACAAGGAGAGAGATTTTCTGCCCACTGGTTCTCTCCCTAAATGGCCACAACAGCCAGTGCTGTGCCAGGCTGAAGTCAGGAATCAGGAATTCCATCAGGGTTTCCCACGGGGGTGGTAGGAGCCCAGGCACTTAGGCCATCTTCCACTTCTTTTCCAGAGTGCATGTTAGCACAAGTTGGATCAGAAGTGGAGCAGCCAGGGCCTGAACCAATACAGGGTGTTGGCATCACAAGGCGGTGGCTCACTCCTCTGCTCCACAATGCTGGTCCCAGGCACAACAGACTTTTTTTTGAAATCTGTGCATACCGCGGTCCTCAAAAAGCTCACAGCAAAAAAGTATTATGAAAAACCTATACATGGATTTCAATACTTTTTGCACCGAAATAAGCTTGCCTTTTCAATCCATTTTCCACCAACCTTTTGAACTACAGACCCAAAGTAGTCCTCTTGAAACCATGTAGCACAAACATTATTAGGAAGTATCGTATTATTAAAAGAGAATTTCAGGGGGTTGAATGTATTTCTCTTTTTATTTTTACAATTACACAGTGAGCTGCTCTTCAGGGGTGTGTTTCCAGCACCAGGGCACAAGGATCAGGGAGATACACAGGGGCTGGGGCTCTCTCTGGTCCCTCAAACCCATTGTCTGCTCACCCTTCCTCCTCATCGTCCCGGGAACAGGAGGCCCCGGGCAGGGGGCACGAATCAGGTGCCACTGTGGATCGCTCCCTTTCAGCTGGACTTGATCATGCTTGTAAATGTACCATGGGAACGTGCTCATGTTCATTTCCATCCATTTTTTGCTTTCACGTCTCAGTCGATAGTTTTTGGCAATGCCGTTGCAACACCATGAACTGCAGACGGGAAGTAAGACCCATCCATTTGTGCTGGTACAAGCTAAAGATTTTCTATAAAGTGCCCACGTCTCCGGGCTAGGGGAATGGATTTCACTGCAGGAAAAAAAAAAATATTGTGAGGTGAGAGAAGTGCAGCAAAGGAAAATATTGGCCACTTTAATGATTTACAGGAGCATGAAAAACTCCCCTGCCTGCTGAGATTTCATATTTCCCCTCCTGCCAGGCAGGGAGCTGGGCTAGGGGGTCTGACCTGAGCTGTTTCACGAGGAAGCACGAGAAATCCAAGGATGGCCCCTTCCTGAAAAGTCTGTGGGCTCCAGGTGAGGCCCTGTCTGGGCCAAGGCAGACGAGCTGGGCTGGGAGAAGCAATGGGAAAGGAATCAAGGGCATCACACCTCTGAGGTGTGACTACCTGTTGCTGCACAGAGCGTGGGACGCTGGCCCTGGAAGAGAGCTTGAAAAAAACTGACGACGCCTGAGGCCCACAGTGATGTTCCCAAGGTTGTCCAGGAACGGGGATGAGAACCAGACTTTTGTTCGTCAGCTTTTTGTCACAAGGAAATACCAACGACAAACTGCTTAGGAAGGCAGGAGGCTTGTTTTGGTTCATGGTTTTGGAGGTTCACGGGGCCCCTGGGTTTGACCATCCGGTAAGGCCCAAGGATGACAGTGGCACAGCGTGTGCAGAGGAAGGGTCCCAGGGAGATGGGCTGGGCCCGGCGTGGCTTTGTGACCAATTCTGTCCTGCGAACTGCCTTCCTTGCCAGGGCATGGCCCAGTGACCTGGGGGCTTCCCCAGGCCCACCCCCCAGACATCATAATTGGATTTCGTTCCCACTCTCTCAGTACTATCCGCTTATGATGCTGGAATTTAACCATCTGCATAAGTTTGGGAACCATATCCTATTCAAACCATTCCCTAGGCCAACTGTTGCTATTGTTACTGTTATTGTTAATATAATCACACCAAGAAAAATCCTACCGAGGGCTCCCTCTGAGCCAAGAACTGTACTAACAACTTTACATAGATCATTGCGTTTAATTTCCATTATTCACTCTTGAAGATCTGTGATATCCACCGCAGATGAGAACTCGGAGAGATTAAATGACTTATTTAGATCATAGATTTTAGCCCAAGTCTGACTCCAGAATCCCTGTCAACATCACTTGCTAGCAGGTACTTCTAGACAGCAGGCAATGTAGGAAGAGACAGTAACAAACAGCACTCCTCAAAAAGCTGCCCATAGCCGGCGCCGCGGCTCACTAGGCTAATCCTCCGCCTTGCGGCGCCGGCACACCGGGTTCTAGTCCCAGTCGGGGCACCGATCCTGTCCCGGTTGCCCCTCTTCCAGGCCAGCTCTCTGCTGTGGCCAGGGAGTGCAGTGGAGGATGGCCCAAGTGCTTGGGCCCTGCACCCCATGGGAGACCAGGATAGATACCTGGCTCCTGCCATCGGATCAGCGCCGTGCGCCGGCCGCAGCGCGCTACCGCGGCAGCCATTGGAGGGTGAACCAACGGCAAAAGGAAGACCTTTCTCTCTGTCTCTCTCTCACTGTCCACTCTGCCTGTCAAAAAAAAAAAAAGCTGCCCAAACCCGCCAGGAAAGAAACACAGTCAAAAATAACTGGCTTGGGCAGATCAGAGGATGGGAGCTCTGGAGCAAAGCCCAAGATGGTTAAATGTAGAGGGCGAACAAATGGGAAGCAGCCCCTTCCCTCCACAGTTGCAGTAATTCGAATGGCTTGCAGCAGTGAGTAGTGGGAATTGAGCTATTAATAAAGGGAGCCGGCAGAATGATTTACAATCAGACATTAATATGGAGATTTTCATAAACACAATAATTCACACCCAAGCAGAGTCGTAAATGTAGAGTTGCATTAACTATTCTAGTTGGCATGGAATGTCACACACAGTGTGAAATTGAACATTCCATTGTACTGTAATAATGGACTAATGGAAAAATTTTTCTTGGGGGGTGCAAGGAGGGGAAGTGGGCAACCAGATACTTCATATTTCAAACTTGCTTATTCCTGGCAGGCTCTATCCCAAGGCTCTGCCCTTGCCTTGTGCATTTTAAAAACTAAGGTTTTGATACTAGAATAATTTCAGATACGCAAAATGTTAGAAAGACAGGAAGTCCAGAGAGTGTATCCTTCGCCCCGGATGCTCTACTTGAACACCTTATACACCTGGGCATATTGAGCCTGGTACGATACTGCTGACGAAGCTCCAGATTTCGCCAGTCTCTCCATCCCAGTCCTTTGTCTCCTGCTCCAGGATCCCGGCCAGGTGACCCCTGGCATTTAGTGGTCACGTCTCCTCGGGTGCGGCTCTGGGATGGTGTCTCTGTCTTCCCATATTTCTCATGACCTTGCCAGTCTTAAAGGGTACTGGGCAGGTATTTTGTGGAACGCGCTCAGTTGGAGTCCGTTTGATGCCTTCTTCCTTCTACAGCGAGGGTTGGATTTTGGCAAAAGCGACTGCAGAGCTGGATTGCCCTTGGCTTCCCATCGGAACAGGGGCATATTACGTCCACGTGACCGCTGCCCCACGCCATTGACCTTCATCACGCGTGGAGGCGGGGGGTTGCCGATGAGTTTCTCTCCAGGAAAACCACTGTTCATTCCCTCTCTATGTGCTGTTCTGTACGGGGGGAGGGTCTGCATCTATGCGTTGTCCTAGCCTTTATGAAAGTTAACACTAGATTGAACTCTACAGTTTATAAAATCCCCTGCCTTCTTAAGCATATCATTATGAACACAATTTGATGTGTACTTGATCACTTTGCGCTGTAAGGAAATGCTAGTTTCTAGATTGTGTGACCTTCCCTCGGTCCTTCCCTGCCTTGTTCTTGTCACAGAGACTGGCCGCTGGTCCTTATGGATGGAGTCTCTCCCTCCCCACTGTCCTGTCACTCCTCAAATGCATGGTTTTCATTTTTTCCACCAATATACACTTAACTTTCAATTCCAGTTTCCACGAACTTTTGAAGTGCCCTCGGGTTCTCTCTTGCTTTCTCTTAGTCCTTCTTCTTTCAACATTTTGTTTATGTATTTTCATTTTATGTGAAAGGCAGACACACGTGGACTCAGGGGTTTCTGTCCTCTGATTCACTCCCCAAATGTCCACAGCAGCCGGAGTGGGGCCAGGCTGAAGTCAGAAGCCTGGAACTCTACCTGGGTCTCCCCCGTGGGTGGCAGGGACCCAAGGACTTGAGCTGCTTCCCACCTCCTGTGCTTCCCACCTGCACCTGCTGTGCATTAGAAGGAAACTGGGTCAGAAGCAGAGGAGCCAGGACTGGAACCCAGGCCCTCTGAGGTAGGAGGCAGACATTCCAAGTGGCATCTTAACCCCTGCACCAAACACCTGTCCCTCTTCTTCCTCCTCATTCTTTTTTAAAGACTTATTTATTTATTTGAAAAGCAGAGTTACAGAGAGGCAGAGAGAGAGCGAAAGGTCTTCTATTTGCTAGTTCACTCCCCAGATGACTGCAACAGCCAGAGCTGTGCTGAAGCCAAGAGCCAGGAACTTCTTCCAGGTCTCCCACATGGGTGCAGGGGCCCAAGGACTTGGGCCATCTTCCACTGCTTTCCCAGGCCATAGCAGAGAGCTGGATCGCAAGTGGAGCAGCTGGGACTTGAACCAGCACCCATATTGGATGCCGGCACTGCAGGCGGCGGCTTTACCCATTATGCCACAGCACTGGCCCCCTTTCTCCTTCTTAACTTAACCATTGCATATCTGTCTCCACTTCATTCTCAGCCTCTCTTCCTTTGCTTCCTCCTTCTGCCCCAGCAGATGCACAGTCAGGGTTCTCTCTGCTCCTAGGTGCCCCTTTCTCACCAAAATTTCCCTTTGCAATCTCATTTGCTAGGTGGTTTCCATCAGCATCATTGTGTAGACTTTTCTTAAGTCATTATCTCCACCTCTGGCCCATCTCTATGGGTATAGTGCCTCCATCTCAACCCTCTTCTGGCCACCTCTACCTTCTGCTGTATCTCAGACTAATCACCTGTTAGTTAGGGTATTGTTGTGGCTACTTTAACATAAACCAAAATAACAGTGGCATAAATAATAGATAAGGCTTGTTTCCCTCCTACATGAAAATTGGAGCTGGTCGAGGTGTGAGTGGTGTGGGGGTAGGGACAGCCCTGCCAAGACCCCATGTTGTTCCAGCTCTGCTGCTTTGGATGGCGCCTGGGCCTGCGGGGGGAGAGGGGGGGAAGCTGGCTCTCCTTGCTACTACTTCTTTGTGCAGACCTTTGGGAACTAGAAGGAAGAAAGGGAAACAAGTAGCTTTTATTAGGGGAATGAACTGGAAGTGGTGCACATCACTCTGCTCACATCCTATTAGTCAGAACTTAATCACTTGGCAACAGTCAGTTTTTCACTGGGAAATGAAGTCTGGCTATGTGGCTGTCAGTACAACATAGAAGCAAATGAATATTGGGAGAAGGAACAATCTCTAAAATGAAAGCCACCATTTTGTTACTTTCCCTACTGCTATAACTCCTGCCCTGACCCACTTCTCCTCTTGTCTTCTTAGGAAATGCTATTATATTGCCAATGCCCATTTTAGTACCCAAGATTGGAAACCTGTACATCTATGGTATCTCTTTTTTTTGAAGATTTATTTTATTTATTTGGAAGGCAGAGTCAGAGAGAGAAAGGGGGGGGGGATTCTTCCATCCACTGAGTCACTCCCCAAATGGCCACAATGGCCAGGGCTGGGCTAGGCTGAAGCCAGGATCCAGGAGCTTCTTCCAGATCTTCCATGTGGGTTCAGAGGGCCAAGGATTGGGCCATCTTTCACTGCTTTCCCAGGCCATTAGCAGGGAGTGGAATTGGAAATGGGGCAGCCAGGATTCAAACTGGCACCAATATGGGATGCTGACGCTGCAGGTGGTGGCTTTACCCACTGTGACAGACCACCGGTCCCAACACATCCTCTTATTATTACGCCTTAACAGCTTCTCTCATACTTAAGATTTCCTCTCCCTTTTTACTAACACTATGCAAATTAGGCTTTCATTAACTCTTAACTGGAGTCTTATAATAACTTTATAAATGGCTCCAAATCACAGTTCATATGGCTGCAGATTAATCTTAGTCAACATAGCTCAACTCTTCAGCCCTACTCATGAATTTTCAGTGCCTCCCTATTGCCAACACAACAAAATCCAAATTCCTAAGGCCTTGTTCAACCTGTCCCAGACTCTGATTCACCTTTACCCTTTCCATTCTGTTCTACGCTTTCTGCATTCTCTCTTCCATGACAAATCTTATCCCAAGCCCCACTCCCTGCTACTTCATCATAATCACAGGGTAACAGCTAACATGTATTGATTTCTAGCTTTGCGCCAAGCAGAGTTATGCACACCAGTTCATTAAATACTCACAACAGGAGTGATGTAAGCAAGATGGCAGAATAGAACTTTCCAGGGCTTATACTTGCAGAAACATCCTTTTGAACAACTCCACATGCATGCAAATACCTCCACTAAGGAAAATAGGTGAGAGACTGCACCCCTTGTAACACACGAGTGAGAAAAGACACATGGAAAAAGGTAGAGAGGACAGTTTCATAGTGCCTGATTCGTCCCTTCTCCAGCTCCAAGTGGGAGAGAAATACCCTTTACCTGGGGGAAGAAGAGTAAAGCAAGCATTGTACCTTGTATTAGACCCTAACACTGGGCTGGGCCTGCCCCAGCTAAACCAAGCACTAGACAGGTCCTAGTGGCCCTAGATTCTAGCCCCCCACCCTCCCAGCCCTGCCACTGCCACAGACCCAGCCTCTAATGCACTCTAGTGCAAGACCAGTCCTGTAGACTCACACTCCATCTCCACCGGAGGCTCCAGGCCTGCCTCCCCACACGCTGGCCCCGGCAGCTCTAGGCTTTTATCCCACAGACACAGAATTCAAATGCACCTCTGTTCCAGCCCCAGACTTCAAGGCCTCTCCAGTACCAGGTTGATACCTACAGACTCCACTCCGGAGCAGCCTACAGTTCCAAGCCAGCCGCCCAATTGACCTCATAGGCACAGGCTGCAGATCCACCCCTTGGACTCAGGCTCCAGGACAGCTCTCACAGCCCAGGCTCCCGGCTAGCACCCAGGATCTAGCCTCTAGCTCCATTCTAGTGCCAGATTGGCATCGTGGACCCCAGCTCCATGTTGATCTCCATGGCCTCAGGCACAAGGCTGGCATTTGCAGATCCAGGTTCCAGAAGAAAAATCTACAGCCCCAGGCTTTAAGAGATTCAGAGTTCAGACCTGGTCCCAAAGCCTCAGGCTCCAGGTGTGTTCCAGGAGATCCCAGTTCCAGGCTCGCCCCTACTCACCCAGGCTCCAGGACTGGCCATGTGGACTCAGGTTTCAGTTAGTCCCTGTGGCCCCAGGACCTAGGCCTGTCCCCCACTGACTCATGCTCATGTCAGGTCAACACCCATGCATTCAAGCTCCAGGCTTGTCCCCATGGACCCAGACTTTAGGCCCAGCCCAGCACCTGGCCATCTCCAGAAAATTCAGTCTAACTTCCCCTCAACACTAGACCAGCCCCCAAGGACCTGGACTTTAGGAAGGCTCCTGTGGATACAGGGTCCAGCCCTATCCTTATGGATCCAGGTTCTAGGGTTACCCTAATAGACTCAAGCTCAAGGCCTAGCCAGTGGACACTGGTTCCAGACTCAACCTTATGAACCCAGGCACCAGCCTTGCCCATCTAGTCACCCAGACACCAGGCCAGCCACCTGAGGACTGTCAGACAGCCTGCCCGGAATGCCTGGACAGACTGACTGAGGTATCCCTCCTGGAATCAGTCTTTAAAGATGGCAGTAAGTGCCTACCTTCGTGTGCAGACACCAAGGCATGGCCACCAGGGTCCTGAACAATCAGAGAAACACAATACCACCAAAAGAACAAAATAAAATCCCTGTAAGCACCTTTAAACTTCAAACATTATGAGCTACTTAACAAATAATTCCAAGTAATAGTCTCAAAGTAGCTCACTGAGCTACAAGAGAATACAGATAAATGAACAAACAAAAACAAGAACAATATACACAAACAGAATGAGAAGTCCAGCAAAGAGATAGAAACTATAAAAAAGAGCCAAATGGAAATTCTGGAGCTAAAGAACCCAATGATATACCTTAAATTTCATATTGAGCTTCAAAAAAGGAATTAATCAAGCAGAATTCATGAGCTTGAAGATGGGTCACTTGAAAGTACCCAATCAGAAGAACAAAAAAGGAAAAAAGAATGAAAAGCAGTGGAGAAAGCTTAAAGGAATTATTAGACACCACCAAGAAAACCTCTATATGCATTATGAGTGTCCCAGAAGGAAAGAGAAAGAGAAGTGGCAGGACACATATTTAAAGCAACAGTGACAGAAAGCTTTCCAAATCCTTTAGTCCAAAGAACCCCAAGTAGAATTAAGTACAGAGATTTTCACTGAGTTAAATATATGGATTTTATAATTCATGTCTCAAAAGTCAGACAAAGACAATTTTGAAAACCTCTAGAGAAAAGTAATTAGTCACATACAAAGGAATGCCCAAAAAACTTGCCAATGGATTTCACATCATGAACCTTGCAGACCAGGAGGGAGTAGGGCAATATCTTCAAAACAGAAGATATTAAAGAAGAACAAGAAATTCCATCCAGGAATACTGTGTCTGGTAAGACAGTGACTCAGAAACGAGAGAGAGATGGACTTCCCTGAGAAACTAAAGGTGGGGTTTATCACCACTGGACTTGCTGGTATGAGAAATGCTAGGGAGCATTCTTAAAGGTGACATAAAAGAACATTAATTAGTAACATGAAAGCATAAAACACACTGCTAAAATCCAATTTCTCTATAATCAATACATCTGTTTTGGCAGAAAAATACAAAATCCTCACAATGACCCCGTAAGATAAATGATTATCATAACTCTTGTACAGATCAGGAGAGGCTCTAAGGAGCAAATTATCCCCAACCCCGTGACCAGAATGTGGCAAAGGTTTTGTCTGAGGCCTGTGTAACTCCAGGCCTGTGCTGCTCTCCCCAGACTGCGCCATCTTGTGTCCCGTGTCTCTATTCAAGATGCTCCCTCCATGAAAAATCATCTTTTCCCCTATGGGCTTCTCACTGTCTTCCAGTACCTGCCTTGACCGCCTCTTCTCCCGTGAAGACGTCCTTAAACACCCGGTGAACCGATGCCTCCGTCCTCTCTTTCCCACAGTCCCAAGCCTGCATCTTTCAACACTCAGCATCTCCTATCTGTGATAGTGCTTTGTAGACACGTCTTAATTTCTCTAGATTGGTTCCTTACCTCAAATTCCTTTCCATCTTTGGTCATGAAGTAAATGTAGGCTTTCATCGAGGCGCATCTTGGCTGAATGACCATGAAGAAAATCCCCCACTCTCTACTTGGGCTTGCTGCTCTTCTTTTCCATCACGGGATATTCCTATGTTATCATGCTCAGGTGCATCTCTCCCTCAGATTAATGGAAATTATCGACATATTGTATGTCGGTCTCATTCGCTGCATGTGCACTTTGGGGGATCGGCGACATGCCTTTGTCTTCCTTGCATCTATGTCACCATATATGTTGGGTATTGAAATGTACTAGTTTGTTGAATGACTCACAAAAAAATCAGTAACAGTGTGATACCTTAATACGGTGATGTCAGCAGGGTCTACTGAAGTTCATAGGGATTATTGCTTATATTAATGATCCCATTTTACTATGTTCCCTTCAGTCTGTTGTAATTTCAACCTATGGTGAGAATATCTGCCCCTATCGGCTCCTCTCCCAAAATGGCTTTATTGAAAATTCTCCTAATAGAGGAGTCTGGATACAAATAAGAAAACCAACACGGCCAATAGTGTTAGAAGAAGAGCACAATAATTTTTTTAAAAAGACTTATTCATTTTATTTGAAAGAGTTACATGTCAACGCTGTGGCTCACTTGGCTGATCTTCTGCCTGTGGCGCCAGCACCCCGGGTTCTAGTCCCGGTCGGGGCGCCGGATTCTGTCCCGGTTGCCCCTCTTCCAGTTCAGCTCTCTGCTGTGGCCTGGGAAGGCAGTGGAGGATGGCCCAAATGCTTGGGCCCTGCACCACATGGGAGACCAGGAGAAGCACCTGGCTCCTGGCTTCGGATCGGTGCAGCGCGCAGGCTGCAGCACGCCGGCCGTGGTGGGCGTTTGAGGGGTGAACCAACAGAAAAGTAAGACCTTTCTCTCTGTCTCTCTCTCTCACTGTCTAACACTGTCAAAAAAAAAAAAGTCAGAGTTACAGAGAGAGAGAAGGAGAGGTAGAGAACGAGGTCTTCCATCTGTTGGTTCACTCTCCAATTGGCCGCAACCGCCAGAGCCGTGCCAATCCAAAGCCGAGAGCCAGGAGCCTCCTCTGTTCTCTCACATGGGTGCAGGGGCCCAAGCACTTGGGCCGTCCTCTACTGCTTTCCCAGGACATGGTAGAGAGTTGGATCGGAAGTGGAGTAGCTGGGGCTCGAACCAGTGCCCATATGGGATGCTGGCACTGCAGGCCTGGGCTTTAACCCACTGTACCACAGCTCCGGCCCGCACACAATAATTTTGAGTGGATTTCAAGGCTTCTGGGTCCATACATTTTGGGAATTTTGTAAATGTGGCAGCAGCAACTCTTGTACCTCACTCAATTATTTTGGCCCCATTTCTGTTTCTCAGTCTTTTTAGGGACAACATGGCTCTAAGATTCAGATAAGATGGCCAGAATCAACTGGAATTCACCATGCACCATCTTGTTCTTCCTTTGAGTAGGGTGTTTTCATTTGACTGGGACTGTTCTAGGCATATGCTCTTTGCATTCACGCATTTTATCTCATTTGATCCCCAGGAGATCCCTTTGCAGCTGATATATTATCTGAATTTTACAGATAATGAAAGAGATAGTGGAGGTTAATGGCCACATCTAAGGCCACACAGTCCATAAGCAGTTGAGTCGTGCTGTAAATCAGGTGTCTTCACTCAAAATCCCGTGTTCTGTTCTCCATCCTTCACTTTGCTGCACATAATTTTGCTATGGGAAAATTATATTTGTCTAAACCAGAGCTTTTTCAAACTGCAGGTTGAAACCTACATGCTGGCCATGAAATAAAGGTAGTGAGTGACAAGCAATGATTAGGCGCTAGAGTGAGGATGGTCAGAGAGTGGGAGAGCCAAGAGAAAGACGCCTAATCATGAGCATTCCCTAGAGTTCTCCATGAACTTCCTGTCCTCCTGCTCCATCCCCTTTGCATGACCCCATCTCTAGCCATCCTCTGAAAACCAGTGATCCCTGGATCAGTGCGTCTCGCCCTCAGTCCCGCCCCCACCTGCAGCCTCACGTTTAACCACCTACAGAACCTCTCCCCACAGATGCCCATGGGTCCCTCAGAACCAACACGACTAAATGAATGCATTTATCGTACCTTCGAACGTCCTCCCTTCCTGTGTCAGCGAGGGGCGCCTCCATTCACCAGCCAGCCAGACTAATAACCTGGGAGTCCTTCTAGACTCTTCCCTGTCTCTCATGCCTCAGCATCTAATCGATGGCCGCCGCCTGTCAATTCTGCCCCCCCTAGACTTCTCGCAACTGTCTGCTCTGCCACTTTCTTGGTTCACAGCCTCATTATCTCTCATTGAACCATTGCCTCCATTATCTCCCTCCTCCACGTTGCTACCACATGCAAACCTAACCAAGGCGGTTCTCTATGTAAATCATCGCAGGGCTCACTCAAGTGTGGACCAAGAGCCACGTGTCTCAGCATTACCTGCAAGCCCCTCCCTTCTCACTCCTGTCACTCCTGCCTCCTTCCCTCTCCCCTGCCCCCTGTCGGTTTAGGTTCACCCCAGCCTGCAGCACACCTGCTAAGCTCCTTTGTCCCTCCTGGGGACACACATACTCTTTCCCTAGCCTTCAATACTTCTCTCCTTCCTTAGCCTCGTGCACCTGCTAAAATTCTATTTCAGGTGGAATCCCACTTGTTACTGCCTCCTTCAAGGTTCCTTTCCTTTCGACTCAGCACGTGTGTAGATATTCCTGGTGTACCCATAGCTTTGGGACATCCCCTGTATCCTTTCTGCCTCGAGAGGACTACATTGTAATTGATTATTTGCATTTCAGATTCTGGAATCCTACTATGAACATCTCAAGAACTAGAAATTTGCTTAGCCACTTTCCTGTGCCCCAGGCACTGGCTTATAGTAGGTGTTCAATAATGTTTGTAAAATAAATGAAGTCTCAATTCTGCCGTTCACTTGCTGTTACTTGGAGCGACTCCCTTAAACGTGCAAGCTTTATTTTCTTCTTCTGTAAGTGGTTAGAAACTAACAGTTACCAAGTGCTCCCAAGCATTGGGTCCTACACTGTGAGTCTCTAAATATGCATTCAATTTTCATCCCCAAGCACAGAAATAGGAACGATTCTCCATCTTGCAGGCACAAAACAGGAGACTGAAAGAAACAAAGCAAACGGTCCACGGTTGGACAGCCCACAGAGGTCAGACCCAGGATTTGAACTTAAGTCATTTGATCCCAGAGCTCTTTCCACTACAGCAACCTGCCAATAAAATGGAGAAGAGAGTATCGACCTCACTGGGATTAAATGTGATAATGTATGTGAAAGCACTTTATAAACTGTTAAACGCCAACAAAATGTGAGATGATATTATTGTCATTAAGATCTGCCATGGTCTGCATATCATGGTCAGAATTCTCAGTAACTGAATATTGGAAATCATTCAGTTGTAGCTGGCTGCAAAGGCCTATGGGAGTCAGATGTCTCTCTGGGGCTAGCTCCACACCCCCAGCTTGTGGATGCAAATAAACAGCCACGGTACAACAGGAGGCCCAGGGGAGTGCAGGGAGGAACGTGTGCTTGTCAGTTACAGGTTACAGCACCCTCCAATGTCCCGGTGACACCGCTGTGTGTTAGAATCTTCGGGCAGCTTTGTTGTCGCAGCATGCCATTTAGAAGCTTGGCATTGTGTTTAGGGTCACGAACTGTGCTGCTTTTAGCTGCTGCCACCAGTTTGTGAATCACCCTGTTTACAATCTTTCAGATGCTATCTGGGTGGCGTGCCTGCAGGATGGCAGCGATATACGGCAGGACCTGCACCGAGGAGACATCAGGGAACCACCATGAGAGGCAAGAATCACGGTCAAAATGTATTGAACTTGACCGGCTGTTTAGCCAACCGAAAGCCATCTGGAGGTCCTGAAAGGCTAGCTGGCCAAAGGCAAGTGACAGCCACTGGCTCCGCTCCCAACAGGGCTGCTTTCTGTGACTGGGGGTGAGGATGATGGGAAAGGCAGTCTTGTACTTCTCCTGACTTGGTAAACTGCCTGGGCAGTAGAGGGTCAGCGCCTTAATTTTCCTGTCGTCATTCGAACCCTACTTCATTCCACCTAGCATCACTGTGTGCTAATGTCTCTTGTGTTTTATTGCTACAAAAAAACATACTCAAGGCTGGGCAAATCACGGGCACCTCTGAGTTAATGCTTGTTGCCCCTCGTTTGCGGCACCTTTTCTTGGGGTCCGTCACCCTCCTACATCCTCTTCCAAACTCAGTTCACTTTCTTCTCAAGAAAGAAAAAAAGCGGGGTGGGAGGCCTTTACAGTGAAGCCATGGAGAGACATTCCACTGGTTATGGAATCGAATCTTGAACAAGCTTTCTTTATTTCTTAGAAACTGTGAAATGTGACCTCCGGTGATGAGTAAGAACGAATCCAAGCCTGTGTGCTAAATAAAGCAAACGCCTTTCAGTTTCATCCTTGCAGAGTCAGCTCCCTCGGCGCACTGTGCAGCTCCGTCCCAGAGATGGTCGCCCGTGATCAGCGTGGGAGTGCCGTGGCTGGGACTGGAGCTGGTGGAACTGAAACATTGACAGCTTGCTCTGCTAAACCACCAGTATTCTAGAGCGTGCTAAGACATCGCAGGAGTCTGGCTTCCACACCATAAATACATAATTAGTCATCCTGGTTCATCAACAGTGAGCCTGAATATCAACTTGTTTTCAATTTCTTCTGGGCCAGAAACATACCTCTCTTTCTCTGGTGGATCATGGAAACTCCAAAGGCCACGTGGTCATCCCTTGCACATGGTCAGACGAAATAGGACCAAGAGGTAGAAGACACTTAACTGTTGTCTCCTTTATCCTAAGAACGTCCCATGCTGGCTTGCGGGACTTCCGTATTTACAATGGACAAGGCTATGTGTGTGTGTTGCTATTTGAAAGATGGCAGCAGTGAGGCTTCAAGGGACTCTCTGTAGGCTGAGAATTTTCTAAGAGGAAGAATGGAACCTAATACTTCTTGTTCCCTTCCCCAGCTCTCCACTAAGGCCCAGGCTGTTTTGAAACAATGCCATAGGGTAAACACTTAGAGTTCTTTGGTCTTCTTGCCTCCATCTTTGATAACAATTGCTTGGATTTGGGAGAGCTAAGGGCATCTGTAAGGAACCAAACCTTGTAAACCCGGCGCCAGAGTTGCACCCCTGAGATGCTGGGAGCGCACAGATAACAACGGCAAGCTGAAGCTAATAGCCCAGCAGGGCTCGTGGCCGTGCTCTGAGCTGGCATCCAGACCCATTGTGGTGTTACTTACGGAGATGACAGATTTACTGCGGCTCGACTTAATAAAACAACATTTATGGGGATATCTTCACAATTAGAGCACACTTCGGGTCATAAATATGCCCTGTCTGGTGTTGCATCATCCGCGTTACCCTTCCTTCCAACGCTGCTGCCCTTTAGAGACTGACAAGAGTTCCAGCAGGCAAAACGCCGCCGGGATGCAGGAGAAGCACCCTGCTAAGGACTGGGGGAAGCTCCCTAGGTGTCAGGAGATAATTGTAGCTCATGTCCTATTCCTCTGAATATTTCCATCACAAAGGCTTAATTGTCATCTGGGTCTCCATCAATGGGGACAGGCAGGTGCAGGTTGGCTAAGCAACCTCTCGATTTTCACCCATGTGGTCCTGTACACTGCTGCCTGTCTCCTGGGGCCTCCCTTTGTTCATCCCTAAAGCCTGAGAGTTGGGTTCCTGATCTCCAAAAGTCTAGATTTAGACGTTTGTATCTTTGAGATCATTCACTCAACAATCTTATATGGAAGCCAAGCATTTAGTGAGCATGATTTGGGAGGATTATTTCTGAATTTCCCAGCTTTGAAGTCCACCTAACCCCCATCTCTGCCTCCCATCCCCGGTAGCAGATAGTGTCTGGTGGCCGGAAGTCACTGATCTCCCAGACGTGGAATGCCACAGGGGTGGAATGGTACCTTCAAAGTCTTGTGTCTCTTGGAAATGTCTATGGTAGTTTTCTGCAAGATCCCCATGATGAGGGTAGAATTACTATGGAGGCAAATAGTTGATGGATGGTTTCACTCTGCAGAGCAACTCACCAGATGGTTCTGGAGCTGTAGATGTAACCGGGGTCAGGACTGTTAGAAGCATGTATGTGTGTAGGCAAGCCCGGCCTCGGTTAGAGTCACAGTGACCAGCTGGGAAGTGAAAAATGTAACCAAACAATAGGCTGCTTTCCTTTCATCATGCCAAATAACCAGTTTCACTGACTTTCTTTTCCTACTGACTTAATTGCTTTCTTGACCAGCGTGACTCACTTCACAGATTGCTTCCAATCATGCAAACACAGCCCGCGAGTCATGGCTCCTCTTCCCCCCGCCCAGGGAGGTGGGAGTGCAGAAGCCCAGTGACTCACCAGACGCCAACAGCCATGTGATCATGCCTCATCACACCCTCCTTCCCAGGGCACTTGCTGCAGACACTGTGAGGCAGCAACACACGCATTCTCTCCCTCCCATCCCGCGCCCCCTCCACCCCGCGTCACCACATCAGCCTAGTATGGCCAGGATGGACACAGTGAAACTCAACAGGCTGGGGATCTGGAAACTTTGTAAATAGCCATTTGCCCGGGACAAATTGGTCCCATTAATAAAGAAAACTGCCAATTTCATTGATTTGCTTGTCTTCTGGTTCACTTGCTTCTCTTCTCAGGATGCCAAGCTCTGTGTCCAATCATCCTAGCAGCTGTAACAGATCTGGCCTGAATGAGTTTCAAGGAGCCCAGCTCTGTGGAATGGGGGTGGGGGTGGAGTCCAGAGTTCAGTTGGGCAGAGGATCACAGATGTGCATCGAAGGGGGCCACTGAAGCAAGAAAGGCCTGAGGTGGTTAGAGTGAGCCAAGCTCGCAAGCACCAAGATGTAGGGAGGTTGTATACAGAGATCAAGCCTGGGAACAGATGAACAAGAGCATGGGCCTACAAAATGCCCGAGACATGCAATTGTTCTGGGTGGCTAGTTTTCTTTCTTTTTTTTAAAAAAATTTTTTTTTATTTGAAAGGTAGAGTTACAGATTGAGAGGAGGAGGGAGAGAGAGATATCTTCCATCTGCTGGTTCACTCCCCAAATGGTCACAACAGCCAGGGCTGGGCCAGACGGAAGCCAGGAGCTAGGAGCTCCTTCCAGGTCTCCCACGTGGGAGCAGGAGCCCAAGGAGTCAGGCCATCTTCCGCTGCTTTCTCAGGCACGTTAGCAGGGAGCTGGATCGGAAGTGGAGCAGCTGGGACTCAAACCGGTGCCCATAGGGGACACTGACATTGCAGGCGACTCTACCTGTTGTGCCCCTGGTGGCTAGTTTTCTGTGAGGCCCTGGCCTCTGTGACATGGGAGGGCTAGTCTTGTGGTATTAGAGCTGAATGGGTTACTATCCTTTTCACTAAGTTGTAGGAACTAAAGCTGAACATACCCAAACCTAGAATTCTAGTCATCTCACTCCTGACTACATTCAAATGCATGCATATTATATATATATAGACATACATAGAGACATACATACATACATGTATAATATATGTAATATATATGTATATGTATATATGTATAATATAATAAATGATTTGAAATCCCAATCTGGAAACCAGTCAAACGTCAATCAACAGTGGGTCAGATGGCTGAGTTGCTCATAAGTGGAATGGTACATAGCAATGAAAAATCTATGCGTATAATTGATCAAAAAGAGCTTGATACACCACAATGCAGTGTGTGTGCTTCCATTCACTTCATGTTCCAAAGGAGTCACAGTGATCCAAAGGTGATGGAGGTCAAGCGGCTGCCCTTGGAGAGGAAGGCAGGGAGTAGCAGCCTACAGGAAACTTCCGCAGTGCTGGGAATTCTCTATTTCCTGATCCAGGCAGGAATTACACTACTGTGTTTACTGTTTTGTGCGAAGTGACTTAAGTCAAAATGTAAGGAAAGAAGGTGGGTCAGAAAGGAGACAACGGGGCATAGCCATCCTCTATCACCAGGGATTTCCGTGGAGCGTGCGATCACACCGGGAGCTATGCAGGTTCTGTCTTGCCTGGCGTCTGAGGGTGTTTAGCCTGTGTGATCATCTCAGACACTGGCTGAGAGGCTGGAAACCGGGGGCAGGGGCAATCCGACTGTCTGCGCCCTGCCACTGGACAGCGGCACACAGGAGGGGTGGCGGCGGCATGGCGGTGAAGGTGATGCCTGGGACTGTAGGGAGCATATGAAGGGGCGTGGAAGCCAGGAAGGAGGGGACCGCTGGCCTCTCACATCTGGACTCTGAAACGACCATCTGATGCAACACCCCTCGGAAGCACCCGTGTTCATTGCTGCCAGCTGACACCCCCAGCCACATCTGTACCACCCCAGCTAATCACTGCTCACGATTGCCCGCACCTGTCTTCCAGGCCCGCCAGCCCCCACCTGCCACTTTCAGTCTTCACGCTAAATCAATAACAAAGACCTCCAAGGGCTGCCTAGCTTCTCGGCTGATGCCCCCTCCCCTTAAACTCACTTCTCCTCCTCCCCTCTCCAAGCTCCATCCATCTGCCCAAGTTGAGATCTGCTTTGGCAGGGCCAGCAGGTTGGTTCTTGCTGCAAACAGCGTGGCTCTGCCTGGCGTTAGCAGCTGCCGACGCTGCAGTTTAAGAATCGTGGTGTCTGGGGAAAGTCCATTAAAAGACAGTAACAATGTGTATTGTGCGGTGACCCTGGGGGCACCCAATTCCACCTTGTTAATGATCTCTTTGAAATAGCCATGGCTACGGAGAGTGCCATAGTCCAGAGGGCCCCAGGACTGTGTTGATAGGCCCCAGCTGCACTTGCTATGTTTGAACAACATTCAGAAATCACGCTCATGCTAATGGGGGCAGGTCCCCAGAGTCCCACTCGGCCAATTAAAATGCTCTTCAGGAGTGTGCCCAACGTCCAGTCTCTGGGCAGATCTGCACATATTTAGCCTGGCAAGGAGAAAGTGAAGAACCAAGCCATCTATTCCACACTGAGGACGGAGCGTTCGAACAGTGAGTCGCGTGGTAGCTTTCCCCCGAGGCAGGCCGCTTTTGTGGAAGTTACCTGTTCAAAACACACTCACTGCCTTCCCAGAGGTCATCCACAGCCCCCTGCGATCTAGCTGGGATTCTACCCATTCCTCTTCCACTCAAGACAGCAAATGGAAACGCAAGTACAGCAAGAGAGCCCCTCCAATGGGTGTTCTTTACATGTTCTTTATTTTACAGATAAAGCCTTTGCCGGCACTGTACTCTACAACTGGTAACAAATGATTTGCAGCGCACCTCAAAACAGATCTGAGACAAGCCAGGGAATATAGGAGCCGACAGCTAACCACACCCTAAGGGAAACACTGGTGGCATGACAGAAGGAAGGAGTTCCGGGGGGAAGACTTGCTGAGCGTTCCATCGTAACTCAACAAACGTTTAGGGAGTGCTTAGGTGCTGTTGGTGTCAGGCTCTCTGCACGGTGCCGCATGTGAGCGCCTCCTGCTACATTCGTGGACTCTGCGTATCTTTATGATCGGTTTGGACCAGCACCCGGAGCAGAGGTTCCATGGAAAGTGGGCAGGGCCAATGATGCTCCGAGGCTTCTGCTCCCTGTTTCCTTCCATTCCTCTGTAGGCAGAGAGATGATTTTGTGAGAGTGGTCGGTCCCAGGACTACAGGCTGTAAGACGCGATCTATCTCATGGCTCGTCTCCTCCCTTGCCTACACCTAGCCGCTGGCGCCTACTAATCCGCAGGCTTCTCCAGGGAGGATGGTTGGGCACACGGCTGTTGCTCATGGTCCCTTGGGGGGGCACCATGCTCTCACCATCATGCCCTTGCTAATGCGTGCAGTGCTGCTGAGGGTCCTAAATAAGAAATTATCAGGCAGAGGTTCTTGTCCCACCCCCATCGCATAATCATTTTAGGCAAAGCACTAAGGGCTCAAGTCCTCATATATCCCTCCTTGAAAAGGAGATGTGCCCCCTCTCGGCTCAGGTCAGGACCTCGAATTCTTCAGAAGTTCATTGCTGTTAAAATGCAGGCCGCTGGGGTAAGCAATTGGCACAGCAGTTTGCCACCAGCTGGGACGCCCCAGCCCATTTTAGGGTGAGTACCTCGGTGCGAGTCCTGGCTCTGTTGCCAACTCCAGTTTCCTGCTGCCGCACGTGGGAAACAGCACGTAGTGGCTCAGTAGTTAGGGATATGGCACTCACATGGAAGACCGGGATGCAGTTTCCAGCTCCTGGCTTCAGCCCGGCCCAGTCCCAACCACTGTGGGCACTGGGGGACTCAACCAATGGATAGGATCTCCCTCTCGCTCTCTCTCCTTTTCAAATAAAATACATACATACATACATACACATTTAAAACATGGCTCACTGGAAACCGAAGCACACCTTTGCCCTAACTCTCTGTGGAACGCTGGCGTTGTTTAATTCTCCCAGTCCTCCCATGAGATAACAAAATCCTGCCCACCAGGTAAACCCTGAGCCCCACTTTGCGCCCATGACCCTCCTGTGAACACAACGTCTGTTTCCTACCTCCCCTGCCTCACCTTTAAAGACCCCCATCCTCCTCCCATGTCAGAATCCTCCTTCCACCCCCCCCCCCATTGGTTCCCTCTGGCCTCATTGGTCTCCCCCAGCCTGTGGCCTTGGCCAGCCAGTTCACCCGGTCATTACCACTCCCCTGACCCCTGAGTCCCTCGGTGCCAAAACCCATGCACAGCCCAGCTTTGCACGGCTGCCGCGCCAAATGCACTAGAAAGCAAAATCATGGCCCAGCCCCTCTGTGAGCTTGGCCATCTTCTCCCCGGGAACCCCCCTACCACTGCCCTGCAAAACTTGTCATCTTCCTCCACCTCTTGTCTCTCGCTAGCCCCTTGCCCTTACTTAGCTTCTCTGCTAGGTTTGCTGTAACAAATACAGCAGACAGCATGGCTCAAACAGCAGGAATCTATCTCCTCTGAGTTTTGGAGGCTGGAAGTCCAACATCGAGGTATCAACAAAGGTGGCTTCTTCTGAGGCCTTGCTCCCTGGCCTGTGGACAATTGTCCTCTAGTGCGTGTCTGTGTCCCAGTCTTCTCACAAGGAAGCAGAGAGTTATGGCCACCCAGATGACCTCACGTTCCTTTGTATCTCCAAATACTGTCCTCATCCGAAGTAGTGAGCATTAGGACGTCAACATAAGAATTTGGGAAAGGGGCCGGCGCCACGGCTCACTAGGCTAATCCTCCACCTTGCAGCGCCGGCACACCGGGTTCTAGTCCCGGTCGGGGCGCTGGTTCTGTCCCGGCTGCCCCTCTTCCAGGCCAGCTCTCTGCTGTGGCCAGGGAGTGCAGTGGAGGATGGCTCAGGTGCTTGGGCCCTGCATCCCATGGGAGACCAGGATAGGCACCTGGCTCCTGCCATCGGATCAGCGCGATGCGCCGGCCGCAGCGCGCTGGCCGCGGCGGCCATTGGAGGGTGAACCAACGGCGAAGGGAAGACCTGTCTTTCTGTCTCTCTCTCACTGTCCACTCTGCCTGTCAAAAAAAAAAAAAAAAAAGAATTTGGGAAAGGAAACAGTGTTCATTCCGTAACACCCTCAGCAGACAACTTTGACTTCTGTTTATTGGAAAACCAAAGCCATCGGATTTATTTCCTCAGTTGTCCTGCTCTGTATCCCAACTATTCCCGAATCTTCAGGTCTCTCTTTGCCCTCTCTCAGCTCAAAGTCAGTTTGAACAAGGGCCTCTCTAAGGAAGTTCGTTCTGTCCTCTGGGCAGAGTACAACATCCTTCCCTCAGAAGTTCCATTGTATTTGGCCTTGAAATAAAGGAAACTAAGCTTTCCGGAAGCTGACGGTGCCCAGCGCTGTGCGGGCACTTGAGTACAACAACTCTGGTCTGATGGTTGTAACAACACAGCGGAGCAGTGGGCACAGGTATGAAGCCCACGGCCCTGCACAGTTGACTTCTTGGTCGCCCAGTGCGTGTGCAGTGATGCCATTCACAGCAGGAATGGTCCTTGCCTTTGATTCCGGAGACTAACAGGTCTCTGGTGATTGTTCCTTCTCACCTCGTTCCCCCCTAGAGTTTAGGGGCTGTAGCTTGCCCTCCTCTTTAAAACAACACCTTGGCACACAGGAACCGAGTCCACACCCATTAAATGGCTGAGTGAATGAATGATCTTTATTTTAAAAAAAAAGAAGAAGAAAAACCTCTTGGGCTCCAGCATTGTGGTGCAGTGGGTTAAGATGTTGCCTGCAACATCAGCATCAAATAAGAGCACCGACTCGAGTCCTAGCTGCTCTACTTCCAACCCAGCTTCCTGCCAGCATGCCTGGGAAAGCAGCTGCATACCACCCAAGTGCTTGGGCCTCTGCACCCATGGGGATGACCTGGAAGAAGCCTGACTATTGTAGCCATTTGGGGAGTGAGGCAGTGGATGGAAGATCTCTCTGTTTCTGTCTCTCCTGTTCTCTGTAACTCTACTTTTTAAACAAACAAACAAATCTTTAAAGAACTTCTCCTGCCACCAATGGTGTTCTTGAGCCCTTCCCCTCCCCGTGCCTTTCTCCTCGTGTAGTTTCCTTTGTCTTGCATCTGTAATGTCTTCCTTCCCATTGACTTACTTCTCTCTACCTGGAATACATCTCCTGTATATCTTCTATTTTTTTAAGATTTTATTTATTTATTTTAGAGATAGAGTTATAGACAGTGAGGGGAGAGACAGAGAGAGAGGTCTTCCTTCTGTTGGTTCACTCCCCAAATGGCCGCAATGGCTGGAGCTGCACTGAGCTGAAGCCAGGAGCCAGGAGCCTCCTCCCAGTCTCCCACATGGGCCCAAGGACTCAGGCCATCCTCTACAGCTTTTCCAGGCCATAGCAGAGAACTGGATGGGAAGAGGAGCAGCCGGGACTAGAACCATTGCCCATATAGGATGCTGGTGCCACAGGCGGAGGATTAACCTACTGCACCACAGCGCCGGCCCCCAATATATCTTCTATTTTTAAGACACTCTTGTACTTCCCATGATGCTCAAAGCCATCAGACATCACTTCTTGTTCTTGCATTCGACACTCCTGATCCCTTCACTTTGGCCACAGCCATCACCCTGACCCTCTCCTTCTTCCCTGTCCTCCTTGTTTGTCACATTTTCTCCTCCCATCTAACACATGGAGGATTCCCCAGGGTCTGGTTTCCTTCCTGTCTCTGTGCTCTGTATTCTCTCGCTGGACAATTACATTCACTCGCCTAACTCACTCTGTCTGTGAAGATGATTTCTTTTTTTTTTTTTTATTAAACTTTTATTTAATGAATATAAATTTCCAAAGTATAGCTTATGGGTTACAATGGCTTCCCCCCTCCCATAACTTCCCTCCCGCCCGCAACCCTCCCCTTTCCCGCTCCCTTTCCCCTTCCATTCATGTAAAGATTCATTTTCAATTCTCTTTGTATACAGAAGATCAGTTTAGTATATATTAGGTAAAGATTTCAACATTTTGCCCATATAGCAACATAAAGTGAAAAAACTACCATTGGATTACTAATTATAGCATTAAATAGCAATGTACAGCACATTAAAGACAGAGATCCTACATAATTTTTTTTTAAATTAATTAATTTTCTATGCCATTTCCATTTTAACACCAGGTTGTTTTTTTTTTTTTTCATTTCCAATTCTCTTTATATACAGAAGATCACTTGTGAAGATGATTTCTAAGACTTTCTCAAACCTGAGTCCCTCTCTGTAGTTCTGGAATCACATTTACTTTCGTCTTAGGAAGGGATCCATCTGTGTGTCCATCTTGGGTTCTCCCAAAAGTGAAAGTCAAGACAAGGAATGGTGCAGTAGCCTGTGGGGAGGTGATCCCAGGAGGCAGGGAGACTGAGGCTACAGCAGTAAACATCGATGTGAGAAGCAGCATCAGGATCGGTGCCACGATCAATGGAGCTCCCTTCCATTGGGACCTCCTGAGAAGCTTCCAGAAGCTTTCCAAATGGTTCTCCTGAAGCACTAACGTGTGGCATTGATCTTATGCCTACTAGTTGAGAATTTCCTGGGGAATTACCACCTTACACCCAGGCTACTCTTGTGGGCAGGCCAAGCAATCTCCTCGGTTTGGGATGAGGCTCTGGGACACAACATGGAAAGCACAGGGAGCTGTGGAGTGAGGAATGCAGGTGACATGCTGGCTGAGTCTGAGGCCGCGTGGAACTCTCCAGTACAGCTATGGACCATCCAGGCGCAGATCGGATGGAGGCTGACCCCATCGACACGCTTTCTCCCGAGTCACTTCAAGCAGGCACAAAGCACAGTCCTGCAGAGTGACCTCTGACTCCTTGAGGGTAACTGTGAGAACCGGGTGCCATTTGTCTTCCTCAGACTTGCTTCTCACCATCGTTACCTCACTGCTTTCTCGCCATGATTGCTCACTACAGACTTAATTGCCATATCCAGGACCATCTCATATTCTAACTCCCACCTCTACCGCCGAGCTTTCCTTCTTCCAAACTTCCTTCCACGCTGATGTCAGATTGTCTCTTCCTAAAGATTAGTTGCAGCCTCATCAGCCGGCTGAGAGATCATCAGTAGCTCCCAATGGATGGTCAGCATGTGCCCAACCTCCTCAACCAGGCATCCAGCATCCTTTGTACTCCGGCCCTGTTTCCCAGGGCAACAGCAGTACACTATTCACCCTTCCAGCTACCACACTGCCCCATGTCCCGCATCTACATCTTCGTTCTCTCCTTTCCCCTACCCCTAATTTACAGATGCCCCCATGCCTCCCGTACTGTGACCATCCTGATCTGCCATGCCCTGCCAGTGCCACACTTTCCGCTTCTTCTCTGTGAAGCCAAATGAACAGCCGCTCCCACTGCCCTCCACACCAACCACTTATTTCTCCTAGCTTACATCTTGTCCCTCCCCTTTTCTTCAGGATGGTTCCTTTTGATCTTATTTTCCAAGTAGAGGATGACCAGGTCCTTGAGAGCAAGGATTACAGCTGCATCCTTCTAACTTTTCTTTGGCACCAAGCACAGTGTCACAGGCAGTCAACAGGGGGAGAAAAGAAGGCAGGAAATGAGGAAGAGAAGGAAGAGCAAATCTGATGCCACACTGCGAAACAAGCTGCACGGAAGAACGAATCCTGGACGCCAAGGAAGGCCTGGCATATGCTAACCCACTCACCCTTCCAACAGACTCCCCCCTCCTTGAGAAGAACTTCCTTGTTGCTCATTATCTCACCTGCCCTTGCTGCTGAGTGCCCACCTGGAGTCAGCCTCCTTCTGCCCGAGACAGCTGTTCCTGATGTCTGGGTGAAGGTTGTGTAGACTTCAGCCGGGAAGAACTGGCAGGAGGAAGGATACCCATTCCTAGCTACAGATGGCAAAGGTGAAAAACACACACAGGAACCCCGCCAACTGTTCCCAGCTACCCCTACGCTGTGTCAGCATAACGTCTACACTACTGGTGAGATGAGGGAAACAATCAGTCAGCCAAACATTGTTCTGACAACATCATGTCAAACACATGGTATGCTTGAAGTTGTAGCTACCCCAGACTGTCAGGTAGATGGAATTAATCAGTTTATTCTTACTGTCTTCATGGGCTTTGACCAAATAACCAGTGTCTTCCAGTACCATAGCAGGATTAATTGCTGTCCATCAGTCCTCAGATATCCCAAAGGACTAGCTGATTTTTGCCAAACCAGAGCCTGAACTCCCCATCACCACATGACCAATTCACCTGTTACGCTGGCTCCATGCCGAGTCAGCCTCTGTCCCACACTAGCCACACTTAATTAAATGAGCAGTCAGAAAGATCCCATTGCACCTCAGTTCCCTGGCCCCATGAATGGCAGAAGGCCAGAAATAGGGCCTGTGTGATTATTCATGAGCAGCGGCAAATCACAAGCACCTTCCTGTCCCTCCGGGCCTCACACTCCGGCCGGGACAGAGACGGGTTTTGATTTTTATTGTTCTCAATGTGCTTTACTCGAAAACCATCTCTGGCCAGGGCTGGCCCTGGGAAAAATGAGCAAGGATATGGATATTATCTCAGAACATTCTACCTTTCTCTCCACTGCCCCTCTCCTTCATCGTAGATCACTTATTCCAGTCTCAAGGCATTGTCAATTGCTGTAATGTGTATTTCACAACCAAACCTTTCACTGCCATCCTGCTCCTCTCCTTCTATCCAGAGCTACCCACTCTGTGTTACTGTGTGTCCGTGCTTTCCCTAGTCATTCAACAAATAGCTACTGAGCTGTTACTACGGGCCCAGATGGTTGGCACCCCGCTGTGTTTAGACAGAGATGCGCACAGTATCCTCTTGGACATAATACCTTAATACAAAGGAATGACCCAACGTGGTGGAACTGTAGGACCACTGCAGCCCCGCGGATTGAAAGCCACTTTTTGGAGGCAGAGAGGATTTCGATGACTTCCTAAAATTAGAAATAAAGGGATGATCTGTGCTCCACCCCTTCTCTCTTGGTTGGAAGCTGGTTCCTCCCATTGCCATTAAGACAGGATTTTGTGCAGCATGAAAAAGATAAAGGGACCCATCCTCAAGGACATTGTGATTGATGGGAAGCCTTGCCTTACTCACCCTTCCGCCGGATGAAGGACAGGACCATACAGAAAGTGCATCGGTTTCATCTCCCCCTCCTGGGAAAGGCAAAAGCACAGCTCTGCCCAGGTCGGTGAGCCCATACACAACAGCCGCGGCATCTGCTCGTGGTGTCCTGTGTATCTTGGGACCCAGCGAGTCCACCATGTGATTGATGGTGTTCCACTTGATAGGAACGGAACAAGCAATGATTTGTCATTCACCATCAAGTACCGCTATTTCATCTGCTCTCATTCCCTGGGACACCGCTCCGGCTGTTTGCTGTATGCATCAATTTATAGTTTATCCTAAGACTAATGATGCTGTGTTTAAGAGGCAAGGTGGGGCTTTGTTTTTGTGTTCTACCAGCAGAGGATTACACTACTGATTGATCGTACACGGTTGTCTGAGGCAAAAACATTTTGAATTGATACCTGGATTTGGACTACAATCAACTTCCTCCACAATTGCCTTTTGGTGCTAAATAGATCAAGGAGATGCAGCTTTCTAATAGGGCCTCGAGGAGATTCTGACAATCCCTGGTAGAAGTGAGCAGTTTGTTGTGCTGGATGGGAGGCAGATAGATCATCCAGAGGGCTGGCTTGTGGCGTGCGGGAGCCCAAGGACACGCTCCAAAACTGCACTGTTCCAAATCGTTGAAACGGGCAGGAACAGCACCGCGGTGGTAAACTCCTATGTTAAACAATCTGCTCTCTTAGGGGACGGGAAAAGACCTAATCTGCAGCACTGCCAATTTCTCTGGTGAAAATAACCCCTACCATGGCCAATTGCAAGCTACCAGTGTGACGTCCCTGAGCACAACTTTGGAAGGAGAGGCACAGCAATGGCTCCGCAAGCTGCTCCAAGCTGCCGCCAACACATCCCTGGACAAGGACGTATTCCTTTTTTTCTGATGAGGAAATTGAAGCTCAGAGAAGTTATATAATTTGCTCAAGATCCCACAGCAGGAAAGAAATCAACCTTGGCTGGCGTTGCAGCTCAATAGGCTAATCCTCCGCCTGTGGCACCGGCACCCCAGGTTCTAGTCCCGGTCGGGGCACCGGATTCTGTCCCGGTTGCCCCTCTTCCAGGCCAGCTCTCTGCTGTGGCCCAGGAGTGCAGTGGAGGATGGCCCAAGTGCTTGGGCCCTGCACCCCATGGGAGACCAGGAGAAGCACCTGGCTCCTGCCTTCGGATCAGCGCGGTGCGCCGGCCGCAGAGCACGCCGGCCGCAGTGGCCATTGGAGGGTGAACCAATGGCAAAGGAAGACCTTTCTCTCTGTCTCTCTCTCTCTCACTGTCCACTCTGCCTGTCCAAAAAAATAAAAAATAAAAAAAAAAAAAAATCAGCCTCTTCCTCATCTCTAGTCCAGGGCAGAAAGCATGCGGTGTGGGACGGGGCCAGCTTGCTAACCCCAGGCTCTCTGATGTCAGAGCTCACGTTCATTGAGTGCACACACTGCTGCTGCCATGAGGACGGCTGGGATCGTGGGTCCAGCTTTTGTCCACACTTCTGCCGCTGAAGCCTGGTTGCTCCAGTCCTCACCTCCTCACTTGCCTTAGCGGGGAGATTCAGGTCTGGCTCTGAACTTGTCCACCAATGTTGCTGGGTCCAGAGACTCTAAGAGAAAGGATTAAGCTTGCATGGTGACTCCTGCCTGGGGTCTGGGAAAGAGACAAGCTGGCCCCACGGGAATCCAAGCAGACCAGTCCAAGAAGCCAAGTCAACAATGAAGTTGGCTGAAAAACTCAATTGCTTCCCACCTGGACTTGTTTTCATCCCTCCTAACTTTCCCCCACTGTCTTTCCTAATTCATTTCCTTCCTGAAACTTGGAAGCAAAAGAGGCAGCGGGCGGGGTGAGCCGAGTGAGGGGCTGGAGCAGTGACCTGCCCTGGTGGTTCTCGGTTTGGTAGAGGCTCTGGCGTGATGCGGAACAGCGGGGCATTAACGGCTATTAATATCCACCGAGGAAGTACTAAGAGGCCAACAACATAATCACCATTTATTCATCACATCCACTGGTCCTCAGCTCCTTCCGCCTGCGTGTTGTCCTGTCCTGCAGCGGAGAGTCTGAGAGGAAGGAAGGATTAAGCAGGAGAATCAGCGAGCCCTTCCCCTCTGACTCCGCCCGCACTGGGCTGGGCTGAGAGCTCAGGGGGCTGTGGCTGCCTCAGGCCTGCTGGGTCCTGGGGCTCTCTGAGTACAGAGCCGAACAGGCAGCTTCTGCACGCGGTTGGCGGGAGCAGAGCAGCGATCAAGGAGGGGGCTGTCACCCCAGGGAAGCAATGTGAGGCTGTGCCACCCCTGCCTCCCTATTTAAGAGCTGAGCGCCACAGCTTCGGGAGGCTCTCTGGGGCAAGCAGGGCATGGACAGGCCAGAGACCCTGCTGCAGTTTCGAGCTCCTGAGAAATGGGTGTATGCTGGGCTGCTCCCGAGGCCAAGCCATCTTCGGAGGACACAGAGAAAGGAGGTGACCATGTCACTCTTTCCAGCAGCCACACCCATGTTCCCCGGGGCACCATACCCCCAGCCCCACGGAGTCATTGGCTTCTGCGCCAGGTTTGGACAGGGATGATGGGGAAGAGATTAACGTGGTGGGATTTTTCCCCCCTTTCCCTCTGGTACCAGCTTGACTGGCAGCCTGGGCGAAGAAGAGCCCATTCTAAATGCTCCCCGGGGTCCAGAATGGAACTCATTACATCCAACCTGCCGGTAGCCAGCAGCTCTGCTTTGTGAGCTGTGAAACAAATGTTTATCCACCACTCAGTGCGGTTCAAAGCTATTTAAGGAGCTCAGGGTGTTGAGCTGCAGGCAAGAGCTGTGCGTGCAAGGCCAGCGCTGGCACCGGGAGAGGTGGGCAGATCTGGGGCCTGCAGCCCGCAGCCTCGCTGCTCCAGCTGTGGGGGGGGGGGGGCAGAGCAAGCCCAGCTCCCCCTCTAGACTGCATTTCACCTTCTGTCTTAACCCCCGTCCCCTCCACTCTTGCACCTCTCCGCCCCTTTCATCCCTTTGCCCTTGCTCGATCTCTCTGCCTTTCCCTCCTTCTTGTTGTCCTTCCTGGCTTCACGATTTTCCCTCCCCTCTTTCACGCCTTCATTTCCCCCTTCTCTCACCTTAGCGAGGCCTGGGCCATGACCCAAATCCCGCCTTTCGATAGAAGAGTGTCAAAGAGTCGTTCTGATGGTAGCACCTCTTCTCTCCCAGGGAACTTCTCTCAACCTTGAACTCCCTCTAAGTACAGACATTCGGAACTTGCAGGCTTATGGCCCTGGCAGAAGGCCCACCTTCGTCCTGACCAGATAGATGCAGTTACCAAGGCCATGGATGGGGAAAGCCGGGGCCCTCCTCGGGCCAGCCTTGCACGCTTCTGACCCTCAGAGTTGGCAAGGTGGAGGTGTACGAGGAGAAGCCACAAGAACAGAGGCACTAGAACCCAGTGCATTTGTGGGCAAAGCAGACAATGCTGAATCTGACTTCAAAAGGCAGGTGTGTGGGGATGGTGGGTGTTGGTTGCTGCCACCACGAACGGAGCGTCTCTGTGCACTGCATACTATGTTGTGAAGCTCACATAACCGTCTGAGGGTGGAAGTCCCTGGTAACCAGTAGGTCCTGACCATGTGTCAGTCAGGCATTCAACACAGCAGAGGACATGGCTGTGGCCTTGAACTACTGCCCAACTTCAGAGTCTACAAGCCACGAAAGGAGGGCTGTGGTTTCTGCTGAGATGGCACAGGTTGGTGGCTGATGGTGGCTTCAGATTGCCAATGTGATCTTCTGGCCCTTGGTTACACAAGTGCATTGAGAAAGGCACAGATGTGAGTGCATGTGGTCCGTGCATTGAGGAATGTCTCTCTCTCTCTCTCTCTCTCTCTCTCTCTCTCTCTCTCTCTCTCTCTCTCACACACACACACACACACACAGGTTTTGTCTGATGTCTGTTCCATGCACAGATGTTCCAGATAAACACCTGTTGCCCCATAGACTAAGATAAGGCAGGCAGATGCCCTGTCCTTGCCCTCGGAGAGCTGGGCACTGCCTGAGGTCCCTGCGGCCCTGCTGACAGACAGATGCCTCTTCTGGCTTCAAGAGCACAGCAGCTTCTCCCAGCAGCTGCCAGGCAGCTCCAGCCCTGCACGGCTGCGGGAGCCCCGCTCCTGCCTGGTTGCTGTGTGCTTCGGCCGCCTCTTCTTGATCCCTTGTAATCTCCTGGCTTTTCCTGCTTTCTTCCTTTCTCTGCTTCTCCGGTTCTTCCTTTTCATCTTCTGTGGCTGTCTCTCCACGGAAGCCCCCAGAGGGCATGTGCGCACCTCCCCAAGGCGCTGGAGGCACGATCCCCACTCCCTTCTTATGGAAGGCAGCAAGGGAAGGAGGGAGATCGGGAGAGGGTCTCTGGGGTCTTCACATTTGAGCTTTGCAAGCTCTCTGCTCTCCAGCTACAAATCCCGAGAAGATGAACTGAAAACACACAAAGCAAAAGGCAAAGCATGTAAAGGACATGGATGGGGAGGCTGGCCCCAGCTCCCCGCCCCGGGCTGCTGTCTCACAGGGGAGAAAGCCAGGGCGGGCTGGGCTCCCAGGCGAACGCTGAGCAGGCAGCTGACTCTAAACCAGGAGGGCAATTCACCTCTCCCTTATTGAGAATCTTCTTTCTCCAGGGGCCTCAGAGCTCGGGCTGAGCCTCAGGGTGGGGAGTGGGGTGGGAGTAGGGCGCTAGATGAGATGACCAACTGGGACTCTGGTGGACTGGCCTGGTGCTGACCCAATGCTGCCCCATCTCTCCCGGGGGCTGGGAGCGTGGAGAGCACAGCCAGGGAACACTCCTACAAGGCAGGGAGGACAAGTGCCACCAGCGAAGCTCAGCATATTCACCGCACAATTTTAAGGTGGGGAGGAAATGGCCACTGAGCTGTCAGCAACTTCTCACCCAAGCCCCTGAGAGCTTCTCCTCTTAACCTCCCACAGATCTGCTGGCCGAGGGCTTGAGCCCTTGTCGATGGCCCACAGGGACTGGGGGAAGCCAAGCAGCCACACGTTTCCAGGTCCCTGCTGACTCTGGTATGAACGCAGTTAACTACCAGGGCAGGCGTGCCTAGCCTGTGGAATGCTTTGACATTGGCTTTCCAGGGGGTCCTCCTGCATCCTTGCAGAACTGGTCCCTTTATTATTGTTACAGTCATCATTCCTATCATGACCTCCGGAGTCGAAGGAGAGCTCGAGTCCTAAGACAGGTAAGTGGCCCAGCTGGGCATTGAATGACGCCCCCAAGGAACAGGAGCCCCACTGCTCTGTTGCTGGTGTGCCCAATCACTCTTGGGCTCACAGGTGGAATGCTCTCTATATAAATTTCCAAAATTGTAGAAGCTGAGTTTTGGCCAAAGGTGGGACAGGACCAGCTCCCATGAAGCCAGGTCCTTCAGGGTAAGGGGCTTAGAGGCCAGGAAAGTCATCCCTTGCAGCACACTTACAAGTGTATGTAGACATGGTCAAAGCCACTTAGCCCACCCTCCCCCACACACGTCTGTCCTGGACAGGGAGGGGAAGGCTCTTGGCTCTCTGCTATCTCTTTCTCTTCTAGGCTGATCTGCATCAAACAGACTAGATGCGTGAGAAAGACCAGAGAGGATGGAGGTAGGGTAGCAACCTCTAGGACAGCCATAGTGCCGTTTCAGCTTCCGATTTCTTGGCCACATCCCGAGGGTGCTTTGGGTGTGAATGTAATGGTGTAGACTGGTCACAACCCATCGGGACTGTGCTGGGGTCTCTAGGTGTTGCCTTTCTCTCCCCCAAGTTTATCTTCCATGCACTTAAACTGTAGAAACTCTCCTATAGCCACGTACTGATGGTACAATCCCGGGGTAGCTCCCCCACCCCTCTGTCGCAGACCTTGGTACAGGCCCAGGGGGCCCTAGGTGGCCTCTCAGGGCTACCCTTGTCCCCTGCCGAGTTCTGGGCCTGTTCCTGTGCAAGCTGATTGGCTGGAGTGGTGCCCGGGCTGCGTGGTTATAGGTGAGTTATATTATATTATATTATATTATATATATTATATTATATATATAATTTCAACAAGCCAGAATAACAGGACAGCCCAGAGGGGATCCTCCTGTTAAGATCCTGGTGAAAAGCAGTCTGCTGCTCATTTAAAGTCTTCTACCAACAGGGCTCTCTTTGCCTCCTCTTTCTGGAAACCTGCTTTCCAACGTGTAGGCATGTGTGATATACAACTACTAACCTCACTGAGCTTGGAATTCTGCAAATGAGGGGAGTCCCTGCCTAAGCCCCCTCTGACCAAAGCCTTCTCCTAGCTATTAGAGATCCTACCATGGCTACAGAGGAGACTCTGTCATGACAATGGGCAATGATAGGTGGCAAAGGAGACCCACCCCCTCCCTGGGTCCTCTGTAAGCCAAGCCATTGCACCTGTTGAGAATGGCTTTGGTAATCACATGATCCTGGTTAATTTTTTTTGAAGATTTATTTGTTTATTTGGAAGGCAGAGTGATAGAGAGAGAGACAGAGAGAGAGAGAGAGAGAGATCTTCCATCCACTGGTTTATTCCCCAGATGGTTGCAATGACTAAGGCTGTACCAGGAACCCAGAACACTGACTCCACATGGGTGGCAGGTGCCCAGGTACTTGGGCCATCTTTTGCTGCTTTCCCTGGTCCAGAAGCAGAGCACCTGGGACTCGAAGTGGTGCTCCAATACAAGATGCTGGTGCCACAGGTGGCAGCTTTACCCTCTGTGCTACAACATTGGTCCCAGTACTGGCTTTGAAACCCTGCCTTGCTGCTTACTTAGTTCCACAAGTACTCTGAGCCTCTGTTAACTCTTCTGAAACATAGAGGAGATAATTAAGTTATATTATAAAGTTATTAAGGATTAAATAAGATAATTAATGTGAAATAATTTGATACATGCTTAGAACACAGAAGGTACACAATAATATAACAATAATTATTAGAAAACCAGAAAGTTCTGTCTTTCAGGACAGATGGAATAAAAGACTACTAATGATGATGGTAGTTAGCAGGTATGAAATACTTAAAATATACCAACTAGAATTTTGCATCTGTCAATTTATTTATTTCTAACAACAACCTAGGGTAGCTGCAGCTACTATTTCCTGCATTTTGTAAAGAAGCTAAGGTTCATTGAGCTTTAAAACCTGTCCCATTCTCTACAAAGGAATATTACTTCACCCCTAAATGGGAGGAACTTCTGATACGCACTACAGAAATCACAAACCTAGTGGATACCATGCTGAGTGAAGTTAGCCAGTCACAAGAAGGAACCAGCACTGTGTGGTCCCACTTTCGTGAGGTTGCCAGAGGAGCCGAGTTCACAGAGAAAGGAAACACACTGGCGGTGGCCAGCGGCTGAGGGCGAGGCAGAAACAGGGAGCTGTTTCGTGGGGACAGGGTTTCACTTTTCCAAGAGGAAAAGGTTCTGAACACCAGCCTCACGGCAGCGTGAATATACTTAACTCAATGCTTAGTCACTTTCACGTTATGTGCCTTTTACCACAATCGTAAAGAATATGTGCTGTGTATCAACTCACTTTAAAAGCGCTGATTGCATTTAGCTCCATGGCTATGGACATTTCTACAAACACATAAAGAACCCTGGAAGCATTTACTCCAAGCTATTAATAGTGTGGCTTTGTATGGATTAGAATATGGATGGATTTTATGCTTTTTTTGAAGATTTACTTATTTGTTTGAAAGGCAGAGTTACAGAGAGGCAGAGGCAGAGAGAGAGAGAGAGACAGAGAGAGAGAGAGAGAGAGCCATCCATCCACTGGTTCACTCTACAACGACAGGAGCTGTACCGATCAAAAGCCAGGAGCCAGGAGCTTCTTCCGGGTCTCCCACGCAGGTGCAGGGGCCAAGGCCTTGGGATATCGTCCACTGCTTTCCATAGCAGTGGCCATAGCAGAGAGCTGGATTGGAAGTGGAACAGCCGGGACTCGAACTGGCACCCATATGGGATGCTGTTGTCACAAGTGGAGGCTTTACCCACTATGCCACAGCGCCGGCCCCGATTTTATGCTTTTTATTGCTAAATTTTCTATGTTTTCTGTAATAAGCACATATTATTTTGTCATAGAAATAAAGTCATAGAAAATGAGAGGTAAAAAGAATAAATCACATGGGTGTATTTGCTTCTCCACACAGGCAATGTTAGGAGATTCCTAGGCTGAAACCCTAACTTCTCCCTACTTGCTGGCCTTGGGAGGTGACTGGGTCCCCAGGGTGGAGCTCTCATAAATAGGATGAGGGCCTTACAAAGGGCACCCTAGTGAGCCCCCCTCCTCTCCGCCAAGTGAGAACCCAACGAGAAGACAGCCACCTGTAAACCAGGCCACAGACCCCCACCAGACACCGGGTCTGCCAAGCCCTTGATCTTGGACTTCACAGCAGCCAGAATGGCAAGCAGTGCGTGTCTGTTGTGTTTGTACTTGGATTTCTGGTATTCTGTTATTGCATCTCATGCTAAGACAGATCTGTGTCTCCAGCCGGAGCTACCTGACTCCAGCGGGGTTTAAGCCAGCTGGAGGCAACCCACAGCTGGGAGCAGGGAGGACATTTCCAGAAGAGAGAATTAGCAAGAAGAGGAAGTCAAGACCTATGGCAGCCATCAATCAAACGCTGGATCCAGGCAGGCTGAGGAGACAGATTCCATCCCTTGAAGGTCCCAGATGTGAGCTGGGCAATGAGAGAACAGATACAGGAGGGACAGATCAGCCTTAGAGGCCCAGGGTGGTCGGCGGAGCTGGACTCATGGCCAAGGTCCAACCAAAACCAGGGGCTGAGGCATGGGGTTGACTGGAGCTGCAGGAGAAGCGATGAGCCAGGGCGGACTTTCTTGGGAGCAGGGAGAATAGGACAACTCCGGGAGCTAGAGTTGGGCAGAGTTGGGCAGTAGACGCCTCTTGTGTGCAGAAGTACCAGGCGCCTCTGTCCTTGAATGCCGAACACCGAGAAGGCGATTTCCAGATCCCATCAGTACAGTCGGGACAACAGCTCTAGGCTGACAGCACTGTTGGTGCCCTCTGGGACTACTGGGCACTCCCTGGGAGCCACTGTCATGGAGCGTGCTGAGGGCCAGGCCAGGGACAGGCACTCTGCCTCTCTTGATATGCAGGTGTATCTGGCTGAGGGGTGAGTCCGGAGAAGTTCTGTGATCTGATCTAGGCACTCACCGGGCCGGGGCATGGCCATGGCTGGGGGGCACAGAGCTGAGAAAGGCGGTCAGAGGGTGAAGTCGGAGGGCGAGGCCATGCTCGGCTCGGCTGCCTGGCTGCTCTAGGAGCCTGCAGTGCACTTGCAAAGAACATGGGCCGTGAGTTACAAGACCCAGGAGGCAGGGATGGCTCAGCCACCCACAGCGGTGCGACCTGGGAGGCTTCCTTCCGGTTCCGGGTCATCATCACTCCTTCGGGAAAGTGAGGACATCGAGTCTACTTCTTGGATTATTGTGAGGATTGAATAAAATTGTGGGTGCAGATGGGCAGACAGCAGTGCCTGGGGCTGGTGAGGGATCGGATATGCCGGAGCAGCCCTCTCTCTGGGGGGCAGCTTCTGTTTATCCATGGGTCCTTGCTGAAATACAAGGCTGTGTGTCCCTGGCGGGCAAAGGCGGGGGAAGACAGGGGACAGAAACACTGTCCTGGCCGTAGCCATCACCGGGGCCGTGTGCGGCACTGAAGTGGGGCCCTGTGTGCTTTGTGCTTTGTGCCTTGCTTCACGGAGGCAGGGGGTTGGACGCAATGATTTCCCTGAGCACACAAGTGCCCCTTCTTTGCTCTGTTCCAAGTGGTGATTTTGCATTTTTACCTCCCTCCATCCTGACCCCCACCACGTCAGCAGCTCTGTTGTACCCACACTGGACGGGCCCTGGGGAACTGGCGTCCCCACTCCATCCTCACCTTTGCTGGAAATACAGAATAAATAGATGCAGGGCTCCTGAAGCTGTGTCTTTGAAGTTTAAAACAATGCAGTGCAGGTCCCCTTCACCTGCCCAGAACCCCGAGCTCTTAGCTCCCCCATCCCCCCGACTCCTCTGCTGTCTTCGGCACACATTAAAATTCCTCTCCAAGGGATGCTTTAAAGGCAGGATGGCAGGGGCAGCGAGATAATAACGGACAGCTAGACCCCTGGGCAGGCGGTTCTGATAGCCTGAACAACGAGAAGGGCTCAGAGCCGGGGAAGCAAATGCGTTTCCACCAGCCAGAGCCCGGCTAATTGTCACTGGGGAGAAGGGCAGGGTTCACGCAGGTAACAGGTGTGCATTGTCTTAATGAAGACGGAGTCGTTTTGCCCAGAGCTGCCTGCAGAGGTAAGAGGAGCAGGAGGAGGCACGTGGGCTGCCTGGCTCCGTGCTGGGCGCCACCAAATTAGAGGAGCTGGCTTTATCCCTGGCACAACCCACCCTGGGGCGGGACCCGTGGGAAGAGGGGGAGATAAATGGTATCCCCAAAATAGTCCTCACCTAAGAGAACGGAGACAACTCCTGATTATCCGCAGGCGGTATATTCATTTCATGAGCTATCTCTGACCTTGTTATTGTCCAGAAAAAATTCAATTAGGGGACAGCAGGGACAGCGATAGGAAAAGGGAGGGAAGAAAGAAGGAGAGGTGCAACGAGAGAGCTGGGGCTCACGTAGCTCTGAATGCAACTGGGCAACAAGGGTTTGTTAATTGCCTATTATTTGTCCAGCACTGGGCTGGGCACTGGGGACCTGGGGAAGAATAGGACCCTCCCCGCCTTCAGTGTGGCGGGGGTGGGGGTGGGGCTGCCATGGACACAGGTGGTGGCAGCACGACGCAGGTGCTCAGGGGAGGCTTGTGCTGTGAGTCCTGGGAACAGAGAACGGGGAGGCAGCTGTGGAGAGGACCGGGGAGTGCAACTGACGGACAAATTGGGGTTCACCTGTGCTGGGGGCAGTGTCGGGCAGGGCCGAGAGAGGACATACTACTAAGAGAAGGCGATCAAAGAGCGCGGGACAGGGTGGTGTATTCAAGGCAGAGGAGGGGTCCCCACACGGAGATGGGAGCAGAGTCCAGGCTGCAGAGACCTGCGGGGGGGCAGCACTTGCAGGGCGGAGACAAAACCCCCAGGGCAGGGCCTTCGTCCAGGGGCCACCAGGGGATATTCATCAGTGTTCCGGGACCCTCCACTCCTGGGAAGTCATATTTTGCCTCCTCTACAGATACCATGAGGAGTCGGTCCGGCCATGGCGACTGGGGTTCCGAGGGGCCGCTCCACTTTCCGCCGCAGGCTCTTGCGCATGTGTCCCTGTCCCTCCATCCTCTGCCGAGAGACAAGGAGACCAGCTAGAGACGGAAGGCAGGCACAGAACGAGCAGGGAGCTGCCCAGGGAAGCTGAGTGTCTGCCTGGAGCCCAGGGGCCCTGATCCACGGTGGGGCATCCATCAGCCCTCTGTCCCCCTCTAACTGACAAAATCACTCAGCACTGAGCAGGCCCAGGTGGGAAAGAGAGACCCCTCGAGTGTCAACCAGCGACTGAAACCGTCGACACCCAGACATGGTGCCCAAAGCGCCCCACAGCTGGGCGAAATGGGCTTTAGCTTTCCAGGCCAGAACTGAAGCTCTGACAGGCAAAGTCATGTCACACAGCTCCACAGAGACCGAGTCCGGATCCGAAGCCGCGTCTGGCTGGCCAACTGCCTGTGTTCAGTTCACTGTCACTTAGAACGGGCGGAGCAGGTTAGGGCTGGAGTGGGCGCTGGATTCAAGCAGCGCCTGGGTCCAGAACATGAATTTCACTCCGTGATGTGTTAGTTAGAAACCAGGGGGTGAGCGAGGACGGCGCTCCTCGCCTGTGTTCGTTTGGTGTTGTGACTTCTCTTTCCTCTGTGAGCTGTCTCCCAAAGTGTTCAGTGTGTGAATGCGTTCAGGGACAGTGGGTGAGCACAAGAGGTGGGGGCATGTATGGCATCTTGCAGCCCGCACGCCTGGCTGCCCGGAGAAGGAGGTGAAACCCCACCAGGAGCAAAGCTTCAGTGTGGAACAGAAGCTCACCGAAGGCGCGCGCGGGGGGGGGGGGGGGGGGGGCGTGGCCATGCAGCTCCCGGCATGCCCAGGTCAAGCCTGGCTGCATTCTGGAAACACTGGCTCCACAGCCCTTGACCCCGCCCCAGCCCCCAGCCCTTGCAAAGCAGTCCTGGGCCCTGGCTCAATCAACTGCGGCGTGGCCGTGTGCAAAGGGAGGTGCAGGACCTGGTGAGCCCCTTGTCACTGGCGGTGTCCACGAAGACACCCAGTGGGCATCCACTCTGAGCAGTGTACTGGACAGTGGCACAGAGTCTGGAGTGACACGGGTCCGAGGTGGAATCCGGCTGTACTGTTTCCAAGTGGAGCCTCTCTAACCCGAAATCCAAAAAGCTCCAGTACCAGAAACGTTCAGCATGACTCCACAAGTGGAGTATCCCACATCTGACTCCTGTCATGGCTGCAGTTGAAAACAGGCACACTGCAACATATTGTATAAAGGTATATGTGAATACGAGTGAATTTCATGCTTAGTCTAGGACTAGGTCCCCAAAGTCGCTCATTAGGAATATGCAAATATTCCAAAATCTAAAAAAAAAATTCAAAATCCAAAACACTGTTTTTTTCTTGGATAGGCAGAGTGGATAGTGAGAGAGAGACAGAGAGAAAGGTCTTCCTTTTTGCCGTTGGTTCACCCTCTAATGGCCGCCGCGGTCAGCGCACTGCAGCTGGCGCACCGCGCTGATCCGAAGCCAGGAGCCAGGTGCTTCTCCTGGTCTCCCATGGGGTGCAGGGCCCAAGCACTTGGGCCATCCTCCACTGCACTCCCTGGCCACAGCAGAGAGCTGGCCTGGAAGAGGCGCAACCGGGACAGAATCCGGCACCCCGACCGGGACTAGAACCTGGTGTGCCGGCGCCGCAAGGCGGAGGATTAGCCTGTTAAGCCACGGCGCCGGCCCAAAACACTCCTTGTACTGAGTATAAGGGATATTAAGCCTGAATTGGCTCAATTTCCTCTAGGCTCAGTTTACCCGTCAGAAACAGAGCTGACAATGGTGTGCATCTCACAGCATCGTTGTGGGCGGTTAACACGGGGCAAGGGCTGAGCACAGAGCCCAGCACTTAGAAGTGCTCAACAAATAGGAGTGTTCATGATGAGGGTGAAGGCTGGCGGTGAGGATGATGATGAACAGAGACCTTGGGGCCCAGGAGGGAGCTTAGTGAGGCTCTGGTCCCAGTGGGTCACTCCACAGTCCCGTTGTGTCCGAAGCTCCAAGTAGAAGATGCGCCGAGAACGCTACCCCACATCAACACCCACCTCATGCCCCCTGCCTCTGGTGTGGGCCAGAACCACTCTGCCGTCGCCAGCCCTGCCTTGCTCTCCCCCAGAACCTGTGGATACTAGGATGCCTGTCGGCCCCAGAGCGCTGCTCCTCCCTTGCTCTCTATAACCACGGCCTTATTGGCTGCAGGGCAATGCTATCAAGAAGACCTCCCGGTGGCTTCGCAGTTGGGAGACATGGAGGCTCCCGAGTCATACCCTTGACCCTCCTGAAGTAGCAAGCCCCTCTCCCTGGGGAAATCCCTTCTTTTATTTGCTGTAAAGTGACTTCTGCTGAAGTGTGTGTTTTTGAAGTGGAAAATTGAAACTGCACGATTCATTCCAAAAGAAAGCTGTTAGTTCACAGCTGAGAAATCACTCTGCTATTGGCCACAGACGTTTGCCTCCCAGGTTTGAGGGGAGCCCGCACGGAGCACCACTTTCCCCCATTTCTGAGTCCAGAATTACTCTGGTGACAGAACGAGAGCCAGAGAAGTGGAGATCAAAATCTCCCCTTATTGCCAATAATGCTAAGCGGGGCTGTGGGTTTTGTCTGACCCACATGACTCGCCGCCCCACGCTTGAAGTGATCTGATTTCCCAAAACACTGGGCTTCCCTGATGTAGGCAGAGCCCGGCTGGCTAACCTCACTGCCCAGCTGATAGAGATCCTGTGTTCCCTGAAGGCAGGTGTGTCCCAGAAAAGAGAGGTTGGGGAAAGACGGAGAGTTGCTCTCGAACCCGTGACACATCACTCCTGGCTGGGTGAGGAATGGAGCAGAGAGGGGCCAGGAGTGTGTCTTTGGGAAAACTACAGAGAGAGGGGATAAGCCACTCACTCCCACCCCCACCCCACCCCTGGTTGTCTGATTGGGCTTAACTTGGAATCTTGGAATCCTTGGTCAGCCGTCTTGCTTGGTGGAAGTGCTCTGGGAAAAAGAGGAGCTAAGGTTCCACACAGTCCCGCCCACCTGCCTGAGGCTGCTCCCCCAGCACCAGCCTCTGTTCCTTCCATTGTCTCCCTGGGACCATCACAAAACACTGCTGATTTTGCTCCGGTAAGGCTTTGAAATGGGCCAGAACAACAAGTTAACAAAATCAACTTCAAAGCTATGCTGTGCCCAAGGCTGAAAGTTCAGAGCCTGTTCCATTTCAATCCAAATTTATGTCCAGCCACATGGCCCCATAAACTCATCAGAGGTTCTGTAATGAGATTTAATAGCAGTGTGAAGATACTTCAATAATAAAATGCATAAAGAGCTTATAAAAAATGCATACAGATTCTTCAATAATAAATACCAAAATAAGATGCCCCAAATTTGCAGATTAAACCCTTCCCATTATCAAATTTAGAGATTAAATCCCAAAGAGATTAAAGTCCAAAACCAAAATATTTAACCCTTAGGAATTAAAATCCAAAGAGAGCCCAACTGGCCCAAGTTAAGTTCAAGATGAAGGAAATGGAGTTTCTCCCCAGTTTCTCCCTTCACGGCATGTCAGGCAGAGGCCCTGTCTGTGTCTGAGCAGGGTGGGGAACTCCTGGAGCCTTTGGGTCCAGATTGTCTTTGCTGGAGGGTGTGTGAACTTCCTCAGCACCACACAAATGAGAGTTCAACTCCAAGTCTGATGTGCCCCTTTCTTAGGAATCCAAAGAATTAACAGCACATTAAAGATCGTCAAAGCCGGCCGGCGCCGTGGCTTAACAGGCTAATCCTCCACCTTGCGGCGCCAGCACACCGGGTTCTAGTTCCGGTTGGGGCGCCAGATTCTATCCCGGTTGCCCCTCTTCCAGGCCAGCTCTCTGCTATGGCCTGGGAAGGCAGTGGAGGATGGCCCAAGTGCTTGGGCCCTGCACCCGCATGGGAGACCAGGAGAAACACCTGGCTCCTGGCTTCGGATCAGCGAGATGCGCCGGCCGCTGCGGCCATTGGAGGGTGAACCAACGGCGAAAAGGAAGACCTTCCTCTCTGTCTCTCTCTCTCACTATCCACTCTGCCTGTCAAAAAAAAAAAAAAAAAAAAAAATCGTCAAAGCCGAACCAGTGAAATCTGAAAGAAGAGGAAATCTGAACCTCCTCCAGCAGTGGTCCCAGACAAAATGTTCCCAGCATCAGGGCTCACTTTTCCAAAGATCCTAGCAGAGCAACATGGGAAAAAGGAAGCCAGAGGTGAGCTTGATCCAGTCCCAGCAGCATTCCCATTGGTGCATGCCGGGAGCCTGGAGTCCATGACTTTGGCCCTGTCCTATTCATGCCCCTCCTTCTCCATCCATGGAGACCACCATATCCCCATATTCCTGAAGCTCCCCGGCCAGGATCTACCTCTTCCTGCTCTAACCTTGCAACCCAGAGTCCAGAGCCTGAGAGAGCAGACTACTGCACACCCAAACAAGGAATCAGAGCAGGACATAAATTTCACAGGAAAGGGTCGGCGTTGTGGCACAGCGGTAAAACCACCGTCTGCCATGCCAGCGTCCCATATGGCCACCGATTTGAGTCCCAGCTGCTCCACGTTTGATTCAGATTTCTACTATGGCCTGGGAAAGCATTGGAAGATGGCCCAAGTCCTTGGGCCCCTGCCCCCACATAGGAGACCCGGAAGAAGCTCCTGGCTCCTGGCTTCGGATCAGCACAGCTCCAGTCATTGTGGCCAACTGGAGAGTGAACCAGCAGATGGAAGACCTCTCTCTCTCTCTCTCTGTCTGCTTCTCCTCTCTCTGTGTAACTCTGACTTTCAAACAAATAAATAAGTCTTTTTAAAAAAATGTGACTTAGGGAGTCACTGGACTTTAGATTCCCAGGAATGTTCCATAGAAGCCGTCGATTTATCCCAGTACATCTAGAGGTAGGAAAACTTTCCTCCGTGAATAATGTAAAGGGACGGGCAGAACGCAAAGCTGCTGCATGATTTTCAAAGAACAGATCGCAGCCCCATAGCACGCGAAGTGCGCCTCCCTTATAGATTCCTCACTACCTGGCCTGCAGTGGGGCTGCTGTGGGCATGTCTCACCCCTGGCTAGTAGACCAAGGAGGTGTCTTCTTCTCTTACGATTGCTGTTGGGTGTACAGAACATGGCAGGTGTTCCACAAATAACTGAGGACCAAACAGAAGGAGGGAGGGAAGGAAATTGAATGGGAAAGACAAGGAGACGAGAGAAGTCGGAGCATGCAGGAGACTTGTGCCGCAAAGATGGGGCTGCCTATGGAGCTGGAGAACTGTGAAGCTAGGGAGGACATTGTCCCATGCTGTACCATGGGTCACGTCTTTGTGACCTTGGCCACAGATGACCCTGTGGCCCAGACCTGGCTGTTGAAATGCTGCCTGGCTGGTGGAGAGAATGCTGCATGGAGAGTCTGGGGTTCCTGGTACTGGGTCTGGGTGTGCATGCCTGGAACTCTCCATTGCCTCGCCTAACAAATGGTACAGCAGTGTCTTCTCTACTGAGCTCCAAGGGCTGTCACGCAGAGGATTTGAAAAGGGCAGCTTTCCAAGGTGAATGCCAGGGTCGCAGCTGCCCGTGGAAAGGCTGTTACAACCCAAGAGGCTGGGCTGCTCCACTCAGCCCCGGGGCTTCCCTGCCAGGCTGCAATGAGGACACTCAGCCCTGGAGGTCCTGAGCCGTGCCCTTCCTCTCCCCTGACAGCAGTCATTCCCACTGTCAGGCTGTTTTCCTCGCGAGGGGAAGGCTCACTGGCATGGCATCACAGAACATGATGTGGCCTCGCTTCTGTACTTCCACTCTCTGCCCTCCACACTCCAGTCTGTGAGAGGGGCTCCCAGTGCGCACTGCTGTGACTGCAGCCTGAGGCCTGTTAGGAGACCCTGGGACCTTGATGCCACCTCAATTTGGGGGCAGGAAAGCCACCGCCCCACTCTGCTCTCCCAGCCTCTTACATTCCCTACCGTCTTATGGGCAAAAGCCCAGCATCGTCCCGTAACAGTGCTAGTCTGGAATCCACCGAACGGCTCTAAGCGCCTTCCACTCGGAGAATCCAGAAGTAGCCAGAGCACAATTCTGTGGGCAGCCACATCTCTCTCCTATGCCTCGGGACCCCTTCCCAAAGAGGAGGCCTCTCCGGCGCCCTACGCTGGTCAGGACGGTGCATACCACTGTGGGACGACCATCAGTGAAACACGTCTGAGCGTTGCCGGGGCTGAGCAAACCATATGTCTTCATAATTTGATTGTGTCCTGGTCCCAGAGGCACCCCCAGCTCTATTGAACACCGATGGAGTTATTTAGGATCATAAATAATATTATCAGAGAGGGTCCACTGGGTAAACAGAGTCAGTGTATAATCTGTCGGCGTGTGATATCGATTGTTCTTCCCTGACTAATGAATTATTCTGTTTCAGAGCCCACAGAAACAGTGCTCAGCCTTTCAAGGCAACGGGGCCGGTGAAGGATTTCCTCACAGGGTAGCGCCGTCGGTCTCGTGGTGTTGGTGGCTACAGCCGAAGGAGAAGGCTTCCTCCGCCCCTGTGCCGTCACAAGAAAATAGCAGGGGCTGTGGGGTCAAGGGAGGGTGCTGAGTGCCGTGTCCAGCCGGATTCGACCCAGGCTGCTGCCGGTTTCACCTGCGCTCCCCAGGAAGTGCACGCGCCACAAGGTCTGGTATAGAAGGGCCCGGATGTGGGTTCCAGAGTAGGGACCTACGGCCCACAAACTCGCATATCGTCTCCCAGCTACTTGTGTCCTGTCCAGCCTTCCTCTGTGACCTGTGAGTGGCAAACAAAAAAGCGGTCTGCACCTTGATGTTTATTGCTGCTCAATTCACAATAGCTAAGACCTGGAATCAACCTAAATGCCCATCAACAGTAGACTGCATAAAGAAATTATGGGATATGTACTCTATAGAATACTATACAGCAGTAATAAACAATGAAATCCGGTCATTTGCAACAAAATGGAGGAATCTGAAAAACATCATGCTGAGTGAAATAAGCCAGTCCAAAGGGACAAATATCATATGTTCTCCCTGATCGGTGACAACTAACCGAGTACCAAAAAGGAAACCTGTAGAAGTGAAATAGACACTATGAGAAATGGTGACTTGATCAGCCCTTGCCCTGACTGTTGATGAACAACTTAATACGTTATCCCTCTTAGCATTTTTTTTTGTCTGTTCTACTTAATACTATTGGTTTAATTCTGTAATTAGTACACAGTTATTCTTAAGTGTTGAAACTTAACTGAAAAGTGATCCCTGTTAAATATAAGAGTGGGAATAAGAGAGGGAAGAGATGTACAATTTGGGATATGCTCAAGCTGACTTGCCCCAAACGGTAGAGTTAGAAACATACCAGGGGATTCCAATTCAATCCCATCAAGGTTGCATGTACCAATGCCATCTCACTAGTCCATTTGATCAATTTCTGTTCACAATTTATCATAATGATAGGACTAAGAACCAGAGGATCAAATAAACAAGACAAGTGTCTGAAAATACTAACTGATAGAACAAAAAAGGGAGAGAACGATCCAACATGGGAAGCGGGATACACAGCAGACTCATAGAATGGCGGATGTCCTAAACAGCACTCTGGCCTCAGAATCAGCCCTTAAGGCATTTGGATCTGGCTGAAAAGCCCATGAGAGTATTTCAGGCATGGAAAGCCAAGACACTCTGTCAAAAAAAAAAAAAATGACCTAAATGGAAGATCTCCGCGAGTGAGATCCCAGTGGAAAGAACAGGTCATCAAAGAAGGAGGTACCTTTCTCTGAAGGGAGGAGAGAACTTCTACTTTGACTAAGATCTTGTCTAAATATGATCAGAGTCGGTGAACTCAAAAGGCTTCCATAGCTTTGGCAACTCATGACAAGAGCCTAGGGTGATTATTGATGTCACAAACAAGAGTGTCAATTTGTTAAGTCAACAACAGGAGTCACTGTGCACTTGTTCCTCATGTAGGATCTCTGTCCTTTATGTGCTGTACATTGTGATTTAATGCTATAACTAGTACTCAAACAGTATTTTTCACTTTGTGTTTCTATGTGGGTGCAAACTGTTGAAATCTTTACTTAATATATACTAAATATATACTAAACTGATCTTCTGTATATAAAGATAATTGAAAATGAATCTTGATGTGAATGGAAGGGGAGAGGGAGCGGGAAAGTGGAGGGTTGTGGGTGGGAGGGAAGTTATGGGGGGGAAAGCCATTGTAATCCATAAGCTGTACTTTGGAAATTTATATGCATTAAATAAAAGTTTAAAAAATAAAAATAAAAGGCCTGTGAGCCCAGGCTTTAATACCAGGCTGTTGGAAGGAGCTTCAGAGGGTGGAGGCTCATCTCTGCACTTGCCCACCCTCTCAAGAGTGTAGAGACCCTCCCTCCTGCCCTTGCCTTTGCTGGGTCCCTAAGCTGCCCAGGTGCCACCACCCCTGGCCCTTTGCCTGTCCTTACTCTGCACTGCAGGCTGTCTTCATATCTTCCCCCTACTTAACTAGTGGATTACTATTTCTTAGTGATCTTTTTGGAATCTTTACATTTTGGGGTACAAACCCTTTGCTGAATCTATTTTAGGCAAATGTATTTCTCCCCATGTGCTGCTGGTCTTTTCACATTCATAATACCATTGTTTCGGTGAATGTGCGTTCTTAATTTTAATGGACTTAAGTTTGTGTGTTTTTGAATTCAATATGAATGCTGTCATGCTTTGTTTAAAACGATCTTTGGTGGTCCATGCTCACGAAGACCACCTTCATGTGCTTATGAAAGCTTTACAGTTTGGTATTTCACATTCAAGTCTTTAGTTCTTGGAGAAATCATTTTTGTGAGTTATGCAGTCCCACTTGTGTTTTTTGTAAGCACGGGTCACTGCCCAGCGCCCGTCTTAAGTTGTCTGTCACTTTTCCAGTGACCTATAGGGCATCTGACACAGAATAAGTGTCCCCCTGTGAGTGGGTCTGTTGCTAGCTCTTAGTTGTCCAATTCTCATTGTCCGATTCGCCTCTCCCTGTGCCCGGACCACACCCACTGGAAATCTCACTGTCTCCTCCCCAGTGACTCCTCTCCTCAAGACTCACCCCTCCATGGATTCTTCCCTGATGCCCCACCCCTGTCCCCTCTCCCTGCCCCCCTTCTTTGATCTCTTACTTCTCCTGTTTCTTGACAGTGTATTATACGGTGTTGTGCACCTGTATCTCTGTCTCACACACACACACACACACACACCCGTGAACGGGGATTCTTTTACTTTTCCCCCTCCCTGGTCCTATTCCATCTCACACCTCACATGCTACCAGCCATCTACTAGATTCAAAGGTCAGTCTCAGCTTAAGTCTTCAAATGGATTTGCCTGTGTGGAAACATCAATGATTTGGGCCCTTCTGGATGCACTACACTTTCACAGCAAGTTTTTTTTCTTTCCGGGCCTGAGCTCACTTGGTGGAGCTAGTGTGGCTGGAAAAACAAACAAAAACAAACATTGTGTGGGGATGGAAACCACCTACCTCCCTTTCCCATGGAAATCAAAGACCCTGGAAGGCAGCGGGCCACACGCTGTGAGCATGAACCACCACAAAGCTGCAGGTGCCACCAGGGTTCATTCAGAGCCCAGGGGAGCGACACCCCCTGGTAAGCCTGGGAGCCTGGGGTCCTTTGACGAGTAACAGAGAGAGAACCTTGGAGACTCTTGTGTTTGCTGCCCCCTCACCAGTTTGCAAAACAACCTTAGTCTTCTTACTGAGACCCACATCATTAGTGCCCAAAGGAGCTGAGCAGAAAAGGGACCCCCTGCAACCAGGAGCAGGCTTGACATGACAGTCTTGAAAGCCACTTAGGAGAGGGGAGCACCCTGCCTGGCTGCTGCAGTCCAGGTTCCGGCCAGGTGAGGGAAGCAGAGGTTTGTACTGGTGCAGAACGTCCAAGGAGAGGAAAGGGGAAGAAGAAGGCATGGCGAAGGTACTTGGTGGTTGGGAAAGGACTGACCATACCTCTCTGTACAGGGGTAGCACTGGGGCCTTCGCCCAGGGCTTCAGACTCGGGAAAGCAGCACAGCTTGTGCACCTGCCTTTGTTGCCTGGGTTCAGTCTTCAAGTTACTCAGAGCAAAAGACAGTTACTTAAATCCAGATATTTTATCTTAATGTGGGTAATTCCCATAATATCGTACATTAAGATGTCTGATTTCAGCTGCCACCCAACAGGCGGCAGGGATGTCGTTTCTGATCTGTTGTGTCGCTGCCTGTGCATATGTTTCTATTTCGTTTATGGCACATGAGAGGCTGTCACCAAATTGGTCTCACATTCAAAGTGTGGAAATAGAAGCAGTTAGATCGTGACCTTTACATAAGACGGGAGTTTCGAGCACGGAGCGCACGCGCGCGTGTGTGTGCGCACGTGTGTGTGTGTGTGTGTGTAGCTAAAAGGAGGGAGCAAGCAGGAAAGATAATCACATTTCCAGCTCCCACCCAGGCCCTATGTGGCTCCTCTGTACTAACAACAACTGGAAAAGCCAGATCTTCGGGAACCAATGGCCCATTGCATCTCAAAAGCCCCAAAGAGGCCAACCCTGGATGAGCTGTCTGCCAGGCCCGGCTCATCCACAGTGAGAAGGTTCTTTCCTGTTCTTGGCCCTCCTCACCCCACCCAGCCATCTCAGCCAAATTAGCATTGCTTCACGGGGCTGTTTGTTGGGGACTGATTGCGCTGCCTTCGCTCTGTTGTTCACCAAGATAGGCTGGGTCGTTGCCAAGCGATTAAGCGATCATGGCGAGCCTCTTACTTGAACTGCTTTCTTCTGGAATATTAAAAGTTTTACAGCCTCCAGCAGTGCACTTTGGCTCCTAGTAATTAATACCGATTTTGCCATAATATCTTATTTTTATGGGCATTATCTTGTTTTTCATGAGCTGAAAAAAAAACTCACTGCGGCTTATGAAATACGTTATAATATCTTGCTTCGCACAATCATATTTGTGTCATTATCTGGCCCCTGGAGCAGCTAATTTAGCCCACATGATATGGAGCAATATTTATTTTCCTACTGATGATTCAAGGGGCACACTTTCTACCATGTTGCACAGATGGGCGAATCTAGCCTTGGTCACAAATACATCTTTCAAGTCTTCACTCCCGGGCTGTCTTTTGCCTGCCTAGCAAGACTGGGTCCTCCACTCCCTTGGCATTATATGTCATTACTGTATCTTCTCATGCATTATTATATTTTTGTTTTTGTCTTCCCACGAGACCATGAACTTTGTGAGGATAGAGACTGCTTGGTTGTATTTCTGTGGTTTGACCCCTACCTCAGGGCCTGACATATTATATATGCTCAACAAACACTAACTGCATGATTGGCCATAACTGTGTTTAATGAATGAGCTCACGGAGACAAAGACCTTATCAGGGTACTTGGCACAAAGCAAACTCTCAACACAAGGGGACTTCAAAAGGTTCATGGAAAATGGAGTTAAGAGATAAGTTTATTTTGGTGCAAAAAGAATGGAAATCCACGCATAGTTTCTTCATAATTTGCATTTCCCATGAACTCTTTGAAGACCCATCGGATGCATGGGTTTCAATTTTTTTTTTTGCACCAAAATAAACTTATCTTTTAATTCCATTTTCCGCAAACCTTTTGAAGTACCCTCAGATATACTGGCTGCTATTATTATAGTAATTAGTATGAAACCACACTCTGTTTCCTTATCATTTGCACCTATTGGTCTTGGTTCTAACCCTTGAGTTCTGAGCCAGGGTGGGGAGGCCTAAAAATGCTGCCACGGAGACATGCCGAGCGACCTCCTGCTCCTGGTCAGCGGCTGGGGCGGGGACCCCAGTCCCTGCAGGGTGGGAAGTTGGTGGAAGACAACTTACCGTGTTCTTCTGGCTGAGGGAAAGTCATCACATTTGTACAGTACGTAAAAGTTTACAATGAATTCTCATCAATGCTGTCCTACTTGATCCTCCCCAAAGCTGGTGGTATAGATGGGAGCCATCGTTTTTATCTTCACCTGATATATAGTATCTAGGGTCCTTCAAGACCACACAGACCAGGAAAGGTAGAAGTGGGACTCAACCTGACAGTTCTCGCTCACTACAGAAGCTTCCAGGAATATGATGGTCCCAATGTCCTTTGAGTAACCCCTCCTGGTGGTGGTTGGAAAAATAAACAGCATCAGTGGAGCTGGTTGTCCCCCCGCAGCCCTGCCCAGTGTGACTTAGGGCGGGAGGACTACCTCTGCCACCCTCTCTGGACAAGTGTGGTGGTAGTCTCTCTTCCGTCCCAGGCTGCCGCTTCCCTTTAAGCCTTTGCTCCTGGGTATGGCCCCAAGTCTCCCTAGTGCTGTCTTCTCACGATACTTCAACACATTCACGGAGTTGGCAAGCATTCAGGTTGGAGCACCGATCCTCCAGTGGTCAGATGATCGACTGCTGGGACCCAGGGGCTAATGTCCCTCCCGTGATGAGGACCGACATGGGCTGCTGCTGGCATTACAGAGGGTCTCAGGGCACAGGGTCTGAATTATTTTATACCAAGACATCCGGGAACATGGAGCTTCTCCCTGTGCAGGGCAAGGACTGCGGCCCTCTCACAGAGTTATAGTATCCAACATGGGAGGTGTGAAGGAGAAAGGGTATTCCAGTTCTAACCACCAACAATATGACACTCCCACTTAGAGACTCAGTAGCACCTCAGTTGAATTGAGTGAGGAAAAAAATCTGGTTAACATCTTAAAACAACCAATCAGATGGTGCATGAGGGAAACCTTTTGGAAACTAAGGTCCGTATTATGGAAGGGATTGTTATCCCTGAAGCTAATTTCTGTGAACTTTTGGGTAGTAGCTGTTGCCCTTGCCAAGTTTAACTGGGCTGCGCATCTTCCACATACTGTTCTTGTCCCAGCAGCAGAACCACGGGGCTCAGTGAGGAGGAGGTTCGGAGGACAGTGACCTGCACTGCAGCATGGCCAGCTGCTGGTCCAGCCCCGCCCTGGACCTGGGCTGCCCATCGGACAGCTCTGTGGAAGGCGTACGTTGTCCGGCATATGACCTATTGCCGTGGAGACAATTCAAATCGCACAAGCTTCTGACTGCCAATTCATTGAAAACATGCATTCATCCTAAAACCCTTGCCATTAAAATTATTCAACTTCTAAATCTCAGTATCATCAGGTTGTATGTATCAGAGAAACTATCTGAATTCACTCCTAAAATGATGGTATCCTGGGATCTCAGAATGTAGGAAACTTGAGAGGTTATCTCTGCAATTGAAACCTTATCCAATTGTTCTGTTTGGTCACGCCTCTCTCTGTGACACAAAAATTTCTCAAATGGTGGAAAACGTTCCTTGTCCATCAGTGCGTCTCTGATATGTGACTTGGTGTCTGCTCTCACAGTAACTTGAACATAGTCAATGTTAAATGGCTGCTTTTTGAATGAATGAATAAACAACTAAATAAATGGAGAATAAATGAATAAACTTTGCTTGCATAACTGCACTTCAGTTCAACTAGTATAGAAACTGCCTTGCTTGTTAACAGTGACTGGAAGTAACACACTCAGCCAACAGATTTACGCACTCATTCATCCACTGAATAAGTATTTATTGGGTGTCTACTGTATGCCAAACACTGTTCTAGGTACTGGAAATACATCAGTGGGTAACATAGGCAAAACCTGCTCTCATAGAGCCAAGCTTCTAATGAAGGAAAAACAAACGGCCAATCCATTGATTGATGTTTGACAGAAGGAAGTAACTGAACTGAATAGTTCATCATTGACCTAGCTGTTTTAGCGACATTTAGGCACAATTTTGTCAACTTAACTTGACATCTACTATTCCCGTCTCTTATTTCTTCTAAGTATTTTGGGAGGACATGCTTGATTATACACACAGAGACATCAAAATTTATGCAACGTGAATAAATAATCCAGTTGTCAAAGACTTCAGTACATTTGTTTTAAAACACTCCTTACAGCTTTTTCCTACTCTACCCATGACCTGGGTTATTAAAGTTTTATATTCCACAAGGACTTGATGAAAATAGCGTGCCTATGTGTGCATTACCCAGATTCGGATTTATCTGTCATTTGTTTTAGAGAATGGTGGAGCTGGCCATAACTGTTATCTGTGTGTACGGCCGTGGCTGAAAAGACCATCCTGGGACCAACTGTCCTTTCCACACTGTGCACATAAGAAGATTACTCTTTGGTTTGAGAAAGAACGCGCTGTTTGCAAAGTCAATGATTGTTTACTGCTCAACTTGGAGTCTCAGCTCAGAGAAGTCTCAGCTCAGAGCAGCCCCTGCTCTCCCATGCCTTCCTCAGCACTGCCCTGTCCCTGGCCGTGTGCCCAGCGCCTCATTCGCTGCAGATGCTTCTCAGCCTCTAATTTTTTTTAAGATTCATTTGTTTACTTGAAAGGCAGAGTTACAGGGAGAGGGGTGAGAGAGAGAGAGAGAGAGAGAGAGAGAAATCTTCCATCCACTGGTTCGCTCCCCAAATAGCTGCAACGGCTGGGGCGGGGCCAGACTGAAGTCGAGAGTCAGGAACTTCTTCCAGGTCTCCCGCATGGGTGGCAGGGGGCCAGCCATTTAGACCAGCATTAGAGCATCTTCTGCTGCTTTCTCAGGTGCATTAGCAGGGAGTTGGATCAGAAGTGGAGCAGCTGGGACTCAAATTGGTGCCCATATGGGATGTCAGCACTGCAGGTGGCAGCTTAACCTGCTATGTCACCGGCCCCAACTTTTTGTTATAAAGATGTATCTATTTGAAAGTCAGAGAACACACACACACACAAACTCATGGGGCTGGGGGTGGGGAGGGGGAAGATCTTTCATCCGCTGCTTCACTCCGCAGGGCCTGCCGCAGCCAGAGAACAGGGAATTCCATCATCTGCTGCCCCTAGGTGCACTATCAGGAAGCTACAAGGAAAGCAGAGAGTAGCCAGGACTCAGACCAGGCACTCAGATAGGGGATGCAGGCGTCCCCAGCGGTAGCCTAACCTGCCGGATCACAAAGCCCATCCACTTCCATGGTTTTGTTTCAGGACTGGCGTTGGGGCTGAGGGTAACCCTTAAGCTGTCCACTGACATGTACACTTGGCTGTGGCCCTCCTAAAGCTGTCATTGTCCCATAAAGATACTCACCTAACAGATGCTTCTGTTTCTTCCCCCCAAAATTGCTTATTTTAATATAGAAAAACCACCTACAGAGGACACGGATTTGTGCTTTGCAAAGAAAACAAATGTAATTATTTTGTGGTTTTTTGGACACTCTTGGAATCACATAGGTACCTGTTTTAAGAATAAGTGCACTTTGAAAATGATGATAAGAACAACGACTGTCATTAATAATAGCTAACAATCGTCCCTCACATAGGAACATTTCTTTCATTGGTCAGTCGTCTGCTGAGCTGCCCTTTCTCCCTGAAGTGCGATCGCAGGGCAGGAGACATGGCTCACTTTCATGTTTTCATTCCTAACACGTAGCACCACGCGCTGCACACACTCATTACATATTTATCCAACAATAAATAAATTGAAAATCATAAATTATAAATATTATCATAAAAACTGAGACCCAAAGAGGTGTGTAAAATTCTAACCTAAATCCTATGTGCTTACAAGCAAATCATAATTTTGACCAACAACCAGAGTTAGTAATTTAAATTTTAACCTTGACAGCTATACCACAGTATAAGCAAAGCTGGCTTTTTTTCTGCTTATGACAAGCAGAAAAACTTAGGCTACTAAGGCAAATTTGTCCATTTGTCCAAAGTCACAAAGCCAGCCGGAACCCAGGGAACAAGAACTGTGGCCCAGTGAGCTCCTACTGACCATCAATGTCTTATGAAAACAATGTTCTTATTCAACACTTGTCTGATTATCAAAATATTGAATGAGCATCCATTATGTACTCAGCCAGATACTAGAAGTTTGGGGAGCAGTAAAAGAATCTGACACAGTCCTGGGTTTCTTGGGCCATACTACCACATAGCTAGAAAGTTCTAGAATCCATAAGTAGCCATGTAAGGTAGAGAGTGAGAAGGGCCAAAATGAGTATGAGAGAGCCTCACTCATGTAGCTTTCAGGAAAGGTGTAGACCAGCATGGGCTGGGCTGGGGGACAGAATCAGGGACAACGCTGGTCCCGGCTCAAGGCAGTGGGCCATGGGGACTCCGACATGGTGGGTGCTTTGCTCTGTAGGACAGCAGAGGTACCTCTAATGCCAGGGAAGGAGGCATCTGGTGCCGCAGCCGCTCACTCCCCTCTCATTCCTGGTGGTCAGAGGGACAAGCCGAGCAGCCACCTGTGGATCCAGGGAAGTCACGCTCTCCCAAGCAACCCCGTTTCAAGCACAAATGTTGCTTCCTGGAGCAGCAGTGGGGAGCCCTGTGCTAATGGAGCCCCATGTGCTCAGGGCGTCACTCTCTGAAGGAGCCCGGGGAGAAGAGGTGTAGGGGCAGACTCCCTCACCCCCAGAAAGTTGCCCAGTCCCTTTAATTAGTGTCCCCAGCTTGTTACATCTGCTACTGTTTTCCCCCGAGGGAGACAGCCGGGCCTCCCTTGCGCGACTGTTATCTTTCAAGAGCTCAGAGCGGAGTGCTTTTTCAGTAACCTCATCAAAGGATAAGCTAGGATTCAGATAAGCTTTTCAAGGAGGAAGTCAGGGTTATAATTTTCAGAGACTTCTGAATGTCACCTCCAATTTTCAACTCTTCAGTTCAAATGCCAGTTTGGGGGAGCCGGGCAGCCTCAGATATTGAAATGGCAACCTCTGACCTCAGGCCTTCTACGTTCCTGGTCAGCTCAGAGCCCGGCAGATCCAAGAGTTGAAAGTGCTAGAGATGTCTGACTTTATAATAATTCTGCTTCTCAGAAGTGCAAATTACACAGGAATTGGTGCTAAACTCTCCATTAACTACAGAGTCCAAGGAACCTTTAGTTTCCCAAATTACCTGTCAGTTTCTCCACAACTCCATATAACTCTGTCGTTTAGGGGGAGAAGTGGTTGTAATTTGAAATTTCAGCAAAATTTCTAATTGGATCTATATTTAATTTTTGAAGACTTGATGTTCCTCCATTTCTACAATGGGTTGAGTCACAGGAGAAAATTCAGTTTCATCTTCCCCGAAAATCCACAGCTCCTTTATCCAGCACCTGCTGCTCTTATGTCATCCAGACTCTTCATCCTGAAACAAGACCCCCCCTGGCATCACAGCCATCCCCCACCGCAGTGGGGAGAGGGAGGAAAGGAGGAAGTGATATCTTAGCTCAAGCAAGGTGTACAAGATAATGGCTTCGCCTTCTAAAAGTCTCATAAATGATTCTATTCCTCCATTCTTCTTAATAATGAACTTTGGTAACTTGTCATCATTATGGTGTTGGAAGTTATAGGGCATTTTGGTTTTGTGGTTTTTCCAGCCTTCTCCCTGAGGAAGCTTGGGAGCAGACACAGTGACTGGGAGTCTTTATTTTCTACCTTCTTTGCAACTAGAGTAACTTACTTTAATAGAATTAATTAATAAAATTAAAAGTGGGACTTTTCTGGCTGAAATGGTCTCTTTGATTTCTCCTAAAGTATCCACTGAAAGGGCAAGCTCTCTGATGTTGGAGAGAAAAACGTTTGCAGTTCACTTTTCAAATAGGACGTCTCAGCTTCAGAAACTGGGACCAGACAGGTGACCTGAAGTCTAACCCACAGCTAGCTGCTCATTCATTCCACAAATGCTTATTGGGAGCGTTCAGTGTGTTAGGCGTAATCTAGGTACTGGAACACACAGTGGGCAAAACGAAGCCCTTTCCCGTGTGGGGTTCATGTTCTAGTGGGAGGAGACAGATAGTCAACCAGAAATCAGTGTGCTCGAATATTTTACCAGGGGGTGCCAAACACTGTTGCAGGGGAAGAAAATGGACCACAGAGGAGAGAAAAATGTGGTGTGCTAAGAGGTGGAGCGCTGCTTCCTGCAGGCTCGTCAGGATGCTAGGGGAGCCTTAGAACCACTGAAGGCAGCTGGGGAGTGGGCTACGCAGATCACCAGGAAGGAGCTCGCCACACAAGGGGAGCACCAAACAGAAAAGGCTCTGGCCCAACGCGTTTAAGGGACAAGAGCTGCTGTGACTTCGATGCAGTTTGCAAGAGGGAGACTGGGGATTGCAGGGGTCTGAGAACCGAGGTCTCTGCAGCATGGTGGAGGTCATTTGGACTTTGTTCTATGTCAGTGGGGTGTCACTGGTGGGGTGAAGCAGAGGAGTGGCATGATCTAGGGTCAGCTTCTAAAGGGTTCCTTTGACTGCTGAGTGACGAGCAGATAGAGTTGGGTGATGATGTAGGAGACAGGGAGAAGGCCACAGCAGTAGTCCAGGTGAGAGATGATGGCAGCTCAGACAAAGATGGTAGCAGTTGGGCTGCTGAAAAATCCTCAAGATCAGGTCCTGGATCTCTTCTGATGTTCGTGCCCAAATCATTCGTTGATGACTTGAATTTGGAGTGAGAGAGGAAAAAAAAAAAAAAAGAGAGACAAAATGACCCTGAGGTTTTGTAGACAAAGCAACTGGAAGAATGGAACTGTCATTTTCTGAGATGGGGCAGACTAGAGGAAGAACCAATTTAGGTGGAGGAAATAAGGGTTTTGTTTCAGATACATAAAGGTTATGTCACCTGTTAGACATCTACTAGGTTTCAAACAAGATCAGAAAATTTATTCAGCACCAAAAAATCTTTTCTTGCTACTCCCTTCCACCTTTCAGGAGAAACTAAGAAGTAAAAGAGAGACAATGTGCATCTTTGCATGTCACCTTGTCTGCAGGTGGAAGTTCATCCTTAAGTTGAATGACCTACTAATTTTCCTTTCATTGAATAATCTATGCAAAGGGATACAGGCTCATTTTAACAACAGTATATGTGAGGCAGCAGTCTGCTGAAACTTGACCATCACAAATGTCTGCCTCCATCACACAGAAAGCTTGCTTATCAAAGTTGCAGATGGCACCCAGCTGGGAGGGATAGCTAATGACTCCGGATGATGAATCTGGATTCAAAGGACAGCCCAGAAGGATAGGACAGAATATACAAGATGATATTTATCAGAGATAGACTTAAAGTCCCATCCTTAGGTCCAAAATGAACTGTGTAAATACAGGATTGGAGGAGTCTTGGTTTTGTAGAAATTCATGTAAAACAAAGCCATAGGGGATTAGTTGACTGTAAGCTCATTATATAATAGCATGGTACATGACTCTCAACAAAACTAATGTAACATTAATGGAAATGGAGTGTCCTGAATAAGAAAGTTAATAATCCCAACCTATTGTGCACTGAAGTGCCCATACACAGGGGAATAATTGTGTTCATTTGCAATGTCGTATTTGACACGATGGTGAGAATGCCTAGGAAGGTGGCTGGAATATAGTGGACTTGAACCTGTCATGGCTTTCAGGATGTGTCTCTAAGAGATCAGCATTGAGGAACTGGCTTTATGTCTGTCACACCGGGTAATTATCTCACTTTTCAAGACTTTGCATTGAAATGGTAGGCTAATGATTATCGTAAGACCAAAGAACCAGGCTACGCCTTGCCCATTCGGTATGCCATCTAGCCAATTTTCCCACTCTGAAGACACTGGGTCACACAGACATTCGTGTAGTTCTTTTGTAAAAGGTTCCGGTGATCTTTCCCAAAGCCACAGAGAAGAAAGTGAGGGAAGAGGGGAAGAGAGAGGAAAAAGATCAGGTGTCCATTGGTTTAGTTCTTAGCATCACAAGAAGTGTGGGCCTCTGTGCATTCCAAGCTGGTGCTCTAACTTCCTGCATTCATCTCATCACTCACCTCTCCCACAGTCCTTCCTGAGCCCGGGTTTCTGTCCCACATGCCTATCATAGGGACCAGAATAAAAACGGATCGGCCCCTACTTCATTCTCGGCTCTCGATTTCGGCTGCCTCAGACGTTCTCTGCTCGGTTTCTGCTGTCTCCACAGTGTGGGCAGAAAGGTAAACTCTATGCTCAAAATGTGGTGGAAGAAGCTAGGGAAGAAGTCCTGAACAAAGTAAAAGGTATCACCGTGGCGATTTGCTCCCCAAGATCAACCATGTAAGCTTCAAATGCATGTTGCTCTTGCTCTCATGGACTTGGCCCTTCTGGTGGCAGAGATAGCTAGCTTCAGGGGTGGAGATTTGACGATGCAAATAGGGGACTGATTCGGGGATACAATTTCTGAGGCTCTGTTGAAGATAGGAAGGGAAATTTAACCAGAATTCTTGTCAATGGATGGGAGGAGAAGTGATGTGCACACTTTTAAGTCCCGGAACATAAGAAATACGTCTCTCTCTCTCTCTCTCTCTCTCTCTCTCTCCATCTATCTATCTACGAGCAAGGGTGGGGAAACTTTTTTCTGCCAAGGGCCATTTGGATATTTAAAGCATCATTCGGAAGCCATACAAAAATTCTCATCTTAAAAATTAGCACACTATAGTTTACTGAATTTCAAGTTCTGCCAGCAGTTACCTTGGCACAGCTAGGTCAAATGTTTTTGTGGGCCTTACACGGCCTGTGGGTCAGACATTCCCAAAGAAGACTCCATGGCCCTGAGTGAGAATTGAAGGGCCTTGGACCCTGATTTCCATCTGGAAAGCTTTTCAAAAAATGAGCTATTAAGGGGCCAGTGCTGTGGCATAGCGGGTAAAAGCTGCCACCTGTGGTGCCAGCATCTCATATGGGCGCTGGTTCGAGATCCAGCTGCTCCACTTTTCGTCCAGCTCTCTGCTGTGGCCTAGGAAAGCAGTAGAAGATGGTCCAATTCCTTGGGCCCTTGCACCCATGTGGGAGATCCGGAAGAAGCTCCTGGCTCCTGGCTTCGGATCAGCGCGCTCCGGCCATTGCGGCCATTTGGGGAGTGAACCAGCAGATGGAAGACCTCTCTCTCTCTCTCTGCCTCTTCTCTTGCTATGTGACTGTGACTTTCAAGTAAAATAAATAATTCTTTTTTTAAAAAAATGAGCTATTAAGTGTTAGTTGAATGAGAAAACAAACATTCGTTTTGTTAAGCAAGATTGTGGAGGCCTGTTTGTTACAGCCAATAACGTGAGCCTCTTCCATTACTTCTTTGGAAAGAATAACTCTGGCTCATGCGCAAATCGCTTGCCTCTCTAACATCTGGGTGATGGATGAAAGGGACGGAGGATCCTTTGTTCATTCCAAGTCATGGATGCCATGAGAAATGATTAAAACAACGTGGAGTTGAGACGCCTTACTGTGTGTGTGTGTGTGTGTTTGGGGAGATGGGGGTGGCTATCAATCTAGAGGGGGCAGCACAGTAGTTGGACGCTGCAGGAAGCCCAATGCTCTCCCACAGCTGGCAGCTGTATCTACCTCGGCGGCCCGCGTGGGCTCCATGAGGGCAGGTGGCGTATTTGGTTCATTGTTAACAACCTGTGGGCAGCAAGGGAAGAATAACTGGCAAAAAAGATTGTTCCTCCACAATATTTGTTAAGTAAGTTTTTAAAGGCATTTTTACAACTCTCTTTCTGTCTGCCAACAATAAAACAGTTCTGTGAGACAGTGGATTTTCCAGTAGTGAGGTTTTGCTGCAGACTGGATGAGCACAGCTCTGCCTTTGACATCACTGATGCTCTCCAAGGAGCCTAGGAAGGTGACAAGGTCTGGGGAGAATGGAAAATCTATCTGCTTGTATCTTCCTGGGACACATAGGTGGTCCCCATGGGCAAAAGAACTCTGTAAGGGAAAAGAAATTGTGGCGGGGCTTAGAACTTGGCAGTTGAAGAAAAATCTCAGCTGAGCCAGCCAGGGCTGCCTTTGATGATTTTTAGGGAAGGGCTGTCTGAATTTTGAAGACTACAGAGGAGACCCTGAAGGTGTCAGGATGAGGCCACCTCTGGACATCAGGCCTGAGAGGAGTTTCCCAGTAGTTTCCGCTACCCCTCCCCCATGGTCTTGTTTTATACTGTCCCTAACCTCTGCTGCTCCTTCTCCCACAGCATTGTTGCAGCCTTGTCCACTTTTCCCCAGGCAATGATTTAATCTTACATCACATCCATCCCTGGGAGCTTTAATCTTGAACATTCCCTCCCCTCTACCCACCACCACCCCCGCCAAAAAAAAGAAAAACAATTGCATGGAGAAGGGAGGCTGTGTCTTCAGTCATAACCCTTGCTCCTTCCGCTGCTCCTCTCCACCAGCCCACCATGTCTGTAACTTATTTTCTTCTTCGTCAGATTTAGGGCTCTTCTCTCAAACACTGCGCCCCATCCATTCTGGTTAAGCGACACTAACTACATTGTAAGTAATAGCCCGCCCGCAGCTATGTCGCTAACGGGGCTGTGTGTGCCTGGGTTATGAATGGGCCCGTCCTCAGCGGCAGTCACACCGCTCTGGGCTGGGAGCTCAGCCCATCTTGCAAGGTCAGACCTCATCGGTTTTTGGACAGTGGGGAAATCTCCTAGGCAAACCCGCGACGTGACCTAATGGGCTGCACTACGGAAGATTCTCTCTCCTGGGAGGTGATGCCTTTTCCTTCTCCGGGTCCAGAGTCACCTATGAGTCTGAGAGACCAAGATTTAGGCTTCTGTGTGGGACACTCTGGATTAACCCCAATTTCTACCTCCCAGCCCTAGACAACATATACAAAGGAAATACATCAAGGATGCCCTTACCTGCCAACACCTGTGAACACAGTTCATGTCCATCGAGGCTAGCAAAGCATCAGACACGGAGTCGGCACTCAGGAAGCATTGCAATGAATGACTGCCTTATTTGATTGAATGCCAGAGACTATGCTAAGTGTTTTACACGTAACAGAGCATTTACTGTAGTTAATGCTCCTAGTGAACCTATGATTTAGGTATCGCTATTCTACTCTCGGCACCAGGGAGACTGAGTCTCCTCCAGGGTCCTCACCCCCAGGCTGCACAGCTCCGGGGAAGCAAAGCCATCCGTGCAGTCTGTCTGCCTCCACACCCCCGCACTCTGAAGCACCGTATCTATGACTTCCTCCAAGGGAAGACATTGCGTCTATACCAGCTGTGTCTTAACATCACTGACATATCCATGCCTGATCTGAAAAGTCGGATCCAAGCAGTCCACGTGGATCTGTGACTGTGCGTGGGCCACGTTTACACGAAGAGAGAGGGAAATCATTTGAAAGTGGCTGTGATGGTTTGGGAGATAAAGTGACCACCTTCCCTCCTCAGCTCTTCTTTAGTAAACCCCTGACCCGGCCACAAACCATACGGCAGATGGTCCCCAACCCCACTAGGTCCCCTGCCCTTGGACCTGTCAGGCACTCAGCCCCTCCCACTCTCACTCTGGCTGCCCACTTCCTCTGGTCCTGAAACTTAGGACCCTTTGGCCTGCCTTGCTTGAAACTGAACTTTATAGATTGTTCAGCTGAACTAGCCTTCCCCATGTGTTGGTCCTAGTTTTGCCAGGGACCCCTTCATCAAGGTTTGGCCCTAGCAGGTTCAGGTACAGTCCTCACCCCAGTGCCATAGTGGCTTCTTAGACACCTGCTTTCTTTATCTTCATTGCATCATTCACCCAATGTGTATTTCCTGGGCACCTACTATGGGTCTCTACTTAGCCTTGAGAATATATTGGTGAACATGACCTGTATGGAACCAGCTTTCAAGTTGTTTGCTGCCTGCTGGAGAGACAGATAAGTAAACAGACAAACATCATAGACATTAGGAGAGAAAAATAACATGTTAAGGCTTGAGGCAGAATGCCTGAAATTGGAGAGCTCTCTTCTATTTAGCAATACACTTTCACAGACCATCTATGATGAAAAGACAGGCCCCAGGGCCCAGCCTGCCAGGATGGGGGGAGAAACAAGGAGTTGCTCTGCTTTATAAAGAGAAATTTCTAGTCCACTTAAGTAGCCCTACTGGGAAGAACCAAAAGACAAGAACTGATAGAAATTGGGAAAGTCAAGGGCATTTGGCAAGCAGAGAGCATATTACAAGGGAGAGGCAAAAAATCAGAGAAGTCAGTGGTGGTGATGGTTATATCAAAGGACTTTTAAGAACCAGTGTTTGGGGGTGAACATTTGGCTCAGTGGTAAGATACCACTTGGGATGCCCACAACCCCTACCAGAGTGTCTGGGTTCAAGGACCTACTGTTTCCAATCCAGCTTCCCACTAACGCACACCATGGGAGGCAGCCTGGGTCTCTGCCACCCATGTGGGAGACTCAGATGGAGTTCTACACTCCTGGCTTCGACTTAGCTTAGCCCTGGATGATTCCAGGCATTCGGAGAATGAACCAGCAGATAAAAGATCTCCTTCTCTCTCTCTCTCAAGCTGACTTTCAAATAAATAAAATAGAAATACATTAAAATGCATACATTTTTTAAAAGAACTAGCTTTTGTTTTTAAGTTCTTTGTAGTGCAGTGTTGTAGTGCAGTGAGTTGAGCTGCTGCCTGAGACACTGGTATCACATATGAGTGCTGATTCATGGCCCAGCCGCTCCCTTTCCAATCCAGCCCCCTGCTAATGGCCTGGAAAAGCAGTGGAGGATGGTCCAAGTGCTTGGGCCCCTGCACCCACGTGGGAGACCTGGATGAAGCTCTTGGCTCCTGGCTTCTGCCTGGTTGTTGTGGCCATCTGACTTCCTTCCTTCCTTCCTTCCTTCCTTCCTTCCTTCCTTCCTTCCTTCCTTCCTTCCTTCCTCTCTCTCTTTCTCTGTCTCTCTGTATAACTTTTTTTTAAAGATTTATTTATTTGAAAAAGTTTACACAGAGAGAGAAAGAGAGGCAGAGAGAGAGAGCGCGTGCTCTTCCATCCACTGGTTCACTCCCCAACTGGCTGCAATGGCTAAGGCTGGGCCCATCGGAAGCCAGGAGTCAGGAACCTCCAAATAAATAAATAAATAATAAATAAATCTCTAAAGAAAGTGAAGTTCTCTGCCTTGTCTTATATCCCTTTAGTATGATATACCAAACAGCCTTTGTTGGTGGTTTTGGGGAAATGGTGGACCAAGCAACAAAGAGAAACAATGTCTTTTTCACATCACTTCTCTGTTGAGACCAGAATGACAGAAGAACATAACACCAAGAGAGTTACAGGCAGTAGTTGGTGACATCAGGAGCAGAGGCTCAAAACAGAGCACAGGGGAAGTGCAGAAGCACCTGTAGCTGTGATGTCGGGGGCAGCCCCCCAAACTCACACTCAGCTCGCCCCAAAGAGATTCAGCCTGCAGTTCAGCCCTGCCTAGTGGAATCCCCTGAATACTTTACCATATAAGGGGTCCTCTTTTCTATGAATTTTTAGAAATGCACTTGTAGACAGATATTCAACACTAGCATTTCATTTGTGTAAGTTAGGACCCAGGCATCCAAGTTTTTTGAATCAGAGGATGTGATGTTTGGAGGCCCACCTCGATACCACTATAGCATGGTAACTGGCAGAGAAGCATAGTAAAGAGATCTAAAGAACAGAAATGGGGGCTGGCATTGTGGCATGGTGGGTGAAGTCATCACCTGTGGTGCTGGTAAACCATGTGGGCGCTGGTTTGTGTCCCAGCTGCTCCACTTCTGATCTAGCTCCTTGCTGACGCACCTGGGGAAGCAGTGGAAGATGGCCCAAGTGTTCAGGTCCTTGCCACTCATGTGGGAGACCTGGATGAAGCCTCTGGCCCTGCCCTGGCCATTTTGGCCGTTTGAGGAGTGAACCAGCAGATGGAAGATTTCTGTCTCTGTCTCTCCCTCCCTCTCTGTGACTCTGACTTTCAAATAAATAAATAAACCTTTAAAAAGCAGTGGTGAAATAATGGCAGATGGAAGTGACAGTGAAGTTAGAAGCCTGAAGACTGAGTGGATCTGAACCATGCAAAGGAAAAGAGAAATGTGACAACGTCCCAGGTAGGGGGGAAAGAGCAGAAATCAAAGCAGGAATTCAAACTGTCCAAGACTTTCAGGAAGGCTAGAACGTGGTCTGTGCTGCTGTGTGGGGCAGTAGGAGAGGTGGCAAGTTGAGTGTTGGTGGCAAAAAGCACGAAGAGAGAAGAGGAATGCAGGTTATGGAGAGTCGTGTGTGCACAAAGCAAAGAAACAGATTCCTTCTACTGCCCTGGAGCTCCAGCAGGCAACACCTCTTTCCTCTACCCTTCCTCTACCTTTCCTCTATCCTTTTGCTGCGTAGCAAAAACCACTCCATAACTCAGAAGCTTAGAACAATAAAGAAGTGTCATTGCTCACAAGACTATAAGTCTACTAGGTGGGTCTGCTGGTGGGAACCGGGCTTCTCATCTTGATAGGGCTCTAGTGTGTGATGGTGGCCAGTGGCTGGTCCAGGGTGTTTCACTCCTGTGTGGTTGGGAAGGGCTCTTGGCTGTGGCAGTTGCGTGACTGGGCCATGGGTCTCCCACAATCCAGCAGCTAGCTCAGACTTTCCAAGGGGCAATGGCTTTTCCACAATAGAGAGTAGAAGTCCACAAATGCTCTTGAGTTCCCGGAGGCTTGGAACCGACGTGTTATCACTTCTGCTGGGTTTTATTGGCCAAAACAAGTGAAAGAAAGATTTGGTCTTGATGTAAGGGATAAGAAAATAGAAAGACTCCTTATGCTGGGAAGAATAGCCACGTCCCAGTGCGAGAGGCACAGACACAGATAGGCAAAAACCATGGTAGCCACTTTTGCAACTGACCACACTCCCATCATGACCCTAACAGCCTCCACGCTGTCTTCACAGTTTGGAAGTGGGACAGGGCTTAGGCACAGGCTGTCTTTCTGGAGCTGGACAGAGCACAACGCCACAACCTGCACTCTCCAGCCAGCCATGGGCTGAGCCAGGCCCCCCGTCTTCACGTGCCATTGATTTCCTATTTTCCATCCTCTGACTTTCCAATGTTGTTTTCCTTAACACCACAAACTGCTGGTCGCTTTGTGTCCCCAGGCCTCTGTGGGCATTTTCTTTTACATCAGCTCACAAAGAAGCTGCAGCCTCCCTCAGGCAGCCAAGGTGAGTGTCAGGACGAGGCCAGTGATCACAGGCCTTGCCGGTGACAGCAGGTGGGGATTTCCAAAGAAAAGCTGAGTCCTCACGCAACCATCCTTCTGAAAGACAGAGTGCTGCCTCCCAGGCACCCCGAGGCCTCTTCCCTCCTCCCCAGGATGCGTGATGAGTCTCATCAACACCTGGCTAGTGGGCCCCCCAGGCACACGGCAGCCACACTACTCCTCAAAGTAGACATTCACAGTGAGGATGGCAGTCTCCCTTTAAAGAATATTTTATTTATTTTTACCTCTTTGAAAATCAGAAAGAGAGATCTTCCATCTCCTGGTTCACTCTCCAAATGCCCGCAACATCTGGGGCTGGGCCAGGCTGAAGCCAGGTGCTGGGAACTCAACTGGGGTCTCCTACCTGAGTGGCAGGGACCCAAGAACTCTGGCCATCACCGGCTGCCTCCCAGGTGCACATTAGCAGGAAGCTGGATCAGAAGCAGAGGCAGGAGGTGAACCAGGCACTCCAAACTGGGCTGCAGGCTCTGGGAGCCGTGGCTTAACCAGCTGTACCATAGCATGCACCCCGAGTCTCGGTTCATTACCACATCCAGGCTGGGCTCTGTGCTTGACGAACAATGGACAGGAAGGCAAAGAACGCTAGGAAGGGGAAATGGTGCCTTAGAGGACAAACTGAAGGAAAATACTCATTTGGGAGAAAGAGAGAAAGGTCTGGGAGGCATTTTAGGACACAGGCTTCGTGTTTTAGAAGGAGCAGCACTGGTGGGAACCTGAGTTCCTGTCCCTCTATTTTGAGGAAATAGTAAGAAATGCAAGGCTTAAAATTCAGCAGGAAGGCATCAGGTTAGATGACATGGAGAGCATTCTCTCTGAAAGAGCTGTATTGAGCAGGGAACAGGACAGGGATTAGACATGGTTTCTGCCCTCAGAAAGTTGCCTGTATCGCTAGAGATCCCAAGCGAATAAAGAAACTGGACCAGCACAGCTTCTGTCCACACACAAGTAAATTTTACAGTGACTGTCACCACAACCAGAATTTAAAGGAAGGGCCAGCGTTAAGCCACCGCCTGCAAAGTCTGCATCCCATATGAGCACCAGTTTGAGTCCTGGCTGCTCCACTTCCAATCCAGCACCCTGCTAATGCGCCTGAGAAATCAGTGGAGGATGGTCCAAGTGCTTGAGCCCCTGCATCCTCGTGGGGGACCCAAATGAAGCCCTGGTGTTTGGCTTTGGCTTGGCCCAACACTGGCTGTGGCAGCTATTTGGAGCATGAACTAACAGATGGAAGTTCTCTCTTTCTCTTTCTGTCTCTCCTTTTCTCTCTATAACTCTGACTTTCAAATAAATAACAGATCTTTTAAAAAATATGTACAGGAAAACCAGTTAGATGAACTCTTAACAGCAGTGGTAGAACTTGAGTGCAGAAGCATTTGTAGAGTCAAAAGCAAAAAGATTGCAATGCAAAGGAGCTAAGGTGACCTATTTGGTCCTAATTTTCTCCTCGATCCTGGGCAGACTGGCATGACTGGTCACCCCACAAGAACCATGAATCAAATACTGTGTGGGAACGTTAGATACCACTGTCTTGATGGTGGGGTTCAGGTCCAGGGCCACCTTGAGAAGTGGTAAGGAGAAGGCAGCCTGGGAAGGTGCCTGCCAACCTACTCACTGCATCACACTGGCCCTGGGAAGACAGTGTGACTTCCCCTGCTACTGTCATAGGTACCCACGTGCCACACACTGCTCCTGGAAGTTCATATTTTTGTTCTGCTAGGTGACTCAGAAGACAGTGCCTTCCCGAAGTGAGCTCGTGAGACCACCATTCGTAGCACAGTAATTTTATTTGGAAACATTTATCTTCCAACATCCTGAACATGGTAGAAACTCAGTGCGTGCTTCTTGGGTGGATGGATGAATGCATGGATGCATGGACACGAGGGTGGGTGGAATGATAGTAGATAAATGGAATAGTGGCTTGGTGAGTGGAATGATGGATTGGTGAATGGATAAATAGAGGAACTATAAATGAGTTATGCTGGTTAAAATAATAAGTAAAAGTAGAACTGATGTATACAGAAAAAAAAGTATAAAATAAATAATTTTTGAATGTGACATTCTAATATTATTTTCTTTCTTTTTAAAAAAGATTTATTAAAATTATTTGAAAGGCAGAGTTACAGAGAGAGAGAGAGAGAGAGACAGAGAGAATTTCTAACCACTGGTTCACTCCCCATATGGTCACAATGTACAGTGCTGAGCCAAAATGAAGCCAGGAGCCAAGAGCTTCTTTGGAGTCCCCCATGTGAGTACAAACCTCCAAGCACTTGGGTCATTTTCCATTGCTTTCCCAGGCGCATTAGCAGGGATCTGAATTGGAAGTGGAGCAGCTGGGACTCAAACCAACCCCTATACGGGATGCCCGTGCTACAGACAGCAGCTTAACTCACTATTCCACAGTGCCGGCCCCCCTAACATTGTCTTCAAGCAAACACATGCTGTAATCATGCCATGTCTCCAAATCACATACAACACAGTTACCAAAACTTCCTTACCTCCAAACTCCTCTACTCTCTCTTACTCCCTCCAAAAATTTCCAAATCCTATGTTTCAGCCTGTATAGTCTCAGTAGCTCCATCTGCACAAACAAGAGCGTTGCTTCACATAACCCTGGGAGTGCCTTTCAGTGCTAGGATCTCTGTGTTTGTTTGTTTGTTTGTTTTTGACAGGCAGAGTGGATAGTGAGAGAGAGACAGAGAGAAAGGTCTTCCTTTTTGCCATTGGTTCACCCTCCAATGGCCGCTGCGGCCGGCGCATCTCGCTGATCTGAAGCCAGGAGCCAGGTGCTTTTCCTGGTCTCCCATGCGGGTGCAGGGCCCAAGCACTTGGGCCATCCTCCACTGCCTTCCCAGGCCATAGCAGAGAGCTGGCCTGAAAGAGGGGCAACCGGGATAGAATCCGGCGCCCCAACCAGGACTAGAACCCGGTGTGCCGGCGCCGCAAGGTGGAGGATTAGCCTGTTAAGCCACGGCGCCGGCCGGATCTCTGTTATTTTTTGAAGTGAAGAAACATAAGACAGCTCAAGAGCAGAAGAATGGTATTTGGGGCACATCCACAATTTCCAAGCTGGGAACCAATGAAATAATCTGGTATATTCTAAACAGTCGAAGGCCTGGCTCCTTTTCTTCTCACTCGAGAGCTAGAGAGCACTAGGAGGTGAGAAAGCAATATGTGGGCAGGCTTGCCTCTTGGTGCTAGGCACGTGGCCTCTGCTCCAGCCCTCCTTGAGCTGAGAAGTGAGGCTGGAGAGAGCATGCGTCGCCATCGCTGCCTTCAGTCTGGCTCCATGTGGCTGGTGTGAAGTTGTACATTTAGCAGCTAAGGCAGTGGGCTCCCCAGGATAATAGCAGCTGTTCGAGTGCACATTAGCACTGGAGAGGCTTCACGAGAGGAATGAGAGTATCGCCCAGTTTCTTTATTTTTTATTTTTTGCCTGGCTGAATCAATAATTAAGTGTATTCTAATAGCGCAGTTTTGCTCGAGATTCTCATTTGGCTCAGGCATTAGGTCTAAATGAAATATTTAGTTGACAGGATACAGTTATGAAGCAAAACCACATTTCTGTCTGTATACTTTAATTTTTCTAATGATGAGAAACCACAGTCTGTCTTCCAGCCCTGGCTGTGGTGGCTTTCCTGTCAGTCCCTCTTCCAGAGAGAAGATAAAAATCCCTCTTCCCCTCGCAAGAAAAATGAGAGTGTCAGATCCTGGTGACCACCATCAGCTGGGGCCTGGAGCGATGAGAAACTCCCACTTCCACCCATCGTGTCCTAATGCAAACAGACTCATCACGGAGGCACGCTAGGACTTGCGCCTTAGGCTGTGCAGAAAGCAAAGGATATGGGACTGTGCGGGGGCAGCACGGGGGGCCCCCCGAGAGAGGGATGCGCAGGCAGCTACCGTCTCAGCAACAGGGAGGTGCGCAATGCACACGGTGACGTCAGGTGGGGAGGTAGCGTGTCAGACAGGGCTTCAAGGGCACGCCAGTGCTCCAAACTACAGAATGCATAGCTCGCAACCCAGAGGCCAGTCTGGGCAGGGCACCCAGCAGCCTCTGCTTGGTGCTTACGGAGAGCTGAGCATGGGAGGCGGCACAGGCAATAAAGAGCTAGCGGGGCAGGCTGCAGCTCTGGCAAGCCTACAGCCCCAGCTGTACTGCTATCTTGCTGCATCCCACCAGGAGTGTCCCTTCACCCCCCTGCCCTGTCTCCCTCAGCTGCTGCTGAAGCACCAGGGTTTCAGAGATCTCGTGCAGCCCTGGCTTCTCAGGATCTGGTTCCAGCAGGCAGACAATGAGCTGACACCTCAAGTGCCTTCCTGCCTCAGTACAGTCTTCCCTCCACTCATGGGCACTGTGTCTGAGCCACAACTCCTCCACCTTACTTCACCTAGTCCACCTTGGCAGGCAGTTAGTTACCCAAGCTTCTTTGTTCCCTTTCTTTCAGGTCCAAATAGGGCTCCTCATAAAATATTTTCCTAGAAGTGGACATTGTGACATAGTAGGTCAAACCTCCACCTGGGACACCCATGTACCTACCACATTGGAGTGACTGACTTGAGCCTTGGCTGCTCCCCCACCAATCCAGCTTCCTGCAAATGTGTTTGGGAGGCAGCAGATGATAGCCCAAGTACTTAAGTCCCTGCCACCCATGTAGGACACTTGGATGAAGTTCATGGCTCCTGGACGCAGCCTTACCCTGCCCTGGCTATTATGGGCATTTGGGGAGTGAGCTAGTGCATGAGATTTCTCTCTCTCTCTCTCGCTCTCGCTCTCGCTCTCACTCTCTTGCTTTCTGCCTTTAAATAAATAAATAAATAAAAATATTTAAAACATTTTAAAAAAAGTTATTTATTTGTTTGTTTGAAAGTCAGAGTTACAGGGGCAGACATTGTGTTATAGTGGGTAAAGCCGCTTCCTGCAGTGCCAGCATCCCATATGGGCACTGGTTCGAGTCCCACCTGCTCCATTTCTGATCCAGCTTCTTGCTAAGACCTGGGATAGTAGTAGAAGATGGCCCAAGTCCTTGGGCCCCTACACCCACTTGGGAGACCCAGAAGAAACTCCTGGCTCCTGGCTTCAACGGGCCCAGCTCAAACCATTGTGGCCATTTGGGGAGTGAACCAGCAGATGGACTACCTCTCTCTCTCTCTCTTTCTCTCTCTCTCTCTCTCTCTCTCTCTGCCTCTGCTGCTCCGTAACTCTGCCTTTCAAACAAATAATCTTAAAAAAAAAAGGTCAGAAAGCCAGAGCTACAGAGAGAGAGAGCATGAGATTTTCCATCCACAGCACCAGCCCCCATGATAGATATCTTTTTTAAAAACAATGTTTTCTCATGTTCATCCTAAACCCACTCAGCAGATACCTGGCCATTTCTTGAGAGTGTGTGTGCCTTGGGATCCCTCAGGCCAGTTCCTTGCCCTCCCTTCTTACCTCGGCTCTGGCTGTGCAGGTGGGAGAGCTCTGGGTGACACTGCCTTTGAGCCAGGGCGTTGTGTGCACCTTTCCCTGTGTCCCTGGGTCACAGGCCCAGGTTGGAACCAACATGGTGCCAGGCCACAGGAGAAGAAGAGATCAGTCACACATGTTAAGCCCACAATGGCTGCAGATCACTAATTATTTGCACAGCTTGCTTTTCTGAGTGCATCTATTTTAGATAAATATTTTGTATACATTTGCTCTCGAAATGAGAAAAGGGGGTGGTAAGGAAAGAAAGGCACGCCATGTTGGTCTTGAATCCAGGCTGGCTGGCCCGCTCTCGCAGTGTTTGAAAAGTCAATCCATTCATCTGCAGCAAAGTGGGCAATGCAGAAAAGTGATATTTGTCTAATATTTGCTCAGCCTATTGTGTCTCGCCATGCATTCCCAGGTGCACGGCTTTTGGGGAGAGTTAATCACTGTGTCTTAAGGCCTCTTCGGCTGTGCCATTTCTGGGCAGGAGGCGTGGGAATTGTGTGTGTGTGTGTATGTGTGTGTGTGTGTTTTTCATTTCGGTTGCAGCTGAGCAGGTTGCTGCCTGTTATCTAAGGCCGATGCACAAACGGTCGGGGGCAAGGGTGGAGATGGCAGGAGAGGCCTGTGACCGGGGAGGGTTCTTCCCTGAGCGTCTCTAGGTGGAGAGGAGGTGCATGCCGGGAGAGGGACTCGTGGAACCGCCTGCGGAGGTGAAGCTCTCCAGGTTTGGCTAGTTGCCATAGTGGGCATCATCAGAAAACTCTTCTGCAATATGTAGTGTTTGTGATGCCTTTTCACAGCAGTGTTGCATTTTGATCCCACCAGCTACTCTGGAAGGTGAATAAGGTGTTGGTGGCATGCCCAGCTCACAGTCAGACCAGCTGAAATCCAAGAAGATGAACTACGCTGCCGGAGGTGGCCCGGCAATACCTCCAGGCCACAAGACTCCCAGCCGGTAGTAGGAAAAACTAGAAATGAATCACTTCAGAGCTGCCAAATGTTGATCAAAACATACTCCAACAAGGGAGCAAAGAGAAAACTCACACCATGGCTGTTTCACACCCACTCTGCAGAGGGTTTGCCTCGCCGGTACTCACAACTGCCACCCCCACCCCCTTGAAACACCTTGATGCCAGCATTTGCTTGTGACCTACTGGGAACACAGTCCCCACTCCCAATACTTCCTTCCATGGGACACGGGTGCCTGGGCCCTCTCCACTCTCACCCACGCCTGCCCAGAGCGAGTTACTGACTTCCCCACTTGGCGATTCTTGGGGAAGAACTAGCTCTGGGAGGTTCAGCCCCTCGCTCTTCTCTGGTTTTGAGCAACAGGTTTGTCTGCAGAGGTTGTGTGCTCTGTTCTGCTTCCAGTCTTGCTGGACGCTTCTGCGGGAACAGGCTACACTGGGGAGCTGCCGGGGGAAGTCACCACGCTCTTCCTGAGGTGCTGACCCCATCTCCCTGATTCTGAAAGTCTATTCTTTTTTTTTTTTTTTTGGTAAAGATTTATTTTATTTATTTTAAAGACAGAGTTACAGAGAGAGGTAGAGAGAGAGAAAGAGATCTTCCATCCGCTGGTTCACTCCCCAAATGGCAGCAAGGGCTGGAGCTGTGCCAATCCGAAGCCAGGAGCCAGGAGCTTCTTCCAGGTCTCTAACATGGGTGCAGGGGCCCAAGGACTTGGGCCATCTTTTACTGCTTTCCCAGGCCACAGCAGAGAGCTGGATCAGAAGAGGAGCAGCCAGGTCTAGAACTGGCACCCATATGGGATGCTGGTGCTTCGGGCCAGGGCTTTAACCCTCTGCGTCACAGCGCCGGTCCCTGAAAGCCTACTCTTGCCACATGTTTAAGTCATGTCCTTAAACGAATGCTGATCAATAATCAGTGTGATAGTGTTGACCTCTGCCTTCCGCCTCCAGGAAGGAAGGAAAGCAGGAAGGGAGTAAGAGAGGAAGGAAGGAGGGAAGGGAGGGAGGAAAAAAGAAGGGAAGAGGGAAGGAAGGAAGGAGGGAAAGAAGGGAGGGGGAAAGGAGGGAGGGAGAGAGGGAAGTGAGGGACGGGGAGGAAGTGTGGGAGGAAGGAAAGTGGACCCAGAGCAGGATCGGCTGGGGTCCTGGTCTCCTGCTGGCAGCCACGACCAGCAGCCGAGATGAGGCCCATTAATCAGAAGCTCTGCCAGGCCCGGTTGTTATTGGTTATGTTTCCTCTGACACTACATTTTCTCCTGACTTGAAATATATGTCATGGCTTAATCCACCGGGATGAATGATCTGATGTGCAACCATCTCCTCCAGCCCGCCGCCACTTTATGAAAATGCCCCGCCAAGTCTGATAAAAGGACGGCTCTAAGTTTCGAACGCTTGCGGCTGCGTCAGATAAAAACCCCGCGCAAAGATTACCGGGATTTCAGGCCAGCGACAGATTAGCAGGGGACAGAAGCCTGTTTGGAGGCCCGTCCAGTGCAGGTGACATCTGCCTTATAGATCATCACAAGCAGCTTTGCAAGATGGAAAACGTGTGCCTTACAGTTATCCGCGTGCCGCGAGGGTGGCAATGTGATGCCCTCGGATAAGCCTCCCTCCCAAGCCCATGTCTCCCGGCGGAGCCCTGCGCGGTCCTCTTTGCTCAGGACCCCGTTAAGTGGAACCAACCATCCATCCTTTCCTTTATAAATGTGAATTCCTTTAATATTGAACACAGTTTTATAAAATTGATACTATAACCCATAGTTAGCTAGAAATAAGAACATTGAAACTCTAACAAGTGGGATAACTTGTGACACAACTAATAGTTACACAACTGAGTAATTGTTACACAACTAAGTAATGGTAGAGAAGGGGTTTGAGTCAAGATTGTTCTAGAGTTTAACACTGTAACCATAATATGACATGTCATCTCTTATCAAATGTGCCAGTGAGGCCGAGCGTCCTACAGATGCGGCTCAGATTCTAACTTAGCCGATTCACCACAAGGCACCGAGGGGGGACCACGCACGCCCCCTGAGCCTCCACTTCCTCTCTGGCAAAATAGGGGAAAAACAGAACCACCATGTGCCATTATTTTAACGATTCCATAAAGCATAGTAACTTGCTTTCAAAGTGTTTGTCCTTACCCTCCCAGTTCCCATCAGATAAATTATTTTTCTTTTGTTTTCACTTTCTTAGAGATTTGCTTCCTTTTCTTTCACAAATCGTCTGTTGATTGATTTTTAAAAAAATATTGGTCCACAAGATCTATAACTTCCAAGAGCTCTTTCTTTCTTGTTTTCCCATTGTTCTTAAAAGAAAAAAAAAATCTTGTTCTTGTCTCGTGAATACAAATCTTCTCTTATCTCTCCACAGACATCATGGACAGTCGCTCTCTTCTCTAGATTTTGCTCCCTGGGAGTTTGAGCCCTGCCTCTTGCCTTCCCTGAATGGCGATCCTTCCAAAGGTGGGGCAAGAACGGACTGGAAGCTCCGTGGAAGGGCTGAGAAGCACAATTCCTGAACGCTTCCGGGGGCCGTCCTAATCCTTAACACTGCAGTCTGCTTCCTATTTTCCAAGTAATCACTGCTAGTTCTCATCTTTTGCTGTGTACTGCTCCACTCCCTTTGTCCTCATGAGTTCACTCCTTGATGGTCATTTTTCTAAGATATTTTATTTATTTATTTGACAAGTAGAGCTACAGGCAGAGAGATGCAAAGACACAGAGAAAGGTCTTCCATCTGTTGGTCCAGCCCCCAAATGGCCACAAAGACTAGAGCTGGGCTGATCTGAAGCCAGGGGTCTGGAGCTCCTTCTGGGTCTCCCATGCAGGTGCAGGGGCCCAAGGACATAGGCCATCTTCTACTGCTTTCCCAGGCCTAGATCGGTGCGTGCTGGTGAATGAAGCATCCAGGGAGACTTCACAGGAGCTGCACAGGCTCCACCTGTCCCCATGGAGGAAGCGTTGCCCTTTAGGTGAGCCCCAGAATGAAGACACATGGGGCAGCCCTGAATCTACTCTGAAATATGGGGTCCAGGTGAGCCCAGCCCAGGACACCACTAACACTCACAAGCACAAGTCTGTTAAAGAGGGGGCAGGCACTAGGTGGCCCGTCAAGACACTGGGACATCTCCATCCCATACCAGAGTACCTAAGCTTGAGTCCTGGCTCCGGTCCTGACTCCAGCTTCCTGCTAATGCATACCCAGGGAGACAGCAGGTGATGGCTCAAGTACTTGGGTCCCTACCACGCTCTTGAGAGCCCCAGATTGCCTTCTTGGCTCCTGGCATTGGCACAACCCAGCCCTAGCTGTTGGGGGCATTTGAGGAGTGAACCGGTGAGTGGGAAATCTCTCCCCTCTCTCTCTTTCTAATAAATAAAATAAATGTTTAATATGTTTATGGAAAATCTGGGGTGTGGTCAAAAGTAGCATAACCCTAAATAAAGGGGCATTATCCTTATACATGCAGAGCCTGGTTCCTCCTCAGGAATCTGTGCTCTGCCCGAAGCCACAGCTCAGCAGGAGAACGTCGCACCCAAAGGGGAAGACTCTCCAGGGGCTTCCGCCTCCCCTGGGAATAAAGGCAGGCTCCTCCCCCAGCTCACCTGGTCCTCCGGCTCTGTACCCGCCAAGCTCTCCCCGCCGGTCACCTGGCCTCCTCCACCCTCTGACTTGGGTGGAGCTGGCCCCTCCGAGGGGCTCTGCACTTGCTCCTCCCTGGCGGACTGGCTTCTCGTGGTCGTGCAGTTCCTGTCCCGGATCATCTCCTAAAAAGGCCCTGCCCAGCCGTCTCTAGGCTGTTAGCGGTTTGGAGTTATGGTGATAACCTGCGGGTTTATTTCCTCGTTTCTTCCACTAGAATTAGAGCCCCTTGAAGGCAGAGAACTTGTCAGCCTTCTTGGTTCTTGAAGCTGCAGCTTCTGAAACAATGCCTGGTGTTTAGCAGACACTCGGTCCAGCACTGAAATAATGGGTGGCAGTAGACGACACGGGAAAGAGCAGCTGGGGCCCCCGGGAGTGGACTCGAGTGCTGAATGAGGGCTCCAGGGCGTACTCGGTGAGCAGCAGGGAGCCACTGCAGGCCTCTGAGATGGAGCAGGGGCTCAGTCACCCTCAGGGAGGGGAGCGTGGCAGAGTTCGGAGCGGAGCTGGAGAGCCCAGCGGATGCCGGCCGTCCGCGGAAGTCCAGCCGTGTTCAGGTGACAGGTGCGGAGGGCCACGACCCAGGGGACGACGGTGGAAACATATCGAGACATGTGGAGATCTGCTTTGCAACTTCAGCCTAGGCTGCCTCTTCCCCTGCCTCCCAAGGCCCAGCCCTGCCTCGGCTCCTCCCGCTCCTGACACCTGCGCTAGCACTGGCACCCCCTGAGAACCAGGCCGAGGGGCCGGCTGGCAGCTTTGGTGAGCGCTGTCTGCTCTGGCTGCTGCCTCTGCTCTACTTCTGGCCAAGGAGGGCCATTCACCTCCAGTTTAGTGCCTTTTCCTTTCTTCCCTGGTTGATGTTAAGCTTGGAGTTTGCAAGCACCGGCCACAACGGTTGTTTTGAATTCCCCAAAGCAAATTTAGAACCAGTCACTGAGTTAAGGCAGACGGGAGCCACTGTGCAGGTTCTGCCTGTATTAATAAGTCTCTCTGACAGCAGAAGGAAGTCTTTCCAGTCAATTCTTTGTAGTCAATTCCTGATCGTCGTCCTCCCGTTGTTAATATTGTTGTTAAACTCCTGAAGCCGTACTGAGTGGAAAGCTAATTATAATAATTAACAGAGAACTTCTGAACTTGTCAAACTGGTAATTATAAACCACAGGGACTTTTATCATTAATAGATGCCATGGAAAGTGAAGGCACAGGGGTGCTGGCAGGGAGAGGTGCGCGGGAGACGTTCCGGGCCGGAGCCAAATCCGAGTGCCCCCAGGATGCGAAGACGCAGCTCCTCCTGGCTCCCAGCCCACTCCCAGCTCCGCTGCCTCTGCCTCCCTGCAGCGGCCCTGCGTCTGTCTGCACACACGCCTGCCCACCACTGCGTTTGTAAGGACCCTACCTTCTCACCCTCGTCTCTCTCTCTCTCTGTCTCAGATGTACGTCCTTAAGCAGAATCAGTTGTACTCCAAGGGGACTTTTATATTAGCTCATTTATTCATGCAACAAAATTGTAATGGGCATCCACCAAGTACTTGAATTGACTTGAGGCACCAGAGAAAAATGAGGAGCAACACCCAGTACCTTTGCTGTGCAGAAGCTCTTTAGTTGGATGCAATTCCACTTGTCTATTCTTGCTTTCATTGCCTATGTTTTGGGGGTCATAGCTAAGAAATCTCTGTGCAGCCAATGTCTTACAGCTTTTTCTGTTTTCTTCTAGTAGTTTCATTAGCTTCCGGTCTTCCATTTAGATTTGTAATCCATTCGAGTTGACTTTTGTATGAGAATAAGATAAGGGTCCATTTTCATTCTCCTGTATGTGAATATTCAGTTTTCCCAAGTTGTGGCTTTACTCACAGTAACCAGGATATGGAGATAGTCTAAGCACCCTGCAATGGATGCAGCGATTAAAATTGTGATCTATGGATAGAACGGAATCCTATTCAGCCATAAAGAAAAAGGAAAAGCTGTCCTTCGTGTTGGCACGGATGAAACTTGAGAGCATTATGTTAAAGGAAATGAGCCGAGCCAGGCACAGGTATGATCTCACTTAAATGTGGAACCCAGAAACTTCAGTGGTCACCAGTGGGTGGGGGCGGGGTGGGGCATTGCACCAGGAAAGGCAGGTGATGGTTGAGGAGGACAAAGTGGCCGTTAGGCAGGAGGAATAGGTCATGGTGTTTGCTTGCACAGCAAGGTGACCGTAGCTGATAACTATGTATTGTATATTTCAAAACAGCTAAAAAAGGATGTGAAATGTTTTTATGACAAACAAATGGTAAATATTGTGGGTGACAGATATGCTAATTACCCTGAGTTTTTAAAAAGATTTATCTATTTATTCAGAAGACAGAAAGAGAGAGAGAGAGGGAGGGTTAGAGAGAGAGAGAAAGAGAGAGAGAGGGAGAGAGAGAGAGAGAGATTTTCCACTCACTGGTTCAATCCCCAAATGCTCACAACAGCCAGAGTTGCACCAGGTCAAAGACAGAAACTCCATCTGAGTCCCCACATGGGTGCAGAGGCTCAAGCTCTTGGACAGTCATCCTCTGCCTCCCCGGGAGCATTAGCAGGAAACAGGGTGGGAAGGAGAGTAGTCAGGACTTGAACCAATGCTCTGAGATGGGCTGCAGACATCCTAGAAGGTGGCTTAATCCACTGTCCCATAACGGCCATCCTAATTACCCCATGTAGTTCAGTCCACAATGTAAAAATATATTGAAATATCACCCTGTACCTATGAATATATAGTTATTATTTGTCAATTAAAACCAAAATAAAACTTTAATAAAGACACTTTGCCTGTCTTCAAAGAGTTTGTAAATTGATGAATAATAGGGAACAAATTAAGAGTCCTCTACCCATAGAGTAGAATTGTGTAGCTGCTCCAATGAGGGCATTCACAAGGCACAAAGAGACAGGAGGAAGTGGGCATCTCAGCCACCAGAATGTGGAATGACCTGGCTATCACAGCCACACAGAACCAGGAACCCGAAGTCCTATTGTTGCAGCCGTGTTGTTGTTTTTTAAGCATTTTATAGTTACTAAATGCCTTTACGAACTAGAATAAAGCTAAGGGCTTTCAATTGGGAGCAAGCTCATTCATGTATACCTGCAAAACTATTGCTCACATTGCAATTGTCCACGGAGACCTCAACGTTCTTTCCACCTCTGTGAGGGACCCACAGGCCTGCAGGGCACTGAGCGCTTGTGCCTGGAACATAGTAGGTGCTCGGTAAAGCACAGTGCTTCCTGCGGCTCTCGGTGCCTCGCCGTCTGTGGGAGCAAGGGCGGCTCTGAAGAGCAAGCTGTGAGTTGGTCACCCTGCCATGCCCCGTCAGTCACCATCTGGTGTTGTGCCTGCAGAGCAGCAGTCCCCCCGTGGCATCCTCTCCCGCGTCCCCAGTGCAGGAGGACCCTCAGCTGTGACTCTAGAAAAGGTTTCCTTTTGCTTTCCTGGGGTCTCGCAGGCCGCCTATTCTGGGGGTGCCTGAGCCCTTCCCACAGGAGGCCTCAAGGCCAGTCAGGCTCCCTGTCCCCCTTCCCATGCCCACTGTTCCTGGCTGTGCACCTGCTGCCCTACTGCTGCCCTGTTCCCTAAGGGGGCGCCTTAGAGAGGCTGTCGTGGCCTCTGCCCACCTCCCCCCCACCCCAGCAATTTGCAGCCCTTCTCCCCAACATACCACTCAACTAAACCTGCCCCCTAGACAAAAATGACCCCTGTGATACGTAATCGTGCTCCAACAACAGGGGCCCAGGACCTCCTTCCAACCAAATCAGCTCTCTCCCCTCCTCCTGGAATACAGATGTGGGCGGTGCCAAGAAAAGCAGCTCCCTGCAAAGCCAGCTCAGACTGCACCCCCAGCTCAGGTCCCGGCCAATGCAGAGGGCCACAGGGCCCTGGAGGTACCCATTGCGACGTGGCAGGAGGGGCCACCACTGGCTGGCAGCCGCTCCCTGGCCAGCTGCGCACACTTTGACATGTGGGAGGCTTTTGTTGGCCGGGTGAGAGGGGCCAAAGCAGTTCAAGTAAGGGCAAGGCTTGTTTGGGTCCGTTTCAAAGTCCCAGGCCAGTTTGTATTTTTAGCTCAAGTTCAAGAATTGTCTGACAAACTTCAGAGACCTCCTGCCCAAAGGCAGCTCTGGGTTTTGGCTGGAACAAGAAAAAGACAGACCACAGGCCACAGAGGCGCACTGAGAGGGGACCTGGGGGCCAATCACCAGGACACACAGAGCAGGGAGCCGGCCTCCGTGGAAGATCCGAACGGGTGCCTAGGACGCGTGGCCGAACGCCTGGCCACCTACTTCTGTGTCTCCTTTCAGGGTGCAAAGGGTCAGCCCAGCCTCGCTTATCTGCCTTGCTTCTTCCCAGAACCACAAAAGAGCCATTTCCTCCTCGAGAGCTTTTGTCTTCAGCAGGGGCCGCAGCTCATCCAGGGAGAAGCCATTGTCTCGGCAGAGGATTTTTAGATGAGCCGCCGGCTTCTGGCGCCTTCTGCCGAGAGTCCTCCGTTCTCTTTGTGCTGCCCGGCTTTCCTGGACACAAACAACAAATGGTCCTATTCACCCTGGAGATAAGATTGTGCTTCTCCCAAAGTCACCGCTGTCCTCTCATGGCTTCTGAAACTGTTTGAATAATGAGGCTCCTGGAGAATTTGTGTTGTTTTATCCCTCTCTTCGCAGGGATGGGAGAGTCCCCAGGCGGACACCGGCGGGCAGTGCCTACAGGGGGTTACCTGGGGCAGCTCACGCAGGGCAGCAGCCCAAGAGAGCTTTTTGTTTGCTCCCTCGGTCTGAGCTCTACAGAGCTTCTTGAAATGTTTAGATCTATGCTGGTTTCTCTCCCTTTCATTTTTCAAATTATTTTTTTTTCCTGCCAAGGCAAACAATGGCTCTTGCGCAAAGAGTTCCCCACCCTGCAGAAGCGGCGGAAGCCTTCAGCCTGTGGTTGCTTTTCCACAGGCTGCCGTGGTGGCTGCTGTGGCTCCAGGAGGAGGATTGCACGGGGAAGGGACAGGAGGCTGCGGGGTCCGCAGCCTGGGGTCGGCAGCCGGCTGGTTCTTCCCCAGCACTTCTCCGAGAGCTGCAGGACCTGGCGGGGAGTTACAGCTGTGCTGCCTCCGGAGCCTGTGACCCTAGGCGAGGCTCTGTACTCCTCCAACTTCATTTTCTTAATCAGTTAGACTTGGTGTCTGATTCTGCCAAGTTCATGTTTGTGATGAGGCACCGTGATGGACAGGAAAGCGCTTTGTGGACTGACGAGTGATATACAAATGTCAAGGGCTGCAACATTTTATTATCACAATCATCCTAATGACTGCCACCACTATCATTAGGCCGATAATCTGTGGGGAGTCTGTTTAAGGGTAAATAACTAGGTTTGTTTCCAGATTCCGATTTAAAGGCTGGCTCTGCCACTCATCAGTCATGTGACCTTGAACAAGTTTATTAATTTTCTCTGTGCCTTAATTTTTAAAAACCGAGCATGATAAGATGCCACCAAATTCATAGGACTGTGGGGCAGCTGGAAGGCGGTAACACGGGTAAAGTGCCTGGAAAGCAGCCAGTTCTTAACAAATATTTGTCTCCCTTTTCTTTTTAACTTGTAGGCATTCTTCAATGTTTATTGAACAGCTATTACATGCCAGACCTGTACCACATGTTCAGGAGGCAAGAGACAAACATTGGAGGAATGTGCCATGCGGTCAAATTGACAAAGAAACAGCAGCAACCCAGTGGGCTAGGTGGTTTGCACAGCAAACTGGGAGAGAGCAGGTTAATTCTTTCATGGAGCTCAGGATGACCCTTGGACCAGGCCTCAAAAATGTGCACAGGATTCGCCAGGCAGAGAGGCCAGCTGAGGGCATTTCCCGCAGAGAAACTTGGTTCAGAAGCTCTGAAGCATGGACGTCTACAGTCTGTCGAAGGCAGGAGATGGGGCTTAAGGAAGCAGGGGCTGGATTGGGGTGGCGGGCGCGGGGGTCCCTGCAAGCTCTGTGAAGGAGCCGGGCCTTGTGTCGGGGTCTTGGGAAGCCCCTGAGATGTTGTCAGCAGAGAAAGGTTGTGGGGGGATGGCACTTGAGAAAGGCTGCCTGAGGAGGGACGAGCGGACTGGGCTGGAGCGGGAGCAGGGTGGGATAAGGAGCATCAGCTGAGTGATGGAAATCGTTTAGAAAACACACGAGGTCCAAACGCGGTTACTGGCAGAGGGCGGGGAAGGTTCTGGATGTGGGGAAATTTAGATGTGGACGCTGAAGGAGCCAGGGTTGACTCGGGCGTCTGAGTGAGAAGAGGGAGGGTGGTGAGGCCCCTGACCCTCAGAGGGAACACAGCTGGCACAAACGATTCCCAGCTGTGCCTTCTTCAGAACACAGGGGAGCTGGGAGAAGCCAGGAATAGGTTCAAGCCTACGATGAACGAACGGGGCCCCCACAATTAGATGAAATTAAGGGGTTCATGTTTTCAATGTGCTTGGAAGAAAGGACCGTCCTTCATTTCCAATTTGTTTGTGTACTTTGGCGTACCCTCTATAACACAGAGGCCAAAGTACTCGTCTCCCATGGTCTGCACGTAACTGCTGTACTCTTGCTGGTTTACAAAGAGGGAGAATCGGCCTTCACTTCCTGGAGTCCCCAGTGAGAGCAGCCTTAAAATTAGGGGCAGACCAGACATATTCCAGTGTCTAAGATCTGTTCGAAAGAATGGGCGAATGTCGATTTTAGTAGCACCTGTGATAAGCCCGTCTCTGCATGATGAGAACCCAAAACTGCACCACCAAGAATGATTCTCAGAGACACCATTTTGAGAGGCATACAGACATCTATATAAAGGCCAAGTCCATGTACGTCACTTGAACTCTGAGCGAGGTACAAGCAGAAGAGGACGCGAGGAGGAGGTGCAGAGTTGGAGATGTCTTGTCTCCTATCACATGATCACTACATCACATGACATGTGGTAGAATTGTGGACATTTAGTGATGTGATATTTATGGAACTACAGACGTCTTGTGTTTATACTCCTCTGTGTATTCCAAATCTTCTATCATGAACATACATTATTTCATAATAATAAACATGTTAACTTAATTTTAAGAGCAGGCAAAAGACTTGAATAAACACAGGATAGGATATCCAAATTGCCAATAAACAATAAACATATTAAAAACATACCCAATTTGGTTAAGTGTTATGTAAAATCACAATGCAGTGCCCCTACACATGCAACCAAATGGTAAGAGGGAAAGATGGAAAATATCAAGTGCTGGTATAGATGAGGGGTAGATGCAACTCCAGTACATTGCTAGTAAGAAGTATAAGTTCAAAGAATCGTTTGGTAAAGATTTGTTTGTCTATCTTATTTATACTCTTGTTTAACACATGTAAACATGACTTAGCTATTTCACTCCTAAGTATATAGCCAGAGATACACATACTTATGGTCACCAAAACATACATATGAGATTGTTGATAGTAGAACTATTTGTAATCAAACCAATCTGCAAACTATCCCAGTGCTCATCAATACAATAGATAAATAGATCATGATATATTAACTCATATATATATAATATAGCAATAAAAATCTCTAATTAAATAAATAAATATTTTTTAAAAAAGTTATGACATTGCCTGTCACTTTTTTAGATATACTGTGGTACAAAGGTCAAGTCTTCTTGCTTCCATACAGATACCCAAGTGTTCTAATGCCACATGTAGAAGATTGTCCAAGACACCAGACTTGTGTTGGAGAAGGGTAAACCACCACCCGTGATGCCTGTATTCTATTTGGGTTCTGGGTCAAGTCCTGGCTGTTCCACTTATGATCCAGCTCTCTGCTAATGCACCCAGGAAGGCAGCAAAGTTTGAATCAAGTACTTGGGTCCCTGCACTCACATGGGAGACCTGGAAGAAGCTCCTGGTTCCTGGTTTCAGTCTGGCTCAGCTCTGGCCATTGCAGCCACCTGGGGAGTGAATGAGTGGATAAAAGATTTCTCTTTCTGTCTCTCCCTCTCTCTCTGTAACCCTGCTTTCAAATACATAAATAAATCTTAAAAAAAAGAGTAAGTATCTGAAACTAGGAATGAAAGGTGATATTACCACAGATCCTACAGAAATGAACAGAACGTGAAGCTATTATAAATTATGTCATACCAATATATTTCAAACTGTAAATATAACAGACATATTTTGAAAACCAACCAACAAAACACATATACAACCAAAATTAATACAATAAGAAAGAGAATATGATGGAGAAATTAAATCCATAGTTTAATGTTCTAATACATATACAGAGACAAATATTTCAGGCCTAGATAGGCCTCTGTAGTGAAACCTACAAAATTTACAAGAGAGAATAAAAAATGTAATAGAAACTTTTCCAGAGACTTTAAAAAGAGTAAATATGCCCCCAAATAATTTAGGAGGTTGGGAAGCCTTGATACTAAAATCTGACAACACTATTACAAGAAAGGAGAAGTACATGTCAATCTAATTACAAACTTAGATATAAAAATCCTAAGGAATCCATGATTATATAGAAAAGAGATCATCAAGACTAAGAAAAGTTTATTACAAAAAATGCAAGGTTGATTTATCATTTGACAACAATGTAATTCACCATATTAACAGCATGAAAGTAAAACTAATATGATCCTTTCAATTCAAGAAAAAAAGTTCAACACCTACTCATAGTATAAAAAAAACTTTCAGCAACATAGAAACAGGAGAGAATGATTTTATGAGAAAAAGTAGCAATGAAAAACATCAAAACTGATTTTAATGGGAAATATTGAAAGATTTCCCTTTGAAGTTTTTGAAGAGAGAAACAAGAGAATGATGTATTTCTATTCAAAATCTGCTCAAGATTCCAGAGCTCAATAAGTAGAAAGAAAAAGAATAATAATTGTGAAGAGATAACTAAAAAGTTCCTTTGCACATAGAAAATCCAAAAGAATATGCAATCAGAATTCAAACAATTATTTGGCAAAGTTGCTGGATACAAGGTAAACATACCAAATCAAGTATGTATGTACTTGTACAACATTAACAGAGTTAGAATATGAGTTATTTTTAGATTATGACAACCCATTCATAAAAATTTCCAGAATGTATAAATTATTCCTACTTATTGTGTATTCCCTAATGCTTTTATGAATAAGTCATCCACACAGTTTAGTTTACCTCAATCTCAATCAGAATTTCAGTGAAATTTCCTTTCTTCCTTTTCTAGTTTTGAAATTGAAAATCTTACTAAGATTTATATTAGTGCTAAGGGTTAAGAAATTAACACATTCTATTTTTTTTTTTTGACAGGCAGAGTCAGACAGTGAGAGAGAGACAGAGAGAAAGGTCTTCCTCCCATTGGTTCACCCCCAAATGGCCGCTACAGCCAGTGCGCTGCGCCCGGCGCGCTGCGCCAATCTGAAGCCAGGAGCCAGGTGCTTCCTCCTGGTCTCCCATGGGGTGCAGGGCCCAAGCACTTGGGCCATCCTCCACTGCCTTCCCAGGCCACAGCAGAGAACTGGACTGGAAGAGGAGCAACTGGGACTAGAACCCGGGGTACCGGCACCACAGGCGGAGGATTAGCCAAGTGAGCCGCGGCACTGGAGAAATTAACACTCCCTAAAAGAAGAACAAAAATGAGGATGGGAATATCACTAAGCATGAAAAATAAAGACAATGTTACATTATTACAAACATCATCAATTGAACAATGGAAGAAAAGAAAATCCAGAAAGGTCATTAATTTTTATATGCATGTAAGGACACTGCTTTTTTTTTTTTAAGATTTTTTTTATTTATTTATTTGAGCGGTAGAGTTACAGAGAAAGGGAGAGACAGAGAGAAAGATCTTCAATCCGTTGGTTCACTTCCCAATGGCTGCAATGGCCAGAGCTGTGCAGATCTGAAGCCAGGAGCCAGTGCTTCTTCCCTGTCTCCCATGCAGATACAGGGGCCCAAGGACTTGGGCCATCTTCTATTGCTTTTCCAGGCCATAGCAGAGAACAGGATAGGAAAAGGAGCAGCCAGGACTAGAACTGGCACCCATATGGAATGCCAGCACCATAGGTGGAGGATTAACCTATGATTAACCTAGGATTAACCTAGGATTAACCATGAAACCAGTTAATTAACAGTGCCAGCCCCAAGGGCACTGGTTTCTAACACTACAGAGTAGTGGGAATAGGACAATTTGTTCTCTTCTCTTCTCTTCTCTTCTTCTCTTCTCTTCTCCATTCTTTTCTTTTTTCTTTTTTCTTTTTTTTAAGATTTAGTTAATTATTTGAAAGGCAGAGTTAGAGAGAGGGAGAGACAGAGAGAAAGAGAGGTTTTCCATCTCCTGGTTCACTCCTCAAGTAGCCACAACAGCAAGGCCTGGGCCAGACTGAAGCCAGGAGCCAGGAGGTTCATCCAGATCTTTTACGGGGGTGGCAGGGCTCAAGCACTTGGCCCATCTTCTGCTGCTTTCCCAGGCGCATTAGCAGGGAGTTAGTTCAGAAATGGAGCAGCTGGGACTTGAACCAGAACCCAAATGGGATGCCAGCATCACAGATGGCTTAACCTTCTCCAGTACAAGTCTGGCCCCTTGGACAATCTTTTCCACACGTGGTGTTAGAACAATTGGATATCTGTATGGAAGCAATAAAACTTGACTTTTGCACCACAGTATATCCAAAAAAGTGATAGGCAATGTCATAAAGCTTCTATAAAACAATAGAGGGTGTTATCTCCATGGACATGAGAGAAAACAAGATTCTTTTTTTTTTTTTAAGATTTTATTTATTTATTTGAGAGGTAGAGTTACAGACAGTGAGTGGGAAAAACAGAGAGAAAGGTCTTCTGTCCATTGGTTCACTCCCCAAATGACCACAATGGCCGGAGCTGCGCCGATCTGAAGCCAGGAGCCAGGAGCTTCTTCCAGGTCTCCCACATGGGTGCAGGGGCCCAAGGACTTGAGCCATCTTCTACTGCTTTCCCAGGCCACAGCAGAGAGCTGGACTGGAAGAGGAGCAGCCGGGACTTGAACCAGCTCCCATATGGGATGCTGGCATCACAGGCAGAGAATTAACCTACTGAGCCACAGCGCCGGCCCCACAAAAAATTCTTTTTTTAAAAAAAAAAATTATTTATTTATTTGAAAGAGTTGACAGAGCGAGAGCGAGAGCGAGAGTGAGAGAGATCTTCAATTCACTGCCCAAATGGCTGCCATAGCCAGGACTGAGCCAAGTCGAAGCCAGGACCCAGGAGCTTCTTCTGGGTCTCCCACATGGGTTGTGGGGGCCCAAGGTTGGGGCATCTTCATCTGCTTTCCCTACATTAGCAGGGAACTGGGTGGGAAGTGGAGCACCTGGGTCTCGAACCAGTGCCCGTATAGGATGCTGGCATTGTGGGAAGTAGCTTTACCCGCTACACCACAATGCCAGCCTCCAAAGAATTATTTAAAAAGACACAAGGGCAGACATGTGGCTCAGCAGTTAAGATGCTTTTTGGGATGCTCACATCCCGTAGTGTAGTGCCTGGGTTCAAGTCCCAGCTCCACTCTGATTCTCGCTTCCTGTTAATGTGCACCTGGAGAAACAGCAGGTGATGGCTCAAGAACTTGGGTCTCCGCCACTTATGGGGGAGACCTCAACTGTGTCCTGGGCTCCTGGTTATTGTGGGAATTGAGGGAGAGAACTAGCAGATGGGATCTCTCTCCTTGCTCCCCACTCTTGCTCTCTCTCTCTCCCTCTGCCTTTCAAATACAATGAAAATAAATAACTAAAACCCAGAATAAAAAAAATAAAAGGCACAAAAGTACTAAGCATGAAAATAAAGAGGCAGATAAACCAGATTATGTTAAAATTAGGAAACTCCTGTTCTTCAAAATAATATAACAAAGAGATGAAAGTAAGGGCAGCTATTTGAAATCCAGATAAAGTGACAACTGACTCAATCCAAAATCTATACAGAGTTCTCGTTAGTTGCTAAAAGACAGACGATCCAAAAGAAAAATGAGGAGAGAAGTGCTTCACAAGAGGCTAGAGTTTGGGGCAAATTAAGCAGGTTAACCCCCTGCTGGGCACTTCTCCATCCCATATTGAATTGCCTGGGTTTGAAATGTGACTCCACTCCCAATCCAGCTTCCTGCTAAAAGGAACCCTGGGAGGCAGCAAACCATGGCTTGAGTTCTTGTGTTCCTGCCACCCCCATGGTGGACTTGCGTGGAGTTCCTGGCTGCTGGCTTCAGCCTGGCCCAGATCCTGCTGTTGTGGGCATTTGGGGAGTGAACCAGCAGATGGCAGATCCTGATCCTCCCCCTCTCCCTCCCCCTCTCCCTCTCCTTTTTCCTCTCCCTCTCCCTCCCTTTCAGATAAATAAATAAATAAATATTCAAAAGAGAAATAGAGGACATTTCAATGGCTAATAAACTGACCAACCTTACTTACATAAGTAATCCAGGAACTGAAAGCTAACACCACCATGACACCATGACACACTACTACGTACACACCAGACCAACAGCCTCAAGTACTGGTGAGGGTGAGGGTGGTGAGGGAGCACTCACGCACGTGCATCTTGGTGGGGCAGGCGTTTGACGTAAGTTAACATGGTGCACATCCCATACTGCACCTGGAGCACTCACGTGTGTGCACCTTGGTGGGGCAGGCGTTTGACATATCAGTTAACATGGCGCACATCCCGTACTGCAGTGCCAGGGTTTGAGTTCGGGCTCCGCCCCCAGTTCCCACTTCCTGTTATTGTGAGCCATGGGAGGCAGTGGGGATGTCTCCAGTAGTCAGGGCTTTGCCACCCACATGGGAGAGCTGGATTGAATTTCTGGCTCCCAGTTTCAACCTGGCCCAGCCCTAGCTGTTGCAGATATCTGGGGAGTGAACCAGCAAATGGGAGATTTCTCTCCCCCCCATACAATCAATCAATATTTTTAAAACTTGGCATTACCTACCAAATTTATACTTCATGACCCATTTCAATCCCAAGTATATATCCAGCAGAAATATGTGCATATGTGTCAAATGATGTGAGCAAGCATGATCACAGTAGCATTATTCATAAGAGCCCCAAACTGGAAGCAATCCAAATTCTACCAACAACAGAACAGATACATGAATGTGGCATGTGTTTACAATGGTATTTTTAACAGCAGTGAAACTAAACTACAGCTGAATACAATAACGGGTGATACATATACAACAGTATTATATTATATACATAGAATGCTGATCCAAGTAAGTCAAATGCAAAATAATACGTGGTGTGAGTCCATTCATGCAAAGTCCAAGCATAGGCGACGCTAGTCTATAATCCTGGAAGGCAGGACAGGAGCAGCCTGTGTGTAGATGTGAGCTTTGGAAAGGAGAAGGAGTGTAGTGATACAGACCAGGCGAGAAGGGGCTTCGGGTGCTAGGTCTGGGGGGTGTCTTCACGGATGCCTGCTGTGTGGTCACTTGTAGAACTATGCGTGCTTTCATGCTTTGTGTACATTTCTGAATGAGTGTCATAATTCAATAAAAAATGCTTTCAAAGCCCGATGAGCATAAACGCCCACACGAAAATGAAATAGCTTTAAGCTCTGGACCCCGCAGGTGCATTGGAGAGGAAGGGTCCGGCAGGCTTTGTGAGGAGATGAACATTTAGGGCTCCTACAAATACTTGTAGCAAATTCAGGGAAAATGAAACACTTTTTTTTTATATGAAGTCAACATTCAACTTCCTCTTTTTAGCAGTCTTCATAAATCATGCAAAGCAGGCTGCCTGTCTTGGCAGCTCCAAAGCAAAATGACTCCACGCACAGCTTGGTGTGGCCTCCCCTACTGGAAGGGAAACAAGTCTCAGCCAAGGCAAAACTGCAAAAGTTTGTCAGCTATTTCCTGTGTCACCAGCTTCTCTCTGGAGCTTGGGTGCATTCGAACACTCCCTGGGCTCACAGCCAGAACTTCCGATGCAAGTGCAAACCACAGAAGCACCGGTTACTAGTCACTGGGCCTGCGCACGGCACTTCCTGTCTCTGAGCCTGGCTTCCTGCATTTTCTAATCCACAGAAGGGAGATACAATGCCTGCCTCCAGTGGCCCACAGCGCCCCACCCCCATCTCAAGGTGGTGTACACCTGGAAGGGACCACCCACCCCCATCTCCTTGGCAACCGCACTTCGGGTGTCAATATCGCCCTGCTCTTTCAACCTTCCTCCCTCTATCACACTGGAAAAGAATCTGATATCGGTAATTTATATTCCAAGGATTGATTGATTATTCTCCAACTGGAGCTCAGCCAGGCGTTTGCATTTTATGCCTTTTATCCCTAATTGTGGTATGAAAGACTTTTTTCCCTTGTTAAAGGAATGTGAGACATCAGCAAGAAGGTGGAGCGCTCTGGGGGCACGGGAGGGAGGGCCTGAAGTCGCACTAGCCAGATTCCGCCGGTTCTGAAGGTGAAGGAGCTTTCGCCCTTTTCTTTGGCAGGAGATGGAGCGGTAGTCAGAGGCGCCGCCCCCACGAACGGCCCCTGCTCTCCCACACTGGATCAGGGAGACCGCAAAGGCCCCCCCCCGAGGCTGTAGGGAGAAGAAGGCCAGTCCGTCAAGGCCAGTCCGTCCGCGGCCCGCCGGGCTCTCAGGGAGGCTGGGCACCTCTCGTGCCTTCTGCTTGGAGCTCACCTCTGTCTTCCCTTCCAGGTCTCCTCACCTTCGCCTATTGCTGGCCACCCCGCCCCTCTGTCTCAACACAGCAGAGAGACTTTATTGCCTGATTTTACTGCACTTTTAAGTATGGGCCACGCTTTAATCTGCCTCACAGGGCAGGCTGGCATATCCCTGGGCCTCCTTTAGTCTACATCTGGCTATAACGTTTGCAAAATAATGTGGTTTTGTAATGTTTCTTCTTAGTTAACAGAGATGTTGCTGTCATGAATATGTTTAAAGAAAAAAAAAATTGGAAAAAAAAATACAGCAGAATGGATCAGTGCAAATCGTTAAGCACATGAGAGCCGAAAGCAGCAAATTGCCCAACTAGAGAACCCAACTGGGATGGAGAGGGAGCTCCCAAGATCTTGTCTAGACCAACAGAAAGTGTCTGAAGACGTGACTTTGATAAATGGGCTCCGGGCGAACCCAAGAAGGGCAGCAGATCTAGGGTGGGAGTGGAGCCGCCGCGGAGGGAGCCGTGGGGCTCAGTGCTGAGAGGCGGCCCTGGCGCAGGTGCAAGGGACGGCGGCGAAAGCCAGAGTCAGCATCAGGCCGCCCGCGTGGGGAAGGAGGCAGGTGACCTTGCTGAGCGCCTGCCTCGCTGCCCGTGGACCTCCCACACCTGACTCGGGCTGGGCCTGAGCCGGAGCGCACACTACAGACGCGGGTGGCCGGCTGAGCAGGGCTGAGCAGTGAGGAAGCTGCGAGGTGCAGAGACAGACCTGGAGCCCCACCTCTAGGAGTGGGGGGCAAGAAAAGCCAGATCTTCTGGAGGTGAAAGAAAATTAGGGGCCTTCCGAAAGTTCAGACAACATGCATTATAAAAATACTATGTGTGCAATTGGAAAAATCTTGCACCAAAATAAATCTTTTATTTCCTTTTTTCCAAGAACATTTTTTAAAAATATTTTATTTATTTATTTGAGGGGTAGAGTTACAAACAGAGAGAGGCAGAGACAGAGAGAAAGGTCTTCCATCAGCTGGTTCACTCCCCAGAAGGCCGCAACAGCCAGAGCTGTGCCAATCCAGAGCCAGGAGCTTCTTCTGGGTCTCCCACCCCAACACAGGGGCCTAAGCATTTGGGCCACCTTCCGCTGCTTTCCCAGGCCACAGCAGAGAGCTGGATTGGAAGATGGGCAGCCAGGACACGAACTGGTGCCCATATGGTATGCCAGTACTGCAGGTAGAGGTTTAGCCTACTACGCTACAGCACCGGCTCCAAAAAAAAAAAAACTTAAAAAAAAAGAATTATTTATTTATTTATCTGAAATAGTTACAGAGAGAGTGAGAGAAAGAGAGAGTTCTTCTGTCTGCTGGTTCATTCCCCAGATGACCGCAATGACCAGGGCTGTACCACACTGAAGCCAGGAGCCAGGAGCTTCTTCCAGGTTCTCCCACGTGGGTGGCAGGTACCCTACCACTTGGGTCATCTTTCTCTGCTTTTCCCAGGACATTGACAGGGAGCTGGATCAGAAGCAGAGGAGCAGGGACAGGAGCTGGCATCCAAATGGGATGTCAGTGCTGCAGGTGGCGGCTTGCAAGGCCGCAATGCCGGCCGCTCGAGGTTTCTGTGGAGTGCCCGTGTATCCGGGGAGCTTCCCACCTTGTTGTTGGAGGAGGTGGCTGTTGGTTGTCCCTGGAAAGTCACATCGTTTCTGCAAGGCACACCTGTCTCCGTTCTCTTTCCTTCCCTTCAGAACACACTCCTGAGTGCCCAGCTCCACCGCCTCCTCCCGGTCCCTTTCAGCATGTAGGAGTCAGAAGCTCCTTACCCGAGTCATCGCACGGGAAAGAAGTGGCTTCTTGCTGGCTTCACGTTAAAATTTGAAGATGGAGAAGAAAAAGGGAGGGGTGGGCGCGGGGGCGGGGCAGGTGTCTACATTAGCAATGTTCCCTCCACGTGATTTTGCTTCAGCCCAGGCCTGTGAGCTTGACAGGGCTCAGAGTGAACGAGAGCAGATGTGTTCATGACGCCAGCAGATAGATAACAACGAATCCCAGATAAGAGGACGAAGACCCAGGGCACTGGGGTCCCACACCGCCTCCGTCCTAATCCTCTAATTGCGCGGCCCCGCCCCGCACACCTCTGCCCACCATGCTCCTGTGGTGTGCCCCACTGCTCAGGAGTCGCCAGCACCAGGGCGGCTCCTTTTGGCTGAGGGCGAGCTCTAGTGTCACCTCTCACGGGTGAGTTGGTCCCGGGGGAGGATTGCGTGCGATGATGTATCTGGAGGTAGCGGACCTCTCTGGACACATGGTAAAACTTACTAAATGCTCCCGTCTACAAACAGTACCGTCCGTTACTGGCTGCCAACTCTGGGTCATGCACATTTCTTAATTATTTTAAGGATTTATTTATTTATTTGAAAGGCAGAGTTACAGAGAGGCAGAGGCAGAGGCAGAGAGACGAAGGGAGGGAGGGAGAGAGGGAGGGAGGGAGAGAGAGAGAGAGAGAGAGAGAGAGAGGGAGGAAGGTCTTCCATCCACTGGTTCACTCCCCAGCTGGCTGCAATGGCCATCCAAATGCAGGAGCCAGAAGCTTCTTCCTTGTCTCCTATACTGCTGCAAGGGCCCAGGGACTTGAGCCATCTTTGACTGCTTCCCCAGGCCATAGCAGAGAGCTGGATCAGAAGTGGAGCAGCCGGGACTGAATCTGGAGCCTGTATGGGATGCCAGTGCTGCAGGTGGTGGCTTTACCTGGTATGCCACTGGGCCGCTACCCCCTCCCCGAATTTTTTTTAAGTACATGCAAGGAATGCTTCCTAGCTGTTCCCAAAAGTCTGGCAGTACACAAATTTAGCATTAAAATGTAAAGGTCTCTGTACATATCCCTCCTACTACCTTTCCTCTGGGATAATCATATACATATGATTAAATCATATGGATACTTAGCCAAATATATATATATGCTTTTAATAATGCATAAATACACATTTTATAATATTCATACTTAACATATTATGTGTGCTTTTAGCTGCACAGTCATGTACCACCTAGTCTACATGTGTACCATACAACTAGATGTGTGGTAGGCCACAGCATCTAAGTGTGTGTAATATACTCCATGTTGTGCCCACACTGACAAACCACCTAACGACACATTTCTCACCATAGAGGGACTGTATGTACATACATATATGTATGTGGGTGTATATGTCTATGTGTATTTTCAGATAATCGGTATCATGATATTTATTAGTCTGCAACTTTTTCCATATTCAAGGTCAACATGTTCTGTTATAGTACCCATAGATCTATTTCATTCATTTTTTAAAAATTTGAAATGCAGAGTTACAGAGAGAGGGAGACAGAGAGACAGAGAGGTCTTCCATCTGCTGGTTCAGTCCCCAAATTGTAGCAACAGCCAGGGCTGGGCAGGGCAATGACAGGAGCCAGGATTCCTCCAGGTGTCCCACGTGGCTACAGGGGCACAAGCACTTGGGCCCTCTTCTGCTGCCTTTCCCATGTGCATTAACAGGGAGCTGGATTGGAAGTGGAGCAGCCAGGATGCAACTGGTGCCTATATGGGATGCAAGTATCACAGGCAGCAGTTTAACTGGCTACACCACAACACTGGCCCCTATTTCATTCTTTTAACTATTGCATTGTATTCCATTGAGTCAAGGTACTATAATTTACTATTATTTTTTACTTTTAAAAAAAGATATTTGACAGAGAGGGAGACAGAGACACAGAGCCCCCAAATGTCCACAATGGCTCAGATCCACGATTTAAGCCATCACGTATTGCCTCCCAGGGTGTATATTATCAGGAGGCTGGACTCAGGAACAAATCAGAGACTTGAACCCAGGTACTCTGGCATGGGATGCAAGTGTACTATCACCTTAACCACTGGGCCAAACAGCTGCTCCCAATTTATCATTTTAAATAATGAGGTCTGAATGTCACAGCCATGTTCTGGATTGAGAGAGAGAGAGAGAGAGAGAGAGAGAGAGAGAGAGAGAGACTGTCCTTTCTCCTATAATGCAAATTAATCTGTCTCAATTTCCCATTTTGTCCAGCAACAGAAAACCTACCTTATCCATCCATAGTAAACTCATTCACCGCAGGGTCTGCTCAGTTCATTGCAGACTTCAGCTCAGTCCGCTACAATATCTCCTCCAGAGTGGCATCATTCTGGGCTCCCGTGGCAGCAGGGTAGGCTCAGAGTTAGTCCACAGCCAGCCTCGATTCCACACTCTTCAAAATGAACCTCAGTTCCCCAGATGCCGATCATCATTGTACCCACTGAGAGCTGCCACGATGCCCACAACCCTGCCAAGTGGGCAGAGTCCCTCTGGTGGACTCCCAGGCTCTCCAGTGCAGGCTGCGGCCTCACACCCACTCCCAAGGCTCTGGCAGCCCCGCCGCCACTCTCACCTGTTGCTGCCTAACTCACCAAGCTGGCTCAGGGAATTCCCTGTGTCCTGGGGCCAATGGCACCTGTTCACAGACCCTCCAAACCTATCCAAGATGTCTGACATTAACCTTCCCCTCCAGGCTTGGTCCTGGTTGATTGGAGACCCTGTGTGAGCTCCTACTCTGAAACTCAGGCCACTAGCTCTCCCCGAATCTCCTCTCTGATCCTCTGGAAGCTATCTTCTGTCCCTGTGGAATACCACCATGAACATACTCCCAGTAAATACCACCATGAACATGCTGCCTTCCTGAACTGCCATTGTTCTGTCGAATAACAGCTCTTTGATTTCCACTTTTGAATTTAAAAAATATCTGTTGACTGTGTTCCATTATGAAAGATAAGGGTTTTAGCACTCTTAAATTACCCATCCCCTTCCCGCACTTCACGTCACAACTTTCATTGGTTTTATATTTTATTATTTCTGCTGGCTACTCCTCTGAGCAGGGATATTTTTAAACAGCTCATTAATGATTGATTAAAACAGACATCATTTATCAGCTCCTTGTTATGAAAGGCAAGAAAGATAACAGTACGATCACCCATTCTTCCTCTTTGTCTTCTCTCTCGACTTCCTGAGTTTTGCTAATTTTTACTCTTATGTTATCAAGGTAAATAACGATTACATTCTACTCTGCAACTGCATTTCCTCCATGTCCATTCTTCTTTCATTTAAGAGATTAGCTCTAAAATGGAAGTCAGTTGGTCACACTGACAATATCATGATTAGGGGAAGGAGGGGATTGGGTCATAGAGTGGGAAATAGATCTAATGTCAAGGTCTAGTAGGTCCTGTTCTGCTTTCCTTCTGGCTTCCCCACATCTCTGAAAGAGACCCATGATCCTGCCACTCCTAAGACTCACCACATTATTCCTGTCATCACGTGCTCTCCCCTGCCTGGTTATCTCTAATTTGCTTATTGATCTTGTTATTATTTTCATTAAGGACATCTGAGCTTCCCCATCATAAAAAGACTGCATTTTGTTCTAAAACTTGAATCCATCTGGCTGGTAATAAAATTCTAGCTTCGGTTTTTCCCCTGAGAACTTGAGATGTTCCAAAACACTCAGACATCTCTCCGTCAGGCGTTCTCCCAGTGTGGTGTAACATTCAACGTCGCTGATGAGAAGTCGGCTATAGGTCGCTTTCTGTTTTGCTTGTAGGTAAACTTGCCTTTCTCTGCACGTTTTTAGCACTTTTCTCTCTTAGCCGTGGTGTGCTAATGTTGCATTGAGTATTGAGACACAAGTCCTTCCCTCCTCCACCGTCTTTTAAAATTGAAGTATAACTTGGCAAATGATAAAATGTCAAAAGTCTTCAATGTGTTTACATCTGAATCCACCCCATTTAACCACATCCCAGATCAGAATGTGGGACACCTACAGTACTTCCGAACGCTTCCCCAACTTTCCTTCTTCACTCTCCCACCAGGCAAAACCACTCTTTTAACCTCTGTCAACATAGATTATTTTCGCTGGTTTGACCTTCACGTAAATGGAATCAAAAGTAGTTAGTCTTCTGTGCCTGACTTCTTTAACTCAACGTTATGTCTGTAAGATACATCCATGTTGTTTGCGATAGTAGTTTGCTTTTTGCATCACTATGTAATATTCCATTGCACACACATACAGCCATGCGGTACTTGATGGCATGGATACCTGCTGAGAAATGTGTTGTTAGCCAGTTTTGTTGTGCAAACATCATACAGTGTACCGACACCAACCTAGGTGGTAAAGGCCACTACACACAGGCTATGTTGCAGGTATTGTGGTATATGCCGTCTGTGGTTGATCAAAACATTTTGCCATGTGGGACTTACCACAGTTCATTTACTCATTCACCTGTGCATGGGCATTTGGGTCATTCTCAGTTTGACAAAAGGAATAAAACTGCTATGAACATTTTTGCACACGTGTGTTGGTGGACACAGCTCTCATTTTGTTGGGTATAGATCTAAGAATGGAATTGTGGGATCACAGGGTAAATGTATTTCCTGACAAATACCTCTCAAGTGTTCATACACTCACCAACAATGTAAGAGAATTCCACATGCTCCACATGTTTGCCAATGCTTGATGATGTTACAAGCTTTTTCATTTTAGCTACTCTGATGGGTGTGTAGAGCATCATATTGTGGTGTGATCTCTATCTTTAATAACTAATGAAACTCTGTTACGTGCTTATCGGACATCTGTATATGTTCTTTCATCAAGTGTTTGAGGTTTGTTTCTTCTGCCTATTTTGGGCAGGCATTTGGCCTCGCAGTTGAGATGCCAGTGAAGATGTCTGCACCCCACTTCAGATGTTCTGGGTTCGGTTTCCAGCTCTGGATCCTGATTCCAGCTCTTGTCAATGCAGAGACAGGTAATGGAACAAGTAATTGGGCCTCTTTCTGTGGGAGACATGAACTGAGCTCTTTGCTCTTGACTCAAGCCCCAGTCCAGCCCCAGCTGGAGGGGACATTTGTGGGTAAACTAACAGGTTAGAATGAGCTCTCTATCTCAATATCTCAAATAAAAAATAAAAAGAAAATTGGGCTCTTTATTTCTTATTGATTCATAGGAGATCTTTGTATATTCTGGACATGAGATTTTTGCTGGCTGTTGTATTTCAAATATCTTCTTCCACCTTGTGGCTATATTTGCTTTTCTCATTTTTTGATGAGGAAAAATTCTTCATTTTAAGGAAATATAATTTGCCAATCTTTTCTTTTTATGCATAAGGTTTTTATGTGTCCTCTTCAAGGGGCCTTTGATCCAGAGCCTGTTCAAGAAGTCGCAACCCAGGTCATGAGTCTATTCAAGTGTTCTGGCGATCTTGGCCATTTTGCTTTTCACCATTAGGTCTACATTCCATCCCAAAGTAATTCTGTGTACCTGGTACAGTAGGAATTAAGACATTTTCCTCATGTGCGTGCCTAATTAACCCAGCACTATCTATTGAAAAGATCACCTACTTCTCCCTGGGAATTCCAGTCAAGCCTTTGATAAAAATCATACATGCCATATATGCAGGACAGTTTCCAGATTCTCTGTTTTATCCCATTGGTCAGTTCATCTACCCATATTCAAATATCTAATTGATTACTAGACTTACAGTAAGTATTATTATTTAGTAGTGTAAGTCCTTTATCATGATTCGTTTTCAATATTGTGTTGGATATGCTACATCATTTACATATTCATATACATTTTAGAATAAGCATGTTGATTTCTGCCAAAAAATAAAAGCCTGGGGTCGTTATGCATCAGTAGACCAATTCAGATATATTTAGTATTTTAATAATATTGAGTCTTGCCATCCGCAAACATGATCTATTCTTTCATTGATTTAAATCCACTAAAGTTTCACTGGGCAATGTTTTGTAATTTTCCGTTTAGAGGTCTTGGACATCTTTCACTGGATTAATTTCTAATTATTTTCTATTTTCTGGTTTGCTTGTTTTTAGCTTCTATTTTTGCCAATTTGTAGAAATTCAGTTGAGTTTTGCATGTGTAAATTGTACAGCAAATTTACTTAATTCACTAGTAATATCTAATAATTTTAATAGATATCTTAGGGTTGTTCCTACTTATACATTGACCAGTGAGCAATGAAGTTTTAGTTCTTATTTTCCAATATTACTTGCTTTCATACCTTATTGAAATAGATAGGACCTCTACAATGATAGTACATAAAAATGGAGACTTAAACAACCTGGTCTTATTTCCTACTTCATGGAAAAGTATTCACTATTTTATCATTTATCATTGATTACATGATAGTAACTATAAAGCAAACACTGCTTATTAGCTTAATGACATTCTCCTCTATTTTGCTGAGAGTTTGTTTATCAAGAACAGACACGAAATTCTGTCAATGTTTTTCTACAACTATTGAATTCCATGAATTCTCTCCATTTTTTTCAAAGTAAGATAACATATTGATTAATTTCAACTGTTAAGCCAACTTTATATTTCTGAAATATGTTACACTCAGGATACATTATCATCTTATATATTAATGGATTATGGATTTAATTGGCAATTTACTTTTGGATGTTTGCTTCCATATTCACAAATACATCTACAGTATTCTTCCCTGGTCAGGCTTTTGTGTGGAAGCCCCTCACAAAATGACTTGAGAACTGTTTCTTCTGTATTCTCTGGAAAGTGTGTGCAGGATTGGTATCGGCATATTTGCCCCCTAACTATTGACAGAATTCACTAGTTATCACCTGGACCTGACTGCTTCTCTGTGTGAACTGATCACTAATTCAATCACTTTCACAAGTACGGCAACAGTTAGATCCCTTGTTTCTTAGTTGTGTTTTGATAAATTGTATTTTCAGGGGATTTATCTGTCTCGTCTAGGTTATAAATGATACTGTCATCATATTCCTTCCACCAATTTTTTATCTCTTTAATGTTTCTAGGAAATTAGGTTTCCTTTTTCATTTCTGATACTAATCCTGTGTGTTTCCTTTCTTGTCATATATTAATATTTACTTTTTATAATGATTATATACCATTTTATTATTTTTTAAGAAGCAACTCTGGCTTTGTTGATTTCTCTTTTTATGTCCTTTGCTTTTAAACTTTTCTTTGGTTTTACCTTTATATTTTTTCTGATTATGGTTGTTTAAACATTCTGGTTTTAAAGTAAATGCATCTAATGCTATGAATGTTCCTTAAGTCACTGCTTTAATTGCACGCCATAAATTTGATATATTATTTTATTATAATTCAGCTCAAATTATATGCTAATTGCTATTTTGATTCTTCTTTGATCTAAAAGCCTTTTTTAGTATATTGTCTGCCCCAGAGTTTTTAAGCCTTTGGAGATTTTGTATCTCTTTGCTATTTATTTCTTATTGAATACTCCAGGGGTCAGAGGACATCCACTGGATGACATGACCTCAATTCTTTCAAGTTCATGGGAAATTTGCATCCATTACAGGTTATAATTTATGTTATTAGACATCCAGTGGTTAACTGAAAAAATGTATATTCTTCTCTTGCTGGATATAGTGTGTATCCCATCAATTAGGCCTTGTTGACAAACCATGTTTATCAAATCTTCTACATCCTTACTGATTTTCTATTTACTTTTTTTTAAAAAAAGATTTTTATTTATTTGAGAGGTAGAGTACAGAGAAAGGGAGAAACAGAGAGAAAGGTCTTCCATCTGCTGGTTCAGTCCCCAAATGGCTGCAAAGGCCAGAGCTGGGCCAATCCAAAGCCAGGAGCTAGGAGCATCTTCTGGGTCTCCTATGTGGATTCAAGGGCCCAAGCACTTGACCCATTTTCTACTGCTTTCCTAGGTCATATCAGAGAGCTGGATTGGAGAAGAGCATCTGGGACTCAAACCGGCGCCCATGTGGGATGCTGGCACCATAGGCGGATGCTTAGCCTACTAGTCCACAGCACCAGCCCCTCTGTTTACATTTTCAGTGAGTTACTGAGAAGGATCTGCTAGAAGTTTCAATGATGGCTGAATATTCAACTGTCTGTTCTTTCAATTTACATGTTTTGAAAGTATTGTGAATGAATACAAATTTTGTCATATTTTAATTGCCCTTTTGAGTTGAATTTTTATCAATCTGAAGTGTGCCTTTTTATTTTTTATTTTATTTATTGATTTGAAAAGCAGTGTTTGTGTGTGTGTGTGAGAGAGAGAGCGAGTGAGCGAGAGAGAGAGAGAGAAAAATCTTCTATCCTTTAGTTAATTCTCTAAATGGCCACAATGGCAGGGGCTGTGCCAAGCTGAAGCCAGGAGCAGGGGTCCAAACACTTGGGTCATCTTCTGCTGCTTTCTCAGGTGCATTAACAGGGAGCTGGATTGGAAGTAGAGCAGCCACGACTCAAACTAGCACACATACGGATTGCTGATGTTGCAGGCCAGGGCTTAACTCACTGCACCACAATGCTGGCCTTAGTGTGCCTCGTTATACCTTATAATCGTTCTTCTCTTAAAGTTTATTTTAATTGTTGTTAATATATCAGTTTTCATTGAATTGGTGTTTACACGGAATATCTCCTTCAATTTTTATAGTCAATTCCCTTGAGTTTCTAAAGAGGAGTACTATTTATAAATGGCATATATTAATGTTTATTTGTCCATTATAACAAGATATGTAATTTAATTATACTTTTTAATGGCTTGTATTTATAGTATAACTATTTAAATGGCATTTATATTTAATGTAATCACTGATATAATTAACATAGTTAAGTTTTATTTGTATTCTCTTTGTTCCATATAGTCTTTATTTTTATTTTACTTTCTTAATAATCTTTTTTAAATTAATCCAATTTATATATCGTTTTTTCTTCCATTTATTTATTACTGTTTTGTTTTTTCTTATTCTTTAACGTGGAGATTTTAAAAAGCTGTTTATATTCTTTTAAATACTGATAGTTACAATATTAATCTTTGATTTATTATGGTATATTTAATATTTATACTATTTGTCAAATAATGCAATGAATTTATAATTTAATTCCATGGATCCCCCCTTCACTCCCTTCATGTCATTGTTGTTCTCTAGTTTACTTTTATATGTATTTTAAATCTGACAACACTTTTTAATGTTTTTTCATTTGACACACAATTGTATGTATTCATAGAGTACAGAATGATATTTCAGTACAATATACAATGCGTAATGATCAGATCAGAATAATAGACATATCCATCACCTCAAACATTTATCATTTCTTTCTGCTGGAAACATTCAAAATCCTCTCTACTAGGTTTTTTGAAACATACAATTAGTTGTCTCACAAAACATTTTTATTACTATTTTTTTAGAACTCAAAACTTACACTTACTGACCTTTCTGTATTTTTCTGGTATTTCTGTATCCTTTCTGGTATTTTTCATTCCTTCCTGATATTTTGGAGTTCTCACTGTATCATTTCCTTCAGCCTTTAATTTTTTTCAAGATTTATAAGAATATAGGTCTGCTGGAAATTTTTTTCAGTATTTTATATCAAAATATCTATATTTTGTCCTTATTTTAAAGGATTTTTTATGGAGTATATGATTTGAAATTGGAAATTCAATTTGTTTGTTAAAGCACTTTAAATATATCATTCCAACATCATCTGACTTCTATAGTAGATGCTAAAAAATCAGTAGTCTTATTGTTGTTTCTTTGATGGCAATATGTGTTTTCCTCTAAATGTTTTACAGTACCCTCCTTTTAGCATTTTCACTGTTATAAACCTAGATGTAGATAATTGTTTTAAAATTTTATTCTGCTTGAGTCTCCTGGATGTACAGGTGATGATACTCATCATATTTGGAAAATTCTCCTTGTTATTCCTTTAAATATCACATCTGTTCTATTGTGTCTTCATTTCTCTCAGAGTGCAAGTATGATATACCTTTAGACCGTGGCCCACATGTTGGCTATGCTCTGTTCACCCCAGCCTTCTGTCAGGAGGCGACTGCCAGAATTATATCCTAGGAAAAGAAACTCAAGCAGACAGATGTGGTCTCGCTCAGCCAGGAAGACATAAACAGGATTTACAGGATCCTGGGAGGCCAGGATGGAGGGGATGAACAGGGCATAATGTTGGAGGTGAGAGAACCAAGCAGAATGAAAGCTTCAGCAATATGAATGGGAATTTTCTTGATTTCTCAGCCGCATACTAATTCCTGTAGAGCAAATGAAATTCCCTGAGGCTTGGAAGATGACAACTTGTAGACTGCTGTAAGATTTTTTAAAAACCTTCCAAAAAGATATAGGGCTTTGAGATGTACAAATTATGATCAGGTAGAGTGGGAGATCATTTTGAACATCCATAATTTAAGCAGGGACCTCAAAAAAGCCATATCTTGCTAGTGGGTAGATTAAAACAAATGCCTGTCATCCATTCAAAACACAATACCAAAAAGCAAGATTAAGCAGCTTGCAATCAGGAGAGAAACCAGTTAACAAATCAGACTCTGAAATAATAAAAAAAGAAAGTAGTAGACAATTATAACCTGTTTTTTTTGAAAAATCACAAATTTAAAGGAAATCATAATCAGAAAATTAATTGGAACTAAAAGAACCAAATGTAACATCAAGAAATTAAAAATATCTAAACTGAAAAATTCATGGAAATACATATTCCCAACAAGATAATCCCCTGGGGAAAGAATCACTTTTTTCATTAAATGATGCTGCAACAACTGGTTATCTGGATAAATAGGAATGCCAGCCCTTATCTCACAACACTAACAAAATGAATCATGAACTTAAATATAAAAGTTAAATCCATTATAAACCCTGTAACTTTAGTTCAGATAAAAGTTTCTTAGGATGAATTATAAAGGAAAAAATCATAAATATGATTCCATCAAAATTAAAAACTTCTGCCTGCTCTCCAAAAGACTCCATTAAGTCATGAACTAGGAGAAGAGATTTGCAATGCATGTATCTGACAAAGAGCTTGTTCTCAGAATATATAAGGAACTCACAATTTACTAACAACACAGACAAGTCAATTTCGAAACGTGGGTGAAGTTTATGTACAAATCTTCACAAAGGAAGATAGACAATGGTCAATGACACTTGAAAATATACTAAATATCATTAGTCATCGGTTAAATATGAATTTTTTAAAAGATTTATTTATTTATTTATTTGAAAGGCAGAGCTACAAAAAGGAAGAGAGAGAGAGAGGTCTTCCATCCACTGGTTCACTCCCCAGAAGGCCACAACAGCCAGAGCTGAGCCAATCTGAAGCCAGGAGCCAAAAACTTCTTCCGGATCTCCCACATGGATGCAGGGGCCCAAGGACTTGGGCCATCTTCTACTGCTTTCTCACACCATAGCAGAGAGCTGGATCCAAAGTGGAGCAGCTAGGACTTGAACCGGAGCCCATATGGGATGCCAGCTCTGTAGGCAGCAGCTTTTACCTGCTATGCCATAGTGCCAGTCCCTAAATAGGAAAACCTAGTGGGATAGTATTCCACATCCATCAGTGTGGCTAAAATATAACAGTCTGACAATATTAAGAGTGGATAAGGATATATAAGAACTTGATTTTCATATATTGCTAGTAGGAGTATAAAAAGATACAACCACTTGAATAACTAGACTGGAGGTTTCTTATTTAGTTAGACCTACACCTATCCTAGACCAAAAAATCCCACTGCTAAGAATTTCTGTAAAGGAAACGAAAGAGTGTGTTCACAAAAGGCTTGTTCCTTAATATATATGTTCCTGAACATATATGGCTGCTTTATTCAAATTAGAAAAATCTGGGCGCAAGCTAACTGTTATCAATAAATTATTGTAGTATGTTCATGGGAATTAAACACAGTAATAAAAAGAAATGAACTTCTTATATACACATTCTAGATGGTCTCAAAAACATTAAGCTGAACAAAGGAAGCCAGACAAAATTATATAAAAGAGCCTACAAAACGTACCTACTGACTAAAAGCAGACTGGTGATTTCTGGGGGCTGGCATCACAATAAGGGGTCATCGTGTGTAAGGAGTAGCAAAGGACATTTTGGGGTTGTAGACATCCTGTGCATCTTCATTGGAGTGGTGATTGTAAGGATGAAAACTTTTGTCAAAACTCAAGAAACTCTACAATTAAAATAAGTCGATAGAATGCCTTATTGTGTGTTACTGTATCTTGATAATACTTATTTAAAAAGAAAGAAACTGCTAGTAGAGGTCATTTTTATTCTGCTTTTGGATTTCTTAATAGGCTTCCTTCAGTTTTCACTGTTCTTGGGTATGGCTCTGAGTCATCTGATCATGACTACGGGGATACAGTCTGTCTTGGGCTTTGATAGAGGGCCTGTGAGGTTTGCCAAGACTGTTCTGGCCAGGTAAGAATTCCAAGCTTTCGTTCCCAATCCGCTAGCAGCTCTTCTCTCTGAGTATCTCCCTATGGTGAATGAGATTGGAATTTGATTTAAAATTTTGGGACTCTTCCGAGGCTCCCTCCTCACTTGTGACCCCATCTGTCAAGTACTAGCTCTCCTGGCCGCCTGGGCTCGGAGCTGCATCTTCTCTCCTCTCCTTGGGGAGACTGCCTCTCTCTGGGGGGCACCTCCCCCAGGCAAGCGTCTCAAGGGAGAAAGGGAGTGCGATGGTGGGGCTCACCTCATGTGCACCTCTTCTTCCCATATAGTCTCTCTGGTCTGGTGGTTCTCCAATGCCCAGACACAAGGTTTTAGATATTTTTTGTCTGGTTTTCATAGTTGTTTATGGTTGGAGTTTCCACCAAATACCAGCTGCTTCATCGTGACTGGAAGAAGTTCAGATGTGGGTATTTGTAAATCTTCTCCAATCACATGTAGGAAGTAAGCAGAACTTAGCAAAGAGGAAGTAGAGATAATAAAGGCACAGAAATATAAGAATAAGCATAATGGAAAAAGAGCAGTGAAAGAAAAGAAGGAAACTTGGAAATACAAACACTATCGCTAATGTTTCTCTCTCTTTAGCAGTGGAAATTATTCTTCCAATGATCTCCATCTTCTGTATGCTTTCTAGAAATTTATTTATTCAGACTGTAGTCTTTAGTCACCATATCTCTTAAGCATTTCTATCAGATTTTCCATCTTTTCTTTACTTTTTAAAAAAAATTCAAAATTTATTTATCTGAGAGGCAGGGGCTGGGGGCAGACAATGAAAGAGATTCTCCCAATGGGTTCAGTCCCTAGATTCCTGCAACAGTTAGTGGGGGGAGGGGACAAAGCCAGGAGTCAGGAACCCAATCCAAGTCTTCCATGTGGGTGGCAGGAATCCAATTACTTGAACCATCATGGCTGCCTCTCAGAGTCTGCATTAGCAGGAAGCTGAAGCCAGGATCAAACCCGGGTGGTCTGACGTGGGATGTGAGCATCCTGACTGGTAGCTTACCTGCTAGATCAAACACTCATCTGCACCCTTTACTTTTTACTCTTCTATAGTCTTGTTGGCTTTCTTGATATTCACATTTCTGGCACCCAGCTTTGTCTTCAGTCATGCCTATTTCATTATGAAATTGTTCATTGATTTTTCTGAGTTCACAATAATAATATAAACTTCCTATTTCCTCTTTAGGTTCTTTGATTGCATCTTTTCATGTTTGTTGCAATCTTGCAAATGTGCGTCTATTCTATTCTGCTTCTTTATCTCTGTTTCATCGATGGTCAGTTCTACTTCTTGACCTTGCACCTCCATCTCCTGTCCTAGGTTTTACTTAGGTGCCTAATGATTGTCTATTCATATTCATGAGTGAAGAACTCCATCTGCTCACGTGGTAAGCTGGTGTGGGTTTCCTCAGCCCCACCCTCATGTTTTCAGCTGGGCACTAGAAAGCTGGCGGATGACAACAGGGAGAATTCCTGCTGGGGTATGTGCATGAAGAGGGGGCAAGCAGGCATGCCGGAGGTGGGAAACTTTCCACAGTAACAATTACTCTGCCCTGGGGATGGGGCGCCTTGGTGGAGGTGGGCTTCTCTCCTCAGTGGAGCTGCCTTTTCTTTATCCCTGCTAAGTTCAATACTATATCTAAGTTCAAATCCTCACCAGGAGGTCTCTAGACCCTAAGAGGGTTTTGTGGGAAAGTCAGACCTCAGTCTGTGGCGATCCCAATAAATTAGGAGGTTGGATGTGGATGAGTCCTTAGGGTAAAGAGCCCAAGCCCTGGCAAAGGCAGCCAATAGCCTCTCACCGCACAGACAGCTGATGCGTTCAGGATGCTGCCCCCTGCTCACCAGGAAGGGCAGTGCTGGAAGACCAAGGGTGGAAGGGGTGGGAGGCAAAAGGCCAGACTTTGCGTTCCCACCATGTTTCTATCAGCTTCTCACAGGCACAGTTTCTCTGTACCCCTGATTTGACTCCTGGGGACAACTGGACCAGAGCTGTGAACAGTCACATGTGTTAGATAAGGGTTGCACAAGGCAATGGTAGAAAAAGGAAAACAAGCAAACACATGAGCCGAGCCTTCTCTTATTTTTCTGTTTTATCTGCTTACACTCTCAACTGACTCCCTGTCTTGAGGTTTCCATTTATAGTGCTCCCAGGTTGATTGGGGTAAGAGGAAGAGAGGGCACAGAATCGAAGCGGTTGGCCTCGTTTGGCCTCTTGGACAGCCCAGAGCTTCTTAAGGGCCAATTTCTGGCTGTAATGCAGCAGATTTTATCCAGAGGCCTGATGGGCTGAGTTCAGTGGTTTGGGCCTTAAGCTGGGACTGCTGGGACTGTGGGTAACCAATACCACAAAGGGGTGTGAGAAAGAGTTCCAGGTTTAAAATAGTCTAGGGTGTGTCCTGCATTTGCAGAGTCATTGGAAAAATAGCCTCATCAAAGGAACAGAGCCTAGAATTTTCGGCTTGCCTGCTGTGTGTCAGCATTGAGTCAGGGCAGTTGGTTTACCTCTCTTTACTAAAGCCAATGCAATTATTCAGCAAAGCTGGAGAGACAGAGTGTGAGAAGACTGAGCAATGTCTGTCCCTTGCTTCCTCGCATATTTGGACACAAATGAGATTGTAGGGTCATAATCCTTTCAGGTCTTTACATGTTGTACTGAACAGTTATCATTTTGACGTCTGTCAAGCAATTTCTTTATTATTTGTGAGAGCCTCCTATTGTATTTGGTCTCTTCGTGAAGCTGGGCTTCACCTCCCTCCCACTAGGGAAACCAAAAATGCCCAATCCTCCCTCTGTTTGCTGGCAGCCACAGCACAGGCAGGCAAACAGGCTCAGCAAATGAGAGGCCCCTCCGCTGTACCTTGGCATTTGAGTGAGTGGCAGTACATGGCACAGTGGTTAGAATCCCATGATGAGGTTAGCAGGGTGGCGGCAGGAGTGGTGAGACCAACGTCTTGCCAGACTGTTCCCCCACAAGGTGTTGACTGTGCTTCCCTCTCGTGGCTTGCTACAGCCACCTCGGCTCCTGGATATTATCCCAAAATGATCTTTTCGCCTGGCCTGTCCATTCTGACGCCATCTAATAAAAGATCGTCTTGTTAAGGTAGTAAAAAAAAAATCATGTCTATTACTAATAAAAGCATATCAACTCATCAGAATCCACTTTCACACTGAGAGGTAGCAAAGCACAGTGGTTAAAACACATGGGCTCAGGAGCCACACTGCCCGCACTTGAAGCTACAGCTTTGCCACTTAACAATTCAATTGTGTAAGACAGCCTCCGGGTATGTCAGTTCTCATGTGTAAGTGTGGATAATCATAGTGCGGTTCTCATTGGGTTATTTTGAGACAGACATATATATATATATGACTTGAAAGAGAGTGCCCGGCATATAGTAAGCACATTGTAATTAACAGATCTCCAGTAAAATATGGGAAACTTGAGATTGGTTACTTAGCTTAGCAAAAGCAGAAAGCAATGAAGTTTCATTGCTATTCCAAGATAGAATTCTAGTTGATAGCACGCAGTAGCAAATTACTTAATCAGATCTTTACCTTTGGTCATCTGGAATAAAGTGCCCATTAAAGACAAAGCTTCGGAGACTGCTGTTGCTGCCAATGCGAAATCTACAGGGTAAGGAAGCTTCTTATCTCAGCAGTAGATAACTTTTTAAAGAAAATGATGCACTTAAATTTCTGAATTCTTTTTGCTTGTTTCCTTTGTTCAAAAATAATTTTCAACAGACATACAAAAAGTGTGCATATTTATGGGGCACTGTGTGATATTTCAATACATGTATATATTGTATAATATCCAATCAGGGTAAATGTATCTATTTCCTCAAACATTTAAACATTTCTTTATGGGGAAAACACTCCAAGTCCCATGTTGGACATTTTTTGTAAAAAGTAATATATAGTATATTAACATAATCTCCAGTCATCCTACAGTGCAATAGAATGCCAGAACGTCTTACTGCTATCTAGCTATAATTTCTCACATTTATATGAAAGTATCTCTTCTTATCCACATCCGTAGGGTTGTGATAACTAAAGGCCAAATTTACAAGAGATTTTTTTTCCCTTACAGATTACAGAATTATGACATCTGAAGAATGAACCAATTCCTGATGTCTTCATCTGGGCCTTCATTCAGGAAAGAAGAGGACATGGAAGCTGGATTGGGTCAGATATATGGAGGTATGTTGGTATCTGAAGCCTGCCTCTCACTGATCCTCCCCAGCTCTTGTCGGTAACCTTCCCATGACCACATTTAAGGTGTTTGTTAACCTACAAGAACAAGTGCGTTTCCCTTTGGAGCTACCCTCTCTATTTGTACCCCAATGCATTCTTTTCTCCAAACTTGTCGTTGAGAACCCTTCATTCTTCAAGGAGAAAACAATAAGTTGAATCAAGAAGAGAGGCCTTTATCTCCAAAGAATTCCAGGATGTATTAATATATATCTGCAAAAGTATTTGAAATGTACAAGGGAATTAATTGTGTACTTTTGATATGACTATTAAATATTTAAAATAGCAAGCAACTAGACACCTATGTTCAATGCTCATCTCCACTAGGTAAAACAGAGATACCAGAAACATTTTGATCTAATATAGGTAGAGGAATTTGAATTTCAGCGATCACACACATTGGCCTACTCCCTAAGCCCCTGAAGAAGGCCCAGAAAAATCTCCCTCCATTGAAACACTGAGATATATATTGTTAAGGGAAGTAAGAACATCTTTGAGAGACAAACACTCTGGTGGTTGTAATATCTAGTCCAAAGGTGTGGAAGGAAGGCAATGCAATTAAAACGGGTTCCCTGATGTCAATGTTATGGAAGGATCCTAAGATTGGGGTGGGGGGCAAGCAAGAAAAAAAAAATCACAACTGGCTGAGGCAGATTGGGCTTGATGACCCTAAGAGGGAGAAGTATGATCATGGCAAACAGAATGGTCTAAGCGACAAGATCACTGGAGGTGGTTGCATTGCTCATGGGGTGCTTTCCCTGTAAGGAAGGGCTCCCTGTTGAATTAGCCAAGATAGACTGGCTTATGCTGTGCTAATTAAATGACCCCCAAGCCTCAGTTGCTTAGCACTTAAAAGTTTATTTCTCATTTACACAAAATCTATTCCTGGTCTGAGTGACTCTCTAGGGCTATTGATCATGCAGTGACTTAGGGAACTAGTCTGCTTTATTCCTGTGATCAAATTCACAGTTGCCATGGTAGGGGAGGAGATCACATGGGAAACCCGTTCCTGCTCTTCTGGGCTTCAGGCCAGAAGTGACACATGTTCCGTTCACTCGGCCCACTGACCAGAATGAGTCACACTGCACTACTTAACTAAAAGAGGGGAGTGAGATGGACGGACCAAGTGGAATATTGGGGTGCATCCCTATCTACTAAGGCCCCAGTTGATGTACATGAATAAATAAGCTAAGGCCTTATTTCAATTGCTGCCATGTTGCATTGGTCGCGGCCTCTCTCCCAATTCCTAGATCAAAGTTCAAAGACACAGAAACCTTTGAAAGAAGGGAAGATCAAGTACATTTAAGGAAAGATCCTGTACAAATGTCAAAATGTGTACTTTGAGTCTAAGGCACCACTGTTTATCATCTGAGAGAGGTAAATGTTTAAATATTTTATGTATATTGGACACCAGGCCTAAACTGATGTGCTGTGTGGCTGCCCAGAATACCAAAGTAATGTAACAGTCAGAATGGAGATTTATGCTAGACAGGTGAGTTACTTAATAATGGTAGCACATGGACTCAAAGTCCATGTCTTAATTAATGACATAAATATACTTACAGAAAGTCCTCTGTCAATGCTCTTTGCCAGTGGGGGGAGAGATATCACAGTAAGAAAGGACAAGAGATGGTTAGCCTCTCTGCTTTTTGCCTCATACTAAAATAATAAATAAAAATAGAAGCCATGTGACAATCAGGAGAATCAGTATCATCATCAAATACTTGGAAAAATGCAGAAATGATGGTTCTAACTCACAGACCCATTTTGTTCTTTGGTTTAGCCACTGCCATGGATAGATGAGCCTTGGAAAGTCGCCACGGATTATTGTGGGTTTAATAATGTATGACCCTAACACTGCTTTTCTTTTTCTCATCTCCTTATTAGAACAAATCAGTACAGTGCTTGATATTGATTATGGAGTTATTAATCTGACAAATGCCTTTTTGCCCCCCTCAATTCTCAACAAATAGAGGACACTAGAGCAATTTTCTTTCACTTGAAGGGACAAATGTATACTTTTATGACTTCCTCAGGGGTGTCATGGCTCTGATGTGGCCAGTACATCTTTCTCCATTTTGTCTGGAAAGAGTGATGAACTGAGTTAAAGTTCTAATGGTTTGACCGAATGTTCAGAGAGTTGGAAGCAGCAGAATTTGAAGAGTGACCTACTAAAGAGCATCAAGTGAGCATTAGCCAGCCTTCTTCTCTGACCATTGTCGGGCTTGCTTGTGATAGACAGAAAGATGGCCCTCCGGGGAGATCCACGCCCTCATCTCTGAAGCCTGTGGATATGTGATACTACTTGGCAAAGGAAACTTTATAGATATGATTAAATTTATTGATCCTGAGATGGGAACATGGTTCTATATCATCCTAGTGGACACAGCTTAATCACTCAAGTCTTCAAAGGTGGAGAATTTTCCTAGCAGAAGAGCCAGAGTGATGAAACATCAGAGCCAGGAGAGATCAAAGCAAAAAGGAACTCAGTACCGAACTACTGGTCTTCAAGATACACTTGGAGGGGGTCAAAAGCTAAGGAATAAAACAGCCAGCATTCAACAGTCAGCAAAGATGAGGGCCCCTCTGTCTCATAACCTTCCAAGAACTGAATTCTGTAAATACTTTGAAAGAATAAGGACATGGAGTACCCTCCATAGTACCTGGAAACAAATGCAGCCTTGCCAGCACTCGATTTTAGTCAAGTGACACCCAGGTCAGATTTCTGACCCACAGAACTGTGAGACGATAGGGTAATTTTTTATGGCAGCCAAACTAAAGGATTGCTTGAGATTCTCAGAATATGGTTTATGTTCTGAATAAGTGAACAATATGGAATGCTGTTCTGCAGATAGAAGTCAAGGTCCATGTAACCAAGAGCTGGCAGGAGTGGAGACTAAGAATCAGGATGCTCACTCATCAATTTGTCGAAGCAATAGTTACCAAGGACAGCCTGATACACCGTCTAATTTCAAAGCTATCACCCAGCTATCTGGCAGCCAGTTTGGACTCTTCCCATTGGACACTTCTCCTGTGCAGGGCAAAGTTTACCCCTTGGAAGAGAAAGATATTCTGGATTAGGATTTTTTTTCCTTCCAAAGTCATTTTGTCACATGTCACCTGTGGTCAAAATAAATGTCTTGTATGTCATTATGACAGCCTACAAACATTATTTCTTACCAATTAATTCATTTTAGAGAAAAAATTTAAGAAAGGAGCCAGTACCATTTGGATTCATTGGTCATGCCATGCGCCCATCACCCAAAAACAGACAGCTTTGTAGAGGAAGGATATGGACCTCAGAAAAGTCGATGCCAGTTGTAGGGTAATCTTGTGAGGATGGAGTAGACCATGTGGAGTAAACTGTGTGCTTTGAACAAGCAACAAACACATGGGTACTATTTTTCCCACTAGCATAATCCTCAGGTTCAGAAAAAATGATATGCAGTGTGCACATGTGCATGTGGTGAGGAGTTGTGCAAGAGTATTTCAACAGGTTCATAGAACATGGAATTTAAACATCGTTATTTTGGTGCAAAAAATTTGATATCCGTGCATATGAGGAAAAATCATGGGAAATTTGTATCGTGAAAAACTACACATTGATTTTTTTTGCATCAAGACAAACATCTTTTACCTACACTTCTCCATGAACTTACTCAAGTCTTGTACAATGCTCACAGGTATATTTCATAAACCTTTTGGTTTTGATTTGTTCCTTGTCCTTGTCAGTGTTCTTTGCTTATTTATCACTTGGTGATAGCAGTTACCATTTAACACGTACTCACGTGCCAGGCACTATGCTATACAGCCAACATGCAATAATTAATTTAGTCATCATAGCAGCCTGTGAGTAAAGCATTATATTGTCCTTTCCCATCCCTCCACTCTTCCCTTCCTTCCTTCCCTTCTTCCCTTTTTCTTTTGAGGAATGTTAAGTCTTAAGGAAGAGTATGTGAATTTAGGGCAGTCAAAGGTATGGACTGAAGTAGAAATTTGTCTCCTCTCATTCCTCATAAATCATCAATTATTCAACACTCTGTTCTACATTGCTGCCACTGGAATACTAGATTCATCCCCTATTCCTTATCAAGTAAGTCACAGAAACAACCCTATGTGTGGTCAATAATTATACCTACCCTGCCCCGTCCCAGACCTTAAGTCTTGAGTGAGTGAAGCAAAGACTAACCATGTGGACAGGTGTTTGGCACAGTGGTTAAGCCACCACTTGGGTTTCTCACCTCCCATATCAGAGTGCCTAGTTTGAGTCCTGGCTCCTCTGCTTCCAATCCAGCCTCCTTATAATTTATCCCAGAGATAATAAGTGATGGCTCAGGTTCTTCCTACCCCTGTGGGAGACACGAATAGAGGTCCTGACCCAGCCATGGAGAGAATGAACCATTGGAGATGAAAGCTCTCTTTCTGACACCAAGCCTTTACTAAGATCCATTTTTCCAACACATCTCGGGATGAATTCAGAGTCCTAAGTGATTTTGTATTTATCCATCAGATATTTTTCTGAAACAAAACGGAGACAGAAATTGTACAGCTTTCATTTTCCCCTTAATTCCCACAATGAAAGGAAAAAATGACCCAGCAACTAGGATATCAAAACCAAAGGACCAAGGAAAATATCAACAGTCAAAGTAGAAATCAGAGTGTCCCTGATGAACACCCAAACCCATAGGCACAAACCACCTGCAGGTATGTGATCGAGAAAGAGCAGAGAGGGAGCATGGCTGTGATGACCCTGAGAATGTGAGGACCCCCAAAGGCTGGTGGACACCCACTGGAAGTGTGGAGTCCCAGTCTGAGAGCAACAGCCCCAGATGAGAAGGGATTCGGAAGGGCCCAATTCATGGTGTGTACACGGTAACAGTGGGCACTAATGACAGATCGTACTAAGCCATATGGTAGCTAAAACCTCTTTTGGAAAATTTATTTCTTTGTTTATTTGAAAGAATGAGTGACAGAGAGAGAGAGAAAGATCTTCCAGCCACTGGTTTACTCACCAAATGGCCACCACACCCAGATCTGGGCCAGGCCAAAGCCAGGAGTCAGGAACTCCATCCTGGTGTCCTACATGGGTGGCAGGGGCCCGAGAACTTCTGCCATCATCCATTGTCTTCCTAGGCACATTAGCAGGAAGCTGGATTGGAAGCAGAGCAATGCGATTCAAACTGATGCTTCCTATGGGATTCAGGCATTGCAAACAGCGGCTTAACCTTTTGCACCATGATGCTGGTCCCTCTCAAACCTCTTGAAACTCACTGAGCATCACATTGAGAAGAAACTCCTGGGAGTGGGACCCACATTGAGCAGGACAGGGAAAATGGGACCACTACAAGGAGATGATACAGACAGAAGTGAGGAAAGGGGCCTGGAAGCATCAGATCTCAGAGAGCACAGGACCAGAAATCCCTGCTTTGGATCATGTTGTATAGGGCAGGGAATTCTGGTGGCCTGAAGCAGGATCTGTCTTGGAACTGCCCTCCCTGATAAGCCTTATTTTACATTTACACACGGCAAGGTGCTGGTGGTACACATGTCCATGCCCTGTTTGCACAGCAGAGAGCCATATATGCCATGCTAAGGAGTTAGGGCTTCATGCTGTAGGTGATTAAGAGGCATCGAATGGCTTTAAGCAGGAAAATGCAGGCGTGGATTTGCAATTCTGAAAGATGAGTTGTGTTGGCTATGACAACCATGATAGCTAAGTGCCCGCTCTTTCTGGTGTGCCTTCCTGGGTCGCAGATGTCAAAATAAAATAACTAGAATTTCCAGGCTCTTTCAGCTGGGCTTTGAGATTTAGGTGGAATCAGGTCCACTTGTGCAAGATTTGGAAGGCAGAGGTGGGGCCTCCTCTCGTGTGTCTGCTGTTTTCTGCTGGCAGGCATGACCATGAGCCGTGGGGTTTGTGCAGTGTGTTCCAGAATCCACTCACTAGCTTCTTGGATGCCAAGATGCTGGGCAGAGAGCAGCAGTTTTTTTTCTGTCATCCGTGATAGCAATGTGGCTCTCGAGACAAGTTATAGCGAGTCAGTGCCCCAGTGCCGGACTTCACCTACAATGACGTGTCAGGGAAGCCACGTGTTCTCAGGATCTTCTTCATTCTTCCCCTTTATGATTGGACACAGGGAGCAGCTCCCCAGCTGTAGGAATTCAGCAGCATTTTGCAATACTTTCTAAAAGCCCAGCCTAGAGCTTTCAAGACTCTCCAACATTGCCCGATTTTCGATATTTTGTCTATTGTTTGCTTTAACAAGGATAGCCTGGTTTCTATTTTGGAAACTAATCCAAGGTTTCCAGGAAATCAACAATTGGAAGGTGTGGAGAGAAGGGTCAGAAAAATCAGGAGGGACTTATGAAGGACTGGTACCACCTCTTCAAAGTTGGATAGAGGGCTGGCGATGTGGCACAGCAGGTTAAGCCTCTGCCTGCAACACTGGCATCCCATGTGAGTGCTGGTTCGAGTCCCAGCTGCTTCACTTCTGATCCAGCCCCCTGTTAATGCACCTGGGAAAGTAATGCATAATGGCTTGAGTGCTCAGGCCCCTGATGCCCAGATGGGGTTCCTGGATTTGGCCTGGTCCAGCCTCAGCCATTGCAGTTGCTCAAGGAGTGAACCAGCAGATGGAAGATCTCTCTCTCTCTCTCTCTCTCTCTGTGTGTGTGTGTGTGTCTGCCTTTCAAATAAATAAACAAATCTTTAAAAAAAAAAAAACACTTGAATAGGAAGTGGATAGAGGGGAGGAGGGTAATTGCTCAGAGTTAAAATTACCCATATTTCCAGGTAGGACAACAAGGAAGCCAATTTACCCTGAAGGAGGGGGTATGCACAGAGCAGCTTTGGGATATAGTATGTGCATGAGGCTGGGAAGGGATCTTAAGGATCTACAAGCCAAATAAGGACTGTTCTGCTGGACAGGCTGGCAAGAAGAGGGGCAGAGAGAAATGCAATGTGCCCATTCAGAGTCTGGAGCTGAGAGTGTAGGAAGTTTTGAGTCCAGTTTGGGACATTTTGAATGGTTGTCAGCTATGGCAACAAAGCTGATTCTCTGCTTCTGTGGAATGGGGAGACAGCACGCAGCTCCCAAGCCACTGCCCCATCTCCCGCACGGCAGCACACATTTCTCACCAGACATGACCTTCTTTCCTTGTGAAACCACACTCAGTGTCAGGATTCTCCCTACAGAGCTCCCAGCACTCATTAACAATCAATAGAAGTTGGCATGAGAAAGAAAATCACCAAGTTGTACCCAGCGTAATGAATGCTACTCTAGCAAATCCTAACAATTATAATAAAATATTAACGTATTTTATTTATTTATTCACATATTTTCTCGTAAACACGATTAACAGCCTCATCCTGCTCAGACACAACAATAACGATTTCAGTGATCGAACTCTTAAAAGAGCAACATATAGTTGTCCGTGACTAAGCCCAGTTTTCACAAGGCATCAGCAGACTGTGTCAATAGTCCATCTCCATGAAACACTCTGAAGGGGCTCTAATTCACATAAACATTTCCATGCTCTGGATTAAGCTGAAAATAAGCGACATGTGTTTAGCATTACATGATGTAGAAATTCTAAGATTAATTTCTAAGAGATCAAATAAACAAACAGGGATGCGTGTAATTCTTATAAACATTCATTTAACTCTCATCACCTGCCACTGTTGCCATTTACAAATGAACCAACCAGAGGCTCTCAAGTTCACTGGCTGTGATGATCCCATGAAAACCAAGCCATTTACTAGCAAAGGCATATTCACCCTCCCAAAGTGATGGTCCTGTCGTTCCAGCCTGCACTTCAGCTCTTGAGATAAAAGCTGATAAAATATGTTTTAAATGGGCTTTGGAGTCAGACTAAGGGTTTTGATGTGTCCTGTAAGAAAATGGAAACCAGAAATGGATATTTAAACTTCCATAGAGATACATATAAAAGGGTTGGGGCTGTGGCATGGCAGGTAAAGCCGCCACCTGTGTTGCCGGCATCCCATATGGGTACCGGTTCAAGTCCTGGCTGCTTCACTTCCCATCCAGCTCCCTGCTAATGGCCTGGGAAAAGCAGCAGAAGATGGCCCTAGTGCTTGGGCACCTGCACCCATGTGGGAGACCTGGAAGAAGAACCTGGTCCTGGCTTCAGCCTGGCTTAGCCCTGGCCATTGTGGTCATCTGGGGAGTGAATCTGCAAATGAAAGATTCTCTCTCTGTCTTTCTCTCTCTCTGGAATTCTGCCTTTCAAAAAAAAACATCCTTTTTAAAAAAAAAATTTATATAAGAGGGCATATGGCAAATGTGAAGTCTGCAGAGTATTGCCATTCAATGAGAGCAGGATGGTGTTTTTAGACAAAATATCCTGGCAGGAGTCGCACACAGTGGATGGGGCTCTGCTAACCCACTGGTCTAAGTGTGATCACTGGAAGTTCCGTGTAAAACCATGTAGCCACGCTGCCCAAAGATCACTGATGTAGAAGAGAGGAGCCTTTCTTCCTGTCCATCACTGTGACCCTTGACCAAGTCCCCATCATTTCTCCCATGGGTCACTACAGCTGCCTGCTGCTTGTTCTACCTTCCCCCGATCCCTGCTACAAAGTGTCTTCAGCACAGGAGCCAGAGGGTAGATCATTCCTCCGCTCAAAGCTCACAGATTGCTTCCATATCACAAACATTAGTGTACATCAGGATCATCTAGGCAGCTTGTTAAAAAGCAGACTGCTGCGGTGGGTATTTGGTGCAGCTGCCTCTTGGGACCCCCTCCTCCTACATGGGAGTGTCGGGTTCAAGTCTCAGCTACCTCACTTCCAAACCAGCTTCCCGTTAATGCTTACCCTTAATGGCAGTGGGTGATGACTCAAGTGCTTGGGTCTCTGCCACCCATGTGGAAGACCTGGATAGAGCTCCTGGCTCATGGTTTCAGCCTGACTTGGCCTTAGATGCTGTAAACATTTGGGAAGTGAACCAGTGGATGAAAGATCTCTGTCTCTCTGCCTTTCAAATAAAGTGAAAATACATAAATCAAAAATTTAATTAAGAAAAAGCCAGATCATTGGCCTTACTTGTAGAGTCTAATTTAGTAGATATGGGGCAGGGTTTGGGAACTTGCACTTCTAATTCCTTTCAATGTTTTCTCATCCGTTAGCCCCACCTCCCAGGGGGCACTGATGCTGCTAGGTGAGGACCACACTTTGAAACCCCTGGTATAGATTGAATGCAAAATCTTTTTTTTTTAAACCATTGTGGGTTTTTTTAAAGATATATATATATATATATATTTATTTGACAGGTATATATTTATTTATTATATATATTATATATTTATATATCTATATATATTTATTTATTAGAGTTACAGACAGTGAGAGGGAGAGACAGAGAGAAAGGTCTTCCTTCTGTTGGTTTACTCCCAAATGGCCACACGGCCAGAGCTGTGCCGATCCGAAGCCAGGAGCTTCTTCTGGATCTCCCACGTGGGTGCAGAGGCCCAACAACTTGGGCCATCCTCTACTGCTTTCCCAGGCCACAGCAGAGAGCTGGATAGGAAGAGGAGCAGCTGGGACTAGAACCAGCACCCATATGGGATGCTGGCGCTGCAGGCGGAGGATTAACCTAGTACGCCACGGTGCCAGCCCTGCAAAATCTTTAAGTTGGTCTACAAGCCTCCACCATCAGAATCTGGCCACTCTGGTCTCCTTAAACAGGCCAGGAATACCTCTCCTTGGGGTCTTTCTCTTGCTCATCGCTGTTCTGAACGCTCCCAAGCAGATAGCCACATGGTATATCCTTCTCTTTCTTTAATTCTTTGCTTGAAAGACCCCTCTGTGAGGACTTTCCCATTTGTCTCATCTAAAACTACACAAGTATACTGGATCCCCTTCAAGTATCCTCATTTTCCTTCCAGGATTTATTTTTTCCCTAACACTTATCATAACTGACATGCTAGTCTATTTCACTTACTTACTGCACACTTTTTGTCTTCTTACCCACCAACTAACACCAACCTGTAGCGCTGCCTGGATCGGAAGGGTCCCTATTCTGAAAATCTGTTCATTGCTGTATCCCACACCTAAATGAGTTCCTGACATGTAGCAGGTGCCTAGTATGAATTTCTTTAATGAATAAAGAAGTCAGGGAGATAGATGGAAAATGTAGATGTATTTAAATGCCACAGAAGCCAAGATAGAGAACGATTTCACAATGAGGATTCAAGAGCAACAATCAGTGCTACAGAGAGCTTGAGTAGGATTAAAAACTCAGGAAATGTCCTTTATAGCTAATATTTCTGCATCTTGTTTAAAAAATTCTCCTTACCTTGAGGTCATGAGAATATTCTACTCTGTTATCTAAAATCAATATATCTTTTAAAATATTTTTCATCTTAAAAGTAATTATAGTCATAGGGAAGTCCTTAAAAATATACAAGAAAGACCCTTGCATCCTTCACATGGCTTTCTCAAAGAAAACATTGCGTTCAAGAGCTGGACGCTGGCCAGCACCGTGGCTCACTAGACTAATCCCCCACCTATGGTGCTGGCACACCGGGTTCTAGTCCCAGTCGGGGCGCTGGATTCTGTCCCGGTTGCCCCTCTTCCAGGCCAGCTCTCTGCTGTGGCCCTGGAAGGCAGAGGAGGATGGCCCAAGTGCTTGGGCCCTGCACCCGCGTGGGAGACCAGGAGGAAGCACCTGGCTCCTGGCTTGAGATCGGCGCAGCGCACAGGCCGTAGCGGCCATTTCGGGGGTGAACCAACAGAAGGAAGACCTTTCTGTCTCTCTCTCTCTCTCTCTCTCTGTCTCACTCTGCCTGTCAAAAAAAAAAAAAAAAGGACTGGACACTGGTACATCCATCCTGTACTTTCAGAGTTCACCAGTTACACATGCACTCACATACATGCGTTCATGCATACTTGGAGGTGGATTTGTGTAGCCGTGTGCATTTGTATAATGCATGTAACTTCATGGCACCAGGACAATCAGATATTAAATTGAATCATCATCACAAGTCTCCCTCATGCTACGCCTTTAAAACCACCACTCCCTCTTTCAATCCTTTAAATGTTTTAAAAATATACTTATTTATTTGAAAGGCAGAGTGACAGGCAGAGAAGGAGAGAGTGTGCACACGTGAGCACCCAAGAGCAATCTTCCATCTACTGCTTCACTCCCCACATGACCACAACAGCCAGCGTTGAGTAAGGCTGAAGCCGAGAGTCTGGAACTCTATCCAGGTCTTCTACGAGGATGGCAGGGGCCCAAGCACTTGGACCATCTTTCCTGTTTTCCCATTTGCATTATCAGAGAGCCAGATCAGACACGGAGAAGCTGGGACATGAACCGGCATTCTGATTGGGAAGCCAGTGTCACAGGGAGTGGCTTAGCTCACTGCACGACAACACCGTCCCTGTCCCAATCTTTATCTCTGGGAAGCCACTAATCCAGGCTCTACCTCTACAATTATATTCTTTCATGAACACTACATAAATTGAATCACTTAGCATGCATCCTTTTGATATGGCTTTTTTAACTCTACCAAAATTTCCTTAAGATTGACCCAAGTTGTCTCATTGTCAACAGTTCACTTCCCCTCCATTTTTATTTATTTGGAAGGCACAATTACAGAGAGGCAGAGACAGAGGCAGAGAGAGAGGTCTTCCATCTGCTGGTTCACTCCCCAGATGGCCACAACAGCCGGAGCTACACCAATACAAAGCCAGGAGCCAGGAGCTTCTTCTGGGTCTCCCACGTGGGTGCAGAGGCCCAACAACTTGGGCCATCCTCTACTGCTTTCCCAGGCCATAGTAGTGAGCTGGATTGGTAGTGGAGCAGCCGGGACTCAAACCAGTGCCTATATTAGATGCCAGTACCACAGGCAGCGGCCCTGCCCACTACAACACAGCACCGGCTGCAGTTCACCCCTTTTTATTGCTGAAGAGTAGTACCCCATGATGTCGATGTTTATGTTTACAGCTTTCTTACTCTTCCACTCATGGAAGGACTTTCCTGTAATTTCTGGTTTGAGTTCTTACAAATAAAGCTGCTGTAAATATTCTTGTATAAGCTTTTGTATGAAAATGAGTTCTCCTTTCTCTGAAATAAATGCCTAAACATAAATCTTGGGTCATATGGTAAGATCATTTTTTGTTTTAAAGGAAATGTAAAATTCTTTTTAAAAAAGATTTATTTATTTATTTGAAAGGCAGAGTTACAGAGAGAGAGAGATCTTCCATCTGCTGGTTCACTCCCCAGATGTCACAATGGCCAGGGCTGTGTCAGGCTGAAGCCCAGAGCCAGGAGCTTCTTCCAGGTCTCCCACTCGGGTGCAGGGGCCCAAGCATTTGGACCGTCTTCTGCTATTTTTCCCAGGTCATTAGCAGGGAGTTGGATGGGAAATCGAGCAGTTGGGACATGAACCGGCACCCACACAGGATGCCGGCATTGAAGGCAGCGGCCTTACCTGCTACATCATAGCTTCGGCCCATGTACAAAGTTATTTTTGAGAATGGCTGTACCATTTTACATTGCCATCAGGAATTTATCAATGATGCAATTTCTACAAGTCCTTGCCAACATTTGGTGTTATCACATTTTATTTTAGCCATTCTGATATGTGTTTGTGATATCTGATTATAGCTTTAAGTTGCGTTTCACTAATGACTACCTAGGATGAACGTCACATACTTGTTTGTATATGCTCTGTGATGATGTCTTTAGTGCATTTGCTAATGGAGTTGTCTAGGGATTTTTTTTTTAAGATTTATTTATTTATTTGAAAGGTAGAGTTACACAGAGAGAGGACAGGCAGAAAGAGAGAGACAGAGAGAGAGATCATCCATTTGATGGTTCACTCTCCAGATGGCTGCAACAGCCGAAACTGTGCTGATCCGAAGCCAGGAGCCAAGAGTTTCTTCCAGGTCTCCACGCGGGTGCAAGGGCCCACTGCTTTCCCAGGCCATAGTAGAGAGCTGGATCGGAAGTGGGGCAGCCGGGACTAGAACCGATGCCCACATGGGATGCCAGCACTTCAGGCCAGGGCGTTAACCTGCTGAGCCACTGCGCCAGCCCCGGGAATCTTTAATGTTGATGCTCACATCCATAGTTCTTTATGCCTTCTGGATTCAAGTCCTTTGGTACACATGTGCTTTGCCAACACAGTAGTCTTCCCTCACCCACAATTTCAGTTGCTGTGGCTTCCCTCACCCAGTCAACTGCAGTGCAAAGACATCACATGAGAAGTCCAGAAATCAGAATTTCCCATGGTTTAATTAGAACACCATTCTGAGAAGTATGATGAAATCTTACGCCATCCCATTCCATACCCCACACCGAGGTGTACATCACCGTTTGATCCATGGTATCCATGCTCAATAGGCCACTCCCCCTCCCTTTCCTCAGGCATGGGGAGCTGTCTTGGTTATCAGATTGACTGTTGTGATATCAAGTAACCCTCGTTTTACTTAATAATAGTCCCAAAGACCAAGAACAGTGATGCTGGAAATTTTATTACAATGTATTATTATAGTTGTTCGAGTTCATCACCAGCTATTATTGTGAATCTTACAATGATTAATTTATAAATTAAGCTTTCTCATAGGTATAAGGAAAAGGAAAATAGCATAAATAAGGTTTAGTAATAGCCATTTAGTGATATAAATTTCCCTCTAAACAATGCTTTAACTAAGCTCACAAATTTTGATAGATCAATGATTTCTTTGGCATTCACGTTTACGTATTTTCAGTTTTTTCTTCAGATTTCTTCTATGATGTGTGGATTATATAGAAGTATATTGTTTAATTTCCAAGTGTTTGGACATCTTCCTATTATCATTTTATTATTGATTTTGACTTTGATTGCATTATAGTTAGAGAACACAGTCTGTATTATTTCAATTGTTCAAAATTTGAGATTGTCTTATGATCCAGGTTAATGTCTGTCCTGGTGAATGGTCCATGGTACTTGACAACAATGTGTATTCTGCTGTTGTTGGGTGCAGTGTTCTGTCAGTTACGTCCTGTTGCTTGATGATGTCATTTAGCTTTTTTATAGCCTTGCTGACTTTCTGTAGAGTAGCTCTATCAATTGTTCAGAGTGGCGTATTGAAGTCGCCAGCAATAAATGTGGATTTTTATGTAATAACTCTATGAGTTCTGCCTACTGTGTTTTGTAATTCTGTTGTTTTGGTGCACATACTTTTAGGAGTGCTTTACCTTCTTGGCTGGTTGATCTTTCATTATATAATCTCCCTCTTTGTCACTAATAGTTTTCTTTGCTCTGAATCCTACTTTGTCTGATATTAATATAGTCACTCCTGCTTTTCTGATTAATGTTTGTATTGCCGGTCTTCTCTCTTCCTTTTACTTTCAGCCTAACTGTATATCAATATGTTTGAAGTGAGGTTTATAGAAGCATATAGTTGGGCTGTGATTTTCTTATCTACTTTGCCAATCTTTGTTTTTTTAATTGATGTATTTAGATCATTTCCATTAGAGAAATTATTGGTATGCTGAGGTTTGTCTATCCTATTATTATTTGTTTTCTGTTTGTTCCCTTTTTTTCTTTTTCCTCCTGCTTTCCTGAGGGTTACTTGAATTTTTTAAAAAAGATTTCTTTATTTGAAAGGCAGAGTTACAAGAGAGGGAGAAAGTGACCTTACATCTGCTGGTTCACTCTCCAAGTGATTGCAATGGCCTGTGGGTGGGCCATGCTGAAGTCAGGAGCCTGGAACTCCATTTGGGTCTCCCACATGTGTGCAGGGAGTTAGATCAGAAGTGAAGCAGCTGGGACTTGAATCAGCACCCACGTGGGATGCAGGCATTGCAGGTAGTTGCTTAACTTGTTGTGCCGCAGTGCTGGCCCCACTTGAACACTGTTTTAGTATTACATTATGATTTGTATGGATTCTGAGTATAACTTTACATGGTTTCTTAGTGGTTGCTGTATCACTATATATATATATATATATATATATATATATCCTTATCTGTATATAGATACATATCTATCCTTATATCTATGTACCCTTATGTATAAGGGTACTTCAAGAAGTTCATGGAAAATGAATTTAAAGGTAAGTTTATTGTGGTCTGAAAGCTATTTAAGTCCTGCGTAGGTTTATGACTTTGTGAAGAATATATACATACATTGCACCATCTACCAATATCAGCATTTTACTATTTAAGGTATTGAAATCTTCCCTCCATTTAGATCCATTTGCCCATGTCAACTTTAATGACACAATTATCTCAAATGTTTGTCTACATAAGTTGAGTGCCACAACAGAGGATGCTTTAACTTTTAAGATCTCTTTAACCACGAAGCGTGACTAAATGAATCATAGCTGGAGGGAAGTCTATTTACTTCCGTTTTCACTTATTCAACTGCGCTTCTTCTCTGAAGACCCCAGGCTTCTACTACCATGTCCTTGGTGTTTGGAGAGCCTTCTGCAGCCACAAAATTCTTTTAGCAACAAATTATTTTAGTTTTTCTTTATCTGAAGATATCTTTTTTCCATTGATTTTTGAAGAAAAAGTTCTTAATTCCATGGTTTATTTCGGCAGAAATCACTGTGGACACTCATTTTCTTTCAGAACTGAAAATATTGTGCCATTTCTTTTTGACTTTGGGGTTTCAGGTAAGAAATCACTTGTCATTCAAATTGATAGTATTTTAAATGCTTTAAAATTTATCTCATTTATTTGAGAGAGAGAGAGAGAGAAAAAAAAAAAAAGAGAGAGAGAGAGAGAAAGATCTCCCATCTGCCAGCTCACTTCCCGAATGCCCACAACAGCCAGGAGTAGGCCAGGTCAAAGCCAGGAGCCAGGAACCTAATCTGGGTCTCCCACATGGGTGGCAGGGACCCAAATATCTAAGCCATCAGCTGTTGTCTCCCAGCGTGCACATTATCAGGAGACCGGAATGCAGAGAAGAGCCAGCACTCAAAGCCAGGCACTCAGATAGGGATGCAAGCGTCCCAAGCAACAGCTTAATTGCTATGCTAAACTCCTTCCCCAGTTGGTGCTATTTTTTATAGCTAATGTATCTTTTCTCTCTGCTGTTTTAAGATTTTTTTTCCCTTTGCTGTTACTTTTCATAAGTTCAATTATAGCGTTTCTTGGTATGGATTTCTTTTGCTTTATCCTATTTAGATTTCATAAATATATAGGTTTTTGTCTTTTACCAATTTGAAAAGTTTTCAGCCATTATTCATTCCAGGACTTCAATGATATGAATGTTAGATATTTGCTATATAAATCTTTAAGACCATTCTTTTTTTTTTCAGCCTATTTTCTCTCTATTGTTCTGAATAAATAAATTCTATTGATTTGTCTTCAAGTTCATAGATTCTAGGCACTGTCATCTCCACTCTGTTCTTAATTCCATCAGCAAGTTGTTTTTTATTTAACTTATTGTATTTTTGAGGTCTATAATTTCTGTTTGGTCCTTTGTTATAGCTCTATTTGAGGGAGGGGGCTGAGATTTTCTATCTTTTCTTTATTTCAAGAGAATTTTAATGGCTTATTGGAGCATTTTAGGAGAGGTGCTTTAAGATTCTTGTCAGATAGCTGCAACATCAGATCTCTCTCCGCATGCGTATCTGTTGATTGTCTTCTCTTTCAAATTGGGGCTTTCTGGTTCTTAGCATGAGGATGAACTGTTGTATGCTGAATATGGTGGTTACTACGGCGAGGTACTGTCCACCTCATCTAACCTATTTGAGTAGGAAGTTGCCCTTTTTACGTTGAGTGCGTGGGCCCAGCCCTCTTTTGTGTCTTTACTTCTAATGAAACAGCAGTATTCCGAGTCCTTGCCACGTTACCCTGGCCTACTTTTTCCTCAGTGCTGTCGTGACCCTTGCTCAATGGCTGCTAGCACGGTCTGCAGAGTAGCAGGTACTCCCTTGGGCCACCTGTGGTCATTGGGATAGCTTTGCTAGAGGGTAAGAGAGAAGCACTAGGCCCTCGTCTCCCTACGGCTCTGGGAGGAAGGGGGAGAGCCACAGGGCTGCACTTGGGTTGCTGCAGTCGGTGGCTGGGATGACCCACCATTGCAGCTGAGTGCGAGGGGCTTGCATAGCCCAGGGCTTCACAGCTGCCAGGATCAGCTTGTGCAGCAGGATCTGGAAGGCATGGGGGCTGCGCGTCAGGCAGATTGGGACCCAGGATGTGGAGCAGGGACTGACACGCTGAGCCTTGACTGCTGCCTCTACAGCCAGCAGGTGAATCTTCTAGCAGGGCTCTTGGTTACAGCGCACAGGTGGAGTTTTCCCAGTAGGTCCCCCTGCCTGGTCCTTCAGCCAGAGGGAGAAGGCTTTTCTTTTTTGTCTTATTTTGGCATTGGTCCTGGATCATAGCTCTCTCCATGCCCAGTCCAGGGGAATATAAAGAAAACCCAGGGACCTCCCCATGTTATTCCTCAAGTGCTGAGATCTTCCATTTTCATCCTAGTTTTTGGAGTCTTTATACTGCTACTTGTTGAATAATTAGCTATTATGGAGGCCAGCATTGTGGCACAGTGGGTAAAGCCACTTCCTGCGACACTGGCATCCCATATGAGCTCCTGTTTGAGTCCCAGTTGCTCCATTTCTGATCCAGCTCCCTGATAATGCACCTGGGAAAGCAGTGGAAGAGGGCCCCTGCACCCATGTGGGAGACCTGGAAGGAGCTCTTGGCCCCTAACTTTGGCCTCGCCCAGCCCTGGTGGTTGCCACTATCTGGGGAGTGGATCAGCAGATGGAAGATTCTCTCTCTTTCTCTCTCTCTCTCTCCCTCCCTCCCTCCCTCTGTCTATGTAACTCTGACTTTTAAATAAATAAATCTTTTAAAAATTAATTAATGCTTAGTTACATTTAGAGAGGGAAGCAGAGGAAACAGAATCCTTATCACCTTGTTTTGGAACTGAAGTTCCAGAGAGCAATATAATTTTGACTTCACAACCAGGTCTTTAGTCCATCTGAAATTGATTTTACTGTATGAGAGGATACAGAAATCTAATTTCTTTTGTTTCCATATGGGCATCAGATGTTCTTGGCATCATTGTTGAAGTCTGTCTTTTGTCCAGTGTTTTGCAGGGCTCCCCTCAGTACTGGATCAAGAGTCTACTGCTTGGGTTGCTAGTCTATATAATTCCTCTCTTTTACTACCCCTGTACAATATAGTATAATACTGACTGAATTATCACATCTTCGCAGTAAGTCTTGATACATGGTGGCACAAACATTCACATACTTTTTTTTTAATATTTGTTTTATATCCAGTAAGCTTATTAAAGTTTTTAAATTTTAAGGTAAATTTTAAATGAGAGAAAAATTAAAGGGTGGGACTTCAGCACAATGGTTTAGACGTCACTCAGAAGGCCCTCATCCCATGGCCAGTGCGCCTAAGTTCACGTCTTGACCGCACTTACAATTCCAGTTTCCTGTCTTCCTGGGAGACAGAAGATGATGGCTCAAGTGCTTGGGTCCCTGGCATCCTTGTGAGTGACCTGGACTGGGCTCCAGGCCACTGGTTTCAGCCTGGCCCAGCTGTAACTACTGCAGGCATTTGGGAAATGAACCGGCAGATGGAAGATTGCCATCTGTCTCTTTCTTTATGTCTGCATTTCAAATAAATAAAAAATGAGTTACTTTATTATTTTTTTTTTAATTTAAAATTTACCTATGAAATGTTTGGGGATTGTTTTATGTAAATGGTTATATCATTTTTAACTGATGACTTTTTCCCTTTTGATCATTTTTTGGGGGGAAAGAAGGGAAGATTTCCTCTGTGCCAATGTGAGGGTAGAACTTGTCTTCACCATTAGGTATGCTGTTTCTTATAGGTTTTGGTAAATACATTTTTTTTTAAATTAAAGAAGTTTCTTAATGTTATATGTTTTCATTCATGAATCAGTAGCAAATTTTATTTTTTAAATTGAACTTTTAATTACATTTCCCATGAACATTCTTTTGAAGATTTATTTATTTACTTAAAAGGTAGAGTTATAGAGACAGAGGGAGACAGAAAGAGAGGAAGATCTTCCCTCTGTTGGCTCACGCCATGAACAGCCACAGTGGCCAGCACTGGGCCAGGCCATAGCCAGGAGCCTGGAACTCTACCAGGTCTCCCACTTGGCTTCCCAAGTGCATTAGCAGAGATGGACTAGAAGGAGGAGCCAGGACTAGCACCAGTGATCATATAGGATGCCAGCGTCATAGGCAGCAACTGAACCTACTAATGCTGGCCCCACAATTTAAAAAAAAAATCAAAGGATAGAAAAAAGATAATATACTATCACTAGTCAAAATAAAGCTGGCTCCCTGATATCAGTATCAGATAAAGTAGATTTCATAGTAATTATTGTCATGGATAAAGTTCTTTATGTCCTAATGACTAAAAAATAATTTATGAATTACATATAATAATATGAAGCATTTATGCACCTAATAGTACAGTTTCAAAATACATAAAGCAAAGACATAACTGAGATGAGGATAACCAAGTCTACAAATACACTGTCCTTAACATAATCAATGGTAGAGAAGACCTGAGCAACACTTGAAAAGAACTTGATCCGATTGATATCTTTAGAAGACTCTGCCCGACAATAGCAGAGTGTGCACTCTTTCCAAATGTGCCCTGAGCATTTACCAAGCTAGACCGTATTCTGGGCCATAAAATGAACCTAACGAGTCCAAAAGAACCCATGTTGTCGGACCAAAACTCTGAAGTGTGGGCCTGCACTGCAGAGAGATGTTCCAGACGCTGATGGTCCACGTATGTGACAGTGGTTTCATAAGGTGATACCCACTGGAATGTGTGCACAATGAAACGTCACCCAACAACCATCGCTCACAACACAGCCCCATCGTGACACCTGACTATAAATCAGAAATCAGTTACAGAAAGAGAGCTATAAAATTCTTAAATATATGAAACTAAGTAACAAACTTTTAATAATCTATGAGTCAAACAAGAAACAAAAAGAGAAAAACCGAAAGCATTTTGAATTAAATGAAAACAGAAGCAAACTCTATCAAGATTTGAGTGACACCACTGAAGTAGAACGTGGAGGCAAATTTATATTACCAAATGCCCGTCTTAGAAAAGAAGAAAGGCCTTATCTGTGACCCTGGCTTACATATTAAGGAATCGAGTTAAAAAAAAAAAAGAAAAAGCCAAATATCATAGTGGAAACCAGTGAAATACAAAATACAAAAAAGTCTATGAAACCAACAGCTTCTGCTTTAAATATACATTATGTAATAATATTATTTAATAACTGTAAAGTTGATAAGGTCAAGCAGATCAGGTAAAAACAGAAAAACAAATAAAAAAAGAAGACACAAATTACCAACACGAGACATGGAAAGATGATATCATGACAGATTCTACAGAGAGTACGAAGATAATAGGTGACTAGTGTGAACAACTTTGTGGAAATCAATTTGATATTTTAGATGAAAAATAAACTTCCTTCAAAGTCACAAACTACCAAAACTCATCCAAGAAGAAATAGCTTACACAGGACAAAATATGTTTCAAAATTAAATTTTCACATAAAACCTTACATTAAACAAAATCCAGACCCAACCAGCTTCATCTAAGGATTTGCCAAATGTCAAAGGAGACTAAAATGAACCCTCTCAAGTTCCCCTAGGTAATTGAAAAGGAGGCACTACTTCTCAACTCATTCTGAAAAGCCGACATTATTATGGCATCAAATCCAGAGAAAGCATTACAAGAATAGAAAAATAAACAATGGTGTCCCTCATAAACATTTATGCTATAATTATAATTAAAAATTTAACAAATCGCCGGCACCGCGGCTCACTAGGCTAATCCTCCACCTGCGGTGTCGGCACATCGGGTTCTAGTCCCGGTTGGGGTGCTAGATTCTGTCCCGGTTGCCCCTCTTCCAGGCCAGCTCTCTGCTGTGGCCAGGGAGGGCAGTGGAGGATGGCCCAAGTGCTTGGGCCCTGCACCCGCATGGGAGACCAGGAGAAGCACCTGGCTCCTGGCTTCGGATTGGTGCAGCACACTGGCCGTAGAAGCCATTTGGGGGGTGAACCAATGGAAAAAGGAAGACCTTTCTCTCTGTTGCTCTCTCTCACTGCCTAACTCTGCCTGTCAAAAAAAAAAAAAAAAAAAAATTAACAAATCAAATCAAGAATCATGTATCCTGACCAAACAGGGTTTATCCTAGAAATGTAAAATTTTACTTAACATTATAAAAATCAATATAATTTGGGGCTGGCACTGTGGCACAGTATGTTAATCCTCTGCCTGTGGCACCAGCATCCCATATGGGTGCTGGTTCTAATCCCAGCTGCTCTTCTTCTGATCCAGCTCTCTGCTGTGGCCTGGGAAAGCAGTGGAGGATGGCTTGGGCCCCTGCACCTGCGTGGGAGACCCGGAAGAAGCTCCTGGCTCCTCAATAGATGCACAAAAAGTATTTGGCAAAATCCAACTCTTGCTGATGAAAACAAACAAAAAATCGATAAATGGACAGGAAATGGGTAATGTGAACGTAACTTTCTTAATTGGGGAAAGGACATGTACAAAAATCTGCAGTCAAAGCCATATGTTGAAAGACTGAATTCATTCTCTGAGATCAAGAACAAGGCCAAGGCCAGCGCTTGTAAAGCGCTTGTAAAGCAAGTAAAGCTGCTGCCTGCAGTGCTGGGATCCCATGTGGGAGCCAGTTTGAGTCTCAAGTGCTCCACTTCCAATCCAGCTCTCTGTTATGACCTGGGAAACCAGTAGAAGATGGCCCAAGTCCTTGGACCCCTGCACCCAAGTAGGAGACCCCGAAGAAGCTCCTGGCTCCTGGCTTAGATCAACCCAGCTCCAGCCGTTGTGGCCATTTGGGGAGTCAATCAGCTGATAGAAGACCTCTCTCGCTCTCTCTGCCTTTCTGTAACTCTATCTTTCAAATAAATAAATCATAAAAAAAAAAAGGCTAAAACATTCACTGTCAGCACTTCCACTCAACATCCTACTAGAATTTCTAGCTAGTGCAATAAGGTAAGAAAAAGAAATAAATGGCATCCAATTTCTAAGGAAAACCAGAACTGTCTTTGTTCATATAACATAATTTTCTGTGCAAAAAACAGGATGCAATCTACCAAAATATACTGTAACTAATAATTGAGTTTATCAAAGCTGCAGAATGCCAAACCAATATACAAGATTCAATTATATTTCTATAGATTAACAATGAACAGAGATTGAAATATATATATGTACATATAATGCAAAAAAAATAAGACATAGGGATACAACTGACAAAAGATATGCAGAATCTACCACCAAGAACTATAAAGTATTACCAAAATATGTTAAAGAAGACCTAAATAAGTGGAGACACAGATCTTGTTCAGGGTTGAAATGCTCTATATTGTTAAAAGGCCAATTATCCTGAAATAGATTCAGCAAGATCCCTATTTAAAATCTCAGAAGGCTTTATTTTTATAGATATAGACAAGCTGATCATGAAATTTAAAGGATGTAGAGCTATCAAAATGAATCTTAAAAAGAAGAGCAAAATGGGAGAGCTAGCACTACCTGTCTGAAATTCAATATAAAGCCACAGAAATCCAGATAGGGTAGCACTGACATCACAATAAACGAACAGGTCAATGGAATGTAATAAGCACTCTACAGCTCAGTCACACGCGTCCATGACTGACTTTTGACAAAGCTACAAAGGTAACTCAGTAAAGGAGGAATGGAGGAAGAAGAGTATTATCAAGAAATGGTGCTGCAACAATTGAAAATCCATATGCAAAAAAAAATGAATTCTAATACATATGCAAAGAAAAACTCAAAATGGATTGTAGACCACCTAAACCTAAAACTTAAAGCTATAAAATTCTAGGAGAAAACAGAAATTCTACTTCTTGGATGTTGTACAATTTTTTTCTTTTGGACTTGGTCATGTTTACTGGTCACTGTCTTTTATTTCTACCCTCTGTGCTCTGCCCTGTGTCTCAGGAGCAGGAGACCAGATTTCTCGGACTCCTTGACAACAGATTTTGAAATGCAATTTATTTTCTACCAATGAAATATACTCATGCATGACTTAGGAAGCAGAAAAGAGGAAAACATTTTTTCCTTTGACAGTGCTGAAGGCTGATGTGTAGGTTGTAGAAGACACACACGGCTTAGTTGGACACTGCATTCCCCTGCTGGTCACCAGCTTCAAGACACAGAATAGCTGTAGCATTAATATTGATCTCCCTGGGTAGCAACAGCAGCCTCCTGACTTCTGGGTTGCAGAGGTGGTGTGTAGCTGAAAGCCCAGAAGTAGTTGTCTCACTTTTGCTCCTCTATTTTTCCAGTGATTTTGTAATTTCCTAATTTCCTATTATTTTCTTCTTGAAGCACTGTTTCTATTTTTCTGCACTGAATAATGGCCAACACAAGTACAGTCTGGAAAATACAAGTTGTGTGCCGGATCATCAAAGCCAAATGTTAATACCTTTACTTTCCTATCAGACAAGAAAAAGATCTTCGAATAATTTAGCTACATTAATTACACTTTTAGATGTAAGCCATGGAACCTTATTGTTATTGTTTTACATATTCAGTGTTCATTTGGATTTACCCACTTATTTACAACTATCTTTCTCTTGATTGTCTTCTGCATTTTAAATCTTGTATCTATAATCTTTTTTCTGCCTAAAATACCTTTTTCTTTTAGAATTTCTTACTGTCTATTGATGACAAACTCTATTTTATTTACATAAAAATGTCTTTATTTTGTCCTCATTGCTGAAAGATATTTCCCCTGGCATAGAATAATTCAGCAGCTATTAAGTACATAAAATTATTTATGTACTTATTTAGGAGGCAGAGTGATAGAAAACTCCCATCTGCTGGTTTGCTCCACAAATGCCCATCACAACTCAATCCTGGACAAAAGCCGAGAATTGGGAAAGCAATCCACATGGGTGACAGGAACCCAATTACTTGAGCCATCACTGCTATCTCCAAGAAGTATGTTGGCAGAAAGCTAGAATCAAGAGCCAGAGCTGGGAATTGAACCCAGGTACTCTGATATGGGGTCTAAGGTATCTTAACTGCTAAGCTAAATACCCACTCTCAGCTATTAACTTTTGTCAGTAGATTGAAGACATTATTCTCCTGCCTTCTAGCTTCTTTTGTTACTGTTGAGGGGTCAACAATTAGTCTCATTCAGTTAAAGACAATCTGTTTCTTATGACTACAATTAGGATTTCCTCTTTGTCTTTGGTGTTCTCTGCTGTCACTATGATGTGTGTAAGTGTTTTCTTTATCCTGGGATTTATAAATATTAGTTTTTATTAACTGAGAGGGATGCTGAAGGGATGGGAGCTTATAGAGCTCTCATTCACTGATTCATACCCAAATACCTGTAATGGCTGGGTTCAAAGCGGGAAGCCAGGAACTCAATCCAGGTCTCTCAGTGGGTGGCAGGAACCCAATTATTTGAGCCATCACTGCTCTTTTCCATGATCTGGATTAACAGATAACTGGACTCAGGAGTCGGAGCTAAGTCAAACCCAGTTGATGTAATATGTGGGCATCTTAGCTGTTAGAACAGTTAGTTGTCCACCCCATGAAGTTTCTTGAATCTGCCAGTTCATTTAATCCATTTGTCCTGAAAAATTCTTATCCACTATTCCTTCAAATATTGCTTCTCCTCTATTCTGTGTGTGTGTCCTTTCCTGCAAGTATGTTAGACCTGCTCAGTCTGTCCTTGATTTTCCACATTTTTGTCTCTGCACGGCACACACAGGCTGATTTCTTTCAGTGTAGTTTCCAGTTCACTTATCTTTTCCTCAGCTGTGTTTAATCTGCATTTATATTCATCCTTTGGGTTTTTTAAATTGTAGTAATGAAAATTTTTATTTTCAGAAAACTTACTTAAAAATTTGTATCAATCTTTAAAGTTTCTTGCTGATACAGATATAATTACACTCCCTTTTTATGTTTCCTTAAACACAGTAGCATGGATGCCATGCTGCACTGCGCACTCACTTACTTAGCTCATGAGAATATTATTGTCAGATGGTCTCTTTGGAGCTAAGAGCACTGGCCAGTTTTTATTTCTGTCACCTTTTGTCTATAAGGACTTCAAAGCAAAAATTTTTTAAAAAGATTTTATTTATTTATTTGAAAGGCAGAATTACAGAGAAAGAAAGAGAGAGAGGAAGAGAGAGAGGAAGAGAGAGAAAGAGAGTCTTCCATCCACAGGTTCACTCCCCAAATGGCCACAACTACAGGTGCTGGACCTGGCCAAAGCTTTATGTCAGGAACTTCTTCCAAGTATTCCATATGGGTGCTGGTGCCCAAGCACTTGAACCATCCTCTGCTGCTTTCCCAGGCCATAGCAGAGAGCTGGATTGGAATTGGAGCAGCCAGGACTCAAACTGGTGCCCATATGGGATGCTGGCATCACAGGTGTTGGCTTAACTCACTATACCACAATGCTGGACCCAGACAAAATTTTCTCCTGTGTTGTCTTTACCTCTCATGTTTTCCTCTATTTGATTTTCCTGGTAATGCTAAGCTATGTTGTAATCTATCTGATGCTTTCGAAAGACTTTCAGCTTTTCTCTCAATGGATAGTCAAGCCCAAAGAATCTATCCCCAAATCTAGAAGCACCTGTCCTAGCCACATTATGTAGATATTTTTTGAGTCCTGAAATATCCAAGAATGGCAGAAAAGGTCTCAGAAAGATGAAAATCTCACGGTGGTTATTGGTTTTTCATTGCTTCAAAAGACCCTAAGCTTGGCCAGCACCGCGGCTCATTAGGCTAATCCTCTGCCTGCGGCGCCGGCACACCGGGTTCTGGTCCCAGTCGGGGCACCGGATTCTGTCCCAGTTGCCCCTCTTCCAGGCCAGCTCTCTGCTGTGGCCCGGAAGTGCAGTGGAGGATGGCCCAAGTGCTTGGGCCCTGCACCCATGGGAGACCAGGACAAGCACCTGGCTCCTGGATTCAGATCAGCGCGGTGTGCTGGCTGTAGCGCGCCAGCCGCGGTGGCCATTGGAGGGTGAACCAACAGAAAAGGAGGACCTTTCTCTCTCTCTCTCACTGTCCGTTCTGCCTGTCAAAAAAAAAAAAAAAAAAAGACCCTAAGCTTTCTTCTGCGCCTTAGCAGAAAAGAGTGCCAGGATAGAGGAACCATGCGTGCCATGGTCACAGGAGATGCCATGAGAAGTGTAGTCCATGGTCCAATTCTACGGGCCTCCGAATTTGGGAATACAAAGGGCTGTTTACCCCAAACCTTTAGCCCATTCCTCATTCCATACACTGCTCAGCCAGCCCAGGTGAAGGCTCTCCATTCTCTCATCCCAATCTCTGCTTCCAGACTCTCCCGCTGCTGTGCCATATGCACTACAAGCCACAGCCAACCAGACCCCGTCTTCCCCTAAACATCTTCCAAAATTTCCATCTCCAGCAACTTGACTCAAGGCTTCACTTCTTGGAACGCTTGCTCCCACATTTATCTATGCAGAAATCCTGGATGTGCATGAAATCCAGCACCAACTCTACTTCCTAATGCTGGGCGCCCTATTGGATTGTGTCTCCCCTTGATGTCTCAGAGCATCTCAAGTCTTTCCAGGAATCTTTCCCGTTCTCTCTCTGTTTCTCCATGTTATCTGTGTCTCCGTGGAATTTCCTGCCCTATCCTGTTAGGTGCAAGAGGCTCAGGCACAGATGGCCTTATCTTTGTACCTAACATAACTTGATACTCAGTAAGCATCCTTTCCCAGGGGAGAAATCTCTGGTGAAAGGAAGAAACTTTAATCTTCCACGCTATTTATCCTTCAGACCTTGGTAGTAGGGGCTGCTCAGATTCCAAGGGGTCACTGTAGATCCTGACTTGCACCCATCCCTCCCCAGGGTCCCAACATAGCTGTTTGAGGAGCTCCACAGTGAAGCAAGTGAAGGTAGGACCAGGAGCCACCCACCTGGTTGTGGAAGCCAGGACATGAAGGCAGGAGCAGAGCATGCCTGGGTTGCTGGTGCCTACCAGCAGCAGAGCTGGCCAGGCTAAGCATAGTTGAGCATTTAAAATACATTAAAGGCCTGCTCCCTTTGAAGTTGGAAACTATCTCTATTTAATCAGAGAGAAACAACTTTTCAAAAGATTTTTTCCCCTCTTTTTTACCTTCAACTTGCTGGCTTCTCCTGTGGTTAGTAGCATGAATAAAACATGCATATCCCAATTAAATCTTGATTTAATTTCACTTCTTTGCAAAGCTGATGAACTCAAGTGCTTTCATAAAGACACTGAGCATTAGCATTCTTTTGTTATGCACAATCCATTCGAAGGAACAAGGGGCTAAAAATAATCAGCCGCCTCTCTCCTGGCCTTGCCAAGCTCTCAGTGAGTTAGGGAGAAAGGAAAACACACACACACACACAAACACATCTCCAGCCAGGCTCATCCTCCCTGTGGAGACCTCTTGGTAATTGTAGGGGATGAGGCCACATCTGACCATGGGTGACACTTTAGAGTTGGAAGGCAAACACCAAACACCCTTCTGGGGTGACTCTTGAGGACGTCACCAGAGGGGCCCAAGGTGATTTGAGAGCCCCTCCCTTGTCTTTTCCAGAGGAGGCTCCAGCGGCAGAAGGAGATCCTGGACCCCGCAGCACCATCCCAGAGAGCTGATGGAGCCTCTTACCATTTGCTTGCAAGTTTGAAAAATGCAAACTTCCCCTGCCAGTTTGCTCTCATCGTTTCAAAAAATAAATATTTATTGAAGACTGGGAGGAAATACAAGAACATGTTTACCTTTGGTTCCTCCTGAATCGTGGGATTACAGATCATTTTTATGTTACCCTTGACACTCTGTGATAGTTCCTAAACTCTCCTGATTAAACATAAATCAATTCTATAATCAGAAAAAAGATCATCTTAATAAGATGCACTTATTGAGTCCCCCATCCCTCACTATATGTATGTAGGAGGGAAATGCTGTCTAAGATATGGTCCTTAACTTCATAATTTTCCATCTGCTTAGGGTAACTAATAATAGATAAGGTAACTAATAATAAGGACTAAATATAGAGGTCCCAGTTTTAAGTTCTCCAGAGAAATAAATATTTCTGAAGGTAGCAGTGGAAAAAGAAAGTCTTCCAGGGAGATGAAAGTAGAGAAGCTTGCATGTCAGCTCTGAGGGACCTTGGCAGTCACTGAAGCCGACCCTCCAATGGGTGCACAAGCATCCTTCACCTGCCCCCGGATGGCCTCAACCAGACACCTGGGACTGTCCAGTGTGGTCTCTCTGGGATTCGCATTGCTCTTACTACGTGGAGGTTCTTTCACATGCTGAGCTAACTTGGTTTCTTTGGTGGTTCTGGTTTGCCTCCCCAGGGTCTCACACACACCAGACCCACTGCCTCTCCCTTGGATGAGCCATCATACTGAAAACCAGCCTTTTTCTTTCTTGTTCTGACCAAACGTCTCAAATGCCATGGCTTCCAACCATGGACTGGTTGGCAAAGAGACCGGTGCAGCTGGGGCTGAGTTCCCCTGGGGGAATGGGAGGGAGATGCTGATGAAAAGGGAAGAGGAGGACACCTGGGGGAAACTGGATCTGCGGACTGAGTCTGACTGCACCTCCACACCCAGACCTGCTTCCCCAGAGGAACCTCGAGTGGGCTTCAAGGGGTCTCCTCGTAGCCAGGTGCTGCTGCTCTGTGAGAGCCCAGGTCCCGTGGACGCTGTGGGGGAAGGCCACGGGAGAAGAGGGCAATGAGAAAGGTCTGGGTGTTAGGTACCACAGAGAGTCTTCCTGGCAGCTGTGACCTGACCAGCCAATAAGATCCACCAGCCTGTGAAGGAAGACTCCCAGAGGCTTCTCTGCTTCCACGTCTCTGGGATTCATTGTCAGGTTACCGAAACTGGAGATAGGGAGAGAGGGGCAAGTTCGAAGATCTTGGCCTTGAGACAGAAGTTGATTTCATAGTTAGTGCAGGAAGGGTGCTAGGAAAAGGAGGGTCCCCAGAGGAGCATGGTGGACCAGGGCAGCAAGGGACAGAGAACACGAGGCACAGGTAACAGGAGGAAGGCTGGCTGGCCTGCTTGCCTCTAGTGAATCCCCAGAGCCTTCACTCTCGTGGAGTGGTGAATATCAAAGGAAGGAACAGATGCAGTAGCCATTGGGCTGGGGCTGTATGTACACAGGACATGAAGGACACAAGCCAGGCGTCTGTGGTTCCTGCAGGGTGAGCACCAGGGAGGCAACCCGATGGAGGCTCAGCCACCTTCTTGCCCCAGTGCACCTGACAAGGAGCTCCAAATGCATGAGTATGAATACCCCAGACCACCACCTAAGCTCCAAGCACCTAGCTTCAAGGTGCCGCCCCTTGGCTAACCTGCAGGCCTAGGGATGAGCACCAATGGACCCTGCGGACAGGACTGTGAAGGCCTTGGAAGTGGGCACGAGGCCATTGAAGAAGGAAATATGGAGTCCCCAAGGATCCAGAAGGAAGGCTGTGAGATCCAGGGTTGTGGTCATCCAAGATGTAGGGAAGGGTAGGACAGGAGAAAGCCCGGGTCTGGGGCCCTCTAAGCAGGGAGCCAAGAGCAAGTGTCCTGGTGGCACAGGGCTCAAGACAACACTGATGACAAGTGATCCTGCAACAGCCAAGGGGAAGTGCTAACACTGGAAACACACAGGCCTGGGCTCACATCCCAGGTTTAACACTTATCTCAGCCATGAACCCCTTGTTCCGGTTCCTCCTACACAAATCTGACACTGGCACACCTGTCTTGCAGGGTGATTAATGTACAGCATTAGAAAATTTCTTCCATGTAGAAGCCCCCAATAAATAGTGGCTATTGTCACCTTTAGCAGGGGCTCACCTGCCAAGGGGGAGTAAATTCAGACCAGTGGCAGGGCAGGGCAGACCCTGGGGAGAGGGAGTAGCCAAAGGCCATCTGGGCTTGATGACCCTCTTGATGGCTTTTGTGGATCTGCACCTGTACAACCTTGCCCCTGGGACTGCAGCCTGCAGGCCTCACTTGAACAGACTCCTGCCCCCTGTTCAGAGACAACGATTTTTCAAACCTCTCGGACTGCCCACCACCCTCCTCTCGGCACAAGTCTAGCCCACACTGGAGCTTTCTCCCACACAGAATGCTCAACCAGAGCCTCAAAACAGCTCGTATCAATAAACAGAGCCCCGAGACCCAGGAGGTAGACACTGCAGAGAAATTTACACACTCGTAAAGAGAACACGCCTGGTAATAAGTGTACAGGTCGGGGGTCTTTCTCCCGAATGCAGATGAGATATTGCTGCCGTAAAAGGGGAAATTGCTCAGGCCTATCTTCCAAGCACGGATGAGAAGGGATCCCCAAGACTTGGCTGACACAGCTCATAAATCTCCCGCTTCTCTGTTTGTCCCAACTTCCATCCTTTCAAGCAACATGTGGGATTGTCATATTTTAAGAAAATAAATCAAATCAAATGATAGATTCGCCTTTGTGATCCTGATGTGCAGATTACATGTTATTATGGTATGGCTCTCACACCCTTCAGTGCATTTGCACTATGGGATGATTATTGGATTTTGATGTATTGCCAACATCAAACCCAAATAAATATTTTTCTCCACTAAGTGATGCTGGGAAGGAAGGCACTTCTTAAACATAAAGCCGATTTAGGTGGTTTAGTGAGAAATGAATGGAAACCAACATAAAGAAGAATAAACAGATTGACTTTGGTCTTCCGTGGCAGGTCTTGAATGTATAGTTCCCCAAGCCCTGGGGAAATAGAGGTGGAAACAGAAATGAAGCCTGGAGCCTGCTCTCATTCTCCATGGGACTCTGGCATTCATGAAACTGCTGTTTACTCAACCCATGCCCTGGGCCAGGCACTGTGCCAAGCATTAGGGACAGGGCGGTGAAGCAAACAGACATAATCCCCTGCCCTCATGAAGCCTGCATTCTAGCAGAGGGAGAGAGAAAATAAATAAACAAGTGAAATACCCACATCCCAGCAGATGGTAAGTGCTTCGGAGAAGAGTGAGTCAGCAGGGTATGGGGTATGCTCGGTAGCAATTTCAAATGAGTGGTCAGAAATGGCCCACGGCCAGAGTGACACTTGACAAAAGCCCAGCAGGACGTGAGGCAGCAGATCCTGGAGATGTCTGAGGGAAGTGCATTTAATAGCAGGTGCAATGACCCTGAGATAGCAGTGGGCACGGAAAACAGTAGGAGGCTGCAGCAGAGGGAAGGTGAACGAGGGGCAGTGGAGTAGGAGGGAGGCCAGGTGTAGACCACTCTAGGTCTGTGCTACAGTGAGAGCAAGATAAACATTGCCTCTGCCTTTTCAGTTTCCATGATGATTGAGAATTTACGGAGAGGTAAGTACGTACAGAATGAGCAGCTGTGAGGGGCATTTGCAGGGCGGGATCTGTGACTCATCTGGGGGCTCCTTCCACCCCATTGCACCTCCTTCACCCTGAGAAGCACTCTCTTGAGGGGCCCGGGGGCAGGCTCAGAAAAGGGACTGTAGGAGGCGGCTGGAAGACAGAGGCCTTGCGGACAAGGGAAGGAACGGGAGCTCTGTTCTGCCCTGAGGACCTCTCCAGCAGAGGACCTGCTCATGGTGTCTCATGCGCAGTTTCCACCAGAAATGCCGTCTAGAAAGGCAAGAAAAGAAGGTGATGGGAGGGGGGCTCAGAGCTGGAGGAGGCCAACCCTGCAGCAGCATGAGGTGGGCGAAAGGTGGCCTTGACAGTAGCACCACGCAAGTCCAGGCCAGCAAAGGAAGGCGTGTGCTTCCCTTGCAGGACAAAGCACTTAGAGTCGGTTGTGGATGCTCCAGGAAGTCTCAGCTTGTGGGGGAGGGGAGGGGCAGAACAGTCCAAAGCAGGATATACACTGACCTAGGTACCAGGTGGCCTGCGTGTAATGCCAGCTGTGTGGGTTGTTTAGAGTGCCAACTCTTAGCAGCTGGAGACGTGTGAAAAGGTAGATTTGGGCTAACTGTAGAAGCAGGGTTCAGGACCCAGGCCCAAGGGAAGTTGAGTTGAAACCCAACCCCTCCCATCAAGGAAGGGGAGTTCTTCCTCCTCTTCTGTTGCCAAGCAACCACTGGCAAGCAATTGGAGCTTTAGTAGACCATTGTCCTAACACCATGGACAATCCACGTTTCTTTCCTATGGGGTGAAGACAGATCCTGATCAAAGATCACTAGGCCAACCATAGCAGAGAAGAGCAGCTGATCTCTCGATGTCATAGAAGATTTAGCAAGCCTCACAACAGAAGACACTGGTGTGAGAGGGACATTTCACAACAGCCTGCTAAGAATTCCATGGAAAATGGAATGAAAAGCTAACTTTATTGTGTTGCAAAAAATTTTTTTCGAAATCCACGCTTATAAGAGACCTTCAAAAAGTTTTTGAAAAGTGTGTATTATGGAAAAACTTGCATGAATTTCCATTTTTTTTGCCCCAAAAACATTTCCACAAACTTTCTGAAGTTCCCTCTACAATGGAGGAAAATGCAGTGGTCTGTGAGTTCCTAGTTTTAGGCCAGAACTAGTTTGAGGATTTTGTGAAGATCATTCCACTCTGGGCATTTGTCTCCACGCTTTTACAATAAAGCTTTTTCTAGCTCCACTCCTAGAAATCCAAAGGACCCGCTACAGGTACTCCAGGGGCCCCCACAGTGTGAGCAGGGGCTGGGGGAGGGGGGCATCTTCAGGGACACTGTAGACAACACCCCCTTGCCCCTCAGCAGAACAGCTTCATCATCTGGCTTCTGTGGAACTTTTCATTTGAAGAGAGAGTTGGACTGGATTTAAAGAAAAACAAGTTTGGAAATGACTGAACTAAATGCCTGCTCCAGCCTCTTCCTGCCCACTTAGCCCCACTGCATCAACACGGAGCCGCCCCTGCTCGTCCCCAGCCCTTCCCTGAGCAGCCTCAGGAAAGAAATTGCATACTTGCCCTTTGTCGCTGATGCCATTGCTCTTCCTGGTTTACAGGCACACCCAAGTCTCTCCTGCTACAAGAGATGCTCGAATTTGCTTAAAAAAGCAGCCGCTCCTGGTTTGCCCAGAACACCTGCCTCCACCACGTACCTTCCACCCTCCAACTCTGAGTGTAACTGTGGCTTCCTCCAGGTGAGGTTCCGGGTGCTTCCTCAGCTCCTCCACTCACCCTCCGAGGGGCACACGGCACTGCACTAGAGTCTGTCCTCTGTTCTCCCATATTAGACTATGACCTTTCCAAGAGACGAAAAAACCAACTTGTCTTAATGATCACAGTCTCCCAAGGCCCGGCCCAGTGATCAGCACACTGTCTCTGACAACTGCTGCCAGTGGCTGGAGGTCGACTTTGTGCCAGACACCAGGCTAGGATGGAACACGCACTGCTCCACTTTATTCTTGTGCTAATCTCCTTAAACTTTTTAAAAATTTGAAAGAGAGAGAGAGGGAGAGAGAGGACGAGAGAGAGAGATTGTCCAACTACAGGTTCAATCTCCAAATTCCCAAAAGAGCCTGTCTGGACAGATGGAAGCCAAGAGCCCAGGACTCAATCTGGCTGTCATATGTGGGTGACAGGGACAAAAAGTACTTGAACATTACCTGCTGACTCCCAGGGTATGTACTAATAGGACACTAGATCAGAAGTAGAGTTAAGTCCAGGCACTCTGAAATGGGATATGGGTGGTCCAAGTGCATTCTTTTTTTTTTTTTTTTCTTTTTGACAGAGTTAGACAGTGAGAGAGAGAGAGAGAAAGACAGAGAGAAAGGTCTTCCTTCCATTGGTTCACCCCCCAAATGGTTGCTACAGCCAGCGTGCTGCGCCAATCCGAAGCCAGGAGCCAGGTGCTTCCTCCTGGTCTCCCATGTAGGTGCAGGGCCTAAGTACTTGGGCCATCCTCCACTGCCTTTCCGAGCCACAGCAGAGAGCTGGACTGGAAGAGGAGCAACCAGGACAGAACCTGGTGCCCCAATCAGGACTAGAACCTGGGGTGCTGGCGCCGCAGGCGGAGGATTAGCCTACTGAGCTGCAGTGCCCGCCCCAAGTGCATTCTTAACCAGTGAGCCCACACCCATGTCTCCCATGCTAATCTCAGAGGACACAATGTCTATAGATTAAAGAATTGGGTGTAGGAGGCCTTAATGAACCAACCCAAGGTCACAGATGAACAATGCGATTACATGTTAGCTTGTAAAAAGGTCTTAAGAAGTTAAATTTAATTATCCCTCTGTCGTTCCATTCTCCAAGGTGGAAAAATCAAGCCAAGAGTGGTCCATGTTTAGGTAAGAGTGTTAGGCAAAGGTGGACTTCTCCCCTTAATCTGATGTATGACTGTGTATGTGATTTTAGTTTGCTGGTTCACTGTTCTCTGGAGAACGAAGGCATACAATAAAGGACTCCTTAAGGAGTGCAAAACACACATATGGAACATATGAAACAGCCTTGGGAACATTTCCATAGTAATATATCAACAAGCGCCTCTCGGTTCACAGTAGAATGTGCAAGCACCTCACATAATGCACACACCACAGTTGGGTTAAGCCAACCAAACATTTTAAAATCCCTGTTAACAAAAGAGTCACCGAGGGCTTACTCAATCAAATAAGCATTTCCTGAGGCCCCATCGAGCGCACGGTACTTGGTTCTACATGGCAGGGGATGAAGAGACTGGGGCCACAGTGGCCCCCTTCCTGGGCTTCCCCACCCCCACACTAAGAGCTCCAGTTCTTCACCAACATGCTAAACTGAGTGCCACCTCTCTGTGCCTCTCTTCTGCTTGGGGTGCTTCATCCTTCAGTGCAGGAGCCTTGTCTCATGCCCCTCAGTACCCCAAGACTCACGGCAAACATGCAGTCCAATCAAATGAGCTGGAACTCGTCCCCAGGTAGCTAGCAAGGAGAAGTGAAATACAGATCAAGTTTCTGGTGCAGGGCAGAAAGGAGTGGCAGAGAGCTAGGCAGTTCTCTGGAGGCCCCCATAAAGGAAGAATTGTGCTGGAGAGAGGAGGGGAAGGAGCTTACACCGCCCAACGGAGAGAAGGTTGGAAGCCGGGGTAAGGTGGGACCACACGCTGCAAGGCGGAGAGAGCAGTCGAGTCAGGACAGAGGCAGCTGGGTAGAGACCAGAGGGCTGTGACTGCCGGTGCCTGCAGGCTGGGCTGCACCTGCAGCCTTGTGCTATTCCCCACTATTCCAGACCCGCTGCTGCTCCCACTGCACCTGCTGTTTCATCCTTAAACGCACTTCCCTCAGACAACACCAGCTTTTGCTACCTGGCCTCCTTCTGGGCTTTGGTCAAATGTCACTCTGGCCATGAGGACAGTACTGACCCTCTATTGAAAAGTAAGTGACAAGGGAGCAGGACATGTGGAGCCTAGTGCTGTGGGTGGTCACCTTGGACAAAGGTGCCGGAGGAGGCTGAGAAGAGACACTGTTGGTGAACGACCTCAACAGAGCATGAAGGTACTTCAAAAAGTCTGTGGGAAAATGGAAATGTTTACTTTGGTGCAAAAAATCTGAAATCTAAGCATAATTTTGCTTCCTTTTTTTTTACAAAAATATTTATTACTTTATTTGGAAGTCAGAGTTACAGACAGTGAGAGGAGAGCCAGAGAGAGAGGCCTTTCATCCACTGGCTCACTCCCCAAGTGGCTGCAACAGTCAGGGCTGAGCCAGGCCAAAGCCAGAAGCCCAGGGCTTCATCCCATATGGGTGGAGGGGCCCGATCACTTGGGCCATCTTCCACAGCTTTCCCAGGCCAGTAGCAGGGAGCTGGATCAGAAATGGAGCAGCCGGGACATGAACTGGCGCCCACATGGGATGCCACAGTTGCAGGGGGTGGCTTAGCCTGCTATGCCAAAAGCCAGCCCCGTATGCGTGGTTTTTAATAGTGTGCATTTTGCATGACAATTTTGAAGCTCCTTGGAGAAGTAATGAGGGGAGGGGAGCAAGGAAAGATGAAAGAGACGGGAGGAGTGGACTTGTGTGGTCTCATCAAGTGGACCATTGGCTGAATGGGCAGAGTATGAGAAAAAGGAGTGGCAAGAAAAAAGCAATACCTAAGGTTTCGTTCTGACCACTGAGTGGGAAACTTCAGTGCTAGACACAAAGGGAAGGAAAGGGCACGTCTAGATAGACTAACGTGGAAACAAGGCAAATGTTGCTTTAGGTACACTTGAGTGAACTACAAGATGCTGTCATGACTGTGTCGCGTACTGGCTGTGTTATTTTCTTTCTTATGCCTCAGTCTCTTCATCTGTTAAATGGAGCTAACACAGGACCCGCGTCCCAGGGCTGTGGTGGAGAAACTATCCATACACACGCACGTCCATGTGCACACCCCACCAACGCATGCCTGACACACGTCGGCAGCCGGTCCCTCAGCCCTGTTAGCATCACCGTGGGCCGGGGTGGAAACGTCCCCACAGGGACACAGACCTGCACATCTGTCGCTTGGGACCATAGTGAGTCTTTGCAAAAAGGATTTGTCTAAGATTGTTCAACTGCAAACTCCACCAGTGCTTCTTAAAAGAGGATTTCTTTTGTATTTAGTTATTTATTTTGTCATTTTCCTTGCGACCTTCCAGGGATCTATTTAGTGTAGTAAGTGAGGCACCCCTATAGTTACAATGAAACTGCTTCAGCTCCGGGCTGAAGACGTTCTCTCAGACAGATCTCCTTCTGAGCGAGCAGTCTGGGTTCGGAGTGCGCTGGAGGAAGGCGCTTCCTGCCCAGGGTAGGCTAACAGGTGCGCATGGAGGAGCAGATAAAGGCCTTTCTGGCAATCAGGAGGAAACTTGGTAGCCAAATAGGAACCCAAACCAAGAGAAACTTCAGTATTTCCACAGTCGACATTCAAGCCTGAAGCCACTCCCCAAACCACAAGCATCTGCTTTCTTATTTCATCCTCCGGGGACAATGTCGTTGGCTGACATAAATGCTAATGTGTTCATCCATACAAGACTTCTCGGAGGAGGAGGCCGGAAACAGGGGAGGGGAGAGGAGGGGCAGGGTGGGGTGGGGTGGGGGAGGGAGACTGCTGGGATGTTTCTGGCCTTTCCAGGTGCTCCCAGAAGCCTCTGGCCTAGGAAGGAGGAGTTCTCCCTGGGCGGGGAGTAGAGGCAGGAACCCAGCACGCAGAGGCGCGTGACACTCCCGTGCCTCTGCAGGAAGCCCAAGGGTTAAAGCCCGCATGCCCACCAGCTCCCATGAGCAGGGCGTGGAGGTGTGTGGGCTCCTCCAGGGAGACACACAGGAAATTGCCTAATAAACCAGCTCTAGAATCCATCTCTAGTTGCATATTTTATTGACTTGAAACTTTTTTTAATCAGTGGGCTCCCAATGCCAGATAGGCTATAAAATAAATAAATAAAAGGAGTCCAAGGCTAAATGAGAAACAAATCACACCCGGACTCCGCTTCCAGCCCCCACCCCCAGCCAGCGCCACGCACCCGGCTCACCCTTATCTCCAGCAACTCCCAACACGGCTGGCAGGAGCCGGCTCCTTTGCTACAGCGCTGCTGCCCCAGACACGCGCGGTTTCATTGACCGGGAAGGAATCTTAATGTGAGATTTATAGGAAAAGGGTGACAATTTATACCAGAAAAGTTTCCATCTGAGATGCGTATGATTTATACGTTTGTTTTTCCAAAACCCAAACACAACAATCCTTGTAAATAACAGATTTATACATGAACTTCCTGGTGCAGCACCCTACCTATGAATGAGTGAACAACATTAAGTTCCCATTTAGGAAACAAGAGCCTAAACCCATCGGATGGAGGTACCTGATTCATCAAACTCAGCCCACTCTATAAATCAGAATCCAGCCCTGGGCCCCGGCGGCCGTGCGACCATCCACACCGAGCCGAGGTCTCCTCTCTGTGCACTGTCTCTCGCCCTCATCTTTATTTATTTCCAAAAGAAAAAATTGTTGCAACTGATTGAACTGACTGATTGATATGTCAGCGCCCAGATTGATGGCTTCCAGGGCTGTCTCTATTCTGACGTGAGCTTAGGCCCTCACCAAAGATTTGCATACGCCCTGTTCCATCCTGCTCACCCTCTAAGCTGCTATATCCCTAGTCAAATCCTCTCCTCCCTTGAATCTTTACCCAGGGGAGCGTTCCAGACCACCCCTCCAGAGATTTTACCGCTTCCTATAAATGATGGCTGTGAGAGGCTTAGCAGTGGAGAGTTGCGTCTGTGTATAGGGGATTAGGGAACTCCCCAGGTTACCAGGGAGAGAACGGCAGCACAGAGGTGGGAGACTTGCTCAAAGTCACACTGGTTGTCAGGGGCAAGGCAGGACCAGAACCTTGCGTTTAGCAATTTTGGGTCCAGAGCTCTTCCAATCACCCCATGCTTCATGTGGAAGTATTCGCCCCAACACCTAGGGAGGAACCCAGTTTCTCAAAATTTCTCCAGATAAAGATAAGACAAGGCAGGCACAGAGGTTTGAGCTTTGAGGAACTGCCATTGACTGCAGTGGCATCCTCCTCCTGCCCTGAGCCCTGGGCCCTGGCGAGGCTGGGTGGGGATGGGCAGGGGCCTCAGGACGCTCTCGAACCTCATGGCAGGGGCCTTCCTCCTCGTTCATATTGCCTTAAGGGGCTTCACCTCCCCGTCCTAGCCTCCTTCGTGAACCCTTGTTTCTTGGTCTTGTTCTGGTCCTAGCCCTGCGCTAGTGTGTGTTCCCTCCCTTCTCTTCTCTTCTCTAATCTTCCACGGCGCTCATGTACACCCCCACTTGGGTTCTCCAACAATCACACACTGTCACTTACCGGGTCTGTTCCTCTCTTAAGTTCTTCCTCACATGCTGCCTTGTGAGACCGTCTGTTCTGTTAGCTCACGGAATGGCCGTGTGCCAGCCTACACTCCCAGCTTCACTTGGGCAGGGGCAGTGTCCCTGGTTCTGACCAGTGAACTGGCCCACGTAGTTAGGAGCAGGTCTAACGATTCCCTCATCTCAATCTGCCCCCAGAGCGATGGCCTTGGAGACCAGAAGATCCAAATGATGTAGCTGTACAGTGGGGCAGGATCGTCCAATGTGTGCTCAACTCTGCAAAAATAATAAAGAATTTCTACTGTGTCAAGGCAGTAAAAGTTGAGATTTGGGGCTATTTTTGTCAATGCAGCATGTACTGTCACCTCTACCGACTAATAAAATTAATTACGCCTGCTAATCGCATGCTTGCTGCTAAGTGGTAAAAAGTCATTTTCCCGCTTTTGGGCTTTGGTTCTTCATTTTCACAAAAACACCATCAGATAAAGTGATCACAACGACACCCTCGTATTTTACACTTGCCATCCTCCAGGCAATGGGCTAAGTGCTTTACAAACACGAATACATCAAATCTCTAAGAGATGTCACTGTTCCCCTAGAATGAGGAGCCTGAGTTGGGATGGTCAGGGTGGAAAGTGTTTGACAACTCTCCCAAAATCAAGGAGCTACTAAGTGGAGCACTGGAGTTGGAAGGCGAGCAGTCTGACTGCAGTGCCTCGTACTCTAACCACTGTGTTTATGATCACTCAAGATCTTTCAAGCACGGTTGTGCTTCCAGAACATTCATATTGATCTCCAACTTTCTGCTTGTGTGCATATCTTCCAGATCAAATTGCAAGTTATTTGAGAGTAGAAGCGATGGGCTGCTGTCACTCATAAACAACCTCTTCTCTCTGGCTCTAGAGCCTAGAACAGAGTGGACACTGGGTAGACACTGTGTGAATCCTTTTTGAACTGAATTGTACAACCCTGAAGTCATCTCAAAGAAATATAACTCCTGCTTGGAAACTCTAACTCAAATAGTGGGATTGCGTTAGGACCAAGATGATGAAGAGAGAGAAACACTCAGTCCAGGGATTTGACGTTGGACTTCATTCCTTCACTAAACAGCCAACATGCAACCGCTGTAAACAGTGCATTGTGTGCTAGGGGACACATGGGCTAGCCTCTCCTCTCTGGGAAGTTCTGCCCATGAGTGAGCTGTACCCAAAAGAATGGAAAAGTGATACCTGAAGTCACGAAGTGCAGTATACAGAGCGAAATTGCTACCCAGGTTCTGGGAGGGAGTATTGCTGCACACAGCCAGTTGTGTGCTGGCAAAGACTGACTAACAGGCTTCTGGGGTTGCTGATTTTCAGTGTTTGCCAATATCTGTGGTGTAAATATTCATGCCATGGCTGATTGAAAGTTGCCAGTGTGAGGGCACTGAACCCAGAGTTGGGAGAGAGAGAGGCACAATTGGCTTTGGAGAGGCGCACAAGAACAGGCCCCTGCACCCCATCACACGCAGCACACACTGCCTTCTTGCCTCCATCCCCCTTGCAATACAAAGCCGAGAACCACTGGGAGCAAGAGGAGCGCAGAGGGATCCTGAGGGAGAGCTGTCTCAGGATTGAGGAATATCAGATACTGAGGGTATGCAGGCAATGTCTTCTGGGAGCTAAGGCTTTCGAAGGCAGAGAAAGAGGACAGATTCCCACCTGTCTGGGCTGGTTTACATCGGGCCTGCCTGTAGGTAAATGGGTAGACCAGGTGACCTCTACCTGTGATGCAAGCAGAGCTGGCTCCCAGCTTTTGCCTGCCCCCAGGGACACGCCAGGCTTTTTGCGGGCCAGAGTCAACAGTCCCAGCACACCCAGGAGAACGCCATCTGCACAGGTCCTCTACAAAGTCGCTGACCTCGTGTTGAACAGGTCCGCTGTGGCCAGTGGGACACTCGGGTGCCAGAGAGATTTCTAAGACTCTGGAGTCCGCAGCCTGGAGAGTGCAGACATCCGCAGAACAGATCCTGACTCCTAAGGATGGCAAACAGCCTGCATGTGCTGGGCCCGCTCCAAGGGTACTCCAACCCTGAGAAGCACCCCCACTCAGATACACACACACACACATGCACACCACACGCACGCATGCACCAAGCCCTGGCTCACCCTGCCCTATGGCCGCTGCGGTCAGACAATCCAGCCAGCTCTGCAGCTCCCCTGCCTAGCACCCTGTTCCTTCCTTCCTGCATATTCATCATTCCCAGGCTTGCAACCATGTCCAGAGCCTCTCCTGGGAGCTAGCAGATAATGTCACGGGCTCCTGGAACCTCACTGAGAGGATGGGATTAGCCTGCCAAGGAGGAGGGCGGGTGTGGATGGAAGCCGCTCCTTCCCCGTACAGGGGAAGCTTTGGAGAGAAAGCAGACGAACTGTCTCGGAGTCCAGCTCCCGCTCGGAGCAGCTGCCTCCCAAGCAGGAGACGCTGGCCGCCAAAGGAGGGCTCGCTGACGGCTGCAGCCGTTGGACTAAACGCATTTCCAGGGACAACCCTGAGTGTCTAAGGGATGCATCACCAGCATCCAGTGCTAAGCAATCTGAGTTAACTGAGGAACAAAGAGATGGGCTCGCTGTCCCCAGGTCAAACTTGAGGCAGAGGGTGAAGAATAGAACCCGGCAAAATGGCCTGGCAAGCACTTTGCTCGCACAGAGCAGATGGGGAATTAGACACTCAAGTTCACCAGCAAGTTGTGTGTGAAGGCAGAATTAGGAAGCATTGGGTTCCTGCTTACACAGGCCCCAGTAAATAATACAAATGATGATCTGTTGGAAGCACAGCTTTTCATGGAAGAGCCTGTGGACTAATTCAGGAGCCAAAGGAAAACTGGACTCAGCACTTGTCTAGCTTCCACTCTGATTCCCTCCCCTGCCTGATGGAAATGAACACGCTGCCGAGTCCATTTGGCTCTGGGGAGTGCCACTCACACTATCCCCCGACCCTCTGTCTCCCCGAAACTCTGTTTATCCCATACTCCTTAGCTCTACCATCCGGCCATCCATCCATCTATCCACCCCTCCCTCATCCGTAAATCCAGTACTTCCCTTTATTACTATTTATTAAAAGCCTACTGTGTACCAGACACTCTGCTGGAACCTGGGAATGCTTTAGATTCAGCAGTAGTTAAGAGTGGAAGTCTTGGGGTCACCCTAACTGGGGTTCAAATACATGGGGGCGTCATAAAGTTTGGGAAGCATTTTTCCGATCTTTTAATTCTATTTGTCCACAAACTTTTGGGAGCCCCCCCTGAGCACCTAAGACTTGTTACAGGACTGGGACCAGGTACACAGACACAGGGACTTGGTACAGGAGTGGGACCAGCTACACAGACACAGGCAGGCAGCAATCTTTCACCTCCTTTCCACACAGCTTCCTTCCAGAGAGCAGGTGGTATTCTCTCACAGCCCACGGCTCCAACCCTGGCTCAGATCTCCTTCTCCCTCTCGGGTTCTGTGTCAATAGCTGGCTGTGTAGTTAGTTTTGTGCTGAATATCTGAGCCTAGGTAATTTATAAAGAGCAGAAATTTATTTCCTCACAATTCTGGATGCTGGGACTCCAAGCTCCAGGCACTGGCCTCTGTTAAGGACTTTCTCGCTGCACCCGAGGGTGAGAGATAGAGATAGCAAGAGGGCACCGGTCTCATCCTATGGCAAGCCCCACCCCCCGTGATGAGGGCCTTCAGGATCCCCCCACCACCACCTCCACATGGGAATCGTAGGGAGCACTTTCAAACCTTAGCACTCACCAGCTGACTGCCGCAATGGGTCTCCCGTTCTTGTCCTGTCCATATCTGCTGACAAATTCATTTTCTGAAAGGTAACTCTTATAGCCCTCCTCCCCTACTCAAAAGCTTTTCAATAATGTCTCCATTTCTTACTGAACTAGGGCCGAAGGCCTAAGACGCGCTGGCCCCCAGCTGCCCGCTAAGTGCATTTCCCAGTGCGGCTCCGCGTGTGCCCAACGCTCTCACCCAGCTGGTCCATCTGCTCCACCTGAACAAACTGTGCTTCCCCCACCTCCCAGCCTTTGCTCGCGCTCTTCCTCCCCTCCCCCCACCTCGCAAGTCCCCTTTCTCAGTCTATAAAATCTGACCCACTGTTCCAAGTAGGGCGTCCCTCTTAGTGGCGCTCGGTCCGGTCTCTCTGATGATTACCTGTGTCCTTGTCTCCTCGCCCTGTACGTGTCCAGAGACTCTTTGACAACCAGAGTCATTTGGGATCCCCACATGCCCAGCACATAAATACTCGTTAATTTGACCAAGCTGCTTCCCCCACCAACACTATTCCCACTCAATCTCACTTCATGTGTCAAGGTTGTTGATTTTATTAGCAGGAATCATCTGCATATTCCTGCCTGCTTTGCCCACCATGCTTGCTATCTCAGATTTAGAGGTAAGTTAGACTTTAGACTGGCTTTTAAATATCCCCAGCTGATTCTACTACTGCAGCTGATGCCTGTAACATTTATTTATAACTTTGCAAAATTGGCCGGTGGTTAAGATATATAAACCCAAAGGGGCTCATGCATTTCCAATACATTAAGGTATATTTAAAACATGCTGTGTCTTATCGGGGGCTTTAAAATACACATTACCACAGGAAGCGGGCGGACAGGAGCAGGGTAATTGACTAATGAGAATTCTGAACAGTGACTGGAAATATGGCAGAACTGCCCTTTGAGAACTGTGCTCACACCTATTAATGAACTTTATCCACAGCTCTAAAACACAGCCCTGTGTTTCAAACACGAGCCCAGGAGGCTCTGCGGCATGGATGCTGTTGCGTTAATTCACACCTAGTTATGGTGACTGGCACCAGCCTTCAACACTGGTCAGAGAAAGCTGTTGAAAAACGCTAGAATAATTACGGAGGCCGGATTGATTTTATACCAGGTGCCAGGTGTTAATATGCCAGGAGGTGCTTCTCTGACTCAAAGCATGTGCATGTGCTGGGGGCAGGGGGCTGCATACCCACAACCCTGTGTGAGCATGTGACTGCACATGTGTCCATTTCCTGCCATTTAGGAAGGACCATGGCAGCAGAAGGGGTAATGATATGGGAAAGCCAATGACCTCCAGGCCTGGGACAGGACTCTAGAATCCAGATACGGCATTCCACGGTTCATGGCCATGCAGTTTAATATTCAGATCATGAATTGTCCAAAGGGCAGGCGTTGTGGCGCAGCATGTTAACACCCTGGCCTGAAGCGCTGGCATCCCATATGGGCGCCAGTTCAAGACCCGGCGGCTCAACTTCCCATCCAACTCTCTGCTATGGCCTGGAAAAGCAGTAGAAGATGGCCCAAGTCCTTGGGCCCCTGCACCCACGTGGGAGACCCAGAAGAAGCTCCTCACTCCTGGCTTTGGATCAGCGCAGTTCCGGCCATTGCAGCCAATTAGGGAGTGAACCATCGGATGGAAGACCTCTCTCCCTCTCTCTGCCTCTCCTCTCTCTGTGTTAACTCTGACTTTCAAGTAAAATAAATAAATCTATAAAAAAAAAGGATCGTCCAAGTCTAAGCCAGTGAAGACTGTAGAGTTGGTGAATAGTTAACCTTGCATCTCAAGAGCAGTCATTATCTTTCTAATGGGAGGGAGGAAGGCAGCTTCCCCTTGAGTTACTACATGGCAATCACCCAGAGTGGGAATCTCAACCTGTATAGCCACACTGTAGTTGCTTGTTTGGGGCCATTTGTTCAACTTGCAGTGACCTCTTCAAATGCCCTTCTCTACCCACCCCACTTCCCACCATCTCTGCGGGTGGGCTCTTGACAGCTGTGTTTGTACATCTGCCCAGCACTTTGGTCCTAGGTAATTGGATTGGGGTGGACACCTGGGCCCATTGGCTCAACTGATCTCCATTTGCTGCAACTCTCACCTCACTGCCCAAATTCTATCTCCAGCCCATTACTCTCCCTACAAGCTTAGAATTCATAGATCTAGTCATCCAGCGCACAGAGCTACCTGAACAAGTTCAAACCAACTTACCTTTTTGCTTTACCTCCCAAATCTTGACACCTAGTTCTGCTCACTGCCTACCTCTAAGAAACATCTGAATCTACTCCCCTCTTTCCAAGTCCTAGTTGAGGCCATCGGCCAAGATTCCTGCCACAACCTCCCACACAGATTCAGCACAATATACTTGAAAGTTCAAGGTGGCCCTCCCTAAGAGTCTGTGGCCTGGACGTTAAAACCCATCCCCCACAGAGCAGGTGTTTGGCACAGTAGTTGACACTGGTTGAGACGCTCATCTCCCAACTATGAGTGCCTGGGTTCAAATCCTGCTCTGCTCTCCATTCCAGTTTCTGGCTAACGCATTCGGGAGGCAGTAGGTGGTAGCTCAAGTAGTTGGGTCTTTGCCACCCATGTGGGGGACCTGGACTGAGTTCCCAGCTCGTGGCTTCAGCCTAGCCAAGCCATGATTATTGAAGGTATTTGAAGAGTGAACAAGCAGGTGACAGATTCCTCTCTCTTCCTCCCTCTCTCCCTGTGCTGTTCAAATAATCAGAACAATAAAAACCTCATTTCTCTCCTCAGGGTGCCCCTAAGCATTTGTAAGCACCCCCTTTCAGGCTTTGCCTACATGTTTGACTTCGCCACCCACTGCTCCCTGCCTTGCACACTGGTCTACCTGCACCTCCCAGCTACACCCCACAGCTCGCTATCTACATGTTCTCCTTCTCTACTTAGCTAGTTCCATCTCAGTCTTTAAAACTCCACTCAGTTATCATCGCCCAGGATCCTGACTCAATTTCCCACCCCCAGAGGCTGGCTGGGGCCCATCTTCTGTGTTCCAATGGCAACCTGGCCACATCTCTCTCTAATGACCACATTGCGGTATAACAATTCTGTAGACCTGTTTAATCCCATAGACTGTCAGTAACTTGGGAATAAGAGACCCTGCGTATTTCCTCTTTGTATTGTCAACCCTTGATAAAATACTTCTGAGTGAGTGGATGAGTAAGTGAACGAATGATGTGTGTGCTTTCATTGTGCCAAAGATATCAGAGAGGAGCAGGAGCGTATGGCAGTGAATAGAAATTTTCAAGGCCAGTGGGCCCCCTGGAATCTTGAATTTATTTCCTGTAAAGACCAAGAAGGAGATAGGGCTCTCAAAATTTGCTTTCTGTGGTGATCCTGGACCATGTAAAAATTAACCAGTTCATCTTACACTAGGACTACTGTTCTGTGCTTGGTGCAGGTCAAGATGGGCAGCATTTCCTGTGTGTGCTATGATGGAGGGAGCCATGTGGGGAGGGTGGCAACAGGAGGGGGCTCAGGCATGGAGACACAGGTTCTGTTGCTGCTTCAGTCACATGCCCTTCGGAAAGTTGTCTAACCTCTGTAGGTCTCAGTGTCCTCCTTTCAAAGTGGGGTGATTTTCCTGCCATTCAGGGCTGTTTTGAGGATTGGGGTGATGGCTGAGAAGCATTTAGAAAAGTGCTTGCCCCCAGTAAACAGATAACAAATGGCAGGTGTTGGGGCTGATGCTGTGGTGCAGTGAGTCAAAGCCTTGGTCTGAAGCACCGGCATCCCATACGGGGCGCCAGTTCTAGTCCCGGCGGCTCCACTTCTGATCCAGCTCTCTGCTATGGCCTGGGAAAGCAGTAGAGGATGGCTCAAGTCCTTGGGCCCCTGCATCTGTGTGGGAGACCCAGAGGAAGCTCCTGGCTTCAGATCGGCACAGCTCTGGCCATTGCAGTCATCTGGGGAGTGAACCAACGGATGGAGGACCTCTCTCTCTCTGTCTCTACCTCTCTCCGTAACTCCATCTTTCAAATAAATAAAATAAATCTTAAATAAAAAAAACAAATAACAGGTGTTATGAATGATAGACACCAATTCTAAAAACCACCAGCTCTTCTTCCAATTAGCTGTGTGCCCTCAGGACTTCTGCACCTCTGCAGGACAGACATGTTAGGATGGCTGACTCTCTGTCTTGGGCACTGTGCCAGGCACTGTAGGAGGTTTAACAGCATCCTTGGCCTCTACTCACTAGATGCCAGCAGCACCCACCACGCTATCCCAGTCGTGAAAACGAAAAAATGTCCCCAGACATTAGGGAACGTCCCCTGGGGAACAACACTTCCTCTGGTAGAGAACCCATCCATTGAGAGGGAGAAAACCTCTTGTTGCCTTGAACTTTTCCTCTGTCAAATGGGAAGAATGCTACATCTTCCCGACTGATGCTGGAAAGCACTGTTTGAATCAGGTGTGATAAAGGACATGCTATTATTCTGAAAACATCAAATGCTTTTCAGAGTTAAGGTAACTGTTCTGACAGTCTTCACCAACCTGAAGACTACAGAAAAAACAAGGCATCTTCCTGGAGTCACCACCTCTCCTTGAGTTGTCCCAGAACCTCTGAGACACTGGGGTCATTGGGCCGATCCTGCTTGGAAGGCCAGGGCAGAGCTGGAACCGGGTAACAGTCCACTGGCATCATCGTGGTGGTGGCTGCCAGGGACCCACGATCCAAACCCTGTTGTGCACAGTCCCACAGATGTGAGACCACGGCTGTACCTGCAGGTTAGCGTTCTAGAGTTCTCCCTAAAGTTCTGGCGAATCTGTAGGTTTGGGCATGTCTTGCTACTCCTACTCCTGCAGGCAAGTTTCCATATCCAACACTGCTCTTGTCACCGCTAAACTCTGCACAGGCAATAAAACTAAAATAAAAATAAGTCAAGTAGCTATTTTAACCTCAACTTAATTAAAATCACATGACAGGGGCCACAAGCTAGCAAAGTGTGAACCAAGGATCTGCTAAATTCAAGGCTGGGTTCCACCGCAACCGTGGCACTCGGGAGATCTTTATCTAACCAGTCTCTGAATGTGGTATGTAGCGAGAAGAAAAGGCACCAAATATTTGGCACGAATCACGCAGCAAAGTCCACGTGGTGAGTGTTAAATTATAAACTATCTTTAGAAAAGTGTCTTGGGCTGGTGCTATGGCACAGTAGGTTAATCCTCCACCTGTGAGCTGGTATCCCATATGGGTGCCGGTTCTAGTCCCTGCTGCTCCTCTTCCAGTCTAGCTCTCTGCTGTGGCCCAGGAGGGCAGCGGAAGATGGCCCAAGTGCTTGGGCCCCTGCACCTTCTTGGGAGACCCGGAAGAGGCATCTGGCTCCTGGCTTTGGGTAGGCAGAGCTTCAGCCACTGCAGCCATTTGGGGAGTGAACCAGCAGATGGAAGAACTTTCTCTCTGTCTCACCTTCTCACTGTCTATAACTCTGTCTCTCAAATAAATAAATAAAAACTTTAAAAAAATGCCTCATAGTTATCCTTTCATTCATTCTTAGATACAGGGTCAGCAGTCTCAATGTTTACCGTTGGGCAGGTGTGACCAGCCCGCTCCAGCAACCCAGGAGCTGCAGATCCAGTCTCCATCGCTAGCCCAGGCTGTCTTCTTCCCTGGCCTGAATCCATATTTTGCTTCTTGGCATCCTTTCTTCTGTCCACACACCTTGACATTGTCACCAACTTTGAGTCTTCAAGAGCTTGAAGGGTCTCTAACTCCTCCTTCTCAGGAGACCCTTGGTCCCTTGAAAACATTATCTCAGAAAATTATGTTTGTACTCCTAGAACAAATTTTTGTGTTACATTTGCAAAATGAAGAGGATTCATCCAAATAATTTCATGCACGATAAAAAGATTAAAAAGAAAGAAAGAAAAAGAAATAATAGTCACGCTGTGGCTATGGATTAGTAGGTGTGGAAGTGGCCCACATCATTTATGAACTCCTCCCTCCTGTAAGGCGGTTTTACAAGTAGCTTGATGACATCATCAGAACTGGAGGAAGGGCTTTCATCAGGCAAACAGTCTCTGTGGGTCTCAATTTCCCTACTGGTAAAGTAAGGAGAACAACCCTGCTGCTGGTGTTAGCACAAGGAACGGGAGGAAGATGGCTCAATGAAATGGAACAGGGAAATCTCTGTAATAAGGCAACACGAGCTGGGCTACAAAAGCATTTTAGGGGACTCTGGATGCAGACACAACAATGGGGAAGTGCAAGGCCAAGAATCGGTAGCCACAACTCTAGGAACTCAGCTTCTTCCTAGGTAAACCTCCAGTGAGCAAGAGAAGAGCTTCTGTGCCCCCAGCCAGGGGCCTGAGTCAGCTACGCTGCCCTGATTCCTTAACAGTAGTAGCCGGGGTACAATGGGGCCTCCTGCTCCATGCAGCATCATCCATTAGAAAACAAAAAAGGTACAGTAAGTGCCACGGAGCTCCTCCATTAATTGCTAAGTAAGGGGAAAAAAAAAAGAGAAGAATAAAGTGCTTTTACCTGCTCGGCTGGATAATTAAAAGCTGCCTGAAGCACTGCTAACCTTTTTCATTATGGCAGTGTTCATTATAAAGCCAGAAAGAATTAACTACACTGCATTATCAGATATCGAAAAATATTAATAGCAAAAGTGAGAAAGGGAAAGGAGGAATTTTGGGCGAGTTAATTAAACCACACGTCCTCAATGACTTATTAAGTGACTGGTTGAGCTTCCTGGAGCTCGGCGAGTCCCTAGGAGCAAGGCGAGGGGCCCCTGCTCTCAGGAAATGAGCTTCCAGCCTGCTGAACTATTCTTTTTTCTTCCTCTATTGCAAATCTTTCTTTCCTTCTTTCCAAATATTGCCAAGTGAGCGAAGTCCTGGATGGGGACCATCTTGGAGCCAATATAAACGGGAGCTCAGTGAGGGCTCTTCAGGGTCAGTTCTGTGGGACTGCTTTGGAAGCGAGTCCTCTCTGCTGTACAGCAAAGCCCTGTCAGTGCTTCTGCAATGGAGCGGATGAGAGCATCTTATAATGAGGTCCCTCTGCTACTTCTGTAACCAAAGCCCATGAAAGAGTTCACAGCGGGCCCACCTTCCCTAACAGAGTCCCTTCGACAAGGCCCAGTGCTAACACTTGGAATTGAGTTGGAATGAGCCCTTGGGCCTTGAGAGCTGTTTGCAGTAAGTGCACTATCGACTCTCCATCTACACACACTTGGAGCAGTCAATAGTTCCGTACAGCAGACCCTGGGTAGGGCCCTGCGGCTGCATCAGGAAAATCTGCTGAGCAACAACTGTTGTACTTGCGATCTCTGCATGAACTGAGACGTCAGGCACTGCTTCTCAGTGCTTAGTGCACACAGGCCAGACTGACAGCTCTATCCTGCAGAAAGACCTTTGAGTGAGTTCAACGGTTACCAAGGATAGGCGCTAAAGATAAGATGGTGAGAAGTAACATCCTTAAAGGTGGAGGGACCCAGGGAGGGAACACAAGCATTTTCATTGAGCAAAAAGCAAGATTGATGATGAAGAAAAGGCACCTAGATTGATTCCTTTTTTCTTCCTGCCGGCACTGGGACTTTAAGTCATGGAGCAACTGGGACTCCAACTCTGATTGGTTGTCATGCAGTCTAATCTCATTTAACATCTAGTTTGCATGACTGAAAGGTTTCTCCTTTTTTTATTTTTATTTATTTGAGAGGTAGAGTTATAGACAGAGAGAGGCAGAGACAGAGAGAAAGGTCTTCCATCTGCTGGTTCACTCCCCAAATGGCTGCAACGGCCAGAGCTGGGCCAGGAGCCAGGAGCTTCTTCCAGGTCTCCCATGTTGGAGTAGGGGCCCAGGCACTTGGGCCATCCTCTATTGTTTTCCCAGGTCACTAGCAAAGATCTGAATCAGAAGGGGAGCAGCCAGAACACAAACTGGTACACATATGGGATCCCAGAGCCACAGGCAGAGGCTTAGCCTACTACCCCGTGGCGCTGACCCAGAGGTTTCTCTTTAGGCAGAGTAAAGTCCCCAGTTCTCCAACATGCCATCATGACAATCAGACATCACTCTAGAAAGCTCTCATTCTGCACCTGTTGCTAGGCCCTTCCCTGGGCTGTGCGGCCCCTGATCACAGCTTAACTGTTCACTCAGCCAGCAGTGCCACTTGCACAGGAGCTTCCAGGAAATGAGTGAGAGTGAGGCTTTATTAAGCTGCAGCCTGCATGGAGTTAGTAGAGACAGGAAAGTTTGGCTGGCATGTGGGAGAATGCTGAAATGGCTGCAGGCACAGGAAGAGGAAGGGAGGTTGGGCAGAATGGATAAAGTAATTAAAATGGGCCCAACTGGGGCTAGCATTGTGGCATCTCTGGTTAAGCCATCGCCTGCAACGCCAGCATGCCATATTGGATGGAACACCTGAGTCCCAGCTGTTCTGCTTCCTATCCAGCTCCTTGCTGATGTGTCTCAGAAAGTGGCAGAAGGTGGCCCAAGTCCTTGGGTCCCTGCCACCCACATGGGAGGTCCGGATGAAGTTCCAGGCTCCTGGTTTTGGCCTGTCCACCTTCAGTCTCTGGAGCCATTTGGGGAACGAACCAGCAGATGGAAGATATCTCTCCCTTTCTCTCTCTCTCTCTCTCTCTCTCTCTCTCTCTCTCTCTCTCTCTGCCTTCCTCTCCCTCTCTGTTATCTGCCTTTCAAAGGAGTAAAATTAATCTTTTTAAAAACAATCAAATGGGCCCAGTGGTCAGGTCTCGTCCTGACCGTTAGGAGAAACTGTTTGTACAGAGAGCATCTTCCATTTTGCAGGTCTGCCATTTGCATTCTGCAGTCCGTGGGCCCACAGCAGTCACTGCAATGGGGTCTTCTTGCTAAGTGAGTTACGCATGTAAAGCAAAGCATTTAGAACGGTTCCCGGCACTTAGTAAGCACTCAATACATGTTATTGATTCTTCAGTATCTTGTGTCTTTATCTGGAACTTTCCATGAGCTTTCAATATCTTAAGATACCCTGAAAGGAGGAATTTAGAGATAACACACAGAGAATATGAATATCGAATGTTGAATAATTCTTCAGAGGTGGATTGCCACGTGGAATGACAAAAGCGTTTATCCATATTTGGCAAAATTATTTCTTTTATAATCAATTCTTTTGGGGAGGAGGTTGTTGATAATCAGTACTTTACTTATTTTTAAAAGATTTATTTATTTATTTGAAAGGCAGACACAGAGAGAGGAAGACACGGAGAGAAACAGATCTCCTATCCACTGGTTCATATTCCCACATGGCTGCAACAGCCGTGGCGGTCCATGCCGAAGGCAGGAACCCAGAATTCCATCCTGGTCTCCTGTGTGGCAGGAACACAAGAATTTGGGCCATGTTCCATTGGTTTCCCAGGCACATTAGCAGGGAGCTAGCTCAGAAGCAGAGCAGCTGGGACTGCACTCTGATATGGAGTGCTGGCATCTCAGGCGGTGGCTTAACCTGCTGTGCCACAATGCCCCTATTTTAGGTATATTCCAGACATGAGACCAGGGTTAAAGTGGGACCCCAGGAGCAAAACCTCTCTGCAGGGCTTTCCCTGCGCTCTCTCGTTCCTAAGGAACAGACCCAAGGAATGGGCTGTTGCTCAGAGGAATGCTTCAGAGTAGGACAACATTTAAAAAATCCTTTGAAAGTGAATGAATGGGAAGTTGAAGCAACTGGAAAAGAGGTCATCCCTGGGTCTTCCTTGTATCTGGCCAGTCTTCCCAACGTGCTGTTCACATTCCCACCTCCTCATCTTGCCTCAGTTCTGCCAACCACCCACCCCTCCTTTTACTCCTCTTCCAAGTAGCATCTCCCAAGGCCCACAACCCCAAGAAGTCTTCTCTGAGTAGGCCCAGTCCTCGCTGAGTTTTGCTCCTCTTAACTTGCATAGTGTTATCTGGCCTTCTCATGCCTACCATTGTGGGTGCTTGGTCTGTCCGTTTCCTAAAGTGACAGCATCGCGACGTAAAGCTCTCCTCTGATGTGTAGGGTCATGGAATGGTTAGGTCCACGGAGCTTCTTTTGTCTTTTGTTCATATCTATATTACAACGAGTGTGTTATAGCACTTGGCATGCTGTTCGTGTTGTCCATTTTGTTTGTAAGCACTTGAAAGAAAAGCATCACTTATGTATCTTCATACACACCAGGAACAAGCATCCTCAATACCTGTTGTTGGCTCCAGTTGAAGTGAATTGGATTGCACTTATTTTATATCTACCACAAGACCTTGATACTGGGTAAAGTCTGAGTATTCGCCCAAATATTTGCAACTGCACCTGGCTTCCCTCCCCCAGCTTTCTCGGGCCCTTCGACTGCCTCACATGATGCCAATGTTTCATGACTGAAGAGTGAAGAAGTGCACAGTTTTCTGAATTTCAGTACATTTGCTTACTCTGAATCTTTCTGGCCAAAACCAAATGAGGCCAATACTCTCCACTTCCCTTGTTATCTCTGGAACTTTGCTTGTCTCTCTATTCTAGAACCACACAGCTATGTTTGGGGCACTCTACATGGATGCACAGGTTTCCTCAAACACCTTGGAATCTGTGTGAAACAGGGCAATCCCTCACTTGCATGTTTACAAAGCACAGTAGGTGCTACCCGCTTAATCTGTGACTTTGGACAAGCTAGTCACTTCCCTGGGCCTCTTGTCTCTTTTTCTATGGTTAAACCATCTCCAAGGTTCCTCCCTGCTCCAGCATCCATGTGGTTCTCGTGACCTGTGGATGGCTAACTTGGACATTTCTAGCTCCCTTCTCTTGCCCTCTTCCTGCTCTTGATAATAGGGCTTTAAAATGGCCTTTACTTACTTTCTCCAATGTCCATGTGAGTAGCCCCATGACCAGTTATAGACAATGGAGTAATTCTGCTCAGGGACTTGCAGAGGAAAAAAAAATGGTTTCTAAGATAAAATGAACAATTGCAGTTTATGATGTCCATCCTTTCATCTTACCTTGAATTAGGTCTGATAGTAGCTCATGATAATGAAAAAGTCAGCACTCCAACGATGGTGGTGTGCCTGATTCCTTGGGGACAATGCAGAGCTGTGAGACCACGCTAGTGAAAGAATTATTAACACCTTCACCTGCTGAAACTACTCTTAGGCAGGAATTATGTTAATCATAGCTGAGAGCGCCTCAATGTACCCTTTCCAACTTGTAGTCAAGTAGGTTCATCAGTTAAATCACTGTATTCCCTAGTTCCCCACCATGCTACAAATCCAAGTTGGCCAAATTCACAGAAACACACGCATACACCATGTGGAGTGTTTCATACTGTTCAAGTTGCCACATCCCTTATTATGTTTGATCCTCTATCAGCCCTGGGAGGTAGGCACTGTAATTGTCCCTGTTCCATATGTGAGGAGACACAAGCCAATCCTGTGATCTCACTGCATCTAAACATGACACGTTCATACAATTCCAGGACAACTCTGGTCCAAGTTCTGCATCCTGCATGTTCCGTGGAGGATCCATACCACTTCTCCTTTCTGGAGCCCAGGCAGTGATCGAACCTCCAGACTCTTAGACAAAGTTCCGAGGCCCAGAAAACTCCTTAGGGAGGAGCATGTGAGCGATGGCGCCTCTCCTGCCCCTTGGAGCTCAGCCGCCCTCAGTAGGGAGGAAGCCAACACTGTCTCGAAGCCAGGGCCCAGGGAACAGGTAATTAATAGGTGACCATAGAGCTGGACAAATGCAGACTGACAGTGGGCTTCCCTTCCCTATAACCTGCGCCTGGGTTAACATTAGTTTTACAGAGAAAGCCGGGCCTTGTTGACATGTTGTTCCTTTTCATTAATAAATAACTGCCCAAAACAATTACACTTCAGGGAACTAACCTTATTTTTCTCTGTCTCTCTGGAAGGTACCAAAAATTAAACGCGAAGATGCCTAAATCACTTGGAGGCTCCTGGGCAGATGTTCACAAGTGCAATCTGTCTAATGGGAAACAGCTTGAAGAAGAAGGGCAATCGCCAGCTCCCCACACCGCAGCTGCACCAGAAGGCCCATCAGCAGGGCAAAGATTGGATCCATAGTTTCTCCATGAGATCCTGGCCCTCTGCCTGCCATTCCTCCAACCAATGGATATGTGTCTCCTGGAGCTGCAGGCACATGCTGATTTTTTTAAAAAAAATCAATAGTGTCATGAAAAGATCACAATACTTTAAAATCAAGCAATCCTAACTTGGAGCATGGCCTCCGCTATTTTTTAACTGTTTGTTTTGCCCAACTGACTTAGCCACACTGCATTACTCATCTACTATGGCACAACAAAACAATCCAAAATTCAGCAGCGTAAAACAAAGTGCATGTTATCTTATAGTTTCTGGGCAAAAGGAACCGAGCTGCATCGAAGCTGGGTCGTCCTGTCAGGGTCTCACAGGCAATCCATGTGTCAGCTGGGGTTGCAGTGTTGGGTCAAGGTTCAAATGAGCTCATGCACGTGGCTGTGGGTAGAATCCAGCTCCTCTGGGCTGTTGGCTGGAGGCCTCCCTCAGTTCCTTGCCATACCGGCCTTTCCATTGGACAGCTCACACCATGGCAGCAGCCTTCCAACCAAATGAGCCAACAAAGGAACAAGATGGAAGGCATGGTCTTCTTATCACTCCATCTCAGAAGTGGCATCTCATCCTTTTGTCATAGTCTGTTCTTCAGAAACAAACCACCAGGTCTTGCCTACATCACAGAAGAGGGGATTTCACAACAAGAGTCCCAGCAAGCTAGGATCACTAGGAGGCATTTCAGCAGCTACTGACCATACTTTCCAAACCCGGTATGCTTCTTCTACAAGGGAGCACTATGGTAACTCCTTCAAGGGCTAGAGAAAGGGCCAAATGCAACAGTGCCCAGAGGAATGCATGACACATAGTAGCTGACTTCCAGAGATAATTGCCCTTCCCCCCTCCCCACCTGCCATGGCAAACTTCTAAGTTCAGGGGCTTCTACACAAAGAAGGCTACAACGTTAGCCTACATCTCCAACAGTGAAGCCACAAAACAAGTCAGTGGGTCCCAAGGACCAAAGTAATGGCAAAGGAAGCAACTGGTTTCTCTGGACAGGGTCAAACGCAGGCCTGCCCTGAGCCAGAAGGTGGGAGGGAGTTGTGTTAAGGAGGTCAGGACCACAAAACTAGCTTGGGTTACCACAAGGGTATAAATGAGGTCCAAGCTAAGAGCAAGCAGCCTCATCCACTTGCTGTGACCCCAGGTCTCTCAACTCACTATCACAGAGCACCCCACCACCTTCCCCAGTGGCTTCTGATGGCCCCGTGCACATTCCCAGAGGGGCGCCATAAATAATGATGTCTCCTCTTCCCCCAAGGTCAGTGGACTGTGGAGCCAGCTCTGAGCATTGATCACTTTCACTTTCCTTCTCTAATTCTCACCAGTTCATTAAAGCTTGACCTTCTGGGCTTCGACAGTGAGTGTGGATGTCCAGCCAGAGAGACCATTATATTTTAAAGGCTGTTAAACTGTCCAATGATATTTTAGCTTCTTTTCTTATATTTGATAGCAAATCATCAATCACTTCTGTAAACTTCCAAGTAAAAACGAGGGAGAAAAAGATGGAGAATTATAGGAAATTATAGTGGAATGAAGCAGTTAAATTTCTCTCTATCAGCAGAGGCGAGACGAGGCGAGGTGAGATGATGGTCAATTATCTTTTTCCACTCACTGATAAATCGCCAGCACCATTGAGGCTGTCAGCACCTGACTCATGATAAGCAGAGAGGGGCGTCGACCTGATGAGAGAGCTGGAACGTGGACCAGCTCTGCAGATGGTGCTGGGGCTTCTCCAATCCCAACCCTCACTCTCTGGCCAGGAACATTAGCATGGGTCCTGACCATGTCCTGGGATACCCCATCCCTCCTCTGACCACTGGCCCCACTCTCTCCTTCCTCCTCTCATTATGCTCAGGAAACAGCTGCCTCAGTGCCCAGCACCCATGCTGTTCTCCACCACTCCATCCAAAGCTGACCTCATTATTGTCACACATTCTGTATCTGAGCTAATGGGACCATCACTCACCCAAGTTATTTAACTAGAAACCTCATCACTGTGGTACCAAACCCCTCCCCTTCCCTCACCTCCCCCTATGGTTAATTCATCTCCGAGTCTGGCCCATTGTCTACCACAATTATTTGTCACATCTGCTATCTCCTACCATCTCCTCTGCTGTGGCCTCGGTTTGGGCCCTCACTGCTTTTCCTCTAATCAAGTGGAGCAGCCTCCTAACTGGTTTCCGGGGCTCCAGTGTTTACACACACGTACACACTCACACTCACTTAAGCATGCACTTACACATACCTACCTACACCGTCACACACTCTCCCACTCACAACCCTCTCTCACACACATCCCCACACTCCTTGCAGTGTGATGTTAAGGCACACGCACAATTGCAGCTCTTCCCTCCTCAGACTTCAGCAGCTCCCTCTGGCTTTTGGCTGAAGCCAGGACACCTTCCCTGGTGCGTCTGCGGTAGGATTTCCCACAGTTCCTCCGACACCCTTCGCCACAGCCAGGCAGAGGACGGCGTTCTCCCCACAAGCTGTGCCCCCCCCCCCATTCCTATGACTTTTTCCCTTGTTTGTCCCTCTACCGGAATTTCTTTCCCCTGCTGGCCTAACTGCTCACTTCTACCCATCCCTCATGACTGAGATCAAAGATCACCTCCTCCGGGAAGTTTTTCCTGACTCCCTTCCAGCATTTACAGTCTCTCCTGTGTGCTCATGAAATTTCCTATTGTCTTCTGACCTTCTAAGATGCAATGTCCCCTTTCGGGACAGCAGGACCCTTGAGTCAAGACCTTGCCTTTCTCTCTCACAGCTCATCCTATCCTGGGCACCGGGGCTCACGGACACGTGGAACGTTTGCTGAGTCCGTGAATCGACATGGGCTTTGGGGAAGAATGTACCTAGGGTGAAACATCACTCTCCACCTGCTGGCTCTGTGACCTCAGCAGAGTCTGGTGTCTCTGAGCTCCATTCCTCATCTGGAATGTGAAAATGATTGCCCCCAACCTTTAAGAATAGTATAAAGCCAACAAATCAGATTTAGAAACAGATGAACTGTTGGAAGAGCAAGGAGAGGCGAGGCGTTTGATGAGGCTGAGGTTTCTGTTAATAACTTAGGTGCATACAGGGACCGTAGCCTCGCTCAGACAGGGAAGACCAGATGAGGAATAGTGTGAAGACTACAGTCGGCATTCAAGTTCCACCTCCCTGATCAGAATCTAACAATTAGATAAATGGAGGAAATATTAAATACATCCCTGAATGCCCACCACTCCATTTCTTTCCGTGACTAACTGCTCTCTTTGAATGAGCTGGAGAGAGGCCAAGGCATGTGGTTGGGGGTGGAAAACCCCTCTGTTTGATATCAGGGTCCCTGAAAGAGTGTAAGCAAACACACGGAGGGATCCAGGCAGCCCCAAGTGGCTGCTAACTTGCTTGTCTGGCACCACATCGTGTGTACACACAAACACAGCTGGACAGGCAGGTAGGGCGCATGGGCCACTGCAAGTCAGTCTATGCCAACATGGCCCATGGCACCAGGGGCCCTGCTTTTCTCAAGAGGACTGAGTTCAGCACTTTCCTTCCCTGGAACGTGGACTCCAGAGGGAGAGAAACTCATCTGGGACCCGCAGTCTCCAGCCTTATACAGTTATCCCTACTCCCTGAGGAAGAGCAAGAAGCCACAGCCAGGAAAGTGGTGCCTGCAGGTACAAGGGCTGGGTCAGACCATGAGAATGACCCCATAAGCCAAGAAAAGGTGATTAGATGATTCTAGAAAGGAGAGGAAACAAGGTAAAAGGACATAGTCCAGTTACCGTGGCCAGAGACAACAGGGAAACAGAAAGAACAGGCAATTGTTTTTTTTACTTGACAGGTAGAGTTATAGAGAGTGAGAGAGACAGAGAGAAAGGTCTTCCTTCCATTGGTTCACTCCCCAAATGGCCGCTACGGCCGGAACTACTCCAGGAGCCAAGTGCTTCTTCCTGGTCTCCCATGCCGGTGCAGGTGCCCAAGCACTTGTACCATCCTCCACTGCCCTCCTGGGCCACAGAAGAGAGCTGGACTAAGACCAGGCCATTCTAAGAGCAGATGGAACCCAGATGTGACAAAGAGCATTTTGGGGGAAAAAATGTGCAAATGTAGAAGTAAGTGTCTGGGATGGGTTTACCTAGGGTCAACATTACCACAAAGATACCAAGTCTCCTACAAGAGCTTTTCTTTGAAAATCACACAAGCCTGCCTGAATATGATGACCCAGAGGCACTGGAGTGAACAGAAGAAAGTGCAACACCTCCACCTATGACAGCAGGTCCCCACCTTTACAAAAGGTACAGAGTGATGGTGGTCCCCATCTACACTGACCACCCACAGGCATCAGTGGAACCCCTTCCACAAGAGGCTTTTGATTCCTTCTGCATCACAGCTTGGAGTAAAGCAATGAGGGTGTCCTATGCCTTGTATACTTGCCCCAGCCACAGCCTGTCTCCTAACTCCTAGGCAAGCACAAAACCTACAGAATGGAAGATGCCTTCTACTTTATCTATTCTCCTCTTCTTACATATAAAGCAAAGTTTCTAGAAAGGTTAAGTGACCATTCAAGCTAACATGACTAGTCTGTGGTACAGAAAGAACTTGAGTTTATTCTTCTAACATTTAATAGATGGTTCTTTCCACTCTACTAAATAGCCAGCCATGTGTCATAGGGAATCCATTAGAGACTTGGATTTAACTTTGGGGGAAAATTACTCTCTTTGTTTAGAAAAAAAATCATCATGATAAGTATTTACCAATGGTAATCGAAGGCACAGACACACTAAAATTCTTGAGGAAGATCTACCTGGGGTCTCTGAGGTAACCCAAATGCTGATGCTCCAAAGTGACTCTTTGGGTACCCTGTTCAATGTTATAATTTGGAGTAATTTATCCTAACCATTTCCTTATTTTTTTTCTAAACCTAAATTTTAGAAAAGATAAGCCTAAAAAAGTACCGTTTGTTGATGGACATATCCATGTGCTCATTGTCTTATCCGATAATGTGTTCCTCAAACACTAGCCTCGGAGACTGGAAGAAGGAAAGTGTGATCTTGACTTTGAAGTGAAGGGTAGAATTGGACTAGATTTTGTACAACATGACCTAGAGCAGACTGTTCATGTCAATATATGACATTATTAATACTGAATAACATAGACTTTGGGTAATGCCCTGTGGAATTGTTATATTGATGTGTGAGGTTATACAAACACATGCAACCTTGAGGGTGAATTGAGGTTTCCTCGAATGTGATAGATATTTTCATCATCAGTCATTCTAGGTCAAGGCTAATCTTAAAACCAAAAAAAAAAAAAATGGAACAAAAAACTGTCTTCCTTATTATTTAGGGAATCAGAATCCACTCATCTGGTCGGAAGAGATGAGGGAGACATGTCACCTGCCACATGGAAGCAGAACAGCAGTTAGGCAGGGAAAGGTCTCTGAAATTGGCTTATGCCAGTGGATGCTAAGGATAACCAATGCCAGCAAAAGTAAACTTCTCTTATATTTAAGGCTCATGAAGGCTCATTAAAAGTCACGGTCTTACCTCAGCTGGGCTAAAGGGAATTAGGAAGCACTAAACCCCATGTTTAAGAAGGAAGAGCCAGGGCTGGCACCAGGGATCACTTTGGTAATCCTCCGCCTGCAGCGCTGGCATCCCATATGGGCGCTGGGTTCTAGTCCCGGCTGTTCCTCTTCCAGTCCAGCTCTCTGCTGTGGCCCGGGAGGGCAGTGGAAGATGGCCCAGGTGATTGGGTGCCTGCATCTGCGTGGGAGACCAGGAGGAAGCACCTGGCTCCTGGCTTCAGATCAGTGTGGCGTGCCAGCCATAGCGGCCATTTGTGGGGTGAACCAACGGAAGGAAGACCTTTCTCTCTGTCTCTGTCTCTCTCTCTCTCTCTCTCTCTCTCTCTCACTGTCTAACTCTACCTGTCAAATAAGTAAAAAAAAAAAAAAAAAAATAAGAAGAAGAAAGAGCCACAAAAAGAAAGTCCTTCTTCCTAAAGCCAGTTTTGAGATCATCAGGGACAACCTCCATCCAAAGAGTTAAGACAAGGCTGGCAGTGTTTTCTGTGGGATTAGCAGCAACAAGGCCAGTAATATGGAAGGAAGATTAGAGGACCTAAGAGGTCAGAAAGAGCCTGAAGTACTCGTTCTGGAAGAGAAATAGTAGTAGGGTTGGGTCATTTGATGGGAGCTAATTTGGGGGCATAATTGTGTTAGTGGGAAAATATACCAGGTACTAGCACTCTTTGAGTTGCAAGCAATAGCAATCCAGCTCTGATTAGCTTATTATAACCTCATCTAAAGGGATGATGACTTCAAGGGCAGGATGGTTGGACATCTCATGGAACAGAAGGAGTAGTTCGAAAATAAGACCCAGTAAAGGAGAGGAATCTCAACCATGGGAATTAATGGAACCTCTCCACAAGGTGCAGACACTGATATGGCTTCTCTCTGTTTCACTTTCAAAACTCCAATTCAAAAAAGAAGAGGAAGGAGGAGGAGGAGGAGGAAAGGAAGAAGAGGAAGAAGAAATAGTGGGAGTGGCTTGGGGCAGCTCTGGTTAAGACAAGGACAATTGGGGGCACACGACTGTGTGTGTAGCGGAAGAGAGGACATCTTCTCCCCCTTCCCACGAGGCCCAGATCATAAAACCAGAACCACTCGCTTCCCAGAAACATTACTTACGCTTTTCCACTTACTTCTGCTCCATCTCACTTGCCTCCATGAAGACCGTATTTGTTTCCATTGTTGCTTGCATAGCAAATTACCAGAAACTTAGTGATCTAAAACCATGTGCATTTGCTATCTCACAGTGTCTGAGGGTCAGGAGTTCAGACACACTCTAGCCGGGTCCTCTGGTCAGGATCTCGCAAGCCTGCCGTCAAGGTGTCAGACTGCATTCTCATCTGGAGGCTCAACGGAAGAGGAAGCCATCTTCCAGTTCATTCCACTTGTTGGCCAAGTCCATTTCCTGTGGCTACAGAGTTGAGGTCCCTGACTGTTCACTGGTGTCACAGGCAGGTGGCTCTCACTTCTAGAAGCTGCCCTAGCAAGGGCCATCTCCGCACAGATGGCTCAGTCCCTCCTTCTAAGAGCTTTTACCTGATTCAGGTTCACCCAGGATAATCGGCCTTTTGATTATATCCAGATCAACTGATTTATACCCTTAATTACAACTGCCAAATCTCTTCATCTTTGCCATATCCTATTGCCTAGAAGCAAGTCCCAGACCTCACACTTAAGGTAAATGGATCAGTTAGATTCTAACCCTGGAGGTGGGAACTGTAGGGGTGATCCTAGAGTCTCTTGCGTACAGTCAATGAGATGCAGAGCCAGTAAGGCTTCAGTCTCCATCTGGGCACGTGCATTCTCATTCTGTCACTATTTCTCACACTCTCGCATCTCCCTGTACCAACCACAAGTGTTCTTACATCCTCCTTCTGATAGGCTCACCAGGGCAGGCCAACAGCCATTCAGTTTCTCTGGCTATGGCTAGGGAAGACATTCCAATTCACCAGGAATCTAAAGAGAACATACAGTGGCCCCAGGTCCAAACCTCATTTTCCTACAGAGCTTTACTACCCACAAAACAGAAATGTTGGTCTCTGATTCCTCTGCCTGGTTGGCAGTTGCTTCAGAACTCAGAGGAGGAGAGATCTGATTATTTAGAGCCTTGAACTCTACTCGGTGTTCTGAAGAGTGATGCAGAAAGAGTGTGAAACATCAGCCATCACACGGGGTGTTTCCTCCATGCCCTAACAATCTGGGTAGAGAAGGGAACTAAGAACTTTCTGGCAGCTGCAGGCTGCCGAAGCCTGGCACCAACCTGTAAGGAAGGAAAGCATAGGTGGCGTGTCCCTTGCCCAGGAGGCTGGAAGAGGCCATCAGCCACCCTTTACCTAGCTTTCAATAAGGTTATGGCCTCTATGGCTAACAAGTAGTGTTCTCTAGTAAGACACCTTTCCCCACACTCTATACAACAACAACAACACACACACACACACACACACCTCTTCTTACAAAGAGGGAAGACTGGAGATTGTGAGGCCACAAACATGCTTAGGCACCCACCAGCCCATCTGCTCCTCCATGCCTGAATCTTTGTCATTGCTCTGATTCTCCCAAACCACTTGTGGGGACACAAATACCAATGGATGCCCTGTTCCACACGGGGTGAAAGGTCAGAGCCAGAGCAGAGCAGTCCAAACCCACACGTGTGCCACCATTCCCCAACCTCGTCTTGATCAGGGAAGAAGCGACTGCCTATGAGCCGTTATTTCCAGAAGGGAAGCTAGGCACAGAGCAGGTGAGGAACCAGCTCAGGAACACACAGGAGTCAGGAGCTCCAGGGGGAACAAGACTGCTTTCTGTAACCTCCTGGCTACACTGCCCCTTAGTACAGCGCTAAGGTGAATCCCCTCTTGTCCCTAGAGTCTCCTGAGAAATGGGCTGCTCACGTCACCAAGCCAGGAAACCAGGGCCCCAGGGGGTCAGTCGTGGGGCACCTCAAGCAAGACAGCTAATAACCACAGCAACATCATTTATTACTCAGCACTCAAAGGGAGCCACTTCCACTGCAGGCACCTCCTCCCCTGCCCAGCTCTCTTCATTTGCATAGCTAATGGTCGTGCTATTAACAGCTCATTAGTGTCAGGCCCAGGTGATGGAAGGGAAAAAAGCCTCTTGCTTTTCAGGGAAAACCCCACCAGGACTCTCATTACAGGGCCAGGAGGGGGGCCTGGTGACCCAGTAACCAGGGGCTTTCCAAAACGGGCCATAAGGTGGCTGGACCTGGAGTTCATTATGCTAAGTGAAACAAGCCCGACAGAAAAAAAAAAGTCATATTGCATGATCACACTGTGTGCAATAACAATAATGACGACGACGATGTAAACGAGCTCAAATACACGTGATAGAGAATGCAATGGCGGTAACCATGGGGAGGAGGGGGTAGAGGACATGGGGAGGTATAGATCAAAGGAACAGAGCAGCCGATGTGTGGGACGGACAAGTTTAGCTATCTCCTGTCCGTGAGGATTTCAGTCAACAAAATAGTGCCGCGTTAGGGATTTGTTTAAGCACGCAGATTTTAGCTGCTCTTGTCATAAACAATGCAATTATGTGAAATGATGGATATGTGATGTACTTCACTACGGTAACCATTTCATGGTACGTATCCACACATTTGTAAACCCTCAAATACACACAATGAAAGCTGTTCTTAAAATAAAACAGAGGGCACCACTCTTCCTTAAAGACAAAGTACAACTCCAAGATAGCATGAGCACATTGAAGGAATGTCTCGAGTGATAGGCCCTGGACACCATGTGGTGGAAGTAGCACTTTGCATCTGTGGTCTCCCTCCCAAAGCCCGGCACACATCACACAAGCTGCATTGGAGGATCACGCTGCAGAGTGCCTGATCAGTACTCCTTAGAACCAAGGAGAACTCCTTAGATCCAAAAAGCAAGGAAAATTGGAGAAGCAGTCACAGCCAAGAGGCTGAAGGCGAGACAGCTAAGTATGATGTGGTATCCTGGATGGCACCCTAGAACAGAGAAGGGCAATGGGTACACGCTACGGACATCTGAATAAACTTTGGTCTTAGTGATAATAATTTACCAGGGGCCTGCATTTGGCTCAGCAGTTAAGGTGCCTCTTGGAACAACTGCGTAGCAGAGTGCCTGGTACAAGTCCTGGTTCTACTTCTGATCCAGCTTCCCGCTAACATGCATCCTGGGAGACAGCAGGTGATGTTGTTCAAGTACTTGGGTCCCTGCCAGCCATGTGGGAGGCCCAGATTGGGTTCCAGACCCTGGAGCTGGCTCTTGCAGGCATCTGGGGAGTGAAACAGCTGATAGAAGATTGATTTCTCTCTCTCTCTCTCTGCCTTTCAAGTTAAGTGAAAACAAATAAATAAATATTTTAAATGATAATAATTTACCAACACTGCCCCATTCATTTTAACAAATGTACCATGCTAATGTTAATGTAAAAGGTTAAGAATAGAAGTAGGGCTGGGCACTTGGTACAGCAGCTAAGTGCCCACTGGGATGCCCCTAACTCATCCCAGAATCCCTGGATTTGAATCCCAGCTCTGCTCCCAATTCCAGCTCCCTGCAGACTCTGGGAGGCAGGGGTGACGACTCAAGTAGCTGGGTCCCTGCACCCACGTGGGAGACCCACACTGAGTTCCTGGTCCCTGGGCACGTGGGGAGTAAAGCAGTGGGTATGAGGTCTCCCTCTTTGTCAACCTCTCTCTCTCTCTCTGATAAAATAAATCAATAAATAAATTTAAATGTTTGAAAAGAATAGAAATAACTGAGTACCAGGCAGGTGAGATTTCTCTGAACTGTCTTCATAATTTTTCAGTAAATCTAAAACTGTTCAAAAATAAACAGTTTAATTTCTTTGTTTAAAAAAAGTCTCTTCCATGCAAGTGGCATGTTCCAGTTTAGGCCAGGTTATCACTCCAGCTTTCAGTGTGGACCCTCTGGGTCAGGTGGTGCACCCAAGAGAACAGGTATCATCACCCATTTTACAGATGAAATAACTGAGTGTTCGAGCTGTTAAGTGACTTGCCCAGGGCCATTTAGCTTCTGGGTTTAAGATCCTAGCCTCAGGCACCGGTGCTGTGGTGTACTTGGTAAAGCCACAACCTGTTGTGCCAGCATCCCATATGGGTGCTGGTTCGAGTCCCGGCTGCTCCACTTACGATCCAGCTCTCTGCTATGGCCTGGAAAAGCAGTAAAAGATGGCCCAACTCCTTGGGCCCCTGCATCCACGTGGGAGACTCGGAAGAAGCTCCTGGCTCCTGGCTTCGGATAGGTGCAGCTCCAGCCATTGTGGCCATCTGGGGAGTGAACCAGTGGGTGAAAGACTTTCTCTCTCTCTCTCTCTCCCTCTCTCTCTGCCTCTCCTTCTCTTTCTGAGTAACTCTGACTTTCAAGTAAAATAAATAAAATCTTAAAAAAAAAAAAAAATGGGGCCAGCACTATGGCACAGAGGGTAAAGCCACTGCTGTATCCCATATGCTGGCATCTCACATGGGTGCTGGTTCAAGTCTTGGCTGCTCCACTTCTTTTTTTTTTTTTTGACAGGCAGAGTGGATAGTGAGAGAGAGACAGAGAGAAAGGTCTTCCTTTTTGCCCTTGGTTCACCCTCCAATGGCCGCTGCGGCCAGCGCATCGTGCTGATCCAAAGCCAGGAGCCAGGTGCTTCTCCTGGTCTCCCATGCGGGTGCAGGGCCCAAGGACTTGGGCCATCCTCCACTGCCCTCCCGGGCCATAGCAGAGAGCTGGCCTGGAAGAGGGGCAACCGGGATAGAATCCGGCGCCCCAACCAGGACTAGAACCCGCTGTGCCAGCGCCGCAAGGCAGAGGATTAGCCTGTTAAGCCACGGCGCCGGCCCAAGCTGCTCCACTTCTGATCCAGCTCTCTGCTATGGCCTGGGAAAGCAGTAGAAGATGGCCCAAGTGCTTGGGCCCCTGCACCCACATGGGAGACCTGGAGGAAGCTCCTGGCTCCTGGCTTCAGATTGGCCCAGCTCTGGCTGTTGTGGCCAATTGGGGAGTGAACCAGGGGATGGAAGACCTTTCTCTCTCTCTCTCTCTCTCTCTCTCTGCCTCTCCTTCTCTCTATGTGAAATTCTGACTTTCAAATAAATAAATCTTTTAAAAATAAAAAAAAGAAGATCCTAGCTTCAGACTCAAGTCTTCTGACCCAGGGGGCTACAGCCTTTGACCAAACCAAACCGAGCCTTCTCATAAAGGACTCGGCAGCTGGCAGTGGGGGCTGTTGAGAGGAACAGATAAGAGACCAATGTCAAGATCAGTCAGCAGATCCTGGTCCCCTTGCAGATCTCCTTGGTCCCATAGTACCACAAGCCTTATCATGAAAAACAGAAAATAGTCCCTTTGCCCTCCCTCGCCCACTCCAGATCTCTCCCCGATCCTAGAGGTGCAGACACAATCCAGAATTCACTCAAAACCCTTCTGCCCACCCAGAAAACGCAATGACAGGAAAGCTTGTCCTTCTTTCTTGGCCTGACCTCAAAACCTCATCACACAGAATATCACAGCAGCCCCAGCCTAGAAGAAAGTGGCCCAGGCCTGCACAGAATGAGTTGGTGGGGAACAGGGAGGCAATTCCAGACCCTAGCCCCGCGGCTCTCACGTCCATCTAGAACCAATCGGGGAGAGGAGGCAGACCTCTCTGTAACGCAGCTTGGCAAGCTCACGGCCGGGGGTGCTAACAGGTGTGGAGACACAGGTGATGGCCCTGCTGTCCCCCATGGAGGAGGATGAAGCAAGAGGAAGAAAACCTGGCCCGAGGAAGGCGCACTGATGCGCCGCGGAGTTGAGCTCACACCTGTTCCTGGCCCGGGGCAGCCGTCTCATTCTCCCTGGGGCTCGGTGTCCCCTGCGGAAGAGGAGAGGTCTGAGCAAGGACACCCCTGGGCTGCCCGTGACCTGGGTCTCTCTGTGCTCTAGTTCACGGCAGAGCCTGGTCAGCTGGCAGAGACGCTGACGGAAATACAGCGGCCGGGCTCCATGGAGACAGAACTCTGCTGGGCCTGCTTGGGTGCCCAGAGGAGTCTCTGGCCACTCTGCACACGACCGCTGCACCCACCAAGGACTATTCAGCAGCCAGCCACTCCCGAGCAGGTTAGGGAGGGGCATCGAAAACATATGACCACCTACCTTAAGAGCTCACGAGACGTCCCTTATAGTCCAGCTCAACAATTCCAAAACACGTCAAGTTAGCATAGACATTGTATAATGAAGGTTTCCCTGTGGGAACACACGTGAGGGTGCGTGTGCACGTATGTGTGTGCGTGCAGGTATGTGTGTGTACCTGCACATCTCGCCCACCCTCCCCAACTTGCCTACATTTGCCTATCAGGAAAGATCTCCCAGAAGAAGTAGGACGAGGCTGGCTCCGTGGCTTAACAGGCTAATCCACCGCCTTGCGGCACCGGCACACCGGGTTCTAGTCCCGGTTGGGGCGCCGGATTCTATCCCGGTTGCCCCTCTTCCAGGCCAGCTCTCTGCTATGGCCCGGAAAGGCAGTGGAGGATGGCCCAAGTGCTTGGGCCCTGCACCTGCATGGGAGACCAGGAGAAGCACCCGACTCCTGGCTTCGGATCAGCACGATGCGCTGGCCGCAGCGGCCATTGGAGGGTGAACCAATGGCAAAAAGGAAGACCTTTCTCTCTGTCTCTCTCTCTCACTATCCACTCTGCCTGTCAAAAAAAAAAAAAAAGAAGTAGGACGAGAATATTCCTTGTGGGACAGGGTAAGTCCCAGGCAGGGTGCCAAAGAGTGGGAATCTGAATCCCCCTTGGAGGGGTTCCCAGACCTCCACCCCAGGGGCAGGACTCCCTCCAGGGTCGGTGGGGTGGGGGGCGCTCGCCAAGCCCCCTTGTTGCTCCGTGCTCTCCTTCCTGCCAAGCCTCCGTCTCTCCTTCCCCCCTCCTCCTCCCTGCTCCTCACGTCCCCCCTTGTCCAACACTCTCCTAAGGGAACAAATTACATCTCTCACTTTTAAAAATGTAATCAACTGCATTTGATCTAGCAGGAGCTTTTGTCAGGATGAGTTTTAAAAAAAACAGGTTGAAAAAAGTGGGTAAAATAGAAATTAAAAAAGAAGAATAGGTCTGGCTACAATCAATAACCCCAGAATTATTGACGCTTCTCCCCATTACACTGCGATGCGCTGTCATCTTGCTGGCAGATTCTGCAAAGGACGCATCTGTACAAGATGAGACGGCCATTGTCAAAAGTTATAATTCTCTCCGGCACAACTCCCCTAACAGCAGCCAGGCAGTGTGTGTGGCGCGATCTGGCGTCTGAGAACCACATGACACCGCTCTCGGAAACCCATGCTGTGTCTCTGTCCTAGGGCCATCTCTGGCCTCAGCAAGCTGGCAGGAGGAAAGAAAGCCGCACCGGAAGCCGAGCTCGGGCCCAGCCTGGTGTCCCGTGTTCAGGCATTTCAGCCATTCCCTTGCTCTTCCGGACGCCCTCTTGGAGACGTGCACCCCAGGGCTAAGGCCCTTCGCGAAACAAATGGACCATTTGCTACCAGGAAAAGCTGGAGCTAATCTCCATTTCCTTGAACAGCTTCTCCTGCTGGGGTTGCTACTCCCAGGAATATGTTGACTGGAGCTTGTTTCTAAAGATTTCCCCAAGCGCGACCAGGGCAGGGCATAGGCCTCCACTAGCTGGAGAAAGCAACCTGTCTGGACAGGGCCTGGCATACCAGGCGTGCTGGCAGGGGGGCCCCGAGGCCTGGCAGGAATCCAGGAAATTCACCAGCTGGGAGCCACTGTCTTGCAGCCAGCAGTCAGCTCAGGGCATCCTTCTAAGCCCACCGTTCAGTCCCCAGGAGCTGGTGCAGCCACGCGGGAGGTGGGGAGGTGTGTGACTTTGACAAAAGCCTTCATCTTGGAGCCTCTCTTTCCTCCGTGCAGAGGGAGGGAACTGGGCAGGACCGGCTCCAGGGGTCGTCCCAGATGTCCGGTGAGTGAGCCATCGGGTGGGCTGCGGCTATCACTTCCATCACTTCACAGCCTCTCCTGGCTGGCTGACGCCCCCAGCCCCAATCTCCAATCCAGGAGCCCCTGCCTCACCAAAGGGTGCTTTCGAGTCCCCCCTGCCAAAGCAGGAGAACCAGAACACCTGGGTGGGCCCTGCCCACAGGGACCGTCCTCTGTCCAAACAGAAAGCAAAGCTCTGCTGCTTTTGATTAGGAAGATTCACAGCCGGGAGTGAGTTTCCTTGGCAATATTGTCTGCAGCCTTTATGAGCAGCAATTACATAGCATTTGGTACCTGGGAAGGCAACAGGCGCGGGCTGAAATGAGGAAGCGCTCCATCCCTCCAAGGAGCACAACGCCTTTGGTAATAAATATTGACGTTCATTAAGACAAAGCCAGAATTCAATCTACGCTGGGGAATTCTCAGCTTCCGGCCTCCAGAATGGCCCTTATTTACAAGCTGTCCCTAAGGGAATGAGACAGGCCGCTCACCTTGCTCCCCAAGATACATTTTATTCAACCGACTTGTCCTGGGCAAACGTGTGTCTGACAAGCCAATTTGAAAATGAATTTGGTACATTTTTTTGAGTTGATTATTTATTCTGAAAATGAATGCCCGTTCTGGCCAGGCTGACAGCTCCAGGGATGAGAGAGCTCGGTGCTCCCTGCTCCCCCCTGCAAGAGAAACTGCACCGAGCTTCGCCAGGCATGGGGGCTGGAAGTGCCCGCCCTCCTCATCCACTGGCGCCCAACCAGCCCTTGCCCATCCTCTGACAGAGCCGGAGTACAAACCCTGTGCTGCAGGGTGTGTGTGTGTGTGTGCATGTGTGAGGATGAGTGTGTGATTGTGTGGGCATGTTAGCCTGTAAGTGTGTGTGTGTGCATGAGTGCTGTGTATGAACGTGTGTGTACGTGCCAAGAGTGGAGAGTGTATGCGCACGTGTGCATGTGCAAGTATGTGTATGCATGTGAGTGTGTATACGTGTGTGCATGCATGAAGGCTGTGTGTACATGTGTGTGCATGTGTATGGGTATGTGTGCATGAGTGCTGTGCGTGTGTACATGTGTGTGTATGGGTGTGAATGTGTGAGTGTGTGAGGGGTGTGTGTGACTGTGTGGGTGTTTTAGTCTATAAGCATGTGTGTATGAGTGTGTGTATGTACATGAGTGTCTGAGTGCTGTGCATGTGTACATGTGTGTGGGTGCGAATATGTGAGTGTATGTGTGTGTACATGTGTGTGGGTGTGTGTGACTGTGTGGGTGTGTTAGTCTGTAAGCATGTGTGTATGAGTGTGTGCACATACATGAGTGTGTGAGTGCTGTGCATGTATACATGTGTGTGGGTGTGAATGTGTATGTGTACATGTGTGTGTGCATGTGTGTGAGTGTAGTGTGTGTGTACATGTGTGTGGGTGTGTGTCAATGTGTGGGTGTGTGACTGTGTGGGTGTATTAGTCTGTAAGCATGTGTGTATGAGTGTGTGCATGTACATGAGTGTGTGAGTGCTGTGCATGAATACGTGTGTATGTGCATGTGTGTGGGTGTGAATGTGTGAGTGTATGTGTGTGTACATGTGTGTGGGTGTGTGTGACTGTGTGGGTGTGTTAGTCTGTAAGCATGTGTGTATGAGTGTGTGCACGTACATGAGTACGTGAGTGCTGTGCATGTATACGTGTGTGTGCATGTGTGTGGGTGTGAATGTGTGAGTGTATGTGTGTGTACATGTGTGTGGGTGTGTGTGACTGTGTGGGTGTGTTAGTCTGTAAGCATGTGTGTATGAGTGTGTGCACGTACATGAGTGCGTGAGTGCTGTGCATGAATACGTGTGTGTGGGTGTGAATGTGTGCATGTGCGTGTGTTGCACGGTGAAAGCCAAGGGGCAGCTCTGTCAGCTCCGCCCTCTTGCATGGCTTGGCTGGGCCAGAATGTGACTCCCGGGGCTCAGCATCATCACAAGGTCAGCACACAGGGGCCAGCCCGGGGGCAGGGAGCGGCCCAAGGAGAAGGCTTCCCACCATTGCACTTCCGGCCCCCTGTCTCCTGCCCTCACGTCTCCTGGGTGTTTGATCATACTCACCGCCCTGTCCTGCCACAACGGTGCCTTTGCCCACTGCACGAGAGACAACACGTTGGGGGAAGGTGCTCAGGAACACGGCTTCGCCCCTCCCTCTAGAAGTGCCTCCAGTCCACCCTCCCGCTGGGTGCTCCAGAGCCCTGGCTTTCTGGTGTAGTCCTGGAAGGCTGCATGCAAGAGGAGGGCTCCTTGCAGCCTGGAAGTATAGGGCAGCTTGGGAAGGCCAGTGGGAGCACCTGTGCGAGGAGGGGATGTAGGAGGTACATTTTGGAGATGCTGAGCTGCCTGTAACTCAATCCTATTAGAGAAATCAGAGCACGGGAGGTCTTAAGTACACGAGAGCTAAGCAGCCTCGCTCTGGCTTTACCCAGGTGCCTAGACAGCTTTCATCCCGCCGCTTTCAAGTCACTTTTAGACCACAAGACCCGTTCTGCTAGTGTACTCTTGCCAAGAAGCTCAGATATACAGCAGATAAAGGCTAAGCTATGCCGATCAAACACAGGGAAAGGGCCCAGCCCACCTGCTTATGCCTGACAGAATCAACTGAGCCACTTGCTGAAGATGCGGACCCCCTGGGGTCCCTCACCAGACCCTCATACAGTCCACCTTCTCTGCAGGTGGTATCTTACAATCTGCATTTTTTTTTTCCTACCACTCTTGGTCGCTCAAGCACACAGAAGTCAGAACCACGGCTCTGGGGCTACCAGCACATGGTGTGAAGACTGAGGTCTGGAGGCGCAGGTAATCCTCCACCTGGCGTGACAGCATCCCCAGCTATGCCCCTGGCTCCCTGACATGTGATCTGGTCTTCCCATGGGGTGTAATCATGCCTGAAAAATGCCATAGGGTCCTTCCTAGTACCAAGCCCAGAGAGGAGGGAACTAGAAGGCACTGGGTTTATAAAACCCCACCAACGCCAACCTCCTGTCCCTTACCTGCAACCTCAGGGGGCTGAGAAAGCAAAGCGCTGCACGCTCTGCACCCACTCCCCACCATTAGTGTGAGAGCGGGCATTCATTTGCCAGCCCAGCTGCAAGCACACTGCGGCTCAGGAGGCTGAAATGGTAAACTTTTAAGTCGCAGACCTTCAGAGACTTGCTCTCTGACATGCGGGATGGGGGGCCAAGGCTGGGAGTCTCTAAGGGTACAGCAAGGGCTGGGAGCCATATTCTGTAGCACCGAGTTCCCAATGCACACCTCTCCTCGCGAGGTACAGCTTCTGCCAGTTCAGTCATGTCATTAGCCCTGCTTGCCTGATGAGAGGGTGAGGGGAAGCAGCCCTGAGCAATTAAGCGTGTAGCCTAAGGTCACAGAAGAAGTCAACACAGGCCCTCCGACAGCACCAAGTCCTCCTGCCACACTTCAGGCAGCAAGTGGGCCATCTGCCCTGGGGCTCCTGCCTCAGTGCGCCTTCATCTAGCCTGGCTCAGCAGCCCGGGCAGGCTCGTCCTCGACTCCCACACACCTCAGCCAGCTCATCACTGCCCTGATCTAAGCCTCCCCTGCCACCCCAGCCTGGGGCCTATGGAAATCAGGAGACACCTGCCCAGGTAGATGATGTCTGTCACAAAGTGAGCCCAGAGAGGGAAAAGATTCAGTGTTCAGACTCCACTTGAGCTCTCAGACCATTAATCCGAGGCAGTGACAGGAATGGGAGTGAGAGCCATCAGCACAGGCTGGCCAGCATCACAGAAGTTGATTGCCAAGCAGATGGAGGCTATTGGACATCTCTGGCTTTGAAATGATCCCCAATCCCATCCCTATCCTTTTCCCCCTTTCTTTAGGGAGCTGCTCCTCTGCCATGTCAATCACAGGATTCTCATGGGATGCCAATCACCCCTGGTAGCAGCAAAGGGGTATGCCATCAGGTCTGGCCAGTCATTGCTCCCCATGGCCTTGGCTGCAGGAATTGGTCCAGGGATAGGCACAGGGATAGGCACGGCTGGCCAATCAGAGTTCTTCCCTGGGACTTTTGCTAGTCTAAATTTGTGTGTGTGTGTGTGTGTAGGGGATACAGGGAGGGGACAGATGTCAATCTTCCCTTTCACCTGGAGCAGGCCTTGCTGTAGGAGGTGCACACAGGGAGAAACATTCCTGGGCCCTTCATCCAGCAGGAGCTGAATTTCCCAGTTAGAGTGCTATAAATTCTCTTTAAATACACAAAGATAATTCAAACTGAGCTTTTGTTTCTTGTAACTAAAGAGCACTGATAAACATAGAGCCAACTCTCAGACATAAAACAAGCTGTTGAAATTGGCATTGAACCCAGGGCATGGGTATGAAGGGAATCAGGCCAGAAGGCCAGCAGGAAGCAGGCCTAGAAGAGAAGGATTCTGGGCTGCATCTGTTTCCATTACTTGGGTGATGGAATTTCACGGTCATTGAGGCTTTACCAAAAGTCAATTGCCTCAAAAGTGTCCTTTCCCACCATATGGAATAGAAGGCAAGAGCAAACAGGTCTAGCCAGGAGACAGCCAAGGAAGGGACAGGTGGAGTCAAGGAAAAAAAAATCAAAACTGTGCACATGAATGGAGGACCCCTTGTCTAATCTGCGGCCCAACAAAAGGAACTGGAACACACTACCCTCACTGCTCAATTAAACTACGTTCCCCGAGATCGGCAGTGAGGGCTTAACCACGAAATCCCACAGCGTGCTGTAGCTCTGCAGACCAGAGCGCTGTTCTGGGGCCTTCCTCCTTTCATGCTCCTCTCTCTGGTCCCAGGCTCATGTCTCTAGAGCAAATAATGGAGAGAAACTGCCTAGGAAGGAGGGTTTCTTTGGGCTCACAGTTTTGGCGGTTCATAGTCCAAGTCAGGCATCCCCATGAGTCTGCATCTGATGAGGGTAAAGGACAGGGGACCACACGCAGGGAAGGAACGCGGTGAGCCAGAGAGCAGAGAAAGGGAGCATGCTTGTCCTCCACACCCACATGGTCTCGCTTTATAAAACCACCCTGGTTTGATATTGATCCAATCCAATCACTTCCCAAGAGCCCCACCTTCAAACACTACAATTGTATTGTGTCCCCACCCTAATCCATTAATATAAGCCTTTGGGGACCAAGCCCTTAACCCATGGGCCTTTGGGGACATCCAAACTAAAATCCAAGCCATGGCACCACACTCCTCTGCCCACTCTTGCACCTCTTTGGGTAGCTCATTATTCTCCCAACACTGACGCTGTTCTAGATCATGTGCGAGGTACCCTTCCAGTGGGGACCACCTTCTCCCGGAACAGAACCTCTGGCCCCGATTCCTCTTGTGAACCCCGACTCACATTCCCAATTCAGAGACTCATCAACTGTTACTACACCCACACCTTTCTCTGCCCTTCTCAGTGCAGATAGCCAGTAACTCCCCCTGCTAGCTCGGTCTCTGATCGTTGGAGCAAACACAGACTCTCCTTCCCTTCCTCCTGCATAGCAGGTGGACTTGGTCTGTTCTTCCTTCTTATCAAGTATCACAAGCATTCTCCCCTTGTTCTTGTTTCTTATTGTTACTTCCCTAAGGCTTTTGTCACCTTGTACCTGGACTTTGGCAATAGCCTCTTCTCCACTGTATCCAAACATTTTATTCAACAAATGTAAGGTCCCTTTTATGTACTCAATTCTCTATAATCTTCCAACCCTCTGGTCCATTCTATAACCACAACCAAATTAATCTTTCTCAAATACTACTTCAATCACATCATTGTAGGGCTCTAAAGCCTTCAATGGCTCCCCACTGCCTACTGAGTAAAGCTCACACTCATCAGCCTGGTATTCAAAGTCTTTCATAATTTGTCCCCAACCTACCTTTCTAGATGTATCTCCTGCTCTAGTCTCTACGCAGACCTTCTACTCCAGCAAATCTGATCTATTTTCCATGAACAAACACTGCCATTTTCCACCTCTGAGTTTTTGCCTAGACTATTTCCTCTACATGAAAGTGCTCCTGGCTTATCTTGCGCCTGCGCCTGCTCTTACTCACGTATCTGAGCTCAGGTCAAAGACTGCCACCATCTTCTTCTCTCAACACACCTGCCAGAAGTGATTCCTATCACTTGACACTCTGGCCGTTCTTTGTTTTCGGCGTGTATATGATACATAGCAGAGGACACCTTTTACTGTGGATTGATGAGCCCATCATGACAGCTCTTATCTGAGACACGTGCATCAGAAATATAAGGGTGCCTGGTAAAAATCGACACTTTCTGCGGGTATCTGGGAGATTCTCAGGTGGACGCAGCCCTGAGAGCAGTGGCCCTACGACCGTGTAAGGTTCCCGAGGTCAGGGATCCCATCTTACAGCAACTCAAGCTCAAGCTCAAAAGAAGCCCCAAGATCATGGAATCCAAACTTGAACATCCCCTTCACATTGCCACGCAGTTAGAATTACTGACCCTTTCTAATTAGAAGGGAGTGGACACAAAGAATATACCTCAGTGTTTAGTCTAACAGTGCAATCGGGAACCTATCAGACTAGGACAACCTAGCCCGAGGCTCAAAGTAGACGTTTTCCTCTAGTCTTGGTACCATGAACAATCACAATTTTCATGAGCAATTTAAATTCATCTTTGTCTCCTGGATACTGAGTTTTGTAACTGATTTCATGTCTCCATTTTGTCGGCCATGGACAGCCTACAAAGAAACCAGGGCCACTGTTAGCAGTGACAGGCAGAGTGGACAGTGAGAGAGAGAGACAGAGAGAAAGGTCTTCCTTTTTCCATTGGTTCACCCTCCAATGGCTGGCAGCGGCGCACTACAGCGCGCTGATCTGAAGCCAGGAGCCAGGTGCTTCTCCTGGTCTCCCATGTGGGTGCAGGGCCCAAGCACTTGGGCCATCCTCCACTGCACTCCCGGGCCACAGCACTGGAAGAGGAGCAACCGGGACAGAATCCGGTACCCTGACTGGGACTAGAACCCGGGGTGCCGGCGCCGCAAGCAGAGGATTAGCTTAGTGAGCCACGGCACCGGCCGGACTCTGTGGTTTTTAACCTCACCCTTGGCTCCAGGGCCCCCTCCGCTTGTGCCTCTCCTTCTTCTTCCTCTTCTTTTTATTTTCCAGTGTGTTTGGCCATGCCATACTGTTGGCATCTTTGCAAATAATTTCAAATCCTTTGTGTAAGAGGCCAGGTTATAAGTAAACAGAATCAACTGGTGAACCTACGGCTGTGCACGTGTTTTCTGACCATTGTGTTTTCGTGCTGAGGAGAGAAATTAGTGTGGAAAATGAGTCCTCGGATCAGCAATTCTCAGGGAAAGAGGGCCAGAAAGAGCAGATGGAGTAAGTGAGGCTCCGAGGTCAGCATTGAAAAAAAAAAAAAAAAAAACTAGGACTTGCAGGGAAAACATGATCCAGAAAAGGAGGAGGATGTTTTAGAAAGGAAGAACTGAGAGTGGTTTTAGAGTGTGGCCATAAATGCAGAGAGCAAGAAAAACCTTTTAGAGGAGGAAGATGCTCTCAGGGAGCTAACCCCGGGGTCCTTATACCCACAGAAGGCAGCACCCAATGGCAGTTCGATGGCTTCAGCACAGAAGGACCCCAGACGGGTCCAGACATCTATGAGCAGGGACAAAATCATGGCCCAGAGAGACAGGTTCTTACCTGCCCAATGACCGAGAAAATAAAGGAATCCCGGGAGCCAGAATTAGAGGTTGAAAGCCAGAAAAATGACAAGAGGAGCCAGAAATATGGGCAGAAGTCGGCCCTATTTATGAAGTCGCCAACACGAATTCAATAACACAGGTGTGTGTACCCGTAATTCATCGAAGGCACATATCCTTGGTACACAGAGGCCCTTTGTAGGGTAGTGATAAATTGTGGGAAGTTGAAGCACCAGGGAGGAGACGGAGCTACAAGGAGCAAAGCTGATGCAGGAGAAACTCACAACCCGAGAGGGCTGGGCCCATGGCGACGTCCCCACTGACCCGGAGAAAGGCTGGACATGCTCAGACAACCGTCTCTGATCTCAGCGCGGGATCCAGGGTCCCAATCTATCATCAAACATAAGAAAGCAGAAAGCTGCTTATTGGATGTTCATTTATTCATTCAACACTTATTGAATATTTAATGATTTCTGAGCACCGGGCCAGGGAAGGAAAATACTCATATAAAGAATACCAACTCACTCCTCTTGCCCTTAACAAGCTCCAAACGCAGGGAGAAAATCAATCGGTGAGTACAGTACTGCAGGGTGCGCTGTGAGCCGTGCTGTAGCTGAGGCTGTGCAGAGTTCCACAGCGTACACAGGATCCCAGAGCCGGGAGTGGTTAACTTGCCCCTTGCAAGGGGGCAGAGGGCTGTATTGGACCAGAATCCTGAGGGATGCATAGGCATTCCGCAGACAGAGCAGAGGGCACAGCACGTGTAGAGGCCCTAAACGTGTGGGGTAAGTTGCTGGAACCCTGAGAAGTTTGGAGGGAGCAGAGCGGAGGTGTGGAAAGGGAGCAGCAGAGATGGGGCCAAGCGTTTGGGACTAGCCTGTGAAGACCCCTCCCCACGGGCCATCCTGACTTGCAAAGACTTTATCTGTTGCACAGAAGAGTAAGCTCAGACACAGTCAAGACAAGTGACCTTCGTAGTAACCAGTGGCCACCCCAGGGAACTTCCAGGGCCCTGATGCCTCCCAGGGGTCCACCCTCAATCAGCCATCAGAGGAGCAGGTTTTGGATGTGAGGGTGGAGAGGCTTAGAGAGTGCAGGCTGGCTGAAAGGTCAACATGCGGCCATAGCTCAGAGCCCTGGGGTGGCCCCCGCTGCCCTGCCTGGCCTGGCTGGCAGCCAGCTCGCACTAAAACCTTCCCATAGCTGAAAGGCCCAGTGTGCGCCTTCCATCCCAGGGCCCAGGCACTTCGCACAAGCGCCAAAGTGAATTCTCACGCCAGGGACAAATGAAAGGCCGTACTTCTGCCTTCAAATCAAGTTGTTATTGTTCAAATGCATTATTAATGATCAGGGCCGCAATCATTTATAACCCGGTCATCACAAAAGCAGCTGTTACCATTTACACACGGCGCTCTGTAAGTATGTTATTAAGGTAATATTTTACCATGCATGAGACTTGCTCAGGGGCTGCATGCCTGACGCGTGGCCGGAACGGATCCCCCACTCCCTTCTTAGGAGCAATCACTCCTTCCCTCTCCTTGCCGAGATGTCAAACGCCAGGGAAGGGAAGCGGGAAAGGGAGATGAAAACAAGGAGCCGTGGAAGATGGATGCGGAAACACAAGCTGTATTTTCCCCTATCCTTTTTTTCTCCCTTGCTTTTTTTTTTTTTCTTTTGAATGAAAAATAAAAATGCAGAAAACCTCAGGAGCCTCATAACTTCCCAACTTTTATTTAAAAATAAACCTGCTGCCGGGCCTGTCACCATGTCTATGCATAGAACACAAGCTCCAATCCCACTGCCCAATATTTATATACGAGAAGGTAAACGCTCTAAAGAGAAAAAATAAATCAGGTTAGATCCAACGAAAGAAGTAGGGAATCTGCCAGAGGGCGAGCGAGCGAGCGAGCAAGTGCATTTGGTAGCCAGCATGGTCCTCTGAGCTCCTCCGCAGCCCTCAGATCCCTGGGGACGCAGAGGAACACAGTCTGTGTGTGGCCCGCTGTTCCGGTGACCTGCAAGCTCCACAACTCCAGATAAGGAGACTGGCACATTACTGGTGCAAGGGAAAGACACAGAGTGCGCCTGCATCTTAGACTCTTTTCACCCATAGAAAGCAGGGAGGGCAAAACGAGGTTCTAGCTGCAGGGATCGGACTGCCATCCCCTTCCCCTGAGCCAGGCCAGCCTCCTGAGCTTTCCTTCGCCAATAGGCTGGTCCTGGAAGTCTGCATCAGGGAATTAGGAGCACTGAACAGAGACCCGCTGTGCACAGACTGCAGCCTCAAGGAGGGACCCAGGTGGCAGGCACATTGCAGAAGGCTCCATGACTGTAGGAGCCACATAGAGACCAAAAGTGCTAAGGTTTTCTCTTAACGACCAAGAAGGAAACCTCCACCCTACTTCTGGTTGGGAAAATAGGGGCATTACGGGAGGACCTGAGGATTTACCCTGAAAGCCAGAGAGTGTACAAAGAAAGAGTAGTTCAGGCTGGCACTGTGTCGTAGTGGGTAAAGTCACCGCCTGCAGCGCTGGCATCCTATATGGGTGCCGGTTCAAGTCCCAGCTGCTCCACTTCTGATCCAGCTCTCTGCTATGGCCTGGGAGGGCAGTGGAAGATGGCCCAAGTCCTTGGGTCCCTGCACACACGTGGGAGACCTGGAAGAGGCTTCTGGCTCCTGGCTTCAGATTGGTGCAGCTCCCAAATGGGGAGTGAACCAGCGGATGGAAGACCTCTCTCTCTCTCTCTTTCTCTCTCTGCCTTTCCTTCTCTCTCTGTGTAATTCTTTCAAATAAATAAATAAATCTTTAAAAAAAAAGATTACTCCTCTGATACGGGAGATCACAGGACACTGGTGTGAAGAAGCTGTGCACGTTGCTTGCTGCAGGTGAAGTTAGCAAAGGGGAAAGGAGGGGAACATCTTAGGGGTAGAACCATGTGCAAAAATCCTGAGGCAGGTGAGAGTGTGGCTTGAGGAATGGAGGGAAGGCCCTACACTGGTGCTCGGAAAGTGGGGGGAGATGAACAGAAGAGACCAAGGAATTAGCAGGGCCAACTCAGCTAGGCCTTTGAAGAGGATTCTGGTCCACACCCGAGGAGCAATGGGGAATGGATGCAGAATTTCAGGAAAGACGCTATGGCCCGCTTTGAAAACAGCCTTCGACAGTACGGGGAACAGACTGGGAGGGCCAGCCTGTGCAAGGTGACTTAGGAAGCTGTGCCCAGCAGAAGACGACGGCACTTGGGCCTCTGATGGTGGCAGCGAATGAAGGCCAGGGAAGGGAATCCAGACACGATGAGGGAGTAAAATCTTGAAGGGCCTGGCGATCAGGTGGAGAAGGGGAGAGCGAGAGGTGGAGTCTCCAGATATCTGGCTTGTGAGCACGGACATTCAGCCTTGCTAAAGGTAGGAGAAGGAAGAGAGAGAGGGCCAAGACCGAGGGTGAGAACAGTGAGTTCAGTTTTGATAACGTGGAGCTGGAGGCAGCTGCAAGACAGCAACGTGAGAACTGAGCTAGGCCCCTGGAAAGTCAGCTCTGCGGTGCACAGCAGAGCCTGGCTTGGGGCAAGTCAGGGAGCCACTGGCATCTGGATGACAATGGAGGCCAATGCCACGGAGATGGCCTCCCGGGGAGAGGACTGGGCCAAGAAGGGATGTGGATCTCTGTGTGCAGATGCCAGAGAGCAAAGAGAATGCCTGTGGAGAGGAGCTGGGGAGGAAGCTCCCAGGCACAAGGACAAATCCAGGAGAGCAACGCCTCATGGTGGACAGGGAGAAGACAGCGGGCAAGAAAGTTGGGTATCCCTGGGCAGTCAAGGGAAAGAGGAGGTGAATGTGCCCATCAGATCCGCCATTGCCAAGGCCACTGGGGATGCCAGCTGTCGCCCTCTCTGTTGGCCCAGCAAATGGCACACAGTCAGTGTTCGGGCACTGTTGAATTCTTTAAAGTCTATAAACCTACCCTTCTCCCATCCTATTGAGGAAGAAGAAAGGGAGATACAGATTAGCACCTTAATGGAAGGGCTTAAGATTAAACCCAGAGAATTCCCCACAAGGAAGGCCTCTGGGCAGCCCACACAGGCTGTTAAAGTCCATGACAGAGTCCTAGATAAAACAAGGATCAGGACGGATTCCTCCGCATCTGGGACAAGGCTGGCAGCAGCCCTTCCTGGAGGCAAGGGGCCCGTTTCCACCATCAGCCCAGACCCGCGCTGCTCTGTTCCTGGCTGTTCCTTCGCCACCCAGCAGGGACACGAGTTTCCCCGTGAAGACCAGGCCCTTCCTCTGCACAGGCCGGAGAGCCCAGGTTAACACGGACAGAGCCGTCCCACAGAAAGCACCCAGAGGACAAGCGCCGAAATACATGCCTGCAGGGCCAGCCGTGTGGCCAGGATGACAGTGTAGCGCCCGGCTCCGGGTCAGTAATGGGGAGGTATTAGTCATCTCTCCAGACCTCAGCTCCATTATTTTTGCCGGAAATGTGAGAACAGCTCTCACTAATAACGTGTAGAATCACTTCCAACTATTTGCCTTTCAAGTCAGCCTCCTCAGGTCGGGTGACATATCTCGTTTAACAGGGGGTGCCATTAGAGGGAAGATTTAACGTGCGGCTAAAAGCATTTGTAGCGGGAGCTGTGGGTGGGTTCCTTTTTAAGCTTCTGCGGCTGGTAACTTGCGTCTCTTCCCTCCGTGCTGTTGGGTTCTGTTATTGAAGCCTTTTTCTTTGCTGAAGGAGGTTGGCCATTAACTCTCCCCTGCCCAGAGCGTCCCCCTGGTACGGACGGGACAGACGGGAAGCAGGATTAGCGGCCTCGCCTGGACCCCTGGGGCTCAGCAGGCTGGCACGCCTGCCCCACGCGTGCCCATCTTCGTGGAAAGGCTCAGGTGACCAGCTGTCTCCTTGTGCCGGCGTCTCGCAGAAATACCCTGCAGCCTTGCAGACACAGCCATACACGTACCAGCCCATAGAATGCATCTGTCGACCAAGGATATGAGTCCTGCCTCTTCCCACATCTTGAGAGGGCAACAGCCACGCCAGGCACAGCAGGAAGAGATGGCTAAGTCTCTCTAAGAGGACTCTGTCACATCACAGCGACTTCTTTTTTTGACCGAAACTTGATTATTCCCCACCACCACCACCACCGAGGGCCCTTTAAGGCGCTGCTGGAGCTTCCTCAATCTTTGTCCTGGAGTAAGCTCCCCAGCTCTCCGAGTACCACTCTGAGTCTCAGATTCTTCAGCTGAAAGACCAAAGTAGCCACCTATCAAGTAAGAGGCTACGGTTAACAGCCTTGGCACAAAGGCTTCGCACATCGCAGGAGCTCAGGAAGCAAGTAGCAGTTACATCTTTTCTGGTTCTAAGTTGTAAGACAGAAACGCCCATCAAAGGGCCTAAATAAGCAGAGAACTTACTGGACTGTACAGTTGCAAATCCAGGCTTTGGGCACCTAGAAGGTGGCTCAGGACATGTCCCCAGGACCAAGTTTCCCTCTCGCCATCCTTTGGCCGGGCTTCCTTAGTCCTGGCTCTGTGTCACGTGTGACCTGGTGGCAGAGGCTGGGACAGGATCACATCCTCACATCTCAAGTTCAATAGAGGAAGGACTCCTCTTCCCCCTGCTCCCCACCCCCATCCCATCACTGACCTAAGACCTAAGCCCGCACGCGTGAGTGGGGTCACGTGGTCACCCCTGAACCAGTCACCACACCGTACAGCTTGAATGCGGTGATTACTCCCGAGTCTCAAATTCCAGGCAGAGGGTAGGATAGAGGGAGGGACTCCTGCCTCGTTCAGTGGTGTGTACTGAGAGGTGTGTGAACGACATTTGTCCAAAAGAAATGTCAAGAGCCATTAAAAAAAAAATTCAAGGAGGATGCTAGGTGTCTGAACCTAAGAATATCCAACTGCAAATAATTTCCCATCCTGCCCTCTGGGTAAGATAAAGGATTTGAGAATAAGGTGTAATAAAGATATACAACCAAGGGCAACTTCATGACGTCTCCAGCAAAGTACCCTGTTCCCCACAGGTTAGTAATATGTCACCTGCACCCAGGATAGCACCTTTGTTGTTCTGCCTACTATAGACTGACGTTACCATATGAGGCTCCAACACATCCACCACAATTGAGTGCCTCATGAGAAAAGACTGGGGCTTACCCACGTGGCACCAAGCACATAATGGAAACCTGAGTGCTTCCAGTCCCAGACCAGCCCCCTGTGTTTGACTGAATTCCGCTACTCACTTCTCTTTCCCTTTATCGCATTGTCTGCTTCAGACTAGACTGGTGGACACGAGCAGACTCAGCCAAGTCCAAGGTCAGCTGCTCCCTAGTGCTCCCCCTTCTGCTAGCACTTGCTTCTGCTACAGCTGCTCTCCTAGCGTATCTCAGGTTGAGTTCCCGGTTCCCCATCACAAAGGAAATCCCTGGGAACAGGCAGGACCTTACTTGTTCAGCTTTGTTGCCCTTGGTACCTCAGACAGTGCCTGGCTCAAAGAAAGCACCCCAGGACGTGGCTGTTCACTGCCTGGGATCTCACTCACTGTCCCCCTCGCGTGGGTTCTCAGAGAAGAGCCTCCTCTGTCAGAGCACACAGATGCGAGGGCGCTCAGCCCAGGTCAGCGGTCGGAGAGCTGCAGGGCTGAGTGCAAAACAGAAACAGAGAAGCAACTGCTGTTCCCTGTTCTCTCTCAAGTCAGCGCAGATACAGAGTGGGTACAGGCAGGTAGACTGAGCTGGGGCTGGGGGGAGAGCTTGATTCAGGGGTGGTTAGTTCCCACCGGGGAAAGGGAGGGTTTTCCGGTGGGAGCCGGCAGCAGAGACCGGCAAAGGCAGCTGGGCAACACAGCCACGGCTCTGGACAGTTAGACCATGTCCTCGGTGGCTCCAGGGCACCAGGAGGCACAGGCTTAGCTCCAGGCTGTGGGGATGGGGAAGGGCCAGAGGCGCAGCCAGTCCCTCAGCTGGGTGGGGCTGGAGCTCTGGGGTCCCACTCCAGTAATGGCCAGGGTAGGGCGTCCGCCACGCACAGCCCAGATCCCTGCACTGGGGCAGCCAGCTGAGGACAGTGATCTCCCTCCAGGTGATGGGAAAAGGCCTCTGTGACCGGCCATGTGCAGGACACTCCCTGGTGGAGTCCCAGATCCACAGCGGGTCTGGGCCCAGGGGCTACGCCGATGCCAGCCCTGTCTGCCTTCATGGTTCCCAACCTCATCCACAAACAGCGAGACCCGGAGACTCCTGGGGCTCCCTCTGCTTTGAAGAGAGCTCTGCAAACAAAACTCCGTTTTTAGGGGTTAATCCGCAGCCTCAAGAGGAGGCAGAGGGCCCCGGCTGAAGGGCAGAGCCAGCAGTGGGCTGAGACTAAAGGAAAGACATGAGGCTGCCGCCCGAGACCAGTTTGGCAGCAGCTCCAAAGAGCAGCCTTCAATCGGCCGGATTGTCTGCACCCTCAAAAGCGCTGGCTGCCTCCCACCAGCCCAGCTAATGGGGCCGAGCCGCCGGGGCCATGCCCTCTGTCTACAGGGCTGACGGTCTGCTGCTGGAAATCTCACTCCCCGCGCCCCTCACCCCCAACACCAGGGGTTCGGCCCAGCTGACCGCTCCCTTGCCTGTTTGCTGGGCACCTACTATGCGCACAGCACCTCCGTGTTCCTGGGCCGGCTGCTCCTCTCAGCGGCACACCCAGTCAGCCTGGGCTGGAGGGGATGCCCGCGAGTGGGGCGGCGGGCAGGTGGTGGTGGGCGGCTCTGCCCTGGCTCAGTCCGCACACCCCCAGGGCGGCCAGCGCGCGGCGTGGAGCTGACGGCCAAACCCTCGGGGACGGAACTGAACCTGAACCTGAACGGCTCTAGCCCGTCGGGCCCTGCCTTCGCCGCGGTTCGGAATTTCTACAAACCCAGAGCTCTCCGTTCACCCTTTGCCCGCTGAGACCCCCTAAATAAGATCCCCCCCCCACACACACACACGCAGCAAAAGTGCGCCAGGCCTGAGAGCCCCGAGAGGCGGTGTGGACCCGGGTCCCTGGGCTGGGAGGACCGGGGTGCGGGCGTGCAGGCTCCGCCCGCTACAGCAGCGTCTCCGCGGGCCTCTCGGACGAGAGAGAGGGGAGAAGCAGAGCGTGGGTGAGGCCAGAGCGCCGGGCCTCGGCCGCCGCTGCAGTCACGGCTCCGCCGCCCGGCTCATGCCCTGCAACCAGTCCCCCGGACCTGCAGCCAGGCGCTCGTTACCTTGGCTCAGGCCGGGCCGCGGGGCCTGGGGCCGCCTCCTGCCACCGAGGCCGCCCACCGGCTGCTGCCCGCCGTAATGAGCACTCGGCGGAGCGGCGGAGCGGCTGCCATCTCTCCAGGAGCCTTCACAGGAGGAGGGAGGGGTAAGAGAGCCTCCGCCCCGCCCGCAGCCCTCGCGCAGGTGCGCACCCACCCGGGCCTTGCTGTAGCCCTAGGCCTCCGGGATTCCACACCCCACCACCAGCCCCTGAACGGGACTCGGGAGCGACCTCGACCCTCCCCCTGGGGCCTGGGGCGCAAACGCAGCAAAGGCGGGAAGAGAGGAGAGGGAGGGGCACCCCTAGTGAAGCCCAGAGCCGGCAGAGCTGGAACCACAAGGACCTGGAAAACAGGTGGCCCAGAATGGAAGGCCCTGTCCCCACCTTCCACCTGCCCATCATAGGTACCCGGCCTGCTCACTTGAACCCCCAAGCCTCTGGTACCCCTGTGGCCAGCTCCTCCCCTGGGCTTTGGGGCCCCTGTGACTTCTGTTTCTTTTCAGGATCGACCTCAAGTTCAAAGCTCTCAGCGCTCAGCGCCCCCAGCAGGTGGAGATGCCGCTGAGCCAGGGGTGCTAGGCTCCCCTTTGGCAGAGAATGGACAGGTATTTTCTCAAGCTGGATCAGAGCACAACCTCTAAACCCATGAGCTGACTGCTCCAGCCAAAACCCACCCAGCTGACCCACCTGTCCACCAAAACTGTGCACTTCAAATCTGTTGCACACAGCGCCATGCGTGCCAGAGTCTGGCTTTGTTCTCCAGTAGTCTCAGATGCCAGCGCTGGAGTCCCGTGGCCCCCTGCGAAGGTAAGGTCATCGCAAGCGGTAGTTACTGCTTTGCTTGTTTTGATTCCCACAGAGCTGAGCATAGATTGATGTAGCACAAGTGCTCGATAAGTGCCCGTGGACTTGGCTAATGGATGGACAGACTTGCAGCAGGCACTGCCTCATCAGGACCGAAGGGTGGCCTTGCTCTCCTGTGTTCTCCCACGGGGACCTCGGTGTCCTCTGTCCTGGGGGTGTCTGGAAGGCAGCAGACTCCAACCGTCCCCTCCATGCCTTCTTGCCACCAGCCCCCTTGGATCTGCGGGTCCCTGCAGGTTTGAAGAGGCCGGGCCTCGTGGCTCTCACCAGCATCAATTTGCAGCTACCAGGATGCAACTTCACCCTATGCTGCGTTCATAAATTAAGCTCCTGGGATTAGATTCTGTGTTTTAGTAACACTCCTGAGGCATTGTATTTACACATTAATAATAAAAGAAAAGAGTGAGACAAGTTCTGACAACTTTCAATAACGTTCAGAAATAAAGTGCGAGGCGCGCAAGTGTCCAAAGTTAATTAAGACCGTTTGGTGCTGACGGGGGTGGGGGGTGGTGCCTGCCGTTCCTCGACAGGTGCTATTTCGGAACCCAATTTCCTTGTCTGTAATGTACCTAGTGCCTGCAGCAAGGGAGAAGCTGCAATAAACGGAACCAGCCGCGAGAGCCCGAACGTTCCCTTGTGTCATTGTACACTGCCACGCACACTGTGTGAGAGTTGGCAGACAGTCCCCAGGAAGAAAGAGCCCTTTGGCCGTGTACCGAGACTGGTCACGTCCCTCCTTATCAGTGGGGTTCCTGGGGAGGCGAAGGGGTGCCCAGCTGCCTGGGGATGCCCACAGCTCACCTTCCCACTAACGTCCACACATCACCCGGCTGGAACTCCATGCTGGAACTGGGAAAGGGAGCAGCAGCTCCAGACCCAAAGAAGACAGTCCCTGGTGGACTCCCAAGACGGGGATGGGCTGAAGCTGGGCTTTCCCGCCCCATAACTGCATCACGTAGGGCACACACACCTGTATTTTAAGCCTGCAGATCCTTATACATTTTTGCATTTTCATTTCCATTTTCGCTTCTCTCAATTTTAGGATAATTCTTTTCAAAATGCAAAGCCTTTCTCTGGGGAATTAGAAGAGGGGGAAGAACAAATTCTCTTTGTTTCTCTCTTGAACCCAAATGGGTCACTGGGTACAGGACGCGACAGGGCTCACAGGGAGGCACTCGGAAGGGACGGCGCAGTGCGGCAGATGCGGCCCCTCCGGAGCGCTGCTCTCAGAGCTCGTTTTCCCACGTCCCCCAGAGTGCTCTGGGTTTTGTTGTGTTTGTGTAAGGAATACACCAATGTCTTCCCGTGGGATTCCCCTTGGTTTTTATACCCGGAGTAAAGTGATGAAGTCGGCACCAGACTCCTCCACCACGTCCCCAGCTGCCTCAAATCCCAGCGCACCCCTCGGCCTTGGACTCACTCTCTACATCCGAAAGCGACAAACACCAGGGTACCTTGGAAGTGGGAGTTTGGAAGAAGGTTGAGGATCAGTGTTCCCACCACAGCCTGAGGGCTCCAGTCCGGTTACGATCGCCAGTGGCTGACCCTCCTTCCTGCTTTCCACATTGCACCTTTTGCCCTTGGCTCCCACGGAGGACTTCCAAGTAGCCAGGCAGACTCTGCCTCTCTCTCTCTCTCTCTCTCTCTCTCTCTCTCTCTCTCTCCTCTCCCTCTCTTTTAAGGCTATTATTTATTTTTGTTTTCTTTGAAAGGCAGAGAGACAGAGAGAAAGAGATCTTCCATCTGCTGGTTCACTGCCCTCCATGGCCACAATAGCTAGGGCTGTGCTGGGCCAAAGCCAGGAGTCGGGAACTGAATCCAGCTCTCCCACCTGGGTGGCAGGGACCCAAGTACCTGAGCCATCACCCGAGGCCTCCCAGGGAGGGCTTTAGTGGGAAGTTGGAATCTGAGGCCAAGCCAGGTGCAACTCGAACCCAAGTGTTCCCATATGGGAGGAAGCCATCCCAAGCCACGTCTTAGTAGCCACCTTGTGGAATGCTTGCCCCAGTCTCTCTTTTGAAGCATGGGAGACAAATGTGTTTCATGAGGAAAATAAGGACTGGGTCTAGCAGGTGCTTTCACTGCACCTCTTAACCCTCATAACCAGGAAGCAAGTTTTTAAAAAGAAAAAAAAAAAAGAAGAAGAAGAAAGAGCATTTGGGCCAAAGCCCTCGTGGTACCACTGACCTGGTTCCTCAATGTGACTGCATAGACGCCGACACTTTCCCCAGCCTTGTGTTTGTCACAGTCACTTACCTGTTTGCTGAGAAGCAAAGAAAGAGATCTGATCTTCCAGATGAAGGGGAGGTGGAAGCTAGCTGCTCTGTGCCTAACTTGCAGGAGTTCAGGAAGTGCAGGGCTGGAGTGTGAGGAGAGTCCCATCAGCTGGGCCAGATCAGCCGCCTGTCCTCCCTGGGGGCTGGCCTCAGGAGGAGACCTGACCAGAGAGGACTTGGCTTCTCTCTAGAACCAAGGTGGCCAAAATGATCACCTAGCTCTGCTGGAGTGAGCCCGACAGAGGCCGGGGAGGTAGGCCTGGGTATTAAGCCAGGTGAAGTGAAATGCTGTGACCAAGCTATGTACCTGTAAGCTGCCAGGTGGTTTAAATTGCACCTGGTCGTTGGTTCAGTCATTGTAAACAGCTCCTCATAAGTGTTAATAGCCTGTGATCCACCATGGAGAGGGGTTTCTGGACAGAACAGAGGCAGTGCCACAGGTCCAAGGTTGTTATTTAAAGAGATAAATGCAACACACACTGTCTTTTACTCTTGAGCCATGAACACACCTGTTTGCTGGGGACCAGGGAAGCTGACAGTGAGGACTGAGGGTGGAAGCTCCATGCACCACAGACCGACTTGAGACGTGGGCTGGGGAGCCCCGGGGTTTCATGGCCATCCTCCTCCAGTAGGGCTAGGCCCCCAGCCCTCAGAGGCTCACTCGGGCACCGGCAAAGCCATCCCTGCTACACCTGGCCCTCAGCGCTCCCTCACAAGGCCTGCAAGCTTTCCTAGGAGGAAATGAAATAGGGTTGAGCCCGCTGAGGTCCAGAATCCGGAAGTGAGAATGCACAGACCTTCTCATCATCTTCAGAATGAGACAGACTTCTGGCGCTTGACTCTTGGGTGTTACCTGGGCAGATTACTTAACCTCTCTGCAATGTGATGGCTGCTTTATCTGTAGAGTGTGGTTAATAGTGACTGAACTTACAGAGGGATCGTGAGGTCATTGTGATGATTACATTAGTGTGTTCCTAAAGATGCTTACAAGAGTGCCTAGCATCTGCACTGCTTTAATGGCGATAAGTTTACTTTAAGTCCTGCTTACTAATAAAGAGCTAGACTAATGGTTAAAATTCTACTCTTTGGCCTTGGCCTCTCTAGACTAGGCTACTTCAACTTTTTCTTTACCCCTGAGAAATGGATCCCAGCAGAGCCAAAAAAAGAATGCAAGTTCACACACAGACATACATGCATGTACACACACCCATACACAATGCACGTACACATACACAACACACACGTGTGTACACAGGCATGCATGTGCATCCATGGTGCACACATGTGTGTGCACATGCATCTGTGTGTGCACATACATTCATGCATGTACATACATGTCACTTTACTCATCTGTGCAGGATTGATCTAGCTACTAGAAAGCATCTGGCAGCAAAATTTATAGGTGTACATTCACAGAGCTCCTCTCCTTAATGCCATGAATCCACACCCACCTGTGGATACAGAAGACTTTCAACCTGCAGACTCAAGCCTGCCCAGTTCTACATCCGGTCCTGATCAAGCCCAGTCCTTTGTTTGGGTCCCAACCCCACCTACAATTAAGGGTCCACAGTTGGTTTACTTCCTTAAATTGAGTACCCAGTGGATCTAGAGCTAAATTTCAGGAGGCTTTTTTTTTAAGATTTTATTTATTTATTTGAGAGTAGAGTTACAGACAGTGAGAGGGAGAGACAGAGAGAAAGGTCTTCCGTCCACTGGTTCACTCCCCCAGTGGCCACAACGACCAGAGCTGCACTGATCCGAAGACAGGAGCCAGGATCTCCCACTCGGGTGCAGGGGCCCAAGGACTTGGGCCATCCTCTTCTGCTTTCCCAGGCCATAGCAGAGAGCTGGATCAGAAGTGGAGCAGCTGGGACTAGAACTGGCACCCATATGGGATGCCAGCACTGCAGGTGGAGGATCAACCTTCTGTGCCACAGTGCCAGGCCCCTCATGAGTTTTTAAGAGGCCCACCGAAATTAACCTTGCGCCCCGTATTCACCTTGTCTCTCCAGTGAGTATGGCTGGGTTCCCTCTAGTTCTAGGTTTGCCCCGTAGTCTTCCTCTGCACTGTCACCTACCCTGTATCCCTTCATTTTCTGGAACCTTCCAACTTCTCTATTCAATACCATTCCTTTTTCCAAATAACTCTACCTTTATCTTAACATCCAACCCACCCCTGGGGCCTGGCTAGGAACAGATCAGAAATGTCCCAAGTCCACCATCACCTGCATCAGGAGAAGCGGTGTCACCGCCAGCCTCGCTGTGGCTGTCAGCCTTGGTGGAGTCTCCCTGGGCTGAGCTGAGTCTGTCAGCTTTCTCTTGTTGGCTGAAATACTGATTAGGACCACAGGACACTGTCACTTGAGAGACAGCCTTAGCACTGGGGGGACTCCACAAGTACCCCTCCTGCCTGTAATTTGTTCACTTTTCTTGCCCTATTGATGCACAGATTAGGTCGTCACATGCCCAAGAGCCATCACCTTGGGGTTATGGCAACTAAAACCTAAGTGGTTTACATGCAACTTGTCATGAGTTCAGTGCCTGCTGGACACTTCCACCACTGAGATGCTTGCAAGACACACGAGACTCAGTCAACCAAGGCCAAACTCATGATCTTCTGCCCAAAACCACACCCCTCTCCACTGTGATGCCCTTCTAATCAGTTTTGCACATGGCAACCAGTGATCTTTTCAAAATGCAAACCTGCTCATCACACACATACACACTTAAAGCCCTTCGTTAGCTTCTTGTTGTCTTAGGATCAGGGTCCAAGTCCTTAGTTAGCATGGGTTCCCAGTGCTGAGGGTCTGGTCCTGGAGGGCCTTGCATCCCACGCCAGCCGCCAGGGTCATGTGGTGAGCCTGGGTCACTGGGGGCATTCTGGGTAGCAGTCTGTGAAGAGGTGCTTCCCCAGGGCAGCACAACTAGGAAAAGGTGCCCTTCCCCCCAAGCTGGGGCAGGGTCTCACCGGGGCTCTGGCCTGCCGAAGGCAGCAGGGCTGGATGTCAGCCCCTATTCACAGCTGTCCAGCATCCACAGTGTCCACAACACAGCCTGCACTTGGCCATGCCAATCACCTCCCTTCTTTAGGGCCTCTCAAAATGCACCACACTCCCCCTGCCCCTTGGCTTGTACGATTTGCTGTGCCTGGGACATGCTTCCCCTTTTGTACAGTGATCTCCCACTGCACCCTACGATCCCAGCCCAGGCCTCACGTTCTCAGCCTTCCTGTTCTCTCCTTGTTTCCAACCGGCTCCTTTGTGATACACCTCCCTGGATGATGCTCCTGTTTCTCCTAATACTGATGTGGTTTTGGAAGCCTACACTCACTGTCCACCTGTTTGACTCCCTCTGTGTACTGCACACAGACCCCATTAGAGCAGAGACCACGTCTTTTCTTCTGTCTCCCTATTATAGCCATAGAACTTAACACGGGGTCAGGCACATAGCAAGTGATCGTTAAATATTTATTGAGCACCTACTGCGTGCAGGCTACCATGTGGAAATGATGGTGTCTGGACTTTATAATTGGAACAACTTAAGTTTCCCAGAGGCGTGATTAACCATGTCAAAGAGGAAAATATTCTGTTCCACTTAATTATGCATTTTATTTAAAAATAGAAGTCTTTATTAAAACAACAAAGCATAAATATTAAAGGATGTATTTAAATAACTTGTGTAATTTTCTGCAAGCTTTAAAGGCGCATACACACTGAAATGCAATTCAATGCCTTTTTAAATCATTTTCCGCCCTTATCTCTAGTTTATCTAACCCTGTCTCTTCACTCAGGTTGCAGGAGCAGTATTTCATGCCGAGTCCCCTAATTCTGCCTCCAAACCTGCTAAGGCTTGTCCAAGGCTGCAGCACGTTTCTGGCCTCCCAGACTTTACATGAGGTTTCAGTGAAAGCCTTTGTAGTTGGCATGCATCTTTGCTCGGCTGTGGGAGACCTCCTACAGACCGAAAGGAAAAAGGGCCTTGTTGTGAGGGTAAACATTTTGGATATACACCCCCCCTTGCTCTTTGCCGCTCATCCTGCTACAACTGAAACAAGGCCGAACCTTCGGCGACCCAGCAGTGTGTTTCCATACATCACTTGCTTTCCCGGGAGCTGCCTTCGGAGCCAGCCCGTCATGGGGTGGAGAAATCCTTCTTGTGTAATCTGGCTTCCCTGTTGTCAGGATTTCTGATCGATAGCTTGATCTAGATGCCAGTTCGACACCTTCCTAACAAGCGCGCAGCTGGGCAGAACTTAATGTTGCAAACAACTCTGCTGAGCCTGGGGGAGTAATAAAAGAGCCGGGCGGGCGTGGTGTCCTAGGCGAGGTGTGGCCCGCTGCCAGGGGGAACCCAAGGGCTCATCCCACCCAGGTGGAACCGTTTCGGAGCTGAGACTTCTTGCAATCTATTCACATGGCTGTGTGTTTACAGTCGCTGAGAGGGAGGCCTACCCGGTGCTGAGCGCTGGAAAGTACGAAGTCCATCCATTCACGGAGCTGCAAAGAGGCCATTAATGCTAAGCTTCAGCAGTGGAACACAGAAAACGGCATTAAAGGATTTACTTTTCATGACCATAATTCACAGTTAATGTACATTTGATGTTTAATGTATGAACTGGAGGTGACTTCAAACTTGCCGGCCTTTTCTAAATAGTGTTTTAATCTACGTTTCAAAAAAGAGAGAAAGGGAGAGATTCATACACTCGGTCTGTCAGACAAGAGGGAGGGGAAAAGGGAGAGCTAGGTGTGCGAGTCCAATGGGGGAGCAGGCTTTTGTTCAGCCCTTTATTGAGGTTTTACCTCTAATCTCTCCCTTTTTGATGCAATTTAAGATTAAGGAAATGAAAGGCAAGGCTGACTGTGAATGGTTTTACAAACAGGACAGCCAAGGGGCCCTTAGAAGACAGTTTTGTAAGAGGCTTTGCCTTAGGTCTCTGGGTAGGACAGAAGTGGGAGGCGCAGGGCGCCTGTGTGCACGGGAGCGGGAGCGTGGCACCATGAGGGCCGCCTGTCTCCAGAGAAACTCATCGTCTGGGTCCCCAGAGGAGGCGGTGGTGGCCAGCACACAGCTCGCCAGGTGTCAGCCAGAGAGGAGATGCCTGGAACTGTGCGCGGGAGAGCGAGAGGCCCAGGGGAAAACAGCCTGGACCCAGGTCTACTGCGGGACCTCAGGGAAATCATCTCACCTCCCAAGACCAGGGCTCCTCACCCACACGCCAGGCTTCAGACTTCCAGCATGTTCCACGGAGGCTCCAAGACACAGCACAACCTCGGATGCCGTGGGAGTAATGCTAGGACCCCAGGGGACGGATGCTCGCCCTCTGCACCTCTCCAACAGCAGCTCCACTGTTTCTTACAAGAGGGTGCTATATAAGCGTTCTAGGAAATCTTAAATAAAGGAAAAGGAGGAGGGGGGATGCCAGCACTGTAGCACAGCGGGTTAAGCCATTGCCTACAACGCCGACATCCCAAATGAGAGCCCGTTCCAGTGCCAGCTGCTGCTGCTTCTGATCCAGCTCCCTGCTGAGTGCCTGGGAAAGCAACAGAAGATGGCCCAAGTGCTTAGGCCTCTGCCACACACATGGGAGACCCAGATGGAGTTCCTGGTTCCTGGCTTCAGCCTGGCCCAGCCCCCAGCTGTTGTGGCCATTTGGGGAATAAACCAGTAGATGGAAGATTCCCTCTTTCGCTCTCTAATTCTGCCTTTCCAATAAGTAATCATAAAAAAATAAAATAAAAAAAAATAAAAAACCTCTTGGAAAGGGAGACTTCCCACTTCAAGATAAACGCATTTAAAGGTAAGAGAGAAGCTAATTTCCAAGGTCCTTTCCAGCCAAAGTCTAGAAGAGTCGATATTTGGAAAAGTCAGTGGGTTGGACAACCTCAAGGAACTGACCCTCCACAATGGGCAGCTGCTATGGTTGGGCTATGGATTGAATGTGGTCCCCAAAGGGTCACGTGCAGGGGGTTTGGTGCCCAGTGTGGCAAAGTTGAGAGGTGGGTAGGGCCTCTCGGGATGGGGCCTCTCAGGGTAGGGCCTAGCAGGAGGTAGTTAGGTCTGGGTAATTAGTCTGGGTCACTGCCCGCGGAAGGGCTGAATGCTGGTATCAGGAAGTGAGTCAGCTCTCACGAGACTGAGCATGGCCCCTGAGTCTCTCTGACCCTCGATCTCACCTTGACCTCTTCTGCCATTGTATGGCATCTGCCATGAGGTTCTCGCCTGAGGCCAAACCAAGGGAAGCCGCCCCATCGTGGGCTCTCAACCCCAGAACGGGGAGCCCCATCGAGCTCCTGGCTTTCTAAAGTAGGCAGCCTCTGTTATTTTGTCACAGCATCAGAAAATGGACCAACACACCGAGAGAAAGAGTCGCCCCCGACACGCTGCAGAGGCCCCGTTGCTGGAGAGCGAGGTGGGACCCAGGATGCCTCCCCGGAGCTGAATTTCTCTGTTTCCAGGGGGAGATGATTTTTACCAGCAGTGCGAAGCTGCTTCAGGGCAGGTGCAGAGTTAGCAGATAATTGGGTTTTTCCAGGTGAGTACAGAGGAGGGAGCTAGGAAAGAGAAAAGAGAAGTGTGTTAGTAAGGGAATTACTTTATGGAGCTGGGATATGGGAAGAAAGGGAGCGAGAGTTTATTGGAGGAGGGAATGAAGGAAGAAAGTTTTTCCTCTTATTAATAAACTGTGAGTGATTGCTAAAATTCTCTTTAGCCCTAACCACTTCATGATTTTATGATTTTTTTTTTTAATTTGACAGGTAGAACTACAGACAGTGAGACGGAGAGACAGAGAGAAAGGTCTTCCTTCCAGTGGGTTACCCCCCAAATGGCCACTACGGCTGGCGTGCTGCGCCGATCCAAAGCCAGGAGCCAGGTGCTTCCTCCTGGTCTCCCATGCCGGTGCAGGGGCCTAAGCACTTGGGCCATCCTCTACTGCCCTCCTAGGTCACAGTAGAGAGCTGCACTGGAAGAGGAGCAGCCGGGACTAGAACCCAGCGCTTATGATTCTTTTCAATCCTTCCATGGCTGAACAATGGAGAATTCACTGCAGTAGGAAAGCCAGGTGCCCAGGTACATGAATTCCTGGTGCTTCCAAAAAGGCTGACAGATAAAACCCAGCAACAGACACCTGGGAGCAAGCATTCCTGGAGATATGTTTATTTGTTCTTTGTTTCATTTTTTTTTTTTAAAGATTTATTTATTGGGGCCGGCACTGTGGCGCAGCAGGTTAACACCCTGGCCTGAAGTGCCGGCATCCCATATGGGCGCCAGTTCTAGTCCTGGCTGCTCCACTTCCGATCCAGCTCTCTGCTATGGCCTGGGAAAGCAGTAGAAGATAGCCCAAATCCTTGGGTCCCTGCACCCATGTGGGAGACCCGGAAGAAGTTCCTGGCTCCTGGCTTCAGATCAGCGCAGCTCCAGCTGTTGCGGCCATCTGGGGAGTGAACCAGTGGAGGGAAGACCTCTCTCTCTCTCTCTCTCTCTCTCTCTGCCTCTCCTTCTCTCTCTGTGTAACTCTGTTCATTTGAAAGGCAGAGTTAGAGAGAGACGGACAGAGAGACAGCAAGCTTCTATCCTGTGGTTCACTTCCCAGATGGCCACCGACAGGACTGAGCCAGGTGGAAGCCAAGAGCCAGGAGCTTCTTCCAGGTCTCCCACGTGAGCGCAGAGGCCCAGGGACTTGGACCATCTTCTACTGCTTTCTCAGGTGCATTAGCAGAGAACTGGATCGGAAGTGGTGCAGCTGGGTCTCAAAACAGTGCCCATTTGGGATGCCAGTGTTGCAGGCAGTGGCTTAACCTGCTGCACCATTGCACCGGCCTTCTTGTTTCTTTATCCAACACATTTTTATTGTGTACTGTTCTAGCCACTGTGGACTAAGGGTCATTAAATGGACAAGTTCGGGGCTCTGCCCTAGGGGCTACTGAGAGAGTCAGAAGCTGCACAAGAGGATCCACCCCTATGTCCTGCCTGTGACAAAGGCAGCATCAGGAGCTCTCCAGGGGTGTCGCCCAGAGGTGTTCAGTCTGCAAGCCCAGGGCTTTCCCCCCTGAAAACTTGCCTGCCTCTGAGGTCACCATGAGAAGGTTCTGAGGGACTCCCAAATCAGTGTCACCTATGTCCTCGAACACAGACCCTGATGTCAGCTCAGCAGCTGTGTCCATCCAAGCAGAAAGAAGGCTCCAAAGGCTGATGTGGCACCCCTCCCCCCAGGAAGCTAGTACCAGCCCTGGGAAAGTGAGGCTTCTCTGTGAAGTCTCGTACCTCATTTTTCAGAAGGGGTTGTAATGTCTTCTACCAACCACGCTCCCCTCTCCCTTAAAAAAATAACCCCTTCCTTTAGATGGCGTTACTAACATTGTCTGGGAGAAGGAAGGAGACAGCAGTTCTACTCTGGCAGCCAAGCCAGACTGGGTGCTGCACGTGACTCTCCCATGCAGAGACCCGTAGAGCAAGATGTATCCAGAGAGTGGCTGCAGGGCTGCAACTCACCAGGGGCATGGGGACAACTGGCTGGCTCCAGCACAAGACGCCGGCTGTCCCCGAGCCTGCAGGACTGTCCCAAGGAAGAGGACACACCCAAATCAAGGCCCGGAGACAATAAAAGTCAAGGGGCAAAAGTTAGAAGAACAGATATTTTTATCCCCAAATTTTTTTTTAAAAGAAGAACTTTCTAGGAATTGCTGGCAATGGCGGAGAGGCTTCAGGAGATTAAGATGCAGCAATGAGGCCCAGTGTTGTGGCACAGCGAGGTAGGCCGCTGCTTTCTCCGCTGGTATCCAACTGGCTCACGTCTCAGCTACTCCACTTCCCACCAGCTTCTGGAGAAAGACCCTGCCACCCACGTGGGAGAGCCGCGCACGGAGTCCTGGGCTCCCGACTTCAGCCAGGCCCAGCCCTGGCTGCTGTGACCCTCTGGGGAGTGAACCAGTAGGTAGAAGCACTCTCTGTGTCGCTCCCTCTCTGAATCTCTGACTTTCAAATAAATGAATAAATAAATATCTTTAAAAAAAAAAAAATACTAGCAGTACGTTCTATATGGGAGAAGTAACCGTGGAGGCTCGGAGGCCACTTAGCAAAGATCTTTTTTTTTTTTTTTTAAAGGAACACAGAACAGAGGTGAAGAGCCAGGCTCCAGCCGGGGAAGGCACCACCCACACGTGATGGCGCTGCCTTCTCCGCGCCAAGTCAAACGCACCTGCCCTTCCCCCCGCCTTGCCAGTCCCTCTCATTCCTCTCTCCCAGATTGTCCCCTCCAAGTCTGCAGAGGCCCTTCCAGATCTAGAAGGAGAGGGACCTCTCTGGACCGACCCCAGAGCCTCGCTGGACACTGGGGCAGCAGGGCGCCAGCCTCTGCAGCGCGCGCTCCTCACCCACTCCCACGCTCCCCGCACAGGAGCTGCCATGTTTCTTAGGGGCACGCTGTGCCGCCCAGTCCGTTGCTCTCGGCATGCAAGGTGGGGAGGTTTGGTCTCCTACCCTCTCAGAGGTTTGGGTGGAAATCTCCTTCTCATTTCCTCCCCCAGGGTTGGTTTCCAGAAACCCCTTTCTACTCACCAGCACCCAAACCTGCCAGCCCAGGCGGTGACAACCTATGCTTCCAGCCTGTCTGAGATGGTTTCCACTCGTGTCGCTTCAACAGTAGCTCGCTCGAACGCTGTCGCACGCGGGACCTTTCCACGGTGAACTTTTCTAAAACGGCAGAAGGCGAAATGGATTCCATCCAGGAGAAGTAATCCTGACAACGCCAAATCTTTCGCGTGAGGACGATGGTAAACAGATGCCTCGCATCTCGACGCAGGAGAGGTCAGCTGGAGACGGCGTGGAGTAATTATTAAAGAACTTCCCCATTTGTTCAGGATCAGTAGCGACCTCATTACCTGGATCTGAGGAACAATGTCTCCGAGTCCTGGGCTCGGATCCAAAAAGGTCATTAATAACAGGAGAGTCCCCAAAATTGCAGGAACAGGAAAACAGCTCTAATTACGGAAGCCAAGTGTTCCGCCCAGCCCTTCTCGGCACAGTGTGCAGGGAAACCACGGTCTGCCTTTCTCAGGCCATCCACTTTGGCAGCCTCTCGGCCAACAGAGCCTTTTCCCTGGCCAATCTTGATGGAGCCCTGGAGGTCCCCGGATGAGGAGTTAAGCTTACTGGACGATGATGTCCCTTTTGTCATTGCTCGTGGCTCCAGGTCAGAGCCCAGGGGCCGCAGGCACAGCCCAGCTTTCCAGCCTCTAAGAAGAGCCAGGTTTAGCACTCGGTGTCTTCGTGACAAAGAATCACACGGGCCCCTGACCTGGATTCCCCAGGCCCCCATGCGTTAAGAAGCAGCCTACTCTGGGTTCGGACAGCCTTCTTCAACTGCCTTAAGTCTCCTCAGTCGACAGCTGTCTGCACTTCTCGCCAGGAGCCGCCCAGCTGGCTACCTATCAGACAGCCAAAACCACCACAAACTCCCCTGCCCCGTCATTTCCCCGCCTTCCCTCTTCCTTGCAGCTCCGGAAGCAGCAGGGTCTACTCCCAAAGAGTGAAGAGTTCCAGCTCTGCCAATCCCGAGCCCACGTAAACCCTGCCAGCTACTTCCCGCAGGGACTCAGGCTAAGCTCCAAGCCTCAGTTCCCCGTCTGTAGAATGGGGTGGTAACTTCCATCCAAAAACAGACTGTGCGTGAGAGGGGGTATCCTCAGGAATCACTCGGAGACAGCTGGCATCAATCATGACCCTGGGCAACCCGAGCCGCGCGGTGGCTATCGAGAAGGGTCGTTGTGAAGATGAAATGAAAAAACACAGAGTCTAGCAGAGTTGTACCAGCGTCTTTACCCTGCCTTCCCTAACTTATAGAATGGTGACGAGTGGCCAGCATGGACAAGGGGAGACTTGGATTTCCTTGACCCCTCCCCACTTCTGTAAGGCCCTTCTCCCTCCTCCCTCCTCACTACCTGGGGTAGCTCCCTACCAACGTGCAGCATCAAAGTGGAACTATTTGGGGGTCATGGACCATCCTGGGGAACCAGGCCAACGCCCCCCATGGGATGCTTGAAGGCTCATCACATGCACCCTCCCAGGGTTAGATTCCAGCGAACAGATCTGATGAGTCTAATTAAGCCCTGAGCATCCCATCTCCACTCTGCCCCGTGCTCCAGGAGCACCAGGCTGTATCCAGGGTGGCCCCCAAATGTGCCTGGTAATTAACACAGTTTCTGCCCTGGCTGATTGCTCCCGCCATTACTCTCTCCCATTACTGGAGAAGCAAACAATAAATAATTTAATAACCCAGGTTGAGTAGAATCTGGTTCCCAAACAAAGTGTTTTAATTCTCCAGCGTGCCAGCTTTCAGCATTACTGTAATTCCATTTTCCTTCACTTGACTGGGCCTTCTGCTGCTTTTTAGACTTCTCGTATTTCTCCCCAAGTTCTCCCCACGGGGCCCTGACAGCTGCATTACAGCAGGGCCGGGCAGCCAACATGACATCACTCAGCACTGAAGTCAGCAGCGGCGGCCGCGCGGCCGCACCGACTCATTAGCCTCACATCTGCCCTCCGTCTTGATGACCACGCAATCTGTCCATGCGGCTGCAGGCAGCGCCGCTGCCCAGGGCCCTGGGGCCCCCTCGCTTCCCCTCTGCCCTTCTTGTTCTCTTGTCTACCTGCCTCTGATCTCCAGTCTCCAGCAGCCCAGCTGTGCAAGACGAACTGGACATGGGGGTGAGGCCGAATGCTCAAGGGGGTGCCGGGGAATAGCCCCTAGCCCTTTGCCCCCCACACTCTCCGTGCCGGCTCTGAAAGAAAGCTCTCCCTGACTCTGGGAGACCCCTAAACCCCAAGGAGATCAGTGTTGCTGCCTTTCCAGTGAGAGCCAGAACCATAACAAGTTCCACCCGTGCCAAGAAAAATCTCCCTGCCTGGTGCCTCGCACTCCTGCCGGCACCTGCACTCCCAGAATGTGCTGATGTGAGAGCCTGGTGCCCTTGCCCGAAGGCAGGGGCCGGGGAGCCGCAGCTGCGGGGGAGGAGCAGGGGTCCGGGGAAACGCACGGATGGATGGAGCTCTCTCGTTTAAATAAAGAGCAGGGAAGCATTGTGCTCCATTGATTACGATTTTTTTTTCTGAATGTTGTGACATTTGCAGGAAGGCTAATTTATTCAAGCATGGAAATCTTTAAAAACTTAATTAAGTTATTTCTGTGATTTTCCATGCCTTATTGTTTCGAGTTCACATTTACTTTCATCCTTGTTAATAAAAAATAAAAAAGTGGGGAGGGGGGCGGAGATGGAAGAAAGAGAGGGAAGTGATCTCACAAACCCTCCCAGACTGTTTCCATGTGCTCCGTTCTCTCACACAGGACCCGGGGCAAAGGGCAGGCAGGTCTGTGTCCCCCCTGGTCAGAGCCCAGGCCAGAGCTCCACCTCCACTGAGATGGGTGAGGGTCAACACAAACCACCACCTGTTCTCCAGGCACTGCGCACCTGTGGGCACTTAGGTGAATGTCAACTGGGGTGTGATTTTCTATAAAATACTGCTGATGACAATAACATTTCATGGCTCCCCTCCAAAGCAAGCTTGGTACTGTAGGTGGTAGGACATTTGGGGATGGCATGACAGAGGAAAGATGAGAACCGGGAGAACCAGACCCTGTTCCCGAGGTCAGTTCACAGAGCCTCCCCGGGCGGCTCTGCTTGGTCCTCATCAAAGATCCCCAGAAGTTGTGCTCAGTCTTTTCTGTTGAAGATAGGGGTGCCAAGGCTGCCCACGGGCCTTCCCTCGGTCACAGAGTGGCTGATGGCCCTGCCTGAACCACTGGAGGCCGTGGGTGACTGAGAGGAGGGCTGGGGTGGTCAGAGCCAACAGAGGTGAGGAGCAAAGCCTATGCAGGCAGGAGGAGTACCCAGGAGCTCTTCTGCAGGGAGTGTCTACGAATACAAATGATGGGATCATGCGGTTCACTCCGTTCCCACCTAGGCTAAGTGCCTTGGAGGGTAGACAGGAGGGCGAGTGGGAAGGAAGGAGGCACTGGGATTTCATGTTAGGACAAGGTCCGATTGGGTTGGCTGCTGATACAGGAAGGCAGAGAAGGTGGGGATAAAATTGCAGGGAGCAGGCCCATTGGGTGTCCAGGTTGCACTGGTCACCTTCCTCCCTGGGTTTCCTGGTTGGAACCTTCCAACAGGTGACTCCAACTCAGAGTAAATGGGAACCGGAACTCTCGACTGAGGGTCTCTGGCATTGCCTTTCTTGGTTGTTTAGCCCTAAGCTCAACACAGTCTCTCCAAAGAAATGTGTCCCACAGGTCTCTGGAGTCCTAGCCCTTGATTAAGAGGGAAACACTCCTATTGAAATCAAGGTACTTTGCATCCTGCAGCATCGCCCAGAGAGACCCTCTGCTTTTTCCAACACATCAGACTGGCCTGCAGGGACCAGCGCCCAGGCCATCTGTATTCTGGTGACTTGTGCACATATTATTTTTATGTCATTAGTCTCTGCCTATACTGTGAGTCAAGGACTTTAATAGGAGAAATTTGTGGCTTGTCTCCTCCAATCAACACCATAATTCATGGTTGTGTTGAGTGTGCTACACTAATGGATATTGCTTTCAACTGGATGTTGGGCTCTTTTAATCCCCCTCAAATTCATTAGCCAGTTCCTCCTGGTCTATTAACAGGAGCAGCAGCCATTTCCCTCCACCCAGGCTGCCTGCTAACACAGTGGGTCTCTGAGTGAGGCCCTTAAGAGGCCTCCAGGTGGTCTGCCTGCTGATCCCAAATGGAAAGTTCCATGCAAGTGCCTTTTCTGAAAAGACCATCTCCAGAGTGGATCTGAATCTGCCTGAAAAAGGCCCAAAATGAGCGTTTTCAAAACCATAACCCTAGTGATGGCTGTTCACACAGGCGGGAGTGTCCCAGGACCGTGATAAAGGGTTGTGGTGAGACACCTGTAGCCTGCGTCCTTTGGCTGTGAGGCCTGGGGTATTGGAGGAGCCCCATCTGTGCGGATTATCTGGACATCAGCCTTCAATAAGACAGCCAAAATATCAGGGTTCAGAGAAAAATGGCTCCAGCTGTCAATCATTCCATCCATCTCTTTCTAACATCAAGAGTGGACAACTATGGAAAACCACTTTTTAAAAAATCTTGATGGATACAGGAGAGACACTCATCAGCTGGTTACAGAGAAGCAGAGGGCTGGGAGGCTGAGGTCCTCTGGGCCTCCTGCCTCCCTTGAGGAGCCTTATATTCCTTCAACGCTAACACAAAGCCTGCACTGTGTGCTTAACAGCACGTCGCTCCATCCCTGCCTCTGGAGAACTTGCCATCCAGGGGAGGGGGCTCAGAGCCTTGGGAAGGGAAGAGGGAAAAGGCAGGCGTCCTCCCACCAAGCACCTTGGCCATGGTCTGGATTTCTGCCATGACCACGAAGAAGGGGGAGGGGAGATGACTCGTCCACACCCACTGGAGCCCCGGTTCTCAGTAGCGCCTGCTCTGCTGCTGTCTCTCAAGCTCACCTACAGTGCGTGGAAACTCCAAGGTACAGAGAGGCCGCGGAGAGCTCCAGCATGGTCACGATCCATCCATGGGCCCCTGCCGGCGGCTTTGTGGCCAGGTTGGGCCTTCAGCCTGCTCTCCCTGTGTGCCTCACCTCGATCCAGCGCTGATGGACGGCCGCGCCTCTCGTTCCCAGCCCTCCGTGGAGGGACTGCCCCGTCTCCCGGGTCTTTCCTGCTGGTCTCCCCTGGAGAAATGGTTTCCTCTGGGCTTTTTCTGCTTCACCTGGACCGTAGACCCTCTCGCCCTCACCTCCTCTTTATCCTCATTCCTCTACCCTGGTGGTTCTCCCACCTTAGCGCGCATCTGTGAAAACACAGCTTTGGGGCCAGGCCGCAGGGGTCCTGTTCGGCGTTTCGGGGCATCTGGGGTAGGACCTGAGAACGCACATTCTGACGAGTTCCTCAGTTGGCCGGACGTTTCTCTCCCTATCCTCTGATTGCACTGCCGCCTGGGCTCCAGCCTCATGGCCCCCAGCCGTCCCCTACCCCTGCGTGTGGCTCCTTGCCTCGTGCCTCCCTCTGACTGCCTGTGTTCACCCAGGCCCCCTCCCCACCATCCATCTCTGCCTGCCAGCCTCTCCCACACAGGCTTCCTCTGGCATCCGTCCATCGTCCCCATCCATCTAGCTGTGCAGATATTTGCATTTCTAAAGCCCAGTGTGTTTTTATGACGCCTCCTACTTCAGCCAAACAAGGATTTTCCTCTCAAATCTACTCAGTTAGGCTACGGTGCGGGGAGGGAGGACGCTGTGCCCATTTGGAGCAGCCCTTCTTGAGGCTGTGTATCCATCCAGAACAAAGAGTGATTCGGGTAGGGAACAGACAGCAGCGAACCAGTGTCGTGCCTTTGGCCACCCGTCCCTCTTGGGGACAGGCTAGGGAACAAGCAGGCTGCTTGGCTGGGTCCTATTGATCCTTTTTAGTCATGTTGAGCTGACTTGAAAACCCCTCCCAAAGACCTTGTCTTGGGTGTTTATTTGCAATAGTCAGGGACCAAAATACAAACAGAGATATCTAGATTTAGATAGCGATACATAGATATATGGGTAGCAATGGCTATAGATGATATATAGGTATGGCTATGGATAAAGAGGGTAAAGAGGTAGGTATCGTCCTAGAGCCCTGACCTGGGCTTGGATTGCCGGCTTTGAATCCTAGCCCTGCCCCTGAGCAGAGAGTTAAGGTTGGCAACCTCACACCCCTGGAGACTTCAATGCCACCATCATGCACATTGGGTGAGACAGCCCAGAGCAAGGTCCAGAGAATTCATGGAATGACACAGCTGCCACTCAAGCCTACGGCGCACATATGCAATGGCTCAAGAAATGCTCTGGGTACAGGGAACACACAAAACCATGAGTGGGTCATCTTCTACCCATGGACTGAGATCACACCAGAGAACCATGGGGTTTCTCACACAAAAGCCATTCCCCATTGGATCCTGAGCAGTCGACTCCCCAGCACTTAAGGTAAAAGCTTTGTGCTTTGGGTTTTGTCCTGTTTTGTTTTTTTAACTAAAAAAAAAAAATCCTATTCTTGTCTGTCCAGTGTTTTTCCAGCAAAACAGCAAGTCAGCACTAAGATTCTCCTTGGTCAGCAAAAGGCTTTTGCAGTGGGGGAATTTTGGGGCGTTTGAGGAGGCCCTAATGAGAAGGGAAGTTGGGGGTTGGTAGGGCACTGGACAACTTCCCAGGTCTCCCAGAGATTCCTTAGGAGAGGTGCCTCATCTTCCCTTCAGCATCCTTTCTGCTCTCAGCCACCCCCAGAATTCTGGCACACAAGCCACGGGTCTCAGGAGAAGTCAGAATAGGACAAGCATCCCTTCCAGCCACAGCCTAGAGCCTGAGGACCAGAACGATGCTTCCTCCTCACGGACACGAGGGCCAGGACTTCTGTGCCCATGGCTTCTACAGCCAGGAAAGCACAGGGGACAGCAGCAGCCACCCACCCCTCACCAAGGCGCTCTCCTGGAATGGCCTGCTGAGCAGACACAGGGAGGTTCATTGGCCATTTTCACCCTGGGCAGGCCCCTGTCTTGCCTCTGCCCTGTCCCCACCGGCAGAGCAGTGCATGTCGGGCAAGACAAGGAAGGCTGCTGTGTCCCAGCAGCCAGGCAGCCAGTCTTCAGAGTGGATTGCAAGTGTCGCCTCCCTCCCTCTCCTCTAGGAATGTGGAATCGGGTCCTACCCAGGCATAGCCAAGGAAAGAACACAGGCAGTGGACCAGATAGGCCTGATTTGAGCTCAAAGTGCTCCCATTCTGAAGAGTTTGGTAAGTTCCACAGTCTTACTGTGCATCAGTTTTCTCATCTGGGATATGGGGATAACAATCCCTCCTTGTCAGAATTGTTCTGGGGAGTAATGGTGTTGCATAAAACTACTTAGTGCAAGGGTGCTGGGCACATAGTAGGCACCCAATACTCTATGGGGTCTGCCCACCACATTGTGCCTCTTGTGGTTATTTAGAAGAGGGTCCAATGGTGATGCATTCCTCTGATGGTGGGGTGAGGGAGAAGTTCAAATTCAGCACCAAAGCACCATCGGCTCAAACAGGCCCACGTGTGCTGGAGGTGAGTCCCAGGTTGCCTATGGAGGCGACGCCGCTGCTGCTTATCACTGACTGCATTTGTATTCCTTCCCTGCCAGCCGGCCTGTGCATATGGAATACATTTTCTCTGGGTGTCTCACCATTAATGTTTTCATTTCTGCTTAGTGTCAGGGGCTTTGCACATCACTGGCCTTCCAGAGCACTAAGCCCGCCTTTGTGCAGGCTCACTTTGTCTGCTCATTTTCTGATCAGCCAGGAAGGATGCCTGGGCAAAAGCTGTGGCAGGAGGGGGTCTCTCCTGGCAGCTCATGCACCCCGAGTTCTGGAGCAGGAGGAATCAAGCACCACTCATGCACGAATCCCCCTCTCCCAGGACCCCAGGACCCCAGGAGTGGCTGCCCACGCATCACATTCACACTTCTTTCCTTCCCAGGTTTTCTTTTTTCCTTTTTTTTTTAAGATTTATTTATTTATTTGAGAGCAGAGTAATAGAGAGAGATGCAGAAAGAGAGAGAGATAGAGATAGAGAGAGATCTTCCATCCATGGTTCACTCCCCAGGTGGCCACAACGACTGGGGCTGGGCCAGGCCAAAGCCAGGAGCCACAAATTTCTTCTGGATCTCCTATGTGGGTGCTGAGCCATCTTCCACTGCTTTTCTAGGCACACTAGCAGGGAGCTGGACTGGAAGAGGAGCAGCCAGAACAGGAACTGGTGCCCCTATGTGATGCCGGCGCGGCAGGTGAAGGCTTGCTCCACTAGACCCTGTGCCATCCCCACCCCCTGCCAGGTTTTCTAACTCTTCCTATTTGAGGATCTGATTTCTCCCAAAGAACACAAAGAAGGTAGGTGCCTATGCTATCAGAAGGCTGAGCGTGACCCTGGAAAAATGGCCTTCCATTGAAAAGGACAGAACTCATGGTGCTGGCAAAGTTGTAGTGAGACAGGCACTGTCCTGGCCACTGGTTAATGCAAGTGTAAATTGCTGTAATATTGCAGATGGGAAGGGGACGCAATTAGCTGGGAAGTAGCAAGGGCCCTGGAAACTGGGATGCGGTGTCTAGGAAAGAGCGCTGAGGAGATGATGGGAAACACGGTCAGAGATGACTGTGATACAATGATGCTCATTGCAGTCCTGTTTACAGTGGTGCAGATTTACAAATGATCCAAATACCGGGCAGCAGGGAACTGACCATCTAAAGGCATACACATCCGCGGAATGGGTGCTGGGAAACTGTTTTTTTAAGATATTGTAGGATAATATGGAATGGATGAGAATAGGCTCATGACATACACGTAAGTGAAAAAAGACTATAAAAGGAAAACATAATCTAATTCTAATTTTATCTTATAGTATATACATGCATAGACAAACATTGGAGGGAACGTCCCTGAGATAGTGAGTGATTAGCTTGCACGATATGATTGCGCATGTTAGCACGATACCCTTTCTTCTGGATGTTTTATAGATAACAAATACAACATCAGAAAAGAATGACAACCATGTCACCAACAGGGACTTTCCTCCCCCGGGGTTCCTGACCACAGTGGATAAGGTCGAGTTGTCACCTCTGACCTCCTCGGGCGTTTGCCGTGGCGCTGCTCTCCTGGTTCTGATTAGCCTGGTCCACTCCCTGTCGACATATGGCCACACCTGACCAAGCCTCGTCATCCAAATGGCCAGAGACGGGCTGGCCTTGACCTCCTGCAGCCCTGCACATCTGGGGGCCTTTTCTAACCCTCCCAGTTAGCAGGCTGCACTCCTGTCTGTCAGGTCACCGCAGATTGATTCATCTCACTTCACTGTGGTTGACAATTTGCAGTGCTTGACCCCTACATCCTCCCCTGGTGCTGGCGCCATGCTTCTGCAATGCCAGCAGACCAACGGCGGCCAGCAGCGCGGCGGCTGCAAGCCTCGTGTCCCTGTGACCTGCCCAGCAGGCTCCGTGCTCTCTCACTTCCTTCCCAGCATCCACACACACAAGGCGGCTGCTCGCGAAAAGGAGGGGTAGGCCTGAGCCTGGGATAGTGGGAATTCAAGTCTGCACAGCCAAGGACTGTAGCTCTGCTCTCTGGTCAGGCCAACTGCAGGGCCCTCACCTTGGGAGTTTATGTGTTTTCTTCCATGCAGAGCAGGGAGCTCAGAATGCCCACCTTGGGTGACCGTGCTGGGTGAACGGAACACGCTGAAGGTCTGGGCATCTGGTGACAGTGCGTGTGCAGAGGGAGCCTTTTTACCACCAATGCCAGCAGAAGACGCCCCTGTGGGTAGGAGCAGCTATCTGTCCAACCTCTGAAAACCCAAGTGTTTTATCTACTTGACTTTTGAGGTCTTTGGCCACCTGCTCGCCACAACTTTATCAACCCCATTTCTCATTCTCAGCATGAATGCCACTCTCTACTCACATCCAAGGACATCTTTTCCAGTTGGTTCTTGCCCCTTCCCCTTGCAACATAATCACAAGAGCAACTAGCCCCAGAGGGAGGAAACCTAAATTCTCCCATTTGGGAGCTTAAAACCTCACGGGCCACACACTAACCTTGCTCAGCTTCAGTTTCCGGATCTGAAAGATGACACGGGGCTGGGACTAACGCTACAGCCCTCTCTCCAGCTCCCACCGGCTACAGCTGCTGCTCATGGCCTCTGCTGGGCGAGCCCACCCCTAGCTTGGTGGACCGCAGCGCTCACTGCAGACACTGTCACAGGACAGGATTTGTCAGACTCGCTCTGCATTTTCCTTTGGCAGCAGGCTCGCGGTTTGTCTGTCTTGTCCTGTGCAGGTACAAAATACCTTGGGAACAATGGCTGTGCTTCTTCACACCCTCCGTAGACCGTGTTCAGAACAGAGGAAACAGCCAGGGAAGGTTGTTAGTTCTCTGACTAATGCCTACCCCTCGGGCAGACTGGAAAAGGGACTCATTTAAATTTGGTTTCCCTGCCAGAATTGTCAGGCCTCAGTGGCCTTGGGAAATCACCAAGGAGGAAAATCACCATTTATCCTAAAAACCCTGCAATCTGCAAGAGCTGCCATGGTTTCCGGGCTCTGGCCAGCCCTCACAGGGCAGCAGGGACTGCTCTGGTCATGGTCACCCCTGGGCAAGAGTGGGCCCCTGTTCCCTGCCTGCCAGGCTAGCTGGGGACGTGTGGACTCCATGAAACCAGAACTTGTATTGCCTACTTCAGGCAAGCTAGCGAGGAGCTGACCTGGAGGTGAGGGGCAGGTGGGAGACGCATTCCACTCTGAGAGATGCACCTGTCTCTGCTGTGTGTGTCCTGAAGAAGTCACTAGACATCTCAGGGTCCCGTTCTCCACTTCTGTAGAACAGGAATTGCAACACTTCACATTGCAGCGTTCCTCTGACTAAGTGTTTAAGCCTGCCTTTAAGCTAAAAGAGAATTTTCTAAATATCTGGCCCCAAATTGCCCGTATTTACCCTCTATAAACACTAGCTACTGGGAACAAGTGTTTAGCCTAGTGGTTCAAACACCTGTGTCCTACAACCAAGTACCTGAGTTCAATCCCCACCTCTGATCAACTTCCTACTAATGCAGACCATGGAGGCAGTGGTGATGGCTCAAGTCACTGGGTTCCTACCACCCATATGGGAGACCTGGGTTGAGCTCCTAGCTCTAGGAACTGGTGGGTTTCAGTCTGGCCACCAAAGGCAGGCATTTGGTGAGTGAACCAGCTGATGGGAGTGCTCTCATTCTCTCTCTCTCTCTGCCTCAAATTAAAGATAATAAATACAAACAAGAGAGAGCTTATTTACACAAAGATATTATCAGGTCAGTATCCAGTAACAAAGGAGAAGCATTTTGTATGATACAGAGTTGGAACTCACAATATTTGTTCCATGTCAAACAATGGTGTGTGAGTAGCAGTGGGTGGTGGGAACAGAAATGGTCATACTTAGCTATGTGTGAGTTAGATTTTAGAGGAGCTTCCTGGAAAAACTCCCCCTACATCTTTCTATGGGAGAAGCACATTTGCAATCCATAATAACTAACTTACACGCAGACCTTTGGAGCTGTGCCCACGTGTGAGAAGGGTTCTCCCTCTGTTAAATCACCTGCAGATGCGCCGTGCAGTGCTAGCTTGGCGGGCTAATGACACACCTGTAGATCCCAGCACGTCTGTGCTGTCAGAAACACAGGTGTGGTCTCCCACCCTCCCTGCAGAGGAAGGAAGGGGTGGAAAGGAATGTGAGCACAGTTGCTTCCCGGCCCTCTTATCCTGTGCCAGGTGAGCTCTCTGCACGCAAGCTGCAGGGCCTGGGAGCTCTTTTCTGGGGAAGGAACCTTTATAATCAAAGATGGATACGTTTGAACAGTCCCAGGTGAATGCTAATCCCAGAAGAGACACTGGTTCCTTGGCCGAAAACTGAGAAGCAGAACCCACATCCTAAAGGAAGGCTGGAGGAGGCTAGGGAAGGGTCCAGGGAACCCAGACCAGCAGTGGTTTGCTCCATGACTGGAGAGAGAGCCAAGGGTCACATTTCTTCCAAGTAGTGAGCAGCCTCTCAATTCACTCCACTCCAAAGAAAGAGGCCGGACAGCCATCAGCCCACCTGGCCGCTCTCTCCTTGAGGGGGAAGATACGGCTCGCCTCACTGACCATTCTGAGCTGAATTAAGCCCCCTGCCCCAATTCCTGTGTTGAAACCCTGATCCCCAGAACCTCGGCGCGAGACTGTGTCGGGAGACAAGGTCCTCACAGAAGCAATTAAGGTAAGCTGAGGTCGTTAGGGCGGGCCCTGAGCCCACTGGAATCACTTATGGCTCCTGGAGATGAGGACACAGGCAGGAACACACGGGGAGGCCACGTGAGGACTCCGCACAGGCCAAGGAGGGAGCCGTTGGGAGACACAACCCTGACGACATTTCCACCTCGCATCCAGCCACCAGAACTGGGAGAAAATAAATTTGGGCTGCTTCAGCTGCCCTGTCTGTGGTCCTTTGCTATGATAGCTCTGGAAAACTCACGCCCTGAAGAAGACGACCAGGGGGGAATGGGACAGCAAACACGAGGCAGCCCCTAGGAGTCAGGTCTCCCAGCAGACACCAGCCAGCCTGGATGGTCGCGGTCAGAGCCCTTCTGGTCCTGAAACATCAGCTGGGCTGCATTATCACCCAGTAGCACTGCTCTTGGGAGCCCTCTCCGCACACACAGGGAGTCACGTACAAGCTAGAGGAATGCGGAAGAGAAGGGGAAATAAGATGGCGCCAAATAAACCCTGGCCATGGCTTCGTTGTCTAACTTTCCATCCGCTGCATGGTCCCAACAGCGCAGAGCACTTTGTGTTGGAATTGTCTCCATTCAACCCCCCATTGCCCTCTCGGCTCAGCACACCAGGTACATGAGTTCTGGTGTGCAATGCTGTGAGAGGACAACAGACAAGGACAGGTGTTGGTTTTCCAACACAGTTTCCCTCTAACGGTGGAAACACCATCAGCCCTTGCCCTTTGCCCACTGACCGCCACTCTTTGCCCAGTTTTACTGTATTTTCCATCAAGAGCATTTCTCCAGATGTCCCAGCACTCAATCACAAGCTCCAAAAACCGAGTAAGAGAAGGCACCATGACATGAATGTCTAGAACGTGCCAGCCCTGCACTAGCCACCTAGTTCTTGTGATTTCTAACTCTCACCATCACCCCTGCAGGTGGAATGGCTATGCCCTTTGAAATAGTTTTAAAATGTATTTATTTATATTTTTGAAAGGCAGAGAGAAATAGAGCTTCTACCTGTTGGACCACTCCCCAAATGTCCACAACAGCCAGGGCTGGGCCACGTGGAAGCCAGAACCTTGTATCTCAATCCAGGCCTCCCACGTGGGTGGCAGGGACCCGTGTCCTTGAACCATCATCTGCTGCCTCCCAAGGCATTAGCAAGAAGCTGGAATGGAGAGCCGAGCTGGGACTCTAGTTGCAGTACTCCAGTCCGGGACGTGGATGTCCCCAAAACATCTTAACTGCTGCTCCAAAGGCCCACTCCACTCCCTTCTAAAGAAACTGAGGCTCAGTCAGGAAAAGTAAGTTGCCCATGGCTAGGCAGCTGGCTCAAGGCAGAGGCAGGCCAGAAAGCTCCCCTCATCTAATCGCTGGCTTTGCACCGTCCACTGTGCATTCGGGTGAGAAGATAGACCTGTGAAAGCTCACGTACACTGTGAAAAGCTATACAGCGCAAAGTGTTATTTTTTTCAATTCTCATTGTTAATAACTGAGAGACATGAGAAAAAAAGAGAGAGAGAAACCTTCAACAGAGAAATCCCATGATTTCTAAAGCAAAATCTAATCTCCAACTTAAAAAAAACTCTGTCTCCATTTTGCCTGACGAGAAATCTAAACTCCTTTGGAGATGTGCAAGCTGGGATGGTGCTCTGCACCCTTTTTCATGACACCTAGCACAATTTGAACGCAGTCATTGGGCGATTGACTAACGTCCGTCTGTCTAGAATGGACTGAAGCTCTGTGGGTAGCACAACCATACAATTTGCCGCGTAAATGGGAACAGTTTTAGAATTAAAAGGAGGCACTACTGATAATTACCCAGGACAAAAAGGAAACTGGACATCTGGTCGTCCCGTGCAGGAAGCAGAGACCGGGTCTGGTGTGCTAGCCTTTGCAGTCCCAGGGCCACGCCCACCACTGGCACACAGCAGGTGCCCAGTGAGCAAATGTGTTGCTTGATTTAACAACGTGTCTGTTAAAACTCCTCACTGTCTTGTCCAATCAAATCTTCCAGGCTTCACCTACTGCAGCTTCCCCCATAACCCCGCCGTAGACTTCTAGAGCGGTTTTGGTTTAGCCCATCTGGAACATACCACACCCTCTCAGCTTTCACAAAACCATCGTCTCTGCTTACAATGCACTCCCCTCACTCTCCACCTGTCTGATCCGCCATCCTTGAGAGTCAGCTGTGCTCAAATGTCGCCTCTTCTCTGACGTCCTCCTCACTTTTCCCAGAGCACTTGTGTTCCCCTCTCTGATGACACCCACGCTCCTGCATCATAGCTGTGCTCGCATCTTGTCCCTCACGCCACTGCAAGTCCTCCGCCTTGGAGCATCACTCATGTCCCCAGGGCCTGTCCTGGTGGCCTGCTCACAGTAGACACAGGGCGAGTGCTTGCCAAAAGAATCAGAAGATGTCGGGGCACTCTTGCATGTCAACAGTCAAGAAAGATAACAAGGAGAGACTTCAAACTCTGCAGGAATCGTGATGGTGTTGCTCTGAATGGAAAGCTGCTCTCTTCCTTGTGTCACAGGTGCTGGGCACACCAGCAATTCTTGGTACTAGCATTGGCATTGGCATTGGCAATCATGCAATGTGCCCCTCACCTTGTCCTTCCTGTCTCCTGATGTCCATCTGCACTACCTCCTCCGTCTCAGTTGCCCGCTAACAGTTTCCTCCTATTGGAACCAACGTCCCCTGCCTTCTGTCGCCTGGATGTGTTCAAGAAGTCCTTCCTTGACAGACACGGCTTCTTGGCATCTCATCGCGCCATATTCCTCAAAGCGCCTCAGAGGCTACGGCTGCTGCTGGATGCCATGGATCCTCCATGCTCCCCTTGGCCAGGCTGTTTATAGTCTTTAAAGACCTTTCACACAATGCCTGTGCTAATATTTACATCCCTGCTTAACTAGGCTGGCCTCGGCTGCCCTGGGCATTTCTTCGACTCAAGCAGGACGGAGTTGCAATCCTTCCAAGCGACTCAATGGCTATTCCCCACACATGGCATCCAAGCATGCTAAGAGCCCAAGTTGCTTAGTGTGCAGCCTGCCTGGGGGTTGGGAGACAGCCAGTGAAAGATGTGCTGGGCTTAGCCTGGTTGTACAGGAACATGCAGGCTTTGGAAACAGACACACTTGTGTTTGAAGCAACACTCAGCCACTCAGCTATGTGACCAGTAAATTATTCTCTCCAGAGCCTTCATTTCCACACCTATAAAAAGGAAGTAATGGGGGTGGGTGTATAGCACAGCAGTTAAGCCGCCACTGGAAGACCTGCATCTCATATCAGAATGCCTGGATCTGAGACCCCACTCCACTCCAGATCCCAGCTTCCTGCTAATGTACATCCTGGGAGGTACTTGGGTTCCTGCCACCCACATGGGAGGTCTGGATTGAATTCAGGGATTCTTGCTTCAGCCTGGCCCAGTCGAGGTTGTTATAACCATTGTGGGATGGGGGTGAACCAGTGGATGGGAGATCTCTCTTTCTCTCTGCCTTTCAAATAAATAAAAACTTAAAAAAAAAGGAAGTAATAGTTCACAGGATGGGCATGAGCTTAGATACAATAATACGTAGGAAGCACATAGTTATTGCTCAGTAAATGATATCTATTCCCACAAAGCAACAAAAATGTATCGCATAGCTACTATCTGCAAAGTACTAGAGGGCTAAACTCTAGGACTGGAGTGGAGGAGATAAAAAGATGAAGAAGACACTGTCCCACTCCTACCCAGGTTCAACATCAGAGCTCAAAGCAAAGTGTGACAGGAGATTTTAGAGACATAGACAGCTACAGAGGGGGCAAAAAAAGAGGAGGCTCTGCAAGGGATGGAGCGGGGCTCTGAGCTAGGACTGAAAGACTCCAAGGAGCCTTGGTTTGTAGCTATGGTGAGAGAAAATTGATCCTGCAAAATCTCAGAGTGAGGCTGGAGGATAACAGCAATGCTGATCTTCTAATTGATGCTTCTTACAAGACGTACCTGCATTGGCCGGCGCCACGGCTCACTTGGCTAATCCTCTGCCTGCGGCGCCAGCACCCCAGGTTCTAGTCCCGATTGGGGCACTGGATTCTGTCCCGGTTGCTCCTCTTCCAGTCCAGCTCTCTACTGTGGCCTGGGAGGGCAGTGGAGGATGGCCCAAGTGCTTGGGCCCTGCATCCGCATGGGAGACCAGGAGAAGCACCTGGCTCCTGGCTTCAGATCGGTGCTGCACCAGCCGTGGTGGCCATTAGAGGAGTGAACCAACGAATGAAGACCTTTCTCTCTGTCTCTCTCTCTCTCTCACTGTCTAACTCTGCCTGTCAGGAAAAAAAACAAAAAACAAAAAAAACAAGGCATACCTGCACAAAATGCTTCATGCATCTCACTTAAGGTTCTCAACAGTCACGAGAGATCAAGCGGGTGCTACTATATTCCCATCTACAGTCGACTCAGGCTCAGCGACAGGTGCTCGGGGTTGCAAGGCTGGTCTATGGTTGAGCAGGACTTGAGTTCAGATCTGCTTGGCCGCAAAGCCAGAACCCTGGATGTGGCCACTGTGTGTGACAGCTGTGCCCTGTGGGGAAGGCCTGTGCTGCTGGAGCAGAGGCAGGGCATGCGCACACGTGGAAGTGTCTGTGTGTGCACCTGTGCCTTCACACATGCACGGAACAGGAAATCTGGGAGACGAAGCTTGCAGAAGAGAGGGAGGAAAGCCACTGAAGAAGATTCTGGAGTCTAGGCCGAGGACCTCCATCCCTGCGTGAGGCTGGCGTCGGTTTCTCTCACTGCACACTCGACCCTGTCAGGCCCCAAGGGTTATTAATAATAGCAATGATCATGCAAATAATGATAGTGGCAATCGCCCCTGAGGGAGGGCGGTGAGCCAGGGCAGGCACTGCGCTCCCTCCAAGAGGAAAAGGCATCCAATTCCCATTTAAGAGGCTCCAGGGCCAGACCTAGGCCTCCAAATTGACTCTGACTTCACAGGAGAGCTCAGCAAATCCTGCAAAAGCAAAATACCTGGAGGAATATCACTCCTTCTCTGGAGTTTTGGCAAACTTATTATCCCAATCAATATCTGAGTAATTACAATCCCCTGTGATCAAAGGGGGGTGTTTTTCCCTTTCTTTGGCCTCTTTACAGGCCTCCCTTATCTGGAAAAAGGATTTCTTAATCTACTTTCCCTAAATGCCCCGGAGGTCTGCATGCCACCACAGACCAAGAATCCCTATTGCTTTTATTCCCCTCACCTGCGACTTGACCCAGCTTGCTAGCAGGCAGCACATAAAGGAAGCAGCCCTTTAGCCAGGGCCTCCCACAGAGCCCTCCCAGGGGAGGGGGCAGGGCTGGGCTGGGGTGGGGGTGGGGGCAGGGGAGCTTGGGGTCTGGGAGCCCAGGAGGACAGGGGAGAGTCCCCGCTTCCCTCTCCACGTGAGAGGAAGTGGCTAAGGCTGGGGGTTGGGGAGAGACAGGCAGGCAGCCTACCCTTGTGCCTTCTAATACTTGCACCCTGCACCCCACGGCTCCTGCCAATCTTTCCAGGCCCCCAAACCTGCATTGGGTGGAGAGGGGCATGGTTTGAGAATTAGAAGGAAATAGGCTGGAAGAGGAAATGCAAGATCAAAAGGGATTTTTGTGCCATCTCAACCATCCCTCTGCTCCTATGGGCCCCTCACCCCTGCACCCCCCGAAAAAGACCACCTGTGCACGTGGCTTGTGGGACCCACCCCTGGACAAGAAGCCGGCTTCCTAGCCTGGCCTCCCTGGGCCTCCCCAGCTACAAGGCTTTCTTCTGTAGGGCAGGGCAGGTCTCCATGGAGGCTGGGATGTCAGAGAGAGGGGTTGCCACACGACCCCCAGCCCCTTCCTTGGGGAAGGCAGGGGCTGTGGAGGGAGCCCTGGGGCCGGCCCATGTATGATTTAGAGCTCTGGTCCTCTCTGGCTCAGGGTGATCGAAGCGGGTTCTGCACTCCAGAAACCTAATTGCCCCAAAGATCCCCGCTCGCCTTCTGGGCTCTGCTTCTGAGGAGGCCCTTCCACGAATGCCACCAGCAAGAGTCATTACTTTGCTCACAGCTGGCAGGGCCGTTCGTGGTATTTCCACGAGGGGGATGCTGTGCTGCCTAATACATTTCCCAGGAAAGCCTCTGCAGAGGGGCTCCCTGCACCCCAGCTGCTACGGGGGAGGAGCAGAGCAAATGTGGACTCTGGACACACACACACACACACACACACGCACGCCAAGGGGCGGGGCCTCGCAGACAGACAACTGTGGCTGGGTCATGCACACTTCGAGACAGGCAGATAAGCCGGCTAAATACGCACCACCTGGCCCATTTTGATAAGCATTCCAGAGGCCATCCTGTCCAACCCCCTGCCTCCAGGCAGCTCTGTTCCAATTTACCCTGGACAGCATGGGTCTCCACGTCGGCAAGGCAGGCAATTTCACCGTTCCAGTGGTAGACTGTTCTAATGTTTAACAGCCCTCCTCCCACGGAGCACTCTCCTTATGGAATTAGCAGTGTTCGTGCTAGAAGGGGACTTGGAAATCATATAGGCACAGCCTCTCATTTCGGGAATGGCAGGCTCCCAGCAACCCCATTCCTGGAGCTGTCGCTCCGCCCGGGGGGACAGGCCCTCGTGGTCTGGCAGGGGCCGGACACGCTGCAGGGTTCTTCAGCTCAGCTCTGAGCCCAGGAGCTGGCCCTATGATGAAGCCCAGGTCCTGCACTGGCTCATCAATTTCCATAAGAGAATGACAAGCCTACCCTGGGGTTGACAGATTTCAACTGTTTGTGTGTTTATAAGACATATGGGTCCGTATTTAATTGGCAACCCAAAGGTTGCACTTCAGGTATTTGGCAGGGAATATAGTCTCGAACTCACTGACATGCAGTGCCCATCAAAAACCCAGCTGAGAGAAACAAGAAGTAGGAGAGACTGCCCGAGGGGCACACCGTCCATCCGTCCCTCTAGAAATATTAACAACTGCCCCAAGATTAAGCCAGGTCAGCAGAGAACCATGGGCTAGACCATGTCCCTCCGGGCCCCTGCGGAGCTGGCTGTCTGAGCTGAAGTTTGCACTCTATGGAAGGCTGAGGCTACCGGGAGCAGCGTCAAGAAGGGCGGAGCCATGCCTCTGTCGGGACATTGTTGAGGACGCTGTTTGCCTGATGCAAAGCGGTCTTCAGGAGGCTCCCAGGAACATGTCCTGATGCACCTCAGGAGAAGCTCAGTGTCTTCTGAACAGTCTTTCCCTTTCTCCCCTCCACCCTCTCTTTCTCCCTTCTTCTCCACCCTCCCCCTCTCCCCTCTCTTGTGCTCTGTCCTCTCATGAGTACTGTGAGTGGTGAAGTCCGTTGGGTTGCCTTGGTCAGACTGGCTGCCAGAAACTGCAGTCTCTTAATTAGGTCCTGCCACTGACAGGTGTCCCCTCCCTGTTTGCAGCCTCGCTCCTGACCCCCTGGGCCTCCCTTCCTTGGTATTTCAATTTTCCTTTCCCATTCGCTCCTAATACTCATATGCTGGGGAAGCCACTGCAACTCTGCTTTGGGACAGGAAAGAGCTAAGAAAGTATATTAATGCATGAATGAATTGCAGGTCAAATTGTGCCGCACACAGAGATTATAGTTACCAAGGAGTGCCGGATCTGCAAGGCTTCCCAGACAACCAGGACCTGAAACTAAGAGTCTTAAAAGACACATAATGGGGCCAGCGCTGTGGTGCAGTGGGTTAAAGCTCTGGCCTGAAGCACCAGCATCCCATATGGGTGCCAGTTCTAGTCCTGGCTGCTCCACTTTTTTTTTTTTTTTTTTTTTTGACAGGCAGAGTTAGACAGTCAGAGAGAGAGAGACAGAGAGAAAGGTCTTCCTTTTTCTGTTGGTTCACCCCCCAAATGGCCACTACGGCCAGCACACTGCGCAATCCGAAGTCAGGAACCAGATGCTTCCTCCTGGTCTCCCATGCGTGTGCAGGGCCCAAGCACTTGGGCCATCCTCCACTGCCCTCCTGGGTCACAGCAGAGAGCTGGACTGGAAGAGGAGCAACTGGGACAGAATCCGGCGCCCCAACCGGGACTAGAACCCGGGGTGCCGGCACTGCAGGCAGAGGATTAGCCTAGTGAGCCGCAGCTCCACTTCTGATCCAGCTCTCTGCTATGGCCTGGGAAAGCAGTAGAAGATGGCCCAAGTGCTTGGGCCCCTGCACCCATGTGGGAGACCGGGAAGAAGCTCCTGGCTCCTGGCTTTGGATTAGTGCAGCTCCAGCCATTGTGGCCATCTGGGGAGTGAACCAGTAGATGGAAGACCTCTCTCTCTGTCTCTGTCTCTCTCTCTGTAACTCTGTCTTTCAAATAAATAAAAAATAAATCTTTTTAAAAAAAAAGACACATAAGACGTGGAGAAGCCAAAGAAATTGGAGAAGAGTCCCAATCCAAATGCTGTTCCTTTCATTTTAACCTGAGCCTGCATCTTCTCACTGCGCTCTGGGCAGCAGTGGAGTCCATCTCTGGCAGCCTCACCCTCCAGCGTCTCGTGCTGGACCTGAAGGAGGTAAGTGAGGAGATCAGTGTGTCTAGGAAGGCACGGATGGTGAGGGTCTGAGAAATCCTCCCAATCCGGCCCTATGTTTGATCAAGGGCGAAGTGAAGGCTTGGACTGGGCATGTCTGCATCTGGACCTCATAGAGCAAGTTCTAGGGTTAAGAACTCAGCCTCCGATCTCCTGGCAGGTCTGTGCTGTTCGCTGGATTCCAATAAGCTGAACAATCGTAGCTCTCACCAGGAAGCCTGGGCTGATGCTGGCATTCACGTGTGTGGTCTCGGAAATGGAGAGGCGGTGGGTGGGATTCCCACCTGCATGGTTCAATCCTTTCAAGGGATGTGAGGGGATGGATGGCCTCGGACACATGCAGCCACCTCACTGAGCCGTTTTCTCCTTGTCTGCAAAGCGGAGAAGATCCGTATGTCTTCCCCAGGTTGCCATGAGTCTCGAGTGAGAAAACGAATCTGAAGCCGCTGACAACAGAAGCAGTGCCCACAGAAGTGAGCTGTGCTGGGAGTGGAGGGGGTGGTGACTTCTCCCTATCCCAGATGGGAAACAGCAGCCCAGGAGAACACAGCAATTTGGCCAAGGAAACAGCAGAACCCCTGATCCGTCTGCTCCAAAGCATTTACTTTCAGTACTTGGAATCATGAGGATTTAAAGAGCTTAGGCACTTGGATTTCCAACTTCCCATGCACCCCATCCCTGCCTCCACCCTGTCTCTGGTCTCCTCCTGATCCTACAGCCCACCTCTGCCCATCTTGCACGTACCGTATGCCTAACTCCTGGGACCCGTGTCAGAAGGTCTCCTCGACGGAGATGCTTGAGATAATAGCAAAGACGATTGCCCCATCTCTCTGGGGTCCTTCTCTCTGGGATAACCTATGTGAGACCCTGATCAGACAAAGGCCTTTTCTAGGAGCCTTTTCAGGCTGAAGCCTCCAGTGATCCTATTTTCTCACGGGCCAACCTGATGCACCTGAATCATGTTTGGGTTCCTTTAGCAGAAACAGCTGGCGCTCCTGCTGACTCCGTGCTTTCAAGCCTTGGGGCGTTGTCTCACACACACCAACCTGAATCCACTACTCTTTCATTTCCATCAGCCCCGGACACCAGTACACAAGAAGGAGGGGTGTGACCTGGCAAGATCAGTGGAGCAGTGGAGGGAACCATGGCGCCAAAGGCATTTCTTGGATTCTGTGGGACCACTTCTTCACAGTTGGAAGTGGGGAGAGTGAACGCTGGCTACCAGTCCGAGACTCTTGGCTCCCATTTCTCAGAGCCCTGGACTGCATATACCTCTGCTCCCTACCCATCTCACCTCTCAGCATCATGGCCTCAGTTGGCCAGCACCTCTCTGCAGATGGTCACATGCAATGGCCCAGGGTCCAGGGAGAGCTGAGTCCTGCCCCGGATACTGCACACTTGGACCAATGAATTACAAAAGCTACAGCCCACACATTGTATACAGCCAGGCTAAGCCCAGCACATCTTTCACTGGGTGTAGCCCAGCCCCCAGGCAGGCTGCACACTAAGCAACTTCCAGCTCTTAGCATGCTTGGAAGCCATGTGTGGGGAATAGCTACTGATTTGCTTGGAAGGATTGCAACTCCGTCCTACTTGAGTCAAAAAAAAATGCACAGGGCAGCAGAGGCCAGCCTAGTTAAGCAGGGATGTAAATATTAGCACAGGCATTGTGTGAAAGGTCTTTAAAGACTATAAACAGCCTGGCCAAGGGGAGCATGGAGGATCCAAGGCATCCAACTGCAGCCATCACATCAGAGGCTCCAGCCAGGCCTCATCCCTTCCACAGGCTGTTACCCAAAATGGAACAGAGACCCAAGCCTAAAACCACACACCTTTTAGACAGGAATTGTAAAGAGAGAACATTTTGACCTTAGGTTAGATGAAGATTGCACAGACACCAAAATCATGATCCATAAAGGAAAGCATAATTAAAAGTTGGATGTTATCAACATTAAAAACTTGTCTTCAAAGCCACTCTTACAAGAACTAACAAGTCACAGACCTGGGGAAAACAGTTGCAAAACTGGCAAAGGACTGGAATCCAGAAGACAAACCAAACTTTAAAAACTCAACAGTAAGGAAACAACCAAGCCATGTGTTTTTGAATTAGTACTAGCCATTCTGCCAAAAGATACCCAGAGAGCAAACAATCGTGTGAAAAACTGCTCAGCATGGTTAGTAGCTAATGACAAAATGAAGTTACAGTGAGCCACATTATATACTTATTGACATGGCTAAAGTTAAGAGTGGACACCCGATAACTGACATCACCAAGTGCTGGGGAAGCTGCAGGGGAGCGGGGCCTCCTGCCACTGCAGGTGGGCGTGCAACAGGACGGAGCCACGTGGGGAGCTGGTTCGCTGTCAAGTCAGATGCATCCTTGTCATACAGCCCAGCGCTCGCAGTCTCAGTATTTGCCATATGAAATGAACTTATGTTCACACAGAACCCCCGTGTCAATGTTTGTGGATGTGTTACTCCTGTCACCCAAAGCTGCACTTGATCTTACCCAAACGGCCGAGAAGCGGGATCACCCAAAACGGGAAACAACTCAATGTCCTTCATCCGTGAACGGACACACAACCCAAACACGGCACACGATGGAATCCTACTCAGCAATAAGAAGGAGTGAACTACTGACATGCACTACAACAGGAATAAATCTCAGATGTATTATGCTAAGTGAAAGAAGGCAGACTCAAAAGGCTGTATATACATATATTACATTTATGAGGTATTCTGGGAAAGGCAAACTGAAGGAACAGAAAACAGATTGGTGGTTGCCAGGGGCTGGGGGTGGAAGAGCTATCGAATGCGAGGCACATGAAGCGATTTTGGGGACTGACGGAATTATTCTGTAGCCTCACAGTTGTAGTGATTGCATGGTTTTATATGTTTGCCAAAACTCTTAGAACCAGACGCTAAAAAGGGGTTAATTTTACTGAATGCAAATTACACCTCAATAAAAAAAAATTGATGGAGCTCTTTGTTCTTGACAAAAATAACCTAGGAGATATGTGCCGAAAATTATCATCCACATTTTGGAGATGAGGAGACTGGTTAGGGCGTCCATAGTCTTGGAGCCGAGAAGGGTAGAGCGGTGGTTGGGGTCTGGGCTCTGGAGCTGCAGAGCCATGACGTCAGTCTTGTCGCTGTTTAGTCTCTCACATTTGGGATTTTTCTATATGTTTGAGTATATTTTGGCTCACTCATTGGATTTTCACCAACTCGATGGTGAAGTCTAAATCAAAAACACCTTATGTGTATCTCAAACATACAAGAATTACTTGGATATATTGTTTTCTTAAAACCATTGAAACAATACAAGGGTAGAGAGTGCAGACTGAATGTTCCCTTCCATCGCTCCTGCTGCCCTTCCTGTTCCCACCCACTGGTCCCACTGGTCCCCACTGTAGGAACAGCCTCATTCCTGGTTATCTCCCCTCTCCCTCGTCCTTCCACTCAAGAATATACTTCCCTATGTACATCGCGTGTGGCTCCCTTCCCCACCCAGTCTGTAGCATAGTGACTGGTCATGGATGAGTTCTTGACTTGGAAAAAAAACCCTGGCTTGATTTGTCACAGACCGAGGTAAGCTAGGTCACCTCTGCGAACCAGTTTTTTTGTTTTGTTTTGTTTCTATTTCTAAAATATGGATACTAATACCTATTTGTGATAAGGTCAGGTCCCTTTCCATGTAGTAATGGCACTATTTAATCCAGCTGTGACGGTAACAGAATTGCAATGGATGCCAGCTAAGACCATGGCCACCAAGTCTCCAGTCAATCCCCTAGATGAGGGTGATTCAAACTCAGCTCTGTCTGAATTCACTACGAGCTTTTTCCAAAACCTACTGCACAGTCCTCACAAGTACTGTGAATGTTATGTCACTCAAAGTATGACTGTAGCAACTGAAGGGACAGGAAGTGCTTAGCCTAGAGAAGCAAAGACTCTTCAGGGATGTGAGCATTGGTTTAAAATATTTGAAGAGCTGTCATGTGGGAAGAGGAGGCAGGTTTGTTCTCAGTTGCTCCAGGGCAGAGCTGGAATTAATCTGGATGCAGATTTTTGCATTATAGAATAAAATTGTCCAGCTACTACTGTTCGCCAGCAAAGGAGGAGCTGCCCAAGAGGCAGCAAGCTCCCCACCACTTGCTGGTCATCAATCCAAAACTGGGATCACTTGTCGGGAAAGCCAAACCAAAGCCCTGGGCGCAGATTTTGGGATCCTGTGCTTCTCAGCACAGAGGTGCACCCCTCCCCCCAAACAGGCAGGTGTGTGCTACGGTGAAAGAGGCCACAGGGCCCTCATCCATTTCTTCATCCTCCCCATTAGCAAAAGCAGTTGAGAGGCCAATAACAGAGGTAAGTGAAGTCAGAAGCACACAGGAACTGAAGCAACACGAGGTAGATGGTTTCATCGGCTGGTCCTACATTTAGGAAGGGGAGCAAAGGAGAAAATGGCTTGCCTTCCAAAAATGCAGACCTATTTGGATCCTATCTGAGGTCCCTTGGCAGCTGACACACATGCCCATCTGCCAGGCTGGCACCGTGCCCCCAGCAAGGGGAGCTTTGCTTCTTGCTGGTAGGCGTGGGAGCCAGGTGGTTGCACGTGCCTGCACAGGGAGCCTCTGTCCCCAATGGCACAGGGCACCTGTAGCTCCCATACTCACCCCTGCCTTGCTCACCTCACTCCCAACCCCACGGAAGGGGTGGGGGGCAGTGCACAAGGAGGAGCCCTGGAGCTGCAGAATGTAGCAGCAGAGAAGCTAGGCACGGGAGAGCTTGGGGCTGCCAAATGAACAGGCCTTGCCACATTGAACGTGTTGTGGAGCCAAGACCACCCAAGGAACAACCAAATGGACTCTTGGAAGGGAAAGGCCAGGGCGCAAACAGAACCAACTCAGAAGGCATTCCAAGGGGTCTGGGCCCTTGAGAGAGAAATGGGACAGTACACGGTGCAGGTGGCTCCATCATTCTTCTCCAAGAGCGAGCAGGAACAACTGCGAGAAGCAGGCGCATTGTTTTCCGTCTAGCCATGGTGAAGTCCATCCCCCTCTGCTGCCGATGGGCACGGCTGAGCCCGTGGCACCTCTGTCTAGCTGTGCTGGGGGATCTCGTCCCACGGGGCTTGTGTGTGTGCCCACGCCCACCCACGTGAGGGTTGCAGGGATCTCATTTTGCTGACGCTGCAGAAGCACATAAAGGCCAGGCGCCTAATCCAATCATTCATGCTTCCCTTGTTCTACTCTTGGATCTGCTAGATAAAAATACCCAGGCAAATGACCAGTTTCATGGACTGTTTCCTCTTTTGTCAATACAAGGAATTGTGAGCTGTCATCTCGCCCCTCCTCTCCAGAGCGAGAGCTCAAATATTTATGACCAGCTTTTATAACACTAATTGTATTTCTAATTGTGCGCCCCTCTCCCCGTGACGCCAGGCGGTGCGCGGGTTTACGAAGAGTGGTTTGTCACGAAGGGGAGAAGAGCGAGGCGGCTGCGTTTCCTGCGTGGCGGGCCTCTGCTCTGAAGCATGGGTTCTGGCTGGGGGCCAAAGCCCTGGCAGAAAGCACGAGACTGGCTCTCCCCTCCCCTCCGCGGAGCTCAGGACATCAAGGACAGAGGCTTGGGCTGCGTGCCCTTCAGCTGCAGGGCTGAAGCGAGCTCCTGACTCAATTTCTCCACCCGAAGCATCCCTTTCCACCCCCCAACTCCCACAGTGGCTGCTTGCTTCTCCCCGCAGCAGAAGCCCCACTGGTATTTTTTTTTTTAAGCTCTGAAAACTGATTTTTAGATTTTCAGATCAATGCAAGTGCAGGAAGCAGAGTGGTGTACTGGGAGGCAAGTTTGACTGGGAAAGGGGAAAGCTGAGGTCTTGCCATTCAATTATTCATCCACTCATTTATACATCAAACATTTATGAGGCCTACTATGTGCACAGCGTTGTCCTATGTCCTGGGAACAGAGAGATGCCCAAGCCGTCTCGCCACTCAAGCCATCTCTGGCTTGTTGGGTGTGGGGGTCACCAGGACAGCTCTGCTTAGGGAAAAAAGGCCCACAGCAAATCTTGCCCTTCTCCATTCAAGTTCATGACCTTGGACAAATCACCTGGACTCTCCAAGATGCATTTTCTTCACTTCTTATATGAGGAAAACAGGAGGGAACTTGCAAAAGTTCATGGAAAATGGAACTAAAAGTGTATTTTGGTGCAAAAGATTCTAAAATTCATGCAAAAAGTTCACGAAAAGTGCATATAATGAAAAAACTGTGCATAAATTTCAATTTTTACACCAAAATCAACTTTATCTTTTAATTGCATTGTCCATTAATTTTTGAAGGCCCCTTGCCCCACATTGATTTTGAGAGCTAGATGAGATAATATGGGTGAACCTGTTAACTACACATAAAAGGACCTGAGAAGTTACCACCAATAATGTCAGGGCACCCTGGCTCACTGTGTAGGGTACAAAAATGGACACTGGAGAAAGATGTTGGGGTTAAGAAGGTCTCCACTGGTGGCCCCCTTTTTCACAGGGGTGGGAGAGAAACCCCCTCCAGGTAAATCCTGGCAGAATCTCTCCTGAAACTTGGGTGGAACAAATCAGCAGTCCACAGGAAGAGACGCGAGCTCAGCCATGGCTCAACGATAACAGTCAAGTGGAATTTAACTCTGGTGAACTCACGCTGGGGAGCTATCTTGGGCTACTCGCTAAATGCATCACTCTGCCCTTGGGGAGCTCTCAAGGTCACTGAGCTCTGTAAGGATTCTGTGAGGTCCAGAGCCCAGTAAGGATTCCAGGTTTCCAGCAGCTGAGCTCTGCAGATGATCTTGGTAGAACAAGAGGAACGGTGGTAGCCGGGGATGCTCCTAAAAATGTCATCCCCCACACCACACAGAGACAGCCTTGAACCAGCACGACAGCTGTAGGGCAACAGAGAAACGTTATCAAGAGAGAGTGGCTGCTCTTCTCACCACCCCTCAGGTTCAGCATCTCCATGTCTTCCTGCTCTTTCATCTAGAAACACTTGACCTTGACTTATGACCTTGGTGGTGTGGGAAGAAGGAATTCCATAAGAAAGTGCCATACCATGTCTTCTGTAGAAAAGACACCAGACTTCAGCTACACCAACCCCCTCCCAGGGCAGGTGACAGGTGCAGTGACACAATCAGGCAAGGGGTAGTGACTTGGACCACATGACCTGGACCCGTCTCCCACGTGTCTGTGTCACCGGTGAAAGGATAGCAGTAATAATACGTCCACCGTGATGTTAGATCGCCGGCAGGCACCAGCGCTGCCCCAAAGCTCCTCACGACATTCTATCATAAGATTTCAGACGCTGCTGTTCTCCGTGCTGTGTGGCCTTGGCTCTGTCCCTCAGTTTCTCTGAGCTTCCTTTTTCCTTATCTGTGAAATGGAAATCGGAACAGGGCCCGCCTCAGAGGGTGAGCCAATAGCAAGCAAGAACACGAATGCCAAGAAGCTGCGTGCGCACGTCAACAGCGCAGGTTCCTCGCCTGGTGACAGCCCAAGGGTGGGAGAGGCCGCGGGCACGGTGCGAGCTGCGCCAGCCTAGATCCAGCCAGCCCCTGACTTCCAGGAGGCCTGGGGAGGGAGGAGCCCGGCTCCTGCTGGCAGCCACCAAGCCATGTACAATATGGGGTGTGTGGGGGGTGGCTTTTACATCGATTTGAATGCTGCTGTTTGTATTCGCCTCCCCTCAGGAGTTAGCTAGAGCCCTCCTAGCATTGATTGGCCCTTTCTGGTTTCCTAGTGGAGTAAACACTGGGCCCCTTGGACATGGACTAGAATTTAACAAACACGCACCCCACAACTCCCAGATCGGCCGCAGCATTTACCCGCACGGGCCACCTGTGCCCCCGCCGCAAGCTGGGAGGCCTCGTGATCTCCCCCTCGGGCCGCGGCTGCAGCGGCTCCGAGCAGAACTCATGAATCAGCGGGGCTGTTTAAGAGTTTTCCGTTTTAATTTTGAGGTAGGAGTGATTCATTTGAGCCTTGTCAAATATGCGTGGATCACTGGCAGGCCGGTCTCCTGCCAGGACTGCTCTGAACTGCTGGGCCCCCTGCCAGCCTCTCCCCACCCCCAGCCCAGGAAGCACCCCAGCAGAGGTCTTGCCTGGCAGAGGCAGGGAGCTAGGATAGCGCCCTGGGCCCCACCCTACTCCTCTTCTGCAGGTCAGCCCCGACCCCTCCCCTCCCACCCTCCTTACACTGCCTCTGCTGGGGCCTGGCCTGGCCTGGGCCCCCATCCGACCTCTCCCCACACAGTCCTGCTCCACCTTTCGGTGGCTTGCTCCATGCGCTGGCCTCCTGAACTCAGTGCTGCTTTCCTAAGAAGATTAGAGCAGGGTGCAGGAGGGCTGCAGGCCAGGGGTCAGGCAGGTGAGCTGGGGTGGTCCCTACCAGGGCCCAATTGTCTTTAATCTGCCCCTCTAGGGAACTGCCAGATGAGGCTCTGGGGCCTGTGCCCTGACCTCCCCAGCTTTCTGAAACCAATCTTTTTTTCATTATACTTTTGAGTTGCTGGTGTGTGTGTGTGTGTGTGTCGCTCGGAATAGCAATAAAATAAATCAGGGGAGGAGAAAAGAAAGTCGGTAGCAGTAGATTGGGAGGAACTTCTGGCACGACTCCTCAGTGAAGGGCATTCGAGCTGGTCTAGGAGGCAGCGTTCCTGCCCTCTTTTGGGGAGCAAGCCCTGACACCACTCCTTTCCAAGCAAGACCCCCCTCCTAGGGCCTCCTCATCGCCTTTGGAGCAGGAGCAAGGTACTCACCTCCTCTTAAAAGAGGCACAGCCTAGGGGGTGGGGGAGCGAGCGGAGGGCAGGGGACGCCTCCTTCTCGGCCTGCAGGGGTTCCCCGGACAGCCTGGATTGCATGTCTCCAAGGCTCCCAAGCAATAACCCACCCGGTGGCTTCCTAAGGAGCCGCACAATAGCTTTATTGAGCGGAGCTATAAATTTCAGCAAGGCCAACCCTGGGAGCAGGCAATCACCCTCCAAGGAGGCTCCCCGCCCACAAGCACAAGAGGGTCTTTCATAACCTCTGAGGGCTGGGCCACCGGCTGACCATGGCCCGTGCTCGGGAGGGTGTGGGACGCACTCCCGCACTCCGCCACCCTTATCTCCCCATCCAGGGCCAGCCGCAGCCCAGCCACCAGCGTTGAGGGCAGCAGCGGCAGGCACAAACGCTGGGCTTGGAAGCAGGCTGTTCGGATGGCTGCTTCTTTGTTTCCCTCAAGTTTTGGCCTCAGCCCAAAATCGAGTTGCGGGAAGGATGGAGAAGAATAAATAACTGTATCTTGCCAGCCTGTTTAAAGTTATGACACACCAGGAGAAGCAGGGGAGGGAGGGAGGGAGAAAGGACCTTTTCCCTTACTGGGGGAAATTGCTACATTTTCTAATAACAAGTAACGAGAAAACAGCTGAACCTTAAAACTTCAAACTTCAATCAAAGTCACTCTCAGAGAAGAGTAGGTGGTTTGCAAAGGCTAGGAAAATTTTTAAAAAAGGAACAATTGGTCTGGAATTAATCAAGATATTAATATTAGCCAAGGTAGCATAGGAGACAGGCTGTACCCAGGTTGCTCACATGGGAGAGCCCAGAGCCACTGGCCATGGTCTATTCTCAGGGCTCCCCGCCTCTCCCCCTTTCCCTAGGAAGGGCTCATCCACGGGGCGCAAAACCTGGAATGGGCAGAGGTCAGAGTGCTTCCTCTCCGCTGTGGCAGCCCGGCAGTGGGGGTGGGGACGCCTGTGCCCAGGGCCAGGTACCTCTGGGGCAGCGTTGAATGACAGCTCCAACCTAGGAAGGGGCTTGTTGGGTGGGAAACAGACAGCTGGGCTCCCCATGGCTGTGAAGCCATTCCCCAGCTCTCAACTCCTTGAAACTAAAACCTGAGTATATTTATTCCCTAGTAGACTTGATACACTCCAGCGCTCCTGCCAACTCGCTTTGCAACTTTGTGCGCAGCAGATCAATGTGTGCAATTTAGGAGCAGAGAAATGAAGACTTCTGCGAAGATGGGGGAGGGGCGCAGCAGGCAGGACGCAGGCCTTCTGCTCTGTGCCCGCCCCCTCCCCTGCCCAATACTCTTGCCTACTCCCTCCCACCCATTCCCACAGCCCTGAACTTGAGACGGTCTTTGAGCCATGGCCACACAAGGACACTCTGACACCTAGATTTTCATGTGCGTCACGTGTAGTACGTGATCGTGACCATAAGTTCACATAAAATGCCATCTGCCTCCTGCCCTGAAGGGCACACCTAGAGCTCCTGTGTCCCCCTGCCTCCCCACACCCCCGGGAGCGCCCGAGTCCTCAGCAGACATAAGGAAACTTGGGGACAGGTGACATTCTGTTGAACAAATACAGATGCTATTTACCTTCCATCCATTTTCCTGACTATTCTTAGAGGACTGAAGAAAACCACATTTAGCTCAGCTCTGCGTTAAAGGGGGTTGCAGAACCCGCTGTGACAAGGAGGGTGATTCTGGCAGGCTTGGACGGTTTCTTCCCCACATTTCTACCCACTCCTCTTGAGGAGCAATTCAAGGGGAGGAAGTGGAATCAACTTTGCCATCTGATGTGACAACCACAAGCCCATGAACTCCCTTGACACCAAAGCAAGGCTTTGTGGCTGCAATGTTTGGGCCCTTTTCCCACTAAAGTTGCCCTCAATGTTCATTTCTGTCCGATTTGAGGAGGACAGTGACACCAGGGGAAGGAGCATGGTGAGTTTCGCCACGCCTTCCTCACCCTCACTGGGAAGGGCACACAGCCCCACAGGGGTGTGGGGTGACACAAACGGCACCGTGCATTTGCTGAGTTCAAGACTTGGTGTTCTGTGTTGTGTGTGCACCAGCAGGTGCCTCCACCTGAACTATCTTGCACACTCCCAATAATGAGCCTCAAACCACAAATGAGAAAACTGAGAAGCAACTAAACTCAGCGATTAGCCCAAGACCATATAACATGAGTGACAGTGCCAGGATTCAAAACAAGGGGTGGCCATTTGATTTAGCAGTTAAGACGCTGGGTAGGAAGTGCCTGTGTCCCATAGTGCCTGGCTCCTGACTCCAGCTTCCTGCTAATGCAAACCTCGGGAGGCAGTGAAGTGATGGCTCCAGTAAATTGGCTCCTGTCATCCATGTGGAAGACCATAGCTGCTACCAACACTGGGGAGTGAATCAGTGGGTGACAGCTCTCTCTCACTCGCTTGCTCTCTCTCTCTTTCTCTCTCTCTGCCTCACAATAAATTTTTAAAGTTCAAAATGAGATTTTCTGACTCCAAAGGCTAGTGCTTTCCTTGAAAGCAACATATTATGGAAGAATGAAGACTTAGGACCTCCTTGAGCCTGGATTAGAATCCTAGGTTACACCTGGTTCCAGCACTTGCTAATAATGTGGCCTTGGACAATTATCCTCCCAAGTGTTGATTTCTTCGTATAAATCAAAGGACCTACCACCTATGTCATAGGGTGGTTGGGAGGATTATATAAGTTAACATCTGTGAAATATCTAGCACAATGACAGGCCTGAAGAAGGTACAAACAGATGGTACTTCCATCTCTCCTCCATTTCCAAAAGAGGAAAGGAATTGAAGATAGATGGTATTGAAGTTTCACAGACATGTACAACTCAAACTTTGCAACACATACACCACCACGTGCCCAGAAATCAGACTGAGAAATAGAATGTTCCCGAGCCTCTTCCAGAGAGTCCCATGATCCCTTCCCAGTCACTATGTCCCTTCTAGGGTAACCTATATCCTGACCACTTCGACCAGTGCAAATTAGTTGCACCTGCTTCTGACTTTTACCTACATGGAACCATGCCGTATGTTCACTGTTGCATCTGGTTTCTTCCTTTTTTTAACAATTTATTTCAGAATCATTTTCAATTTATAAAACACAAATCATGAAGTAGAAATACAGAGAGTTCCCATTTACCCCTCAGCCCACTTCCTCTATGAACATCTCATTTCAGTGTATGTGTCACAATGAATGACTCAACGTGGTATTTGTGAGATTCATCCATGCTCCTGCATCGGTTGTAGCTAGCTCCTTCTTGCTTGCCTATAGTATACCAATGTGGCAATCTACTCAATTTATTTATCCATTCCATTGTCCCCAAACATTTGGTTTGTTTCCAGTATTTAGCTCTCACTAAACTGCTGCGCTGAACGTTCTTGAGTGTGTGTTTTGATAAAGATGCATATGTTTTTCTGTTGGCTATAAACCTAGAAGTAGAATTGCTGGTTTGAAAGATACGTGTATTTCCACTTTCGCAGACATTGCCCACACATTCTCTGAAATGCTTGCTCCAATTTACACTCCCTCCTATTGTGTGAGAGTTCTGATTGTCTCACGTACTAATCAATACTTGATTTATCTGTCGTTTTTAGCCATTCTGCAGAAGATGTGTTATTTCACTGCAGTTTTAATTCACAAACTACTGATTAACAAAAATGTTTAGCATCTTTCTGCGTATTTATTAGTCACATGGAGAGCCTCTGTTGAGAAAGGCTGGTGAGAGTCTTTAAAGCCCATTTTTCTATTGTGTTTCTTTTTCCTATTGATTTGTAGGGTTCTTTACATGTTCTGGACATGAGTCATTTGATAGTTATATGTTTTGCAAATACCTTCTCCCACTCTGTATCTTACTCTTTTGTTTTTAATTGTATTTGTGGTTGATTAGTTATGAATTTTAATATTAATTTTAATGTAATTCAATTAATCAAATTCTCACTTATGCTTAGGCTTTGTGTGTCCTGCTTAAATAGCTGTATTGACCCTGGGTCATGAAGATATCCTCCTATTTTTTTCCAAAAGCTTTTATCATATTATCTCTCTAATTTAGAACCAGTTCCTCTGTTTGGTGTGAGATAAGGATTAAAGTTCTTTACCCCCATAGGATGTCCAGTTGACATAAACATCGTCATTGCCCCACAAACACAGGAGGTGATGGCTGCGTGGGGGTCTGTTTCTAGACCAGTCCGTGTTCGTTCCATCGGCGCATCCTTCAGTCTGTGCAATGCTGTCTTCGCTGTTGTAGTTTTATGTAAATCTTTCAGGTACTTTTTTCAAAACCAATGCTAATATCTTTGCAGTCCAGGAAACTGAAGAAATGTATGACCCCATCCTTGCCTCAAACCGCCTGTACACTAAGTTGGGCGGGACGAGAGGGAAGAGTAGCGAGAGAAGTGAAGAATACGACATCAAAGTTTTATCTCTACGTGAGAGTGGGGCGAGATGTAATGTTTATCACGGCAGGAGGAACCCAAAGAATAAAGAAAGTTCTTAGAGCAGTGGAAAGGGCTTGGGGCTAAGGGTCGGGATTCCTGAAGTCTAAGCTTGGTCATACACTAGCTGTGTAAGCTTGACCAGCCTTGTTTCTCTGTCTGAGCCTCTTTTCCTTTTTAATTTTATTTTTTAAACATCTATGTTATCTATTTGAAAGGCAGGGTTACAGAGAGAGAGAAAGGGAGATATATAGAGGGAGATCTTCCATCTACCAGTTCACTCTCCAAATGGCTGCAATGGCCAGTGCTGGACCAGGCTGAAGCCAGGAGCCAGGAGCTTCTTCCAGGCCCCCAACATGGGTAAAGGAGCCCAAGCACTTGGGTCCACTGCTTTCCCAAGGGCATTAGTAGGGAGCTGGATCAGAAGTGGAGCTGCCAGGATATGAACCAGCACCCATATGGGATGCCAGCATTGCGGGCAATGGCTTAATCCGTTAAGCCACAAGGCCAGCCCACTCTTTTCCTTCTGTAATAAAATGAGACTTTAACCACATGTCCTCTAAGGTCCCTTCTATCTCTGAGAGTCTGTAACTGTGACTCTTAGCCTGCTAAACGAGCAATTGGTGTAGGAAATGGCCCTCTAGTACTATAAAGGCATTTTATAATAAGAGCAATAGAATACGGCCCTATTGTTACTCATCTCCAACACAAGATCTATCAGAAAGTATGAATTCTACTGAGCTGGCTGCATCCTTTGTATTTAAAATGTTATTGAAGCCTTCCTTTGATCTAGGGTTTTGGTCTAGCACTAGAGATGTGTGGCCTTGGCAGCAGACAGACATGGGTTCAAATTCTCCTTCTGAACTTACTGTGTGACTTTGCAAAACTGCTCCACCTCTTTAACCTCAATTGTTTCATATATAAAATAAGTCCAGTAATATTTGCCTCCCTTATGTCTAAACTACCTCCATGGGGACGGCCCACCATCAGTGAACTATACAGTGTCACTGTGGTACCGAAACTCCTTGTCTGGTGTCCCATAACCTCTCACCTGTTCAGGTGCTTTACTTGTTGCATTGCCACCTGCCGTGAGCCAGCCAACAACAGTCCCTGAAAATTAAAATTCACCTTCGGTCGAAGAGGAGAAGTATGACCACAGCAGGATGTCGGGACACTGAGAGTGACGACGTTGACAAACGGTGAGCACAGTGCCAGCGCATGGCAAAGGTCCCGGGATGACACCTGCCGGCGTTCCCACTACTCTTCTCACCGGCTTTTCTGGAGATGGTGCGGCACACCTTTCTCCATGGTTAGAGTGACTGCAGGGTTCCCGCCCCCCAGCCAGTCCAGTCTGGGTTGCATCAAAGCCACCGCAGGTTAATCCTTTGGCCAGAGGTGCAGAAAAAGACCAGACAGAGTAGCAAGGAAGACACCTCCCCTCCACTCACCTGGCAGATCTAGGGGGCCTTTACCTTCCCCATAAAAGACCAGGCTCCCCTCTAGCCCTGGGCTCGCCACATGGAAAACCTCTGGGGAGAGACAGCAGCTCTCTGGCCACCAGCATCCTGGGGACAAAGAAGGAGCCAGCTTGTCTCTCATTGTCCCCCGCGGAGGTGACTGCCTGCCACCCCATGCTGCCTCTGTGATAGCTTTGCTCCCCGAGCCCAGGCCAGCTGCAGCTCAGGCCCTCTCAGATGTTTCCGCGAGGGCTTTCCCTCTGCTGATCCTCTCCTCCTGTGTGGCTGGAGGGGAAGCAGGCTGGGCACACAGGCCCTCAGCGGGAAATAATAGCAGATCTGTGCATGGCACGCGGTTCCCAGCACATTTGTTTGATCCGTGTCCAGGTTCCCTTAGCCATTTGCTTCTAAGCCGACAGCTGAACATAAAAGCAGTCCCAAGTGGCTGTTTTCAGGTCTTCAACATTGGTTAGCCGCAGTTGGGAAATCGTCTCCCGCCCCGTGCGCCTGAGTGAATCATCACACGTTACCGAGTCGGCGCGTTGGGGTGGCCACGCCGGTGGCTCCGCCGCTCCCCCTCTGATGATCCATCACCCGCCGAGCGGATTATGAAGACGTCCTCTTCCCGGGGCGTGTGCGTCGGTCTGCGTCTGCTGTCTTCCCAAGGGGGCACGGTGGAGAGGCTCCCGGAATTTCTGTTGCATTCTGCACCACTTCCCCCCACCCCCGGCCTACTGAGGGACCCCCATGTCTGAAGGCCAAGCCACCGCCAGCCCAGGCTGTCTCCCTCCCATCCTTGCTCCCCGCACCCACCCAAACCATTCCAGGAAAATCTCTGAGGCCTGGGCCACCCCGCCAAGCTCATGTTCAGGTGGAGACCCTCCACCCTCGCCTTGCTCTTCGGCAAGCGGGGTCAGCCCCGCTGCCCTCGGCCTCCGGGCTGAGAGGAGGATTAGATTGCACATGACTAAGCAATAGTCACTTGGCTCTGCAAGGCCCGAGCAAATCCCCTGGGCTGTCGTACAGGAGCAGCGCAATATTTCCCATCTCCCCGCCCTTGCTTGCCTCTGCGGCTCCTGCTGCATGTGAGAGCCTTTGCATCGCTCTCTTTCTCCCTCTCTCTCCCCCTCTCTCCCCCTCTCTCTTACCCCCAGCTCCCAGTTCATTCTGGGACTTATTTTTTTCCTGGGGTATACCTGGTGACTACCTTAAAATCCCACCATTAAACAGCATTCAGAGCAGAAAAACAGCACCCACCCACCCCCACCCCCCCGGACCGGGTCCATGATGAGAACTGAGAAAAGATACTTGAGCTCAGCTGCCACCCTGCCTCCCGCTCCGCTGGGAGCAGGAGGAGTTCAGGCCCTTGGCTCCCCACACAAGCTCCCCACGCCACCTGTGGGAGGAAGGAGACCTCGCAGGGGCCACCGACTCTGTGAACAGCCTGCCCTGCAGGAAGATCTGGAGACAGCAGGTGCCCCTCGGGTAAGGAAGTGACTCCACGCTTACCCAGCTCACCGTGGGCACCCAGCACATGGTACTGATCAAGTGCTGCCCCAGCACTTGCCAGCAGTGTTTCCGTAGGGAAGCTACGCGATCCTCCCCTGCGAACCAGGCAATGTGCTTGTTACAGTCGAGGCACAAATGTCTGGAGCTACGCCTGACACACACTGAGGGTCAGTAAGCATGAACCACACTGACTCCCACTTCTTCCTGGCCGCGTTCCAACAGCGCCACCAAGAAGGGGTATGGTGAAACGAGAACAAGTACCAGGCATCTTCAACAAGCCCCTGGCAATGTGCATCATGTAAAATCTACACATGGGTTTCAACACATTTGCACCAAAATAAACTGATCTTTTCATTGTATTTCCCATGAAATTTTTGAAAAAGATGTTTTTTATTTATTTGAAAGGCAGAGTGACAGAGAGAGGGGGAGAAATAGAGAAAAAGATCTTCTATCCACTTTCTATCCACTGGTTTACTTCCCAAATAGCCAAAATGGCCAGGGCTGGGTCAGGTTGAATCTAAGAACACAGAACACCATCCAGTTCTCCCATGTCAGTGGCAGGGGTCCAAACACTTGGGCTGTCTACCACTGCTTTCCCAGGCACATTAGCGAGGAACTGGATTGGAAGTAGAGTATCTAGGGCTCAAATCATGTTCTAATATGGAATGCCAGTGTCACAAGTGGTGGCTTAACCCACTGTGCCACAACACTGACCCCTTCCATGAACTTTTTTGAGCAATCCTCATATTTGTTGTCCTTTTTGAAAATTTTTATTTTTATTTTATTTGAAAGGCAGAGACAGCCAGAGATCTCCCAACTGCTAATTCATTCCCCAAATGTTCACAAGAGCCAGAGATGGGCTAGGTCAAACCAGGTCTCCCATGTGTGTGGCAGGGACCCAAATTTTTTATCTATAATCTACAATCTCCTAGGGTGTGCAGGAAGCTGAACTGAAAATAGAGAAGTCAGGGTTGAATCACGCACTCCAACATGGGATATAGGTGTCCCAGGCAGCGACTTAACCGCCGCACCAAACATCCACTCCCACTAAAAGAACGCAGGTTTTAAAGTTTGCTTGTTTTTTATTTGAAAAGCAGAGCAACACATACACACACAGGGAGAAAGAGAGAGAGAGAGAGAAATAGAGAGAGACAGAGATATCTTCCACCTGCTGGTTCATTCCCTAAATGCCAACAACAGCCAGAGCAGGGCCAGGCTGAAGGCAGAAGCCTGGAACTCCATCCGGATCTCCCACGTGGTGGCAGGGGTCCAAGTACTTGGGCCATCACCTGCTGCCTCCCAGGGTGTGCAGCTGCCTTAGCAGGAAGCTGAGTTAGAAGTGGAGGCAGGACTGACACCCAGGCACTCTGGTACAAGACGTGGGCATCTCAAGCAATGGCTCAACCCACTGCACCTTGTATCTGTTATCTTTGATGACGACCCATAAGCTCTCTCCATGGCTCTTTCTCAGACCTAGGGGATGCCTGTTGAGCTCACTTGTGTCTAGTGCATGGCAGGTGCATTAATGCATTTATTATTGCAAGAGGAGAAAGGGGCGTGAAAGGGCAGGAAAGAGAGGAAGAGGGAGAAGGAGAGAGAAGGAGAGGCCGGGGAGGAGATGGAACTGGCGAGGAAAGACTAAGGAGGCAATAACCACAATCTCAGTCTGTACAAAACTGAGCTCATGGTCTATTTCCTTCCGCCCCAGCCCATGAAGCTCACGACCCAACTTCCCCGTTTCTAGATGCGGTGCTATCATTTTCTGCTGTCTGAGGCTTAAACTCTCAGGTCATCACCCCTCCTTCCCTTTCCTCTTTCCTCTTATCCACCCAACCCCTGACTTACAGTAGCTCTTCATGTGCCAGACAGATCCCTTCCTTTGCTGCTGCTCTCACTGGAACCCAGGGCTCGTTCCCTCCCCTCCCCATGAATGTAGGCTTCCTGCTTCTAATCCATGTCCCCACCACCCTTTCGGCTGGATGCATCCTGATGAATTGTCTTAAAGTGCCATTCCCAGTATACGATTCTCTTTCAAAGGTTGGCGGTGGCTCCCCTTCCCATGGGCTCATTCTCCACTCGCCTCTGTACAGACACTTCGCTCTGGTGGGGTTGCTGTTCGCCCCTTTCAGGATGTGCAACAGCTTGGACACTGGTTTGGATATTGAACATCTCCCACATGCCAGCTGATGGAGACTTGATCCCCAACATCCTTTGCTGATGGTCCTACAAGGGGGAAACTTGATCCAATTACGGAGTTTGGAGGCAGGGCCTTTGGGAAGCGATTGAATTAGACTGGGTCATTATAGTGGCCCCCATGATTATATCCTGGTGGCTTTATAAGAGCCCCCATGGACATGGACAGAGAAGTGTGTGCTTCCTGGCTTGCATAGGACTTTCTCTCCCCGTGCTTTCCACTGTTGCCATGTGCTACCAGAAGCTAAACCAATGAGGCTGCCTGATCTCTTTACAGAGTTAGCTTCTTTCAGGTATTTCGTTTTAGTAATGAAAACCTGATGGATATAGGATGCATTAAGTGCACTCCATCACAAAGAATTTTAATTAGATGCTCAACTTCCACTGTCTGATGCTGTACCCACTAGTGTCAGGTGGCTACCAAGCCCACAAAATGTGGCCAGTGCCACTGAGGAACTAAGTGTCCAATTTTATTTCATTTAAATACGAAGTGAAATCTGGGGCCGGCATCATGGCACGGAGGGTAAGCTGCCATCTGACGCCAACTTCCCAATTTACTGTGCTGGTTTGAGTCCTGGCTGCTCCACTTCTGATCCAGTTTCCTGCTCATGTGCCTGGGAAGCCTGCAGAAGATGACCCAAGTATGTGGGAGACCTGAATGGACTTTCTCTCTCTCTCTCTCTCTCCTCTCCTTCAAATAAATAAATAAATCTTTTTAAAAAGTGAAAGTGTGTCAAGTATCTACATTAGACAAAATTCAACTGATTCAGTAAGAATGCATTTCACTTTAACCGTTGCGTCTCATAAGACATTGCTGTTGTGCTGTAAGCACATGTCAGGAACGCGTGTCACTTCCGGTATTGAAACCACATCCAAAAAAATCATATCACTGACCACGTCCGTGTCAATGGGTTGATTCAGTTCGAATGACTTTTTTTCTATGCAGTGATGTAGACTGTAATAAGATTGTTTAAATATTTTATGTAGATAGTATTGTGACAATGATACCCGTTTCTATTTATTTATTTATTTATAAGGCAATGTGACATACACACAGTGACAGATACAGAAAGCTCCCATCCACAGGTTCACTCTCCAAATGCCAGTGAAGCCAGGAGCTGCCAACTCAGTCTCGGTTTCCCATGTGGGTGGCTGGGACCCAGCTCTCTGAGCCACTACCTGCTACCCCTCTTCTTAATATATTATTAATATTATATATATAATATATTAATATATTATTAATATATATTATATTAACTAGTATATTAATAATATATTAATATATAGATACATTTTATAGTATATATAATACATTATATATTATATATAATATAATTAATATGTATTTATTAATATATTGTTATTAATGCACTTGCCAGGATATATGCAGTGTGTATATACATATATATACATATACATATACATATATATATATATATATATATATACACATATTGTCTTTCCATTAGGTCACTGTCAGTGCTGGGTGGTGACACGCTGGGACTTCCTAGCAAGGACACCATGAGACAGGCCTCCCCAGTCGTGGCCATGGCCTCCTTTACACTGAACTGTTCCCGCCAGGAGCACGCAGAAATCCACATCCCTGGGCACCCCGTGGCCTTTCAGAAGCCTGCAGAAGGCCAGGGAGTGCGGCGCACAGGAGGCTGGGCTTGGGATCCACCTAGAACTCCACGTGAATCCCAGCTCTGTCAACACGATGGGTGACTCCGAGCCTCAGTTTTTTCTCATCTGCTGAACTGGAATGAGGAGAAACTCAGCAGAGTGTGGGAAGGATTGAAGGTGGTGGCGCTCTGAGCACGGTGCGTGCAGGTCGTGAGTGCTCAACCATTGTTAACTGTTATTCAGCTGGGTTTTTAAAGAGAGAAAGAGAAAGAGAGGAAGAGGTATAGAAAATGACCTCTGGAGGCCCGCGGGTCCCCTTCCTTCTGGTTCCCAGGCACATGAAGGCTGCCGAGGGTGACCTTCTGAGTCACCGAGAGGAGGCTCATTGCAGCAATAAGGTCACTTCATAGGGAAGTATATTTTACTCATAGACTCAGCATGAAATGCGTTCTCAGATGTCCGTCAGCTAACCACAATGACCTGCCCTTGCAGCTCGGAGCTCTTCCTCCAGCCTCCCCGGGACGGGGCACGTTGTGGCTCTACTTCCGTGCAGTTACTGCGTGCACATGTTAAAATCCTAACCCCCAGTGTGAGGTTGTTAGGAGGTGATTAGAGATCAGAGCCAAAAGGAATGAGATTATTGCCCTTATAAAAGGGAGCCCAGAGAGCGCCCTCACCCTTTGCACCAGGTGAAGACACAATGAGAACGCGGGGCTATGGTCCAGGAAGCAGCCCTTTCCAGACACAGAATCTGGCATCCCCTTGATCTTGGCCTTCGCACCCTCCAGAACCACGAGAAATAAATTTCTAGTGTCCATAAGCTGCCTAGGCTATGGTATTTTCATCACAGCAGCCCGAATGGCAACCCAGATAGACTCAGACACTGTATTTCCCACAATAAAGAGGCGATCAGCCTTCCTCCCAAACACACCGGGGTCAACGGAACCCCCAGGCTAGACATCACCAGGGCTGTCGTCCAGGTGAGTCTCCAGAAGAGCTTCAAAGGAAAGCTTCTGCCCCTCCTCCCACCTTGCTCTCCGCCAGACTTGGAGCCTGCTGATACCGGGCACTCCCCGGGCAGGGGGTCTAACAACTTGGAAAGATCACCTGACATCCTGCCAGGCAGGAGGAAAGGAAGCCGTTTTGTAGCTTGTGCCACCACACCTCAAGTCTTTCCCCACACTTCCAGTGGAGGCGAGGGAGGAGAATGGTTTCAGATAACATTGGAAGAAGCAAGAAAACCAACTGCAAGTTCTCTGCCATGTTCTTGACCCAGAACCGCGGAGAGAGCCAGCGGGCCTTGATGGTAGGACCTAGAGAAGAAGCAGAGAGTGGTTCAGAGGCAAGAGCGCAAAGCACAGCGTGTTGGCGAATGAAGGGACACGGAGCCCATCCTCCGACTTAAGCCACCAGCTGCACACAGCCTGGCGTGACTGTGAGTTCTGTGTTCTGGAACGAACACTGAAGGCCATGGGTTCCTCCATTTCCCAAGCCCCGCGTCAAAGACAGCTGCGGTGGGGTCTTCGAATATAAGGGCAACTTTTGGCTGCAGCTGACACGTTTCCTAACAAAAAGAAATAAAAAAGGAATTTATTAAGCGGACCTTGAGTATTTGCCATAATCAGAGCTAAACTGAAAAACCAAATGTTGGGAAAAGCTGCAAAGCCCGGCTCCCTCTGTGTAACAGACTTGCTCCCTGAAGCAACGATTATTAGTAGACTAATCTAACGTGTACATGGGGACTTTAAGAGGTTCATGGAAAAGCTAGAATTAAAACCTATTTAATTTGATGCAAATATTTTATGAAATCTATGTAATTTTTCAATACATGCATTTTCCATAAACTTTTTGAAGACCCCTAGTATCTCTCCTTTTCTCCTTAGCAACAATATTGGTTTTCTTCAGGTAAGCCATTGTTCTCAACTAAAAGACTACATTTCCCAATTTTCTTTGCAGCTAGGCATGGCCATGTGACAACATCTTGGCCAATGAAATAGTAAAGGAAAGAGGGCTTTTTTTTAGGGAACAGTGCCATGGTATAGTGGGTTAAGCCACTGCCTGCCACAATGACATCCCATACGGTTGCCTGTTCAAGTCCTGGCTGTCCGTTTCCCATCTAGCTCCCTGCTAATGCACCTGGGAAAGCAGCAGAAGATGGTCCAAGTACTTGGGCTCCTGCCACCTATGTGGGAGACCTGGATGAAGCTGATGGCTCTTGGCTTTGGTCTGGCCCAGTCCTGGCCATTGCAGCCATCTGGGGAGTGAACCAGTGGATGGAAAATTTCTCTATCTCTGCCTTTGCCTCTCCCTCACTGTAACCCTGCCTTTCAAATAAATAAATCAATCTTTTTAAAAAAAGAAAAAGAAACTGCTTCCTGCTTTTTAAAAAATGGGAATAAAAAAGACCTTTTTAAAAGAAGGGATATGTTCTGTTTCTTCTTTTTGTGCTTACAATTGCCTGGAATGCAAATGAAACACTGAAATTCCTGCATCCTTACTGGAACTTGACGTGACTGGCCTAGGAAACCGCACTGAGAAGAGCGAGACAGGAGCCTGACCCACGCAGGGAATGCTCTCTGCCCAGCCCTACATTGCTACCTCTGGACTTCTTTTCCTAAGAGCACTAAGCATGTCTATTATGTGTAACCCAAAGCTCTCTTAAATTGAGTTTTGTTTTGCTGTGGTGTGGGCAGGGAGAGAGGTGGAGTAGTTAAATGCAGCAAGATCTAATCGTAACTGATGTAACACAATTAGGATATTTCTTATATCCCATTCTGTAGTATCTGTAGCCATATAGGAACATGATTGGCCTCTCCAGGTCTTGCTTTTAAAACCCTAGGGATTTCCCACCTCTGGACCAAGCAACTCTGGGCCTGGAAATTCATCCTGGGAAAAGGTCAGGAGGAGAGGGGAGACAGGAGGTTCCCGTGCTGGCTGCTGCCTACAGGGGGGCGGGGAGCAGTGCCTTCAAACAAAGATGGAGTTCTGGACAATGCCCACATGTCTACAAGACACGTGCCCCATTTCCCATACATGTTGCTGTCAACTGTAATGATATGATTTTATATTTGTATGATGCTTTAAACCTGTATGGTAAGTTGCAAAGTACAATTGACTTTCTTTTTCTTTTTCTTAAAGATTTATTTATTTATATGAAAGGCAGAGTGACAGAGAGAGAAAGAAAGAGGGAGAAAGAGATCTTTCATCCATTTGTTCACTCCCCAAATGGCTGCAACGGCTGGGGCTGGTGCCGGCTGAAGTCCAGGAACCAGGAATACCATCCAAGTCTCCCACGTGGGTAACAGGATCCAAGCACTTGGGCCACCTTCTGCTGCCTTCCAAGGCACAGCAGCCAGCAGAGAGCTGGATCAGAAGCGGAGCAGCCGGGACTCGGGACTTGAACCCACACCCTGATGTGAGATGTTGGTGCTTAGCTCACTGGCCGTACGATCTGTATCAGTTGTTACCGCAGTGCATCTTCACAAGAAGCCAGAGGTAACTGCCTTATCCCCACTGTACAGACGCGAGCCTCGCAGCTGGGGAGTGTCAGAGCCCGATCTCGGGTCAGGGCACAGCTCCTACCACACCAGTGCAGTAATTAAGCAGCCATTGAGTTTTTCCTAGACTTGGAGAACTGGATTAAAGGGGACGGAGTGCTTTCTCCACCCATGGGAAAGACGAAACTCTGCCCACTCATGACACTTAGAACTAAATTGAGAGGAGGAGCAAAACATATGGGGGAACTATTTCAACTTACGAGGCAGGAAAGAAACTGGGAATTAAATAGCGCCTCCAGCAGGTGAGGTCAGACTGGTCACAGCCACGCTGTAGACACACAGGGGAAGTCCGCCCTGACTCCAGCGTTGGTCCCCAAAGTCTTTGAACCTGGCGGCAACACTGTGAGAGCAATGATATCTTTACTGGGACTTTTTAAAAAGAGCTTTTGATGAACCCGAAACGTTAGCATGATTTATTTTCTCAGCTCTGATAAATATTTAATTATCAAAAATAATAGTGTATTTTTTTTTCACCTTTTTGAATCTGAATCACAGCAAGAACTTTACCAAGGCTCCCTTGGCAGTGAATGGCATCCTAGTGTGGCTTCTCTTAACTGACATCCCTATAATTAGAAGGAATTGTCTTTTCATCCCACAGATTCGAACTGGCTAATTACTCAATGAATATTTAGCTTCTTACGTAGGCAAATATTATGTGAAGAGAGGAACTTTACTGAATAAGTGTTCAACCCAGAAAATTTGCTGGGAGCTAGCAGTGGCCTGTCTACGTGAGGTCTTCTCCAGCCCTCACCCCTGCCTCTGTACCTCCACCACACACACACACACACACACATCTAACATTCTTTTATTTAAAAAAAAAAAAAAAAGATTGATCTATTTATTTGAAAGTCAAAGTTACAGAGACAGAGAGGAAAAGACAAAGAGAGAGGTCTTCCAGCCACTTTTTACTCCCCAAGTGGTCTCAACGGCCAGGTCTGAGCCAGGCCAAGGTCAGGAACCAGGAGCTTCATCCGAGACTCCCATGTGGGTGTCAGGGGCCCAGACACGTGAGCCATCTTCCGCTGCCTTCCCAGGCACATTAGCAGGAAGCTGGGTGGGAAGTGGAGTAACTGGGACTCAAACCAGCACTCATGTGGGACGCCAGCCTCGCAGACTGCGGCTTTACCGCAACGTCAATGCCACATCGCACATTCTAACCTCCTAGGGAAGCTGATGGAGTCCTTAACAGTTGTTGTTTGGATTTTCATATTTTATTTCTTAAGAAATAGTCCAAGCACTCAAAAACTGTAGAGAACAGTATGATAAATGCCCTCATGTCCTCCTCAAAGCATGATCACTAAAACACGGCCAGTAAGGTTGGATGCCCCTGGACTGCCTCTGCTCCCTCCCAGCCTTGCCCCCCTTGTCCTGCCCTTGGCCATCGTTTCTTATATCCCTATGTAGTACTCATGGGTAAGGGGCAGCACGGTTTTGCATGTTCACTGCTTGTGTGAGTGGCATCACAGTGTACATGTTCTTCCAGAACTTGCTTTTTAGTCTGTAAGAGTCGTCCACACTGATATCTGTGGCTCCATGCCATCCAGTTTTATTACAGTAAAGAATTCCAAACATGAATATGACACAACTTATTTATCTGCTGTCCCACTGATGGAAATTTAAGTTGTTTCCTTTTTCAACATTTTTTTTAAAATTATTTATATTTAATAGGTAAAGAGATAGAAAGAGATGGAGAGAGAGAGAGACAGGGAGAGAGTTCACATCACTGGCCCACTCCCCAGATGCAACAGCTGAGGTCAGGCCAGATTCCAAAGCCAGGAGCTGGAAACTCAATTCAGATCTCTCACGTGGGTGGCAGAACCTGCTGGATTCGTTTTGATAGGAGGAGCGTGGTGGGAGCAAGAGGCCCGGAATCACCACACAGACCCCGGGAGCCGGGTGAAAGTGGGTCAGAGGCAAGCAGCCCACAGACTCGTTTATTTCAGTTGGTACAGCAGCTTAAATAGCCAAGGCAGCCAAGCCAGTCAAGGGGCGGTCTATGCCCTAACCAATCACAGCCTGTTGCCAGGCAGTATCCAAAGCCATTCAATCACAGCCTGTTGCCAGGCAGGCTCCATTGCCAGGTGGGTTTCCAAGCCATTCCTGAGTAACTGATGCTGGCTTGCCAGCAGCCATCTTGGCATGGCCTTCTCATTCTCCCACAAGAACCCAGTAACCTGGGCTGTCACCATCGCCTCCTAGGGTTTGCACCACAGAAGGCTGGAGTCAGCAACCAAAGGTGTGCATCAAACCCAGGCCCCCGGGCACAGAACAGGGGCATCCCCACCGCAAGGACAGATGCCTGCCACTTCCCTCGCCTCTGCTGGTTGCTTGTTTTTTAATACAAACCAAGCTGCATGGCTCCACTTAGAGGAGCCCCGTGCCTCGTCGTGGAGCTGCTGGGTGTCAGGGAAACACATCTTCAGCTTCAATAAATTTTGCCAAATGTTCGATGCAGGTAAAGAATGGCTAATCCACACACACAAAGCTGGCCTTTTAAACACACCCCGTTGGCCGGCACAGCAGCTCAATAGGCTAATCCTCCGCCTGCGGTGCCGGCACACCGGGTTCTAGTCCCGGTTGGGGCGCTGGATTCTGTCCCGGTTGCCCCTCTTCCAGGCCAGCTCTCTGCTGTGGCCAGGGAGTGCAGTGGAGGATAGCCCAAGTGCTTCGGCCCTGCACCCCATGGGAGACCAGGAGAAGCACCTGGCTCCTGGCTTCGGATCAGCACGGTGCGCCGGCTGCAGCACGCCGGCCACAGTGGCCATTGGAGGGTGAACCAACGGCAAAGGAAGACCTTTCTCTCTGTCTCTCTCTCTCACTGTCCACTCTGCCTGTCAAAAAAATAAATAAATAAACACACCCCGCGGGTTCTGGCCTGAAGGACCGGAACAGCGCTCCTCCCCAACAGCCTGCGTGTCCCTAAAGACTCTGGGGCCAGTAAGTCCCCATCAAAGGCCCAAAGTCTGACCCCAGGGAGGAGCTGACACATCTGCCTGCTCCATTTCCCTGGGCGTCTCCACCACTCTGCCCTCCCGTGGGCTCTCAGAACCTCGCAGCCGGCGACAGAGCCCCACGCCTGCCACCCCCATGGGTACCTAAGGCTGGTGACCTGAATCCTCACATTCCCAGGGCCTAAGCCGGGACCGCGAGGCCTCAGGAAACTCCAGAGCATCCCCAACGTGACAAGAGATTGGTTCTACCGTCCTAAGCAGAGAGCTGATAAGTCTTAAGGATTTACCCTGTCCAGGGCTCTTTGCATTGCCACAAGAAAGCCTTAGAGAGTGCAAAACCCTCCAGATCAAAGGAATGACTGAATCTCTTACGAAGAATTATCGAGCACTGTGGACAAAGGGAAAGAGGGGAGAGGTTTAGGAGGCAAAGACCCGCTGGCTCCCTAAGAATCACATTGCGTAGGAAGCTTCGAGAGACTCTGCAGTGCGGGGAGAGAGGCCCCCGTGTTAGAGAGGGCAGCCTGGAGGAGGAGGCATGCTGAGCAGCTCACCAGGAGCTCACCTTAACCCCAGGCCCAGCCAGCCCCTTCTGCCATGAGTGGTCCCTTTCCTTCTAACACCACCAGATGCAAGGCCTCCAGGGAACTCGCACGGGCCAAGGCTCCCACCTGCATGCACCCAGGGCTTTGGGAACTGAGTACCCACTGTGGACAAGGCAGCACCTCGACCCAAGAGGAGATGCCTGGGTACCCACATGAAGTCTCCAGGCAGCAGCGTAGCCCTGAGCTCCTTGCCCCGCCTGCCCATCCCTGCCAGCGGGCACCCACGCAGGCCCGGGGTGAGACAGCCAGAGGGTGATCTCTTGACGGACCTTGTGGCCTCCTGAGGAGCTGTTAAACCTGGCGCGGCAGAGGTGCAGAGCCTGGCCCAGCCTCCCGCCCACTCGGAGGGGCCGAGGCAGGCTCTGATAAGGAGCCAGTTCCCGAGTCGCCTGGCCAGTGGCAGAACTGGACTTTGCCATCAGAGCCTAGAAGCCATGATGCAGAGAGCCGGACCCCAGGGGGCCAGGGGCGCTTCCGCTCACCCTCCGGCTGGGCAGCCCCCCACCCCCAGCTCCGCAACAATGCCCAAACTAATTCCATCCAATTCTGCTTTTAAAAAGAGAACACAGGAAATAATTACTTCAGTCAGACATTATTTACTTAAGTAATTCTTTACTCAAACGTCTTTAGGCTTTATTTTACTAATACTACATAATTACGTAATTGTGTAATTAGGAAGAAATTAAATGACAAATGTTTGCTGAGAACAAATGGAAAAAAATAGATCCTTTATTTCCCTGAGTGCTCTGGGTTCAGCACAGCGTCACCTCCCCGTCCTCCCCCGTCTCTCCCATCCCCTCCAGGGGCTCGCTCATGGGGCTCCGTGGGCTGAGTACGGGACAGGCGGCAGCAGGTGTGGGCACTCTGAGCCCGAGGCAGAGAGCAAACGCCTGTCAGAACAAACCTGTGTGTCTCCAGGGCTGGGCACAGCAGTCCAGTCCCAGGGGCTTCTGTCTCTAGGCCCCCGGAAAAGCGAGTCCAGCCGCTGGCTAAGCCCAGGGCCCATTCAGCTCATCCTGCAGACGAAGACTCCCCCAGGCTGAAAGGGAGTGGAGGGAGCAGGTACCCTCAGAAATCCCCCCAAGGAAGAGGCGCGGTGTGCTCCCCAGGACTGAGCGGCCCCTGGGAGGCGCATTCCCAGCGTCCGTGCACCTCCCTGCATGCTGCCCTTCTCCAGCCTCAGCAGCCATGGAAGCCAGAGGAGCTTCCTGTGGGTTGAAAGATGCAATGCATCACCACTCGCCCAGCCCCATGGAGCTCGTCTTTTGTTCCAGTGCAGGGGGGGGGACTCGAAAGCCCAGGCAGGCCACAGCCATGCTCATTAATACGTCAGCTCTTTGCAACTTGGCATGTCGAGCTGTGTTATTCACAGTCGAAAGTTTCCTAGGCTAGCCTGCCAGTAAAGAGAAAGAAAAACCCCACCACTTCTCAACATCCCCAGCAGCAGCCCATACCAAGAGGTAAGAGGGCCAGTGTGGACTGCAGGGTGTCGTTCTGTCTCCAGTGCCTACAAGCCATGACGCTGGACAAGCTACCCGGTCCTGTGCTGTCTCCATGTTCTCATCGGTGAAATGGGGATGATACACACCCTGGCAGATTGTTTCGCGTATGAAATGAATCGATGCAATAAGCCCTTGGAAGAGCACCAAGTGCCCAATTAGCAGTCACGAGAGTTCCCAGAGCATCCCTGCAAAAGCCAACCACCCCGAGGTGGGGGCTGGGAAAGGGGCCTGGCTCCCGCGGCTGGCACTGGAGGCCTCTCTCCACCCTTGCCATCTCCGAGCCTGTTATGCCTTACAAGCTCACAGCAGGGCGAGCTGCGGCAGGATGAGCTAGACCAAGGGGCACAGGCACCAGGGGAGAGGGCCTAGAGTCCCGAGAGAGGGACTTCCAGTGACTGAACACCCCCACTCTCACTAGGGGACCCAGGGGTAGAGAAGAACAGAGCACTCCACTCATGAGGTTGTCCAACTTTTCTGTTTTTTCATCAAAGGGGAACAAGATAATTTTTAAAGATTTATTTATGGCCGGCGCCGCAGCTCACTTGGCTAATCCTTCGCCTGCGGCACCAGCACCCCGGGGTTCTAGTCCCGGTCAGAGCACCGGATTCTGTCCCGGTTGTCCCTCTTCCAGTCCAGCTCTCTGCTGTGGCCCAGGAGGGCAGTGGAGGATGGCCCAAGTGTTTGGGCCCTGCACCCGCATGGGAGACCAGGAAGAAGCACTTGGTTCCTGGCTTCGGATTGGCGCAGCGCCGGCCGTAGCAGCCATTTGGGGGGTGAACCAACGGAAGGAAGACCTTTCTCTCTGTCTCTCTCTCTCTCACTGTCTAAATCTGTCTGTCAAAAAAAAAAAAAAAGATTTATTTATTTATTTGAGAGGCAGAGTTACAGAGAGAAGGAGACAGAGAGAGAAAGAGGCCTTCCATCCACCGGTTCACTCCCCAGAAGGCCAAAACGTCCAGGGCTGGGCCAGGCTGAACCAGGAACCGGGAGTTTCTTCTGGGTCTCCCACGCAGGTGCAGGGGCCCAAGGACTTGGGCCATCTTTCACTGCTTCCCCAGGCCATAGCAGAGAGCTGGATGGGAAGTGGAGCACCTGGAACATGAACTGGTGCCCATATGGGATGCAGGCACTGCAGGTGGAGGCTTAACCTACTATACCACCATGCTGGCCCCAGGGAAACAAGGTATTAAGCAAGATATTCCTCTACTATCTCCTTTCATTAGTTTCATCATGAAATTACCCACCCACAAAAAATATACAGGGAAAACCCACATACGCAGGTGGCCACTGAGGTCGAGTTCTTTCCACTCAGGGAAGCCATTAGGCTTCCGGCCGCGTCAAGCCAGAGATGGAGAACGGTGGATCCAGGCTGGGCACCTTGAGCCCTGTGACAAGGAGAAAGGATGACTTTGGGCTTCCCCACTCCCCAGGCCTCCCAGTGGGAGAAAGAACACACACTCTGAGCCCGAATCCCAACGTAGCTACTTGGTATCTCAGGGACCTTGGGCAAATGCTGCCACTTCCCTAGCCTCAGTGTCCTTATTAACAAAGCAGGTCTTAGAAGATGACCAAGTCAACTTCCCCAAGCTTGTTAGGAGGGAGATAGGGAACAATGCCTTGCAAAGCACTCAGCCCAGGGCCCCAACACGTGTTAGGAAGATACCAAAGGGCAATTCATTTATTCATTGTTGTTATCATTATTTCATGGAACTACCACTGGGTGTGAGGTTTGGGTGCCCAGGGAAGGGGTGGGGGGCAGCCACTGCGGGCAGCAAAGAGGGGAAGAAGGGGGCAGGGCAGAGCCCAGCGTGTGGTCCACGGCTAACCAGCCGGGGCTGCTGTCCCCAGGCCCTGCTCAGATGTGAGACAGCCACACTGAATGTGGCTAACTGAGAGATTTCGGCACAAGACTTCCAATCTAAGAGGGAAGAAACTCTGCCCGCCTTCTTTCTAGCACCCTCCAAAAAGCGTCTCATTTCCATGAGTCCCTTTGAGGTACATGATGAAGTTACATTCACGCACTCTCTATCAGAGGCCAGCCTGTGTTGACATCCAGTAACCTAAATGCCCTCACCTGAACTCCTACTCAATCCTTTGGGCTCCTGTGCACAGGGCTTGGCTGGCTGTGTTCTATGTGATGTTAACCAGGGCTCTGGCTCTGGGCAGACTCCAAATGTTTGGTATTTGCTCTAGGGCTGATTGGTGTCCTGTCTAAACTCTCCCAGCCCTTGGTTTCCAGCCTCAACATGATTACGCCTTTGCTGCTGCCTCCATGGTAGACCAGCTGGTTCCCAGAGGCCTCATCCGCCACAGCTATCTCTGTGCTCTCTCCTTCCCAGCTATGGGGTCTGCCTGGAGCAGCAAAGGAGCTAGGAAAGCAAGAATGAGCACAGCCCCATGCCTTCCCTCCAGGTCCAGTTCCCATTAAAAACAAAAGATTTACTTACTTATTTGAAAAGCAGAGAGATGGATAGAGAAAGAGAGAGAGACTGAGAATCTTCCATCCATTGATTCATTCCCCAGATGGCCACAACAGCTGAGGCTGGACCAGGCCAGAGTCAGGAGCCAGGAATTCCATCTGGGTGTCCCACAGGGGCCCAAGTACTTGGGATACCTCCCATCGCCTTCCCAGGTGCCTTGGCAGGAAACTGGGTTAGAAGCATAGCAGCCTGGACTCGAATCACATTTTCATATGGGATGAGGACACCCTAAGTGGCAGCTTAACCCACTGTGCCACACCACCACCTCCTCCCAGTTTAATTCAAATCTATGGATAGTCATAGAATGTCTAACATGGGGGGTGTGCATGTGTTGGGGGTCTTGTGATGGGGTAGACAGAGACTCATCTTTCTTGGCTTATCTCGTATCTTTCAAAAAAAAAAATGCAATTCAAAACTGTTTTGAATGCTCTATAGAGCACACTGCAGCCAGTCAATACTGATCGATAGATGAACCGAGTTTTTGAATTCCAGTGTTTTCTCACAGGTTGAGTCCCCAAGGTCCAGAGGAAACCCTGCCCCAGCAGCCCTTGGCTCCTCCAGTTCTCCTGCTGGGTCCTGGGCTGTTCCTCCTGTGGCTTGCGGGCTTCAGGTGGGCGGTGATCAGGATTAGGCTGCAGTTAACAAGGTCTCCCTCCTCTTACCCTAACAAGGACAGAGCCCGTGAAGGCCCAGGAGCACAGGAGGCCTGTGCTCGCCGCCTCCCTGGTGTTGTTTGTTAGCCTCCAAGATTATTATTAGAGGTGCTGTGCAGCTAATCACCTCCCAGGTGGACACCGGCCTCCCTCTGGCTCCTGCTCTACATTGGCTGCGTTTGACCTGGCCTCCCAGGGCTCCCAGGCTGCCTGCTGCTCGCTCCGGGGAGGAGCAAAGGTGAGCCCACCTAGGAAGCAGGGGCACATCGTCTCCCCCAGGAGGGTGACCTCTGCCCTCTGCCCCCAAGGACAGAACTGGCAAGGTGGTGGGCGGGGGGAAGGAGGAGGAGGGACTTTGGAGAAGCGCTCAGTGCGAGCTAAGGCTGCCCTGTGCTTATCGGACTCGGGCTAAGCCCTTGTTAGCACATCCAGAGGGAAGCTCGCTAGAAAAGGAAGGGGGTGCAGGCACTGGCGGAAGGCCCCTCCCCTGAATCAATGAAGGGTAATGGAGGAGGGCAATTAGCATTGCTCTCCTTCCCCCAAGACTGCAGAAGAGAAAACAGGCTTCCATCCCAGCAGCAGGGATCGAAGTAGCCCAGAGGAAGGGCTTCCTCCCACGGAGCGTGCTCTGCTTCCTCGGATCCTTTCCAGTCATCCTGCCGCTGCCTTGGCCAAACCCAGGGCCCTGTCCCTCTCCAGGGGACGCCCTTGGCCTTTCTAAGCCCTGTCCTCCGTGGAAAGCGCCAGCTGCAGGTGTCCCATCCCAGCCGTGTTCCAGGTGCAGGCCGTACCTTACAGAGCTTTCAGTGTCCTCATTCCTACATACAGAGGGTGTGCAACAGTTACCATTGACTTAAGGCACAAGGCGAGCCTGCAGTCCGTGCCACTTGTAGGATGCCATAGTCAGAGTTGCAGAGGGACAAGGAAGGTGAGTAACAAAGGAAACAATGAGGAGCACGGTCTACCATGTCATTTCTTCCTCGGGACCTGTTGTTGCTGTTGTTATTCCTGGCCTGCATATTTGCAAACCAAAGCTCAGAGGTCTAATTTGCTAGTAACTGGCAGGACTGAATTGAGGTCTAACCCCTAAACCTGAATATCCGTCACTATAGGATGTCCCCCTGGGTCAAAACCCCCTAAGATATGAGGCCAATTTGACTTAGGTTTCTAATTAAAAATATGCACAGAATTTGCAGAAAAAGAAGGAGCAAATGGCAAAGATGCCCAACATCATCAATCATCAAAGACATGAAAATCAAAACTACGGTGCAATATCACCCCATATCCATTAGGATGACCATTAGGAGAGAGAGAGAGAAAGAGAAAGAGAGAGAACAGTAACAAACATGGACAAGGATGGAGAGAAATTAGAAAATCAGAATCCTTGTGCTCTGCTGGTGGGAATAAAAACTGGTGTGGCTGATATGGAAAACAGCGTGGCAGTTCCTCAAAAAAATTAAAAATAGAATTACCATATGATTCAGCAATCCCACTTCTGGGTCTATATACAAAAGAATCAAGAATTGAAAACAGGATCTTGAGGAGCTACTGCACCTCCTTGTTCAGCATTAGTCACAAGAAGCAACGCAACAGTCTGCCAGCAGAGGGATGGCGGCGGACCACGTGGCACGGGGAAGATTACACAGCCCTGAAAAGCAGGTTCTGACACCTGCTGCAACATGGGTGAGCCTCAGGGTCAGCATGCTAAGTGAAAGAAGCCAGACAAATGTGGCATGACTTCACTTCTACGAGGCAGTCCAAGTACTAGAAACCGGAAGTAGAGCGGTGGCTCCCTGGGCCTGGGGAGGAGATGTAGGAGTTGGAGTCTTCTGTACTCTGGCTGCTTGCTTGCCTGCTATGCTCCCCTGGAATTTATGACCTCCTGCCCCCCCACCAGCTCCCCTGGGATTTATGGCCCAATGCTTCCCGCCAGTTCTTCCCCGTGCCATCTCCTTTGTGTGGCCTTCCTGCCACATAACGGATATAGTCTTTATGTTTAAATGAACCAATGAACATGTTAGGTCCCAATACCTTGCCATATAGAGAATAAGAAGGTAACCTAGGTAGGAGATGACCTGCACCCTTGTAAGTGTGAGGCTATAAAAACCTCTCTTATGCAAACGAGAGGGCCTGTGCACTGCTAAAGAGCTATGTGGGGATAGGGGGGTCCCAGCCGGCTGGTAACAAATAAACCTCTGCTTTTGCATCCACCCCTGTGCCTTATGCACTGATTGGGAAATTCAGACACAACAGAGGGAACGGGGAGTTGTTGAGTGGGCACAGAGCTGCAGTTTTGCACGCTAAGAAAGTTCTGGAGATCGACTGCACCACAGTGTGACTGTTGAACACTACTGGACTGGGTGCTGAGAAGGGGTCATGTTGGTGAATTCTGTGTCACACACACACACACACACATAAAACCACAGTTAAGTTTTTCCTTTGAAAATCCCCCTTGTTCTCATGGGGTGTGCATTCTTGCAATCTGAAAGGCCCATCAGTTTATGTCCCCGTTGGTTTTCACTTCCTGGGACCCTCCCATCTCCAGGGAAGAGAGGGCAGGCAGCCATTGGGAATCATCTCCGTGGCTCTGCACACTCAGGCCTGACACCCTGCACCTCCTCACGCACCTCCTCAAGCCGGGCAGGAGGTGCAGGCCAGCTCCTTCTGCTTCCCTGCTCTCACTGGCGCCCCCTACAGGGAAGTCCTGATGGCAGTCACACCTGCCCTGCGGGAGGCTCCTTGAGCAGCCCAGGGCTTACGCCAGGGAAATCAGGACTGTTTCCTCTCTCCTCTCCAGACTCTCGCAGGCAAGGAGCTACTGGTCTGGCACAGATTCCTCTAGACCTGAATGCAGGGGTGCACATGGGTGTTCATATGCCCAAGGCTGGCGGTGACGGGGAGGAAGTGAGAGCTATGTTTGCAGCAGGACCACCAGATTTAGCCAGCTGCCTGCAGGCCACAACACAGCCCAGCCAGCCTCTCCCCCAGGGGGCCTGCGAGGCGCTAATTGTTTGTTGTTGGGCTGCGAATGCTGCTTTTGCACCAAAGTCCTCTCTGTCCAGATGTTGTCACGGGCCGGCCCCATCCGGTAGGGCTGCCTGGGGTCTGGCTCTCGCCTGTCAGTCCTGACATCTTCACTGGAGAATGGAGCGCAAGGCTGTGAGAGGCAGAGCAGGTGCATGCTAATGAGGAGATCAATTTTAATTATGATTTTAATTAAACACCCGATCCAGTAGGAAATATGACAAGAAGTAGGCTGGGGCTGTGCAACCTGAGAGGAGGAAGCGGAGCGAAGGTGGGAGGCCCAGGGTAAGGAAGGAGCCTCCAGGCCTCCTCAGGATTTAAAAGAAGTAAAGGGCAGCACTGCTGGGAAACAGAGAAAAACCTGTGTAACCTGAAATTCACGCTTGCTAAGCCCCGGCCTCCAAAGCACTTTCAGACGTCCAGACTCCAGGAAGCCAGAGTCCCGGTGAGGAGGAGGCCTTGGAGGTCGCCAAGCCCTGCTCTGCTGCCCCACATGGGGAAGTGGAGACCCGAGGCGGGGATGTGATCCTCTCCTCTGCCCCCCACAACACTCTGTGTGTGAGCCTCACATTCGGCGCTGACCCCCTGCAGGATCCGAACGCGCTGCAGGTCTCGCTGGTGGCAGCCAGCGTCTGTATAGGCAGAGCTGTTGGTGCCACGCCACTGCCGCCCACCACCCCATGTACAGCGCCACGAGTGGGCGGTGAGAGGGTGGGATAGACCACCACGGCGGACACCCCCTCTCCTGTACAAGATCTGTGTGTGGTAAGGCTCTTCCCCAAACGGCACGCTCTGTCCCTGCTGGGACAAGGCCTGGCACACGGTCGCTGTATGGACCGCACAAGCGTGTCCACCCGGCTGGTCGCTCGGTTTTTTCTTTCTTTCCCCAGCTGTATGGAGGTGAAAATGACAAATATGCATCGTGTGTACTGAACGTGTGCCCTGTGATGTTTTGATGTGTGTAGACATATATGGGATCTGAAAGAATTCCCACAATCAAGCTAATGAACATTCCCATCGCCTCTGTAGCTATGCGTGGATGTGTGTGTGCATGTGTGTATGTGGTGGAGCATGGAAGGTCTACTCTCTTAGCGAGCTGGAGTTCAGAACACGTCGACTGAAGCCCAGGACCTGTTCCTCTCGTCACTGAGTCTGTGATGTGTGACCTACCTCTCCTCTTTCCCCCCACCCCCCAGTCCTGGATACCACCCTTCTCTTCTCTGATTCTATGTGCTTGGCTTTCTTGGATCCCACAGGTAAAGTAAGATCTTGCAATGTTGTCCCTCTGTGCCTGGCTTATTTCATTTAGCATAATGTCCTCCAGTTCCATCCGGGTTCTTGCAAATGGCCGGATTTCCTTCTTTCTGAAGGCGGGGTAGTACTCCGGAGTGTGTACATTGGAGTCATCTATCCACATGGTGACCTAAGTGGAGTCCATATCATGGCTACTGCGAGTAGTGCTGCAATGAGTATGCCCGGGCAGATGTCTCTTCTCAACACTGACCTGGTGGTAGACAGCGATGTACATGTGTTCCTTGTGTGTGTGTGTTGTGTTCTTTGTGTGTGTTGTGTGTGACGTGTTCTGTGTGTGTGTGTTGTGTGATGTGTTCTTTGTGTGTTGAGAGCTGTGTGCTGTGTGTGTGCTAGCAGGTGAGGGGAGCTGGTGGGAGGAGGAAGCTTCAGGAGATAAGGAACTCAGCCTGCAGACTCTTGCTGATGGACAACGATAGGGTAACGCAATGGCGCGGAGACCGTGCAGCTGAACGGAGTACAACCAGACGTTTTACCATGACATGGCAGCAGCCCCTAGCCATGTGTGGCTAGGCAGCATTTGAAATGTGGCTCGTCCGACTGGGAAGCTGAATGTCAAACACTTAGCTCATCGGAGTTGCCCAGGTAAGCGCGGGCTAGCAGAGCCGGAGGGAGGAGCGAGAGTTGGGAGGAAGAACCGAGTTGCTGCTTCTGCCTCCTCTCCACCACCGCCGATGCCCCGCAGAGAGAGTCCATCTGGTTCTCTCCGCCCAGGTAATGTGAGGTCTCCCCTGCCTCGTCGCCTGCAGCTAAGGTCTTGTCACTGGCATGAGCACAGAAGCCAAGATTGGAGATGGTGACAGAAGCTAATGGAGATTAGCTGTGCTGTTCATGGTTAACCAAAGCACAGGTGCTCCAGAGCCACCTCTTAAACCAAGTCAGCTCCTAGCCCCTCTCCCCTGCCCCCTCGCAGCCTCCTCCATCCTGCCCCAGCACTCCACAGCCCCCAGCTCCTCCTCCTCTCCGGCACATTCCGACTCCATAGCAGTTAACCCTTTCCTTAGGAGTGAGGTCATCTGTGGGAGGGGTGGCAAACAAAGGGATGCTTGTCCTCAAGGTAACACACGGGGCCGGCGCCGTGGCTCACTTGGTTAGTCCTCCGCCTGCAGCGCCGGCATCTCATATGGCACTGGGTTCTAGTCCCAGTTGCTCCTCTTCCATTCCAGCTCTCTGCTGTGGCCCGGGAGTGCAGTGGAGGATGGCCCAAGTGCTTGGGCCCTGCACCCGCATGGGAAACCAGGAGGAAGCACCTGGCTCCTGGCTTCAGATCGGCAGAGCTCCGGCCGTAGCAGCCATTTGGGGGGTGAACCAATGGAAGGAAGATCTTTCTCTCTGTCTCTCTCACTCACTCTGTCAAAAAAAAAGGTAACACACCCATCCCCTTCCCATTAACACACTATTCCCTTCCCCCTCCCGTTAACACACCCATTCCCCTCCAGTTAGCACACCCACCTCCCTCCCATTAGCACACCCACCCCCCATTAGCATATCATTCCCCCCCTCCCTTTAACACACCCATCCTCCTCCTGTTAACACAAGCACCTCCCCTGCCATTAGCACACCCACCTCCCCTCCTGCCCTTTCCCTACCCCCTCTGCTGTCTGCTTCATTCTTTGGGTTGCCAATGAAAGAGGTGACATCAAAGCACCCACAAATCACCTGTACCAGCAGCACCCAGAGTGCACATTGTCAAAGCATGTCCCAGGCTCTGACACTGGCCGACTCAGGGACAAGCAGAGGACGCCTATCCCAGGGGCCCTCACAGCTCCGGCAATTGAATTCCAAGCCTCGCGTGGACTCTGGCGCTCAGACTCGGGAGCTGGTCCACCAGGGGCACCTGCTTCGAAGGGTGAGTTCGGGATTCCCTGTTCTTTGGAGTAAGGGAGGGATCCGAAGGACAAAGACTTAAGCAGTTTCCATGTGTGATTCTGACAACGCTTTCTTCCTCATCCCAAATCTGAGCAGGTGCCACACCAGCAGCACCCTGGGGTGCCATCACACTGTCCCCAGACCTGAACTTGGCTTCATCCACTCAGGCCCCTCCAGAGAGGACAGAGGCAGCCTCGCTAGGGACACAGAAATCTTCCTGGAAGGAGACCCTGCTGAGCCACTGCTGTCGGCCTGTCGGGGACCTGTTAGCTGAAACAGACGACAATGTAAGAGACAGCCTGCTGACCTACGGGGGCACGGGGGAGCGAGCAGCATGCAGGGCGACAAGGGGGCCACGCAGGAAGGCAGGCAGGCTATGAAGCCATCAACCAGCCAATGGGCCAATGGCCGGCAGGACGAGCTGGCTCTCCTCCCTCTAAAAAGAGCTGACCAGTCGGGTTGGAAGCTCACTCCCAGCAGCTCCTTTTGCTCCTTTCTTACGGAACCCTGTCCAGAGAGCAGCCCAGTGTCAAGGGAACTGGCTGGCAGCGTTCTGTGTTGGACTCGGCCCCTGGTGTCTTCTTCTATCCGTTTCAGTGTCCCTGAGCATTGACCAGTGCTGCTGCTTGCTCCTCACCACTGAGGACCTTTCTCTTGCTACACTGGTGCCCACTTCTCTTTCATTTAAAAGATTCATTTATTTGAAAGTTTGAGTTACAGAGACGGGGGAGAGATAGACAGAGAGAGAGAGAGAGAGATCTTCCATCTGCTGGCTCACTCCCCAGATGGCCGCAATGGCCAAGGCTGGACCAGGCCGAAACCAGGAGCCAAGAGCTTCATCTGGGTCTCCCATGTGGGTGGCAGGGGCTCAAATACTTGGACCATCCTCTGGTGCTTTTCCCAGACCATTACCAGGGAGCCGAATCGGTAGTGGAGCAGCCAGGCAGGGCTGGAACCGGAGCCCACATGGGATGCCGGCCTTGCAGGCAGTGGCTTTACTTGCTATGCCACAACACCAGCACTGCCATCTCTCTCTCTCTCTCTCTCTCTCTCTCTCTCTTTTTTTTTTTTTTTTTTTTTTTTGACAGGCAGAGTTAGACAGTGAGAGAGAGAGACAAAGAGAAAGGTCTTCCTTTTCCCATTGGTTCACCTCCTAAGTGGCTGCTATGGCCAGCGTGCTGCGCTGATCTGAAGCCAGGAGCCAGGTGCTTCTCCTGGTCTCCCATGGGGTGCAGGGCCCAAAGACCTGGGCCATCCTCCACTGCCCTCCCGGGCCAGAGCAGAGAGCTGGACTGGAAGAGGAGCAACCGGGACAGAATCCGGCGCCCCGACCGGGACTAGAACCTGGGGTGCTGGCGCCGCAGGTGGAGGACTAGCCTATTGAGCCGCGGCGCCGGCTGCCATTTCTCTTTTGAAAGGATTCCACCTGTGGAGAATCGTGGCTCTGGACAGTGAGGGAGAAAGAAGAGAGAAACGGCAGCAGCCTCTTGGCAGCCGAGCAACGTAGTGATGGACTGGGCGTCTTATTCAGCATTCAGACCCCTGTCTGACCTGGTTTTGCCCCAACATTACCCTATCTCCTAAAGCGCTGCTTGCACTCCTTGACCTTGAAGATCCCTGAAGGTCAAGACTGAGCCTCACAGGAGCTGGACAACACCCTCAACGCACTCCTCTCTGTTCAGTCAACTGGAGAGGACTCTGCCCTGCGGGAGCTGCAGGTGGGCACACCCACCACACACCTCCAGGGCACACGGCCTTCAAAGCAAGTAAACACACACTCACTGTGCTTTTAAACTGCACACCCACGCAGTGCTCCTGGGGGCACGCGGGACGGGAAACCACCGGAGAGGTGAAGATTTCGCTTTGACAGCCAAGGGAACACACATCGCCCTTGACCCTGCACAGACAGGTTTCTTTTGCCTCAGACTGCCTACCCAGGCTCCTCATTCTTTCCTGGCTGTTAGCGAGCCCTGACCAACAGACAAAGACTTTATTAGCACTGATAACATCTCCCAACGTTCCAGCCCTTTCTGTAAAGGTCGCCATGGACCCTGCAGGCAAGAATCCTTTTCTGGCCCACCCCTCTGTGGTGGAGGAGTGAGGGGGTGTAAATGGAGTTTCTTCTCTCTCAAATTTGAAAATGTTGCAATCTGGACTCAGAGCTTCAGGAAAATGCTGCCAGCTGGAGAATAAATCCAGTCGGAGACTTGGCATCCTATTCTTTGAGCTTCTGTCACACCTACCAACCATCGCAAAGCTCTCAGCCAGTGTTTAGTGAGCACCTATTTCAAACACGGCATCACGGGGAACTCAGAGCTGTGTCGGGCAAGGTATCTGTCCTCCCTTGAAGAAACTGAGTTTTCCTTGAACAGATCCCCTCCCCTGCACACAGGAAGTGACCCAAGTACACCCAGGGAGAACGCTCACACAGAGCACAACACCGTGGCCCTGGAGGTCATGGCCATGAGCAGAAGGAGGTCCTTACCAGTGGAGGGCAAGGTCATTGTGGGATGATGGGATTGGGAGGCCTCACCAACAAGAGCTTGCCTGGAGCTTAGAAGGATGATTTGGGTTTAGCTAAAAGGAGACAAGTGCAGAAGACATTCTGGGTAAAATCCCATGAGGCAGGGCGCCTGGTCAGAAGAACCCAGGAACAGCTCCGGAGACATTGTATAGAATACCTGCACTGCAAAGGAGAGACTGTGAAGCAGAGGTGAGAACCTTGTTTGACGATGTAAACTGAGGACCAAATATTACCCAGGAGCCCCAGGCTGAACTCTGTCCTACTGGAGAACCATGTCCTAGATCTTCCTGGTGGTGAGAGAAGATTCCAGATTTGAGTCCATGGATAAGGTTCAGATCCAGATACACAGTGGGCACCTTCCAAATGGCTGCCCACCCCACTTGGGTGGTTCAGCCTCCCTCCTGAGGACTGCTCTCCTACTGCTCACGTAGAGCCCGACACCCACCCTCTACTGCAGGAGCATGGCTGTCCCCTTCACTCCCCTCTCTCTACACAGCAGCCCCACCTGTTTTCCTGTCTCCAACCCCTCACCGCCTCTGTACATGCGCCCATCCTGCCTCCCACCTGAAGGAGGTAGGGGCTGGATGCATTGATGATTATGCCCGCTTACCCTCAAATTTTCAACTGCCCATCCCTACTTAACAGCCACTTCAGTTCTCTAAAATCTCTCATCTTGAAACCAAAGCTCCCTTGTCCTGGTTCCCACCTGTAACAACCACCCTACTCTGTATTTACTCCCTTCCTAGCCAAGCTGCCCCAGGGCTGTATACACAAGCTTTCGCATCACTGTGTCCACAGGCAAACCCCCCCCCCCCCACACACACACACCACTGAGCACCAGTGACTCCCAGGTGATAAATTTCACCAACTCTCCGATGCCCTGTGCTTCACTTCAGTAGCATTTGACCCATTAATTCCCTCTCTCTCCTTGAAGCACTCCCTCCTTTCTGTTCCCATGACGTCACTTCCTCTTGCTTTCCGACCAACTCTCTTGCTCAGCTTTCTGTGTCTTCTCTTTCTTAAACAAATCTTACTTGCTCCTTGCTCTTCTTACATTTCTAAGCATCTTATATATTTTTAATTTTATTTTTATTTATTTAATTTATTCATCTATTATATTTATTTTGTCTTATTTAATTTTTATTTTCGTTTTTTATTTATTGTATTTATCTGAAAAGCAGAGAGACAGACAGATAGAAAGCACTCCCACCTGCTGGTTCACGACCCAAATGCCTGTAACAGCCAAGGCTGGACCAGGGCAAAGCCAGAAACCAAGAACTCCAAATAGGTTTCCCGCACGAATGTCAGGGTCCCAAGTACATGAGCCATCACCTGCTGCCTTCCAGGGTACATATTATCAGGCAGCTGGAGACAGGGGCAGAGCCTAGACTCAAACCCAGGCACTCCAAGAGGAGACTCAAGCAGTGATCCCAAGTGGCAGCTTAACTACTGTAGCAAACATCCACCTCCACCTGATATTTTTAACTACTCCAATTCTCAGGAAAAAAAAATGACATGATGTTATTATTTTCCTATTTTTTCTGGATGAGAAATTGAAATTACATAGAGAAACTTTCCCCAGCTTCCTTAGCTAGTAACTGCAAATGACAAGGTAAAAACAGACTAGGTCCTGAGTCCGTGCTGTTAAATGTATTATGCTGGAGCTGGCGCCGTGGCGTAGTGGGTAGAGCCATTGCCTGTGACACTGGCATGCCTTGTGGGCACAGGTTCGTGTCCCAGCTGTTCCACTTCTGATCCGGCTCCCTGCTAATGCACTTGGGTAAAGCAGTGGAAGATGGCTCAAGTGTTTGGGCTCCGGCCATCCATAGGAGAGACTCAGATGAAGCTCCTGGCTCCTCGCTTCGACCTGGCCCAGCCCTGGCCATGGCAGCCATCTGGAGAGTGAACCAGCAGAGAGAAGATACCTCTCTCTCTCTCTAACACTGACTTTCAAATAACTAAATAAGTCTTTAAAATAAGGCCGGCGCCGCAGCTCACTAGGCTAATCCTCTGGCTGTGGCACCGGCACACCAGGTTATAGTCCTGGTTGGGGTGCCAGTTTCTGTCCTGGTTGCTCCTCTTCCAGTCCAGCTCTCTGTTGTGGCTGGGGAAGGCAGTGGAGGATGGCCCAAGTGCATGGGCCCTGCACCCGCATGGGAGACCAGAAGGAAGCACCTGACTCCTGGCTTCGGATCAGCACAGCACGCCAGCTGGAGCAGCCATTTAGGGGGTGAACCAACGGAAAAGGAAGACCTTTCTCTCTGTTTCTCTCTCTCTCTCTCTCACTGTCTAACTCTGCCTGTCAAAAAAAGAAGAAGAAGAAGAAGTGGGGCAGCTGGGACTCAAGCCAGCATCCATACAGGGTGCTGGCATTGCAGGCAGCAGCCCAACCCACTGTGCCATAGCTCCAGCCCATCAGTAGTTCAATGTATATAACAAGTTTATTTCCACCTCATGCTGTATGTCAGGGAATCTGTGCCACACAGTCACTCAAGGACCCAGGCAGCAGAGGCCCCACCATCTTCTAACGACAGGAAGGGAAGAGAGAATAGAGAATCACATATGGGCTTTCCACTGTCAATTACCCCCATGTTTTTATTGGAAATAGTCACATAGGCCCACCTAACTGCAAGAGGGAAGGGAGAGTGGGGGAGCAAATGGGATCCTTGCTGAGCTGTGGAGCCTGCGATGCCACACTCCAGATGGTAGAGTCTCCAGACTCGGCCACAGGCCCTTGGCTTGAGCACCCGCACAAGAAGACTTCTCCAACTGGCACTCGTAGCCCAGACTCCATCCTCTACTCAGCACCAATCTCATATCTTGTTGCTTACCTAACATCTTCAACAGGGTACCTCAAAAGTTTCTTACATGTAACATATTCAAAGCAAAATCCTTAGAGTTCTCCTGCCACAATTTCTCTCTTCCTCCAACCTGTCTCATGTCAGTGAATGACACCTCCTTCATGTAGTCACTGCTATGAGTCTGGGAGTTATCCCTGCACCCTCCCCTATTCCCTGTAGGCAACCTATCACCAAGTCTGGATCAGTGTATCTTCAAAATAATATTGAGTCTACCCAGATATTTCCAGCACTACCCTTGGTCCTATGCCACTGCCTCTCTTGCCTAGACCACTGCCATATCTCCTGTTCTCCCTGTCCACGCTGCCATGCCCTGCGGAGCACTCTCCACACCACAACCAGCCAGGGCTTTATATGGCCACTCTGCTCCCCATCGATGACTGTCCATATTGCTCAGGGTCAGGTGCAAGGTCCTTAACAGTGCCGACAATGCTCCTACAGCCTTCCCCACCCACCTTCCAGAATGTTCTACCTCTCATTCCCCACATTCCATTTCCAGCGCTGCAGGCCTTGGGTTCCTTGAAAGTGTCGTGCTCTCACCGGACGCAAACTTTCTTCCTTGCTACTCTGATTGCTTGGAGTGCAGTTCTCCACACTTGACCCCACCACGTCCTTCTTGTTTGTGGGTCTCATCCTAAATGTCACCTCCTCGGAGACCTTCCACCAAACCTCCCACACAAAGCAGGCCCTCCTGGTGTGCAATCTCACTTCCTACTCTTCCTCTTACAGCACCTACTGCAATTCGTAAATACGTAACTAGGCACCTCTTGTGTCGACTTTTCCTTCATATCTTCCTTTTATGGGACCACTGTAGCACAGAAGCTATGGTGGAACATGTGCCTGTTCACCACTGTGTCTTCTGCACACCGTGCTGGCGTTTCACAGTCAGAAATCGCTGAAGAAATGAGAATAACACCCTATCCCCAAACATGCCTTTGATGATCAGTAGCCCCAGTCCACCCCTGGCTCACCACTCCCCAAACCTTCACTCCCCATCCATAGGGCCATGACAAAGGAACAAGGATCCTTTGTTTTGTGCTTCTCCAAAGAACCTGCAGATCCCACACCCTGGGAAGGCTTACGCTGAGCCTGGCTCCCAGGGGACTCGGACAGCATCTCCTGGAGCTAAACTGCTCCGGGTCCTGCAGACTTGGCAGGGTCAGGGTCTCTGCATTCATTTTTTGAAACCCGGCTTGTTAATAACCCAACTCCGTAGCCCAGCGCACTAAGGACTTCCTCAGCTGAGCCATCCTGCTTTCCAACTCTGTTGCTGCTACATCCCATTGTCATATACTGAGAGGCTTGAAAAGCACAGATGTATTGTAGTTGTAGAAGTCTGAAATGAGTCTCAGCGGACCAAAGCGAAGAGGCTGGCAGGGCTGCATTCCCCCCTGGCTCCAGGGCAGAACCTCGCTCCTTGCCTTTTTCAGCTTCTGGAGGCCGCCTGCATGCTTTGGCTCACAGCCCCCTTCTCTACCCTCAAGGCCAGCAAAGCAGGCTAAGCCCTTCCCACACCATGTACTCTCTGGGAGTCTCCCTTCTGTTTCCCTCGTTCATGTAGAAAGACACTTGTGATTTCACGGGGCCCAGCCAGACCAACCAGAGTCCACGCGTCTTGTAGTCATAGAATTGTCAACCTTGGTTCCATCCACAACCCCTGTGCCCAGTAAGCCAGCACAGTGGCAGGTTCAGGTGTTAGGACAGGCACATCCCTTGGGGTACCTGTGTGCTGCCTACAACTAACCTCACCGCTTTCTACCCCCCACCTCCACCGCTCAGACTCTGCATTTGAACCACGAAGAACTGGAGACTTAGCAGCACTGTTCTGAAGAGCAGGGCTCTGGGGAGAATAACGAACAGGGACTCCAACAACTGACCTCTGGACGTCTCTCAAACAAGCTCTACCTGTGCTCCACTTCCCGCCGTGGTTCGCCCAATGGCACCAGCAGCGCGCTCACCTGAAAATGACGGTAAGGCTGCCTGTTTCTCCGGGCCACTGTGAGCACGGTGCTGAGAGAGCCGGGATAGGACAGGAAAAAGAACTCGCTCTCCGACGCCAGGAGCCTGAAGCCCTCCGACGCCAGGAGCCTGAAGCCGAATCTTGATGCCCAGCTTGACTGTGTGACGTCATCATCAAGTTCCCTAAAAAACCCCCGTTTCCTCAGCTGTGCAGCGAAGGCGTTAAAAGCGGCTGTTCCGCAGGGTCACTGTTAGGATCGAGCATCCGGCACACAGTAAGTGCTCCGGAAGGGGGATCCTGGGATTGCTATACTAAACACCCAGGACATCCTGGCTGCTCCTTGTTGTTGTATGGCTTTATTCCATTCATTGCCTGACGACCCTTCACGTACAGGAAAGCTGCCCTTGTGCCCTAGGCACAAGTAGGCAGTTCTGGCCCCATGCACCCCTGTCATTGTCATGCCGAGCCTGCCTTTCTGTTACGGCTTCGTTGCCATGGCTGAGTTAAGGCCCTTGGACACCACCCTCCCTGCCACATTGGAGAGCAGGTTCTGTGTCCAGTTGTCTATCTGTGTTCAGTGCCTGCTTCAGGACTTAGGAAGTGCAATGTTCAAGAAGTCTGGGGCCACTGTTGTGCTGAGCTGGTGAAGCCACCACCTCTGACACAAGCACCCCGTATGAGCGTCACTTGGAGTTCTGGCTGCTTCTCTTCCGATCCAGCTTCCTATTAATACACCAGGGAGGGGCTGGCGCTGTGGTGCAGTGGGGTAAAGCCACCGCCTGCAGTGCTGGCATCCCATATGGGTGCCAGTTCAAGTCCCGGCTGCACCTCTTCTGATGGCCTGGGAAAGCAGTAGAAGATGGCCCAAGTCCTTGGGCCCCTGCACCCGCATGGGAGACCTGGAAGAAGCTCCTGGCTTCGGATCGGCACTGCTCCAGCCATTGTGGCCATCTGGGGAGTGAACCAGTGGATGGAAGACTTCTCTCTCTCTTTCTCTGCCTCTGCCTCTCATTAACTCTGCCTTTCAAATAAATAAATAACTATTTAAAAGAAAAAAAAAAAGAAGCTCTCTGTCTCTATCTCTTCTTCTCTCTCTGTAACTCCACCTTTCAAATAAATAAAACACATCTTTTTTTTTTTTTTTTTTTTTTTAAAAAAAAAAGGAAGAGAGTGAGATCTTCCCTCCTCTGGTTCACTCCCCAGACGGCCACAACAGCCAAAGCCAGTAGCCTGGAGCTTCGTCTAGGTCTCCCATGTGGCTACAGAGGCCCAAATACTTTGGCCATCTTCCGTTGCTCTCCCAGGACATTAACACAGAGCTGGATCAGCAGGGACGTGAACCGGCACCTGTATGAGATGCTGGTGTTGCAGGCAGCAGCTTTGCCTGCGGTACCACTATGCTAGCCTTGTTCCTTTTTTTTTTTTAAGATTTAGTTATTAAAATAAAAATGCTTTATTTATTAAAATTAAAAATGTTAGCCGGTTGAAGAAACTCAGTGTTGTATGTTACTATATAGAATTGCCATAATATAGAATATTTGCTAATTTATTTGAACACATCTAATGCCACTTTACTCTCTCTGTTCAGGATGGTAAGGGCCCACCAGTTCTCCAGGACAGCATTCCCTGGGGTTCAAGCAGAACTGGCTGTCTGGGACAGCTGTGGCCTGAAGGCAAGATTTCCCCCAATGCAGCCCTGTTTCCGGAGGAGTCCCGGGGTGTCCCTTAGACCCCACTTCCCTATTGTCCGCTCAGGGGCTTTCATTCCCTGGTTCAGCAACCAGGCCCTGCAGAAAAAGTCTGGCCCAAGCAGAACAGGGCTGCAAATCATATTTTCACGGGATGTCAAACCTCCTCTCCTACCTTAAATGAAAGGTATTATTTCTGAGAGGAGAATGTCACACTCCACAACCAAAATTCTGCTTCCTCGGCAAAAACCCCGGCAGTTTCTCTGCACGGCTGGCAGCTCTGCACCCAAGGCCAATGCTGGGGAATTCACCAGGCCCAACGCAAATCACAGAAGCACAAGCCCCTCTGTGATTAAAACAAGGGCGAGCAAACTCCAGCAGTGTTAGCTGTGCAGGAACGAGGGGGAGGGGGAGGAGATCTGGTCCAGACACCACCCAGGACACACAACAGGTCTTAAGCCCTCTTGGGAAATCTGCCCATCACTTTGTCAAATAAACAAATTATCCCCAGCTCAGCAACCTCAGGGCCTTTCCTGTAACAGATGCCGTCCTGCCCCCTTCGTCTTTGGTAGACACGAAAATATATCCTTAACTGCCAGGAACCCATCCGGCCCTCGTCTGAGCAGTTCACACTGGAGGCAGGGGCCTCCTCCTGACTCACCCACACTGAACCTGCCCTAGGTTGGAAAGCTTTGCACACAGCTGGGGAGGGTGGAGAAGGTGTCAGGCAGAGCCTGGATTCCGGTGAATGCCAAGCTGCCTCCACTTTAGCAGGTCAGAAAGCAGCCTCTGTCCCCTGAGCTCCCTGGAGCCACAGCGCCTGGGCGTGTGGCCTGTGGGCTGATCTCGCTGCAGGTCCCCGGGAGTCCCAGCAGCCCTAGCAGCTGACTGAGCTGGCAGCTCTGAGTGAGGGCCCCTCTGGTCTGTGGCCACATCTTCTCACGTGGCAAGGGCTCAGGACCTTCCTGTCCTCCTCGGCCTCTCCCAAAGGCTCCCGTTCCCTTGCCAGGGAGGTGAGTGTGCTCTGGGCATAAGCCACATGATTGGCTCAGGTGTATATGTCTTCTGGGTGCCCAGGTACAACCTGCTCCAGTCTGATGCTCTCGGTGTTAAAGATCCGGCTGTTCTGAGTCCAGGAGGCCAGATGCTTAGCCAAGATGGGATCAGGTATTCTCCAACGTGTGGCCTACAATCTCTCTTGGCCACCACCCCCACAGCACCGCAGGCACTTCCCCACCAAGCACCCAGATGGACGACAGGGTACGTGTGTCCTCCCGGGAAGGCTGGCTAGATCTCCTGGGGCTTTGCCTCCTCCAGGAAACTCCCAGGGACAGAGTGTCCTTACCAAGGGCTCTGCACTCAGAAAGCCCAGCCTGTGCCTCCACCACCTCACTGCATCGCATGCCCTGGAGCTGTATGCAAACATTTGCTTTGATTTGTAAAATGATCCATATAATTAGGGAAAAAGAGTTAAATAAAGGGACTGATTTCAGAGAGCAGGCTCTTAATGACACTAATACCTGACAAAAGGGGTCATTATGATGGGCTAATGGGCCTTGCCTGGCATTCGGCTCTCTCAGGACACAATCCAACACACTCAATTATCTGCTAATCAGGGCCATTTTGTCAGAGGTTATTGCCTGAAGTATCAATTATAGGAACATTATTAATACTTTATGGAGAAACCACTTGCATGAAAGTGTTAAACTTACGGGGCAACCCAGCCTTCTCCCTCTCCCCACTCAGATCCAAAACATCAATCTCTTTTTGCCCCCACCTAGATCCCCAACTGGGGCCTTTCATGACCCATCAGGTCTACCGGGAAGGAGCCAGGGCCATGGTGATGTTCCCAATCCTGTCACCTGTGACAGAGTTGGCAGTCCCAACTCTTAATGCCACCAGCTGGCAACAGTGGCTTAGCCCAAAGCCAAGGCTCTACCGACTCAAGATTCAGAGGGAAGTGGGGCATTGTGGGCTGCAGGATCCCGTCAGTGTGTGCATGTTTTCTCTTCTCTTCTCTTCCTTTCCCTTCCCTTCCCTTCCCTTCCCTTCCCTTCCCTTCCCTTCCCTTCCCTTCCCTTCTCTTCTCTTCTCTTCTCTCCTCCCCCTCCCCTCCCTTCCCCTCCCCTTCTCTCTCTCTGTCTCCAGGAAGCAGGAAAGAGGGGGACAGGAGCTGCCTTGCTTCAGGACACTGTTCATAACACACTGCTCCCTAAAAACCACTTCTCCGTGATGGACACATGGGTTTTTTTACCAGCACCGAAACAGGGGGACAAGTCTGAAAGGTGCTATGATGTGATGGAGAAGCCAAAACATGCAGAGGACTTTTGAGTCACATCTCAGTCCTACCACTCATGGGTGGCAGATTCTTGGGCAACTCAGTCTCCCTCTCTGGGCTGTGGTTTTCCAGTGTCCTGGGACACATTGAATTGCAGTGGGTGGGGGAGAAGGGAGTAGGCTATAGAATGCCAGCTGTGCCATCTGCTAGCCTTGCAAACTGGAGCAAGCTATTGGGCCTCTTTGGACCTCAGTTCCTCCCATGTGGGATGGTGACAGTTACAGTCATAGGCTAGAGCTCTAGCAAAGGCCTATGCTCATGTGTGTGATGCCTGGCACATGCCACTCACAGGGAGGTGGAAATACATGTTTCTCAGTACCCATCAGGGTGAGCAGGAAGCATCACAGGAAGCAAGATCTCTCTGCTCTTCCACTCCTGAGTAATTCGACGATTGCCAGTGGAAGCGAACTGACCTTCCCAGTTGGGGAAGGGGATGGTAGTGGTCCCTTGAAACCTGTGCTCTGGCATCACTCTGCTTTTGGGAATGGCTATGACCTTCATGTCCATGGCCCCGCAGGCCAACACCTGCCCCCTGCCATCAGGATCATCAGCAGAAGATTCAGTGCCCCTGGGAATCTCCTATCATATGATGGGTAGGTAGATTTTAGTTCCATCGAAAAAAAGGTACGAAGAGGACATGAGACTTGGCCACGTCACAGTGTCCCCCATCTTGTTAACCCTACTCCATGGTTTAGGAAACAGCAATTGAAAACCTGGCTGCATTCCTGCTTTTGCCAGTGACTGCAGAACACCCCTTATGAGTTGAGCAGCGTGACCACAGTCTGAAAGGGGAGGCTGGCTAAACAACAGATGAGTTCAACCAGAGTGTGATCTGTACGACCAGAAGGATCTGTGTACCTGTGTCTAGAGCTTCCTCTGGTTCCTGGGTCCTTGACAGGCAGGGAGTCCTTTACTGCTGGAGGCAAGCCCAGGTGCAGGAGTGCCCCAAATGCACTCACAGTTAGAACCGCCAAGTCCCAGGGGTCATCTCCAGTCAATGGAATACAGACGTCACAGAAAGGAACTTCAGCCTTGACTGGGAGGTTTGTGGCCAAGAGTCTTCACCTGGAAGGAATTTAAAATGCAGACACAGACTGTGCACCTGCTCGCCTGGAGACCGAAGAGCAGACTGAAGGCACTGGGTTGACGTGAGCAGAACCCAGTCCAGTGAAGAGGGATGACAAATGCTTCAATTCCGTGTCCCCTGGTGTGGCCAGAAAACAGGAGCCCTCACTTACAAGCCAAGGGCGAGGGACAGTCTGACCCAGGGCGCAGTGATAGCAAGTGTTGGACAAAGGACGGAAGGTGCTGAGCATCCACCCTGCCGACCCTGGATGACGGCTTATGAACGTGCTGTTTGGTGGGCCTGGGTAATTAGTGCTTGTGTTAAGCAGTTACGGGGTTAAGTGCTACCAGGGGTTTGATCTGGGCTGACAGAGTCAAAGCTATGGAGTGGGGTGGTTGCCTAGCAACAACACCTGTAGCACACTAAGCAGCCGGTCAGCTTTGTCAACTTGGTGCAGGGGCTTTGCAGAGTAGATGGGAGTGAGGGAGGTTTTGGGGGGCGCAGGGATGGAGAGCTGGACAGCTGGGCCTCAGGGTGGAAGGGTGTTTTTTTGAGTCCCCCCAGAATGGCTTTACATCTGTCTTCCTCAGTGAGAGGGAGGCAGACGGGCAGTTCCAGCTGTGAGTCCAGCAGAAGCCTCCCAAGTCCTGCCCTTGCCTCTTCCTAACCAGCGCCGAGTAAAATCGGAACCCCCTCCCTCCACCCAAGTCCTCTCTCCAGTAGCTCTTTGGGATCTAGCGATTGGGAAGGGGAAGTGGGAGCAGGGAGTGGTGGGTTTATTTTCAGATTCCAGAAGAACGGAAGAGCAGAGACCCTGGGAGGGTCAAACCTTTCTCACCGCCTTCCCACACATCCCTATGGACTTCCGCTCCTGCATGCCCGAGATGGGGCTGGAAAAGGGAGCCAATTTGGGGAACACCATCTGCCTCTGCCTTTGTGCAATCCGTGGTCCTGCAAGCCCCTGACTCTTCCCAGAACTCCACAGTGCCTCTGCGTGGGGTGGAGAGCCAGTGATGTACCTTCTGCAAGGGGACGGTTCAAAGTATCGCATTAGCTGTCGGAGGGCTTTGGGTCAGTTCTACCCCTGAACCACAGAGCCCCTGGCCTAAACCTGTCCTGAGACTCCATATTCTCATCCGTGCACTGAGAGACCATGCATTCTATCTGCCTCACTTACCTTACGAGGATCAATGTGACAGCTGCAGGAAAAGCACGCCCCAGAAGCTACAGAGCCTCCCACACAGGTAAGGCACCAGGACCACAAGCCGCCGCCCCTATACCTGCTCTTTCCAAAGGGCCTGAGCCAGTTGCACTTGGTCCAGTGTGCAGCTAGAGGAGCAGCACATGGCCCTGTTGCTGGGTAACTGGGTGGAGGACTGGCTCTCAAAGGGACTTAGTGCTTCTATTCTAGGTTCACTGGTTCAAATCCAGCCCTAGGCCAACAATTACTGTAATCACTGGGTTTGGAATTCAGAGCGTTTGATTTTCCAAAGAACTTTGCTTATCTCTGATCTACTGAGTTTTTACCATAAACGTACACCTGCGGTTCTCCTGCAGAACCTGGCTCACAATCCCAAACCCCTATCAGCCCACCCTCCCCTCTGCAGGTCAAGGCTACTCCTGAATGATCTCGAAAGGCAACCTCATGGTTGAGGGGCCGAGGCCCTCGCCTTCTGGGCTGGGGAGTAAGCATGGGTATGCCTGGCCACAGCTGCCACCGCCCATCCCACCCCAGCCTCCTGCACAGCTGAGAAGCAGGCAAAACTCTTTCCACACAGCAGCTAAGCCAGTTCCTCCGCCCACATCTGATTACAGAGATGTGTATATATATATGTAGTATTTTTTCAGAACCCAGCACATTTAAGTCCCATCCAGGCAGAAATAAGCCACACACCAGCCCAGCATGCACCAAGACTTCTGTGCGATTTTGTGGGTTTCCTGCCCATGTGGCTATGGACTCTGCACACACCCTGCCACACCCAGGGTGCAGACACTCGACACCCGCACACACATGCAAGCCGCTCCCACGTGGCTTCTCCATTCCTCGTGTTGCATGGTTATTTTCATGCTCTGGGTTATATTTAACTCAAGTCATAATATTTGGGGGGGGGGGGTTGGAAGCCTGCTGTTTCACCAAGAAAGGCATTTAAATATTCTCAGTTCCAGAGAATTCCAAGGGCTCTGGGAAGAGAGTGAGGCACTTGCCCCAGATTTGTCTGACACATCGTGGTCACGTGGACTCCATTAGTGGATGACTGAGGCTCTGAGCAGGCAGCCTAAAGGAGTGTTGTAGAAACGATGAAGAGGAGTGTGTGAGTGATGTCAGCGGGAGGCTGACGCCTCTGGGGGTCCCAGGGACTCGCCCTGCACATCCCCACAGGGAGGGAAGCTCTAATTGGCAATATTGCCTGCCTTGTCATCACCCCACCTCCTACAACCGATAACAACCTCAGGGCACACAGAACGAGAGTCCCACTCTTGGTGCCTCTGACAAGGCAGGAAAGCATCCCAACAGAGCCCCATGGGAGCAGGGGGAGTCCTTGTTTCTCCCCAAGGAAGCCCTGGTGAGGTAAAGCACTGGTTGCCCACACAGTGTGGGAACAAGTGTCACATCTGATCCCTCACGGTAGGAGGATGTCCTTAAGGACATGAACAGGTGCACCTGTTTCCAGACTTCTAGGACACACTGGATGCAGTGCCTTAAATTCAAAGTCTCCAAGTATATTTTCTGAAAGATCTTTCTAGAACATACATTTCTCTGGGAGACTCAGCGCCACTCCTTCCACATCACTTTCCCAAGCAATGGAGGGCAGTTTGGGCCGGTTCCAGAGTACACGGTGGTGGAGTCTATGAGTGGACAGAGTGAGGCCAGGCAGGATCCCAACAGCACTTACCTGATAGTGTCCAGACAGAGGCAGCTCTACACTGGAGGGGAGGAGCAGGAGAAGCATGGTGGTCCAGGGCACCAGCGCCAGCCAATCCTCACATCATCTGCCACAGCGCTGGCTGAACTTGGGGGGTCCTCTTGCCAGGTGGAGGGTCCAGGAGTCGGCCACTTAGGGAGCAGGAGATGAGGGCTACCCCAGTCCCCACCCATCAAAGGCTACCATCTCATCACCAGCCTGAGCTTAGGCACTAAAACCAGCATTTGCCTCACATTCATAGGAACTGACATATGGTATAATTTTTTTTAAATCTTCCAAGTTCCCTAGGCAGCTTTGACGTGAATATTAATACTAACATAATTTCATGATGATTAGAGAACACAATTAGGGGCTATTAATAATGACACAAATAATGACATTTAAGGCCTCATTTTAATTTGAGTAATATTCTGTCTGGTGGTATTTAAACAGCTCTGTCTAGCACAATTAGTATGGTGCTGGGGTGCAGTCACTCCTCACAAAATCCGTCAGTCCGGCCTTGCCATCCCACCTCCATGGCTAGGGAGATAGACAGGGGGACGGCATTCCACACCTGAGAGGCACTCAGAAAGAGCCTCTGCTCCAGCCAGGGCCTGGCCCCGCAGACAAAGGGCCTTGAAGACAGAATGTGAGAGCCCACACTGGGAAAGACCAGTGTGACTGCCCTGGAGTCCACTGGACGGTGAGTTGTTACAGCCCCAGGTACCACACCCCTGCAAGAAGATGGGTGGACTGTGTAGGCTTCCACATTTCCATCTAGAATCAGCCAAACCCTGCTGCATCTGCAGCCCGTGGCTTCCCTCTGGGTCCCAGAAGCCTCTCTCCGCCCTCTCCTGCAGCAGCAATTCTCCTCATCTGCCATCACCTATAACCTGTCCTATTGACTCATTGGATTGCCTGCTTCCTCTCCATCAGACTGCTCATACCTTGAGGGGTGTGGCTGCACCTAATTCCTTAACCCTTAGCTCCTAGGTACACAGTTGGCACTCAGTAAGTGTTGATTGCCTTCTATCCACTGGGCAAGTGTTGAAGGTGGGACCCACGACAGCATTATACTTAGCTCTGAGCTGCATCCTTTGGATATTCATGAATGATAGCTGACATTTGAGAGGTGAATGGGCTGGAGGTGGGGTGCACAGAGAAGGGGCATCTGAGAAATATGAAACAGGCAGAAGCCAAGGGCACCCAAGGTCCTTAACTTGTGTGTTAATCAACTGAGGAAAATATACCTGAAGTTCATGCTGTGTTTTGGAGCTGCAGACTAAATTTTTGAATGAAGAAAACTGGTAGATAAGCCTGGACTAGCCAGGTTTTCCTCCAGTTCAGATCTCTGTCGGAGAGAAGATGAACCGAAACAACAAACGCCCTGGTAAGTGAGGATGGTGAATGAAGGAGTGGGTGGAGAGGATGGAGAGAGAGGAGGAGGAACGAGGAGGAGGAGGAAGAAGAAGAAGAAAAGCATATTTGTGCTGGGCATCTCAGGTGCTTAACACCCACCCGCTTCTTTGATCCTCTCAATAATCCCATGAGATACTCACATATACTGTTATTATTCTCATTTCACCAATGGTGAAAACTCAGCTTCAAAGAAGTTGGTCATGTGTCTGGTCACACAGCAGTGTAGGCAGCTGAGCCAGACTTCAAACCACGTCTGTCTGACTTCAGAGCCCAAAGCTAAGCGCACACTGTGCTAGGACAGTTGACTGGGGAGGATTAGGGCCATGTGGGATGCTTATGTCATGGGGCGGGGGTGGGGGGACACGGGGCCGCCTGCCAATGGACATGATAGACGAGGCAGCCTGCTGATGCCCCTTCCTGAGGGTCCTTCGGGGTCTGCGGGGAGACATGCAAATCCACTGGCCAAGGGCCAGCACAGGCAGCCCTAGAGCCGATGAGAGCAGGAAGCTGGTGCCCTGGAGCGGGGGGCACCGGCCACGCCCAAAGACACGGTTGGCAGGTAGCCAGCTCCAGCGCAAGCCGACGGTGTTTTGGCAGAGACCAGTGAGGCTGCAGAGGCTGGGGCAGGGTCTGCGAGCGGTGGGGGGAGTTAAGTGGAACCTTTTCTGGGTAATTGGCTCTGTCTGTGATAGGACCCCCTGCCAAGCCCAGGCAGGCCCTGGCCTGACATGCCGTAACCTGTCTGGAGCCCGCTCGGTAGTAGCAGAGCGGCTGGTTGACAGCAGGCTGGGAATTTTGCTGCGAGACTCACCCCTTCAGCTGCAAGCCTCCTTTTGTGTGAATGCCTGATGGGTAACTCGGGGAACCATCTGAATCTACGCCAGCAGTGGTGTCGGCACAGCAGTAACGTGGCCAACAGGCGGACGGAGCTGACGGAGGAGGGGGCATGAGCAGTGGCTCCGCACTGAGCCTCTCTACTCACCAGCGACCACCTCGGTACCCACCACACCCCACGATGCCATACACACAAGTAAACAGGTGCAGAGATCAGATGGATGCTGGCCTCACATCAAGGGGTCCCTTGGAAGCCCTGAAGCTGGTCACTCACCTATTTCTCCCTCTTTTCCTTCCTGTTCCTTTCTTCATCCACACAGCCTGGGGTTCTGCCCACACACCCCTCACCCCCAGCAGCCCCAAGGCAACAGTGGGAAATGTCACCTGCTTTGATGGACAGGCCTGTCATCACCAATCCACTGGCACTGCCCACCAGGAGTGAGATGCACGGATTCCACCTTCCCAGTTCCCACGGCTCAGCAGGGGCACCCTTGCCACCATACCGTCCTGCCCTTAGACCTCGTCCTTCTCACACCCTGCTACAGACACCACTCTCGGAAGTACGTTCTCAAAGGGTAAATTACACCCAAGCTTACTGCGTGTCAGGCATGAAGCTAAGACCTCCCATGTGGTACTTATTTGATGCAACAATCCCATGCAACAATTTATCATTCCCATTTTCCATTTGAGGAAAATACACAGTTTCCCCCCATGTTACACTGCTAGGGGAAGACAGAGGCAGGACTCCGTGTCGCCACGCTTCATCATAAGTCAAGAGTAACAAGGATCACATCATGCTTACTCTCACCCCAAAAATGTTCAGGATCAGGGCCAGGTTAAGCCATCACTTGCGACGCTGGCATCCCATATCTGGATGCGGGTTTGAATCCCAGCTGCTCTGTTTCTGTGCCAGCTCCCTACCAATGTGCCTGGAAAATCAGCAGAAGATGGCCCAAGTCCTTCGGCCCCAGCACCCACATGGGAGAGCCGGATGGAGTGCCAGGCTCCTGGCTTCAGCCTGGCCCAGCCCTAGCCATTATGATCATTTGGGGGAGAGAATCAGCAGATGGAAGATTCTGTCTTTCCCTCTCTCTATAACTCTGCTATTTGAGTAAATAATAAAACCTTAACAAACAAACAAAAGAGGTCATTTGGGAAAGCACCTAACAGACTCTCCTACAAGGTGAGTGTCCCGGCACGGACAGCACCGATCGCTGCTTCCTGCACTGTGGCTCTCCAAGTCCTCCAGGAAACAGCAGATTCCTACAGGTATCACATCCTGTCAGTCCCGGAAGCCTCCTAAATACCTTGCCAAGTGCCAGACATTGTTGATGCTCGATACAGGGCTTTAGAACGCACCCACTGAAGCGGGGACCAGGGCGGGATGTCACAGAGGGACTCCCCAGCCAAGGACGGTGGATGCAAGTGGCTTCAGAGTCTGTCTCCTGCAGAGCCCAGACCTGGACGGCCTCCTTGTGCACAACACAGGACGCTCTCTGCCCACGCTCTGCTCACCGTTACCAGCAATGTCAGCTCGCGGTCACACTGGCTCCTCAAATGCCTTTCCAGCCCCTCCCCTCACATTTTCCTCCTCCAAATTATTTTCTTCCAGGGGTCTGGCATTTCCAGTCCACACCAGGAAGCTGAAGTTCTCGGACAGCCCCAAACCACAGCTGCCACTGGTGGAGAAGTCAACCCGGCAAATAGAAATGTCACTCAATCATTTCTCGGCGCTTTCCTCTCATTGCCCTTCCCCACCACATATAATGAGAAATTCTTTTTGCCCAAATATTGTTTGAATTTCAAATACACAATTTCCCTGGGGGTGACCAGATGAAAAGAGAAATCTGGTTTGCAACATAAGACCTCTATGTGGAAGTTGCATTGAGCGAACACCGAAACTAAATTTTTATTGAGCTCCTTGAAATGACAGGAGCACATCAAGGCAACCCAGCTCCTTTCCCACTGTGGTGTGCTTAAATTATTTTAAGTGAACACCAAGGAAGCACCCTCGAGGGATGGGAAGAGAAGGAAAGGATTTTAAACGCAGCGGGCAAAATGATCAATCTGGTCTTGGTGTCTAACCTGTTCCCAGCAGCTCCCCCAGCACAGCGCCTCTCTGTGCAGTCACTGCCTGTCGGCAGCTGGGGTTCATAACCAGGGGGCTCGGAGGTTGGGGTGCTGAGAGCCCCTAGGGAGAGCTTTCTCCATCATGACTGCGTTAAAATCACCTAGAAAGCCTGAAGGGAAAAATATTAATGTCCAGACCCCACCCTTGACAAATTGAATGAGTGCCAGTGTGTAAGGCCCGGACCTTAGAATTTCACTCAAAGTTCTCAGATAATTTAAATGTGCAGCCAGGGTGGGATATCCTTGTACATTTGAAGGCTGTAATCCCACCCACCCCCTGGAATGGCAGGTACATTTTTGCATGCGTGAGAGTACTTGTGTTGTGCTTGTTAACTTTCAGACAATTCTTAAAAATGTTTGCAACCCAAAACAGGTCTCAGTTATACTTGTCCTAGCTTCCTTCCAGCTGGGAAAAAGCTATGTACCTAAGACTTTGTTGTTAAGGGCTAATTGTCAATGGGGAAACAAAAGATCTCTGGGTCCTACAGAGAGAACCCTTACTGATGTAAATCCCAGTAATAAGAAGGTGTCAGTTGGGGGTGGGTGGGCAGGGATACTGACAGGTGGCAAAAGACCCCCTGAGATTCAAAGCGAAGGGTTCTTGCAGGATAAGACTGGGCACTCGGTGTGATTTGTGATGTGGGCAGCCCTGCCTGCGACTCAGCCGACAGCTGTGCCCAGCTTGGCCTCTAAATGTGTACATCGGAAGCCAAGTCCATGGAGAGGGGCGACTGTCCAGGAGCTCTTATTTTGGGAGCTCCGAATTCGTGCCTGATGACAGCACTCCATACAAGCCGTCGAGAGTCAGCTGGTAAGGGTGCGGTGAGGTACCCGAGGGCGGTGGGTGGGAGACAGTCCCTGTAGGACCTGCAGCACCACCCGCACTTGGTTTTAGTCAAGTCAAGGGGGGCTTAAGATGTGTTAAAATATCTCAAGCGGGCTCTAAGGGAAACGAAGGTGGCACACGGAGGGAGAGAGATCTATTCCCCAGCCGCCCCCACCCCCGCCTGTAGCTCTCCTGCAGCCACTGGATGCCATTCTGTTACGAATGGCACCTGCCACCCCTCCTCCTGTCCCCCAGGGGCCTGGCTGGAGCGCCACATTTGGGCTCTGCCAGCCTACAGTCAGCCCTGCCCATGGCACTCCCCTCGCCAAAAGGCAAGGGGGCCGGCCCGGCTTCCTCGAAGAGTCAGCTGCCTAAGTGCTCAGCCCAGCTCATGAAAGGGCCCCTCTTCCTCTCTTTTCAGCCCTGCGCTCTAATTTATCCTCCCCTTTGATAACCAACTCCAAACACATTCAGCTGAGGCCGGGCCATCAGTGCACAAAGGCCTGTGCTCTCCGGCTGAATGCAGCACTTCACTCTTGGGGGGATTTCTATAGAAGGCAAAATCCACCAAACAAGCTATTACACTTAAATCAGACAATGCCCGAGGTGGCCGCGCAGAGACCGGCGCTAATGACTCAGCTAGCAGCGGGCCTCCCTATTTGGAAGCTCTGCCCCAGCATGGGACAGCAACCCGCTGCCCTTCCCAGCCTCTGCCGGAGCCCCCTCCTCCTGCCCCCGCACTAGAAAGGTGACCCTCTGTGTTTGTTCTCTGAATCCTGAGGGCTCACTCCCCATAGGCCCACTTGGACTGACCCCTGATTCCCTCTTTGCCTGGGCAAAAGAACGGAGGAGTTAAGTGCGGGCTGCTCACTTCTCTCTCTCTCCTCCATTCTGAAGATGAAGAAACCATGGTAACTGTGGAAAATCAGAGGCGTCCGGTTGGCAGAGCCAGGATTAGAACCCTGGTCTCTCATCTCATTCCATTAGCCTAAGCGCCAACACAAATGAGGTGACATGCGGAAGGGGTTAGGCATCATTCCTAGCACATGGATGCACGAGAAAAAGGTTGGCAGCTTGTATGTGTGGTAGGAGAGGTTTCTGTAGCCACTCATCTTCTCATAGCGTGCAGGGGGCCTGGCACAGGACAGCGAATGCGACGCAGCCCTGTCCTCCAGAGCCAACGGGAGGTTCTCCCTGATCAGTAAGCATCACAGTACGGAGTGGTAAGTGACAGCACAGGGAAGCCAAAGGGTGCTTCACACAGGCCCCAGGTGGGGTGTCTAATCCAGACTCCCGGGGAGCTCAGGGAGGAGAGACCGCTGTCTCAGCCTGACAGGTGATTCAGAGTTAACAGGTTGGTGTGGACGAGGGTTTTGTGGCAGAGGGAACAATTACAGCTGCAAAAGTGAACTGAAGGCAAGCTGCATTTAAGGAGATGAAAAAAAATGTCAGTACACCTGGACAATGGGGCCAGAAGGGGTGAGGCTGGGGCGGCTCAGGGAGGGAGCCATGGCCATCTCATGATGCTCCTGGACAGCCATTGAGAGGGGACTGGGGTTTACCAGGAGGTGTAAGGGATGATCCATAACATGGTAAGACACCAGGACCTACTACTGTGGGCTGAGAGGGAGCACTGGCACAGCAGGGAGACGAGGCAACAGGTGGGGCACCACGACGTTCCATTCCGAAGCAGGACCAGGCTCACAACCTGGATCCCCAGTAGGGCCCGCTATTAAGAGAATTCATGAAAAGGGAAGATGCTGAAAGCAGAGAGCTGTGGCCACAGGCGTAGGGGAACAGAGCGGGTTTCCCTGGGGCCACTGCGCTGCAGACACAGAAGCACCCTGCAGTGAGGTCCAGGTCCCTTCCACCAACCACATATGTGACCTTGGGCAACCTCCACTTCCCCATCTGCACAATGAGGACATTTACCAAGTAATCAGTAAACTGCCTTGCAGTTCTCCCATTCTGTGCTTCCATTACTTGAAATATATATCCTATATTTTTATTCTAAGATGCCTTGTGTTGCATTTTAATGTTTATAAAACCAGGACAAAATGGTTCTCATCTTATAATAGAGCAAACTCGGCTCATGAAAATCAGGTATCCTGTACAATGATCAAAGACATTGCCTCTTCTGCATTCTTGCCATTCAGCCCAAGAAAGGCCTGGCTGTGACGCCAGCCCAAAGACGCTGCTCGTGAGCTCTGTTCCCTGCTGCCCTGCCCCTTCCTGGTGCCTCTGCTCAGAGCCAGATCTCCAGGAAACGCTCTGCCCCAGGCCCTCCACCCTCAGGCCTGCAGCAGTGAGGTTCCACAGGGAGCCGCCATGCCCTCTCCTTGCCCAGCAGCTCTGGCTGCTGTTAAGTTCGAGGCCAAAGCTCCAACGGTTTTGGACAGGTGGACAAAAACAATAAATTCAGGCTGGCATAGGAGAAGAATAACCCACCTCCGAGCTGTTTTTGGCTGGGAAACGCTCTTCATCCCACAGCTTTGGGACGCAAGCAGCATAGCATCCAGAGGCGCACAGCTGCATGGAACAATTCAAAAATTGCCTTGTTGGACTACAACGTGCCAATTTTTCAAATCTAGAGCCATTTTCACTATTACAGTGTGTGCAGCCTAAGCCGGGAGAACTTTCTTCTGGGAGGGAAAATTGATTCCGAGGTGACCATTAACCCCCATTATCACAGCACGCCCCATTCCAAAACTATTCTTGGGAACCAAGGGGGCTAGAGGAAGCCACAGAGGCCCACGGCGAGGTTGGTGCCCAACATCACAGGGGCTTGCGGCCAAAGTCCATTAGCCCCATGACTCGCAAGGGCATCAAAGGCAGTAAGATGGAGAAAGGAGAAAGGAGGAGCGGAAAAGGATCTGGGCTGTGTTTTCCTGGGAATTCCAAGGCTTTGCAAGTTTGCCTGTGCATCTCACCTCACTCGGGTGGGCTGGGGACTTGCACCAGCCGAGTAGCAGAAACCAAGGCAAACACCTGTACTGGACCCTCTTTGCATGGTCCTGAAATCCTCACCCATAACTGCCCACTCCAGCATGGGGCAGAGCCTGGTAGAGGAGTGTCCTCCAGCAGCTGACCCTGAGGCTGCCTGTGTCACCTCCATTCCTGTGCCTGACTGCTCAGGGCCTGGGTTTTGCAGAGTCAGAGGTATCAGGCCATAGACTTTAAATGGCAAATAGCTCCAACCCATTGGAAGCACCGTCAACAGCCAACAGCCTTTCTCACGGGCTGGGCTATGACTTCCACCTTCCCAAACACAGCAGGCCAGCTGAGTAGGCAGTGCCGCAGACCAAGGAGAGGACAATGACTGTGGACAGCAGGGGCGACAGGTGCCCCAAGAGGCCCGCCCCTTTGCTGATCGCATGAGCATTTTTCTTGCACATTCTGATGGCAGCGGTGGGCCCTGGTCTTGAATCTAGGAAGCTCAAGCCTGAATTCTGGCTCTGCCTTCACCTTGGACGAGTTACTTGCTCTCTCTGAGCCTTGGTTTCTTTCTCTCTATCCTGGAGGTAAAAATAAACACCTGGCAAAGCGGTTGGCAACATTAAGTGAGATAATAGGAGAGAAGGAGCGACATCTAATGTGTTCAACTCTATATCTATCTATCTATACAGATAAATATATGTATGGTACTGTCTTTGTCAACATGATGTTCCAACAGGCTGGGCCTTCAGACAAAAAGCTACTTAATGAATTCATTAATGAGAGAAGTTTGACATATACGGTAGATATCAAACTGTATATATGTTCCTAATATAATACATATATAATTGAATAGAGCGAGCAAGCTCCTCTCCTTGTGGATATATAAAGCAACCCAGCATCCACTCAGAAATGCCTCTGCTGTCCGTGGGATGACACAGCCTCCTTCTCCTGGGCACAGGAGTTGGCATCAGGGTCTGGGGATTGTGGCTATACCGCGGGCCGGCGTTGACTTTCCCACCCCTGGTCCTCCTCCTCCAGCACCGCCAGCTCCTCCTCTCCCTGGAGGCCATCTGCTTGCACAGCTGTCCTTCCCGGAGTGACCTCTTCTGCAAGAATACCGCAAAGGCAGGCCTCGGTGGTGCGGGAAGAGCTGGCCCGAGGAGGCCATTCCTATTCCGTGCAAACACTCATAGCCCCGGCTCGTGCTGGCCACGGAGGCAGAAGACTAGCCAGCCCCAGCTCAGCCCGGCCCACCAGCCCCAGGTCCTCAGGGAGGTGCGGGCTGCAGAGGCACCAGTTCACACCCAGCTCTGTAGACCGTACTCTGGAGCCAGGGCACCTGCGGCGCGCCAGGAGCAGCCGGGCAGAGGCGGGTCTCGCGCCCCCAGGAGCCCGCACAGCCCTGCGTCCTGTCGGAGCCCGCAGACACTGGGACGCTGACCTCTCTGAGTCACCGGGTGATGTGTGCGGGAAGGGAGGGGAACGCGGGGCTGAATGCTGACGGGATGTCCCTGTCAACACAATGTTCCGCCTGGCCGGGCCTTCATATATAAAGATATTTAATGAATTAGTTAATTAATGAGAGGAGTTTGATTGATGGATCATATGGCGCTCGCAGCAGGGTGAGTCTGACCCTGATACCACTGCCTCGGCTGCAGTCCGTCCCCCTCATTGGTCGGGAGAGTGCGGTCGCTCCGGCAATTTGCATGCATTTAATGTAGCTCTTTAATAGGATGTAATGTTAGCGAAAGCCAAAAGCGCAGCAGCTGTAACTTAAAAGACAGCCCCATTACTGCAAGCCTTATAATTAGGGTAAGAGGGAGACTCGGTCTGCCATATGTTAAACTCTTTTGAGGTTAATAGCTCTGTAAGATTTTTGCAATTTAAAAAAATTACAGTTGAAGAATGATGACAAGGCTCATCAATGAGGCGCCTCTGCACCGGAGGGAAGGGACATGAGAATCCTGTGTCCCCCAGGGGCCCCTGACACCTGGACATGGCAAGGTGGCCCCTCTCCGGCCACAAGTCATCTGGTCTCTCCCGTTGATCTCTCCGCACCGGCATCCCGCCGCCGCAGGTGGGGCTTGGGAATCTCGCCCCGCCTGGCTCCCTGCAGCCCCCCACAGCGCCCCTCTTCCGCGGTCCCCCGCATCCAGGCTGAGGGAGGGCGGGCGCAAGGCGCATCGGTGCGCACGCAGCGCCAGGGAGAAGCGCCGCGCGCCTACCTTGCCAAGTCCCAGGCAACTCCAGAGCAATTACAGGTCCCCGCAGGTTCCCTCGCACTGATTGCACAGCCAGGGCCCGAATCAGGCAATGCGCAGCAGGCACAGCCCGGGGGGAAGAGAGGAAATCGCCGCGAATTTGCTTGATAATTACCTCGCACGAGGCCTTGGGGGCATCGGTCCCCTTTGTGGCCCCACCCGCGGGGCCAGGGGACTACAGTGCGGGCTGGAGCCGGGCCCTGGGCACCTGGGTACCAGAGCGCTGCTCCCTGCTCCCCAGTTGCGGCAGGTGATGGGAGGAATTCCCGCAACTCGCTAAGCCCCCCAAGAGCAGCCCAGCTGCACCCTGCCGCGTGTTAGCGAGGTGGGCGGACAGAGGCCTCGCTGGAGAGGCAGGGGGCCATCTCTGGAGCCTGGAGCAGCCCCGCCACCTCCACAGGGTCCCCTCCCACAGTCTGTGCGGCGAGGGGCGGAGGAGAGCCGCCCACTGGGCTAATTCTCTTCCCTAGGGGTTCCCCCTCCTGCATCCCTCCCGCTGCTGGCTTCCTCACCGGGAGCCCGTGGGTGTCCGACCAAGTTCCTGAAGCCAGACACTGCAGACAAAACAACAACATGGGGGAGGGGCATAGAGAAATCCCTCTCTCTCTCTCTTTTTTTTAAAAGGGGGCTCTTGTTAGAAGGAAACTACAGAAGCGATAAAATTACTGCTAATTGCACAATTATCTGATTATCTCTGGTACCAAAAATACATGCGATCCTTTCCCCCTCCCAGCCACTTACGGAATTCTCAGGAACACCTTTTGACCAAGGGGCCGGATGTCTCTTGTCAAAACCCAGCGGGACTAAGGGATATGGGCAGAGGGGATGCGTGGGTGTGGATAGCAAAGAGAAGGGGCTGGAAGCCAACACACATCCCCAGAGAAGGAGAGCTTGAGGCTGGAGGAGAGGCGGGCAGAAGATGCCACCTGTGAATTCTGCACATCAGACCTGAACGGGCCTGAGCCATCATGGAAAACTCCAGCATCGCTCCGTGAGACCTGTAGGTCTCAGGTCGCTTGTCTGACAACTCAGGAGCTGGATATGGGGGCCTGAGGAGGGGCTGGTTTGGAAAGGGGTTGGGGAGACGTTCAAATCTGGGCTCCCTTCTGAGCTCTGGCTGCGGCTTAGGGACAGAGACTAAGATCAGCTTCTGTGGCTGAGACAGAGAAAACTGCCTCGTGTTCTGCATCTTGATATCTCCTGATGGGTGGCTGCTAAAGGTGACCACAGGGTAACAGGTGTCTTTCCTCAGAGCCTCACGGCTCCAAAAGCATTCCTGCTGCTGTCCCAGAATTCGTGCACTCACCCTGCGCCGGGCACTTGAAAAAAATCCCCGGTTTTGCATGAGTTTCCCAAGACTCAGACAATGTAGGAGTTCCCCAGAGGTCTCACCTCTTGCGGCGGGAACATGGTGGGGTGCGTCCTTGGGGACAGGAGCCAGGACATGCAAATAAGGCGTTGAAGCTGGGGTTCCTGATTGTCTTGACACTCATTATTTTTTTAAGTCAATGGCACAGCGCTCTTTCCGCTTGGATGTAGCCCGATCTGGAGCTGTTTTCCCACGGGAAGGCACTTCGCTTGGCGCAGCAGTCTGACCTGTCACTTTCGGGTCACCAGCGACACTTCAGCCACTTGATGGGAAGAGGCGCTGGCAGGCCCTGGATATGGGGGCCACACTACTTCCTGATTTGCCTGCCTCCTAAGCCTCAACCAGTCAGGATCCACAGGGAGATGCCTCCCCTCGCCCATTGTCCTCTCTCCTGCTTAGCCTAGGGAGGGTGGAGGTTCAGAGCTGCATCTCAGGAACCCTGGGAGTGCCTGTGGCGCCCAGGGCTACTGCTGTTTCACAGACTCCCGGGCAGTCTGGGCCATGGCCCCCTTCACAGCATCCCTAGCACACACTCTCCCCGCAGAGCGACCGGTGGCTGCTTCAGCATCACCATCACCATCCACAGATCAATAGCCCGGCCATCACTGGGCCTTGCACGCGGCCTGCAGGGCTCACCCTGCGGGAGCATATGTTCCCTTCATTAGGGGGGTGGGGCTGGGGGCGGGGAGGCACCTGTGAGGCCATGGCCCTGAACTGAGCGTATAAGTCAGGAGGGGAGAGGAGAACTGGCCTACACGTGCCTCACAGGGGAAGGGGGGCTGGCCAGGGCCTCTCCACCCGTCTAACCAGCTCCCTGTATCCTTTCAGTCCCCACAGCCACACTTGAGAGTAGTTAATGAAAAGTAAACAAGCTGATTTTTCCTACCAACTACCCATGATGGATGGTCTCTTGGGCTAAAGAGGTCAGCCCTCGGCTAGGCAGAAGTGTCTGTAGCCAGAGCATACAGACAGCTCCAGCTTCGGGCCAGCTCTTGGTAAGTGTGGTTTTGACAAAGGCCCCCAGGCTGCACGGAAACCCCTTCTCCTAAAACGCCTGGTCTCCATGTAGTTATCAGACGCCATCCCCTTGATTCAGACGCCAAGGGTGCAGTGCTGAATGCGACCTCCCCACCCAGCAGTCTGTAGGCAGATAGACACGTGCCCACTGGGCCTGCAGCACGGTGGACACGCCCAAGTTCAGCACTGTCACGTGACAGAGTGGAAAGACATGGGCAAGGTTTCAGAGTCAGATCTGCAGCTGGGGTGGGCTTTCGGCATGGGGATAATGATGCTGATTGGGGCGCCACCTGCATCCTGTATCAGAGTCCTGGGTTTGAGTCCTGGCTCCACTTCCAATTCCAGCTTCCTGCTAATCCTGCCGATGTGCACCTTGAGAGGCCGTGGTGGTGGTTCGAATACTTGCGCCCCAGGGAGTTTCTGGCTCCTGGCTTTGGCCTGGCCTGGCCCAGCCCTGGCTATTGGGTGCATGCATGTGTCTCAGGAGTGAACCAGCAGATGAAGATCTTTCTGTGTTTGCCTCTGCTTCTGTTTTTTTCTCTCTCTCTGCCTCAGTCGGTCTCTGTCTCTGACTCTGCCTTCCAAGTAAAATGAAAGACAAATAAATACAAAATTTTAAATAAAGCCTGGAAGTAGGTGTCCCAGCTCAGCCCATTGCTCTTCCCACCACAAGGCTGAATTGAGTGGGAGCCAGGTCTCTGTCGCATAGCCTCGCCTGGGCCGCCTTTCTCCCTGCTTCTTCCTCCCCGGTGAAGGGACGTGGTGAGCAGCTGCTGCTCCATCCTGCCTGCTCAGCCAGGGGTTTGGGATTTCAGTTCCAGCCAGCAGACGAACTGATAACGCTCAAGTTTTCAGTGGAAAACAGACTTCCTCCTCAACCTCGTCTGCTCTCCAGGACGAGAGCCTGGGCCAGGATGGACGCGGAGAGCTTGGGGGCAGGAAGAGGAGGCCACACGAGCTCCATTTCCTTTTCCGTCTTTTTCCTCTTCCGCATTTTCAGCTGATGGGTCATTCATTCATTCACTTATCCATTCAGAAAATATTTCCTGGACACTTACTAAGCATAAACACTACATGAAAAATAGTAACCATGTTTAAATCATGAAAATAATTAGTGCCAGACATCTTACTGCACCGTTTACATCATCTCATTTGATGTAAACTTATAAGCTTAGTACAAGTATTATTCCCATTTTACAGATGATGACATTAAGGCTCCTAGAGGTAAGTTATACAGCTAGAAAATGGAGAAGGTGAGACCCATGAGGAAATCCATTTGGCTCCAAACTTTCATGCTTCAACTTGTTTTCCCCCTCTCTTTCTCTTTCTCGCTGCTCTCACTGGAACCAGACCAAATGGTCCAACCAAGGTCGCAGTGGAGTCACCCAAAGTCGGCCGGAGCTGGAGCCCTTTGGAGACGGCACATCCTGCTGTTCCACTGCTCCCTGGAAGCTCCCCCTCCCTGTCCCATCTGCTCTGCTGCTCTGGCCCCGTGCTCGGAGTCCCCCAGGCAGAAGCCGCTGTGATTCACAGCACCAAGATCGGTCCCTGGGAAAGAGGGCTCGTAAAACCTTACGGCGGTTTTATAACGTATTCTTAGCTTTTACAGGCGTGCTGGGCGGCTGAGGCTGGCGAGCAGTGCGGCGTCTTGGGTGGATGGCCAGGTCCCACAGACCCGGCCTTGCTAAGAACAGCTGCCAGGTGCTGTGTGAAGGCAGCCCTGGATGGGGAAGGGTGAGACCAGAAAAGACCCTTTCGTCAGCTCTTGGCAGGTTAGAAGCCCTTGCCCACTGAATGCCCACCAGGTCAGTAGCAGGATTGGAGTCCAGGTGGTGAGGCCGGCACAGAGAAGTTTCACGGACCAGGAGGATAGAGCCCAGATTCAGACTCCGGCTTGCTTTCCTGAACCGGGACGTGGTGCTCTCTGTTCCTGGGACCCGCTCACATGGCACGGAGCCTCCGTTGCACCTGCTCGCACAGACAGCTCCCAGGCTGAGTCCACCTCGGGCCCCAAAGGCACTGCTTTCACCCTCGTGGGGTTTCAGCCCCGCCTCCCTCTCCCACCGGCACATCCCAGAGCAGCCCCTGAATACATTTCTGCTACTGACACCCTAGGATTGGGGATTTCTCGCCCATGTCTGGGCCCTGGAGTCCTAGCTCGACTCCTACTCTGTCACTCTATCCATCACGTTAGTGCACGGATCGTGTCAACATCACTTCTGGTTTCCCAGTGAGATGCAAGCAGAGGGCTTCTTGTCATCCCTGTTTTCCAGGCAAGGAAACAGCTTCCAAGAAACCAGCAGTGCTCTGCACGTCGCACAGCTGGCGGCTGAAACAAGATAGGAATCGCGGTCTCCTTCCCTCGGGCAGACCCAGGCGGCTCCTAGCTGTTCAGTGTGACCTGTTTCAGAGTCCGCGGGGTTCCTGCGTCTTCCCCACATGAAAGCAAAGGCTGAATTTCTTAGCCCCTGGGAGCCAAAGTGGGCATTTTTGAGCCTGGGGTTTTCCACGCAAGTTGCTGGTAGTAGTCCTTTGTTATTCAGCCTCTCACCGCCATGACCACTAATGCTAGCCCCCACTGCACACAGCCCGTACCACTCGGAGCTCCCCACTTAAGGCTATGCTAGGGACAAAATTATTTCTCCTTAAGCCAGGGATCCTCCATTTTTGGATCACGAAGTTCAGGAGGTTTAATAACCTTGAACATCATTTTACCTAATACCCTGCTTGCTGAATAACATGGCAGCCGCGAGAGAATGGAGCAGTGAAATGTGTTTGTACATGCAGTGGAGCAGTAGCCAGCCTTGGAAGGCAGGCCGCTCTAACACCTGTCACAGCGCCGACGAACCTGAGGACCTTACGCTCAGTGAAACGACCCAGTCACAGAGGGACAGATACTGCACGGTGCCACTCATATGAGGCATCTAACACAGTCAGATACACAGAGACAGAAAGTAAGATGGGCATTGCCAGGGCCTGGGGCTGAGGAGGAGAGAGAGTTAGTGTTTCTTGGATACAGAGTTCCGGCTGGGGAAGGTAAGAAGATGGGTGGTAGTCATGATTGCACCCCCCAAGAATGCACTAAGCACACCTAAACCGTATGTGTCATGGCGGCTAAGATGGCGCATTTCATAGTAGCTGTGTTACGGCACAGAGAAAGCAAATTAACAATTTCACAAATAGGTCTAAGACCTAAGAGTCTTGTGCTGCGGGCCTGAGGAGCTCATTGGTGTTGTGCGCTGTTTGCTCTTTGTGCCCATTTGGTATTTACAGAAAGAGGAGGGAGACCCACACGAGACAGAAAACCAGTGGGACCAAGAGGAAAACTAGAGCAGAGCATGTCCAGGGTCTAGGGACAGCTTTGTCCAGAAACTTGCACCTGCAGAGCTGCACAGTCAAGATGCCAGGGGCCTGGCCATCCCTCATCCCCGTAGAAAAAGGAGCAAGGATCCTCCAGGTAGCTGCTTCCCTGTGCGACCGGCGTCACGGTGCAGCGGGTTAAGTCACCACTTGCAACAGCGGCACCCCATTTCTGAGAGTCAGCTCGGGTCCCAGCTGCTCTGCTTCGGATCCAGCTCCCTGCTAATGTGCCTGGGAAGGCAGTGGAAGGTGGTACAGGCGCTTGGACCCCTGTTACCCACATGGGAGACATGGATGAAGTCCCTGGTGCCTGGCTTCAGCCTGGTCCAGACCTGGCTGTTGTGGCCAGGGAGTGAAGCAGCAGATGGAAGAGTGCTCGCTCTCTCTCTCTCTCTCTCTTCTTGTCTCTCTTTGTCACTCTGCCTTTCAGATCAATGCATATTTCTTGTTGAAAAATTTTGCCCTGTGCTGCTACTTTCTCCCTTTTCCTCTGCAGAAAGTAAACAGGAAGAAGGCGGCAACTAATATTATACTTGAAACATTCATTAATTCCCCATGGCAACCCTGAGATGTAGGCATGCTTAGGATTCTAGAGCAAACTCAGCTGAGACTCGGAGAGGTCAATGAAGTTGCCCAAGGTCACACAGTCAGTGACAGAGCCCGGCCTGGAGTCCAGTGCAAGTCGTTTAGTCTCCAGTAGCGGTCGCTGGGCTCTGCAGGTGCCAGCACCTGGAGTAGGAGATGAGAAGGACAGGATCCTTGATGGCTGGGGAGACTCTGCACCCCAGGAATGAGTGTTGTGATTCTCTGCACCCCACACAGCAGTGTGCACAGACTGCAGGGAGGAGTAGGGGAACACCAACCCGGAATCTTCCTGTGTTCTCCGTCTGCCCCTCCCTCACAAGGCCCAGTGCAGGCCCCAGAGACACTGGGCCCCACCCTCGCCATCCCCTCTCCCTGAGGTGACCAGTGAGGTGTTTGCATTTGGCCTCTGTCTTACAGAACAGAGATATACAAGGGCACCTCAGAAAGATCATGGCAACATGGAATTGAAAGTTACATTTATTTTGGTGCAAAAAAAATGTAAATCCAGACATGGCTTTTTCCGAGGTGTGCATTGCCCATGAATTTTTGAAGACCTCACATATGCACACATGGAGGAGCAGCTGTGTGTAAACTGGCAGGCTTTGCATTTCTGGGTAACCTCCTTGGCCCTTCCAAGGCCTTTCCATGTGCACCCTGCCTCGGACCGCCAGGGTGCTGCTGGGAACCAGGCGAGCCTCCCATGCAGAGGCGCCTGGGAACGAGGCCTGGCAGGAAGTCCCTCTCTTCTCCAGCACAAACCTCGATCGTGGAGGAAGGCTTCTCGGGAATGGGACCACTCACAGGTTGATGGTGAAGAATGTTCCCCACACGGAGCTCCGGCCTGGACAGTCTGAAAAGTCAAGTGTGGGCGGTTCTGGAGCGTGCGTTCATTCTGCACCCTTGACTGTACTCCGGGATTCTCAGCAGTGCTTGCAGTCTGCCAGGGCCACTGTCAAGGCAACTGCACGACACAGGGCAGATTCAAGGTGTTGACACATGCACCCCAAGATCCAGAGTGGGGAGGGAGTGGGGTGGCCAATCCCTCCCAACGTCTCCAGCTGTTAAACACAAATGGGCTGGCGGCCGCTTCTCCAGGAGGACTGGGAGCAGACGGAGTCCAGGACAGGACCCCGGATTCTTCTGAAATAGAAGCGGCTATGGCCGTGGGGTGGCTCCTGCTCCCTGGGCAGGCAGCTGAGGCTGTGCCAAGCCTTGGAATGGGAATTAAAGAAGATGCTGATGGCTCAACCAGCCTGGAAAACAAAATCCAAGCTGGGAAGCATCAGTCAGCTTCCAGAAGGGATAGGCCCGGGTCCAGTCTTGGCTCTTCCCCTCAGTGTGGCCTTGGGAACGGTGTTTAACCTCTTTGAGCCCTGTAATATGCAGATGACAATCTCGCCAGTGCAGGGTCGTTACAAAGATAAAGAAGTACGTAAAATCTTTAGAACAAACTCGGGCTAATAAGAACTCAGTCAATGATAACTGGCCCTATTAGGGTTGTTATTATGATCATTGCTGTGATTAGCATCCCTGGCATTATTATTAGCATCACTGTTTTATTACTATCATTGCCTAAGGTTTGTTGGATGCTCCTGGGACCACTGATTGATTTGTTCAGTATGCAGGCAGGTCCCATGGCCCAGGAGTCCCCCAGCACAGTTGGGAGATGTCCTTTCTCTGAGCCTGGGAGGCTGCTGAAGACGCTGCGCAGGTCCAGTTTTTTGTTGCTTGCTGCAGAGCTGTCATGTATGTGAAGCTGCTCACTTGACGCCAACAGCATCTGGCAGAGCCAGCAACGGTGCAGTGCAGGAGTGAAGAACCAAGACTTGGGATGCAAACCCTGCCTTGAGCCCCAGCACCTCCCCCTGCCCCTGCGTGAGCCTGAGCAAGTTGTGGAAGCTCTTGGCTTCCTCACCAGGGAGCTGAGGTGGGGGTGGGGGGCAGAGTGCTCATCTCACACAAGTGTTGTGGGACTTGAAGAGGTAATGGAGAGAGAGAGAGAGCCTTTAGCCATCCGGGAACTCGGCAGGTGCTGCGGGAGTGCTGGCTGGCGTTGGCATGGAGGTTGGCGTCGGAGTTTGCCGAGGCTGTTACCCAGGCAAGAGCACCGGACTGGAAAGCAGCAAACCCGGGCTTGAGTTCTGGCTCCAGCAGTAAGCAGGACCGTAGCAGCAGGCACGTGACTTACCCTCTCTGCATCTATGTCTTTGCCTGACAATTCAGGATAATAACCTCCATCCTCCTGGCTTTGACGGGCGAAACTGAGAATTAAAGCACTTTGTAAACTGCCAAGAATAACAGACCAATGACAAAATAAAATTGTACTTTCCTGGCATAGTCATTGTTTGATTTGTGGAAAAGAGGAAACTAAAGAGAGAAATACGTGTGCTGGTCCAGACCTGGATGTTTCTCCAAGGATGACTACTGGAGCCCAGCAGGGGAGACGATGGGCTCGGAGACTTTGCTTTTGGCTTGAAACTCTTCAGGGTTAGCACAATTCTTTAGGAAACAAACGTGCTTTCCTCCCATAAGGCAAAACCAAAGCCATATTTTCCTGGACACTGCAGGTTACTGGTTCGTTGCCTGGAACTGCAGACAGGGTGGGTTTTTGTCTTGACTCTGAAGTCACTCAGCTGCTTCCCTGCTCTTGCCCTCCAGTTTTTTCTGTAAAGTGGGACCACCATTCCCTTTTCAGTTTCCAGCTTTTTTTTTTTTTTTGACAGGCAGAATGGACAGTGAGAGAGAGACAGAGAGAAAGGTCTTCCTTTGCCGTTGGTTCACCCTCCAATGGCCACTGCAGCCGGCGCACCGCGCTGATCCGATGGCAGGAGCCAGGTGCTTCTCCTGGTCTCCCATGGGGTGCAGGGCCCAAGCACTTGGGCCATCCTCCACTGCACTCCCTGGACACAGCAGAGAGCTGGCCTGGAAGAGGGGCAACCGGGACAGGTTCGGTGCCCCGACCAGGACTAGAACCCGGTGTGCCGGCGCCGCAAGGCGGAGGATTAGCCTAGTGAGCCACGGCGCCAGCCTTCAGTTTCCAGCTTTAAAGGCCACACGGAAGGTAAAGAAGTGATACCCAGGGTAGGCATTTGGCATAGGAGTTAAGCCACCACTTGGGAGGCCTGCATGCCATAACTGAAAGCCTGGTTCAAGTCCCAGCTCCTCCACTTCCAATCCAGCTTCTTCCTAATGTGTTCCCTGGTGATGGCTCAAGTACTTGGGCCCCTTGCCACCCACATGGGAAATGCAGATTGAGTTCCAGGCTCCTGGCTGCAGCCTGGCCATGCCCTACTGTCACTGGTATTTGTAAGTAAACCAATGAATGAAAGATCTCTGTCTCTCTCTACCTTTCAAATAAAATTAGTATTGGGGGCCTACGTTGTGGTGCAATGGGTTAAACCACCACCTGTGATGCCTGCCTCCCATATGAGCACCAGTTCAAATCCCAGCTACTCCATTTCCAATCCAACTGCCTGCTGGTACTTTTGGGAAAGCAACACGGGACATCTTAAGTCTTTGGGCCTCTGCCATCCATGTAGGAGACCCTGATGGAGTTCCAGGATCCTGGCATCAGCCTGGCCCAGCCTTGGTCATTGGGGCCATTTGGAAGACCACTCTCTCTATGTCTCTCCCTCTCTCTCTGCCTTTCAAATAAATATTTAAAAATAAATAAAATAAAACGAAAATAAATATTTAAACAGAGTGGTGCTATTAAATATGCAAATGAAGACAAAGCACCCATTTGGAGCCAATTTATGGCCTCAAACCCAAACTCTTTGAGCTCCTCTGCTGTCATGGACAGAGTGCTGGCTCCACCCACGGCCTCAGGCTGCAGAAATGCCTGCTGCGTTTGCCCGGAGGCTGTCCATGGGTGTTCACCACGCGACTGCCCCTACCCCGAGCCTGGACAAGCCCCTCTGCTCCCATCCAGCCCACCAGGAGTTGAGTCAAACCCAACTTCTGGAAGACCCAGAAGTACAAGGGTCCTGACCCTGATGGGGCTGACCCTCAGAAAACTGATTATGTGACATCCCCCCAAATAAGAGGGGAGGAGCTAGGCACCCCAACTGGGAAAGTGGCAGGAGCCCAGGCTGAGGCCCCCCCCCCCGTCCTCTCTCAGTGCCTCCCCAGCGAGAAGCCAGCCACACTCTCAGAAGCCCAGCTTCCCATCCCCTCGCCCCTTCCTCGCCAGCGGCTGCTTGGTATTCAGGCCATGTCATCCTTGCCCGTCTCCATTTGGAAAAGTCTCTTTCTGACCTCTCTGTGGATCTCTCAGTTGCCTTTGTTGGGGGAGGGAGGGAGGGGAGGGAGAGAGAGAGAGACGTCTCAGCATTTACCTAATTAGTGGTAATTAGGAGGCAGGGCCCGGGCGCTCTCCTCACAGCTGCTGCGAAGGACAGAGCCGGCTGGAGAGTGGCTGCTGAGTGGGTATTGGACACACCGTGCCGGGGAGAGCTCCGGCGGCCCGCTCCTGCCCTCCCAGCCTCCTTCACTGCCCAGGCGGCCCTGCGCTGCTCCTGCTCCCCACACCTGCTCCTCCGGGGCAACATCCTGGGGTGTGCCTTTGCTTCTCAGTCCCCAGACCAGCAGCAGCTGGTCACCCAGGCCCAACTGCAGCACAAGGGCCCTGATGCCCCTGTGAGAGGCCTTGTTCCCATGGGAACACAAGCCCTGGCCCCAAGAGAGCACAGCCCCCGATAACGGGCACACTGCCTTCCCCGAGTGCCCAAGGTTTGGGTTCCTACCTAGTTACCCTTGAACCACCGTCTCACTCCACGCCCACTCCACACTCTTGGCTGGGTCAACAACTCCTCTTCAGCTTACGTGAGCCCAGACCGCAGGTCTCGAACTGCTGGGGATCCAGAAATCAGGTGGCCTCTTAGGAGGTCGGCACACCTCTCCCTCCTCAGCCGCTCCTCTCAGGAGGTGGCGTGGAGTGGAGAGGCCATTTTTTGGGCGCACGGCCTGCCCTGACCCCAACATTAGGCACCAGTGTTTGGGACTGTCCATCCTGTCGATGCTTATTAATGATTCTGATTAACCTCTATGGAGATCCACTATCTCTAAGCCAGGGAATATGCTATTAATTCCCATCTGTGCCAGATTACTTACAGTCAATGCCTGGTACTTTTCCATGGTCTCACAACACATCTTAATCAGATGGTGAGTGGGTTTAATTAGCCGGAGTATAGGTTTTATTTTTTTTTTATTCATATAACTACTTAATCTAATGGAAGCCTATTATCTGTGGCTTTTTTCCCATGCATAATTATTGCTGTTTTTAATTGATGGTGCATCAGGGGTTGCGGCTACAATATGGCAGCTGGAACACAAAGTCGCCTTTCCCCAGAATGAAGGTTGAGCAAATGAGTTGTCAGAGAGGCATCAGATTTCTTGTTTTCATTGAGATGTGAGCTCCCATGTGGAAGCTGCCGGCTCCTGCCAAAAGAGAGGCGATGTGGCTCTCAGCTGGGCGACCCCTGGGCCTCACGGTGGCAGATGCCCTTCAGGAGCCCCGGGGCTGCAGCCAAATTGGGAACAGCTGGGAAAGACAGCTATTTGTCAATCCACCCAGATCATAAGCAACCCCAGAGCAGGGACCGGGTCGTTCTCTTGTTCTGCTCCCTCCCGCCCACAGGCCCTGGGATGGGCTCCCACACCCTGTGTCCCCCACGTGCACATGGTGGATCCACCCGACGCTGAGATGGTACAGGCGAGGCGGGCCCGCCCTGAGTGCCAGGAGGAATATGGAGCTCTGCCTGCAGGGAGTGGGTCCACATTCAAGCCCAGCAGGGACGTTCATGCAGCCGACAGGAGAGCCTGCTGCTCCCATTTAGAAATGAGCCCCTGACCCCCAGGGGGACAGTTCCTCAGCTTCCTGTGACCATCTGGCACATAGGGAGGTCTCCAAGGACAAGACGCATGTCCCTTCCACCCAGCCTATGGGCAAGGGGGCAGAAGGGTGGAATGATCGCAGGCCAAAAGCAGGAAGCACCCGTTCTCCAACACCTGTAGAGTGCTGGCGCTTCCTTTCAGATCAGCTGTTTCTAGGGCTGGGTTAGGGAAGCTGCCAGGTAGCCAAGCTCCCACTGACCCAGGATGGAAGGCGCCTAAGGTTTTGGAGCAATTTCCAGTGTACCCAGGGTTGAGCAGAAGGGTGGGAAGCCCCATTTCCCCTACAGCAGCTGAGCTGTTCGTGGGGCACAACTCTGCCTCCTGCCTGCTCGCTCGCTCGCTCTCTCTCCACCTCCTCCCCCCAACTTCTGCCTTGGCTTGCAGTGCTGCCCAGACCCTCGGCACCGGCTGGAGCAGATCTGCATAGCTGGGTTCACAGACTTATTCCCCTCCTGCCTGTCTCTTCCTGTTAGAGAACGTGACAAAGAAAGGAGGCCATGGGAGAGAAGACACGGGGGTTTTCTGCCTGAGCTGTCTTCCAGGAGCACCCGAGCGCTTGGCACAGGAGCCATGGACTTTCCTTCCCAGCGCAGAGCCACGGCAGGCTGTCGCTGTCACCGGTGTCGGGTGTACTCCTTCCTTCCCATTTTGCAAAAATATTTGTACAGAGGCTTCTGTGCCTGACCCACAGTCAGTAGCAGGCAGGAGCCACGGATTCCTCTTGCAGCGTTTTACAGGGTGACGGATCAGATAATGTACACTTAGCGAGTGCACAAATAATGTGAATCAGGGTTGGCATAGTGCAGTGAGGTGTAAAAAAAGCAATTTGAATTGTTCTAGGGAAACGCCAGAGCCACTCTGACATGCTGCTCGCCGGCACGCTGCCCTGTGCCCCTCCGGAGGGCTAAGCTCCAGGCTCCGGCTGCAGTGGCCACGGGGCTGCTCGGCGCTGCCGGTCTAGGAGGAAGCTCTGTATCCATGCAGGGAAGGAAGCGGGCAGGGGTGACGGGGTGACACACGGAGCTCCTGGACGGGATGGCTCCACCCACCGCACCGGCGCTCACTGGAAGCGGGGAGGGAAAGAGAGAGGAAGACTAAGCTCTGTGTCCTTGGGCGTGGCCGCACATGGGCAGGCAGGATCATGCTACACGGACATCTGCTTGGGTAGAGCTCTCTCTAGTCTCCTTGGACTCCCAGAGTCATCCAGTCCATCCCCCTGCCTCCAGACAGAGCTACGCCTCCTCTCCCACACAACAAATGGGTTTCAGATTTGTTTCAAGACTCTCGGAGGAAAAGAGCTTTCGCATCCTCTCTTAGTCACCTGTTCTAGTATCTCACACCGCCCACCCTCCGGAAGTTCTTCCCTTCCAGCCTAAATCAAACCCCTTCAAGCAGCCTTCAGCTCACACGTCCTCCTGAGAGTCTGGCCACACTTGGCAAGTTGACGGCACGTGGCTTTGCTCGTGCCTAAGCACAAGCCCGGACTCTGCACGCACCCTGGCTCTCCAGGTGAGAGGCGGTCCCAGAGGCGGGCGCCCACGCATCCCCTGGGGCACCCGTGCCTCCCGCTCACCTCTCCACCCTGGCTGAGCCCGCGGCTGGCTTTGCTCTCTGATTCTGCAGAGCCCCACTACCTGATGACACTCTGCAAGGACGAGGCTGGGCCCCTCTCCTGCTGTCCTCATCAGCCGCTGCCCTCGCAGCCCCTCCTCCCGCCAGGCGGCTTCCATGAGGTTTCCTGTCCAGTGCAGAAGACAGGTTGTTTATCACTGTGACACCTGCCGGGCAGCTTCGCCTTGCAAACCCACAGAGGTTCTGCAACCCTCCGCTTCCCTGGCCCTCACCATGGTCTCCCAGCTCCCTAGGGAACCAAGGCCACCCCCCCCACACACACACACACACGCATGCGCACACGTACAGATGCACACAGAAGATGGTCAGTGAAACAGTTTGGGATATTTTTCACTAACCACAGGCAGACATCGCCCATCTCCTCCTTTGAAGTCCCTTCTTGGAGGCGAGCTCCAAGCCTGACACTCGGCATCTGGGGTGTTTTATGAGACCTGGTCATAGGGAAAGTGGTAGGAAATCTCGTGGTTGTTTCCAGTGAAAGCCGATTACGGGGAGTGGGAGAGTTTTCTGGTGGCTTGGGGAGCTCAGCGGGTTCCAGATAATGGATGGCCAGGCTGCTGCCTGCCCACCTGCATTTTTGACCTCAGCCTGGCCAGGCGGGGAGCCCAGCACAGATTAAGAACGCAAACAAAAGGGAAGACAGGACAGGCCTGGGGACAGGCAGCCTGCTGGGGGACTGACGAAGGCCTCCAGATTTTTTTCCCAGAAAATCTGGGGACACATTTCCATGTTGTCTTTGCATAAATTTGTGTGCTGATTTGCATACATTTGCATTTTGCCTTCAAAACACCCAAACTCCTAGAATATAAAATAAAATGCAATTAATTAATTAATTGGCATGAAGGATGACAAATGTAGCCATGCTAAAAATGCAGTATTAGTGGGGGCCCCGATCGAGGGACAGAGTTCCCTAGGTTGTCCCCCCGGGGCCAGGATGGATCTGGGGCCATGGTGCGACTGTCCAGAAGTAGTCTGTCCACTGACTGCCCAGTGGGCCTTCAAGAGCAAGACCAGACCGAAGCCTTTGCTCTTGCATCCCTGGGCCCTGACGCAGGCCTTGTGCCATGTGGGTCTTCACAACCATGCAGGGGACAAGTGAACCAGTCCCTGAGTGGGTGAATGAATCCCCTGTAAGCTTCTGGCCAGATGATGTGCTGCAAAGGATCGACACTGAGCCGGTCTGGGAGCCCGTGAGACAGGGTTCAGATGAACCTGTAGCGCAAAGCTGGAGGAAGAGAGCCCTCTCCCAGCTGCCAGTCAGGGACAGGCACGGTTCTGCCCAAACCCTGTTGGGAACAGATCTGGAATGAGTCTGGAGATTGTGGGGCTGTCCCAGCCCAAGAGTAGGGACTCCTGGGCCTAGGAAGGCATGAACTGAGATCTGGACCACAGCATGGCAGGAGCAAGAAGAAACAACTAGGGGCTGCTGACACTGCCCTCTGTGTGCCCAGAGCGCGGGGCCCCATGGTCTACTGAACCCGGCAGGAACCACCAGGAGCAGCCCGGCCCATCCGCCCTTGGTGCTCAGCATGGTGTCTGCATGGAAGAGAATCTGAGACTGGTGTTAAAGCGTCCTGTACATGCTCACCATTGTTTGATTCTCTCCTCTACACAGAGACACACACGGTTTCTGCAGACCCCACGGGAGCAGGTGTTTCGACTCAAGGCGTCCCATTACACTCGAGTAGTATGAGACTTGTTAATTCTTTGAAACAGAAAGTTCTGATGTCCCACCTAATCCTCCTTCCTGCAACACGTCTGCCCTCCCTTATCCCAACCTTGGAAGGCATCAATTGTGCTTTTCCTCGCATGTACTTCTCCCCCGACCCACTAGGACAAGTGGTGAGGCCAATGGCTGCCCTCAGTAGAATGCTGACTCCACGCTTGCTAGCTGTGAGGCCGTGGACAAGCTACCTCATTTCTCTGTCTCATCTGCAAAAGTGAGGAGAAGAATGACCTTGTAGTGCTGTCAGGAGGATTAAATGAGATCATATACGTGGAGGGCTTAGAATAGAGCTTGGCACGTAGCAAGTGCGACTCAAGTGTTAGCTATTATCTCTCTTTCTTAAAAGATGTATTTTTATTTATTTGAAACACAGAGTTACAGAGAGAGGTAGAAATGGGGGGAGGGGTCTTCCATGCACTGGTTCACTCCCCAAATGGCCATAATGGCAGGAGCTGCGCCAATCTGAAGCCAGGAGCCAGGAGCTTCTTCCGGGTCTTCCACATGGGTGCAGGGGCCCAAGGACTTGGGCCATCTTCTACTGCTTTCCCAGTTGCATTAGCAGGGAGCTGGGCCTGAAGTGGAGCAGCTGGGACTAGAACCAACGTCCACAGGCAGAGGATTAACCTACTGCACCACAGTGCCAGCCCCGGCTATTATCTCTTTACAACACAGCCCCTCACCTCTGCCCCAGAGAGAAAGAGAAGAACGCTGCTGATTGACAGTGATGGGGAGACGGGCGCAGAGCCTCCCAGAAGTGGTTCCCGAGACGCAGAGGGAAGCTCTGGCAGTTTTCTCCCCACTCTGCATTTCCCAAAATATAAACTCTGAAACGAAGGCCTGGAGACAGGCCAAGCTGCTGCTTGGACAAAGAACAGGCGTTCTGGGAACCTGACCCAGGCAGGGACGATCGCCTAGTCAGGGACACCAGAGGAGCCAGGGATTTGGTGGTGCGCTCTCGGCTTTGGGGACCAGGCGGATGGGGGTCTGAGAGTGAGGCTGTAGAGGAACAGGCTGGCCCCGGGGATTAGGACCACAGCCTACCTGGCTTTGGATGCTGGGGAAGATGAATGAGAACAGCCTTCAGTTAGAGGACACTGGAAACTTCCATATGGGGGCACTGCTGCTCATGTGCTTCCTCCTCCCCTTTCCCTGCCTCTAACTACAACTCGGACACATGACCGAGAAGGGCGCCAGCTTGGAAAATCAACTGGCTTGCCCACAAGTTTCAGGTAAACCACCATCCAGGGACTCCAGTGCTGCCACCTTGTCCTGAACTGATGTGGGAGGCAGACCCCGGAACTGGTCCACCTTGCCCAGTTCTGCTGGGACTTTGGACGGAACTTACTAAATTCAGCCTCTGCAACAACTCTGAGATGCAGGTACGATGGTGCCCATTTTGCAGATGAGTGTGAGAAAGACACCAGGTAAGTGGAGGAGACTGCATGGGAGTGCAGGTGCACCCGGGGTCAGAGTCTGGGAGAAGATAAAGACACAGGGGTGGAAGGAGAGGTGCTGAGAAAGGAGGGAGACAGGTGCTTTGTGGGGGGGGAGACAAAAAGCAGGAGCTGAGAAGTTGGGTGCATCTGACATTAAGTGAATAGTATGCAAATGAGATGCAAGAACCACATGCAAATGACTCAGTGTTTTTTTTTTTTTTCTTTTTTAAGCCAAGCACTCGGCTTCATTTGGCAGAATTGCAGCACCAGGCATACCTGCCCAAAGCTAGCAGGATTCATGCTTCAAACAGAAATTGTCTGGGCTTCAGATGCCCCTTTTTCTTTCTCTTGTTGAGTTCTCCTTCCTCCATTCTGCTGCTCGCATCCTGTGCCCACCCCCACCACACCAGCATCCCCCCATCACCCCCCTTGCCTCTTGATGCAGCTCCACTGCTGTTTACCTTTACTGTGAGGCTTGCTGGCCACCTGCTATGAACAGCTGCCCTTTTCCTGACCCCTTGTCAAAGGATTCACCCCCCCCCCCCCAATGCCTCCCTCTACCAAATGGCAGCAGACAAAAAATGAACCCTGGTAAGGGACTACTTGACCACGTGCAGCTGTGTCTTAAGTCAAACATGACAGCTGTTGCTTGGCCTTATCTTGGATCTGGAGGGACTCTTACAAGGTGGCTTTGTGTTGCATTGGCATTAGGCAACCAGAAGTTGGTAGCCCGTCCCATATTGAAGGTATTTGTAAAGGAACCCGGGACAGCCCTGGTTAAACATCTCAGTTTTATTCCCTACTCTTCTATCTCAAAGTCCTGGCCAGTTTCTACATTAATTACTGCTAATGACAGATTTCACCCTTTTTAATGGCCGAGCGCTATTCCATCGTGTAAATGCACATTTCCTTTATGCACTCCTCAGTGGATGGACACGTAGGTTGTCTGCATTACTTGGCTGTTGTGAATAGTGCTGCAATGAACATGGGAGTACAGATGACCCTTTGACAGATGGATTTCATCCCCCCGGGGTGTAGATCCCCTAGTGGGGTTTCTGGATCCTATGGTAGTTCTATTTTAGTTTTTGAGGATCTTCCATCCTATTCTCCACAATGGCTGCACTAATTTACATTCCCACCACCAGTGTGCAAGGGTCCCCTTTTCTTTACATCCTCACCAATACTTGTTATATTTTGTGCTGGAACTGGGGGTTAATTACTCCATTATTTCAAGTAAAATCAGCCAAGCACAGAAAGATAATCTCCCTCATCCATGGTGATGTCCTAGAAGTTAAAAGTGTAGTGGTGGTTAGCAGAGCCTGGGGATGGAGGAGAGAAATGAGAGGAATGGGAAAAGGTACTAAGTTATACTCAGAGAGAAGCAAGAAGTTGGGCGGTTCCATTTCAGAGCAGGGTGACTATAGATAATTGTTGGGGTCTTAAGCCTGAGGCTGACCCCTGACCAGCAGGGGACAGCACTAGCACTCCCCGACAAGGCGAATGGGAGAGGTAAGGTCGACGGGTCAAGCACACCGCAGCAAGCACCCATGAGTTCTGTCGAAGCAGGAACTACTTTATTGAGGAAGTGTACAGGCTTATAAAGCTTACGAAAGACATGCGCAGTAGGGGAGCCAATCAGCGAAAAGGTCACGCAGGCATGAGTGGACCATACACAGGGGCATCTTAAGAAAGGTATAGGGATCACGCACTGTCCACGTGTCCGGAACCAAAGTGGACCTATCCCTGCTGGTGGTCTGATCTTAGGTAGCTTAACCACGGCAGCCACAGACCCGCTCCTCGAACATCCGCCAGGCGCCACGTTATAATGGAGGTTTTAGGCAGTGCCCAACAAATAATGTAATGCACTGTATAGTCCTCCATAAAAAAGAAACAAGAAGGTAGCATTTTGAATGTTTTCATGACACAGCAATGTTAAGTGTTTGAGAAAATATACATTTATCCTGATTGGACATTACACAATATACACATGTATCAGGACATCACATGGTGAAATATGTACTATATTTTTGTGTCTGTTAAATTTTTTTTTCTCAAAAACATATACTGTTGAGGGCAGGCTTTCGGCCCAGGGTTAAAGGTGCCTTTTGGGATACCCACATCCCATATTGGAGGGTTCAAATCCTGGGCCTGCTTTTTTTTTTTTTTTTTTTTTTTTTTTTGAGATGCAGAGTGGACAGTGAGAGAGAGAGACAGAAAGAAAGGTCTTCCTTCTGTTGGTTCACCCCACAATGGCCACTGTGGCCAGCGTGCTGCGGCCGGCACACCGTGCTGATCCAAAGCCAGGAGTCAGGTGCTTCTCCTGGTCTCCCATGCGGGTGCAGGGCCCAAGGACTTGGGCCATCCTCCACTGCAGTCCTGGGCCATAGCAGAGAGCTGGCCTGGAAGAGGGGCAACCGGGATAGAATCCGGTGCCCCGACCGGGACTAGAACCCGGTGTGCCGGCACCACAGGTAGAGGATTAGCCTATTGAGCCGCAGTGCCAGCAACTGGGCCTGCTTCTGATTCTGACTTCTTGCTAATGAGCAGCCTGGGAGGCAGCAGGTGATGGCGCAAGTACCAGTCTCTGCCACTCATGTGGGAGGCCTGGACTGAGTTCTGAGCTCCTGGTTTCAGCCTGGCTCAGCCCTGGCTATTGTGGGCATTTGAGGAAAGAACCAGCAGATGAAAGATCTTCTCCCACCCACCACCTCTCTCCTTAAAACCTCACTGCTCTAATGCTAGTCTATTCTCTATGATTTTATCCTTAGTGGGGATGAAGAATCCATGCCCTCTTAGCTTTTTTTTTTTTTTAATTTATTTATCTGAAAGGTGGAGTTACAGAGAGGGAGTGAGGCAGAGGCAAAGAGACAGAAGTCTCCCATCCGCTGGTTCACTCCTCAAGGGGCTACAATGGCTAGAAACCAGACCAAAGCCAGGAGCCAAGATCCAGGAGCTTCTTCTGGGTCTTCCACATGGGTACAGGGGCCCCAGCACTTGGGCCACCCTCTGCTGCTTTCCCAGGCTCATTATAGGGAGCTGGATCCAAAGTGGAGCAGCCGATACTGGGTCCGGCGCCCATGTGGGATGCTGGCGCTGGAGGCGTCACAGCGCCAGCCCCCTTCCTAGCTTTTCATGTTAGAAAGGAATAGGGAATTGGACAGAAGAAGCTTATCGATACAGAAGTAAGACACTTGTTTTTCTACCATCCGCTTAGAAACCATAGCTTATGAGCAGGCCACAGTGCCCATGGCCTTGGAGCCTCCTGGCTCTTAGCAAGGGCAAATCTTGGGATCTGAGAAAGGCAGTGATTTCTTTGCACTTGGTTTTTATGTTTCCAAAAGGGGCTCAGGATAATCATTTTGTCTTTAAAGTCAATGCCAGACGAGCCATTTGCAAGATGGACTGCACATGGAGGGGAATCACTGACAGGCAGGCTTCCGTGGGTCAAAACACTCCTAGGGATCTGCATGGTCCCACTCGGAGCTGTCTTCTTGGAGAAGCCTTCCTCTGTTCTCTAGGGTCGGAATCAGATTCGGCAGCAAGTACTGAGAGCATCTCAGGGGCCAGCCACGGCGCTTGGTGCTCTCAAGTGCATTATCTGTTTAAATCCCGTCCTCATAGCTGCCTTCAAGACAGGCGTTCACATCTAAGTCTAACAGATGAAAACACCCAAGGTCATTGCTAACTCCGTGACTCCTCAGGCTCTTCCGGGACCTCCGTGGTCAGGAAATCCTACCAGAAGTCTGTCTGAGTTCTTCCTTAATCCTACTTTCTTCTCACTGTCTCCCTTCCAGGTGGTCAGTGAGCTGGCACTGCCTTCGGTGGCCCAGGGTTGGAGATGGCTGTAAACCCCATTCCTGAAACCGTCAGGGCTGCCATCCCGCAGCCCACACCTCCACGCCGTGTAGGGAGGAGGAAGCTTGCCAGAAAAGGCGAGTGGTGGCAGAAAGACCCTCTGGCAGGATCACAGGCGCAGTGACAGTCCCTCTCCGCCACTCTGGCTTCCCCCTAGAATGGCTCATGACTCCAACTTCAGGCACTTTCTCTTTCTTTTGATGTTGCTGTTCCTGGCATCCTCAGCAAGCAGGCTGGGGAAGCAGGCTAGAATACTAAGGGCGCACACGTGGGCTGATGATTGCATTCCATCCTGTAAGCCTGCCATCTAAGTGGGCTGCTGTTTTGATAAATAGCATTTTCCTCGTCCAAATCCTTCGCTTACTGGACTTCCACTGATCTAGGGCTGGGCGGAACTGGGCATGAAGTCATCAATGAAGACGGGGCTCTGCCCTCTGGCAGTGGACGTGTGAGTCCTCCTCAAGGTAAGCTAACCTGCCCCAGTCGAGCCCGCTCCCCCAAATGTCACGGAACTGGAAAGCTTCCAAGAAATCATAATAAATTGGGGTGAGGCAAAAATTGCCAAGTCTCCTCTGAGCCACTGGAAGACTCCCCAGTGTCCCTTGAAAACCGTACTACACTGATTATTATCTGTACATAAGGGCTTCAGTACCTGGAGCACCATTGAGGCACTGAGTAGGCAGTGAACACGTGTTGGGTAAATGGCAACTGAGTGGACAGCAGACAGATAAAATCGGACCAGGAGACAGCGCCGAGAAAGACTTCTGATCCCCCGAAACTCACTTCCTGCTCTAGGGGCAGATGGACTGTCTCATCGCCTCGTCCCAGTCCACACACTGCTGCCCCAGCCCCTAGGGAGCTTAGATGTGCCTTCCTCGAACCTCTGTAGAAAAGCAGCCCAGACCCCTCCTTCTGCTGGGGGAGCTCCTCTGTAAGCCGGCGACAGCTGGGATTATGCCTGGCCCAGAGTTCTGTGCAAGAAAGCCTTAGACACTGGGGGCTGGGCTCCTCGGGAACCAAGACACTTCGTTAAAAAGACAGCTAGTTAGAGTGGACAGCATTTTTAAACGCATGAGTGTGCTGAATAATTAAGCAAAAACTTTTGTTTTCATGGAAAATTTTCCTCCAAGTGCTGTATCAAACAGGGCACTGAATTCGCCACAGGCAGTTGTTGGCAAGATAGTGAGACTGTGTTTCTTCCGGTCCAGGGAAAGAGAATTCAGATCAGACCTCTAGGCTACAGCCCTCAGTTCAAACATAGTCCATGCTTTCTGGTGCAGAACAGACACTCTGGGCCTATCAGACAAGGTCATTCCAAGGTCATCCAGCCTTTCCCCTGCCTCCCTATAGAAATCACTCATGTTGTTCGCCCCTGTAGGTTTTCACTGGACCATAACATTTTGGAGCACCACCCGGTTTACAGAGGAGAGCATGGAGGAGTAGACAGGCAAGGAGATTTGCCCCAAGTCCTGTAGTAAGGGCGTGGTGGGGCTGAGAGTGCACTACAGTACTCAGTTCTTTCTCTTCCTTCCCTCCCTCCCTCCTTCCCTCCTTCCCTCTCCCCTCCCTCCCTCCCTCCCTCCTTCCCTCTCCCCTCCCTCCTTCTCTCCTTCCCTCCCTCCCTCCTTCCCTTCTTCTCCCCTCCCTCTCTCCCTCCCTCCCCCCTTCCTTCCTTCCTTCCTTGAAAGTCAGAGTTACACAGAGAGAGAAGGAGAGGCAGAGAGAAAGAGAGAGCTCTTCCATCTGCTGGTTCACTCCCCAGTTGGCTGCAATGGCTGGAGCTGTGCCAATCAGAAGCCAGGAGCCAGGAACTTCGAGTCTCCCATGCAGGTGCAGGGGCCCAAGAACTTGGGCCATCTTGTACTGATTTCCCAGGCCATAGCAGAGAGCTGGATCAGAAGTGGAGCAGCCAGGACTTGAACTGGCGCCCATATGGGAGGCTGGTGCCGCAGGTGGTGGCTTTACCTGCTACACCACAGCGCCAGCCCCATACTGCTCAGTTCTTTCCCTCTATCATCTTCTCTGCCAACCCCAGTGCAGTTCGACCTGTAACACCCTGCTTTGAAGTCTCCTTTGCTTAACATTTCTTAAAATCCACCACTCCACAAAGATCTTTCTCTCTTTCAAATTCTTGTTTTTAAGATTTATTTATTTATTTGAAAATCAGAGTTACAGAGAGAGACAGAGGGAGATCTTCCATCCACTGGTTCACTTCCTAGATGGCCACATCATCCGGGGCTGAGCCAGGCCAAAGTCAAGAGTCAGGAGCTTCATCCAGGCCTCCCACGTGGGTGGCAGGGACACAGTCACTTGGGCCATCTTCCACTGCTTTTCTCAGGCCAGTAGCAGGAAGATGAATCAGAAGTAGAACAGCCAGGACTCAAAATGGGATGCTGGTGTGTCAGGTGGTGGCTTTACCAGTACACCATAATGCCTATCCCTCCTCTGAATGTCTAAGTTATTTCTTAGGATGTTTGGCCTCTGAATTATTTGTGGTATCATTGACTCCTGCTAAGGCACATTGTTAGTTAACTATTATACAGCAAAGTCTTGTTGATGAAAAAAAAAAAAAGATGACAAGGTCTTGAACAGCTCTCTGCTACGTTTCTGTGTCTCCTTCAGGATCTAGTACGTAAGTGATTCTTGACAAACATTTGTTGACAATTTTACTCAGTGGATGGGTAGATGCATGGATTGAATGACTTACAGTGTTTAACAGGTACTTAATGCGAATAAATAAAATGATAAAGTATATTTTTCAAGCAGTGTGGTGTCACTATTTATTTAAATATATAGCACTAGCTTGCAGCTTACATACAAACAAGGCTACTTCAAAAAAACTTGTGGAGGGGTCGGCACTGTGGCATAGCAGGTAAAGCTGCCACCTGCAGTGCCGGTATCCCATATGGGTGTCAGTTGAAGTCCCGCTGCTCCGCTTCCAATCTAGCTCTCTGCTATGGACTGGAAAGCAGTGGAAGATGATCCAAGTGTTTGGGTCCCTGCACCCATGTTGGAGACCTGGAAGAAGCTCCTGGCTCCTGGCTTCAGATCCGCTCAGCTCTGGCTGTTGCAGCCCTTTGGGGAGTGAACCAGAGGATTACTCCTCTTTCTCTCTCTCTCTCTACCTGTCTGTAATTCCGCCTTTCAAATAAATAAATAAATAAATCTTTAAAAAAAGCTCAAGGAAATAGAAATAAAAGGTGAGATTATTTTGGTGCAAAATGTTTGAAATTCATGCATATCAGGGTCTTCAAAAAGTTCGTGGAAATGTGTATTAATGAAAAACTAAGCATGATTTCAAAATTTCCTGCACTAAAATAAACTTGTCCACTTCACTTGTTTTGAAATATCCTCATACACACACATATACACACACATACACACACGCACATACACACACACGCACGAGATTCATAAAGCTCATGGAGAAGTAGAAGATAATGCACATTATTCATTAATGTTTTGTATCGAGGTGCACACACACAGGGGAGATGGGGAAAGAGCGTGCTCCCATCCATTGGTTCACTCCCCAACTGCCCACAGTGGCTGGGATTGAGCTGCACTGAAGTCAGAGGCTGGGACTCAACACAGGGGTCCCAGGGGGGTGGCAGGAACTCACTCACTCGCGCCACCACCTGCTGCATCAGTAGGAAGCTGGTGTCGGGAGCTGGAGCCAGGTGTTGATCCTAGATATTCTGATGTGGGATACAGGAGTACTAACCAATGTGGCAACCCCTAGTCTAAATGTTGGCCCCACTCATGAACATTCTGAAGCCCTCTCCTATAAACATATACTCACACACACACACACACACAGTGCTCAAACATGACACCCCTTCATATTCATTTAACTGGTGATGAAATAGGCACAGAGAAAGGAGGAGAAACCAACCACTCCCGCAAGAAGAGATGCAAGAATCAGAGGGTGCGGATGCGTGGAGAGTGCTCGCTGTGCTGGTGAAGTTTTGGTTCCTTTAGACTAAGCACTGCCTAAGAGGTGAGGTCTCTGGCCACAGTCTAGAGCACCTTCCAGTGGGTGTTACCAGGCCCCAGGGGCCTGAAGGAAGAACCATTCTACCATTTAGAAAAGAGAAGAAAAAGCCAGTACCGCAGCTCACTTGGCTAATCCTCTGCCTGCGGCGCCAGCACCCAGGGTTCTAGTCCCGGTTGGGGCGCCGGATTCTGTCCCGGTTGCCCCTCTTCCAGTCCAGCTCTCTGCTGTGGCCCGGGAGTGCAGTGGAGGATGGCCCAAGTGCTTGGGCCCTGCACCCGTATGGGAGACCAGGAGGAAGCACCTGGCTCCTGACTTCGGATCGGCGCATCACCAGCCGTAGCGGCCATTTGGGGGGTGAACCAACAGAAGGAAGACCTTTCTCTCTGTCTCTCTCTCTCTCACTGTCTAACTCTGCCTGTCCAAAAAAAGAGAAGAAAAGAGAAAGAATGCACAGTTAATGTTTCTTCCTCTTCATACTCAAAGTCACACTAGCAGGTGTGACTAGTGGGTTATTAATTATAAAATGCCTTATTAAGCTCTAATGGAAGTGGAAGCATTGGGATTTTTTAAGGCTTTAAGTACTTGTAGGAAATTTTAGCATTAAAAATTACTCAAATCAAAATTCTTTGCCAGTGTGGTAATTCTTTCCAAGACAACTGCAGATCCAAAGTCATCTTCCTCACCAGAACCACCCGACAGAGCAAGTGGCTGCAATTAGCAACGGCTTTGCCATTCCTCTCAGAATCCGGCTTCAGCACCCGTGAAACATGCAGATCTTTCCCTCTCTCCCAGCAGGGACTCCACAGCTTCTGCAAATGTTCTCCTCCATTTTTAGAAAGGAAAAGGAAGGTATTCCCCTGTGCAACACACCCCAGCATCACAGAGACCCCTGGGGCCTGCGCTCACTTGGCCCTGCGCTCCTCAGAGGCTAAGACAGTGGACACCACCACGCGTCCAGGTGGTACACAGAGGAGCCTTAAAGAGAATTAGTAGTGAATTTGAATACGTGTATGTACTTGAGCAAGTATGACTCGCACACCACACCCGTGTTTTACAGAGAACATTCTTTCGAGCAAGAACAAATTTAAAAAGTAAGCCAATTGAAAGAAAAATATCTGAAGATTCGACAAAACTCATGAAAATAGTAGGTGACTAAATGGAGGCTTGGAAACTCCTGCCAGCCACACACCCTCATCTGAGGGGCCACAGACAGAAGCTCCGAGAGGCAGCAGTGGACCAGAACCCAGGTCTGGAACTCCCAGAGCACCTGGGCTTCTACCTGCACCCTCAGCCTGGCCCTCACCCTGAGCAGCCATCAGCAGCAATGTGCAGGGGCCAGCGCCCCCTCTAGGCCCAGGAACACACCCAGCAGAGTCGCCCCCTCTCTTCTCCAAGGCTTCTCCCATTCTTCCCCTGTCCCAAGGTCCTGCCCGCCCACTGGAATGATTGGTGCTCAGATCATTTCAAAATCTACCGTGCGCCCCATCACCAACAGCTCACACATCTGCCACCCTGTGTTGGGCTGGAGCCTCATTTCCTCACTGCTCTGCATCAGGCCAGTTATACCTGTGGTTCCATGTGTCCCTCTTCTCTGTTGTATGCATACACGTGGTACTCCGCATCCAAGGGTACTCCAGAGAGTTCCTGGGAAAAAAATAGAATTCAAAGATCACTTTATCTTGGTGCAAAAGTTTCTGACATCCAACCACAGTTGCTTTATAATATGCATTTCCATGAACTTTCTGAAGACCTCCCCCACCATGTATGTATGTGTGTGTGTGTGTGTGTTTTAAAGATTCATCTACTTTTGTTTGAAAGTCAGAGTTACAGGGAGAGTGACATAGGGAGAGACGGAGACAGAGAGATCTTCTATCTGCTGGTTCACTTCCCAGATGACAATGGCTGGTGCTGGGCCAGGCTGAAGCCAGGAGTCAGGAGCTTCTTCCGGGTCTCCTGCATAGATGGCAGAGGTCCAAGCATCTGGGTCATCTTCCACTGCTTTTCCAGGCACATTAGCAGGGAGCTGGATTGGAAGTGGAATAGCTGGGACTTGAACCGGTGGCCATATGGGATGCTGGCATCGCAGGAGGTGGCTCCACCTGCTAAGCCACGATGCTGGCCCCATTGTTATTTTTTAGAGGCACTCCAAGCATCAACAGAATGGTTCCAGTAGTAGCACTGCAGATCACCAAGGGAACAAAGCCCCCTTACCACCTTTGCAATTTCCTCCGGAAGTCATTGTCTACACTGGATAGATCTGGGGCTTGGGTGCCCTATTCTGTGAGTAGTTGTTCAACCAACACTGGTTGCAAATAGCTCCAACTCCAGGCCCTTCTGTGCTGACATCCTTCTTCCTGCCCTCTGCCCTGAAAGGACACAAAACCTTATTGATGATGTAAGGTCCTGGGCATGTCACTGAGTCCCAGTGATAGCGACAACCAGCCCCCACGGGTTCCCCAGCCTAGCACCTTCCACCGAGCCAGAAGAAAGCCAGCCAGCCCCACCCCATGACCCAGAACAAACACCTGTCTAGGAGCTGGGGCCCTGGCAGAGTCTGGGAGTGCAGACGTCTCAACTTCACGCAGCTCCTTCGTCTGGACCTCTCTGGCCAGTGACCTTCCTCAGCTCCTTCCATACTCCGAGTTTTGGTCTGACAGAGGCCGAGGCCAACTCTTGGCTTCCTGGGGCCAGCCCCAGTGGCTGATGTATTGCTCCCAGGCTGGGACCCACCTCTCTCCTAGGCCTCAACTTCCTCCCCTGTAGGCCACAGGGCTCTGATGCAGGGACAGTGCAAGTTCCCACCCATCCATCTTCAAGCTCTCCCCAGCACCCTGTCCTTTCAAACATTCCTCTCTTGTGTTTTTTTTTTTTTCCCTCTGTGCCTCAGAACCTGCATTTTCTACCGACAATGAAAGAGCTCTCAAAGCCCTTCGTGGTCTTGACAGAGACTTCGAGGCTAGAAGAGTGACACAAATCCTTTTTTCTTGAAAGTTTGGGTGTTGGGAAATGTGGGGCATAAAGAAAGACCCAGGATGGAGGCCCAGCTGAGCCACTGTTGGCCGTGGGCTGTGGGCAAGAAACTCCATGTCTGTGGGCCTCAGTTTCCCCATGACACTCTAGGGAGACAATGGCACCTAGGTCACATGGTTCTCACAAGATGTAAATGAGAGCCATTTCTCTGGCTGCATCTGGAAGGCGCTGGGTAAACGTGAACTGCTGCATCTAAACAACTCTGCTGAGAACTGAACCCCTGTAAATCCCCCAAAGCCAGAGTAAGAGGGAGGAGGGCCAAAGATTGAGCCACGTACGGAACAGCCCCAAATTACAGTAAGTGATGTCCCCCGGCCCCTCCCTCCCGATGGCAAAGAACAGGGAGGATCCCCAGAGTCAGGGTCCTGCTCATCTGGGGGTCCTGACTCCTGCCTCCGTCCCCCAGCCCTTTGCAGCCCCTCCCCTTCCAATCCAACACTTCAAAGAGATGCTGGAAGAGAGGAAACTCTGAAGTCTCGGCTCGCTGGCTTTCAGAAGAGGAAACCAAAGCATGTTTCTTCCTGAGTCGGCATCTGCTCACCCAGCCCGGTTGTTCTAGCTGGGGGGACTTGCTCCCAGGCAGGCTCGGGGGCTGCTGAAATTCGGATGTGGGGCTGCAGAGAGATTGCAGCACCAGCAGGAAGACAGGAGGCACTGGCATGGCTGGGCGGGGCCCTGGGCAGCCAGAGAGGGGCCGGGGCGCGGGAGTGAGAGGAGCACCAGGGAGGGGCGGACGATGAGCCCAGACCAAGGAAGAGGAGATGAGGGGAGAGAGGGGAGGAGACCAAGCCCAAGGAAGCATTTCTGTTTCTTCTTTAAAAAATGAAAAAAAATAAATAAATAAACACTCAAACTGTTTCAACTGAGGAGAAATGTTCGTGTGCCAAAGGCATTATTGGGACATGAGATAAGGAAACCACAGAGATAGGAAATAATTATTTTGTATCTGTCTTTATAAATGAAAATGAAGGGCATTAACTGAAATGGGATTTAGATTTTCGGGGACAGAGGGAATGAATTAGGAAATAATTCTGATAACATAGGAAATGTTTATTAAAAGGTCAGGGGGTGCTCTTGAAACTGACAAGACCTTGTGGGCCAGATTAAAACCCGTGAAGTGCGAGGGAGACCCAGGAGGGCTGGAGCCACAGGGACTCAGCTCTGGACAGGGGGTCATGTGACAGCATGGGCGTTGGTGGCCTAACTCAGCAGGTGGGAGTCAGGCAATGGTGCTGAGCACAAGCCACACAGGACAGGGGATCTGGGGCTGGGCCCCCTCCCAGGCAGGATCCCTCCTCGTGACTTCCACACGCCCCTGTGTCCTGGGAGCAATGGAACGTGGAGAAGTTGGGTGGGAAGGGAGAAAAGGAAAGAGCCACATGGGTCATGACGCCATCTGGAGCCTCACAAAGCCCCACGTCCCCACGAAGTCCCCTCTGTCTCCTGGTGTGTGCCCAGCCCCGCCAGACAGAACTCTCCCCGGCAGGCAGCTGGAAAGCAGCAGGTTGACCTGGGATGGATGAGTTATGGACGTCAGCTGACCCTCAGCCTTCTCGGCTGTCCAATGGGAATATGATGATCCTACTTCTCTGATACATTAGCTGGGGGAGGATTGGGATAATATCAGAATGTCCATAGAACAGTAAGTATTGTAAACAATAAGGTAGAATTATACCACGATTCATGTGGGCATCCCGGCTGACCTTCAAAGCCAAGTTCTTAGTTCTAAGCTTGGTCGCCCCTGCTGCCTTCCGAGCCTCCAGGCCACTGACAGCCACCTGCCTCTCTGCACCTGCAGCTCTGTCAAGGAAACGGCTCTTCCTCGCGCCTCTTCTTCCCCTTCCCCCTCCTCTCACTCCCCCTCAAGGCTGCACGTGGGAAGCCTGGCAAGCCTTCCATGGCTGAAACCAGAATCTGTAGACTGAGCGCGTGAAAGGGCCTCCTCCGGGAGCGGAAGTGGGGCTCCAGTTCAGGAGCGGGACATGCCACGGAGCCCCTCCCCTGATTTCGCAGGGCTCCAGTTCAGGATCGGGGCATGCCACGGAGCCCCTCCCCTGATCTCACAGAGCGAGTGTTCGTCTCCCACACAGATGCACTGAGTACCAGGACACCTTCCAGGTCAGAATGCCACACAGGGACCTCTCCACAGGTATAAGCTCAGTGTTTCCCTGGGGCCAGCTGGGGCCTGCTCTGCGACGTGCCGAAAGCTGGCTGCTGACAGAATCGGATAATCAGCTAACACCCAGCCCTGCGCAGCCTGGGTCCCGGTGCACAATAACAACGTCCTGAGGCTGCCTTCCACAGCCTCAGCCAGGTTACTGCCCTGGGCTGTTACTCCAAACGTGTCTAAGTGTCCGGTCACTGGGGTCCTCTAGAAAGATCTCCCACTGGTTCCATCGAAAGCGTTACACCCACAGCCACTTCCCTCTGCGTGCCATTCTCCCCAAAGTCTGTGCCGGCTCTTGGCTCCTGCAAAGGGGTGGCTTTCTAAGACCAGTTCCAGGGGAGTGAGTGGGAACAAAAAGACTGGCCCTGGGGGGCACAGAGGCATCACGCAGACGGAGGCTCCCAGGGGCCCCTGCTCCAAGAGCCAGCACTTCGCAGCTGGCTGTGCAGTCACTGCCCACTGGGTCGGTCAAGGGAAAGCACTTGAGCGGAGGAGCAGGGCCCGGGTCAGCTCCCTGCCTGCAGTGCAGGGTAGCCTGGGAGGGAAACAAGGGTGCTCCCAAATCAACATTTGTGTTTGTGCAAATCTCAGAGAGCGAATCCCAGCTCCAGGCGTCCCTTCACCCCACAGAGTCTCCTGAATTTCCTCGTCTGTAAGAATGGAGAAAATAATAGTGTCAGCCTCACAGGGGTTCTTGTGAAGATTAAACGAGCAAATGCCATAACATAACAGCTAGCATATTGTGAATGCCGATATATTTCAGCTTTTCTTAATCGTTTTAATGCTGTTACTAATTTAGCATTTTTACAGTTTATAAAACACATTCCCATATATTCACTAATTCAGTCTCTATAGCATCCCTGTGAAGAAGTCATTACAAACTCCAGGCGTTAGGGATGGGGTACTAAAGCTCAGATAAATCCAATGACTTGCCCAAGGTCAATAATTCCTGTTTGAAAGCCATCAAACGGGAGTCAGGATCCTGCACCTTTGGCTTGGGTATCAAGAGCTAGACCTCCAGTGGGAAGCGGTACCCACATGCTCGAGGAGGGAGGATGACCAAGGTCACAGGCTCACCTGGCCTGCAGCCGTGCCAGAGTCAGCCCGGAACACAGCCTTGCCTGGGTCACGTGCAGGGAGGAGGCGGGATCAGCGCCATGGGGCAAGTATTGCAAAGCCGGGAAGATTCAGGGCTCTGTTGTCTGTGGCTCAGCGGAGAATGGAAGAAGGGGTGACGGTGTCACACATGAATAATGCATGCAGGGTGCTCCGTTTCCGTTTCAGCAAGACCCACACGCACATTTCAGCTTTGATTTCTCCTCCTGGCTGTGCCATTCCCTACAGCCACTGATCCCGGGGACTTGGGCTGGAGCTGCACGGCTGCCCGCTAAATTGGCTGTTCGCCATAGTGAATAGAAAGAGGAGGGGGCTGGGGGCACAGAGGGAAAAAAAAAAGATAAGTGGAGGGGAGGGATTGGGAAGATGAAAGAGGGAGATGAGAGGAGGAAGATCTTTCGCCGCACTCCTCTTACGCAGCCCGCATGGACCCCGAGGACGTGGGGAGGTTTTGTTCCTGGCTAACTTTCCTGGTCCTCTCACTGTGTGGTTGTCACACGCTGAACTCTCTTCCCCCCAAGAAGTAGCAGTGGTGGAGGGCCGGGCCCCCACCCGTGCGGGAAACCAGGAGAGGAGAAAAGCAAGCCCTTCCACGCGGGACAGGAGCAGAGTGCACCACCCGAAGCCCTCTGGGCGAGCTGAGCCCACGTACAGAAGTGGCAGCGCGACTCGTGCCCTAGCTGATTTGGCCAGAGGGCAGGCGCCCAAACCACAAATGTCACCCCGGCCTCTACACCTGGGCAGTGAAGAGCAGCAGGCCACAGGCTGCAGCAGGACAGGGCCAGGGGATTGTGTCAAGGGTTCAACCTCAAGTTCAACCTCAAGGAAGACTGACTCGCCCGTCACCACGAGAGACACTGCCGGTTACCCCTCCTGAAAACCAGCAGGTAAGCTGAGCTCTCCAGGATTAAACTGCTGCTGGCTCCGTTGTGTTCAGGTCAGCCAGCCAAAGCCGCTACCGCTGATTTTAATGAGACATAATAATGTTCTATCAGTTCTGCGACTGTAGACTGAGCCCACCGAGGGAAACTGCTCAGCCCCCAAAATGATCAGACTTGTCAAAATAGGATCGTTTTGTTCCTTATTATAAACGGGAAGAAGATGTGATTTAAATGTCATCCTCTGGGTATGTGAGCTGAATTCCTATAAATCAATCATCCCAAATAAACTCTTTGGAGTGATTTCACTACAAATACACTGCAAACAATTTCCTTAAACAAAGCATAGGAGTATTACCGTATCTCTCCAACATCTAAATGGCTTTAGACATGCATTACTGGGCTGCTGGCGTGTTCTTTGCTTAACATGTGTTATTTGTGGTTCTGCCCCTGAGAAGAGAAATCAGGGCTCACTGCTGGCAGAAAGCCTCCTACTGTCCAGCGTGTCAGGCCCCCACAGTGAAAACGGGGGGAGCAGAGGGTGGCCGGGGCTGCGGAGGTCCAGGGGGGACGTTTTCCATTTCCATAGTGGCTCCCAGGGTACCGAAGCGGGGCGGGAGTAAGCACACAGACTCAAGCGTCAGCTGTCCTGTTGGAATGGGATTCCAGGATCTGGTCCTTACCAGCCATCAGACTCGGGCAAATCACATGGCGCCTCTTTCCTTCAGTTTTCTCTCTTACAATGGGGGCAGTGGAGGTGACAGTAGCACCTAACTCATTTGGTTATTTGGAAGAGCATGAAAGTGTAAATATGGGAAAGTGCTTAGAATGCTGTCAGCCAACGGTACCATCAGGTTGGTTTTACCTATTACTGTTCAAATTTTAATTTATTGATTTTCATTTCATTTGAAGGGTAGGGAGACAGAGAGATGGAGATAGAGATTTTTCATCTGCTGGTTCATTCCCCGAATGTCCACCACTAGGCTGGGCCAGGCCAAAGCCATGGCCTGGGAACTCCCTCCGGGTCTCCCCATATGAGTGGCAGGGACCCAAGTACTTGAGCCATCACTGCTGTCTCCCAGGGTGTGCATTCTCAGGAAGCTGGACCAGAAGCAGAGCCGGGACTCAAACCGAGTCACTCTGACACAGGATGGGGTTAAGCCCGGAGCAGCAGCTGGGGACTGCCCCAAACACCCACCCCTTGCTATTCTTATTTTTTTGTTAGAAACCCTGGGAACATTCCCAGGGGGCACCATGAAGCCAAGCTGTGGATGTAATGTGGATGTCTTTACTTCCCTCTCTTCCAAGAACTAGACTTGCAGAAGACAGTAAGCAACCCTGTGCTGTATGGTTTTGAACTCCCCTCTGCGCCCGAGACACCTGCACCATTGGCCTCAGAAGGAAGACAGCGCAGGGGAGGGAGTGCCATTCTCAGAGTTTTCCCACCACGCAGGGTCTGTCCAGGCAGCTCCGGGTCTCCCTCCTTTCCCTCTCTTGGCTCACCTGGACCGGCACTTCTGTGTGCATTTTTGTAGTGCTGTAGTGCTCCAATCTGTCTGCATTTTAACAACCTCGCACCTCAGTCGGGATAGAGTCTGAAAAGTTTAATATCATGTCAAATGAGAGCGCCAATAAAACTTGACATTATTAATATGATGTCAAGGGTTTTTTCCCAACTGCTTAGGGAAAAAACATTGTGTCCCATTAAGTATAGCTTCTTGCACTGAGAAATATTAAGTGACTTTTCAACGACTACCAGCTGGAACTGTTAGTTTTTCTTCATCAGCGTGGATGCCGTCGATTCGGAGAGCAGGAGAGAACCTTCTATGGGAACACTGGCTGAGCCTGTGCAATCAGAAAAGCTTTTAGGGATCCCTCTCTAAGTGCGGCTGTGTATGGAAACGGGGTATGAATTATTAAAGGGCTTGAATACATTTGGCCAAATGAGTAGAAGCCTTCCGATCCTCAGCCCTCTGTCCATGTGTCCCCAGAGAGCAGCAGTCGCCTCCTGGGATGCTCTACGGTAGGCGGAGACAACAAGGTCAGGACCCCCAAAAGAGGAACAGCGGGGCTGCCTGCCCCTGCCTGCTGCCCTCTTCCTCCCCACCCCCACCTTCGGGGGGCCTCCTGCGGTGCACAGAACTACAGGTGCCTCACGGCCCTCTGCTCCGCCCACAGCTGCCCCCGGCCTCTGCACACGCTGAGCTTCTGGGGAAAGAGGCTGTGGCGGCCGGCTGCAGGGCCTCTGTTTCCCTTGGCCCCCATCCACAGTTGCTTCACAGCACGTGGCTTTCCATGTCGGATTCCCTTCCCGGGAAGAGGTCAGGACTTAAAATAAGCTGGTGTGACTCATGTCTGAGTGGGGAGATGCCTCGCACAAGTGCCGGCTTTTCAGGAATGTGCAGCTGGGGCCGCTCAAGAGGAAGCACCCACGGGCCAGACGTCTGCTCCAGGCCGGCTAAGACGTTTCCTCCAGCCCTACCCCCAGAGCGCGGGGTCACCGGCCTGCCCCGTGCCTCCTTCTGCCCAGGGATGCTGGTCCTGCTGCCTTGGCCGCCATGCCCCACCCCACCCCGGCACCATCTGTCTGCCCACCCAGTGTCTCGCCACCCTCCCTGTGGCTGCCCTGCATGGTCCTGGCGGTGACCCCTTGCTAAGGAAGGTGCCTGTGTTTTCACTCAGGAATCCAGGGCACAGGCCAGGGTGGCTGTTGAAGGCCGTAGCTTGTTTATAGAAGGCTGGCATCCTTATTGTAGGGTTGCGCTCCTTTGGGGAGATCAAAAGAAAGGCGTGGACAGCAAACCCAGCAGCTGCTCTGTAGTCTCCTCTGAAGTCCCATTGACACCTTGCCCTGTGCCCTTTGCCCCGACCCGTCCTGCACCGTACCTGACCCCTGGGGCTGGCAGATGGAGGCAGCTTGCTCTTAAATTTCACCTAGCCCTTAGAGCCCCTCCTAAGGGAGGGGGCCCTTCATGACCCCTTGACCAGACACAGCCCTGGGGAAGCCTGGGGTTTGGGAGATCGTCAAGGCCACAGAAGGCTGAGTGGGGAATTTGTCTTTTATATGTGGTCAGCAGCGGCTCCTCTCTGTTCCCAGGGATCTTAGCACAAGAGGGAAGAGGACGGTTATCGCAGAGGGACAAGGCTCAGGAGCTCAGAGAACCACCTGCCCCCCAGGTGGTGGTCTTGCTGCAGCTGGGAGAGCGTCTCCCGTGGGGTTGCATCCGCTGTTTGTTCCCTGTCTTCACCCCAGCCGACCTCCAGCGGTGCCTGTTGAGCGCCTTTCCCTTCCAGGGACACAGAGGGGAGGTTCCAGCAGCTGACGTGGAAATAGAAACAGGTCTGCTAACGGGGGCAACCTCGGAGGCCGTGCCGAGAAGGCAGGGAGTGGGGGACAAGAGGCCTCATCCCGTACTCATTCTGGGGCTTGCAGGCTCAGCTCAGGTTCCACCCTTAGGAAAAAAGGGGGAGCAAGCCCTGCCTGGACCCCCTCCCCGCCCCCAGAACTGCTCTTAGGACCCAGCGAAGTAAGCGATGGGAACACCGCCCATGACTCACTTTAAATGTGTGCAGGATCGCTACCCTTATCAGCACCTCTGCCTCTCTTATCAGCGTCAGTTCCTTTCCTTTCCGGCTCTAAGAGTCCATGGACGGATCTTCTTTCCTATAGGGTTCACTTAGCCCTTTCTTCATTTAAGGCAGAGAAAGAGAGTAGAGTGTGCTTAACTCCAATTTAAAAAAAAAAAAAAAATCTAGTATCAGGTCACAATGCTATTAAGTAATCGATTCCAATTTAAAATTAGGACCAACCTTTAGGCGCTGTCCCGCATAATGATCTGACCAGCCATAGTCCCCCTATGAGTTAGGACAGCTGCCCTCTTGGGCAAGGGCAGGAAGAAATAAAAGAGCATTCCACATAGGTGTGGGGTTGTCATCAGTGTCCCTAGGTACCCAGTGTTTGTACATTCCACAAAATCTGGCATTCCCAGAACGCACCAAGTGTGTGTCCTCCCAACTGGAGTAGCCCACGTCCATCCTTGGGCCCAGCAGCCAGCGCTTTTCTCCAGAGCGAATGGAGGGGAATTGTTCCTCGCTCCCTCTTGCTGCAGCTCAACCTTCCTTCACCTTCCTGCTTTAATGTCTTAATCAAGTGGCAGATGAGAGGAACTGATCCATGCAGAGGACAGACGGTTCGACAAGATGTGTGGAATCCACTGCTGCTCCCGCCCCCGCCCCGGAGTCACCGCCCCACCAAAGAGAAAGACAGGGGAGACAGAAAAAGAAAGAGAAAAAGGCGAGAGAGATTTTGTACCCTTAAGCCTCCACTGCTGCAGTTCAAAAGAGCAATCTTTACTGAAAATAGATTTAAAGGAGAATTTTTGATGTATATTATGGTCTCTGGTGGTAGACAGGAGTGCTGCCGGCGCTATATGGAGTTATGCAAAGCCAAAGTGGGATTACTTAAAAGTGTCTGTAGTGCTTTGATTAACTGGTGTGTATTTTATTTTTTATATGACACAATCACAGGCCTACATTGATAATATCTTGCTATTATTGTTTGACACTTAAATCTCCCTTTTTCCTATTGCTTGGAAGTGGGCTTTGTTCAGTCTGGGGCAAAGGGCAAAGGATCAAGATGATCCCGAAAGGAATAAAGATGAAGATGTGTTCCCACCCCTAGACTTAAAAAAAAAAATGCAATATATAAAAGCCCTGGGACCTGTCACAGACGGCTAAGAACTGGCAGATCAGACATGGTGACTCAAAGAGCTGGCCAAGTGCATGGGCCATCAGAGTCCAAACTGCCTTCCGAGGTCCTCGTGACTGCCCGGAAAACACGCCCTGCAGATCATCCTCCTGGGACAGGGGCCGGCGCTGGTTAGTGAGTTCCAGCCCCACCTTGCCACGTTCTGCTTTGTGACGCTGGAGCTGCAAACTGCAACTTGCATTTCTCCTTTGCCCACTGGCTCCGGTTTGGCTCTGCAAGTCGGGGGAGCTACAGAGACTCTGAGAAGCTGGAGAAGAGAGAGCAAAGATTTGCCCCATCCTGCTAGCCAGCATGGGCCCCATCTGCCCCGCGGCCAGAGCGGTTTCCAGTTTGCAGCTTCTTTGTCTCGCCCAGCACCAGGCAGACAGGAACTCCCGCCTTTGAGGTCTAGGTCCCAGCTCTGTGGGCTGCCTCCTTGGAGCTTCTAGGTTCCAGTAACCTCAAGCTCTCGTCTTTGTTCTCCCAGACCTAGGTCATACATCATCACTTTCTTCCGTGGCACCAGTACCCTGTATAAAATCATCCCTGCCTAAATGCCTGGAGTGGTTTGATTTCCTGGCTGTGCTCTGAACGATTCAAGCTCCTTCAAACAAAACAGTCTGAGCGCCCAGGACCAAGGAAGGAGACGGCATTCTCTTGGAAGCAAAGATGACGCCGACCAGAATGTGAGCCTGGCTGGGCTGCCTGCGGGAGGCTCCGCAGGCCCAGGAGGAGAGGCCTCCCTTGCTCTGTCGCCATGTCACAGGGCAAGAATTGTGAAGGAAATAAGGGTGTCAACTCTGGAGGCTGGGAGCCCTGAAGACTCCGCGCCCCACGCTGGGAGGGGGTTGGAAGGTGAGGCCAGGGGACAATCTACTCAATTTTCTGCTTTTGGAGCCCTTTCTGACAAGGACATGGGGCAACAGGATGCACGCTCCTAGTTCATAGGCTGGGCAGGGCAGGTGTCAGAGCAGCTGGCTTTCCCCTGCTGAGTCTCCTGCCAGCCCCCTGCGAATCCCACAAGGATGAACTCAGAGACTTATTTTTCTTTCGAATTTCCTGAGATGTCGCAAGTACCAGTCTGATTGTCCCTGCACCCTCCTTCCTCTGATCCCGCTGCACCAGCGGAAGCCTGGGCAGAGGATCTGCCTCACTGACTCCATCCTCCTCATCCTCTGGCTTCCAAAAATGGACACCAAGTCTCCCTTGTCACGGTGCTACCGGGTTATGTGTCTGAAGTTGTAAGTACACAATCTGGCCATGGCCTTTCTGCCTCCCCGGCTGCCTGGTATAAACTGGGGCTTGCAGGGGCTAGCTCACCGCCTCTGAGCCAGATTCTGTGTCCACACTGCATCCAAGCCCAGTGAGGAGCCCTCTGCTCCTAGGCAGATGACTATGCAATTGCTTTGCCCTTCAGCGATGCACCCTCTGGCTCATTCATGTAGATCTCTCTTTGGCACAAGGAAGTCAGAAGAAGCGGCCTCTTTATTGGCTGTGCGGCTTTTGGAAAATTGATTAATCTCTCTGAGTTCCAAGTCTATGGTTTGAAAATATGGGCAGAGACAGTCTATTTCACAGGGCGGTTGTGAGGGTCAAATATGGTAAGAAATGTGGGAGCATGTTGTGCCCAGTGAAGTCCTGTACACGTGGGAGGTAATATTACTGCAATAGTTGCTGCCCAAGCTACTTGCCACATTATTATTACCTAAGTCCTCCTTCTGGCTGTCCATTTCTCCCTGGGGCTCCAGCTATATGGGCAGGGGAAGGCTCCAGCAGCTGTGTGTCTCCAGTCCTGATTCTAAAACCCCTCTCCCAGGCTGCTGGCCAGGCAGGCTCCCCGGAGCATGGTCTGAGCCGTCCCTGGGGAGCCACATTTTCAGGCCCATCCATTCCAACCGTGGAGCCTCTGCAGGGCAGGCTGGCAGCAGCCCAGGCGGCATCGGCAGGGATCCCGAGGGCTGCAGCCCATTATGCAGGTCAGGGTGGCTGCCGCAGAAGGCCAGGACCCTGCCCTCCGAGGTCTCTGGATTATTTCTTGTCTTTGGCTTCATGGGCCAATTCGGGCCTTTGCCTGACCCGTGGGAAATGTCCTTACCGCCCTTGCTCCCCAGGGAGGTGGGTGAATGCAACCCCCTTCATTTTCTGAGTCGTAGGAGTACATGCTGGGGCCACACAGAGACAGTATAAGCACTCCTGAACCCCAGCCTTACAGGGGGAATGAGAGCCACCCCCATGGGGACAGGCCAGACTGTCACAACCACCCAATTGGACACAGGTTGAGACCACGCCAGGCAGAGGCAGCAGCGGATTTAGGAAGGATTGAAGGAGGGAAGAGGTAATCAGGGAATGTGTCGTAGAGAACACCCATTTTTCTTTCTTTTTAAACAAGTGCTTTGCAGAAAATTAGAAAGTGAATAAGTAAAAAGAAAATAAAAAGCACCCATAATCTTCACCTGAAGATAACCACTGTCTGCAGGCTGATCTATGTCCTTACAGACATTTTTTGATGCACATATTTATATTCATACTATTCTAATAAAAATCAAATTATTCTGTGTGTACTATTTTATAACCAACTTATTTCACTGAATTTCTTGAGGCAATAGATATATATCTTCATTATTCGTAATGAATAGTAAGTGTTCTATTGTATGACGGCAACAGGGAGCGTCTATGTATTTTCCCAGTCCTCTACTATTGGACATTTCAGGGATTCCCAGTTCTGTGTCACATTAAACAACGCTGCAGTGAACATCCTGGTACTTGCCTCTTCAGTCACCTGTACAATTCTTTTTCTTTTTTTAAGATTTATTTTATTTATTTCAAAGGCAGAGTTACAGAGAGAGAGGTCTTCCATCTGCTGGTTCACTCCCCAAGTGGCTGAAACAGCCAAGGCTGGGCCAGGCCGAAAGCCAGGAGCCAGGAGCTTCTTCCAGGTCTCCCATGTGGGTGCAGGGGCCCAAGCACTAGAGCCATCTTCTACTGCTTTCCCAGGCACATTAGCAGGGAACCGGATCAGAAGTGGAGCAGCTGGGACTTGAAGCGGCACCCATATGATATGCCAGCTCTGCAGGCCGGGATTTTAACCCACAATGCCACAGCATAAGCCCCTTACAATTATTTCTCTAGGATAAATCCCTAGAAATAAATGCAGAGTTAAAGGATAAACATATTCCCAAGGCATTTATTATTCTCTATCAAGTCCTCTCACTTTTTAAACATATTAGTTATTGTTTATTTTTATTTTCTCTTAGAGCAGGGAGACAGAGAGAGAGAGAGAGATCTCCAAATGCCACAACAGCCAGCGTCAGGAGCAAGAAACTCAGTCCAGATCTCGCATGTGGGTGGCAGGGGCTCAGCTATTCCAGATGACACCTGCTGTTGCAGGTGGAATCAGAAGCAGAGCCGCCGCTGGAACTCGGGCTCTGCACCGTGGGACGCAGGCATCCCAAGCAGCATCTTAATTGCTGTGTCAATGCCTGCCCCGAATCCTCGCTTAAGCTTTGCACCAAGCTACATTCATAACCAACAGAAGAATATGAAGATTTAAAGTAGGCTTTGACAGTGAGGGAGAGGTGGATTGGAAAATAGGCAGGGAGATAAATGTGGGATGAGGAAAGCAGGTGCAAGGCATTGACACGGGGACTAAACAAGTCATTTTATTACTCGACAAACATTTACTGCGCCCTGATTGGGAGCCAAGGCCTGTGCTGCCTTCTGACACATGAAGACACGTTTTGTGTCTTTTACCTCTGAAAAACTCACAAGAAGGGAATTCGAAGGACCACAGGTTTGGGTTAGGGAGAGCCCCTGTGCTGGGAGCAATGGAAAAGCATATAGAAGTGGGCCTTGAAGACCTGGCTGAGCCACAGGAAGAGGCCTGTCCTGACCTTCCAGGGCACGAAGGGGTTAAGAATGAGACCTTGCATCCTAGAGACTGGATTGCAATCCTGGTTCAGCCACTCTCAGTGCTCAGTCATTGACCTGAACAAGTCACTCCACCTTCAGAGGCCCGTTTCTTCAATGACAACACAGGGTTTATAATCACCGCGTCATTTGGCAGTGGGGAAGGTAAAGCAAGCCGGGGCGCGCTAAGGCAATGAACATGAAGTAAGGGCACAGGAACCGTTAGCTGTCATCCTGTGCAGAGAGGAGGGTGCAGGAGTGTGGAGATGTCCCGGCGCCCACGTCCTTGGCCCAGCCCACCCTCCCCCGACTGTTCTAGAGACTTTTTCTTAAGAGATGATGTGGCGTGGTCCAGTTGCCTCTCTGAGAAGGTAAAAGCACACAAATAAATAAAGAAGAAGAAACAACTAAGAACAGTTCCGCCACCCCCGTGGCCAGGAAAGCCTGAGGCTGGGTCATATCTGTTCCATGCCCCTCCCCCCATGCCCACCTGGTGCAAAGGGCCTGCTGGTCAACCAAACGGAGGCCTTGCCAGAGGCGTGCCTCCAGTCGCTCCACAACAGGTGGCACAGGCATCTCTGTGAGCCTGTGATCTGCCTACGTGTCCAGTGACGGCCTGTCAATCTCCCTGGGTGTCACTTCTGATAAACAACTCAGAGAGAGCGGCACCATGATCCATCAATTCCATCTGAGAGTCCCCTGACAGGCCTCCCAGCTCCCCGATCATCAGTGGTGATTCACGGCCCAGCACGGGCAGCAACGGGCCCTCCCCATGGCGCCCGGCTCCATTTCAGACCCAGCACTTGTCAAAACAGGCTCCAGGCTTCTCAGGATGGCCTTGTCTCGCCCACCTCCTGCCTGCTCTCCACGGAGGACGGGAAAGCTCTTGCTCATCCATCCTTCTGGCAAACACGTCTGGGTCGACTCCAGTGCCAGCTGAGGCTCCAAGTGGAGGCAAGAGGAATGAAGCCACAGTCACGAGATCTGGACTCGAGGACCAACTCTGCCAGCCGTGTCCTGCTGCTCCGAAAGAGTCGCCCGGCCCCTGTCAGTGGGCGTGATGGCAGACATCTCTGGCCCACAGGTAAGAAGACACATTAAACCATCACAGGAGGTTAACCTCAGCGGAGAGATCTTCAAGATCATCAGGCTGAACTATCTTTAAATTCATCCGCTGAGCAAACATTTATTGAGTGTCAATTATGTGCCAAGAACTATTCTAGTGTTGGGAGTCTATCAGTGAACAAACAGACAAAATCTTTATTCCATCCTCATGGGGCTTATAATCTAATGAAAGGAGACAGTAAGCGAAATTAAAAAAGAAAAAAGTCAACCATATAGTGTATTCAAGAGGAGTGCTGGTGAGAAAAGGCATCAGAATAGGTATAGAGATATGTGCATTTAATGTTTCTTTCACTTACTACTTTGAGTAACATATTTTCATGTGTTTGAGACACAGACAGAGAGAGCGCCCATCTGCTGGTTCACTCCCCAAATGCACACAAAGGAGCCAGGAACCCTGCCCATGGTGGCAGGGACCCCATCACGGGGGTTATCACCTGCTGCCTCCCACGGTGTGCATTAGCAGGTAGCTGCAGTCAGAAGCTGGCCAGGGCTTGAGCCCAGGCACTCTGGTATAGAACGTGGGTGTCCCAGCTGGTGTCTTAACTGCCGTGCCAAACACTCATGCCGGGGTTCCATTTGAAACAGGTAGCCAGAGGCAGCTCCACCGAAAAGGTGGTGTTTAAACCGAGACCTGCAGGAGGTGAGGGAACCAGCCATGTGGCTCTTCGGGGAAATGCCCTAGCAGAGGAAATGACAAGTGAAGAGACCCTGAGGTAGGAACTGCAGGTGTGTCGCAGGAAAGGCAAGGACGCCCATGAGTCTGGAACAGAAGAGAAAGGAAGTTGGAAAGAATTTGGGGTTTTATCCTGTCCTGAAATGTTCAGAACAGAGGAGGGATGGAGGCTGATTTCTATTCCAACAGGCCCACTCTGGTGCTGCACTGGGGACAACACCCAGCATAATAGCATTCCTACCAGCCAAGCCTCACATGGCACCTGCCACGCGCTAAGTCCCACTTGAAGCTCTTCATGTCTATCAACTCCTTTCATCCTTACCACAACCCCTGAGGGCAGATTCTCGGATTGCTCCCATTTTACAGACAAGAAAGGAAAGCCCAGAGAAGTTGTCAGTGACTTGCCTGGCTACTGACACAGCCAGTGAGCAGTAAGGCCTGGTTTCGGGTGAAGGCACAACGTCTTCCTTTTCTCCATCCTGCTCTGGGCAGGATCAGGTCAAGGGTGAGATTAGTTAGGAGCAATGGCAGTGGTCTTGCATGCATACTCCTCCCCCAAGCATGAGAAGAGGAGGTGAAGAGAAGCTTCTTCACTTTGGCGGGGGAGGGGGAGGGGAGGTTATGATGGTAGTCGGGATTACGGGTCAAATTCTGGCCAGACAATAGTCCCCCCTTACACGATTTCAGATACCCATGGTCAATTACAATTCAAAAATATTCATGAAAAATTCAAGAAACAAACAGTTTCTAAGTTTTCATTTCCATGTTGTTCTGAGTAGCATGATAAAATCGTGTGCCTTCCCACCTGGGATGTGGATCAGCCCTTTATCCAATGTATCCATGCTGCATGTGCTACCTGTCCGTTAGTTACACAGTAGCTATCTTAGTTATCTGCTCAACTGTTGCTGTACCCCCAGTGCTTGTACAGAGAGCTCAGTCCTATCTAAGGTTTCAGGCATCCATCAGGGTCTCCGAACATATCCCTGTGGATAAGGTGTGGGCTACTATATCTGAAGGTGGGACCAGCAGGTTTTGGAATTGCTGTCTGATCAAATGTGGGATAAAAGAGAGAGAATCAAGGTGTTTGTTTTCACTTGAACTCAGATGGAGTTGCTTTTAACCAAGGTGAAGAAAACCAAAGGGAGGGGACGAGCAGAAGTGTGATTGGGGCATGCTATTTGAAAAGCCCATCAGACTCCAAGTCATGGAAGACAAGAAAAGCTGAGAGGCTCAGCAGCATAGAGTGAGGCAGAGAAAGGGGTTAGGCCTTCAAGTAGGAGCACTCCTCCCTCTCTGTGCTTTAAAGAACCTTCCCATTGGCCAAGGGGGACCCAGTCTACTGCTCCACTTCAGTTCAATGAGGCACCAATTGCAGGGTTAGCAGCCTTCTTGCGCCCTCTCCTCCCCCTGCTCGGGGTGACAGTATGTGTGTGCCATGGTGTGGACTGCAAGGAGGTGACAATGTAACTCGGGCAATGTAACTCTGTCCCCAAGTGGCGAGGGAGAGACGGCTTTCAATGTTTACAGAAATCTAGCATTTCTTCCTGTGAACCTGCTGGGACTGGGGCATTGGGCTGCCACAGAGGCTGCCCCAAGCTGACTACGAGGGGGGCTGTTAGAGGGTACTGAGGCAGCCTCTGCTGTGGGAGCTGGATGGAGCTGCCCGTGTTTATTTGGGTGGTGAGCTGCTTTTTAAAATCAGGCTTTGTTTCTGAAAATGAGACAGCTGGGGCTACATTTGGTGGATAAAGACATTTTGTTGAACTTTCAAAATGGGGTATTATTTTCCATTTACACTTATTTCACGGAGAATTGTAAGAAGATGAGATTGTAGACGTGTATGTGATATGCAGTAATGAGTGATGGATCTTTGAAGGTAAAAATATCTCTAGGATATTTCTTTTTCTTTCTTTTTTTTTCCCTCTCCTCTCCTCTCCTCTCTCCTCCGGGCCTCAGACCTGAGTTTAGGTTTTGTTTTGTTTTGTTTTTTTAATATCGAGATGGAGAGAGTCTCTAGCAGGAGTATAGCCTGTTCTCCGCTCAATGTTTGTCTTAATAAAGGTTAAGAGAAATGAAATAATATTAAAAAGGCTCTCAAGAGACAGGAGCACCAGGTGCTTCCAACTCCCTGGATTGTTGGGAAGGATGTAGGTCAGCCAGACAGGGCAAAGGGCGTGGCCACCAGACCCCTTGCTGCAAGGGTGGAAAACCCAGGGAACAAAGGACACAGCCAGCCAAGAGGACTGGACAAGAGCGGACACAGCAGAGGAACTGATTCAGATTCCAAGACAATGCTTCTGTCTTCCATCTTTCTCTCGCCTTGTTCAGGGCCCTCCTTCCCTGGGGACCCGCGTGGGGAAGAGCAGGCTTTGCCGAGGAGTTAGATTTGACATCTTTCCCCCTCTTTGCTCTCTGCCTCCTCTTAATTGCTTTGGAAGGAAACCAAGAAAAGAGATAGTAGAAGGAAGAAAAATCTCCAGCTAGATTTTACTGGATAAGAACCTATATAAGGAATTTCGGTGGTATTTACTGAACAAATAAATGAACAAACCATTCATCTATCAACCACTATATCAAAGAATCAATATACTAATTAGGGAATGAATTAGAGAATCGGAGGCTTTGGCACAAATTCTAAGATTTCTTAACCTTCTGCTCCAGAACACAGACCACTCTATCTTTGTGCGTAGACAAGGTTGGTATCCTCAAAAACAAAAAGCAGAAATCATCACTGGTAATAGCCTGCAGCCAGCTATGTCCTCATCAACATTTTGGAAAGATCCCATTGCCCCATTGAGCCCTTTGTGCATAAATATTAGGTAGTAGAAACAAACAAGCAAAAAATGCAGAGAGACACAGAGACAGGCAGACAGAGAGAACGCCCACCTGTTGGTTCACCCCCTAAATACCCACAAAAGCCAGGATTAGGTCCGGGCTGAAGCTGGGAGGCAGGAATTCAACCCAGGGCTGAGCCATCACCACTGCCTCCCAGGCTCTGCATGATAGGAAGCTGGAGTCAGGAGCCAGAGCCAGGCATTAAACTTGGCCACTCGGAAATCACATGTGGGCATCTCAACCACGAGGCTAAGCACCTGCTTCCAGAAACAAGCTTTCTAATGGCAGAGAAGGAAATATTTTCCAAATTACTGAGTTCAAAACACACACCATACTTCTAGCCTTCGCCCACCACAGGGCAGGGTTCACTCTGCGGGCGTCGTATCTTCTAAAGGCCCGTGGGACTGTACTTTTCCCTCAACAAGTCTCAGCCACACCTGACCCTACCCACCACTACCAACTCCTGTGTGTGTGCTGGGCTTGGTGCCTTCTTCCAGGAGAGTTCCTGTGGGGCAGGGCCCACATCTCCTTCCCCTTGGGGTCTTCCTGCCGCTCGGTGGGAATGTGATGCCACCAGGAGATGCTGCTTCTAATCATGTAGGGAGTCCCAGGTTTTCTCCCAAAGACCTTGCTGTGTGAAGTTACAGCAGATGTCAATCAGTGGTCAATTGCAAATAGCAACTCTCTGGTTTAAGGCCAAATCCCTTGGAGTCATCCTTGACTTCTCCCTGGGATATAATTCATGAATTCTGTTGGCGCTGCCTAAATACGCCACTGTGACTTACCAATCGTCTCTCCTTAATAACTTGGATAACTGAGCTGGGAACGTGTGCACCTAAGAGTCTCTTGAGAGTGTCCTACATTTTGAACTGGGGGTGGGAAGATTACAAGGATCAACAGGGGAAGAAACATTTGTCTCATTGGGCATAATTTATATTCAATAAATTGAAAAGGGTCACTTGGGGATCAGACACTCAAGTATGGCAGAGGAAGCAAAAAGAAACTCCCCATTCTGTAAAGAATGGATGATAAGAAAAGCAAAATGGTCCAAGGAGTCTGAGTAGGGCAGAGCAGATTTCAGTAGGCTTTACAGGTCAGAGGACAGGGTGATCCAGTCCAAGACCCCATCCCTGGGAGAGAGAGAGATGGTGCGGGCGTCAGGGGTGGGAGAGAGGCCAAGAGGTTCCTGTCTTGCTGAGGAGGCAACAGGTTGAGTTGTGAGTGATGTACAGGATTCTTCTCCATGCCCAGAGGCAGAACTATTCTTCCCTGCCGTTGGAGCTACACGACGATCCAGAGATTGGCTGGGGACTGGGAAGGTGAGGGAGGGATCCCATGGCTAACCCTGTCCTGTGTCTTACCCCACAGGTGAGGAGACTCGGGCTGGAGGTAGGGGGTGTGAATAGCTGTATCTGCAATCACCCCTCTTCTGTGGAGTTCTCCCAGTTCCCACCTCCACATCACCCTCACCAGGGAGGTGGGCTGATGCTGAAGAATATACCGCCATCTTCCTGATCCTTTTCTCCTTCTCCTGTGTTTTTTTTTTTTTTTTTTTTTTTTTTTCTGATATTACCTTGTGAGTGAGGACAACATTTTGAAAACACCACCTCCAGCCCGGACAAGTCAGAGGAGTGAAGAATGTGGGGGCAGGGCACAGGGACCAGGAGGCCCCTGGGAGGTGAGGAGTTGGAGCCCCCTGCCAAGGAGGTAAGGGGAGGCACGGTGGCACTGTTTGGGGTTAAGCCACTGTTTGGGGCATCTGAAGCCGATATCCTAGTTGCTCTGCCTCTGATCCACTTTCCAGATAATGCATCCTGGGAGGCAATGGATAATGGCCCAAGCATTTGGGTCCCTGCAAAACCCGCATGAGACACCTAGTGGAGTTCTGCTCCTGGCTTAGGTCTGGCCCAGCCTTGCTCTTGTGGGTATTTGGGGACTGAACCAGCAGATGGAAGATCTCTCGTTCACTCTGATTTTCAAGTAGATTAAAAATAAACTTTTTTAAAAAGAAGATGGTGAAAAAGGACAAGCCCAGTGCAGTGCTTCCCAAATGCCAGTCCCCTAAGAGACACTTGGAAAGACTATTAAAAAATACAGAAAATAGAAAACTTTGCCTTCCCCTGAAATTCTGAATGCAAATATCTGGTATGTGAATCATTTTTTTTTAAAGGCAGAGAAACAAAGATCTCCCATCCACTGTTTCACTCCCCAAATGCTGGCGCTGGGAACTCCATCCAGGTCTCCTATCTGTGTGGCACGAACCACGTATGTCAGCCATCACCTGCTACCTCCCAGGACGCACATCAGCAGGAAGCTGGAATGGGGAGTGCAGCCCGGCTTGAACCCAAACCCTCAACAAGGGTGTGTCAAGTAGCGATTTAATTCACTCCTCCGTATTTTTTAAAATATTTTTATTAAGTTAAAGAGAAGATTTTGTGCATTCTGTAGGTACAGTTCCACTCTGTGTTTTTAACAAGCACCTCAGGTGACTCCTGTTCTTGAGTTTGGCCGCCCTGTTATGAAAGAGAACCCTCAGATCTAAGCAGGGAAGCCAGGCCTGGGGTACAGATTATGGGGGTGCATTGTTTTTTTGTCCATCCATACAACATGAAAGAGAATCCCCACTTACTCCCAGTCTCCCCAGCACGTAAGCGAAGACAGAGTCAGTGGACCCAAGATGACATCGGGCTCGCAAGATGCTGACTGCCTGGGGTATTGGGGACACAGGTGTTGGTCGGCATCACCAGTGTCCCTGAGGAGTGCCGGAGGGAGGCTCTGGCCCACTGCCTCACACTGGGACTCCCCACCCTGTGACCTGCGTTTGCCAGCCCAGCCCACCCACCTGGGACACACACCTCAACAGCTGACCCCCCCCCCCCCTTCTGGATCAGCCCCTGAGTTGAGGCCACAGGGGAAGTGATTAAAGATGATTGAGGCTGCAACTTCTCAATGAAGACATAGTGCCACCCAGGCAGTAATTTATCACCTCCTCTGCCCTCAGCTGCCCCAAGCCAACCTTCAGTCCACACCGACCCGGGCCTTTCTATTCACAAATACAAGCACATGTCCAACCACCCGCCCCCCCCTTGACTGGCATTCCTTCATTACAGCACAGCTTCACCACGGCACTTGCCACTTAACACTGTTTCATACACCCTAGGGGTAACAAAAGCCCCCACTAATGGCTTCTGGCCATTTCACTTCCTCGAGTCCACTATGGAACATTCCAGAAAAGTTCAAGAGCAACGCTCCCCAGTAGGTAAATGTCAGCCATCTCGGTTTTCTGCACGGGCGCAGGGTTTTACGTGCCCCACACAATGCTAAGCTGATAACACAGATAACCCATCTGGTCATGGCCTGCCTTCCCTCCCGGGGTGGGCAAGGATTACAGCTGTTTTAACGCTGGGAGACTCGGAACTCGTAAAGAGCCTTTTGCTCTGAACAGGGGGACAGTTACATAAGTCCAGGAGCTCCGGCACGGCAGGGCAGTGGGCTCCAAGTGGCGTCTAATTATGGGGAGGCTGCTGGCCACTGTTGAAGGTACTGTCACAGGACCCAGGTCCCAGCCTGCTGATGTGCTGCCAGCAGTTGCACTAAAACAGAAATTAAGTGCAGTGTCATGGCCATTTAGGACATTAGGAGTGGAAGGCGCCCGGGAGCTGCCTCCTGGCCCCTTGCCCACCTTATTAGCAAGGTGCAAACGAGGACCTGGCCTGGGAGAGGGAAACAGCTGGAGAAAGAGATCTTCTCTATAGGTGGAGATAGGAGGAGAGGCAGAGGCAGGGAGCCTGTGTCCCAGATCACCTTGGCTGAGAAGAAAATCGGCTTGATAAATGAGGAAAAATCGCCAACCTCTTCCCAAAACCCTTTAAGGAACATTTTCTAGGTTGGAAGGTGTCTCCGGTCCCTACATGGGCCCTCTACCCCACAACACGCCGACGTGCACACACTTACACACACGTGCACACGCATCGGGGACAGCAGTGAGGGGGCTGGGGGAAGGGCCAGCACCCAATGACATCTGCCTTCTTCGACACTCACCTCGTGTCGTTTGTGATTTGCTTGAAACCTTCAGGCTAGCGGCTCAGCTCGGCAAGGCGTCTCCAGCCTGCCAAGTTCACGAGCTCAGGATCTGGGGAAAGCCTGGCCTTGGCCACGCTCCAACCCTGGATACCAAGGCTAGCTGCTAAATAGAGACACAAGCCCCAGTGCCCGAGGGTGGGCGGGGAGCTCCCGGGCTGGCTGCTGCCCCACGCCGACGTCCCCTCCCCCCCCACACACACACTTCCTCTCTCCTCTCCTCCTCCATCACGTCACCCTGACCTTTATTGCTGGCAGCTGCCCCAGCTGGATGATTGACAACACTCCTCTTAGAAAATGGAAACTCAGGCAGATTTTGGGAAACTCGGCGAAGGGACCAACAGCACAGCTGTCCCCCCCCTGTCTTCCAGCCCACTGCCACCGAAACGCATGCACGTGGCCAAAGGGCTTTTCTCACTTGCAGCCCAAGCTGAGCCGGGTGTGGAGCACGCCGGGAGTCTCTGCACAGCCAGGCCGAAGCTTCGGCGCACAGCCCCGCGCGCTTGTTTCTTTGCCAACAGCTGTCGCAGAGGTGAACTGGGACGTGGGGAAACACCAGCTCCCTCTGGATAGGGGGAAAAAAATTAAAAAGCCCGTTTTTCTGTCCTGTCAGGTCTATTTAAGTATTTAATGAGGTGAGATAGTACCAATAAATTTAACATGGCACAATAACTCTGATGATGTGGGCCACAGACTAATAAGCTCCCATCCCGGGGACAGGAGAGTGATCTCGCCTTCGCTGGATCTTATCGGGTTTGATTGCTTTGTTCAGATATTGAAAAGGTTGAGCAAGGACTTTCGGGCACCGCTACAAATCTGTGTGTATCCTCCCGGCCGGCTTAGATTGAAGCCGGGCCGTGGAATACAAGGCTGTTTATTTTAATTGACAATTGAGAGGAGAGGAATAGGTAGCGGGTGGAGGGTGGGCAAGGAGCCACAGAGGGCCCGCGACTGGGTGGCTTCTCTCTGTGTTTTCCTTCTCTTCAAAGTCGACGGCAGAGCTTCCAATCCAAGCAGCTCTCCGATGGAGCGTCTGTCCCTGAGGCTTCAGAGTCTCCTATCCACTTGTCTTGAGCACAGAGACAGGCCATTGACCCAGGTGTCACCAGTGATTTTTGTCCTTGCCTTCCATGGAGTGCACAGCCATGTCCCAGCCCCTTGTGTCCAGCCCAGCCTGGGCTGAGCTCCCCTACACACAATCTGTCTTCTGAGGTCAGGGGGCACAGGAGCTAATGTCCCCACAGCCTGGAGCACAGAACAGAGCTTCTAAGGGGTGATGTGCAGGTCAGGTCTGGAGAGTAAGTGAAAAAATTTTGCACGGCATGTGAGTGGACAGTTTTAATGTTTACATACTTACATAAGTGCATATTGTGTGTTTTAGGAAATTGTAATTACTACATCACACATAATTTCACAGATACTAGTACTCAGGATGAGCCAAGGCAGCCTGAAGCTTTCATAGTAAGTAAAGTTCAGGTAAATTATTCAATACTGCAAGTAATGGTACAGATGGTATCTGAGTACATAAAGTTTGGGAAACACTACAGTGTTAGCTGATTCATTAACTGGTCGGTCTGTTTTTTTGTGACTTATTAATTTTTCAAGTGACATGTTTTATTATGAAAACAGCAGAAAAGTTGAAAGAATTGTACAGTGAACATCCATACACCCAACACTTAGGTTTTTCTTTTTTATGTTAAGATTTATTTATGGGGTTGGAGCTGTGGCATTGTGGGTAAAGCCGCAGCCTGCAGCACTGGCATCCCACATGGGCCCTGGTTATAGTCCCGGTTGTTCTACTTCTGATCCAGCTCTCTGCTATGGCCTGGGAAAGCCACAGAGGATGACCCAAGTCCTTGGGCCCTTGTATCCATGTGGGAGACCCAGAGGAAGCTTCTGGCTCCTGGTTTCAGATTGGCCCAGCTCTGACCACTGCAGCCATTTGGGGAGTGAACCAGCAGATGGAAGACAACCCCCCACCCTGCCTCTGCCTCTCTGTAACTCTGCCTTCAAATAAATAAATAAATCTTTAAAAAATATTTATTTATTTATTTACTTACTTACTTACTTACTTATTTGAGAGGTAGAGTTACAGAGAGAGGGAGAGACAGAGAGAAAGGTCTTCCAGCCACTGGTTCACTTCCCAAATGGCCACATCAGTGGGAGCTGCGCAGATCCAAAGCCAGGAGCCAGAAGCCAGAAACCAGGAGCTTCCTCCGGGTCTCCCACGTGGGTTCAGGGGCCCAAGCACTTGGGCCATCTTCTACTGTTTTCCCAGGTCACAGCAGAGAGCTGGGTCAGAAGTGGAACAGCCGGGACAGGAACCGGTGCCCATATGGGATGCCAGTGCCGCAGGCGGAGGTTTAGCACACTATGCCACAGCACCAGCCCCAAGAACAACAACAACAACAACAAACCCCTAGGTTTTACATTTAACATTTTGTTATCCGTGTTTGTCATGTATCTGTCCATCCAGCCATCTCTCGTATCCTCCTTCAGTCTGTTTTATGTTTTTGGATGCACTTCAATGTAAATTGCAAACATCAGTGCACTTCACCCTCAAACCATTTGGCATGCAAATCATTAGAGTTTAATATCTGTTTATGGCTCTTTTTTTAAGTAACATTTACACCCCATGAAATGCACAAATCTCAAGTGTATCATTCAGAGTTTTGCTCAAGCCCTATCAATTCACAGAACATGCCCCCTCACCCCATCACAACACCCCATTGTTGTGATTTCTCACTATACATTAATTTTTCCAGCTAAAGAAATTCATGTAAACAGAATGATATACTGTATACCATTGTAAAACTTCATTCACAATGTAAGGTACAATGTTGGGTTTGTTTTTTTAAGATTTATTTGAATAGCAGAGTTATAGAGAAAGAGAAGGAGAGACAGAGAGAGAGGCCTTCCATCTGCTGGTTCACTCCTCATATGGCCACAACTGCCAGGGCTGTGCCAGGCTGAAGCCAGGAGCCAAGAGCTTCTTCTGGGTCTCCCATTGCACGCAGGGCCTCAAGCACTTGGGCCATCTTCCCCTGCTCTCCCAGGTGTATTAGTAAGGAGCTGGATTGGAAGTGGAGCAGCAGGGACTCGAACCGACACTGTTGTGGGATGCTGGTGTTGCAGGCCAGAACTTAACTCACTACACCACAGCACCAGCCTGAAGGCACAATGTTTTGAGATTCATCATGTTGATGAATGTATCCCTAGTTTGCTCCTTTAAAAAATATTTATTTATTTGAAAGGCAGGGTTACAGAAAGAGGATGAGAGAGAGAGGCAGATTTCCCAGCTGCCGGTTCATTTTCCCAAATGGCCAACACCTAGGGCTAGGCCAGGCTGAAACCAGGAGCCAGGAGCTCCACCTGGGTCTCACACATAGGTGGCAGGGACCCAAGCACTTGGACCATCTTCTGCTGCCCTCCCAAGCACTTTAGCAGGGAGCTGAATTGGAAGTGAAGCAGCTGGGACCTGCACGGGTACTTACATGGGATGGCTGGCTCAAGGGTTGGCTCCTAACAACTGCTGAGTCCTGTCCTTCTGTCTGTGTGAGTCTATTTAGTTGATGGACTCTTGGTTGTTTCCAGGCTGGGGGCATGTGGGTCTTCTACAAAGCTCCCTGTAGATACAGGCCTATGTTTTCATTTATTTCAGATTAAAAAAAAAAAAAAAACAGGGAGCTGTATTTCTGGGTTAGGGGACAGGTATACAAGTATGTTAAATTAAAGAAAAAAAAAAACTCCAGGCCTTTTTCAAAAGTGGTTGTACCCGGCCACCAAGAATCTAACAATACATGAATTTCCAGTTGCTCCCATCTGTGACAACATTTGATGTTGTCAGCCTTTCTAATGGATGCATAGTGACATCTCATTTTTTAACATTTTCCCAAGCACTTCATAACCATTTGTGAACTTTCCTCCATGAAGTATCTGTCCATATCTTTTAGCTGTTTTAGTTATGTTTGTCTTTTCATTATTTAGTTGCCATTTCTTTATACCTCCTTCATACTAATTCTTTGTCAGATATGTCTTGTAAATATTTTCTCCTAGTCTGTGGCTTGCTTATTTTATTTTATTTTTAAGTCATTTGTTTTCATTTTATTTAAAAGGCAGACAGGCGGAGATGTTCCATCCACTCATTCATTTCCCAAAAGTCTACAACAACCAGGGCTGGGCCAGACCAAAGACAGGAACCTAGAGCTCACTCTGTCTCCCACCAGGGTGGCAGGTGCCCAGGTATTTGAACCATCCTCTGCTGCTTTCCAGGGCATTAGCAAGAAGCTGGATCAGAAGCAGAGAAGCCGAGACTCGAACCAGTCACTCTAATATGGGATTGTATGTGGACCAAGCAATGAAAATGGCCACACCAAATGTCCATCCCTAATATTTGCTTTTTTAAAAAGGATTTATTTATTTATTTATTTATTTATTTTGAAAGTCAGATATACAAAGAGAGAGGGAGAGACAGAGAGAGTTCTTCCACCCATGGGTTCACTTTCCACATGGCCACAAGAGCCAGGGATGGGCCAGGCCAAAGCCAGGAGCCAGTAGCTTCTTTTGTGTCTCCCACGAGGGTGGCAGGGGCCCAAGCACTTGGGCCATTCTCTGCTGCTTTTCCCAGGCCGTTAGCCAGGAGCTGGATCAGAAGTAGAGTAGCTGGGACACAAACCAGCACACATATGGGAGGCTGGCATCGCAGGCAGCGACTTTACCTGCTACACCACAATACCAGCCATTTTTCTTAATGCCACATAACCATTTATTTTTCTTTTGGTGAGTAAAAGTACTCAATTTTATTCAAATCTAATTTGTGCTTATTTTAAAAATTTTGTCATTCCTGCTTCCACTGCCTTGATACATCTTCCTGTACCTCTAAGTCACGAAGATTATCTGGGTTTTCCACCAGAAGTGGTCTAGATTTCGCTTTCACATTCAGATCTGTGATCCATCAAGAATTATTTTTTGTGTAGGAAGTGAGGCAGGGGCTAAGGTAATGTTTTTCCACTCAACTATCCAATTACTTCGGTAAACGTAGTTGAAAGACTTTTGTTTTCATCTTGATAGCTGTTGCAATTTTGTCAAAAATCAAGTGACTTCTCTAAGTGTAGGCTGTCTGTTCCGTGCCATTGATTGATGGATTTTTATAAACATATTGAAGAATGCTAGCACTTGAAGGAAACTTGGAAATTCTTTATTGGTTTGTAAGCTTTCTTGGCTCATAAACCCCCTTAAGTATCTGATAAGTGTTTCGGATCCCCTTTAAATGAACTACACATCGATATTAATGTCTGCTCGTACTGTAGGGAGAGTGCAGGCCCTGGAAGCCTTTATCCCAACCTTCCTAGTAAGCAGAAGAGAAAACTGGAGCCCAGAGAAACCGTGCACTTCGTCCAAGACTACAGACCTGCAGACAGAACTAGAACCCAGGGCCTTCTGTCCACCTCACTGCCCCCTTGAAGACGAGCGAGTCACAGTCCCAGGCTCCAAGAGCCCACATTTTGGTGAGGACGTCAGATATGCTTACAATGAACCATAATAGAAGACATCACATGGTGAGAACCAAACCCCAAGTAGTGTCTGGGCTATCTGGGAGGGCTCCTTGGAGAAGGAAGCATTTGAGCTTTGGCCAGAAATGTGGGAAAAGGACACTTCTGTTCAAGGAATTCCAGAAGGAGCCAAAGCTCTGGGAGTAGCAAAGACCAAGTTTGTCCAAGCTGTACTCCGGCTCTGCGCGGGAGGGGCCCAGGGACCTTTGTGTCTCCCACGGGGTTGTGGTGATCATAAGCCTCGTCCTCGCATTGGTCAAGACGGGAAAGGAGTGAAGAGCTGGAAGGAAACTTTGCGGCCTGGGACTTTTTGCACACGTCATCCCTGAAGCCGTCACTGTGCTCAGGAGAGCAAGCTGGGCTGTCCCCGGGGGTAAGGAAGGGCTGGGGCAAGCAGCCGAGCAGACAGAACTCAGGAGTTGGAATCGGCAGCCCCAGGTCGAAGCCTGTGTCTCAAATGTTCCGATGCTGTGCTCTTGCCCAAGCTGCGGGGACTCCCAGACCTGTCCTTAGCTCAGCTGTGACCTGGGCTGCACCGTAATCCAACCCCCGCTCCTGGCTGTGCTACATCAGAGAAGAGAAGTATGGGCAGAGCGCTGTGCGACATTCTAAACCACCACCCTGGGCCCCGGCTCTAGGAACCCACACTATTAGGAAACAGGCGGTGCCAGGGGAAACTGAGGCAGCCATGCATGTCAGCCATCACTGAACAACACTTTCACTTTCCAAAGACAACGCGATGGGTGGAAATTCCAACTTGAAACACATTGACAGACTTCAGCTTTGACATTTCTCATTCAAGGCTGCACTGGAAATATATTTAACGCGGGGTCGTCACTGTGGCGTAGCAGGTAAAGCCACTGCCTGCAGTGCTGGCATCCCCTATGGGCACCGGTTCAAGTCCCCACCGCTCCACTTCTGATCCAGCTCCCTACTATGGCCTGGGAAAGCAGTGGAAACTGGGGCAAGTGCTTGTGCCCCTGCACCCATGTGGGAGATGTGGAAGAAGCTCCTGGCTTTGGATCAGCTCAGCTGCAGCCATTGTGGCCATTTGGGGAGTGAACCAGCGGACGGAAGACCTCTCTCTCTGTCTCTGCCTCTCTGTAACTCTGCCTTTCAAATAAATAAATATTTTTTAAAAAGAAGAAGAAGAAATGTATTTAACTCCAGTTCTCTTGCATCCCTGGGAGGGAAAAGGAGCACAAAGCCCACATCGCTATAATTCACTTCGTCAGTCCGGATGTGGGACATGCTGCAGGGACAAGCAGCCTCAGCATTCCTGATTTGTGACAACGAAAGTGTGCTTTTTGGTGAACAATGAACACAGTAAAGAACCAGGAAGTGTTCTCTGCATCTCCACACTCCTGGCAGCCACCATCTAACACATCATATGCATACGAGTTTGGAAATAACGTGTGTCAATAAACATTCTGCACATGGACTTCTGTTCCCAGGCTCATACGCTGGAACCCAACCCTGAGGACAAGAAGTGCAATCCCCCCTTTCAAGGTATTTCAAAAAATTCATGACAAGTGGAATTAAAAGACAACTTTGGGGGATTGGCGCTGTGGCACAGTGTGTTACTATGTCACCTGCAGTGCCAGCATCCCATATGGGCATTGGTTTGAGTCCTGGCTGCTCCACTTCCGATCCAGCTCCCAGCTAATGCACCTGGGAATGTAGTAGAGGATGGCCCAAGTGCTTCAGCCCCTGCACCCGGGTGAGAGACCTGGAAGAAGCTCCTGGCTCCTGGCTTCAGACTGGCACAGCTCTGGCCATTGCAGCCATTTGGGGAGAGTACCAGCAGATGGAAGGTGCCTGTTTCTCTCTCTCTCTCTCTCTCTCTCTCTCTCTCTCTCCTTTTCAAATAAATAAAACAAAACTTTTTTAAAAAAGACAACTTTGGGACATGTGTCTGGCATAGCACTTAAGATGTTACTTTGACAACCCAGCACTGTGGCATTGTGGGTCAAGCTACCATTTGCGATTCCAACATCGTTCCAGTCCTAGCTGCTCTGCTTCCAATCCAGCTCCCTAGTCAAAGGTACCTGAAGATGGCCCCTGTACCTGGACTCTGCTACTTGTGTGAATGGCTTCAGCCTAGCCCAAGCCTAGCTGTTGTGGCCATCTGGGGAGTGAACCCACAGATGGAAAGCCTCTCTCTTCCCCACTCTGTTTTAAGATAAAATCTTCTGTCAAAAATTTAAAATACCAAGACACTGAGACACAGTTTAAAAAAAAAAAAAGCCATCACTTGGACACCTGCATCGCATATCAAAGTGCTTGGGTTCCAATCCTGGCTCTGGCGCTGATCCCAGCTCCCTGCTAATGTGCACCTTGGGAGGCACCCTGGGAGGCAGTGCTGATGACATAATATTTGGGTCCCTGACACCCACATAGGAGACCCAGATTGAGTTTCCAGCTCCTAGCTTTGACCTGGCCCAACTCTGGCTGTTGTAAGCCTTTAGGGTAGTGAATCCATAGATGGAACAATTTTGTCTTCATTTCAAGTAAAGAAAATAAATTTATAGGGGCCGATGCTGTGGCGCAGCGGGTTAATACCCTGGCCTCCCATATGGGCACCGGTTCAAGAACCAGCTGCTCTACTTCCAATCTAGATCTCTGCTATGGCCTGGGAAAGCAGTAGAAGATGATCCAAGTCCTTGAGCCCCTGCACCCTTGTGGGAGACCTGGAGGAAGCTCCTGGCTCCTGGCTTCGGATCAGCGCAGTTCCAGCTCTTGCGGCCAATTGGGAAGTGAACCATCGGGTGGAAAACCTCTCTCTCTCTCTGGCACTCCTCTCTCTGTGTAACTCTGACTTTCAAGTAAATAAATAAATCCTTTAAAAAAAAGATATTTATAAAATAAAAACTTCTGATGCAAAAAAAATGTTTAAAAGTTCACGCACACGAGGAATCTTTAAAAAGTGCACGGGAATGGCATAATTTGAAAAAAACTATGAGTAGATTTCAAAATTTTTGCATCAAAATAGACTTATCTTTATTTTTTTAGAAATCTTTTATTTTTAAAATACAAATTTCATAGGTACAGCTTTAGCAATATAGCAGTTCTTCCCCCATGCCTGCCCTCCCATAAACTTATCTTTTAATTCCATTTTTCCAGAAACTCTTTCAAAGTTTCCACCTATGTTTAGAAAATGGAAAACCGAAAATATGACAAATAGCTCTTGCAACCTCCCTCTCATATTCCTGGACCTGTTGTGCTAGCGCACATCCGGTGGCCTTGCGTGTTATTTCTTGTGTTTGGAATGTCATTATCGCTTCCTGGAGAGCAGCTATTCATCGTCCAAGACGGATTCAAACGCCTCCTCCTCTTGAAGCCGCTCCAGAACCCCTTCCTTCTCCTCGCAGGGCTGAGGAGAAGCCCTGTTGGTTTCCCTGCTACACCCAAGACTCCTTTAGGGGGAAATAGATACTTGTGGGACGCATGAGTGAAGTCTGATACTCTCTGCCCAAGATGACCAGACCTGAAGCCCGCACCCATCCGACTATCAGGGATGGAGAAAAAACAAGTTTCACCACACCTTTTCCCAATTTCTTCACCATTTCAGGATGTGAAATGTCTTTGAAGGATACACAGTGACTCACAGCACTTTAGGACATAGTTTTCCATTTCCTAGGTTCTTCACAGTCCCCAACTTACAATGGTTCAATTTGTGGGTTTGTTTGTTTGTTTTTTTTTTTTTTGGTTTTGTTTTGTTTTTTACTCTACGAAGTGTGAAAGTGATATGCACTCAGTGGAAACTGTTCTTCCAACTTTGACCTCTGTTCTTTTTCCAGGCTGATATCTGAGTGCAATACTCCCTAGCAATGCTGACCGGGGCACTGGGTCCCTGACTCCCAGTCAGCCCTGCCATCATACCAGTACACTAAAGGCTACTATGTTGCTAAACCGGGATGTTCCATAGGCGCCGATATATTGGATGCCTTGTGATATACAATGGGATTAACTCCACTGTAAGCTGAGAGGCATCTATAGTTCACATTTGGCGAGCACTTACTAAGGGCCAGGCACAATGAATAGCACTATTTATATCACCGAATCAACAGCATTCTAAGGCTCCTGTGCCAGAGGTGATAGTGCTGAGGATTGGAGAGCCTCCTGATCTCCTGAGGTCACACAGATGGTGAGGGAAGTGTCTGGAGAGCAAGTGCATCAGAGGCTAACTCCAGACTTTCAACCTCTCAAGGCGCTACCTTCCCAGGTTGCAGGAATCGGTTACTGTCACGCAGCTGAAGACGAAGAATCCCTCTGTCCTCGGCCCCTAGATAGGTGAGTGCAGAGGTAGGAGAACGGAAGCCCCACCTCATTGCAGTTCTTTTCAGTCTGTGAGCTCAAAGCACTACCCTCTGTGGAAACTGGCCATGAAACAGAGGACCGGCATGAATAGTTCATTGACTGGGGATGATTTAGCATGAGAAAAACATCAAACTAAAAGTGACTTCATAGATGTTGGTTGATGACCAGATGTTCACTAAATCCACTGAGGATAAAAAAGACAGCACTTAGAATTCAGCTTGGGGGATTTCAATTAGGCAGCAAGAAGACTTTCTTAACAGTGAGGAGTATTAAATATCTTTGACTAATGAGCAGTGATAGTCTTTCTCTGAGTCTCTGGTCCCTATTCAGTTATTTATTCCTTTATGTATATAGCCACTCGCTCACCGCTCTTCCAGCAATCACTCATTAGCCAAGCACTCTGATAGGTACTAGAAACACAAATAAGAGTTCCAGCCCTTGAGACTCTCTTCTCCGAATCCGTTTTCAGGATGTGAAACGTCTTTAAAGGATACACAGTGACTCACAGCACTTCAGGACACAGTTTTCCATTTCCCAGGTTGGCCCTGGCTAACGGACTTGGTGTCTGTCGGTTGGGATGCAGACCCTGCAGAGGAAGGGAAGGGAAATGAGGGTGCTTGGGACCCTGTTGGTTTCCTATCGCTGCTGAAACAAACCATCACAAACCTATTGGCTTAACGCAACACTCCTTCTCCCCCAGTGGCGGCAGTGCGAAGTCTGAAGTCCATTTCGCCAGGCTAAAGTCAAGGTGTCAGCAGGACGGATTCCTTCTGGCCGCTCCGGGGGAAGAGGCTGTTTCCTCGGCATTTTCCCATCCCCGTGACTCTGTTGCTTGGCTCGTGGCTGCTCCCTCCACCTGCAAGGCCCATCGTTCCAGTCCTCCCCTCCAGTCCCCATCTACTCTCTCTGCGGCTGGCTCCTCTGCTGCCCGCCTACAAGGACTGCTGTGATTACACAGGGCCTGCAGCGATAATCCAGGGAAATCTTCCCATCTCAAGATCCTTAATTTATTCTTATCTGCAAAGTTCCTTTTCCCAAAAAAAGCTAACATTCACAAGTTCTTGGGATTAAAACATGGATTGGGGCGTAGGGGGAGAAGCAGCATTTGGCACAGCTATTAAGACACTACTTTCCAGCTCTGCACCTGATTCCAACTTCCTGATAGTGTGTACCCTGGGAAGCAGCAGGTGAGGGCTCAAGTCCCTCATGGAAAACCCAGGCTGAGCTCCATCCAGGATCCTGACTTATACCTGGCCTGGCCCCAAATGTTGTGGGCATTTGGGAAGTAGTGAGCCAGCAAGTAGAAAAAAGTAGAAGATTCTCTCTCTCTCTCTCTCTCTCCCTCCCTCCCTCCCTCCCTCCCTCCCTCTCATCTTTCCCATCTCTCTTCTGTCTGCTTTCCAAATAAATAAAATAAATTTTAAAATTTGTTTTTAAAAAATGCATGAATTTAAAAATTAAATAAAACATGGACTTGCTCGGAGGACTTCCTCGACATTTTGTCTTTCTACATGGACAGAAAGACAATTACTGCAAGTTTTCCTGATTTGACCATTGCACCCAGGATTGCCCCTGCCATTCTACATTGCTGGGGTCATTATAAACTACGAGAGAATGTCACAGAGCTAGCAGCCACTGGAAGACTTTCTGGATTTACCCTGTGATACGGCCAGCCGTGTGCGTGAGTTTAGATGTTGTCCTGGCTAAAGGTAAGAGAATGGACACAATAAACGTTTCCTGTGCACTCAGCTTCTATAATAGCTAATGTACCAAACACCACGCTAAGCACATTATATGCACTAACTGCTTACCTCAATTCTTATTTTGAATCAAAGGAAACTGTATACAGTTTTTAAAAATGAAATCAATCATCCTTTAAAAAATTCATAGCAAACTACAGCTGTGCTCCTCTTCACCTCCCCACTCCTTCAGCAATGACCTCTCAACTCTCAGCAGTTTCCACTGGCATTGGCTGCTAGTGTTTTAGTTCTTAACATTTTTATTTACTTACTTACTTACTTATCTGAAAGGCAGAAAGAGAGATTTTAAAAAACTGCCATCAGCTGGTTTACCACCCCCCCACACCCCCACACCCGGCCTGCAACAGCATGGGCTAGGGCAGGCTAAGCCAGGAGCCTGGAACTCAACCTGGGACTCCCACACCAGTGACAGGGACCAAACCCACCATCATCTACTGCCTCCCATGGCACTCATTAACCAGAAGCTGGACTGGAAGCAGAGTAGCCAGCCTTCACACCAGGCATTCCAATATGGGATGTGGGAATCCCAAGCAGCAACTTAATTGCTGTACCACACACCCACGCCCGATATTTTAACAAACATATTTATACTGCTATTTCTTGGGTTGTTAATTTTAGATAGTTTCTATAAATTCTGTTTATTACAGCTTTGGGGATTTTGCTATCTAGCACTACCGCCTTCTTCCTGCTATCTTTCCCCTATCTTTCTAGTATGATATCACAAGGTAGAGCTAAATTAATAGTCTGTGTTTACATAATATAAATATTGTTTACTGCTGATCCAGGAATTTACCATGATTTTGCTTCATTTCCTGTACATTGTTTTTCCTGGAGTTTATAATTGTTCGGTTTTTTTTTCATTTGCTGCTTTCTGTGAACTAATTACTCTCCGCCCTCTCCAACCAAACACTCCACCTAACAATAAGACTCAAAACACTTCATACCCCCTTCCATGGTCTTCCACGCTCACATTCCAATCTGAACTCCTCCTCTTGGGACTAGTTGCAGACTGCTACCTCAAGACATTGTTTTTGCCATCCTGCTATAATGGGCACTCCGAAGGCTCCACAGTAAATAAATGCCAGACCTGGGATTTGAACTCAACTTTGTCTACATCAAGAACCCATATTGTTGGGGCTACCATTGTGGTGTGATGGGTAAAGCCACCCCCTTTGACTGACACATCCCATATGGTCACCAGTTCAAGTCCTGCTGCTCCTCTTCCAACCCAGCTCCCTGCTAATGGCCAGGGAAAGCAGTGGAGAATAGACCAAGTTCTTGGGCTCCTGCTTGGGAGACCTAGAAGAGGCTCCCAACTCTTGGCTTCACACCAGCCCAGCTCTGGCCATTGTGGCCATTTGGGGAGTAAACCAGCAGATGGAAGATCTCTCTCTGTATCTCCCTCTCTCTGTAACTCTGCCTTTCAAATAAGTAAAAAAAGTCTTTAAACCCAAGCAAACCAAAAAAACCCACACTGTCAACCACCATGTAACATAGCTTCATAAGTTGCACATTCTAGAAAGTGGCTGTACAGTTTGACCAGGAGGCAACTGCTCATGGGTGTGGCTACTGTTGCTGGTTTCTTTGCTTTGGAACTCTTCACTCCCACATACTTTCAGAACAGACAGCAGATCTCAAAGCAAGCAAGAAAGAAGAGAGTGAGGGAGAGGGGGCAGAAGGGAAAAGGAAAGGAGGGAGGAAGGGAGGGGGAGAGAGAGGAGGGGGAAAAAGGAGAGAAAGGAAGGAAGAGAAGAAGGAAAAGAAAAGGAAAGGAAGGGGAAGGGAAGGAAAGAAGAAACACAAGGGTGCCCTCTTGTTTGTCTGTGTGCAGCGCTCAGAGACTCCCCAGACTGGTTCACTATGGCTCCTCTGTTTGCTCCACTGCCGCATAGCAGAGGCAACACACGCCCGTCTCGGCTCCATATGGTCTTGGAGGCTGACCAGCAGCACAACCTCTGCTCTGTTTGTGTCTTACTTATGGCATCATGCGAGCCACGCGGGGCTGCTGTGCGCCGCTCCTCCCGCAGGGCACAAGAGAGCACGAGCCGGCTCCAGCTCCTCTCTCCCCAGCCACCCCACCCCCAACCCTGTGCCACACACCACAGTAACTGGGCGTGGTGGGGAGGAGGGGTCGTGGCCAACCCCAGAGAATGGTAGGGAAACTCTGGGAAGGCAGTGCCGTGAGGAGCAGGCGGGTAAGGAGAGGGAGGGGAAGCGATGTTTACTGAGATGTGCCACATCCTCTGGCCCGAGTCACACAGGGTGATCAAGACTCACAGCCGTGTCGAGGAGCCATCATCAGTTGCAGTGGCTGTCACGGGGTGGTCGTGGTGACAGCACGCACACAGCAGTTCCTATGTGCTTGTGACTTGACATGCATTTACTTATGTACTCTGCCACATCTTGATGAAACCAAGTTTGTGAACTCCATTTTGAAAATGAAGACGTGGATGGATTAGAAGTTAAAGCCAAAGGTACAAGACTAGCCAATATGCAAATAGACATACATACATACTATGAGTAGTCTTAAAGAAGAAAATGAACCTTAAAAAAGTAATGGTATGGGGCTGGCACTGTGGCGTAGCAGGTAAAGCTGTCGCCTGCAGCGGCAGCATCCCATATGGACACCAGTTCAAGTTCCAGCTGCTCCACTTCTGATCCAGCTCTCTGCTATGGCCTGGGAAAGCAGTAGACGATGGCCCAAGTCCTTGGGCCCCTGCACCCATATGGGAGACCTGGAAGAAGCTCCTGGTGCCTTGCTTCGGATCCGTGCAGCTCCGGCCATTGTGGCCAATTGGGGAGTAAACCAGTGGATGGAGGACCTCTCTGACTCTCTCTCTCTGCCTCTCCTTCTCTCTCTGCATAACTCTGACTTTCAAATAAAATAAGAAAATCTTAAAAAAAAAAAAAAAAAGTAACAGCAATGGGACAGGTGTTGGACCTAGCAGGGAAGATGTAGGTTAACAGGTGCTTCCCATAGAGGTTTGCCCAGATAGTCAGCTCTAGTTCCTGGCTCTCAGAGGCAGAAGTGATGGCTCAGGTAATTGGGTTCCTGACAACACATGGAAGACCCGGATTGTGTTCCTGGCTCCCAGCTTCACTGCAGGCATTTGGAGAGTGAACCAGCAAACAGGAGTTCTCTCTCCCCTCCCCAACCCTGTTTTCTTCAAAGTCTTTGAATCATGTCTGGGAGCTTCACTGTGGGAGAGAGGAAGGGGGAGGGGTGTGCTTTCCCTTGGTGACAGAAGAGCATTGCAGGGTGGGCGTTATGTATATGGGCATCTATGTTGTTTAGTACAAGCCGACTGAGCCACCCGGTTCTCCTCCACCATCTGTCTCCACACTCACTGCCACCCTCCTTCACTACCCTCAGCAGTCACCACAGCAGCCTGGAGCCCAGAATAGTCCCCCAAGCCCCCCAACATCAGGGTGGCCCTAAAAATGAGAGTGCCTGGTACTCAGGAAGTCCACAAATACTGAGTACCCACAACAGATCAGGCCCTTTTGTGGACATCAGAACAGACCAATGATCAAAGCAGAGCAAAAAATAAAGAATAAAAATCCCCTGCCTTCATGGAGATTATGTTCTGTCAGAGGCTTCTAGCAGTCAGAATAATCAGCCCACTCACCTTTCTGAAAGAGGACTCAGTGCAGCATAGCCCAGGGATAATGAGGGAGTCCTAAGCTGGGCCTCGTGGTCCTACGTCCCTCCGGGGAGATCCGGAGTCACATCTTCCCAGTGTCTGCCCGTCCCTCCACTTGGCAGCCTCCGGTTCCAGAAAGGAAAGGCAAACAGAGGTGAGCTGCTCCCTTAAGTGAGACCCCGCCCCTGCCCCAGCGCCTGACTCGCCCCTCTCTAGACCTTGCACCCAGAGCCCTTGCTTCTCCATTGGTTTGCATCATAAATGTGTAATGCCAGTCTCCGAAAAGCACCCAGCCCAACCTGCTCTGCCTTGCATCCATAACAACCTTATCAAAGGGTTTTTTTTCTGAGCACGGAGAACAGAGAGCCCTCCAGGTTTTGATTCATAGCAGGTGAAGGCTGGATGTGCTGAAAGCTGATTGAAATCAGCGAGGTCAACAAAATACAGCTGAGAGTGCACAATAATTGGGAGAGAAGCATCGCTTCCTTGTTTTTTTGTGATCCCCTGCACTTTCTAGCTCTCGCTTCTAAAGGGAAGTCTTTGTCTTACACACTTTATTGCATTGGTGTGTGCTTTATTTTTATAAACTTGGTATTTTGCTGACCCACAATTTCCTCTCCCTTTGTCCTGTAACCATCTGGATATTTTGGTGGGGGCTGGGAGGAAGGATGAAGACTGAAGACAGGAGGCTTTAGGACCTTTTGCTCTTTCATGTCTGGAGGAGCCTCTGCTGCCCCCAGGCTCAGGTGCACACACGGGCACACATGCACACACACGGGCACACACACGCACACTGCCCCCTTGCCTCTCATCTCAGTTCCTTGAGGCTGGCAGGAGTCCTGTTCTGGTACACAGTTCTAATTCAAGGCCAAGGAACCACATCCTAACCAAAGTCTGGACCATCACATACAAATATCCTCTGTCACTGGTCTGTGAGTGAGTGAGTGTGTGTGTGTGTGTGTCTTCCCCTAGACTAAGAGGTCCTGCACCAAGTCTCCTGGGCCTCTTCTGTGCAGCGAGAGAGGCATGTGCCGGCAAGCCTGCGCCTCCCTGGGAGACAGAAAACCATCGAGTGGTCACTGCACGAGCACTGCACATCCTGCAGCCATGCAGAATCCTGGTGCGCTGGTGAGGCTTACGTGGAAAAGGACATTCTGCGGACTCTCAGGCCACAGAGATCTGTGCTTTGCTGAGCTTTGTATATTTGGGGGTGGGGCTGGTTTGGAGTCTGGACTAGGCCGGCCCAGGGAATTTTACCTATTGCCTTGGACCTCATCAGAAGGAACTCAGCACAGTCCTCTCCAATGTCAGGGCTTGTCAAGCCAGCTCAGTCTCTGCCCAAACAAGTGTGCAGTTTATTTTTAGTCCTTCCCAATGGGACAAGGCACAGCCACACAGTTGAGCTAGGGAAATCCTCAAACCACCATCTCGCCCTGGAGAGTATTCCCAGTAAACACTAGAAGTGTATTTCTTCTTGGATTGAAATCCTTTCCTGCCGCCTTCAAAGGGACCCCAAAGGCACCTGCTGCTCCTTGTGGAACAGAACGGAATAGGAGATATTTTTCATCACAGCAGAATCCTCCTCTCCTCATTTGTGATCCAAAAGAGATTGGATCCAGAAGTTCACCCGCTCCGGGTAGCAATATTAGCCAGATTAGCATCCAATTTTGCCATCATCTTCCCTCTGGCTCATTAAACAGCCTCCCAGATGGGTCTCTTTTTGTGTCTGTGCACCCTTCAACCGCTTCTCCAGCGCCCCTCCTGGAAAACAAACATGACCAGTAATAACAAGAGTTGGCAGGGCCAGCGCCCCGGCTCAGCAGGTTGGGGAGCTGTCCGCGACATCAGCATCCCATATCAGGGCAATGAGTCCCGGCTGTTCTGCTTCCAGTCCAGCTCCCTGTTAATGCACCTGTGAAAGCAGCGGCACCTGGCCGCCCATTTGGGAGACCCTGATGTATCCCTGGGTCCTGGCTTTAGCTGGCCCAACCCCAGCCATTACAGACATCTGGGGAGTGAACCAACAGACAGAAGATCTCTTTCTCTCTTTGTGTCTCCCCCCTCTCCCTCTGTCACTCTGCCTTTCAAATAAACAACATAAAGGAGTTGGCGAGAAGGTGGCAAGAAATTGAAATTCTTCTGGGATTGTGAAATGATATAGCTGTTTTTAGGAAACAGTCCAAGCGGTTTCTTTTCTTTTTTTTTTTTTTTTTTTTTTTTGACAGGCAGAGTGGACAGTGAGAGAGAGAGAGAGACAGAGAGAAAGGTCTTCCTTTACTGTTCACCCTCCAATGGCCGCCGCGGCCGGTGCACCACGCTGATCCCAAGGCAGGAGCAAGGTGCTTCTCCTGGTCTCCCATGGGGTGCAGGGCCCAAGCACTTGAGCCATCCTCCTCTGCACTCCCGGGCCATAGCAGAGAGCTGGCCTGGAAGAAGGGCAACCGGGACAGAATCCGGCGCCCCGACCGGGACTAGAACCAAGTGTGCCGGCGCCGCTAGGCGGAGGATTAGCCTGTTGAGCCACGGCACCGGCCAGTCCAAGTGGTTTCTTAAAAGATCACATATAGAGTTAACACATAAACCAGCAATCTCCCACTCCTAGGGATATATCCAAAAGAAATAAAAGCATACATCCACATTATATCTTGTACATGAATCTTAATAGCAACATTATTCATAATAGCCCAGAGAGAGAAACAAGCCAAATGTTCATGGACTTGTGAATGGATAAACAAAACGTAGCACAACCATACAAGGAAATATTATTCAGCAATAAAAAAGAATGAAACACTGATGCATGTTGCAACATGGAGAAACTTGGAAAGCACTGTGTTGAGTGAAAGGAGGCAGTCACAAGGTCACCTATTGTAGGATTCCGTTTATATGACACACCCAGGGAGATAGATTGGTGGTCACCTGGAGCTAGGGGGACACAGGGGGCAGCAGGCAGTCTCACTGCCAAAGGCTGCAGGATTTCTTTTTGGGAATGATGAAAACGTTCTAAAATTGATTGTGGTAATGGTTGCACAATCCAGGGAGCATAGTAAAAACTACTGAACTGCAAGATTTAAAGAGGTGAATTGTGACTACAAAGGGACTTTAAAAATGCATGGAAAATGGGATACATTTATTTTGTGCAAAAAAAAAATGGAGATTTGTGCATAGATTTTCGTAGTCTACATTTCCACAAACTTTTTGGAAACCGCTTGTGTGTGAATTGTGTCTCAATGAAACTGATGCCCAAATGAAGGGGGGGGGGGGAGTAAATCTCATTCCCCCCTCAAAGCTTCTGCTAGCTTCCCATCCCTCAAAAAGAATGCCCATGCTCCTTGGCCTGCCACACAAAGGTCCCTTGGCAATGGGGCGGCAGTCTGCTCACCAGCTTCATCTTCCACTGCTAGGTGCTGAGCGTCTGAGTGTCTCCTGTCCCAGAGCGCACCTCCCGTTGCTGGGCCTTGGGAGACTGCCACCTGCATTCCCTGTCCCTGATCTCCACCTGCCAAATGCCCACGGACCTTCCAGGACCCGAGATGAGCCCTGCCTCTCTCAGGCAGCTGTTTCCAGCTTTCCCAGGGACAGTTTCTCTCACTTCTGGGCGGCTACGGCATTCCGTTTATAGTCTATTCTGGTTCTTATCACATTTTATTTTAATTACCTGTCTACATGGTGCCGTCCCTACTAACATGGACCATGGGCACTTCAAGGACAGACTCTAGGCCTTATTTATCTTTGTGCTCTTTCCTCCACCCCCCTCCCGGCACAGGCCACTGCATACACTGGGGGGGAGGGCTCTGGGGAGGAGTGAGCGAGCTGCACATCCGCTTAGTGTCCCACCTGCATAAATAGTTGTTAACAGATGTGAAGAATAGGAAGGAGACAGGCAAGCGAATGAAGACCATTCACTCTGGCTTTGGAAGAACAGTGTTTGTTCTCCTCTGGCTCCCTGCTGACTGAGCAATCTCGGTTAAAACTTAACTCTCCTTTTCTATCTCACCAAAAATAATGCCTGCTGGATGATGGTCTAATGGTCTTTTGTGTTAGACTATTTTACATACATTATCTCATTAACCCTCTGTCAACCCTTAGAAAGAGGTATTTGAGTGCACATTTCACGGGCGGGCACTGGAGCCCAAGGCAAGGTGGTATTCAGAGGTTTGTCTCTCTGGGCCCCAGAGCCTGAGCTTTCAGTCACCTCGACACTTTGCATGTCATTAGCTGATAGTTGCTACCTATTTAGCTTTCTTGGAACTTTCTGAGGAAAAGGCATTGGATACCACTCTACAAACATTGTCCATAACTTGAACTGCATTCAGTTCAAAACTGCTTTGCCTTTCAACATCAGTGCATGAACCTGGGGGGGGGGGGGGGATGGAGGGGGGTCTGGATTTTATCACAATGCAAATGCACACATGTTAATTTCCATCCACTGCCCCTCACACAGCCAGGTCTCGCTCGCTCATTTGTTTTAGGACCCGACACAAACTTGATCTCCTTTAAGATATTGTCTTAACTCTTCCCTGTATCCTCCAAGATCTTGTGTTCTTATTGGAACCACACACCTCTAAACTCCACCTTGCACACAGACAAAGTTGTGCACTGAGGCCCAGCTTTCCTGCGCACCGATCTGGCGCTGTCCCCTCACCACTGCATTGGAATCAGAGTCTCCGAGGTGGCCTGCGCCCCCCTCCGGGTCCAATGCAGTTTTCAGGGCGCCACTCCTGCATCTCTGCAGCATTGGACGCAGTCTCTCCTCCGTCGTCCCCTTCTCCACACGACATCACGGTGTCTTCCCTGGCCCGCCTCTCTACCTCACTCCTTCCCCTAACCGAGCCTGGCTGAGCTCAGGTGCGACCGTAGAGTCCCCAGCCTCACAGCCTCTCCCTTGAGGTGTGATGTCCTGGATCTCCACTCCAGCCCCGACTTCTCCCCTTGGCTCGGGTTGAGTGTCTTCCACTGCCTTGTGGACATTTCTACAGTGATGCCTCACTGTCACCCAGCATCCATGTCTGTGCAATATGAGCTGTGTGCACTGACAGCCTGATAAACTATACATTGCCTGCCTCTCCTTGGGTTCCACGCCTCCCCTCCACCCAGTTTTTATCAGGATGTCGAGTGAACTTGTTCATCCCACCAAATGAGTCACGTGGAGTCCAGCGGTGGGAACGCGCATTTCTCCATACGCACACACAGTGACTTGTGTTGGTAACAGCAGGGATAGGTGCTGAGGCTTGTGTCCTTAGGTGATGCCATCATTGCCTAAGCATCAGGGTGGGCTTGCACACCGGGTGGTACAGCTCAGTCACTCGGGGTGCTCTCTTGATTCAACCAAGAGAGTCATGAAACAAAAGAGAACATGAGACTGTTGTTGGCATAACATGGCAGTTTTCTACAGGAAAACTTCTTTTTAAGGTAGAAAGAATACTCTCTAAAATAATGATATTAGTATAGTAAATACATAGTCTAGTAACCTCGTTGCTTATTACCATTATCAAGTCCTGCATATTGTACACAACACTATGGACTATGATTTTTTTATAAATGCTTTTTTTCTTGTGCATGTATATTTCTTTTGACTATATATTATAGTTTTGTCTTTACTTTTTCTATTACTTCTTGGAATCTTTTTCCTTTTTCTTTTTTTAAAGATTTATTCATTTGTAAGGCAGAGTTACAATGAAAGAGAGGAGACAGAAACAGAGAGAGGGGGGAAAATCTTCCATCTACTGCTTCACTCCCTAAAAGGCCACAATGGCCAGACCTGGGCCAAACCGAAGCTAAGAGCTGGGAGCTTCTTCTGGGTCTCCCACCTGAGTGCAGGGGCCCAGGCACTTGAGCTGTCCTCTGTTGTTTTCCCAGGCACATTAGCAAGGAACAGGATTGAAAGTGGAGCATCCAGGACTCGAACTGGCGCCCACAGGAGACACTGGCTTCACAGGCAGCAGTGTTACCCATTACTCCACAACACTGGCAGCCGGGCTCGCCTTTGATACAGCTGGCAGCCCGGAAAGCTTATTTGCACCAGCATCAGCACCAACACGCAAGCAGTGTAGTGTGCTTTCATGTTTCAACGGCTGCAACACCACTAGGGGATAGGGATTTTTCAGCTCCATTACAGTCTTAGGGATCACCATTGCATAAGTAGTCTGTTGTTGGCCAAAACGCCGTGATGCAGTGTAGGACTGTGTGATGTCACTTGCGGTATCAGGGCCTGCAGTCTGTCACAGCAGCCTGGCACAGCACAGTCACAGATCACCATTTAGTGCCTCCTCTGCAGCTGGCACTGTGCTGAGGCTTCTTGAGATGCGAGGATGACTGCTGCACGGGACCTCGCATCAAGGAGATGCTGATGGCGTGTTCTTCCTCAAAAACAGCAGTGTCAAGTCAGACTCACCCGCCCCCGCAGCAGTCGGCAGCTGTTTTAGTCATGAGTATAACCAGTCCCGCCTCCCACCCAATCCCTCTTCACCTTCTACACCCTTGCCTCCAAATCAAATCAATTCCCTATCCTGTGGGTTCCTCTTCCTTAGCATCCCCTTCACCCATTCTTTCCTGCTGTTTACTTCAACACATACATTTAGGTCCCAGGTAATTTATGACTGGGTCTTTTTAATGACCAGGTCTCTTTTCCTGTGCAAGCCTTTCTACCACTTCTTCCTCTTCCAACAGACCTCTCAGACCATCCAAATTAATCTTCCTAATGCACCAGTTTCGGGAACGCATTCCCTTTGACAGAACTGGCATCACCTCTAGAACCTTTCACAAAATCATAGAATGCTTAAATTTTAATTTATTTATTTGAGAGAGAGAGAGAGATCCCATCCACTGCTTCCCTCTCCAAATGCAAATGATGCAAATGCCCACATTTGTTGACTGGGCATCTTCAAACTGGAAGCCAGGGATTCAGTCCAGCTCTCCCATGTGCATGGCAGGGACCCAGGAACTTGAGCCATCACCTGCTGCCTCCCAGGGTCTGCATTAGCTGGAAGCCGGAATCAGGATTGGGGCTGGGCACTCCAGGTGTCTTTTTGTTTTTTAATGTGTTCCTATGGCCAACAGTATTCAGGACTTACTTTTGTTTTATATATATATGTATATATATATGTATATATATAAAATTATATGTATAATTATATATGTATGTATAATTTATTGATTTATTTGACTGGCAGAGTTACAATGAGAGGCAGAGAAAGAGAGAGAGGTCTTCCATCTGCTGGTTCACTCCCCAAATGGACGCAACATCCAGAACTGGGCCAATCCAAAGCAGGAACCAAAAGCTTCTTCCAGGTTTTCCACCTGGGTACAGGAGCCCAAGCTCTTGAGTCATCTTCTATTTTCCCAGGCCATAGCAGAGAGCTGGATCAGAAGAGGAGCAGCCGGGACTGGAACCAGCACCCATATGAGATGCCGGCCACAGTGCTGGCCCTCCAAATGTCTTGCCTAGAAATATTAACCACTAAGCTAAATGCCTGCCCCAAAGCTATGGCATCTTAAAGTCGCGAATATCCACATGGGCCTTTGAGTCAAAACCCCTCCTCAGGCCATCCTCCCCTCTACAACACAGGTCCTTCTTGAATTCGTTCAGGAGTGAGAAACTAACTGCAGCCAAGCAGTCCATCCTTCTCACACTGACTTGAGTCTCTCCTTCGCATTTCTCCTTGTTGGTTCACGTCTTCCATTTCCACTTCCTGCTATCGTCTTCCTTACATTCTGCCAGGTGCCTAGTAATCCAGAGCTTCTCTTGGTCGTTGTCAAACTCAGCTGTACCCAGCCTCCTTGCCTCCAGACCAGCTCTGGTCCTCTCTGTCCCCATCTACTGGGCAAAGAAAGGAGAAGGGCAGGAGGCTGCCAGTGAGGCTTTACGAGCAAGGGAAAGTGCACCTGTTTGTGTTCGCTCTTTCAGAGGATGTGGGGTGTGTGTGTGTGTGCGCGTGTGTGTATTCCGAGGCAGCTCTGTTCGGGTAGGTTGTTTTCTGGGCTCATTTGGTGTTACTGCAGTACAAAATCATGCAAGAATAGAAGTGAAATTTATGTTGTGCTTACACTGCTCACTTATACATCCATCACCTTGGAATAAATCTGTGTTTAATCATGGAGAACTCTCCCCATCATTTACTATTGCACACCCACACGTGTGCACACCCCCGCCACGAAGCACGTGAAGAGCAAAGCTGAAAACCAGACCTGTAGATTGACAGTAACATAAGGAGACGCTGAGGTGGGTGCTCACGGCGCTGTCTGCTACGCCTGCATCTGCAAGGTTCTAGGCCAGTGGTGCTTCCCTGGGGCCACTTGCCCCAGCCCCATGGGACATCCCGCAGCTGTAAGCAGTGCTATTGGCATCTCATTGGCGAGGCATATCGCTAAACATCCTTCGATGCTCGGGACACTCCCAGAACCCAGCATGATCCTGCCCAGACCAGCGTGGGCCGAGACACCACTCTGTACACGTACTCCTCTCTCTGCATTTTCTCCGCCTGGCCTGCATGGCTTTGAAATGCAGTTCTTGGGTGGGGCCAGCGGGAGTGCTGGGAGGCTGCCAGAAAGACCGCCTCCCCCCAGGGGATCTGGAGGCTTGTGGTGTGACCTCCCATCTGTGCCTGACCTTCAGGGCCCAGGCAAGCCCATGGAGATAATTAGGTCAAGGAAGCAGGCACTTGGCTGGCTACCAGCTGCTGTGCCTGGGCTGCTTCTCCCCGGGGGTGGGGGCAGAGGCAGGAAGACAAAGTGCAGGGCTGGGAGCTGGGGTGGGCGGGGTGGGCGGGGGTGGCCGTGGGGGCAGTCCGGAGCTTGCCTCACTCAGACAAGTCAGGGCCGCTCGCGCTGCCTGAGAGCGCGTGCCTTCCGTCAGCGAGCCAGGAGAACACTGCTCCTTAGAGTTGACAACACCTTCTGCATTCGTTATCTCATTTATCTCTCGCCACCACCCTGTGTCCCATGTCCCGGGAAGGCCTGTGTGTAGAGCTGAGGACCGGGGAGACTCCAGCTCACACTCAGCACTGCTTAGTATATGCAAAGGGAGAGACAGGGAAAGAAAGAGGGAGAGAGAGGGAGAAGAGAGGAAGAAAACAAACAGAAAGCCTTGCAGTGTGATGGATGCTCCACAAATCCTTGGCAATCCATTCTTTGTCTTCGAGAAGTTGAGATCCACATAGGAAAAATGAGGGCAAAGAACCTCGATTAGGGCTCCAGAGTCCTGGTCTTCTCCCTGACTCGGCTGCCTGGCCTTGCCGGACTCCCCTAAGACGGGGAGCTCAGAGTCTATCTTCTCTGGGGCTCCTGCCATCTCTTAAGTCCCTTTGCAACTCCGTGGGCTGCTCAGCTCCAAGCACAGCCTCTGGCCTTGGCCTGTAGCAGCAGGGTCAGGGAGGCAGGAGGGTCGCGGTGATACAGGTGTTTGTAAACAGGCACCTGTGACTGTCCAAAGCACCTCTGTGGGCTCTTCCTTTCGCTCTTGAGCCCGCCTGTTGGAGGAAGACAGGGCAGGGAAAGTGAGCCACTCCCTTTCTGGGAAGAGACAGCACAGCAGACAGAGCACCGGGCTAGGAAGCCAGAGCCGGCAGCGCTGTGGCCGGGTGGCTCTTTCCCTAGCTCTGGGTTCCTCCCCGCTTGTGATGCTCCCAGGCTGCAATTTGCACTTAGAACCCACATAGTTGGTCTCCATGTCACACCCAGATTCAACCAACCACAGATCAAAAACATCCTTTTAAGAACTGCATCTGTGGCCGGTGCCGCGGCTCACTAGGCTAATCCTCCGCCTGCGGCGCCGGCACACCGGGTTCTAGTCCCGGTTGGGGCGCCGGATGTGTCCTGGTTGACCCTCTTCCAGGCCAGCTCTCTGCTATGGCCCGGGAGTGCAGTGGAGGATGGCCCAAGTGCTTGGGCCTTGCACCTGCATGGGAGACCAGGAGAAGCACCTGGCTCCTGCCATAGGATCAGCGCGGTGCGCAGGTCGCAGTGGCCATTGTGGGGTGAACCAACGGCAAAGGAAGACCTTTCTGTCTGTCTTTCTCTCTCACTGTCCACTCTGCCTGTCAAAACAAACAAACAAACAAACAAAAACACTGCATCTGTACTGAACACATAGAGGCTTTCCTTCTTGTCATTCTTCCCAGGCAATGCAGTATAGAAACGATTTGCATACCATTTACATTGTATTAGATACATACGGAATCTAGAGATGATTTAAAATATACAGGAGGGTTGCATAGATTATATGTGACTATGGCACCATTTTATAGATGTGACTGGAACGTTCTTGGATTTGGGTAACTGCAGGGTTCCCAGTTCTAAGTTCCTAACTCTCTGAGAGATTTGGAATTTAGTCTTAGTCATTAATAGGATGCTCCACCTTAGAACTGTGCAAAGGTCCTGGGGTCTTGGGCAGTGCCAAAGCATTTTGAAGTTTTATTTGTTCAATGGTTATTTCTTCAACATCTTTTTGACCCAAGTAATGGTCACAGCCCACAACACAGGAACTGAAGAGAGGTGGAGAGGGGCCAGCACAGTGGCGCAGTGGGTTAACGCCCTGGCCTAAAGCACCGGCATCCCACATGGGCGCTGGTTCTAATTCCGGCTGCTCCTCCTCCCAGTCCAGTTCTCTGCTCTGGCCTGGGATAGCAGGAGAAGATGGTCCAAGTCCTTGGGCCCCTGCACCCGTGTGGGAGGCCCAGAAGCTCCTGGCTCCTGGCTTCAGATCGGCACAGCTCTAGCCGTTGCGGCTATCTGGGGAATGAACAAGCAGATGGAAGACTTCTCTTTCTGTCTCTAGCTCTCTGTGTAACTCCCTTTGAAATAAATAAAATATAGGCTAATCCTCCGCCTTGCGGCACCGGCACCCCAGGTTCTAGTCCCGGTCAGGGCACCGATCCTGTCCCGGTTGCCCCTCTTCCAGGCCAGCTCTCTGCTGTGGCCAGGGAGTGCAGTGGAGGATGGCCCAAGTGCTTGGGCCCTGCACCCCATGGGAGACCAGGAGAAGCACCTGGCTCCTGCCATCGGAACAGCGCGGTGCGCCGGTTGCAGCGCGCTACCGCGGCGGCCATTGGAGGGTGAACCAACGGCAAAAGGAAGACCTTTCTCTCTGTCTCTCTCTCACTGTCCACTCTGCCTGTCAAAAAAAAAAAAAAAGAAAGAAAGAAAGAAATAAAATAAATATTAAAAAAAGAGAGAGAGAGAGAGAGGTGGAGAGACCACTTCCATCTTCCAGGTCTCTGATCAAATGTCAGCTCCTCAGAGCGCCTTTCCTAACCACTCTGGCTAAAGCATTCTCCGTGCTCCCTCCGCCGCCGCTCACTCTGCATCCTACCACTCTGGGATGTCTCCCCCAGACAGCCTCCCTCAGCATCCTTCCACACCCCCGGGAACACCCCTGGTCTCTCCCCGGCTTCCTCACTCGCCTGCAGGGCAGCTGTGCCCCCATCACTGGCGACTTTGGAGAAGTTGCTGGGACCACCTGGCTCGGCCCCTCCCTGTCTGCCAGGGAGCTGCTTCAGGCAGAGGGCACGAGAGCTGGTCAGCTTGGACCCGAAGTCGGCTGGCCCCGTGGGGGAGCAGTGGCTGCCCGTCGCTGCCTGGGACGGGATGGGTAAATCCAGCTAATTCCAGGGCTCAGCACCACGAAGCCCATTGCTGCCGTCCTCCTGAGTCACATCCGTAGTCCAGCCTTTGATTAGCCTTAACAGTGCATCTGGTCTCCGCGGTCTGACTCATGTGTCTGTCTCCCCTGGGGGCCAGGGCAGGTATGTCATTCACTGGGCTTCACAAAGCGACAGGTACCTCTTCCTGGAATCATCACACTGTATTTACTACCTGGTGTGTCTGCTCGCATGTCTATTGCCTGCCCCTGCGAACATTCCCCTTCCCTCCCTGCCATCCCCCACAGAAAGTACCCTCCTTGCGAACAGATTGTCTCTTCTGTTCATGGATTTTGGGCCTCGAGCAGTATCTGAGTCAAACAGACGTCCAGGCACATCCACTGAATGAAGAAATGATTTCTAGCTGCCCTGGCACTGCCCCGGACCCCAGGACCTTTGCACAGCTCTAGGGCAGAACGTCCTATTAATGACTAAGATTAGATTTCCAACTTGCTCAGAAGGCTAGGACGTAGAACTGTATTCCAGGTGATGTAAGGAAATTATCTGAGTATGTCTTCTAAACCTAAGTTGTGGTTGAGACCCACATCTGTGAAACATGATGTCCCTAGGGTAAGGATTACATTATTTCCTGAGGAGTCCACAACCAGCCAGCAGCAAAGCCCTGGGCCACCACTGCTCTGCTCTCTGCTTTGTTCTCCTCCGGTAGAGGCAGATGGGTTCCGGCCATTCCGCACAGTGAGCAGCGAATGCGACTTTCCCCAGTCCCCCCTCCCCGCAGCCTATCAGTTCCCCCACTGCTGAGGCCCTTCAGTTGCAGGCAGGCCCCAGGGTCCTCGTCTCTGCTGGCTCCCAGCCTCCCGGACCCTGGGTCGGAGCAGACGCCAGTAAAGACCCCTGGGGGCTCCACCTGTCATGGGGCCGAGGTCTTCTTTTGCTGTGCGTCGCTCTCTGCTGGATGTGGGTCCCTTTGTGTTCACCAAGCGCCCAGGCAGTGCTATGTGCCACCCCTGCTTTGGGAGTCTGGGGCTGGAGCTTGGCTCTGGAGCCTTGCCCACTTGGCCAAGATTCCAGCATCTCACAAGGACCTTACTGGTCTTCAAGGACTGCACGGGTCCCAGCAGCTGAGCCCCCGCAGGAGGACCTATGGCAGTGCAAAGGGAATGTGCCCGAAGCACAGCGCTGGCTCCTGATCAATGTCCGGGCTCTCCGCTGTCTGCGAGGTCCCGCTGTGGATGTCAGGCCTGGCCTGGCACCAGCCTTGCCTTTGTCCACCCGGCCCACCCAGTCAACCCTCTGCCTTCCCCCTGAGCATCCCCACCTGCCTCTCAGCGCCTGCACCACAGTCTCAGCTTGGCTCTCCGGGGAGTCCTTCCCAGGAAGCCAGACCTCAGTCTGCAGCCCCCCCTCTCTGCCCACTGAGCGCTCCAGTCACCTGCCTCAACTTCTCTCTCCTCCCCCAGGCCCTTCCTGTAAATTTCACATTTGAAACAAATATTGATTTCCTTACTAATACTAATGCCCCTCGCCAGGGTTGTAAGACATACTTCACACACACACACACACACACACAGCTCCGGAAAACAAAATGCGTGCACCTGCCGCCACTTCTGGGAATGAATGAAGCAAAAACTGGGAGAGCGCAGTGGAAGAAAAAAAAAAAAAAAAACCTCTGCAGCTTCTGAGGAAGGCGCCACGGCTGCTGTGGTTCCCAGTTTCTGCTCTACTCCGGCTCTCAGCGCAGTGTGCAGTGTTAACTGGGAGGGGGAGACCCAGGAGGGCTGTTTCCCCCATATTTTTTTAAAGAGAGTGTTCTAACTTTTCCATCTCGTTCCCCGAAATGAGAGGAAAGACTGGGTCTGTTGAGAGCCTGGGGCCGCAGGACTCCCGGGCACACCTCCTGCCCAATCACTCTCCCCAACTCCCTTTTCCCTTGGCTAATAAGTAATCCTGAGAAGGTTTGTGCACTTTGCTTATTGTATTTGGCTCCGAAATACATTCTCTTTATCACCCCCAACCTCAGGCAAATGCTTTCTGATATCCATTTGTATGCCTGAACACATGGAGCGATCGGGTTTAATGTCATTTTCTGGGGAACTGCAGGAAGGTCACTGGGCACGGGGAGAACGTGGCTCCTCTGGGGGCCCAGACGCCCCAGGACTGCCCAGCTTCTGTCCCAGCCGTGGCGACAGCCCCCGGGAACCCCCGCCACCACCTCCCCTACTTCCTTGCTCCCCTCCGGAGGCAATCCCTGCATCCACCAAAGGCCATGCTCACGTTCACGAGAATTTGCATACAGCAGGGCAATTTATTGAGACTTTAATGGAGCAGAATAACTGACTCAGAAATTACCTGTGTCTTGTTTTTCTCTGCAGTAGGCTCAACACAAAGGCACGAAAGGTATTTCCTTCCCCCCACCGCCACCCCCCATCCCTTCCCCTGGCTTTTGTGTCCTTGAGGTCTAAGTTTCTTGACTGGGTTAATAACATTTACCTCTGTTTCACAGCACAAAGGAGAAGTTGCCAGGTGCCATTATTTTTGCTAAAACTCAGGAGCAATCAAGCGAGGACAATCAAGGGATTTGTCATAGAGGGGAGGAGCTTGGTGGCTTTGTAGGACAGGGATTGAAAAGGAGAGGGCTGGTGGAGGAGAAGGAGGGCCTGCCTCTGGCCCAGGAGAGACTGGATGCTCAGGAAGGGGAGGGAGGAGGAGCCACAAGCCTCCAGCCTGCAGAGAGGCACCCACCCAAGTCCCGGAGAGTGGGAGGCCTGGGAGCAGGGTGTCCCAGGAGGCTCCAGGAAGCTGCATGGGTGCCCAGGAGGACTGAGCACCCTGGGCCACAGCCTGGAGGACCTTGAGAAAGGCCTCCCGGCATGCTGAGCTTGCCCAGGGGAGCCTGGACGAGGACTATGATCAATGACCCCCACGGACCGAAAGAGCAGACTGAGAATGCCCCTCCAGAGACCTGGGAAGCCCAGGTGTGGACCACGTGTGAGGATGTTCTGAACACAGGTGGACCCTGGCCTTCTTGGGGGTCTCCAACCAGTTCAAGTTCACCAGAGACAAAGAAATGGTCTGGGTCTATCTCTATCACTTGGGGGTGAGGGGCAGTTTGCCTTCGGGAACCGGGCAGGAGGGGCTGCTGTTTGCAGGGAGAGGCCAAATGGGCTTTTAACAGCTCCTGCAGGCTCCCAGGGGCTGCTTAAGGATGCCTGCAGCGGGAGCCACCAGGCACTTAACAGGGCCCCTTATTAGTCTGATGGGCCTCATCCAATTACTGGACCTCCCTGTGCTTCCTCCCTGGCCCTCGGTGCTCTGGTGCGCTCTTTGCTCCGGGTCCCTTGCGCGTTGGCTCCCATTTGTGTCCATGAGCCTATTAGCACCCAATTAGGTCTTGGTGTTTTCTGTTAGTCCCTGGCTTCACCCTACTTGCCTTCAGGCTTGGGTATAAGCGTTTGTTCCCCGCTCTGTTACATTTCAGCTGCTCTTGTGTTCAGCCTTTTGGAGCCACGCTTCAGGCTGGAACCAGTGCTAAGGCTTTTGGGCTCTGACACCCAACTGCACACACTCTTCCCACCCCCACCACAGCGATTTTATTGGCCTCGGTCACTCTCACGGATTCCTACAGAGCTTCGACCCCTGCCCGTAAGTCTTCTTCCCACCCTGATCTCTGTCGTCATCCCAAATGGCTTCAGTCCTCAAGTGGATGACTCATCTAATAACTTCAACTTGCAGTTTCTTGATTTCCTTTGCTTTAACAAATTTAACCTCCATTCCATTTAAGTGACCCACTTCCATGGCAACACCCGAGAGCTTGTCACCACCCCCAGCTGTCCCTCTGCCAAACCCTTCCGTTCAGAACCCACTCTCCAAACCCAACTTCTTATTCGTCCACCTGGCGCTCCTTGGGGACTGCTCACCCCCCTCTTCTCAAATTCTTCCCATCTTCCCTCAACCACCCTCCTGCTCCTTCCTTTGCCTCTACATCTAGCCACATGGCCATTTCTCTAACAGGGCAAAAATACAGCATTTTTGCACTGGGCCCTGTGGAAGGCCTCATGTATGTATTAATGTTCTTCATCTTTTTTATCAGCTTACAGATAAAGTCACTAAAGTCAGTCCCACCTAATTTTTCAGGGACCTGGGCTAAAAATTAGGGTAGGGGAGAACCCTCAAAAGCACTCGTATAGGGGCTAGAACTGTGGCTCAGTGGGTTAAGCCACTGCCTGAACTGCTGGTATCCTGTATGGGTGCTGGTTCAAGTGCCAGTTGCTCCACTTCTGATCCAGCTCTCTGCCAATGCACCTGGCAAAGCAACAGAATATGGCCCAATTGGTTAGGTCCCTGCCACCTACATGGGAGACCCTGATGGAGTTTCAGGTTCTTGGCTTCAGCCTGGTTCAGCACAGGGCCATTGTGGTTATTTGCGGAGTGAGCCAGCAGATGGAAGATCTCTCTGTGTGTCTGATGCTATCTTTCCCTCTCTCTCTCTCTAACTCTGCCTTTTATTTTATAAGTAAGTAAATAAATCTTTACAAAGAAGAGAAAGTATTTATATGCTATTTTCTTTAAAAGTATTTTTTTGGAGACCAGCACTGTGACATGGTGGGTAAAGCTGCTGCCTGCAATGCCCAGCTGCTCCACTTCCAATCCAACTCCTTGCCTGGGAAAGCAGTAGAAAATGGCCCAAGTGTTTGGGCCACTGAACCCATGTGGCAGACCTGGAAGAAGCTCCAGGCTCCTGGCTTTGGTCTGGCCCAGTCCTGGCCTTTGCAGCCATTTGGGGAGTGAACTAGCAGATGTAAGATGTCTCTCTGTGTCTCTCCCTCTCTCTCTCTGTAATTCTGCCTTTCAAATAAGTAAACTATATCTTTAAAAAATTTTAAAGACTTATAAAACATAAGAAGGATTATTGTCATTCTGAATAAAGGCAACATTTTCAATATTAGCATGCATTTTACTCTTCATTTTTATATCGTACAATGCCAGCTTTAAAGACAACTACAAAGCCTACACGTACGCACACACGGAGTCACCAGGATTCCATAGCTGTGTACATATTTGTCTTCTGTTCTTTGCCAGAACAGTGGAAACATTGCACAAAACTGCTTTTATTTCCCTCCTTGACACACACATTCTCTGCACCTCTCTTACCTTCAGCTTACTGAAACTGCGTGGAAAGGGATAATTTTCAGCATACACGGTTGGCTAATGCAGGAAAGGAATGTGAGAAAGACTCTGATAGGGTTCCCTGGCAGTTTCTGTTTTTTAAAATGCCACTGCCTTCTCTCTGCGTGAGAAGCGAAAGTGCTGGCTGACGCGGAAGCCTGGCCTGACGGGGTTGTCAGTGTCCCGCCTGCTCCGCTGTAGACGTGTTGATAGGAAGCCTGGGAGCAGAATTCGGTGGCCCTGCCATGCGTGAGGGACCAGAAGACTCAGAGGAGGACAAACGAAGCATGGTGTGAAGCTGCAGAGCGGACCCGACCGCAGTCTCCGGATGAGGCACACGCACCTGCGCCTACTTCCTCTGCTCGCCTGCACCCGGTGGCTCTCTCAGACTGAGCACAGCACGGGTCCTAAGATCAGCAAACGTTTCCAAACAGTGGGGACCGAGCTTTTAGCCCAGGGCAGGCCCCTTCGGAGAGCCAGCTGCTGGAGGACCTGGGCAGCGCTTTGGCCTGGCTTGTGGCAACTCTTTTCAACAGGCCGTTCTCATGGAAGGAGGAATGCCTGCAGCTGGGATGATAAATCTGAGGGTCCTGGAGGGCAGAGGTGGGCAGCTGCACCCCGCTCCTGCCTCATAGGAGCAGCCAGAGCCACCCGTCTTCCAGGACAAACGTCTCCATTATCCTGGGGCTGATCCTTCCTCCCACGCTCTTCCCTCAGATCTTACCCAAGTAACTCTCCCCTCCTTTCCTCTTCTCTTCAATTCTTCCGTAGTAGCAGCTCCTTTAACAGAACTTCAAAACACGCTCAAGTCTCCTCCTATTAAAAACATCCTGTGATCCAGCTCTGCTCCCCCACAAAGCTACCACCTTCTTGTCTTCCTACCCACCAAGATCCTTCAAGGAGTAGACTCCCCTTGCACGCACTGCTCAGCCCAGAGCCCCCTGGCTTCTGCCTCCTAAACTCACCTAAAACTTCCCCCACTAAGGGCTCTCCAACATGACCATTTTTATGCCTAGTGATACCCATCAACCGTTAGCCTCCTGGTCCTCTGTGTTACCCCCAACACAGCTGAAGGCTTCTTTCTTTAAGAAACCCTTCCCCTAGGGGTTGGCATTGTGGCGTAGCAGGTTAAGCTACCTGTGATGCAGGCATCTCATGTGGACACTGGTTTGTGTCCTGGCTGCTCCACTTCCAATCCAGCTAATGGCCTGAAAAGGCAGGTGGCCCAAATGCTTGGGCCTCTGCCATCCATGTGGGACACCTGGAAGAAGCTCCTGGCTTCAGCCTGGCCCAACTGGCCACTAGGGCCATTTAGGGAGTGAAGCAGGGTATGGAAGATCTCTCTGTATGTATCACTCCCTCTCTGTCTGTAACTGCCTTTCAAACAAATAAATACAACTTTAAGAAATACTTCCCTTTGGTCTTGGACCCAGAATGCTACTGCTCTTGTTCTCACTTTTTCTCCCACCATGCCTTCTCAGGTCCCTCAACTGAGTCCCCATCACCAACTCCACAAAGCTTGCTACTATCTGGTTCTTCGCTTTCTGTCTGTTATGGACTGAATCATAGCAGCACCCCAAACTCATGCAGACGTTTAAAGCCTAAAGACCTCTGTGCATGGTCTATGGGTGATGAACTGAGGTGAAGGCTTGACTCCATCACGGCAGCATCAGGAAGGCAGGCCTGGTGGGAAGCCATCGGGTTGTGGAAGGCTTGCCCAAGAGGGTCGTCTACTGAGCTGAGCATGCTCTCTGGCTCTCTCTGCTTCCCATGTGTGATCATCCTTCCCCGTGTGTTCTGCTGCCATCTTCAGATGCCCAGCTAGTGGGGCTGCCAGATCTTGGGCTGTGAACCTCCAAAACCACGAACTGTAATAAACCTTCTTCCTTCCTCCCTGTACTTTAGTCACAGTAACAAAAATCTGACTACTACCATGATGTCTCTACCCGATCTCCCTGGTTGATTTCATCCGCTCTCACCCATAAGCCAATGACTCCTGTTTCTCCATATTCAGTATGTCACCTCCACCCTTTCGTTCTGGGAAAGGAATCCTGCTCATCAATATTTCAGATTTTTTAATCACCTCCTAAATAACACAAGTAGTGCATGATTTCTGTAGAAACTTGAGACCTGCAAGTGAAAGAAATCCAAAAGGCAAAAGTCTGAAATCCCAACTTCTAGAGATAATCACTGCTACTAATTTGATGTATATCTAACTTTATGGACTTTTTTGGTGTATGCATATTGAATATTTGGTACAACAATTTATCTTTTTTCTCTAAAATTTTGGCCATACATTACATATTGCTTGGCAATTCATTTTTCTGTTGTAGTCTTTCCAAATCACTAAATATAGCTCTACAACATAATTTTATGACTACACAGCATTCCATGAAAAGATTGTATCAAAATTCATCTAAATTCTAATTTTAGAAGAAACACTAGGCTTGTTTTGGTGTTTTCTACTATTATAAACAATACAGCAACAAACATCCTTGGGCCTAAATTGATGAGTTGCTCATAAATATTGTCAAATTACCCTCAAAAAAGATTGCACCAACGTACATACATTCCTACCAACAGTGGACGGGAGTACCAGAATAACATTCATCATCAATAATTTTTTCATAGTAGCACTGTGAATAAATTTTGCCTATTTTTCTCATTATTTCATAGCATTTATGATTTTTTGTTTATTTTCCTTGTAATTCTTCCTTTGAAAATTTCATTTTCCTTTCTTTGCCCTCTTATGGAGATGTTCTTTAACTTATCAATTCCTATTTCTTATATTACTAAACACCTATAACTAGATTTTCCCAGAGCAAATCAAGACCAAAATTTCCAAAACCAAACTGAGTATCTCCCCCATAAAAACCCATTACATTCCTACTCCCTTAGTTAATGGCATCACCATCTCCTAAGTTAGCCAAGATGAAAACTAGTGAAATAAGCACATCCCTTCCTCACCCTTCTCTTCTAGTGTCCCAAAGTCTTGTCCATTGACTCTCAAGTGGCCTGCCATCTGTGCCTTCTCTTTGTTCTCTCTGCCTCTGCTTTAGCTTAGCAGTGGCTGTAACATTATGTCTTGATTTCCTTGACTTTAGTTAGAACCATTGCTAAAGGCTCCTGTCGGTAGCCAGCTCCCTCCCCTCTATTTCATCCTCTGTATTGACACATGGGTAATTTCTCTATAGATCAAATCTGGTAATTTTGCCAACCCCCTCCTTAAAAATCCTTTAGTGTGCTCTTAGTCACTATCATTCTTAGTGCAACATGCTCATCCCCTAGCTTGGCATGTGAGGCCCTATACAATCGAGTTCTAACTTGCTTCCCACATTCATCTACATTACTCCAGCCTGTGTACTCACCGCCACTCCAGCTGAACACTGCTCCTTTAACGTGCCATGCTCCTGTACAACTTCATGTCCAACTTCTTCTTTCTTTTTCTTGGAGTTGCCTGATCACCTTTCAAAATTTACAGCATATCTTGTCCCCTGGAAATACCTAAAAATAAGTTAAACATACAAACTTTGCATCTTTAGGTAGCTGGGAACTTATAAAAAGTTGACCCTTGGGGCTGACACTGTGGCATAGCAGGTGAAGCCACCGCCTGAAGTGCCAGCATCCCATGTGGGCGCCTGTTTGAGTCCCAGCTGCTCCGCCTCCAATCCAGGTGTCTGCTATGGCCTGGGAAAGCAGTAGAGGATGGCCCATAGTCCTTGGGCCCCTGCATCTGCATGGGAGACCTGGAAGAAGCTTCTGGCTCCTGGCTTTGGATGGGTGCAGCTCTGGCCGATGCGGCCAATTGGGGAGTGAACCAACAGATGACGGAAGCCCTCTCTCTCTCTGACTCTCCTTATCTCTCTATTTAACTCTGACTTTCAAATAAATAAATAAATAATATTTTTTTAAAAAGTTGATCCTTATAGTTAGGAAGCCTGATTCAAAAAACAGCTGAAGGAGTCCTCCCCAGTACAGCATAGGGCCTGTGAGATAGACCGCCTGGGTTCGAGGCCCAGCCTTCCATTTGTTGGAGCTGTGATTCAGGGCAAGTTACTTAACCCTTTGGTGTCTCAGTTTCCTTATTTATTTATTTATTTATTTATGTTTTTTGTTTGTTTGTTTGTTTGTGTTTTTTTTTTGACAGGCAGAGTTAGACAGTGAGAGAGAGAGACAGGGAGAAAGATCTTCCTTCCGTTGGTTCACTTCTCGAATGACTGCAACAGCTGGCACACTGCGCTGATCAGAAGCCAGGAGCCAGGTGCTTCTCCCGGTCTCCCATGCGGGTGCAGGGGCCCAAGCACCTGGGCCATCCTCCACTGCCTTCCCGGATCACAGCAAAGAGCTGGACTGGAAAAAGAGCAGCCGGGACTAGAACCCGGTGCCCATATGGGATGCCAGTGCAGCAGGGGGAGGATTAACCAAGTGAGCCACAGTGCCGGCCCCATCAGTTTCCTTATCTTTAAAATGGTGATCATAATTATGACTCTTTAAAGGTTATCACAAATCAATGCATGTTACATACTTAGAAGAATGCATGCTATGAATAAGAGTCATTTGAATAGATGATATATTGGGGATAATTAATGCTGGTGCTATCTGACTGTGTATGTAAGCAGTTAAGTGGATGAAATGGTATAATATATGTACACACTCTGGAAATTTTAAAAACAACCATGGAATTCCATAAAAACCATGGAATTGTCCAGTAGTACTATTACTCTTTTAATTTTAAGCAAGTCTCTATACTTCCCTGACAGCATATGTCATCCTCTAACTCATAAGATTGCTAGAAGGATTGAAGGAGACTTTCGCAATAATTATATACACTCCATCTCATTCTAAAGTGGTTTTGAGTAAATCCAACCCCAAACGCATACAGAAGCAAGATGAGGTAGTAGTAAGAGCACTGAAGACTAGACATAGTTGGATGTGAATCCAGGTTCTCCCACAGATCAACACAAGGAGTTCGCCAAGGCCCAACGTCATTTGTGAAGTACTGGGCACTCAGAAATGAGCATTCTTGTTATCTGGTTGACAGAAGACCTCATCAAGGCATACCTGGCAGCATGAAAGGGCAGACATTCAGAGGAAGAAATTAAAAGCTTGTTATACGAATTCATCCAGAAGTGGGGGACAATAGGCATATTTCTCAGGTACTCAGTGCCTCTGCCTAGACTCAGGGAGCAACCGACTGAATCTCAAGGCAAAAGTTGTTTCCAATACTGCTAGTTAGCCCTTATTTGATTCAGCTTTCCATCAGAGTTGATTATTTCTATATCTGTCTCTTGCATTAAATTCTTTCTTCCTGGAAGTCAGTGACCTCATCTTTATAAACCCAATGCCTGCATAGTACTTGGCATTGAGAATCAGGTGTGAATCCTGGTAAAAGCACACAAGAACAAATAACCATCTCCCTGCTGAACTCTCAGATGCATGTTAAGGCCCAGTTCAAACATCATCTTTTCTCTGCCACGAGCTGAATTGAGCAAAGAGGCATCCTGATTTCTTCATGAGAGAAGTAATGAGGGCCCCGAATGGAGAATCCCAATCCCAGAGACACTTTTGCAAAATTATGGAAATTCAGAGAAGCTACCAAAGTGGACTTGTACATGTGCACCTAGATGATGGACCTGCATGCGGTTTTACACACATGTATCCTCATGTGAACTGGAGTAGTCTGGGTCTCTGAAGGAGGCCGGGCCTGTTGTCAAAACATCCTGTGAGTTGATCGTGGCTGTAGCAGAAAGTTAATGTCCCACAGCCCAGGCAATGGCAGACCCAGGCCAGACGGTACACTCTGTGGAAGACTCCCTCGGTGAAAAGCACTCTCTACCACCACTCCATCGCACAGCGCTCCACCTTAACCCTGCCACAAACGCTCCTCCCGGGCTCAAGTCCACCAAACGAGTTTCCGATTCCTCAAGTTTCTGAGGATGCTGGCTTGCCGTGTCTGTGCCCTTTTTTCCGACTACTCCCTTCTCTTTGTTTTCCGCCAAGCCAGCTCCATCCAACAGCTGACCTCACAAGAGCTGCTCGGCGCTCACAGCCAACACTGCCTACAGAAGACCAAAGCACACTGACTGAAGGTTCCCAAAGGCCCGGACCTCCGGGGGTGGGAAGGGCTTCTTTTCTTGTCCACTGCTGCCAAGCACGCCTCCTTGCCTGTGAGCCTCCCGACCTGAGGCCGCAGGACTCGGGCTGGACTCACACAGGTGCAGAACACTAGGATCCCCCAGGGTTGTGGCAGGGACTGGACAGGTTGGTCCACCCAAGATGGCGTGCAGATGTAAGACCGGGCGTAGGCACAGGTGTGCGGGGAACGGCATGCCCTCAACGCTGGCCCGGTCCACGCAGAGTGGAGTGCAAACCCACGCATCCACTTGAAGAATCTTCCTCCCCCGTTCTTTGTGACTTCTCTCTCCCCGGGAATGTTTTTTTTTTTCTCCTGGAACTGAGGAGTCCGGGAAATCCAGAAAACGTCTATTTCCTTCAGTGTTGCAGCAACTTGTGCTCAGATTAGCCCCGCTGGTTTTAATCAGAGACATTTGCAATTGCCGAAGCAGTCTGGTCCTTGGAACGCCAACCCCAGATCACATCTCCGCGGTCTGCCAGGCTCTGCTGAGCGAGTGCCTCGAGGCTGCGTGGGGGCAGGGAGGAGGGAGCCACACACAGTGGGCTTTTGTCCTGGACTGTGCGTTAAAACAGATACAACGCGAAATCAAAGAGGAGATAGACGGGGGAGGGAGGGCTGTGTCCCAGTGTGAAGGAAACAGCCTGCGCTGAAGTTATCGCGTCTCCAAATACAATGTGATTTCTTCTCGGGCAGTACTGTGATAGCCTGAGCAGCGGGAAGGGCTGGGAGCCGGGCACCCTCGGCAGAGGGGAAGGCATGACGAGCCTGATAGTGTCATTCCGGGCGCCTGGCTTCCCGGCCCTCATGCGGAGCGCAGACTGCACTGGTGCCTTCCCGCTGAGCTCAGACCCAACCTGCAGCCACACCTTTCCCAAGCCTTCTCCCTGCTCCGGAATCCCAGCAGCCCTCTGCCTCTTTCTCCAGGGCTCTGAAGAACCCACAAGGCACACCTGGGCATTCCAAAATACCCAAGGTCCCCAGAGCACAGGAAGCACTGGGCACTCGGCTCCCAGGGGTACCACTCCCCTTAAAAGCCCTCAGACAGACCCGTCCCCACCCCTGTGCACCCCGTTCTAATACCCTCCAAGCCCCACATAACCCTGGCAGGCTCACCCCGAGGCCCTGCCCCAGCTCTCGGGCCCACTCGCGCGCTGCGGCGTCGGCACCCGCACACGGACGCCTTGCCCCGGCCTTTCGATGGTGGCCCCACGACGTCGGCTGCGCGCAGGTGCGAGGCCCGCGTCATTCCTGCTGTCCTGGTCGCGGCGTCAGTGCAGCCCAGCTGCCGAGTCCGGAGGGAGAAAGTACGAGGTTGTTGCTGGGTTTCGAAGGGCGGACAAAGAGAACGGACTGACTTGATATTCCCTCAACCCACCCCGCGAGGCCTGAGCCTTCGGAGAGGTGTTCAGCTTAGCTCTGTGACCCCTGGACCTTGGCAGGAGCAAGGGGTGGCGCTCGTGTTAGGGCTGAAGGGAGTAAGCGATACCCATTTACCCCCAGACCGCTGACACTGGGGGAAATGGCTCCGACGTGGGGTAAAGGAGTGTGGGACTGAGCTGAGAGGAACCACGGATTGGCCATGGACAGCCCACAATTTTTCTTAATTAGCCGTGGCATCTTGCCCATCATCGAAATAAATAACAGGTGTCCCCTAAGGACACCACAGGAGAGGCGCCATTTATCGCCCTTCTGAGAGGAAACTGACAACATGACGGGTGACATAGCAGAAATAATGAAGAAAAATGGTAGTGGGCGAGGAGAGGCCCCCAGCAGAGGAGCCTTGTGAGCAGTCCCCAGGGGGAAGCCCCCTGCCCAGCATGCCCTCGGGGGCCACCCGGCTGTCTAGGCAGGATTTCCAGCTGCCATTGGCGGGAGGCAGGTGCCAAGCAGCAGGCTTTCGGGGTCACTGCACTCCCTCCTGCCCCAGCGGGGGCCACTGGGAATGCGGGTCAGCGCCCCTGGGATGCCACCCTGGGAGTTTCATTATGTTGGATCCCTCAAGTTCAGGCGACTCTCATTTGTCTGCGTGGATTATCTCTGCCGCATGTTAGATCGTGGGCCCCGTGGCTCTGCCTCCTGGCATCCTTTTGGCCTTGCCTAACGGTTGGTTGCTAGATCCAGTGTGAAGGCACAGAGCGGGCGCTCTCCTGGGAAGGCTGATTTCCCCACCTGCGCCCAGTGTGCCCTGTCCTGCTGCCTCCTCAGGGTTTCTTGCCGTTAGTAAACCCCTCTCCAACCTCTGTCTTTAACTGTCCCTGTCTACTTCCCCAAGAACACACGTTCACCCACATCTCTTCAAAACAGAACAGTCAAACCAGCTGGGAGGGTGACTGGATTAAGGGGGCACCCAGACAGCTGGTGAAACATGTCTGGGCGTGTCCACAAGGGTCTTTCTGGAGGAGAGCAGCGTTAGAACCTGTGGACTGAGCAGAGGAGGTCTGCCCTCACCAACATGGGTGGGCAGTGGCCAATCCCTAGTTGGTCCCAATAGAACAAAGAGGCAGAGGAAGAACTCTCTTCTCTCTCTCTCTCTCTCTTCCTCTATTTGTTTTAGGGTTTATTTAAAAGTCAGAGTTAGAGAGAGAGAGAGAGAGAGAGAGACAGAGAGAAAGAAGATCTTCCATCCACTGGTTCACTGCCCAGATGGTCACAGTGGCCAAAAGGCTGGACCAGGCTGAAGCCAGGAGCTCTTTCTGGATCTCCCACATTATTGGCAGGGGCCAAAGCACTTGGGTCATTTCTGCTGCTTTTCCCAGGCCACTAGCAGGGAGTTATACCAGAAGTGGAGCAGCCAGGACACGAACTGGTTCCCAAATAGGAATGTTGGCATTGTAGGTGGCAGCTTTCCCACTAGGCCACAGTGCCAGGCCCTCACTGTCTCTTCTTGGGCCGGGACATCCTTCATCTCCTGCCCTTGGACATTGGAGCTCAGGGTACTCTGGGTTCTCAGACTGTGGGACTTACACCAGCCCCATCGTCCCTGTCACCCAGGTTCTCGGGCCTTTGGCCTGGGAGTGGGGCTGACACATGGGCTCCCCTGGGGCTCAGGCCTTCAGACACAGACTGAAATTACGCCACTGGTGTTCCTGGCTCCCCAGCCTGCAGATAGCAGATCGGGGGATGTCTCAACCTCCCTACTCACAGGTGCCAATTCTCATAATAAACCTCCTCTTATACACATGCACGAAAGGACTTCAGAATGTTTGTGAGGAAAATGGAATTCAAGGATAAATTTATTTTGCGGCAAAAAAATTTCAAAATCCATGCATAGTTTTTCCATAATATGCACTTTCCATGAACTTTTGGAAGTAGTCTCATATCTGTAGATATAGATATAGATAGATCTTCTATTGGTTCTGATTACTATGAAGGATTCAAAATGTCTCAAAAAATGAAATCAAGTGATATGTTATTTTGGTGCAAAAATTTGAAACCCATGCATACTAGGGCCTTCATGGAAAATGTATGATGTATATATAAAAAACTACACATGGATTTCAAAAGTTTTTTTCACCCAAAATAAACATCTTTAATTCAATCTTTCTACAAATTTTAAAAATAAATTTATTTATTTATTCATTTATTTTGAAAGGCAGAGATCCAGAAAGAGAGAGAAAGATCTTGCTGGTTCATTCCCCAAATAGCCCAGCCACAGCCTGGATCCAGGATGTCCAACAGGTCTCCCATGAAGGTGGCAGACACTGAAGTACTGAGTTACCATCCGTTTTTCCCAGGCACATTAGCAGGGAGATAGATCAGAAGCAGAGTAGCCAACACTTGAATGGGCACCCTCATATGGGACATCCATGTCATAAGTGGCCACTGAACCCATTGACCACAACGCCCACCCCTTCGCAGACTTTTTGAAGGAGCATCAGACACCTGTCTGTAGCTACATCCCACCCCCCCCAAAGTACCACCTGACACACGTCTTCCCCTCACAGGCAGCTCTTCCAAAGCATCCTCAGCTTCTAACCTCCATTGACCGCGCCCACCCCCTACCTATACCTGGGTGGCTTTTGCTCGGAGACCACCAACACAGCGCTTCCCAAAGTCACCAGAGAAGTGCATTCTGGGACTGAAGCCGATGGACACTTATCCGACCTACCTTCCCTCTTTTTTTTTTTTTTTTTTTTTTTTTTGACAGGCAGAGTGGACAGTGAGAGAGAGAGAGACAGAGAGAAAGGTCTTCCTTTGCCGTTGGTTCACCCTCCAATGGCCGCCGTGGCTGGCGTGCTGTGGCCAGTGCACTGCGCTGATCTGAAGGCAGAAGCCAAGTGCTTATCTTGGTCTCCCATGGGGTGCAGAGCCCAAGCACTTGGGCCATCCTCCACTGCACTCCCTGGCCACAGCAGAAAGCTGGCCTGGAAGAGGGGCAACCAGGACAGAATCCGGCACCCCGACCGGGACTAGAATCCGGTGTGCCGGCGCTGCTAGGTGGAGGATTAGTCTGTTGAGGCATGGCGCCGGCCCTACCTTTCCTCTTGAGGTTCTTTTCTCCTGTGGCTTCGGAGAGGCTGACCCCATTCTCCTTCAGCATCGCCTTCCTAGGCAGACTCCTATATTCAACTGTCTTGCAGGTCTGGGTGTTTCCCAGGTCTGGGTCTACGTCAGGCACCTCCCTTGAGTTCCCTGATTGGTGCAACCCTCTCCTAGACACCTCTCTGGGTCTATTCCATAAGCAACTCACCTTGAAGACATCCACTGCTGATTCCCTTCCAGCTCCCTTTCGTGCTCACGCTCATGCAAGCACATGCACACTGAGACACACCTTCTTCCTAGGAATGGCACCGGAACTCACCAGTAGAAGGGGCGGTGAAGAAAGCCACACTGCTTTTATACTGCTTCCTGTAGTCACCAGTCTTTTGGGAGTAATTGGCCATATCTTGCTGGCTGGGAACTTGAGGGAAGCCCAGAGTGTAGGATTTATATGTCTGCACACACACACACACACAAAGGGGGCAAAATCAAAGACAGGTCTGTGGTGTTCTAAAGATCAGAGATCGAGTGCGGCTACAGGGAAAAGACTGATCATCTATCTCTGTGCACCAAGACCCTTCCAATGGCAGAAGGATAGAGGTGGAACCAACCCTGGGAAAGGAAGGCAAGGAAGAAGCAGATAGACTCTCAGAGGCCCCATCACTGATAAGTTTCAGAGCAGCCATCCCAGCTGCAAGAGGTGTGACCTTAATTAACAGAGGGCCCTGGAAAGTACAGACTGGGAGAAGACCTCAGAGTGGCACGCTGGAACACAAGTCTTGGCCCAGACACTGACTAATAGTAGAAACACAGGAGGTGCTCTGATGAAGAGGCTTCTTGGGTACTCAGGACCCATCCGAATGCACCGAATCCTGGGGCCCGGAGAACACTGCTCATCGCAGCCCTCACCAGATGGTTGGGCTGAAGTCCCTGCCTCACTCAGAACCGCCTTAGGCTCGGATGGGATCCCGTCAAGGCTCACCTGTCGATCCTGTTGTGAGAGGGATGGATGGGAGAAGACCAAGGCTGGATTGGGAGTACGGGAAGCCGACAGACAGTCTGTGGCCTAGACAACGACTTTTCTGTCTGCGCTCTGTGCTGTGACATCTGGGGCTCAGTTCCCTGGGGCCAGCTGACCTTTCCTGTCCCTGGGCACAGTTTGGAGTGGTGTTGGCATGTTGGCAGCAACAGTAGGGCGTTGTCCTATCAGAAGTTTTGGCTTCAGATTCATTGATGGATGGGGCTTTCTAGTGTTTCAATTGAATCCATTGAAAACAAGGGCAGGAAAAAATAGCCTTGGTGATGTAATAAATATGAGCCACATGCCTGCTAAGTATAGCTACAGTGTGGACCTCTATGTGTTGACTGAGGATGTCTTTTGTATGGGGATGAGGCTGAACTCCAACCTCCAAGTTCTCCTAGGATATGAAGCAGAGTATGGAGAGGATAAGAAAGGAAAGAAAGAGAGAAAGAAAGAAAGAAAGAAAGAAAGAAAGAAAGAAAGAAAGAAAGAAAGAAAGAAAGAGAGAAAGAAGAAGGAGGAGGAGGAGGAGGAGGGAGGGAGGAAGGGAGAAGAGATAAGTATACTTGATGTTTCTAAGATGTCAGTCTACTGGGTAGATGCTAGAGGAAAAGTCTTTGGTCAGGGAGTTCACAGATTTGGGAAACAAGTCTAGAAGTGGGCCACTCTATTATGATAACACCACGTGGCAAGTACTCATACCTGACATGGGCTGAGTGCTTATTGTGTATCAGGTGCAGGTGCAATGCTCTCTAGCTGTATATGCACCATGTCACATAAACCTATCAACCCCGTAAGCAGGACACTATTATCTCCATATTATAGGCAAGGAAGGTGGGGCTTCCAAAGGTCAGTTACCAGTTGAAGAGCCGAGACTGAAACTTATGGCGCCTGAGCCTAGAGCCCATGCAGTCAACACCTCCATCTGCTGCTTCCCTACTTAGAAGAAAGGCAGAGAAAAGCAGAAGAGAGAATGATTGACTCTTCCCAAAAGTTCAGGTGTAGCTTCAAAGAGAAGGTGATTCATATGAGTTGAATCTTGAAAAGTTGGTAGGGTTTTATAGGCTGGGATAGAAGAGAAAGACATTCGAGGTACAGAAAGAAGCAAGAAGAAAAGCAAAGACTGTTTGGAGAACTAGTAAGTATATGTACCCCAACACACAGGCACATGTGCTCACACACAGACACACGTGTGTACATACTCACTTGTCTGTGCACACATCCTCACATTCTTACATACACTCCTGCTCACTCTCACACGAGTATGCACATAGACAATCCATGCACAACACACACACACACACACATTTCTCTGGTTTGAGAGATGTCTGCCTGAAAGGTATATTCATTCCTATTGACACTCTTTCCTTCCCAGTCTCCAACTCCAATGGTTCAATAGTACCAGTCACACTTCACTAGTTGCCTTTCTGCTCCAGGAACAATGTGCTCTCTGTATGTTGTCCCCAAGCTCACTAGGCAGGGATTGTGAGCCCATTTCACAGATGTGGTCACAGGGCCTTGGAAGACAGGCTTGGGATCTCTCCAGCAGCCACAAAGCTCATCCATGCCTTTAAACCCAGGTCCACATGTTTTGAGAGCCTGAGCTCTTTAAGCCGCCAAGCTAGTCCTCAAAATATCCCAGCCCATAGAACCATCTTTGTCTCCACAGGGAGTAGTTAAGTACAAGCAATGAGCTAGAGCTGAGTCTCCCAGCAATGGATCCACTGAGGCAACCCCACCCCCCTGCAAACTCAGTGCCTGGGAATGATTGCCAAGATGTAGAAGAGGCACTAAGAGAAATGTGCTTGCTATCACTGTGCTGACAAGTGTCATTGTCACAGAAGCTTTGCGTCCAAACTGCTCTTCAAGGACAAGGAAGCTGAGGTCCCCAGAGACTCAGAGAGAATCAGGACCAGGCCCATCTTCTCCCCCCGACCACACCACTCCCAGCTCCAGCTACACATTCTGGAAATCTTCACCATGAGGACTTTCACTAATTAACTTGCATGGAAAAATGAGTAGGCTTTGACGAGCTCGCATGCATGAAATTTGGTGTGTTTCTCTGCTCTAGCTGTAGATTCCAGCAACGCTCAAAGCTGAGTGAGGGCATGGTGGGATCCCACCTTAACAGATGGCCTAATTGTAGCCCAGAGAGATTAGCTGATGCAAGAAGCTTAGAACAACATCTTGAAGATCAGGTTCAAGATCGCCTTTGTCCCAGATCTTGCCCTCCCAGGTCGGTGTAGTTTTTTCTCTGGATGTCGTTTACCTCTGAAGATCACGCTTCCTTCTTCCCCCGCTTTCTGAATCTCCCATCTCAGATCCGTATCCTCTCTGAGTGGCTATTTTCTTCCTTACTGTATCCCTTTCTTGATTTTCCCACTCTGTACTGAGCTGATTTATAGGCCAGAGTCGTCCCCTGGGCTGGGCAGAAAAATAGCAAGGAGACAGATTAATGATCCCCTCAGCATTGCTCAGGAAAATGCCCGCGCAGGAGCGAGACTGTGGCTCAGCAGAAGCCGGGAGAGGCTGCATCGTCTCTTACGTGCAACTGCTGAGCTTGAACACCGCCCTGGGCCGACACCTGGGGCTCGGGGCAGAGAGATCAGATGTGGGATGACTCTGGCCATCTACTCCAACTACTGCTTGGCGCACAACAAGGGGAGGGCAGAAAGAGGGCTTAGTACACAGGGATTCCCAGAATTTGGACCCTAAAGTTGACACAAACTTCCCAGCGTAAAACATCCTTTTCTACATTGTTACCCCATCTGAACATACCCACAGTCAAACACAGCTTTACACACACACACACACACACACACATTGGGTGCTACATGCGTATTGACATACAAATCCGTGTGTTCCTGGTCTCATCCCCTCTCTGACTTCAGCATACTGTTGACAGGGACAGTAGCTAGGAAAGCAGAAAGACCTTGAACCCTTTGCAGCTCTAGGTCCCCAGCACGCAGTCCCAACTCCCCCTAAAGCCCTGGTGGGTTAGGATGGCTCCCCTCCTTCCTCCTTTTCTAATTATGACAGACCCCAGGGGGCTTGAGCAAAGCGAGGGGAAGGCTTGAGCAAAGAGAGTGAGCACTGCAAGTGGGAAAGGAGGGCAGAGAAGGGAGGGAGGGAGGAAGCAGGCCGTTGAAACAGACATTTTGGTTCTGGCAGGAAGCAAGTACGTGGCCAGACACCCAGCCGACCACGTAACTCATGGTCATGCTCATATTCCCCGTGTCCTCAGGGAGGTGAACCTATGGGAATTCCAGGGCAGTGCCCACTGCAGGACCAGTGTAATGGGGAGGGGCCAGACACTTCAGGTCTGAATTCCAGCAGTTGGTTAATCTAATCAAATTCAATGCCACTCATTCTGCTGGTCCCTCTCTTAAGCCATGAAATACAAAGGAGTTTTGTCATTGTGCTACAAGAAGGGAAGCCTGAAATGTTGGAACCAACTGAATAAAGCCAAAGCATGTGGGTCTTCTTGCCCCTAGCCCAAGGCAGATTTCATGCTCTTCCATTACAGACAACGGTTGGCCTCCCCTTCCATTCTTGGCCTTAGGGTACATTAATAATAACCTCTTTTTTAAAAAAGATTTATTATTTTTATTTGAAAGGTAGAGTTACAGGGAGGCAGAGGCAGAGAGCGAGGGTGAGAGAGAAAAAGAGAGGTCTTCTATCCACTGATTCACTCCCCAAATGGCCACAACAGCTGGAGCTGGGCTGATCTGAAACCAAAGCCTGGAGCTTCTTCTGGGTCTGCCATACAGGTACAGGGGCTCAAGGACTTGGACCTTCTTCCGCTGCTTTCCCAGGCCACAGCAGGGAGCTGGATTGGAAGTGGAGCAGCTAGGACTTGAACCAACACCCATATGGGATGCTGGTGCTGCAGGTGACAGCTTTACTGGCTATGTCACAGCGCTGGCCCCAATAATAACCTCTTACAAGTGGACAAAGATGTACAAAATAATCCTTTACCATTTGCCAAACCCATTCATAGGCATTTGATCTAATTCAACAAATTTTTATTGAGGGTCCCTATGCATGCCAGGCACTACGTCAAGTGCTGGGGAAAAGAGATATATAAGCCTGATCCTGGCCTCAAAAGGTTGAGTTAACCTTGTTATGTCACACATTATCCTAAGAACCTGTTAGGGAAGAAAGGACAATGAGAAGGAGGGAAGCTTCTGTTCACTTGTCAGCTCAAACGGGGAGAAAAATCTCAGCACTGAGCAGGTCTCCATGGCACCACTTCCATCTTTCTCAGCAGCTCATGGTTAATCCAGTTCCTCAGGCCTCTTCTCCTCCCAAGACTTAGAATTAAGTTGAAATGTCAGGCTCTCTCCAGACAATAGAATGCTCTTCCTAGATCTGTTTTCTTGTGGTCCTGAAAATTGCCCAGCCAAAGATTCAGAAATAGCATCTACTCCAATTATGTAGAATGTGATTAAAGGAAGCATCATGCCCCTTCACATGTGCCTCTCACTTAATTCTTGCATTGCAACCCTTGGTTGGGCTGACAAGCATAATAGATCTCCTTGATACATCTTGTGCTAAAATAAAATGTCTAGTCAGAAGTGCTTAGATCCCTCTAAGCTGGAGTTGGCTAATGATGTCATTACTCCACAGGGCCTGGCGTTATTTTTAGGATGGCCATTTCCTCCCACATTAAGGCTCATTAGGATTTTTTCCTGTAGTACTCTACCCACACAATAGAGGTCACACACAAAGAGGAGGCCTGGTCCAAGCTTGGGACAGTGCCACTTACCCTTTCTGGACAGCTGAGTTCCAAGCAAGGCCATCTGAAGTTGAAGGAAACTTTTCTTCAATGGTAGGAGATCAGACCAAGGTCAAAGCTGTCTGGGCTGGGCTTGCCAATATTGCAGTGGCCAAGTTTACATCATCACACCCTATTTACTTCTTGTCTCTTCAGGCCTCTCAACCACTAGCCAGTTTAAGATACCTAACCTAGCTCAAATCATGGGACGAAAATAGGCTTGCAAATATTTTGTCATCCTCAAGACAAATTCTCTGGACTCCATGAGACGACCTCCCCTATGCAGGGGGAACAAATCTGTTTTTACCAGCATAGACTTTGCCAACAGATGAATCTAGGTTCAAATCCTAGGGTTGCCATTGGCTGGCTGTGTGACCTGGGGCAAGTCTCCTAGTACCTCTGAGCTTTATTTTTCTCATCACTAAACAGAACACAATAATACCAACCTCACAGGGCTGATAGAAAATAAACAGAAAAATACATGCAAAGCACTTAAAGGCCCTGGCATAAGGAAAATGGTTATTAAATGCGATTGTTGTTATTATTTATCATCTTCTCTCTTATTATTGTAAATCAACAAGGTGCAATTTTGAAGTCCAAAAGGCTTTGAGTACTGAAAGATTTTTCATAACTCGTTTGGCAGCAAAACCTGACCTGACCTGGATTTCTCCATAGACTTCATTTATCCCACTTAAGATGAATATTTGCTGCAGAAATACGAATGTTTTTGCTTACAAGTCGCTGCCCCAGACGCTGCTGGGGGTATTACATAATGTACAGTAACCGCACCATCTTGCTTTTCTAAAATATGGAAAATTCTGTGTTTTTTAAGAGATTTATTTTATTTATCTGAAAGGCAGCATTACAAAGAGAGAGAGAGAAAGGTCTTCCATCCACTGGTCCACTGCCCAAATAGCCTCAATGACTGGAGCTGAGCTGATCTGAAGCCAGGAACCAGGATCTTCATCTGGGTCTCCCACGTGGGTGCAGGGGCCCAAGCACTTGGGCCATCTTCCACTGCTTTCCCAGGCCATAGCAGAGAGCTGGATCAGAAGTAGAGCAGCCAGGACACGAACTGGTGCCCATATGGGATGGTGGTGTTGCAGGCCAGGGCTTTAGCCCGCTGTGCCACGGTGCCAGCCCTGGAAAATTCTGTGTTCTGAGACACCTCTGGCTCCAAGCGGCTTTGATAAGGGATTGTGGTCAGTACTCCCCCTTCCAGCCAAATGAGGTTCACCATGCAGGCCACAGCCTGCTCAGGAAAATACAGAAAGTGTTCATTTCCTACTGGTTTCCAGGGAATCACCCTTAGGGACCCCTGACAAATCCCAGGGACCACTGCCACCACCTCCAGGCAGCAGAACCGGCCCATGTTGCCCCTCAGAGTCCAACGCTGTACCAGACTTAGATTGTTGATTCCTGGCAAATCTGATGGAAAAGACAACAAAAGAAGAGAGGAACCAGTGGGCTCCAAGCACAAAGGAAAGGAACAGGAAGTCCAGCTGCTTGGTTTGATCTGTTGACACTTTGCCTCTGGGTTGAAATATTGCACTGTCCCCCATAAAGCATACAAGTAGTAATGTGTTCATCCAAATGAAAATAAAACAACTTTAAATAAAAAAAGAAACAAGAAACCCAGAGTCCTAGCTTCTCTGGAGATATTAGGCTCCCAAAAAAATACACAAAAATTTACTGAGCACCTACTAGGTGCTGTGCTCCTCACACACTCCCTAAACCTCACCACAAAGAAAATATTACATCCCCACTGTACAGGTTTGGAAATGAGGGCATAGAGATCATAGGAAATCAGACAAATTCCAATTGGATTGCAGCAGTGTGGCTTTTCCCTCAGTAGCATTGCCTGCTGATTCTCATACAGCCACAGGAATGGAACAAAAAGAGGAAGTATTCTGCATTTATTTCAGCCCATTGCCTATTATATTTTAAGTGTGTACCATTTCTTCTAAGATCCAGGCCCTACCGAGGGATCCATTTTCAAGTCTGGGAAACGGTGACTGTCGAGTGCCAAATATTTTTTAAGTGCCAGTATTCTCAGACAATGACATTGACCTGCATGGTTCAGCCTCCTGTCCCTTGAAACCTTCCTAGTCTCCTGCAATGTGACTTATAGGAGGCAGTTTGGAACTGGGGTGGTGGTGGTGGTTTTTTTTTTTTTTTTTTGGGGGGGGGGGGAGGATGGCCAGCTGTTGCACCTGGTTTGACCTGACAAAGTCATCTGAACACAAAGGTCAAGAAGAGGCGATCCGGCCGCCTTGGCCCTGGACCCACCGGTAGGTGTTCAGAGTGCTGCTCTTCCAGGACACAGCATGCTAAGCCAGGCACGAGGCTCTATCCATGACAATCCGCCTTCCCTGGAGCCAGAAGTCAAAATCAAAGGCAGCAAAAAAAAAAAAAAGATGAAAAAGCAAGTGTCCAAAACCAGAGAGAGCAACTCGCCCTCCCTTGTGATACCCGATGAGACAAAGACCATGAAGCAAAGGTGTCGTGCAGCCCGCAGATTAATCTACGCTATGCAGAAGTGGCCAGAGTCCTCCTTTCCCCCATAATAGGATGCCCAGGAAGCCTCACAATGAATGCTCCAGTCAACAAGATAGCAAGAACTCGGCCTGGCTGGCTGCTGCATTGTTTATCGGCTACCTAGGGCTTTGGATTATGAAAGGATGTCTGAAAGAGACTTTGTTATCTCATTGTACTTCTGCAAGTCACCACTCAGTTCTGTGAGCTGCACTGCTCCTCTTAGAATTCCTGACTTTTGATTTGAAGATGTGATTGTTCCTAAGACTGACAATGCCAGGCTTGAAACCCAAGGGTAGCTGCCAGGCCCGTGGTTGCCTGCAAAATGGCGGTGCAGCTGGGGCTTCTGACAGGCCCTGGTGAATTCCAGGCAGGCTGCCAGGTGGCACGGCTGTCAGTGATCCATGAGGTCACCAAGGTGTGCATCAACATTGGTGGCATCCATGCTTGCATCCATAATACAGATGGCTCATGTACATGCCACAGGCCAATGAGAAAGTGACTGGTCTTGGTGGGGAGGGGGGAAGTCTTTTTTCTTTTTTTGAAATCCCAGGAAGCAGAGAAAGCAATCATCCAAGAAATGGAGAGTGTGAAACAGACAGCCCTATCCAACTGGGAAACTTCTGGGGCTCTGAAATATGGCCATGGACGTAGCTTCAATCCTGGCCATCACGCCCTACATTATAAAGAAACCCTGGTCTCCCTTTTCCGGGCTATTCCCCTTCCTACTCTCTCAGTGACTACTCAAAGACTAACTAAAGATTAGATCTGGAAGGGAACTCAAAGGTGATCCCGTCTCATACCCGCATGTTATAAGGTGGGAACTGAGGACCCGCGAGCAGAAATACATCTTCCAAGGTCACAGAGGACATGGTGAGAAAACCAGCCGGAAGTCCTCTCTCTTGCTTCCCAGGCAAGAAGTTTCCTTACCACCCTCCCCTCAGAGACAAAGGACCCCGGTTTTCCAGTCCTGCCGAAGAAAGATACGTGCAAGAAGACATTGTAACTTAAAATGACAACCTGCGGTAGACTGCTGATGACAACAGCTGACGTTGACAACTGACTTGGAAATACAGATAGCCTGACACTAACAAAATCAAGTACTGTGGAGTAAATGAATGTGATGATAACAGACAAGGCTACATAATATATTTTTCATGAGCAAATGAGAGGATATGAAATATATATTATGGAAGATGGTGTTAACATCACGTTTATTTACTCTGCAGCAATCGGATTCTCTTAGCCTTATCGTCCCTCCAGGGCTGAAGCTGTGGTTCTCTGAACTTGAAGTTGGCTCCTGACTTTTCAGAAATGCCGTGAGGACCTGTCCCTACCTGGCTGCAGGCAGCCCTGCCCCCCGCCACACACATACCTGTCGAACGATGGCTTCAAAAGGTAGGTCTGCATCTTTAGCACTCCGGTGAACCAATGGAGAATTCCCGTCCCGGGCTCTCCTGCCTCTGAGTGGGTTGCCATTTGCTTTGGTGTCCTTCCCAGAGGAGCCCCCCCGCACACACACCTCCTCCCTGCCTTTGCCTCATTCACACATGCAAGTCACTGAGTATTTTGAGAGCTCTGCACACAGCACAGCTCGGTGCTGGACCCAAGAGCATCCCGCAGGGGTCCCACACACTCTCGGACTCTCGGAGAGGAGGGGCCGGCCTCCGTCCTCCGCCGAGGTCTTTGGCAGCCGGGGGCGGCCGTGCCTTGCGAGGGTGTTCATCTCCACGTTTGGCACCGAGGAAGGCCAAGTTAGACTGACAACAACGCTAACAAAGATTAATTCCTGTGTCTGATGAGAGTTAATTTCTCTGATTAGAGGACTCTCAGAGATGTGCAGTGACTAAATCTTGACTGGAAATATTCAAATGGCAGAACAGCCGGGCAGAGAGCCCCAGTCACACACCAGCGGCTCACAGAGGACCTGTGTGAGACCAGGCCCGGGATGAGCTGAGCCAACATACAAGGGCAGGCAGCTCTGGGCAGCCAGCGATGTATGTATTGATCGCTTTCATTCCATTTATTTATTTAGTATTTATTTCTCTTTACAGGGCTCCTTGGAAGCTCTTGTCTGAAACTATCTGTATTCAGGAAGATGAGATAAGAGGAGGGGAGAGCCCATCCGCCTGGAGAAACATTGCCTGGTCTGATGGAAACTGACAGCTAGCAGTGCTGCTGCTCTGGTCCACTCACCCATCCCCCAGAAATTTGCCTTGGGTCAGGGGAGAGGAAGAAGTTGATGGGAAATTGGGATGACCAACCTTTACATGGCTGCCTGTCAAAGAGCATATGTACACAGGGAGGGCAGGTGCAGAAGACCGTCTGTCTAGAAGCTGTTGTTCACAGCAACAGCCTCACTGGGCTCCGTGGTCCTCTAGGGAAGATGGGCGGGGGCTGGGGACAAGGAGTATGAGCGTGGATGGCAGATGGACTTGAATTCGAATTCTGCCTCTATCATTTCCATCTCTGTGGATCTGGGCAAGGCACACAGTTCCCAAAGGCTCTGTTGCCCTCACTCAGAAAGGGAAGATCATTCTTGTCTATGTTGATCTCTCTGCATGTACAACTAGTAGGAGCCTGGCGGCAAGGAGCCCTCTCTTCCCCATGCCACTCCCCACCTCTGGGACCTGTAAGAGAAAACTCCTCTGGCTTCTCCCTGGGGGGACCTGGGAGGCTGTGGTGTCTCCGGCCTGCAGACAGGGTCAGCAGATGAGGGGCAGAGAGAGGAGTTACATCTCCTTTTCTCTCGCAGTACCCCCACCCCTCTTTTCCCCACTTCCTCTTTGCCCTACTTGTCACTCACCCACCCTATAGATACAAGTGTGCCCACACTTGCACAAGAATCCAGGAGCTGTCCACACATACCCCAGCTCTTTTTAGCAGATGACTCCCTTCAAAACACATTGACTACTTCCATAAATATTGATTGAGGGTCTATTTTGTGCCAGACAGCATAGACGCTCCCGGGGATACAGAGACAGTGTCTCTCCTAAGGAGCTCACAGTCTGTCCAGGAAAACAAGCCGGCGTTGGTGGCAGGCAGCTTATTCCTTGGGGTCTGGGCTACGAGTGCCCGGCGCTCCCCTCCTGAACCAGGCTAGACCAGATGTAAAGCTGCAGTCAGCACACTGCTAATGGGGCTCTCAAAGTCTCTACTTTATTAGGCCAGCCAGGAAAGCCGATTTCAGCTGCAAATGCCTTCATTGCCTCCCCAGCAGAAACAGCTAATACCTGCTTTCTGGGACGTGCTCATCAAAAGGAGACTCTCACAGCCCCATTAGCAGTGTGCTGACGCTGGCTGTACATCCGGAAAGGGCAAAGTCCAGCCGACTGAAAGGAATCCAGCCTGTTTGTCAACACCAGAGTGAGTCAGAGCCACCCGCCTCCTTCCCAGCCCACCACCCCGTCTTACTGCCTCCCTCTCACCTGGCCCACAGGGACCTGAGGAATTACAGCCTCTGAGCAGGGCTCTGCAGGCCTCCAGCCCACAGGCTCCTCCTCCTTCCTCCGGCTCACCCTCCCTTCTCCCAGCCATGCTCAGTGTATCCTGCAACCCTGGGGAAGCCTGAACACCAAGCGCAGAACTGTGAACTGAGGACTTCCTCACTCCGCCATCAGCTGGACCTCACCAGAAGCGGGGGCTCTGCCACAAGGTCTCACTCAGCGTTGTCCAGGCTCTTATAGTCCTGAGGTTGAAAAGCACCGCCCAGGTCACTCTAGCCCATTCTGCTACCCAATAGAGAAATTTCTTTCCCGGCACCCACCACCGGTGTGTGGTCAGTTCGTCTTTTGGGAGTGAAGACAAAAGAGCCATTGGAGACTGTGGGTCCTGAGGGTCCCGCCCAGGACGCAGCTGTGGGAACCCACCCATCGGGCTGGAAGGAAGAGCCACCATTACCATCTGGAGATGCAGGATCCTCTCTTCTGGGCTTTTCACCGGCACCCCACCCCCATCTCAGACCTAAGATGACTGCATCTCTACTTCCACAATGACCCCTTGCCCAGTACCAGCAGATTCTGGCCTCACCTCCCCTTGGGTCCCCTGGGAAGAAAGGATGAGACAGGAAATGAGATTCTCTCACGTTTCCTTACTGTCTCAGTATTCCAAAGACAAGCAGAGTAAAATGGGCCACTAAGGAACAAGAGTCATTAGAGAGTCTAGCAACGAAAATAATACTTCAACAATCCTGAGAAGGCTCGGCTAGGCTGCAGGCATGTGCTAGCCCCTGGGTATGCAAGGCTGAATAGTAAACCTGACCCCTGACAATGGGGATCCTGGTTTGGGGAGAGGGGAGACAGACATACATAGGAATTCCGTGTAGCATGAAACGTGCTGTCTTAACCCTCTGAACAAATGGCTTTGTTTCACTCCTGATCTTCTGATGTTGCTATGGTGTTCACCACTCTTGATCAGCACTCCCTGCTTCTTTGGCTTCTGATTTCTTTTCTCCTCAGTTGTCTTTACTTCTGAGACTGCTCCCCAATCTCCTTTGCATCCTCTTCCTCCACCTGCTGCCTACATTCTGGTGTTCCCTAAAGAATCCAGTCCTTCCCTCCTTGCCACTCAATCTGTAGCTTACGTTTTCCCTGGAAGATATCTTTTGTCCCTAGACCCTGGCCTCATCTAAATACTGGTAGTTCCCAAATCCATGTCTCCTACTCAGATTTTTATCACAAGAACATATATTTTTTGAACAAGTATTTTTTTAACATACCATGTACCTATAGTATTCTGAGTGCTTCACAAATATTAACTCATTTAACCCTTCCAGCAACAAACAACCCTATGAAGGCGTGCACTGTTATGCCCATCATAAAAGTGAATAAACCAAGCCAAAGGGAAGTTAAATTAACTTGTCCAAGATCACACAGCTTGTGAACATAAGGGCCAAGTTCCAAACACACGTGGTCTTAATTCTGCCTCTAGTGGGTACCACACCATGTTCCCTTTCCACCTCTATGGGTTACCAGCACCAGACGCATGTCATGGCAAATCTGAGCTTAGTTACCAGCAATTCCATCTCCCATTTCCCGAACTCGGTCTTCCACTTTTATTAAAGGCCTCATCTTCGTCTACTCAGTCTCAAAGACAGACACTTAATACCTGCAATGCATAATTGTTTCATGAAGACTTCTGGCTGGAACCCAACCAGGCTAACTTGATTGAGACGTGATGGGAGCTCTGGATGAGAATTCCGTTGGTGAACTGGGCAGGAATTTAGAGAAGAGGCGACATTTGGACTGAGCAGGATTTCTCATGGTACACAGAGCGGTGCGTGTTAGCATCGTAAGGTGCTAAGAAACCAAGCAGTTCCATGCCCTCATTTCACAAATGGTGACTCTCAGGTAGCTAAGATGAACCTGGGATATGGACAAGTTTATAGCCCAGTGTGGGGATCCTGACTCCTTACTGCTCAAAGCGTCGTCCATAGACTGGGGGGAATGGCAGTGTGGGCATCACAAGGAAGTTTGTTCTTGGTCCCTGCCTCAGAACTGCTGAATTAGAATCTATGTGTGAGCAAGAGCTCCAGATGATTTTTCTGCACATTAAAGTTTGAGAAGGGTCTAGACTGTTTCTACACTGGCCAATGGAGCCAGACTATTTAGCCAAACTTCACAGAATCCTAATGATTTCATTCCCCCTGGAATCCCTCTAACTTTAGCAAGTACATCTCTTTTTTGATCTGAACCCAGCCCTGACAACCCCATAGAGATACAGATCAATAAATATGATTGCATGGACAAATATCTCTACCCTGTAGAGAGGGCTTCTTCCTCAGCAACTCAAAGAAGACACAGCTACAACAATACTGCTAAACGTTCAGCAGTTAGCTTTGATGACAAGATGCATAGGAGGAAGGAAGATTGTCTTGTCTATGATATTAACCCAATGCTAAGCACTTATGGACTTTTGGTTAATGGGGATACTAAACCTGCTTCAAGTTGGTTATAGGTGAAAAGGAGTGACAGTAATGTTGTTAAAATAAGCTTGTACCATTAACATAGTCCAGGTGAGTGTGGACCATAGTCTTCGCACCTGAAACTATTGGGAACATCTAAGAGCATTAGTGGGATCTACCTTTCTCTCTGTCTCTCTCTATCACTATCCACTCTGCCTCTCAAAAAATAAATAAATAAATAAATAATTTAAAAAATGGCCGCCGCCGTGGCTTAACAGGCTAATCCTCCGCCTTGCGGCGCTGGCACTCCGGGTTCTAGTCCCGGTTGGGGCGCCGAACTCTATCCGGTTGCCCCTCTTCCAGTCCAGCTCTCTGCTATGGCTCGGGAAGGCAGTGGAGGATGGCCCAGGTCCTTGGGCCCTGTACCTGCATGGGAGACCAGGAGAAGCACCTGGCTCCTGGCTTCGAATCAGCGAGATGCGCCGGCCGCAGCGGCCATTGGAGGTGAACCAATGGCAAAAAGGAAGACCTTTCTCTCTGTCTCTCTCTCTCTCTCACTATCCACTCTGCCTGTCAAAAAATAAATAAATAAATAAATAAAATAAGAGTATTAGTGGGATCTGGATAGTGCTTTGAGGCTATCATAATCTGACTGGGCTCAAGTGCAAAAGAAGCCAAGACCTTGAGGCCTGAATTAGCATTGAAAGTGGAAGGGAAGGAATAATGGGCCACCAACCACGGTGGGAGGCAAACAAATCAGGAGTCTAGAAAAAGTATAAAAGCATAAGCTCCATTTAAGTAGGAAGGAAACAGTTAATTAAAATAAAACAAGCATCAGCCACAGCTGCTGTGGCTGAGGGCCATTTGATGGTTGGACGCAGGATATAACCATAGAGCTGCTAATGGAAGGGGGAAGACTTCCAAGCAGCTTTACCCAAAAGTTACTCTTTTCCTGTCTCAACCCATGGAAGATGATAAAATCCCATCTACAACAGCTGGGAAAGCCATTCACAGACATCTTGCAGAGGCATTGTGTTACAGAAGGCATTCATAGAACAGGTTTACATTGGAAGAGTATTGTACCTCCTAAAATTCCCACATTTGCATGAATATGTGAGGGAGCAAATAGGAGCAGAAACAGCTAACGTAGAAGACACACAGGGAGACATCTGTATCCTCTAGAGGGAACAGTTGGAGACAGTCTACAGTTCTGCAGTCGGCCTACCATCTCCACTACAAGGAAATGATGGGCCCAATCCACTAGCAGGCAGTGCAGAAGGGCACTGTGATGCAGCAGGATAAGAGAAGAGGGCTCAGAGGGTGCGTATGAGCATTTCATGCAAGACCAGACCCGAGTGCTACCGGTACTCTTGTACAAGGTATAGCCATCGGCTATACATTAACTATGTTGTTCATTCACAAAGCCAGGAAAGTCTGGAGCTGATCTTCCTTGTTGCTGTCCCTGTAGAGTCCAGGGTGAAGAAGCCCTTCAGTTTGAACTAGCACGTGCCTGATATCAGAGAGGATCAAGGAGGCCACACCCTTAGAGATGGTGCCCGTGTGGTCTCTCCCTGTCCTGCCCACAGCTCCCACCTCCTTTCTTTTCCTCCACATTTTCTCTTTTTCTTGGCCTTCTTCTGACTCTCCTAGCTATAAAATGAAGCTAAAGTTTGTATTTTATTATTTATTATAGAGAATTTTATGTTTCCTGGTCTTGGTTTAGAAAATGCACCAGTGAAATCGCTTTATTTATTTATACATTTAAATAGACTAAATTAGCTTGACTTTCATGTTTTATGGCCCTACCCACACAGCCTTTGCCCTGAAAGATGGCGCTTTCCATGCCAAAATGGCATCCACCCAGGTCTGTTACTCACACAGCATTTGCAAAGGCTGTTTACAGAGAAATGGTGTTTTAGATGCCTAGTGAGCTTGCCTGGTAATCCCAGCCCTTCAAGGGTAACATGAAACCTCTTATCGGACACAATGGACTGGGGATAGAGCCAGGACATAAAGACAGAGACGTTGTGCAGGGATTTGACTGTGTCTGCCCATCCCGGGGATATCGCTGAAGGTCACAGATTTCCTATCTCTTCACCTCTTACATCGTCTGCTTCCGTCTGCAGGTGGTGACAGAGACTCCAGGAAACTTAAATAGTCATCGTTCAAGGTTAACAAGGAGCTGCTTAGAAGCCCCAGCTCGGCTGTCAATAGCCAAAGGAAGCTGTCAGCACTCCCCTGAGGAAGGGTTTCCGTTAAAGAAGAGGGCAGGCCTGGGGTGGCTGCATATGGAGAAGAACCAGCTGTTTGGCTCCCCACGCTGGAGCTGAAAGCGAAGGAGGTGATGTGTTGCCATTCCCCAGAGCAGAACGGAGCAGAATGGCCCCAGTGGGATGGCTGCAACCAGGGAAAACGTGCTACAATCGGGAACTCATTCAGTGAAAGCCATTGTCCTCTTCCCATGAGAGAGGGTCTCAATTAAATTCTCCCAAAGTTCTTTTCCCCTCCTAGTGATCTGGTTCTTGCAAGAGTTTTTTCTTCAGATCTTGCAAGATTGGTTCGCGTGAATACTCTAATTCTAGCTTGGGATCAAATTGATGCAATGCCCATTGATGAACGTGAGCCTCAGTTTGCTTATTTGTAAAATGAGGGAGGAGGCAAATATGAAAGGGTAACACGATGACTCAGCCCCATCAGAATACGGTCAAGAATTTCCTTCAAGACAGCTATTGAAACTAATGAGGGGCTGGCGCTGTGGTGTAGCGGGTAAAGACGCCGCCTGCAGTGCTGACATCCCATATGGGCGCCGGTTCTAGTCCCAGCTGCTCCACTTCCAATCCAGCTCTCTGCAATGGCCTGGGAAAGCAGTAGAAGATGGCCCAAGTGCTTGGGCCCTGCAGCCACATGGGAAGACCCAGAGGAAACTCCTGACTCCTGGCTTTGGATTATTGCAGCTCCGACCTTTGCGGCCATCTGGGGAGTGAACCAGCGGATGGAAGACCTCTCTCTCTACCTCTTCTCTCTCTGTGTAACTCTGGCTTTCAAATAAATAAATAAAATAAAATCTCTTAAAAAACCAAACTAATGAAAATTAAAAGGACTTTCCACCAGATTCCCGCATAATCTTCACCTTCCAAATTCAGTGCAAGAAAAAGGGAAGAAGGGGCCAGTACAGATGACGTAGTGCTCATAGACAGCAGAGAGCAGGACTTTGCAAATGCTTTTGCTTCCACCTCATCTGCCAGGCGGACTCGTCTTCAGCCTGGGGAGGGTCGGACAAACTCAGGTAGGAACAGACTGAAGCCAGTGATGGGTGGACGGAGAGGGAAAGGCTATCTGTAAATGAGCTCAAGTCCTCAAGCCCAGACAAATCACCTCCCGAGCAGGTGGGACTACGGAACCACAATCTGCAATCTTTGAGAAAGACAGAAAAAGAAGAGCTGCCAAGTGACAGGTGATAAGCACGCTTGTCCCAATTGTCAGTGAGAGGGAAAAGCTCAATTCTGGAAACTGAAGGCTGGTGAGCTTCACGTTGACCCCCTCCCCCACACATACACGCACAGGGAAGTCTACGCTGCACTGCCACAGAGACAGTTGGAAACATGTAACGAGGAAAGCAGGACTCATGAGAAGTTGGCTGCATTCATGAACAGAAATTCATTCCCGAGATAGTACTGATATAATGTTAAGCAGGGAGGAAAAAGCAGGATACTTTAAAGTGTCTTTTAGCAAAGACTGTGTTGTTTATTTGTTTATATACCTCGACTAGAATGTAAGCACCAAGAGGGCAGGAGTTGGGGTGCGGGTGGTAGCAGTCTTGTTTACTGCTACACCTAGATCTCTGCTCTTCACATACAAGATATTTGATAAATATTCTTTAAGAAATCCATGTATGCACATACTAGAAAACTGGCAGTATACAAAGAGAAAGTTAACCGAGATTGTTTCTGCATAGTAAGATATTGAATGATTTTATTTTCAAAATTTTCACTCATTTATCTTCATAGTATTTGAAAGACAGAGAGAGAGAGAAAGAGGAGATCTTCCATCCTCTGGTTCACACTCCAAACATCCACAACAACAAGGCCTGGGTCAGGTTGAAGTCAGGAGCCAGGAACTCCATCCGGGTCTCCCACATGAAAGGCAGGAACCTAAAATACTTGAGCCATCACTGCTACCACACAGGGTGTGTTATAGCAGAAACTTGAATTGGAAACAGAAGAGCCAGAACTCGAACAAAGTACTCCAGTATAGGATGTGGGCATCCTAAGTGGCAACTTAAGCACTGTGCCCAATGCCCACTGTTGAGTGATTTTAATTTTCTTCTTACTACTAGGGAATTTTCCTATATTTTCTGCATTTTCTATAATGAGTATAGGTTACTTTTATAATCACAAAAATAAAATAATGTCTTCTTTGAGAGATCTACCCTTTTACAAATTAGCTTTATATGCTCTTGGGAAGTATCACCAGACTAGTTAAGCAAGGCAAGCATATTTCCATGAAGAGTTTCCCAAAACCTCTCATGTTAACTTTTGTCCCAGATGAAAGGTTGTAGGCCCAGTGGGTTTGTTGAATGACTAAACTCAACCCTTGTTGATAAAAGATTCCAAGGGAAGTTTCTTGTTATGTGTCGGGACTCTGTCTTATCGAGGACATCCTTCAGAGGCGTGGATGAAGACAATGCAGCTCTATTTCCATGAATTGTAGACAACACATAGTGGAGAGCTTCAACAAGTTCATGGAAAGGCACAATATCATTTTTAAAAAATATTTATTTATTTGAGAGGCAGAATAACGGAGAGAGATAGGGAGACAGAGAGAAAGAGAAGTGCCATCCTCTGGTTCACTCCCCAGATGGTCACAACAGCTGGGGCTGGGCCAGGCCAAGGCCAGGAGCCAGGAACTCATTCTGGGTCTCCCACATGGGTGCAGGGGCCTAAGTACTTGGGCCATCTTCTGCTGTTTTCCCAGGCAAATTAGCAGGGAACTGAATTGGAAGTGGAGCACCCAGGACCGGAATCAGTGCTCAGATACAGGATGCTGGCATTGCAAGTGGAGGCTTAACTCACTCTGCCAGAATGCCAGCCCAAACATTATCTTTTTTTGAAAGATTTGATTTTGATTTTGATTTATTTGAGAGGTAGAGTTACAGACAGAGGGAGAGACAGAGAGAAAGGTATTCTATCTGCTGGTTCACTCCCCAAATGACCACCACTGCCAGATCTGAGCTGATCCAAAGCCAGGAGCCAGAAGTTTCTTCTGGGTCTCCCACACGGGTGCAGGAGCCCAAGGACTTGGGCCATCTTCCACTACTTTCCCAGGTCACAGCAGAGAGCTGGATCAGAAGTGGAGCAGCCAGGATATGAACCTCTGCCCACATGGGATGCAGACGCTACAGGTAGAGGCTCAGCCTACTGTGTCGAAGCACTGGCCCCTGCACATAATCTTTTAATGTCATTTTCTCTCTAATGTGTTGAAGCTTCCTTGTAAAGTTAAGTTTGATACTTTCTATTTTTGAATTCCAAAAATATCTACAGTTCAATTTCCAAACAGGAAAGACCTGCTTGATGATGGTTGTGTGGAAAAGACCCAAGCAATTTAGCTGGCTTAGAGCTCCTAAGAAGTTGACAGAGTGGTGTGACTGCTCAAACTTGTGATGCAACTGTGGCCCCATTACCAAAGTTCTCTAGTTGTCTAGCATTAAGCTTGATTCCAGATTTCATATTCTAGGTTCTATGACAGCATCTCTCCAAATGTCTTCTGGAATATTCCATGCTAAGTGGGAGTCTGGAGGTCAAATACATTTGGGGATTGTTTTATACTGAGTTCTTCTTGGGGAGATGCACAGTGCATGTTAGCATATTAAAGATTATGAAAAGTCCTCAATAAAGAAGCCTGTTTATTTTAACTAAAGTCTTCCTACATTATTTCACCAGGAAATTTCTTTGGTGCTTTGTTGTATTTAGTTTTGCATAATGCATGTTAATCATCAGAACACATTTGGGGATTGCTGATCTACCATAAACTACAGTAGGCAGAAAGTATATCACATCTATGTCTCTGTCCTCCTCAGCAGGTAGCACAAGGCAAGGCACAGCACAGAGACTCCGTCCGTGCCTGTTGAATAAGTGAACGTGAATGTAGCAATAGACCACGAGACTGTAAACTCTTCGAATTACATCATGTAAAAGATGCACAGGCAACTGGCCCTTGGCCAGCAGGAAGCTAATAGAATGGTGGATTTGGAGCCTTGGCTATCTAAAGAAGGCTTTGCTTAGAAAAAAAGGAGAGTTGGTCAGAACAAAGTCCTGGTCAGGAGTAGGGTGGGCTAGATTGAGCTTGGCTGGAATCTGGAGATGAAACGGCCCCGCTAGGAAAGAGCAGTGCATCCATCACAAGCAGTCAGCAGAGTTCCAAAGCCCAGAGAGGTAGAGGGGTGCAGCTGAGAGTCTAGGGGCCCGAAGCACCTTTCAAGGTGCGAGCCCCTCAAGAGGCTGTCTAGTCCACTGATTTCCAAACCAGGCTGTACATGTTGACCCCCTGTAGAACTGAACAGAAGCTTAAAAATAAGCAATATCTGGGCCTCTTCCTGGACCACATAGATCAGATCTGCTGGCGGCGTGGCCTTGGTCCTGGCAGGCCTGGAACTGGGATGAAGTAAGTCAGGCCCTGAGGGCACAAAATGAGGAGAGATAGCCACTCTCTGGGGTCTACGCTGCAGGGTCACTGCCCCAGGGAGCTGCTGACTTATAGTGCACATGCCACAAAACTTTCCTTCCTCTTCCTCCAACCTAACTTTCATTCCTCAGCCTAGCCCTAATTCTAACCTTGGTCCAGTTTTTGGACCCTTGAATGTATTCAAGTTCATTCTATTTGTAGGCTAGGAACCAGGGAATCTGAGGTCACACAGGAAGTTAGTGTCCAAGGCAGGGCCAGAAAGGATCCATGGAGTCTACCAGCGGGCAAGGGGCCAAGGAGGAGGCCAGCAGAAGAACTTGGCATCAAAGACTGTGGAGTCATCCGCAGGGAGAGAGGTTTGGCTCTACTCCTAGGGAGGCCTTGTGAGGTAAGACAGGGCCCCCATCCAAGGCACTAAATCCCAAGCAGTGAGCCGCAGCAGAGACCTAAGCATGCGTGCCTAAACGTGACCCCATCACAGGAGCTGGATCACAGGCTGATCCAGCCACCATAAACATGTGTGGCCTAGGGAGAGGGCTGGGAGGATGCAGCAGGGGCCCTCAGAGTTCCTTAGAGCCCCAGAGCCCACGCAGAGCTGTGCAGGCAGGATAGGGCTCTGGAACAAGGTAGGTAGGTAGGGATACCTACAGTTCTAGCTTTTGGGAGACCCTACAGTCATCTTCAAACATTCGAATAGAAATCATAGGGGAACAGAATCCGAAGTATTCAAAGAAGTTTCAAAGGGCAGGGCTCAGACCAATGAGAAAAATGACAAATTTGCCCCCAAATTAGGCATGCGTACCAACAAGTCATTTCTGATAATGAAAGCAGGCAGTGCTTGTGAGACTACAAGAATAAGATAGGTTGAAGAGGGCTGTCCCCACCAGAGGAGGCACCACTCTGCTGCCCTTCAGCTCATTCCAAAGTCACCCCTCTATTTTTTCCCTTAACTTGAGGAGCTCTGCTTGGAGTCAACAAAATGCCCTGTGCAGGTACGCACGATGGCAGGGAAGACCACAGTGGCATTTGCATATAATTAGATTACGAAAGACTAAGGTTTGAATAAACTGTGCAGTCTATTTACAGATAATTTTCAGGTTAAAATTACATCACTGCTCCCCTTATAGTCATCAACCTTTGATTTCTCTCTTCTGTTTCTCCTCCTGTGCCTGCTTACATGGACCCAGATCAAATCTAATCAAATCAGCTAGCATTTGTAGAGTGCTTACCGTGAGCCAGGCACTGCGCTGGACGCAGAGCCACACCTGTGAAGCCTGCGGCAGACAGAAGGCTGGGCTCTCAGAGTCAAGGTCAAGGAGATTAAAGAATGCCAGAACCTTGGATAAACTTCCCTGGGCTGTAAATACTCACTGCCCGTCCACTTAGGCGCAGTGTGGAGAACACAGAAAGATACACATTGGCCAGATTGCTCCAACCCTCCAGACCCAAAGTCAAGATAGGGGTGGATCTTGGAATTCTAGGATGGTCTCACCTGACTTCCAAAACATAGAGTAAAAGGGAAGGTTCGCAGACCCAGGAGGTCAGTGGTTGCTTCCTGGGTACACAGCATGGACCCTGTGAAGCTTGTAGGAAAGACATACAAGTAACTCCTGCCTCAAGCCTCTGCCAGTGCTGTATCCCTGTACCTGAAGCACTCTTCACACCCTCCCTGTCTCCCCATCCCAACCCCCGGATTCCCTTCACTTTGCTTCTAACAGCATGAAGGTCCGTTCCTCCAGGACACACTCCCAGACTTGCCAGAGGAAGCTGATCAGCTTTTAAGAGCATCTTCAAGTCCCACTGGGCAACATTTATCATAGCTCCGCTCCTAGGGAACCTTGTGAGGTAGCTACTCGGTAACTGCTGTGCGACTGTATCCTCTGTAGACTAGAAGCTCCTTGAGGGAATAAATGAAGGAATGCCAGACATCAGGAAACACAAAGAAGAGAGGTGGAAGCAGGAGAACTGTGGCACCAATGCTGGAGGCTTGTTTGCAGCAAACAGGAAACCAGAAGGACCGAGCCTAGGGTCAGGCATGGACGTAGACCAGATGAAGACGGGGCATGAGATAGAGGTCAGAATTGTTAGGACAAGGCTTGCAAATGTTAGATTTACCCCTCGAGGCAAGATTGGTGCCCGCTTCCTGGCACAGGGCAAGCTTTAGAGAGGGTGGATTCCACTGGGTGCCCTGGCTTCCAGGACAAGCGAAATAACCTTCCTACAGCAGAACTGACCTCCCAATATAAATTAGGCTGCACATGAGTTTATGGGACATCTGCCCACAGCCCACAGGGATTTGAGATCCTTACTTAGCAAGGCTGCCATGTCTCACTTGCAGATGCCTGGCCTTCTGTTGATGGGTTTTGTTGTTTGGGGATTTTTTTGTTGTTGTTTCCTTCCCAACTATAGTTAAGGGGACTCCATCAGTCCCTCTCTCTCTATGCCTATCTGTTTGAGGCCCTGAGTCTTTTTGATTATCTAACTAAAACCTCTGGAGGAACTTAGAAGATGGAAGAAAGATGGTGAATCCCAAGGGGAGGCAGAGCCACATCTGAGCACACAGCTGGGCATAGGCTGATCGACTGCATTAGGACAGGAAAGCCAGCAGGGATTCTGAGGTCAGAACGGTGAGAAAAGCACCAAGAGGAGGGCAGAGCGATCCGGGGGGAGGCACACAGAACCTGACGGAGACCACGTGACAGTACGATATGGCTGTGAGTTAATGGCAGTAAGAAGGTAGAAACTTAATCCAGTTGTCGTGTTTAGAGGTGTGGCCTTTGGGAATTGGTCAAATTCAATCACATCATCAGGGTGGAGTCTTTGGGACTGAATGCTGGTGGCTTTATAGGGAGAGAGAGACAGACAGACAGACAGGCGCATACTTCACGTCTCCTGCCTCATGATGTCTTGTGCCAGCACACGACTCTGCCAGCAAGAGCACTGATGCCAGAGACTGAGCCCATGGGACCCACCTGATCTTAGATCGTCAACTCCCAGAATCATGAGTCAAAACACATTCCTTTTCCCTAGGAAGCCCGCCTTCCTGTGGCATGTGTTCTCACAATGCAAAGCTGGCTCACGTAAGGGGTAAAAGGTAGCTCTGGGTCTTCCATGGGAAATATGATGAGCTACCTGCTAGGTGGATGGGAGCCAAGATGCACATAAGAAACAGACCAAATACACACAACACACCAGAGTCTCGGCAGGCAGGGAGCCACCCTGGAAGACGCCTATTTACAAGAGTCAAGGTGAAGGGGCACAATGAAATCCCAGAGGTACTGGAGGCCAGGACAGGGCACGTCTCTGAGGCCGCAGGTAGCAGGAAAATAACCAAGGCAAGGACTTAGGAACAGAGGCGTATGTCAGACTATCCACCTGTCAGAACGAGTCACAAGATTAGGGACAACGGCAAGCAGCCAGGGTGACAAGACCAAATCAACACTGTGGCACTGCAGCAGCTTAAATTCTTCCTGCCTGAAGTCAGAATTGATCCTACAGCCTGGGGCACAGCTGAGCCCGCAGATCTGGCAGCCAAGGAGATTCAGCTTAGAGAGGAGAGCGGGTGAAGCCTGGGACCAGGTAAAGTCTGACAGCTGGAGCACAACGGATGCTCCGGCTGTTTTGCATGGCCAGACATCTTGCTCACAGGTTTGAGAAGGAGGAAGAACAGGCTGACATGGACAATCGCTTCTTGCTGGGAGTTGCAGGGAGGAGGTATGTGGATGTGGGTGTTCAGAGCATATTTGGTGTCCTGGGAATCTCATCTAATGAGTGGGAAACCTTGATCCAGCCCAAGGGGAAGAGCTTACTTCCTCCGGCTGCAGTAAGATCACAGCCCCCCCATCAAGAGGGACAAAGCCCTTCTCACCATATGAAATCACGTTACATAGTCTCTCTTTTTTTTCTGTGCATTTGTGTAGATTTTCTCTTCCTCACTAGAAAAGTCTTGTTCACCTCTGGGTCCTCCTTGTCTTTAGCAACAATTAAATATTTGTGAAATGAACGCATGCATGCACGCATGAAGGAATCAATGAAGTGACCCATGGTTCTACAGTTGTCGTGCAGACTGCTCCTCAGGATTCATGAAAGAAAATCATGCTCCGTGCTTCCCAGGAGGAGACTGGACCCCAACAAGCCCAACAGGTCCAGGAGTTCTGGTGGCTACACGGTTCCATCTCCTACTCATTGAGCAAGGGCAGCAAAGCTCAAATCAGAGTCAGTCTCCCACATCCCCATATCTGCAGCCTGCCTGCTCCTGCTGAGGAGGAAGGGGAAGTGTCCAGGTGTGTTTGTGAGAGTCTGCAGCAGCTGGGGGGGAGAAACCCTCATCAGCCGGGATGCACTGGCTGTTCCCGATCCCTGTGGCCAGTTGACGTGTTGCAGGACCCTGGGTAATGGACCCAGGAACAATCTATTTTACCAGGCAACTCTGTGCTGAACAAGCCACTGCTTTCAGTGAAATATTTCAAGAAAAAAAAAAGAGAGAGAGACAAAAATACAAGGCAATAACAAAAGAAAACATCAGGGTTAGGGATGAAAATTTATTTCTGTCATAGGTATACGTTACAAGTGGGAAGGGAAGTATAGGCAATGGGAACAGAAGCTGCCCCCTTGAGAATACGGCTCTGGCTGTGCTTCACATGTGCCTTGAGTACCTGATATGGTCCTAGCACTGTACCAGGCACTGAAGTTACAATAATGGACAAGGTGGACCCAGGGCTTGGAGAATGTAGATCTTGAAAAGTAAACATTAACATAAGGACTGTAAGGGCCAGTGCTGTGGCGTAGCAAGTCCCACATTTGTGCTGGTTCGAGTCTTGGCTGCTCTACTTCTGATGCAGCTCCCTGCTAAAGTGCATGGGAAAGCAGCTGAAGCTGGCCCAAGTACTTGGGCCCCTGCATCCATGTGGGAGACTTGGAAGAAGCTCCTGGCTCTTGGCTTCAAATTGACCCAGCTCCAGCTATTGTGGCCATCTGGGAAGTAAACCAGTGGACAGAAGGTCTCTCTCTTTCTCTTTCTGTAACTCTGCCTTACAAATAAATAAATAGATCCTTAAAAAAAAAAAAAAGGTAAAAACTGTAATAGCACTGTGGAAACCCAGAAAAGGAACACCCATCTTCAATTAGGGAGGAAGGCAAGGCAGGCTCCCAAGAAATGAAATCCAGGTCGGTCCCTAGATAAGAAAAGGAATCACCAAGCAAAGAGGGAAGAGAGAGAATTCCAAAGGGGAAGTAACCACATGCACATGACCTGGCGCTAAAACAAAGTGCGGTGCATTTGGGAAAGTGCAGGACTCCAGCCAAGGAGTCATTTAATTCTGTCTTCTTCTTGCTGCACATAAACGTTCCCATGCTCATATAGGTGTAAACACGAAGTTATTCAATGAAAAGCATAAAGAGAAGAGGAAACACAGATGCAACAAAGTCTATGAGTCCTAGATAGTGGCGAAAGGCTTCCAATTATTGCTGAAATGAAGAATCCTGCACTTCTTGCAAAAAAAAAAAAAGTTAGGGAGTATAAAGCCCCTCCTACTGCTTCACAGTGTGAAAATACACAAAACAGTGAGACGGAGTAAAGTTATGGTCTATAAAAAGATAATGTTCCTGGGGTTACAGGTAATTTCACACAAAATTTATTGAATGAATACACAAATAGTTCAGTACTACATGGACCTATAGAGTAGCTATTATAAACAGCAGTAGCTTGAGCTTTCAAAATACAATTAATGGAGATGCTGTACATACAGGGAAAATTTTAAGGAATTGCTGCTGGAGAGACTGAGAATTTTTTACAATTAGTATAAAAGAAGCAACCATTCGAATGTAGGTGGTCTGTCTATAGCAGCAGGAGATATAGTGAGATATACAGAACCAAGAAGATGAAAAAAGAATTCAAACAAAAAAGAGGACTTATTTGGCTAAAACTTTTACATCCCTAGTGAGATGGAGCTGGAATTCGAATCACATTAAATCTGATAGACTGCTCAGGGTGTGTGTCTACACAGTTAACACCATCACGTATCATTGCAATACCTGAACCAACAGACTCCCACTATAATTGCAGTCAAGTCTCTTGTGATCCAAAGCAGGGAGCTCAAACCCACAGCGCTCTGAAAAAAGGTGCTAATAAGGCTTCATTTTAATGTGTTTCTTAGATAGCATCTCCAGATCATCCAAGTTTTCTCCCTACCAGTGACCTTTGAGGATTTCCACTTGTGTGTCTGATCAATAAACATGACCTGGCCAGGGGCATCAGTGGAAGGTATCAGGATTCAGCCAAAGGACCTCTCAACTCCTGCTTCCCGCATTCTACTCTCCTTTCTTTCCTCAACCAACCCCCTTGCCCAGACTCTTTCCTCCTCTCTTCTCTAGCACAAGCGCTCCTTGTCTGGAGACTCCAGCGAGTGAGCCTGGGCTGCTAGTTTGTGCCGCATTCACTGTGTCCCCGCCCACCTCCCTGTAGGGACCGCCCTGCCCCTGACCTTCTGCTGGGGATGTCAGCAGTCCATGATGGTCCCGCCTCCCTGGTGAGGCCTCCACGAGGACACTTGTGCATCAGAGGACCCAGGGTGAATACCGGCAGTAATACAAGAATTTGGCTGCCATCCCAAGAACTAGAAAGAGCTAGGGCATGGAGCAGGCGGCAGCGAGGGGCTGGGGTCGGGGTAGGGGTGGGAGTGGTCAGAAGCAAACAGCAGGGAGGAAGCCAGGAGGAGGCAGAGGGTTGAGGTCACTGTAATAGAACCTCTGAGAAGGGGCAGCCTGGGCTGAGCTGACCATCCGAGCTGGCAATAACCGGCTTCCTGGGCTGATGCCGCAGAGGAAGCCCCAGCTTTCCCTTCAGAGAGAGAAATAGCAGCTCTACCCCAGCGCTTCAGAGCACGCCTTCTGCTCATTGTTACGGAGATATGTATTAACTGGGAGGCTGTGACTGCTTCCATTTATTTGAAAGGCTGAGTTACCCAGAGAGGGAGAGAGAGGGAGAGACACATTTTCCATCCGCTGATTCACTCCCCAAATGGCCACAATGGCCAGGCTGGACCAGACCGAAACCAGGAGCCCAGAACTCCATTCTGGTCTCTCACATGGGTGCTGGTGCCCAAGCACCCAGGCCATCTTCTGCTACTTTCCCATGCGCATTAGCCGGGAGCTGGATTGGAAGTGGAACAGTGGGGACTCAAACTGGTGCCCATATGGGATGCCGGCACCGCAGGCAGTGGCTTTACCAACTGTGCCACAGAGTCAGCCCCACAACTGCTTCTTAATACTTGCTCTATTACAGACTGAAAAGTAGCTCCAAAGAAAACTCAACTGTCTCAAAGGTGATGGGGAGGTTGGCAGGGGCTGGTGAAGGTGATGGGGAGGTTGGCAGGGGCTGGTGCTAACCCTCAGAACATTAGCAAAGCAAAATCACAAGCCCTGTCTTAATAGAGGAAGCAGCAATATGAAGTAGCGTGCTTGTGAACTAGGCACTCTCTTGCCCCTAGGATACCCTCACGCTTCCAGCACCTCAAAGAGGCTATGATTCTGTTCATATTAACTATCTAGAATAGGCAAGTTCGTAGAGGCAGGAAGTTGGAGGCTGATTAGCAGTCACCAGGGCTGGGAAGAAGGAGGGCAAGGAACTGTGCTGCTTAATGGTTAGAGCTTCTGTCTGCGGTGGTGAAAACATTCTGGAAATGGAAAGTGGTGATGGATGTACAGCATTGTGAATGTAATTAATGCCACTGAAGTGTACACATAAAAATGATTAAAATGGCAAATTTTATGCTATCTGTATTTTACCACACTTTTAAACATGAATAATGCAATATACCAAAAACCATTGAATTGTACACTTTAAAATGGGTGAATTTTATGGTATGTGAATTACGTATCAATAAAACTGTTTGAAAACAAAAAACTACATCTACTAATGATCCCCACCTGCAGGCAGATTCAAACTTCCTTCCTCATTATTGAGAACCTTTTTATTTCCCAGGTACTCGGCTAAGCATCAATGAACAGAATAGACCTGGCTGGAAGTAACTTAACTCCTTTCAAGCACCTGATGGGTTTGGCCTTGGATCTCCCTTTACACCATTACTCAGTTTTATTTCCTAATACTGACCACAGGACGGGATGTCTCTAGCTTTATTTCTGAGTCTTGAGGTCTCTGTTTTCATCCCTACCCTAGGTTGCTATTTTATCAGCTTTCCCAGGTGTCCTGGAAGGTTCGACTTTGGGTTAATAAGTGTCTTAGTAACCATCCAAGGTCAAGGTTCTGAGCCTGACACCATGCAGAGACCACCATTGCCCACTGCCCATCTGTTGAACTTTTAAACTCCTATCCCAATTCATGTTTACCATCTGCTTTCACCTCCTTACAGATAATTTTATAACTTTCCCATGGACCTACATATCTGTGCTGCAATTAAAAGTGGGTCAGCTTCTCCATTGCAGCTTCCAAACAGGAGGTCCCAAGCCACCTCATTTCCCTTGTCCTGCTCTGACTAATAACCATGGACACAGAATACCAAGATACAACAACTGTGGTCATTGCTATTTCTGAAACATCATCTTGGTTCCCCCAGATCAGCAAGTGGTTCACAATACACATAGATGTGTCTAGAATGGTGGCTCCCAACACTTGCTACATGTTAGAATCAGCTGGGAAGTTTTTAAGAACTTCTGACCTGGGGCCAGTGCTGTGGCATAGAAGGTTAAGCCTCTGCATACAGCATGGACATCCCATATGGGTACCAGTTCAGATCCCAGCTGCTCCACTTCTGACCCAGCTCCCTGCTAATGACCTGGGAAAGCAGTGGAAAGTGGTCCAAGTGCTTGGGCTACTGCACCCATGTTGGAGACCTGGAAGAAGCTCCTGGCTCCTGGCTTCAGATCGGTCCAGCTCCTGTCAGTGTGGCTATTTGGAGAACAAACCAGCAGATGGAAGACCTTTCTCTTCCTTTCCCTCTCTCTGTCTGTAACTCCACCTCTCAAATAAATAAATACAATCTTAAAATAGAAAGTACATATCTATAGAGTCACTATAATATATACTGATATATTGTAGTAGATATAGATAATAACCACTTTATAATATGATATATAATAATATATAAATACATCAGTGATATGTACACAGATTTTGGAATCCCTGGACTTAAGTGTTTGGAATATCTGAATACATATCTGGCAATAGTGGCATAGGGACCCACTGCAAGTCCATTAGGCTTCAGCTTGGGCATGGGGCAGGGGAGGGCCCCTTTAGAGAGATCAGAAGCTCTTTCCCTGTCTTTGAATGCGCTTTAAGCCATTTGTAACAGCAGAATGGCAGTTGGAAGGCACAGCAGCTCTTTTTCCAGGGTGGAGAAGAGCTGGTGGCAGCAATCTCTTTGGAAGAGGTTTTCCCCGACTCATTCTCGGTGCCCTGAACTCAGTGGGGCTTTGCTTAGAGACCCCAGGAGAGCCAGACTGACTGACACCTTGGCGACTCACATGTGCGCCACCAGCTCCTGTGAGTCTGAACTAGAGTCTGCACACTTCCTACTTCTGGAGGAAAAGCAGGATGACAATGAACACCGAAACCACTGTCCAGCACTGCTGTTGCCGCTCTCAGGCCACCTACATTCTAGGGGCTGAATTGGACGATGAAGTGCCAAACAAATGAAACATAGTTTAGTCGCCCAACAGTGCACAGGTAGTTGTGTAGAGCACGGTTGTAGAGCGTGTTTTCAAGGAAGCGCTCTCTGAGGAAGTGACATTTGAGAGGAGACCTGAATTAAATAAAGGAGTGGATTCCAAACCCGAATAAATAGGAAGTGTGTGGCTCTTCAAATATAAAAGTCTCCCCTTCTCCAACCAGCACCTACCCAGCTGCCTCCTTCCCAATGGCCCCGGGTGGCAAGTCACTGAGCCTGGACTCCTGCAGTCCGCCCATCTCAGCTCTGTGCCTTCTACACACAATGCTGATGGTTGAGAAGTCCTCTTGCTGAGCTCAAACTTTCTCATAAATTCGCAGTCCTCAAATGGAGACCCTCCAAGGCCTCAGGTCAGTTCTTGCTTGTAGTTTTCACAGATGCTATCAAAAATTGCTTTCCAGATGCTCAGTTTCATCATACGCCATTCAAGGGGAATTCACGAAGTTCAAGGAGGGGCTGCCACTTCGCCACAGCAGTTAACATGCTGCCTGGGACACCGAAGTTTCCTATTGGAGTTCCTGGGTTCGAGTCCTGGTTTTACTCCTGATTCCAGCTTCCAGCTGCAGTACACCCTTGGCAGGCAACAGGCAATGCCTCAGGTACTTGGATCCCTGCTACTCATGTGAAAGACATGGATTGAGTTTTTGTTTTTTTTTTTTTTTTTTTTTTTTTTTTTTTTTTTTTTGACAGGCAGAGTGGACAGTGAGAGAGAGACAGAGAGAAAGGTCTTCCTTTTGCCGTTGGTTCACCCTCCAATGGCCGCCGCGGTAGCGCGCTGCGGCCGGCGCACCGCGCTGTTCCGATGGCAGGAGCCAGGTGCTTCTCCTGGTCTCCCATGGGGTGCAGAGCCCAATCACTTGGGCCATCCTCCACTGCACTCCCTAGCCACAGCAGAGAGCTGGCCTGGAAGAGGGGCAACCGGGACAGGATCGGTGCCCTGACCGGGACTAGAACCCGGTGTGCCGGCGCCGCAAGGCGGAGGATTAGCCTGTTGAGCTACGGCGCCGGCCTGTTTTTTTTTTTTTTTGACAGGCAGAGTGGACAGTGAGAAAGAGAGAGAAAGGTCTTCCTCTTCTGTTGGTTCACCCCCCAATGGCCACTCCAGCTTCACTGATCCGAAGCCAGGAACCAGGTGCTTCTCCTGGTCTCCCAAGCGGGTGCAGGGCCCAAGGACTTGGGCCATCCTCCACTGCACTCCAGGGCCACAGCGGAGAGCTGAACTGGAAGAGGAGCAATCGGGACAGAATCCGGCACCCCAACTGGGACTAGAACCCGGTGTGCCAGTGCCACAGGCAGAGGATTAGCCTATTGAGCCGCGGTGCTGCCTGAATTGAGTTCTACCATTGACCTGGTCCAGCCCCAGCTGTTGCTAGGATTTGGGAACTGAACCAGCAGATGATAGATCTCTTTCTCTTGTGCTTTACCTTTCAAATAAGTCATATTTTTTTTCTGGTTTTGTGGTGCCACAGGTTAGGCTGTTGCTTGCAACACCAATATCTCATATCAGCATGCCAGTTCAGACCTGACTACTCCACTTTGATCCAACCTCCTTCTAATGCACCTGGGAAGGCAGCAGAAGATGGCCCAAATACTTATATCTCTGCCACTCGAATAGTAGTTCCTGGCTCCTGGCTCCTGGTTCCTGGCTCCTGGCTTGTGGCTTTGGCTTGGCCCAGACCTGACTGTTGCAGTTTGACCTGACTTCCATTTGGAAGTCAATCAGTGGTTGGAAGATATCTCTCCATCTCTGTTTCTGTGTGTGTGTGTGTGTGTCTGTCTGTCTGTCTCTCTCTCTCTTCCCCTTTCTCTCCTGCTCTGTCAAATAAAGCAAATAAATAAATTTTTTAAAGTTCATGAGAAGGGAGCCAGCGCTATTGCTCAGCAGTTTAAAGCTCTGGCCTCAGCTCTGGCACCCTATGTGGGCAACAGTTGGAGTCCCAGAAGCTCCACTTCTGATCCAGCTCCCTGTTAATGTGGCTGGGAAAGCAGCAGAGGATGGCTCAAGTGCGTGGGGCCCTGCACCCACACAGGAGACCTGGAAGAAGCTCCTGGCTTAGGCCTGGCTCAGTCCTGACTGTTGCAGCCGTTTGGAGAGTGAACCAGCAGATGCAAGAACCAGCAGATGGAAGAGATAGAGAGAGCTCTCTCTCTCTTTTTCTCTCTGTAACTCTGCCTTTCAAATACATAAATAAATCTTTAAAAAAATAAGGTTCATGAAAAATAGAAATGAAAGAAAAGTTTATTTTGATGCAAAAAACATTTAGATCCATGCATGCATTTTTTTTCATAACATGCATTTCCATGAACTTTTTGAGGATGCCTCCTGTGTTAACTGGGGAGGCGGTGACCCAGGGGTGACCACAGCGATCAAGTCATCAACCTTGATGCTCCAGGCACGCCCTGCTGGCTGGAGAGAGAGGGGCAGCGGAAACCCCTGAGACAGCCTCCTTCTCCCAGAGTCCAGACAGATGAGGTCAAGGTCTCTTCTGTTCCCAGGAGAACAACTGTCGGGAAGTTTTCCCATGTACTTCAATCTCTTTTGTTCTAACATTATCTTCCTATTGCCTTTACTTGTGTTTCAGCAATGAGCTAGACAGCCATCAAAATCCACCCTCAAATTCTGAGCAAGTCCTGGAGGAAAAGAGAAGGGTGGATGGAGACCCTCTCAGCCTCTCTTCCCGCAGTGGTGGAGTTCAGGGCTGGTGGGCATGTCACAGCCAGAAAGATGATATAGACAAATTGGATAAAGCTCAGGAAAGAGCAACACACCAAAAAAAAAAAAAAAAAAAAAGATGATGAAGAGGCTGGAGGGATTGAATGATGAGGAAAGATTAAAAGAACTAAATATGGACAGACTGGCTAAACGCCGATTAAAAGCGGCGATCAGAACTGTCTGCGGGTATCTGAGCACCAGCCGGCAAGAGGGGCTGCGCTAGCAGGTGTGGGTCAGGCAGCGGGGAAGGGAGGTGGACTGCGAGTAAATGAAGGGAAAGTGTTAGTGGCAAACTGCTGGGTGGTGAAAGAGCCTCTATGAAGGGAAGAGGCGGGGGGTGTGGGCAGGGAGAGAGGGGAATCGGCATAGAAAAGGAGCACATCTAACACGTGGATCTCTCTCCCAGACTTCTGTCTGTACCCAGTGATGTTGGGCAAATGCGGGGGGCAAGGAGGGTGTGCCCTAGGTGTCCCCAGCTGTGTCACATGGGGGATGCAGCATCGTAAGCCATAACAGTGAGTTCCTGCAGGCCTAGATCCAGGGTGGACAGAGGCCTGGCAGAAGATAGGACCATCTACTGCAACACTGGGACAACAGTGAGATCAGACGCTATGATTGTCCAGATGACACTGAGCTCTTTTACCCCTTTTTTGTTCTAAAACGAAAATCCTGGACCAGAAATATTCCCCCGTTTTGCAGAGACCGAGGCAGCCGGTCAGCTTGACAGGCGGAAACTGCAGCTTTCTCGTTAATGTGCAATCCTGAAACGGTGATGTATGGCTGGTGATAGATCATGTTGGGTTTCCGGAGAGCAGGGAAGGCTAAAGTCGGAGCCTAATTCATGATGCATGAACGCATTGATCTTCTTGGCTCTGAAAATACAGTGTAATGAACCCCCGCTAACACATCATTTTTATTCCACTGCACCTCGCTAATATCTAATGATTTCACCTTCTACTGTGATCAAACATAATTGTATGGGAGTTTCAACTTTGTTCTTTGATATGGGAACACCGCTGCCCAGTGCTGTTTTGCTCTTTGCTATTGGTAGAGCAAGTCTGGAACGTACATACATAGTAATTAAGATCCTACCCGATGAGCTATGCCGCAGCCTTTTGAGGAGCCTTGGGTGTTGACGTGTGCCAGAACGTGTGCGTGTTGGCATGTATATAGGCATAGTCAAGAATGTGTTGCACGCTTGTGTTAAACCAAAAGCTAATTGAAGGTAAGAAAGAGTTACAGAAGCTGCTGTGTCTTCTCTGGGATGGCTCTACCCTTGCCCACCAATTGGCTCTTGGGAAATGCAATTAGCGAGAATGGAGATTACCTTGTAAATGTTATTGTTTGCAGAATCCCATCTGCTGATTGAAATCACCATAATAATTTGGTTTGAAGTCCATGAAGCTTCCTGAGGGCCTCTTGCCAGTCTGACCTTGACAGCATCATATCCTGCGTGCATCCTCATGATTCTTGGACAGAGCTTTCAATTGCAGTGCTCCATTCTCTGTATTAAAAGAGCCTTTTGGAAAAAAAATTCCTATTAATTTTATAGCTCCAGCCATCTGGCCTGAAGGTAGTTTGTTTCTGATGAAGGAACAGGCATGTCCAGCCCTTCTCTGGACTAGGTGAACTCTCCTTTGCCAGAACTGTGCTCACAGGCAGTACACCTCTGACACTCCCTAGCTGTGTGACCTTGGGTAAATCACTTCTCCACTTCCCTCAATCTGCATTTCCATTTCCCCCAACTAAAGGGAATTTGTAAGCCTTGCCTTGTTTGAATACAGGAAGCTAAACCACATAGTTTTTTTAATGGCTCTTACAACCACAAGATTTGTGGTTCTGTGATACCCTCTCCATCCCCTTTTACTCCCCTCCACCCCAAAAGCTCCCTTCTTGCTAATATCTGTAGAGTTTGGATCCCTCAGATATCCCTGCCTTTCCTAACCTCACAACTTGGATAAAGAGAGAGAAATTCACTTCTGGTGTCTTATTTATTCATTTTTATTTTAGTCTTGGTTTTTAAAAAGAAGAGTGAGAAAACAAGATTGAATGAAGCAGGATAATGGTTGCTCAATTATTTAGGCTCTTTGAAGAATCTGTAGCAATATTAAGTTAATGCAAAACTCGGATCTCAAGGTCAAGCTCCCACACAGCTTAATAGGTAAAACTTTCACCTCTGTCCAGGCCTTTGATTTTGGCCTGTGCTCTGTTCCATGGGGAGGTGGTGGAAGGTTAATACATAAAAAGCTAGTATTCCAGAGAAATACAGTCCAGCATTTGTGATGCAGGTCAGGGTACAGTATCTGACTGCAATCAATATGCACTTAAATGTTTGGGTCATCTAAACCTTTGCTTGGCACAGGATCTCCAGAGATCTTTCTTGGGAGCAGAGGAATTACTATTCCAGACCTGTGGGTCTTCCTGGCCCATTTATGTTTTAAGGAAGATGTTGGGGAAGTAGGCAAGGGAGGTTCCTTAGGGATAAATTGGCTGGAAAATAATCTAGAGAATACAGAGCCTTGAGTCTAATTCTGTTGAGAAAACTTGACTAATTCCTAGTTATTGTCTCCTACTTTCTGCTTCTGCAATGACCAACAAGGTGTACTGAGATCATTGGATAGATGGTAGATACTGTTCATACTCAGACTTGGCAGAGCTAGAAGAGAAAAAGTTGTGAAGTTCCAATTACCCATTGTTCAAACATTGAAATTGCAGAAGAATGGAAAACATCACCTATTCATTTAATCTTTGGATTCCAATTTCCATAGCCAGAATTGAGTTCAAATTTTTTGTTTTAGTCTTTAAGGAGTCACAGTCTAGGACTGGATTAGAACTAGAATCTTTTCATCATAGACCTTTCCCACTTTCATGAGAGACTTAGGAAGTCAAGCGTAGGAAACAAGTAGATAGACCCAGAGAGGCTGGACTTGTGGACAAAAATGGATGGCAGAGACATAGACCTAGACTTTGAAGTAGGGCGAGAAACAGAAAAAACAAATCTACAGCAAGATGGATGTGTAGTGCATGTATTAGTGATAGATGTCAATTCACACATTTCCTTACAACCTAAGTGATACTATGGGAAAGATCTTTAGTTGGGAGTGAATTGTAATGATAGGTTACAACAATGTTGTTGTTGGTGGTGGTGGGGTGATTTTGAAAGATTAGTGGTAAATGAAAAGCACAGGCTATAGACAAACTCTCAGATTGTTAAGGCAAGAGTTGGGCAACACACAGGCAGAGTTTATTGGTTTTGTACAGAGATTGAAAACCAGAACAAGCAACCAAAAGGACTAGAGAGTCTCATTACAAAAATCCCTGAAAATTAGGTGCCCTTTTGCTGTATGATTAATTTGAAATGCTCTCCCTAGTACTTGACCAAGTAACCTGGTGAATTTCCTCACATGTCTGCAGTAAATGTAGGCAAGCCCTAGTACAGCACATAGACTAGTGAATTCTTTGGTAGATTCTCCCTATTCCATCCATGGCATTTTAGGAAAAATTCACTCTGTAACTACTAAGTGGCTTTTTTTTTTTAAATTAAATGTTAATGCAAACCTGAGATGGGAGGAAGGATGTCAAATATCTTCGCTCTGAAGTCAGGATGTTTCTGTTGAGGAATTTAACCCTGGTAATCTAATTTGCTTTAAATTTGAAATGATCCTTCACTCTCTTATTGTAAGGCTCCATGTCGCTGGCTCATAAAGATTACAATTTCTTTTCTTCCAATTGTAATAAATCCAATTCAAGCACCCTCTTGACTTGAAATTTGTCACAACAACACGCAGAGGGGAGGGTATACTGGTCTTATCTGTTGGAGAGAGATGATGCAAGACTCAAAGTGAGGTTCTCTCCCTTCCCTTGTCTCCCCTCCACCTCAATATAATCTGTGAAAAGAATACTGTGTCTAAATTATAGCTGATTCCTCATTATCCAGCAGTAAAAAGGTTAGGCGAGCCAGAAAGCCAGACTGACTGCAGTTTCACATTTTATCTTTCCGCCTGGGAACAGTTCAGTTTCTCAAATCCATTTGAAAACACTTCAGCTCATTCCATCCAATCTAGGGATTTTAACCTTTTTCCTCCCTTATTTTCTCCTTTAAAAAAAAAAAAGACTGGCAGCTTAGAATTATTAACTGACCAATCCATAGCCTGAACGTCTATCTATCTGTCTATTGATCAGTCATGGGTCTAGTGTCTTACAACAGAACTTGACTTTTGGATAACATTTGGTATTGATTCAGAGCTAATTTGGATGGATCTTTGAGGGACTTGGTTATACTATCAAGGGTTTTTTAAGTGATAGATCATCATAATAATTCCATCACTTGGAATGAACTTAGTATATCATATCGCACCTAAAGATATCTTTTTGCCAGCCAGTAACTATCTTGTTACAACTGGGAAATTCCAGGTCCAAAGCACCATGATTGGTTACTTTAATTAATAGGAACTGACGGAAGAGCCTGAAGATGGAGAGCAAAGGACCAAGAATTAACACAAGCACTCTAGAAGGTGTAGCTCTAATCCAGACAGTACAGCTAGATCTGCAGCCACAGCCAGAATCAATTAAGAAGACACATCTCAATGGCAAACACTATTACCAGACATGGAAATACACAGGCAAGAGGGGATGTATGCCAAGATGCTGGATGACAATGGTGGTAACTAAACAGCACTAAATACTAACCAAAATATACACTAGTAACTAAAATAACAAAGAATGTACCAGAAAACCTAAATCATGCTGTTGCTGCAGGGCAAAGAGAAGGCAGTGGGGGAATCAGATCAAGTTATGAGAGGACTGTTGGAAGGGAAGAGGACAGGTGGAGTTCCTGGCATGGTTCTTGATGTTGGCTGAGCATTCGAAGCTTTGGCTGGCCTTTGAATAAAACCATTTCCTTGCAGAGATTGCAAGTCAGGAGATCTGGGGTGAGGTCCAGGAGGAGCTCCCTCCACCAGGGGAGGTGATGTGTGTTCAGTGGTGGGAACCACAGCGCCACACTCTAGTGTCACCAGAAGAACCATGCCTTCTATGCTCAGCATTCCACGTCCAGTGGGCAGCCCAGTGCATGGCTCATATTACATGTACACAAATGTTTATTTTAATTAGTGACCAAATGACAGACTGACAAAATTGGATAAATGACTAAGCATTTGTTCAGTGTTCACGAGGTGCAGGCTCTGTCCTAGGAGCCTTATCTGTAAAGTTTCTTGTCCTTCTCACTGTGCCCAATGAGAGAGACGTCACTTCTATTTGAAATTGGGGAACTCTAGACTCAGATTGGGTGTCATTTGTCTAAGTACATGTGCTGCACTGGAGCAAGGAGACTGATGTCTAGCCAGGTAAGAAAGGGAGGAGAGAAGGGCAGACAGAGAGGATCAGTGATGGTTCCAGAATCTCCATAAAGAAGGGGTGTAGGTATGATAGTCAGGGTTTGAGGACTTGTCCTGAAACTTTGTTTGCAAGGTAGCACGTTGATTTTATCTATATTTTTTTGAAGATTTATTTATTTATTTATTTGAAAGTCAGAGTTATGCCGAGGGCTGTGAGATAGAGGGAGAGAGAGAGAGATGTCTTCCATCTGCTGGTTCACTCCCCAAAGGGCCGCAGTGGCTAGAGCTGCATCAAACCGAAGCCAGGAACCAGAAGCTTCCTCCGGGTCTCCCACATGGGTGCAGGGGCCCAAGGACTTGGGCCATCTTCCACTGCTTTCCCAGGCCATAGCAGAGAGCTGGATTGGAAGTGAAGCAGCCGGGACTTGAACCAGCGCCCATAAAGGATGCTGGCACTGCAGGCAGTGGCTTTACCTGCTACGCCACAACGCCAGCCCCTATCTTTATTTTTAGTTGGGGAGCTCAGAAGTGGTGTCCAGGGGAGATTCTAGAAGCCCCCACTCCTTCCCCATCCTATCCAACTCCTCAGTCAGCCACCCTATCCACTCCACTCCGCACATCTGGAGAAAAATGTGTGACGGTTCCCAGTTCATCGTTCTAAAAGTTCAGGGAAACAGAAGATATCCTGGGGTCCTCTTAACTTCTCTCATTTCTCTCTGTCTACCAGCTAATGCTTGAAATTTATGTTAATGAAGAAAACGCTTTGGTTCCCATAACCAAGAAAGACTTAAAATACAGATGTGGCTGTATGTTGAAACTCACTCACACGAAGGTCAATGTACCAGTAAGAGTAAATGACTGATAGCAGGTGCTTTCATACTTTGAAAAGGGAAGGGAGGAATGTGAACACCTGACATTTGCCACTGAGGTGGAATAAAAGAATCTTCTTCGTCTTTACAGATTTGCCTAGGATGAGCCCTATTTACATTCAACTGGGAAGGGACAAATAGAAGCTGTGCTCAGAGGTATTTTTGTCATGGGCAGCTGTGAATACATGCGGCTTTTCTTCAAATGATTTAAGAAGGGTTTTTTGTTTGCTTTTAAAATGTGGAATAAAAGAGCTCCATTCCCTGAGGCTTCATTAACTGAGGTAACACCATCCCCAAAGCTGCCTATAGAATCGGCAATGTGCTAAAATTATTCAAACAGGAATCCATGCTTGGAAATCCAGAGGCCGTAGCACTGGAGGCTCAGCTCTGCCCCCAGCAGGTTGGGGTCCTTGAGCAAGTCTCATATTCTTTCAGTGCTTCAGCTGTAGAAGTAGAACAATAGCACCTGTGTTCATGGGCTACTCATCGAATGTCAGTGTGGGAAGCACTTTTCCTGCATTATCTCCATTAATCCTCACAACACCACCGTGAAGTACACACTCTTATTGTTCAGTTTTAGGAATGCGGAAATGAGTCTTCAAGAGCTTAAAGTGAGTTGCCCAAAGTAGCACAATTAGTCATTGGAAGATGGGTTATTTCAACTAAGCACTGTTTGATCTGAGAGTCCACTGTCTTAACCATATCGTGTTATAATGCTATTTAAGGGAAAATTATGGTATGAAAACAACCTAACTGAACATGCTTTGGAGATATACATATACATGTATATATAACATATATATTTATTTGGGGATATATATTATATCTATTTGGGGTTATATATTTATTTGAGGAGATATACTATATATATATATTGGAAGATACATATAATATATATAGGGAGATATATATATATATCATATATATATATATATATCATAGAGCCTAGACTGCTTATAATGTTAGTTCTGAAATAACTATATAAATCCATTTCTTACACAAGTGGTTTTCAAAATGTGGCACTCAGATCAGTAGCATCAGCATCACCAGGGAACCTGCTAGATTTGGAAATGCAAATTCTGAAGTCCACGACAGGCTATTGTATCAGAAACTTTAAGGGTGAGACCCAGTAGTCAGGGTTTCAACAAGTCCTTTGGGTAATTCTAATGTGTGTCCAAGTTTGAGAGCCACTGAATACTGTTGAGCCAACACGTCAGATGGCACTTTCTCAGCCAGTGACTATAACAGCACTAGACTGCAAAGCCTCTCACCATTGAGCTCTGCACTGTCCTGTGGAGAAATCTATGGCTTCTATTCTCTTTTTCTGGTTTGCTATTCTGGCAAATGGTTTTGACCTTAAATGATTTTTAAAAATTGTGCAGTAAGTGCATCTGGATTTACCATTGGCCAAGAGGGAATGAGTATTAGACTGAGTTTTAAAATAAAGGCTTCGCAGGGGATCAAGATGTGTTCGAAGAAATGGTCTGGGAAACAGAGAATTACAGAAAAGGAATGGGAAGAAATTGGTTGAAATTTAAAAAAAAAAAAAAAGATTTACTTATTTGAAAGACAGAATTATAGGGGGAGATGGAGAGAGAGAGAGAGAGAGAATTGATTGGTTCACTCCCAAAATGAGCATAATGGCTGGGCTGGACCTGGCCAAAAATAGGAGCCCAAAACTCCATTCTGGGCTCCTATGTGGATAGCAGGGGCCTAAGTACTTGGCTCATCTTCCATTGCTTTGCCAGGTGCATTAGCAGGGAACTGAATTGGAAGTAGAGCAGCCAGGTCATGAACCAGCATTCATATGGAAGGTTGGGGTTGTAGGTCACAGCCTAATCCATTGCACACAATGCCAGCCCTGACATCAAGAATTTTAAGAACATCAAGGAGCTATTGTAGAGCAGTATTTCCATAACATGATGTTAAGGAGGTAAGTGTGTGTGTGCACGCATGCATCCATATTATTGATCAAACATTTGTCAAATAACATGGGCTTCAAAATTCATGCAAGTTCATAACTGGTTTCTAGCAGATTCCGCCACTTGCTAGTAGTTACTGTGGGTAAACTACTTAATATTTTTAACCCATAGTCCCCTTATCTGGGAAATGTATAAGAAGAACATCTCCTTATTACAGACAATAGTAGATTTGGTACAGCACTTAGCATAAATCCAGCATGTACGAGAAAATTGTTCAATACATTTTAATTATTATTAATAGACATAATAGCCATCCTGGTGTTGCTTCCTTAAACTAGGAAAGCCTCTTCAGAGGGATGCTCTAAAGCATCTGGGTTGCACTGGGTGTCACTCACCTAGGAAAGCATTTCTCTGAGGAAGTTTTTCTAGCTGAGTCCTGAAGGAGAGTAGGGTGGTACCCAAAGCAATCGAGTAAGGTCCCAAAGTCTCCCCCTAGCTTGTTTATGGCTGAGGTTTGCCTTTTATGTAAAAAGACATGCTTTTATTTTTTTAAAAGAATTATATTTTGTTTAAAAGGCAGAATGGCAAAGAGGGAGGGACAGAGAAAAAGAGATAATCTATCTGCTGGTTCACTCCCCAGGTGGCTGCAATGGCAGGGACTGGGCCAGGCTCAAGCCAGGAGCTCTGTCCGAGTGTCTCACGCAGTTGGGCCATCTTCTGTTGCTCTCCCAGGTGCAACAGCAAAGAGCTGGATCAGAGTGGAGCAGCTGGGACTCGACCCTGGCTGTTCCTTTTTCTCAAACTAAGCAGTATCTGAGAGCATATGTTGTATTAGAATGGAAACAATGGAGTACACACAAAAGGAAAGAAATTTATATCCCTCTGTGTTGAAGCTGGTTATACTTCATAGAGCTTGGATTATCTTAAACCAATACAAGAACCGCTCTGCTATAGGATGCCAGCATTGCAAGCAGCAGCTTAACCCACTGCACTACACCAGCCAGAGGCCATGATTTTTAATAATCTTGTCCTTTAAATTCTGTGGCTTATTGAGAACAGCCCTGTTTCCCCAGCACCTCACAGAGTCTTAACTACTTGCCCTACTGAAGTCTCTGTCTCCTTCTCCCTTCACAAGTGTCCTCTCTCTCTGACACCAGCTTTGGTTGTTTCCAATCATTTGGTCAGCAAGTTCTCCTGGGACCTATTTTGCAGTCTTAGGGTAGCATTTGACAGCATCTAGACATGTCTGCTTGGGTAGGAAGCTATCCTCTGAAAGATTTCTTTTCCTAAGGAAAAGCTAGGTTGGATTCTACTCACAGCTACTTGCTTGCTTCCCCTTCTACACACCTCTGTGGCTCACTTGTTTGGTGCCAAGCTAATCTTTATTACAGCACAAACCCTAGTATATTGCATGATAAACTGTGGGGGCTTAATGAGTGCTTGTAGTTTGAAGATATCATGTAGAAGTTTACATTTTAATAGAAGAGAAAGAAGAAGGGGTAGAGAGATCAGCCCTTGAGATTATAAAAGAATTCAGAAAGGAAATGGTGCAGAGGAGAAGCAAAAGGTAGTTAGGGGGCCTTTCCCACTACTGTTCCTGGTGGCATGGATGTTGGCCTGGCCAGAGGATGATCAGCTGAGAGGACAAGGCTGGAGTCAGAAAGCCCTTGTTCAGAGCCGGTGCTGTTTAAGGCCTAACGACCAGAATACCGGTTGGGATTTATTTGACAGCTCTCAATGTGGAATGCCCTGGGGAAGAAGCATTGCAATAGGGCACACCTCCCCGGCTGGGGAGAGGAAGCAACAGCTCTTCAGTCTTCTGCCAGTGTGTCTGGGCAGCTGGCATCCCCTCCCACCATGCTGTGTATTTACCCAACTTCAAAGGCCAGGGCTGCCATCAAAGAGAGGGAGAGAAAGCAGAGACAAGATGAACTTCTCCTCTCCCCACCTCAGCCCCTCTTCTCCATTAGAAATTCTCCTTTGCCAAAATGTTAACTAATGGCACACCTGTTATCAGACACGTGTGTCTGCAGCAACAACCTGGAGGATCCTTTCACTCTGGGGCCGAGGTGTGACTTCTCCAGGCATGTAGGGATGATGCTATAAGGGCCTATGCCATAGGATGACCCTCAGACTCAAATCACTGCCAGGTTCTTCAGCAAAAAGGCCATGCTGGTCTCTTTTTTTTTTTTCACACTAAGCCAGTATCTGAGAGTAAATGTTGGATTAGAATGGAACCCGTGGAGTACATAAAATAGAAAGAAATTTATACCTCTCCATGTTGAAGCTGGTTATACTTCACAGCAGCTTGGATTATCCTAACCCAACACAAGAATAGCAGTTAATCAAGGAGCTAGAAAGGCATTGAGAAAGGACAAGGGGTCTTCCAAAAGGTCATAGATAATGCATATTATGGAAAAAAACACATGTATTGAAAAAGTGTTTTGCAGGGCCAGCGCCGTGGCACAGTAGATTAATCCTCTGCCTGTGGCTCCGGCATCCCATATAGGTGCTGGTTCTAGTTCTGGCTGCTCCTTTTTCCAATCCAGCTCTCTGCTGTGGCCTGGAAAAGCAGTAGAAGATGGCCCAAGTGCTTGGGCCCCTGCACCCACGTGAGAGACCTGGAAGAAGCTCCTGGCTTTGGATCGGCGCAGCTCCGGCCATTGTGGCCATTTGGGGAGTGAACCAACGGAAGGAAGACCTTTCTCTCTGTTTCTTCCTCTCACTATATGTAACTCTACCTCTCAAATAAATAAATGAAATCTTAAAAAAAAAAAAAAGAAAAAAGAAAAAGTGTTTTGCATCAAAACAAACTTCTATTTTAATTCAGTTTTCTCATGGATGTTTTGAAGTACCCTCATATGGCAGGTGGAAAGGGTATGAGCTTTGAGGTCAGACAGATCTTTGCAAGTTACTTCACCTTTCTAAGCTGCAATTTCCTAATAACAATGATGATAATGACAAAGATCATAGTTGTTGCATGAATTAAATGAGATGTCTTAGCTGGAATAACTGGCTCCCAGTGGACACTCCACGAACATCAGTGTCTGTAACTGTTCCTTGGGGCTGCTGTATCACATCACTACAGACTTGGCAGCTTAAAGCCAGGGACATGTATTCTGTCATAGTTTCAGAGGCCAAAAAGTCCAAAATCAGTACCACTCCAAAGTCAAGGTGTTGGCAAGGCTGCCCTGCCTCCAAGGATCCAGGGGAGAATCTGGTCCTTGCCTCTTCCAGCTTCTAGTAGCTGCTGGAATTTCTTGGTTTGTGGCTACCTCATCCCAGGCTTCACGGCCAGTTTCCTTAAATCTCTGCTCTGGTGCAAGTGTTTGGCACAGCAGTGAAGATGTGGAATGGGATGCCTGCATCCCATATCACAGTTCCTGGGTTCGAGTTTCGGTTCTGCTCCTGATTCTTGCCTCATGCTAATGTGCACTGGAGGAGGCAGCAGGCGATGGCTTAAGTGGTGAGGTTCCTGCTATCTGCGTGGACTCCATCAGACCTGGATTGAGTTCCCAACTCTGACTTGGCCTGGCCGTGCTGTTGCTGGCATTTGGGGAATAGACCAACAGATGGGGAATCTCCCTGTCTCTTTCTCTGTCACACTGCTTTTCCAATACATAAATAAATACATTTTCTGCTCCATTCTCACAGCACTTCTACTCTGTGTGCATGTCAAGTCTCTCTCTCATAACGATCATTGTGACTGCATTTAAGACCCACTTGGATAATCTCCACATCAGAAGAGCCTTGCGTTAGTCATATCTGCAATTTCTTTTCATATAAGGTAAGATTCGTGGGGCTTAGGGATGCGGACCTGGATATTGGGGGGTGAGTGGGTGGGGTGGGGTACATCAGCTTACAACACTGTCTGTTGGATTTTTGAGTGGGAGGAAAGAAGGAAGAGAAACACGGAAAGGGAAGATGGTACCTTTTATATGAAGTGAAATCATATGCAAATTTATCATCCAGTTTTTTTTCCAAGTTGACAACTGAGAAAACAAGATAATAGCATTAACAGATAAAGCACTTGGATATATATAGTCCTGTTTTTTTTTTTTTGAAATTTGGTTGTATTTATAGTCAATTTTGTTACATAAGATCTTCTGATTTTATAACTAAGGAACATAAGCTGGTTCTGGATGTAATTATATCCATACAATAATGAATTATTTAATAGGATTTTAATGTATTTATCTAGCTTTTGTCCCCTACATACTAAATGCTTCTCATATACAGCCTTGAGCTGTTAGCTAACTTTTCACACAGATTGCCTCTTTAACTCAATTATATATTCTTTGAGATAAGAAATCATGTCTTGTACAGTTTGTATCTTTCACAGTGCCTTACGTAGTATTTTAGTCAATAAATATTTGCTTGACTGATTAATTTTGAAATACCCAAGAAAGCAATTGTGAAGGAAGATGGAGGCAGGTCCATTCAACATTTGAGCTTCATGGAGATAGATTTTAGGAAAAACCTATCCTAAGCCTTGAGGGAAATACTACTGCTGCTCTCTCTTACTCCATATTTCTCAGTTCTGATTAAAATTTGTATACCTTTGTCAAATGCACTTTAAGCTAACCAAAGAAAAACAGGAATATGGCACTTGAATACAGATCCTATCTGTCTTATTCTTTTTATCCAGTGAAGTAGTTTGACAATCTGGATCCCTTAAGCAAAAATTCAAATACTATCCCCATATTTAGAATCAAAATAAGCCGATTTTAAGTTTTTCTGCCACAAAGGGCCTTTTGTATGATATACCTGTCATTGCAGAAATTAAAAATGAGGAAGAGTTTCTGGGAAAAAAATAGATTCTGCCTTTAAGGCAAGCTAGCACATTTCCTGGCACTCTGTCACTGATCTGCAAATATTAATTTCCTCCTGTTCTTCCTGTTACTTTTTCTTTCTTATTAAACAGACTTAACAGTCAGCAGAATGAGCAACTAACCTTCAGAAAAATGATAATTCCTTCAAGAGTAGAGGATTTAACTGAAATGCAAAGTGTCTGTAAATAATGCATTTTGTGGGAGTTTAAAGACTTCAAAATACAATAAAAACTCTGAAATAAAAATACTGTTTAAAAATGAGTAGGGGGCTACAGGAATAGTTTTCCTGCTGGGAATTTCACGTTGTTCTCTGGGTGTCTTTCAGTGATTCTGAGTTTTTAGAACTTTGCAGGGAGTGCCAGGGTACAAAGGGTGCCAAGCTGCCCTTAAGGTTTTGTCTTCCCAGGGAGAAAGCAATTTTTTTTTCTTTGTAGGTGTGTTTATTTGCAATGTCTTTCAGAGTAGAGGAGCAATCTTTTGAAAATGATGAGAATATAGACTTGGGCATTGTAGCCTGATTCAGTAAACTGGTTCCATTTGGGTGTTGAGAAGCAGAAACGAGCAGATTGGCATCTGCCAATCTGACCTGAGATAAATGAGTTGAGCCAGTGCTGTGTATTCCATGCGTGTGCCTTAGTCGGAGCCCTCTCATCGTTTTCAAAACACGTCTCTTTTCTCAGTTATTCAGCATAAGTAAATCAACGACATTGTTTTAAAAAAAAATAAAGAAAAAGAGGGGGTAGAGGGAGGAGACACCAGAACAACCACCCCTCTGCTTCGGTATGGAAAGCAGAGTCTAAACTTCAGTGATTTTAAAGACAATTTTAGTGAGGGGAGAAAGCCCATCTGTATGGCTCGGCAAATTAATTTTGAATATTTGAAGATAAAAAGGCTGAGTTCCTTGGAAGTGGCTTTAAAAGTCACAAATCCATGGCAATCTGAGGTGCTCACTGACTAGGGGCTCTTCTGTTTGTTCCAGATACCCCTTTATCATTGGTTTTGAAAGAGTATGGCTTTCTGTAAAGCAATGCCAATTGGGAAAAGAATCAGATAATGAAGAAGTAATGCTACCCTAATGACACGCCTTTAGGTCCTCAATAGGATTTCTTCTAAATCAAAAGACTTTGTTTTATTAGCGCATTTGGTAGAGGCGGGGGAAAGGAAGAGGGGACCTTTTTCTTTTTGCTTTTTTATCTTCGTAACAAAACACATATTGAATAAAAGCCCCTGGATGAGCCACAATGCAAGCCCAGAGGGTGGAAGGGATAATTTTGTAAATTGTAAATCAGAAATTCTATTTGCGGTAGATGCTGAACACATGTAATTTACCAGGAAAACAGTGTTACCCTGAATGTAAGAGTGATGGATGCCTTGTAAGTTGGAGAAGAGGAGACAGAGTCATTTAAATACCCAGTGTGACGGTCCTAGGTTCTCTGTGTAGCAAATCTTAGCCTCCTTGAGAGAGGAGGCTAAGGAACAGGACATTGCCTCGCTGGAACTACCTGGAGACGGAGGCTTGGACACAAGGCTCAGAGCCCCCTCTGGGCTTGCTCCACAATCAAACAGGTATGGAAGCTGCTGAAGTGACATCTTGTTTTACAATGACCACACTTTACCAAAAGCCTCTTTAGGGGGACTAAGATCCCAGAAACCTTACCAAATTAGAATTGCTAACCTTTTCTAAGTTAGACTTGACTTCATAAGATGTTCTCCTCTTTCACATTAGCAAGCAAAATGCACCGCATAGGTTGGCTGTGTGAACTCAGAAGCCAGGTAATGCACTCTGGTGGAGGACATGAGTGGATGGCACAGCGGAGAATCAGATCAATGCCAAGTCCCATGGAGTAGCTCTGCAAGAAGAGTCGGTAGCTCCGGAGTCCTGATCCTCCATGTCTCCTCCTCATCCTCGTGTGTGAGCAGTAGCTCTAGACTTTCCCCACTGACATTGCTATTCCCAGGCCAAGGCCAAGGCAGACAAGAGAAACACTGCGGATGAAAGATAAATAGCAATTCTTGGAAGTCATAGGGTTTTTTTGGGGGGAGGTAATTGAAGTCACAAACTACACTAATTGCCTCAGAAGCTATATGCTATTTACTGCATTTTATTAACTGCACTGTAGGAAGAGGATGCTCGTTCTCTGTATTGGCATCTTGTAGATATATTGAGATTTTTGCATAAATGTGTTATTCATCACAGACCAAGACACATAAATAAAATATATAGAGAGATATTAGTACTGTAGCAAAGTCTTAGAGAAATAGCTTACCAAGTGACAATGCTGTCAAGGAACATGAAAGACTGAAATTAAGCCTTGCTTTTCTTCAAAACACAATCTTTAAACAAACTGAACTTTAGTTCTTCACAGTCTAGGGACAGGTAAAAGAAGATATTCAAAGCACCATGTGGGGTTCCTGCTAGATGATAGAAAGGCATCCTTGGAGAGCTGAAATAACTTTTAAAAGAGGAAAAAAAAAACTATTTAAATCTGCAAAAGAATAAGATGATTATTCCTCTTCTGGAACCCTTTTGACAAACCCCTACATTTTCAAAGAGTTACATGGGATTTCTCCAGACATTGACTTTAAGCTGAGTTGCATTTCTAAACTATATGCAGTCCTTTGGAAATGTAGGGTTTAGTGACTGTTATAAGTTAGACAATCGCTTGATTTAAGTTAACAGAACTTGAGGAATGAATAAACATGGGCACTTCAGTGCAAAAATACATGTTTGGAAGTAAGCCTCTATTCAGGTAAGGATGGCCAGAAAGAAGCAATGCAAGTCAAACCTCCAATTCAAAATGTGGTTGAGAAATATGAGTATCCTTTGAAATCATAAGGACAAATAGGAGACTTGGAAAGAACCATCAGAGGACCCCAAGGACAGGCTTTTGAGAATATTTTCCCCAAAACTTTTCCCATTTGGAACTGCCAGATAGATAATCAAAACAATTTCTACCCAGAATTTGTCCTGTTTACAATCCATATTACAAAAAGTTATATTACCATTGTCATCTTTTAGCAGCACGAGTGATATAATCTCATATTCATAATATAGCTTTTTTATATTTGCAGCTTTATGAAAATCTATAGATATCAATATCTGTTTTTAATGGATCTTGCAGAAATCCTGCTGCCTGGGAAGTTGTGCTGTACTGCTATGGAATTATCACAGAAGCTTATCTGACAATTATGATATCACATCAAGAAAATATGACTTCTAAAGTATGAGAGAAAACTTTTGCAGCATCATGACCAATCACATTTTGGTTTGGAAATAAAAACTAAGGTCTATATGTGATAATTAGTTGAGTTACTTCAGTTGCAGGAATCCCTCTATCCCACCCAAGGCTGGCTGTCAGCGTCGATGAAATGGAATGTCAAACTGAAAAACTCTAAAGCTATTTCTTCCATATTAGAAAATCACTAGCAAATCACATCTTCCTGCCCTACTGGCAAGGTAAAAAATAAAAAATTAGCAAATTTCTCTCTCCTTGTTTCGTCAAACTTTAATCTAACTTGTTTACCTCTATTGTGGGACTGATCACACACTGGACCTCAACATAAAGGGATTTTATCTCTAATGCCAACATCTGATAGTTTTTTGTGAAGTGTATTCTTTGACTGCTCTGTGGCAATTAGCATGGATAATCACTACCTCTTCTTTCTTTAGTTTCCTCTGTGTGTTTCTTTTCTGACTTTTCAGTTATTTGTTTAATTTTATTTGAAAGACAGAGACAGAGTGACAGAGATTGTCATATCAGCTGGTTCACTCCCCAGCTATCTGTGACAGTGAGGGTTGGGCCAGACTGAAGCCAGGATCCTGGAACTCCATTTGGGTCTCCCACGTGGGTGGCAGGAGTTCAAGCATTTGAGCCATCTGCTGTTCATTAGCAGGGAGCTGGATCAGAAGTGGAGCTGAGTCTTGAACCAGGCACTCCAATATAGGATGCGGGCATCACAAGTATTATCTTTTTTTTTTGTGATATTACTTGAAGACAATCTGAGATAAATTATTTTTAAGATTTATTTATTTATTTGAAAGTCAGAATTACAGAGTGAGAGGGAGAGGGAGAGAGAAGAAACACACACACACACACACAGAGAGAGAGAGAGAGAAATCTTCCATCCACTGGTTCACTCCCCAAATGGCGGCAATGGTGGGCCAATCTCAAGCCAGAAGCCAGAAGCTTCTTCTGGGTCTCCTACTTGGGTGCAGGGGTCTAAGCACCTGGGCCATCCTCTGCTGCTTTCCCAGGCACATTAGCAGGAAGCTGGATTGGAAGTGGAACAGCTGGGACATGAACAAATGCCCATGTGGGATGCTGGCCCTATAGGCAGAGGCTTAACTTGCTGCGCCACAGTGCCAGCTCCCAAAGTAGCATCTTTTTTTTTTTTTCTTAAGATTTATTCATTTATTTGAAAGGCAGAGTTACAGAGAGGCTGAGAGAGAGAGACAGACAGACAGAGAGACAGAGAGACAGAGAGAGACAGAGAGGTCCTCCATCTGCTGGTTCACTCCCCAAATGGCGGAAATGGCCGGAGCTGTGCCTATCCAAAGCTAGGAGCCAGAAGCTTCTTCTGGGTCTCCCTTACAGGTGCAGGGGCCCAAGCACTTCGGTCATGTTCTACTGCTTTCCCAGGCCACAGCAGAGAGCTGGATCAGAAGTGGTGCAGCCAGGACATGAACCTGTGCCCATATGGGATGCTGGCACTGTAGGCCTCTGCTTTACCTGCTATGACACAGGCCGGCCCTGTATCTTAATCTCTACACCAAACTCCTCCTCCCTCTCAGCTTATTTCTCAAAATTCCCCCAATCTGCCTTTTCTAAGTAAACCTTTCCTCCTTGAGTCCACAACTTCAACTTGCACCCACATGCTCTAGACTGAGTGCTACTGCATCCCCAAGTTCTAGATCACCATTGCAGGGCATCTATTGCCTGGCTGAGTACTGTGCAGACACTTCAAGGCCAACTTGTCCCAGGTTAAATTATCATTTTCTTTCCAGTGCCCATTCCCCACACAATAAACAATGAAATAAACAGGTTCCATAACTCTGTACCTATCTTGGATCAGTGGCGCCAATACCAACTGCAATGTTGAAAGCACAAATCTAGGATTCATTTTTTAAGACTTTCCTAACTTGCTTGAATGGAAATCTGACTATGCAATTCTGCTAGTTCATTGAGTTTCCATTACCTATAATAAACTATCGAAACTTCTTAACATGTCAGTTGATACATTCTCTGGTACCCATATTTTTTTTTCCAGCTTCTTCTCTTGCCACTGTCCTCTGGCAATTTGTGATCTAGATATTCTATTTGTAATTTTCCCAAAACTCTCTATGCTCTCCCAAGTTTTTGGGGCCTTGTAAATGACTTCCTCCTCTAGCCACACTTTCCTTTACCATGGTGGTATCCCTGTCTGTCTTGGGACTTATTCAGGTTCCAAGACTCAGTTCAAGGGGGCCAGCTTTGTGGTTTAAGCAGGTAAAGCTATCATTTGCAATGCTGGCATCTCATATGAGTGCCGGTTTGAGTCTCAGCTGCTCCACTTCCGATCCAGCTCCCTCTTAATGGTCTGGGAAAAGCAGCAGATGATGGCCCAAGTGCTTGGACCCTTGCATCCATGTAGGAGATCTGAATGAAGCTCCCGGCTTTATTCTGGCCAATCCCGGCCATTTCTGCCATTTGGGGAGTGAATCAGCAGAGGGAAGATCTCTCTCTCTCTTTCTCTCTCTCTCCCTCTTTGACTCTGCCTTTTAAAGACTCAGCTGAAGAACATTCTCCTGCGTGAATTTTCCAGGTACACAGATACTTTAATAAAACTGTACACATGATAAAAGCATGTATTACATATAATAATCATCATAATTGATCTGTCTCCCTTACTATACTCAGAATTCATTGAGAGTACTAGTTTTTCATTCACCTTTTTAAAACAATTATTTATTTTATTTAAAAGGCAGTTTTACAGGGAGAGAGAGAGGAGAGACAGAGAGAGAGCTATTTTGCATCCACTAGTTCACTCCCCAGTTGGTTGCATCAGCCAGGGCTGGGCCAGGCAGGAGCCAGGAGCTTCTTTTGGATCTCCCACATGGGTGTCAGCAATCCAAACACTTGGTCCACCTTCTGCTACTTTCCCAGGCACATTAGCAGGGAGATGGGTAGGAAGTGGAGCAGCTAGGACACAAACCAGAGCCCAAATGGGATGCCAGCGTTGCAGGTGGTGGCTAAACTCACTCTACCACAGCGAAGGCCCTTTTCCTTCACCTTTGTGGTCTCAGAATTTCACAGTGACTATTCCATTAAAAATACTCTATACATTTTTTTTCTTTTATTGAATACATATTGGATCAGCCATATATACATAAATATATTCCTAGATACCTGAATAGAGCAAGATATGACTTGGTCCCTGTGAGATTTTCCTTCCATGGGCATTAAGGCTGCTCTTGGACCAGTTCATGTGTAGTTTCCTGCAATCTACTTCAGTCGCACTTTTCTTTGTGTCAAACTGGTATCCAACTCCAGCTCTTCAAGAGTTTACTGCCAACCCCATGGTTACTGAAAAATGAATATTTGGGTCAAGTGGTCAATCACTCATTTCAGAATATAGTTTTGGTTGGCTTTGTGTTTCAGAGGGTCATACACTGATACCCACAAAGATGACTTACTTCTTCTTTTTTTTTATTATTCATATTTGAAAGGCAGAGTTACAGAGAGGAAGAAGCAGAGAGAGAGAGAGAGGTCTTCCATCCGCTGGTTCACTCCCCAAATGGCCACAACCCCTGAGCTGGGCCAATCCGAAGCCAGGAGCCAGAAACTCCCACAAGGGTGCAAGGGTCAAGGACTTGGGCCATCTTCTACTGCTTTCCCAGGCCACAGCAGAGAGCTGGATTGGAAGAAGAGCAGCCAGGACTAGAACCGGTGCCCATATGGGATGCCATTGCTTCAGGCCAGGGCTTTAACCCACTGCGCCACAGTGCCGGCCCCCAACAGGTGATATTTTTAAAATTTATTTTTGTTTTTAATTTTAGTTAAAAGTCAGAGAGAACAGAGAGAGAGAGAGAGAGAGAGAGAGAGAGAGAGATCTTCAAGAGAGAGAGAGAGAGATCTTCCATCCTCTGGCTTACCCCCTCAATGCCTCCAGCAGCCAGAGATGGACCAAGCCAGGAGACAGAAACCCAATCTGGGTTTCCCACATGGGTGACAGGGACTTAGGTATGTGAACAGTCATCTGCTAATTCCCAGGGTACATTAGCTGGAAGTGGAACTGGGACTCAAACCCAGGCTCTAGGATATGGGATGCAGTCATACCAAGTGGTATCGTAACTGCTGAACTAGATGTTCACCCCAAAGGACATTATGATATACCTCTTGATAATTGAAACTGAGGCTTACAGGTTGCTTTTGTCTGCTTAAGCCACTGTAACCAAAATATCACAGACCGGGTGGCTTAAACAACTGAAATTAATTTTCTTATCATCTGGACTCTGCAAGTTCCAGATCAGGGTGCAGGTATCACTGGATTCTGGCCTGGCTTGCACAGGGCCATCTTCTGGCTTCTGTGTGTTCACTTTTTCTCCATGCATGTTCATGGAAAGACAAAACTCTGGGGTCTCCTCCTTCTAAGGGTATTGATCTCTTCCAAACCTACTTCCTCCTCAATGGTCCCACCTCTGAATATCATCACATTGTGGATTAGAGCTTCAAGATACATTTTGGGGGTACTCATACATTCAATTTATAACTGAGACTACGCCACCTCTCTATGGGTACTTAATCAAGTAGCAGGACAAATATTGACTGCTTTCCATAAAAATTTCTTCGTTGCTTTTTTATTTTTAAAGACATTTATTTGTTTGAAAGGCAGAGCAGCAGAAATGGGGTGGGGTGTGGGAGAGAAAGAGAGAGAGGTATCTTCCATCTGCTGGTTTACTGCCCCAACGGCTGTAACAGCTGGCAGTGGGCCAGGCTGAAGTCAGGAGCCAGGAGTTCCATCTGGGTCTTCCACTTGGGTGCAGGGGCCCAAACACTTGAGCCATCATCTGCTGCCTTCCCAGGCACATTAGCAGGGAGCTGGATTGGCAGCTGAGGAGCCGGGACTCAAACCCCGCTCTGATATGGGATGCCATGTCACCAGTGGTGACTTAACCCACGGTGCCACAACTCTGGCCCCTCTTTGTTGCTTTTTGTACATAGGTACTTTTTAATTAGCATTTTAAAAAGCAAGATACTACTGGTTCTCATTGATTATCTCTGGTAAATGCTCCCCCAACATGAGTCATCCTTTAACACTTTTCGTATATATGTTTATATTTTTCAACTGTTTTAGTGAGGGCAAACAATGTAAGATCTCTCTCTCTCTCTTTAAAATTTCTCACCAAAATAAATAAGTAAATAAATAAAACAGAGAGAGAGAGAGAGAGAACTGGGCCCTCGGTGCTTCTGGCAATTTTATTCTAACACAAGTAGCGCCCAGATTGTAATTCTGATAAGTATTTCAGTTCTTTCTTGAAAAATTAAATTCACAAAACAATTGATTATCAGTTATAAATGGCAAAAACACCATCTGGTTTTCAAAATTGGTTAAATCCATGTAGCAAGGGGAAGAGAATGTTGGAACTTGCAGTTGGCGAGGAGTTCTAGTCCACGAAGCAGAAAATGACGCGCTTTACTATGAGAAAGCCAGAGTAGTCATAACTTGTACTTAGCGGCTGCGGGAATTTGATACGTTCTTCACATGTTCCATATGTTAAATCGCTTGGCGAGATCTTCAGTGTGAAAGAGCTGGGGGTGGGAGAGGCGCATGGCTAGTGGATATAGCAACAGCTTCATCCTAAATTCTCACCTCTGGTTCTTCCACGGAGACAGACCCCCGTGTTACAGGTGTGCTCAGGTGATTTTGTTTTTGTTTTTTTTTTTTTAAACCTGGGAAACTAAATGTGCAAGTTCCTTATCCTTATGGCACAGGTGGCATTTTTGTGGAAACTTCTAAAGCTATTTGCATTCTTCTAGTGAGGTAACTCATACAGCATTAGCATTTCCTATAGAAATGTCCCATGCTGCTCTTTGCCAACTGGAAATTTGAGTAGGTGTTCATTTGATGTGCCAAGGGAACGAAGGGAGATGAAAACACCCCACATCTTCCAATGTCCCCATACTGTGTTCTGGGTGTGGGAGGACGGGGGCCTGGCTGCATTCTCTTGGAGATTCAGTCTCATGAGGAATGCTTTTCCTTTGGAGGATACTGCAATTCTGTTATTTTAAAAAATGCTCTGTGTTGCTGGCATATTTTCACCTTATGTTAAAAATGTAGCTATCCTTTTCTTATTATTCATGCATTGTAATGCGCAACTTATTCATTCACTTAGATATTTATTGAGGCACAGTACAGCATAGTGGTTAATTGCACAGGCTCTCTCTGCAACTTAGAAACGATGATCTTAGGGCAGTTGCTAATCTTTTTAACCATATTTTAAAAATATAAAATGGAAGACAATAATAGTCTGCACTTTGGGGTTTGTTTCAAGGATTAAATGAGATTATGCATGCAAAATACTTGTAAGAAGACAATAAACACAAGAATAGCAATAATAACATAAATAAAAAATCTTTTAAAAAGGAGGGGCGGTGGTGTGGTGCAGTGGGTTAATGCCCTGGTCTGCAGTGCCGGCTTCTCACATGGGTGCCCGTTCGAGACCCGGCTGCTCCACTTCGGATCCAGCTCTCTGCTATGGCCTGGGAAAGCAGTAGAAGATGGCCTAAGTCTTTGGGCCCTTGCACCCACGTGGGAGACCTGGAAGAAGCTCCTGGCTTTGGCTTTGGATCAGCACAGCTCTGGCTGCTGCCGCCAATTGGGGAGTGATTCATTGGATGGAAGATTCTCTCTCTCTGCCTCTCCTCTCTCTGTGTAACTCTTTCAAATAAATAAATAAAAATCTTAAAAAAAAAAGAATAGTCGTAATAACAATAGGAAATATGTATATTGCTCTTTGTAAGGGCCTGTCTGTGCTAGGTTTTCCAATATATAGGACTTGACCTGACAGTTTACACATCACTTCCAGCATATACAGGACCTCGATTTTTTTTTTTTTTTCTTTAATCCTGATTTCGGTGGCACTCTGCTTTGCCTTGGATCTGAGCTAGGTGGCTTCACTTCCACCGGCGATGAGACTCGGTGGGACTCTGCCGACCCGGCGTTCTCCGGCGGTGGTGGCTTCCTGCGCTGGTGTGCTGTGTGCCTGCTGGAGCTCCCCCCACCTCTGGAGGGTTGCCTGCAGTTCATGCTTCGGGGCCTGTAATTACAGAGCAGCATATCCAGGGCTGCGAAGACAGGGCAGTCTCGAAATTAGTTTATGCATAATGGATAATAGGAGGCCGGCTTTAAGTGTAACTCATTTGGTGGGTTGGCAGATCTCGACTTCCTTTTTGATATGTATTATTTATTTATTTATTATTTATTTATTTATTTTCGCCAGATGAGGACAGAGGGCTGGAGAAGTCATTTGGTGCAGCTCTCCTAGACTATAGCTCAGACGTAGCAATTTACATTCAGTAATCTCTTGGTCATTTAGCCACAGATAATTTGTCATGGTTTGTTTTAGCTGTTGTGATATTCATATTTATTATGCAAATTGTATTTCCTACATCTTATTGTTCTGCATTCTATGAATACTTAAATTATTATAAACCTTTACACTTAATATGGCTCGTCCTTCAATTTGATGCTTGAGCAACAGAGGGTCAGAGCGCATACAGTCTTCTAGAGAGAAGGAAATAAGTAATTAAAAAGCAAACAAGAGAGCCGGCTGCCTGGCTGGAAAGAAAGCCAAGGTAATTTCGAGCAGCGAGCTCGAGCCCGGGGAAGCAAGTCGCTTCAGCCGCCAGCCTCTCCCGCGCGGGGAAGGGGCTGCTCACGGCACCTGTTGGTCCCCAGCCCTCGGGGAGCTGAGCGCGCGGAGCCCCGAAGCAGCAGCAAGGCCGACCCCACCTTCTCGGCCCTCGCCGTCCCGCAGCCCTGCCCTCCAGCCTGAAGCCTTGACCGACTAGGTTTTCTGTTGTGCGTGCGTCATCTGAAACATGTACCGTGGCATAATGTCGTAGGCACCTGAAACCCACACACACGCACATCGACACCAGGGAGGAGACCCCCTCTCCAAGCTGGGGAGCCTGCGTGCAGCCTCCTGCATCCATCCACCTTTCCGGAGACGCTACCGCAGAGACACCGGCTCGAAAATCCCAGAACCCGACTCCACGGCTCCTGGCTCGCTAACTATGCCCAAGTCCGCCGCTAGGCTGTCGAGCGGGCTCTCCCGCGCCGCCGGACGTGCAAAGCACGCATGCACTTCTCCCAGATTGTTTTGTCAATCCGGGGACCTGCATTGGCACCCTGCGCTCCCGCACGGCCCCCGTCTCCCCCAAATCTACTCCTCGGATGCAAGGTGAGTGTCGGAAATTGGCAACAGCTGGTGTGCGGGCCAGTGCGCTCGGCGAGCCTGGCGGAGGAGCCTGCTAGGGAGAGTTTGCAGGCGTCGGTCTGATGCAGCGATTGCTATCAACATCCCTAATAAAGGTGTACGGGAAGCCCGGGCCCGCCCCCTTGCAGCCCGAGGCCCCGCACGCTGGCCGCCCTGGAGAACACTTTTTCCTTGATCCTGGGGAAAGCGAAGACGAATTTTAACATAAACATATTTGCATACGCCCCGCCCCCGGCCCCGCCCCTAGGTGGCGCGGGCGCGCCGCCGAACGCCGGCGCCAGGGGGCGGGGTACGGGAGGGGGCGAGTCCTCCGAGAGCCGGGTTGGGCTCACGGCGCTGTGATTGGTCTGCCCGGACTCCGCCTCCAGCGCATGTCATTAGCATCTCATTAGCTGTCCGCTCGGGCTCGGGAGGCAGCCACCGCCGCCAGTCTGAGGCAGGTGCCCGACATGGCGAGTGCTGTGCTGCCGAGCGGATCCCAGTGTGCGGCGGCAGCGGCAGTGGCGGCGGCGGCGGCGCCTCCCGGGCTCCGGCTCCGGCTTCTGCTGTTGCTCCTCTCCGCCGCGGCACTGATCCCCACAGGTAGGTGTGGGCCCCGGCCGATCGGCCCCTAAACCTCCCGAGGCACCCCAGGAGCCGCAGCCGTGGAGGGGGGAAACGTTTCCATGACAACCTTCCCCCACTTCCTAAATCCGAAGCGCAGGGAGTGTGGCGAGGAAAACTCGCGGCTGAGCTGGAAGGGGCTGAGGGGGCCGGTGGTTCCCCTCTGCCCTGCCCTGCGGGGTTTGAAGGAGAATCCTCAGGGACGGCTGCACCCACCCACACCTCGTCTCCCCGGCTGGGCGCGGGGCGCGGAGTGGAGTGAGGCTGGGGGCCGGGGGGCTGCAGCGTCTGGGGGGGAAGGGGCTGGGTCGAAAGCACCGGCCAGCCTTCCGGACCCTCCTCAACTCGCGGCCGTCCCCGTAACTTGCAGGTCCCCGCGTCTCCCAGGGCTGCCCCCCGGCCCCCACCTCTCGGGCGAGCCCCCCGGTTCTCCGTGCCCGAAAAGCCTCCCCGGCCAGGGCTGACGACCCGCCCGCCTCCGGCGTGATCGCTCCCCGGGCCCCAGGACATCCCCAGACTTGGCTCTCGTCCCCCTGCGCGCCCGCGCGCTGCCTGTGCCCCCCCTGTCCCCGGACTGCACGCCGCTCGCCGCCCCTCCGCCCCCCGCGGCTGGGCTGCGGGTCTCCCTGGCCCGGCTCCAGGCGGGGAAAGTTCCCGGGGCCCGGCCCCGCGGGGCGGGGGAAGGCGAGCGCCGTCGCCGCCTCTGCGGGAAGGCGCCGGGAGCCCGCAGCCCGCGCGCCCCGCGGCGTCCTCCGGGCGAGCGGGAACGCCGGGGCTCCCGGCCGCCGGCGCTCTCGGGCGGCCGCGGGGCTTGTTCGCGGCCTCTGCGGGCCTCCGGGCGCCCCCGCGTGCGGACGGCCGCCTTGGGGCACTGGCCCGGGGGCGCCTTCGCTGAGGCGGCCGAGCACTGGGCAGGAGCTCCATGTGTGGCTGCCCGTGTGCCGGGCGCGTTGGCGCTGTCGGGAAAGAAGAGGGCAGTGTTTGCATTTGCTAACAAAAGGCAGCCGGAGCTCTGCCCCTACCGAGAGGCCGGCCGCGCTGCTGCACCCTGCCTGCCTTCCCGCCACCTCGCCGCGCCGCGCCGCGCCGGGGCCCCCAGCGCCCCTGGCCGCCGGCTGCGGTCGCTCGGAGCGGGCGCCGGCCGCGGGGCACCGGGCCGCGGGGGGCGGGCGGCGGTGCGGGAGGGGATGCAGCAGGGGGCTGTGCGCCTGCAGAGCCCCCTCCTTGCAGCTCTGGAGCTGCAGGACCCGGGAGCAACAAGTGGCGGAGGACGGCCGCCGAGAGCTCAGCCCCCAGCAGCGGAGCCCCCGGCCCCGGCGGGCGGCGCGCTGGCCCGGCCGTGCGGCTCCGGGGGCGTCTCTCCGCTTGAGCGGTGCCTTTTGTTTACACGCTAGAGGACACACAGTTATGTAAACACCGCAGGAGGCACGCTGTAGAAAATGAGGATGTCTGGGGGTGCTAGCTTTCCTTGGTGGGGTGGGGGGTGGGGTGCTTCTCCCCGAAACAGGCTGGTAGCAGAGCTGGGTTTGGGGGAACCTACTGGGACTCTGTGGGGGTGGGAGGCTTGCAGCAGCTTCAGTTCCAGCGTTGAGAATTTTTTTTTTCCTATCGTGCCAGTGTCTGTGTCCGAATATTGTTTATGTATTTTCCCTCGGTGGGGTTCTTAATTCATGAGTTAGGAGATGACTGGGCACAGCCCATGCCGGTATGGTTACAACTTCATTTCGGGTGATGGCTGAGACTGGATGGGTTCAATAAAATGTTCCTCAAAGAGATCCCTCGTGCTGCTGCATTGTAAAAAAAAAAAAAAAAAAAAAAAAAAAAGCGCCAGTGTCAGTTAAACGTGAGCGTGAGTAAAGGCTCGGTAACTGGCGCATAATAGAGGCAACAATGGACTTGTACTGGCTGCAAAAAAAAAGTGTGTGTGTTTGTGTGCCTGTGTGTGTGTGTCTGTGTGTGTGGAGGCGGGTGACGAGTGGGAAGCCCTGGTCGGGGGGAGACTGCCTTTCGACTAAAAATGGGAGCCGTGCAGCGCCGCTTCGCAGTGTAGCAGGCATGGCTTGTGCCTCGTCCGCGAGCCGGCTCCTGGAAGGCACCAGGTAGTAGCACCAGCACGGTATCTGTAACTATATCGCGGCAAGAAGTTGCCTTCCTGGCCAGGGATGGATGCTGATTTAGAAAGGAGCGGTCTGGAACTCAACCGTGCATGGCAAAGCTACATGGAAATTCTGTTGCCAGTTACCATGGAAGCAGCTTCTTGCTCTTGTGTACATCCCTGTTTGTACGCCGGTTATCAGATTGTGTTCAAATTAGGAAGTAATTGGGTTTGATTTGTAGTGAGGGGGTGAAAAGACCTTCTTTACATTTTTCCCCCCTCTGAATGTATGTTTTTTGTGGGTTGAGGTTGGTGGTGGTGGTGGTGGGGGGTCTTGGGCCAGCCTTAGGTCCCATTCTGCGGAGGTGAATTTTGGGTGGGCATGGGGGACTTTTCTTAGTCATCCTCTTTAAGCGTTTCAGAAGGCTTTCCAGCGCCCACTCCCAGGGTTGGAGAAACCTGTTGGTGCAGCCTTCTTGCTTCATTCAGCTTGTTTTCATTTATATCCTTGCTGGGAAATCCACGTAGGGCTGATGTGCAGTGATTCCTGGCTGTTTTCTCCTGTAACTAAAGTCATCCATTCCCCCATCCCCGCTACCCTGACTCCCACCCCCAAAAGCCTCCTCCCATCCTTCCTGTGGTGTTGCGATGAAATGGATGTTGATGAAATGCAGCCAAAATGGGATTGCCTAAGCTGGCTGCACAGTGTTAATCGCGCCTGTACGCCTGTTAGGTTTAAGGTGCATGCATGATGGTGTTTTCCACTGCGAACGACCCAGGGGCAGACGACCCCCCTCTTACCTTTTTTTCAGGATTAGAGAAGAGGGCTGATGGGGAGGGGGTCTATGACGGGGAAGGGAAGCCCAGGGCCGAGCCTCGCTTGCCTTAGCCTGTTAGGGCTTGTAGACCGGGGATAGGGACTTTACAAAAGTGCCGCCCTGCTATTGTTGCCTTTCCCTGCATCAAATTGAATAGCCGCAGGAGGGACTTGCACTTGTCTGTGATAGCGTTGATAAAATATCCCTCATTAATGCCACTTTATATTTACAGTGTGTCACTGGAGACGCACAAGGCTTCATTTAGTGACTTGTGTGACGAGACAAGCTTGCATTATTTGCCCGGGACATTTTGGAGGAACAAGAGACCCATTGAGTAATCTTTTGAAATGAACAAATACGAAAAAGGGGGCAAATAAAAGAGCAGGCAGTTCTGTGGAACAAAGAGCTTTATTCATATGGATGTTGTACATGCTTTATCCAGTTTTCCCCAATGGCCCTCCTGGTAAAGGGGAGTGGGATGAGGAAGACGCCAACAGGCAGGACACTTTCACTTCCTCTCTCACTTCCTGACTTCGTGTTCTTATCGGAGTTCGTCCCGAATCACTGCCTGCTCAACTTTCTCTACTCCCTCTCAAATCCCAGAAGGTAATGGGTTCCTGAGTCTTAAAGGGAGACTCTGAAATCCTTTCTCCCTGCTCCCCATTTCTTCAGAAGAGAGTGGTGGCTACCTGTTGAGATTGCTGGTCGTTGGAGGAGATACTGGTTGAGAGAGATGTCACTTTTCTATGATATGTGTCAAGAAGTGGTTGATAGTGAATGTCAGATTGGTAAGATGTCTTATGTTGATAACGTTAGACTTCCTATTTATTTTAGCATCCAAAATTTTCTTTGTCATTAAGGCTGCTTTTGGAGTTTTTAGTGGCTTTTTCTGCACCTGGTATGTTTTAATGTCATAGCTGAGTGAATTTTGATTTTTCCTTGGCCTGTATTGCTAAATGATTTTTTAGGCTTTAAAAATTGATAATACTGCTGTGAATATAAACTGTCTCATTCTCTTTGGTTTCTGCATGTGACATTTTAATGCCTAATAATTGGCCACTTAGAATTTACATTTTAAAAATGTTTGCGTGTGTATGTTTTTAACAAAAGGCCCGCTTTTATGCAGAAAATCACTTAAATCGGGCCAGTCTAATCCATGCTATGATTTGAATGGAAATTTACTAGCATTTGAGAAAAATTTGTGGGAAATAAATCCAGAGGATTCAAGTGCTGTATATCTTTCTTGGGAAGAACAGTACTGACCATTACACTGGGCATTTTTTAACTGAAAATCCAGCACAGAAAGGAGAAATCACACAGCGACATCTGTTGCAGAATTGAAAATTTGCTGCTTTGAGTTGGAAGCAATTAGTTCCATATAAGTGCATAATGGTATCTGTGTATGTGTGTGTGTGTATTGACAGAAATATATGTGTATACATACTTATATATGCATATGTATACACATTGCTGGGAACCGCGTATTCACATTAAAAAGTATTTAATAGAACATGTAACCTTTTAGCACAAAAGCTCTTTTTAAAAATACTGCCTTTTGAAGTATTAGAGAGTCTTATAATCATGGAATTTCTGAAAGGGGAAAGATACTAGAAATCATCTTGTAAAATCTCAATATTCAGAAATGAAGAAGCTGGAGCCCAGAGGAAAGGGGCCTTGCTCCCAGCTGACCTGAGGCTAAGCTGGCTGCAGATCCCGGATGGGGAAAGGTCTCTGGATGTCCAGCCAGTATTCCTTCTGTTCCACCTCCTGGCAGCAGTGCCCAATCCCAGATAGGGATCGCGGGTAGACACTATCTTGTCTAAAATATTTTATATTCTGAAAGCAGCAAGATTAATCGTTGCTGTAGGTAATAAACCCAGGGATCAAAGGCGTGATCTCTGGGAAGAAAGGACCGGTTCTCAGTAACATTGTCTTGGTGTTGACAAATTATTCTGAAACCTCTGGACTTGACTTGGCAGCCACAACACGAATGTCATCCAAAGCATCTTCCTAGGGAGGAACTCCAGATTTGTGTTGCTGCAATAAGTCAGATACCCCGAAACTGGGCTTCAGGAAGCTCGGGACTTGATTTTTGAGATTTTTATTTCTGCTAATATTTACAATAGAACTGGTTCCATGGAACTAAGGGAAAAGGAAGAGTTCTTAAGTCAAGAACAAGGACATGGCTCGATTGGCTTAGCAGGTGCTTGTCCATTTTCATTAATGAAGCTGAGAATAACCTCATTTCTTTTTTAAAGAAAAAAGAATTTTACTTTTGCAAGATGACTTTTTACATTGGTCTTTTTTTTTTTTTATCATTTTACAATTCTGAAATATATACAAAAGTGGAAAGACTGCCACATTTAACACTGTCTCCAAATCACCCAATTTCACTAATTATCTACCCCTGGTCAGTCTGTTTCTCTATGCTTCCTCCTCTTCTGAGCTTTATTTTAAATAAATTCTGGACACTCTATAATTTCTTCCATGATTAATTTTGAATGACTCTCTAAGATACAACTCTTTTTTTCCCCATCATAATTATAGTCTCATTATCGGATCATACACATGAGTGTAATTCACAAAGTTTGTGGAAAATGGAATTAAAAGATAGGTTTATTTTGGTGCCAAAAATATTTGAAATCCATGCATACGAAGGCTCTTCAAAAAGTTCATGGAAAATATGTATTGTGAAAAACCTAAACATCCATTTGGAATTTTTTCACACCAAAATAAAGTTCTTTCTTAGTTCCACTTTTCTGTATGTCTCCACTGGATATACAGATTTTTTTTTGCCCTACCCTTGCTTTACTTAGGAAGATGAAATAAAAGGTCGTTCTGGTGGGTAAAGCAAAGGCAGAAACCAGAGAAGCCAGAGAGTGACAGCTGCCTGCACACAGGAAACTTTGCCTGTGACTCGTTTATTTTGAGCAGAGTTTTGTTTGGATCGGATAAGATGCATTTTATTGTTGTGTAAATATGCAGTAATTGTAGATAATCCCTTACTGTGGCAGGCACCCTTGGCCAGACTGGTGAGTTCCAGTTTTTCCCATAATGAATACCCTCTATCTGAGAACTTATTTTAGTTTGATGGCTGTGAGCTACTCTATTCGTTTATATATCCTTAAAGCCTCTATAGTATAAATGCCTTTGCATTTTGTGAATTTATTGCTTAAAAGGAAAAATGTCTTTTCCCATTTCTAACTGGCTAAGTGCTAAATTTCAGCCCATATTCGGTAACTGAAGTGAGCTCGAAATGCCGTCTTTGGCATGGGAAACCCATACAACAAGTTGTAAGTATTTGGGTCTAATTTTTGTATTGGGGATGAGCATTTATTGGGAGAGAAGAGGTTACTCGGTTACTCCCTTTGCTTCTCAATCTTTGCCTCACTGATTTAAAATGAATTTTTATTTTCAGCTAGTGATGTTGGAATGCTTCACTGTTAATTTCTGGGTTTCTTTGGTTTTTCTGAAAATAGGTTGGCTCCATGTTCCAAGGTTCGTGAAATGTGAGGGTGGTTCCCCCCCCCCCCCAAGAGGCTCTTTCAAATAGTTTATGTCATATGGACTATAAATCTGAAGCATTTGATTTGTTGGTTTCCATCCAAACAGGTAATCACACATGAGCTTAATCTGAGGGGTCCGAGTGGCCTTGGCCAGGTGAAACCCGCCTCCTGCGTCCCTCCTGAGCCCGCCTCCATGCATTTTGCACAAAGGAATGCGTTTTGGGGAGCATCACCAAAATCAAATAAAAAGCCTTTGTTTGGAAACCATCAGTGGAGGAAGGAACCCACTGGAATGTTTGTAATTACAAGTGGCACCTCCTTGTTCAAATTGCAGAAGCCACAGTTTCTTTTTCAGAGGTTTAAATTGCAGGCTCTAGCTCGCAGCTGCTGTGGTGGTTCACGGGCAGTTTCTCTTTGAAGATCGTCCAGCTCTGGTTCTCAAAAGCTTTGGTGCAGTTGGCCTAGAACTAGAGTGAGAAAAAAGGGAGATGTAGGCAATTCTATACACACACATCCAGAATGACGTGTGGCCTGCATTGTGACTCAAAAGAAGCTTGGCGTTAAGATTGAGGAAAGCGAGCGCTAAGAAAACGTGTTCTGACTGACAGGTGTCTTGAATGAGGTGATTATCTTAAGGGAGATGTGGGACGGGAAGATTTTTTTCCTTTAGTAGATGTTTTACTGGAATATAGTCATTTGACCCAACATTTTGATCTAGATATTTCAGAAATGTTAAATAGGCTTGAAATGAAAGCGCTGTGATATATATTTAAATGCTACTCAGTGTTTGAAGTTGATATTCCAGTGACATGGACTTTTTAAAATGCCTAGAATAAGTACCTTGCTCTTGGCAGCCTTCCTTGGGAAGGTAGGTGCTCTCATTCCTCCTCAGCTGGCCAGCACTGGACTGCAATGTCAAGTAGGAATTAAGTTTTGTGGTCCCTGGAAGAGGGTGGTGAGGGAGAAAATTTGCTTGAAAACAAAGGGTTCATGAACCATGATCTCTCATTGTCTGTATGTAGCTTATCTCCACTTGGCTGGGATTCACCCAAAAGCTCACCCATCAAAAGCAGAACCTTTCATCTTCCTGCCATAGCTTTCACCTACGTTATTGTGAGTGTGAATGTCCCCGTGGTCCTCCTGGTCTCCAAGACCTCTCAATTTGGAGTCTTTTTATTTCTCCCCCTCTTCCGCTTCCACTCTCTGCCTGGAATAAAATGGAGCCGATTCTTTGTGCCTTACCTTCTCCGGAAGCTTCAGCATCCTCTCCAAGCCGAGGGGTGACTAGTGGGAGCTTCCTAGCCACCTCCCCCACCGCAGCCTCTGCTGTGAGAAGGAACTCAAGTCTGCCTGCTGCAGCGCTACTTCTTCTCAGGATGGGAGCGGGACCCGTCTCTTTCAGAAACCTCATCTCAGATTTTTACTTTTTGTTCCTCCCTCAGTTACTCTCTCATTCCCTCTCTAATTGCCCTCGTTTCTTATTACTTTTCAGCCCAATCCTGATGGGACTGGAAGACTGATGATTCTGCAGTGAGACGGAGGAAGAAAGTGGTTCTGCTGATCAGCCTTCTGCTGGTTGCCATTGGTTGCCATTGCACAAAACTACTCTCTTCACTGCTTTTCCCTTGACTGTCTTGGTTTATAGGTGCAGGACGGCCGGTTCTCTTTGCCTACCTTCAGAATAAGCACCTTCCTTTTGCATCTTTCATTTTAACTAACACCTACTTACCTAAAATAGACCTCAACACAGGTGTTTTTCTTTTTTTGCTTTACAGATATATCCATGAGCATTTTTCTGTATGCCAAGCTGAATTTGTGTTGGCATTATGGTCATGATTTTAATGGAAACTTTAAATTTTAGGATGTTGGAAATGCATAGAGCCTTTTTGGTAGCCTGCATTGGAATATGAGGATTTACTACAGCATGAAAATGGTGTAATTGACTTAACAAATCTCAAGCTGGCAAAGTCAGACTTTCAGACAAAAAGTGAAGCCCTTTAGAAATAGGAAGACGTAGGGTTGAAGTCAGAGAGAAAGGAACTTGGCATGGATGAGATTGGCCCCTGTGAAGAGGAGCCAAGAGATGCCACCTCGAGGAGTAGTCAGTGCTCGTGTCTGGTATGTGTTGTTCCTGAGAAGAACCTGCTTGGAGAAATGATTGAGAAGTGCTCTAAAATCCAAACCTTTATTAGCTAATGTTTTAAACGTGCTTGACTTTGGGAGTAGTGCTGCCTACCTGACATAGCCACTCCCGGCGTTGTAGCAGCTCTGTGATTTTGCTTGCATTTTTGTAGATAATATAGAAGATGAATTATTATTGTCTTAAGAAACAAAAAAAAAATGAAGTCTTTTTTTCTCAGTCTAACTGCTAAGCTTACAATCTTACGGATCTTTTCAAAGCCTTTATCTGGTAGTAATATCTGCTGTAGTCTTCCCTTTTTGCCCCTAGTCTAGCATCCTCACCCTTTCAGAGTTCAATTCTTGGTAGTAGAAAAAAGGTTATGCAGCATGATAACACAGTGATATATAAAAAATTGGATTATCTTAGAATATTTTGGGACAATCTTGAGGAATAGGTCATATGTCAAAATGTGGGATGTATTTGGCTCTTTGCTGAATATGCCTGTGATAAGCCCAGCCACACAGACATTACAAGCCATCAGCTTGATTTTTCTCTTCGGAATAGAAAAGGAACGTTGCTTCATTTCTCTTGCAGCAACCTTTATTTAAACAATGAAAACTTCAAAGATAGGGAGGAAAAAAAACAAGTTAATTTAGTGCTAAATTACTGCTCAAATGGTTTTATCTCTTAAAAGGTTCAAGTAGAGATTAGCTTAAATGACGCTGAATTTCACTTTTCCTTGTGCATATCTTGTGAGTACACTTCCCTGTGAAGAGGCCTCTGTTTCTTCCTTTTTTTTGTTAATAATCTCATAAATGTGAGTTGCTGTTCCTTTTCTGTTCATGAAGCAAATCTCTCCGTCCGTGGGTGAGATCAGCAAGTGGAATGCCCCGTTTATGTTACAGAACAGTGAAAGCTAGTTAGTTAAGAACAGCAAGAAGGGGCAGGCATTTGGCACAGTGGTTAAGACGACAGTTGAGTTGCCCACATCTTTTGCTGACTGCCTGAGTTTGAGTGCTGACTCTGTTTCCAATTCCAGCCTCCTGCTAACGTGGACCCTGGGAGGCAGCAGATGATATCTCAAGTAGCTGGGTCCCTGCCACCCATGTAGGAGGCCCGGATGAGTTCCATGTTCCTGGAATTGGTCTGGCCCAACGTTCACTTTTTCCAGTATTTGGGAAGTAGAACAGTGGATAGAAGATCAGTCTGTTTCTCTGATTTTCAAATACATACAAATAAATAATGAAAAATTAATATCAAAGAACAGCAAAACAACCTACCTCATAGAATGTCTAAAATATAATAAAGTCAGACATGAGCATGTTTAAGGAGGAAGTCTTCCCAGCTTGTCCATCAATTTTATTGAAATAGCTGGTACTTGATGTTGGGGGTTATGTCTCAGGTTACTGCTTGTAATAATTTAATTTAATTTGTAAATCTCTCACATGTTAAGGAGTACTGATTTTTTTCATAAAGGATTGATTCAGAATGAACTCGGGTGTCTGCAAGGGGAAGCTGAAGAGCAGAGTGAGAGTAGAATCCCACCTAGAGTTTAGTGGTTTTTGAAAGTGAGTGAAATTATCTGGTAACCTTGGAGAAACTGACAATGGTGATAATCTCTAACTGTTGGGCCTTTTAACACAGGCAGGACTTTATTATTTTACCCAGCCTTCTCTAGTTATTTAATAAACTGTGCTTAGTCATGAAATCATGTTTCTATGGTTAACTGATAAGACATGTGATAGAAAAATGAGTACTTAAAAAGGATTTAAAAGTTGAGTATCTACTTTGATATTAGGCACTGTGTTAGGTACATCTCTACCAGAAAATTAGAATCAATTATTGCAACTTTTTTTTTTGAAAAATTTCAAAATCATGGGGCAGTTGAAGGAAGAGTACAAGGACAGTGAACACTTGCATTTATTTACCTTACCCAGATTCATCAGTTGCTAACATGTGCCCATTTGTTTTATAATTCTTTCTCTCTAAATCATGTAACCACACATACTCAATGGCTTTTTTCCCTGAACTGTGGTAAAGCAAGTTGTGCGCAGCGTGATGCTTTGTCCTTAACTACTTTGGCATATAGCTTTGAGGAATATGGACATTTTCCACAACCTCAGTAATGTTATTACTTTAAATTTTTACATTAATTCAATAATACCTAATATCTAATCCACATTCAAGTTTTCCCTGTTGTGCCATTTTAATGTTTCTTTATGTGTTTCTCTGTCCCCCCGATCCAGAATCCATCAGAGATCACACGTCGGCTTTGGTTTTCCTGCCATTTAATACAGAATTGTACCTTGCTTTCTACCTTTTATTATTATTATTATTATTATTATTATTTTTGTTTTTCATTAAGGAGTTCCTGATGAGGTACCTTTCCTAGCATTGACATTTTGATGAGTTCAGACCTGCTGCTTTGTAGAATGTTCTACAGATTGATCCTTTTTCCCATAGTTCAGTTCAGATGAAACATCTTTGGCAAGAACACTGCGTAACTAATGTTGCCACCTTCTTGTGGCATCACAGGGAGAGGGAAATGGTTGCCCCAGTTCACTCCCTAAATGACTGCAAAGGCCAGAGCCGGGCCCATCTGAAGTCAGGAGCCAGGAGCTTCCTCTGGGTCTCCTACGTGGGTACAGGAGTACAAGGACTTGGACCATATTCCACTGCTTTCTCAGGTGCATTAGCAGGGAGCTGGATTGGAAGTGGAACAGCAGGTACTTGAACCGGTGCCCACATGGGTTGTTGGCACTGCAGGTGGCAGCTTGAGTGCTGGCCCCAGATTTCTTCATTTTTGTTCCTTTGTAATCAGTGAATAATCTGTGGGATATCTTGAAACTGAGATCTTGTTCTCTAATTCTACTTAATAGTTTTAGCAGGATCGCTAAGTTTTGTCTGAATCAAATACTAAATTAGTAGTACAGAGGCGGGCACTAAGCCTCCTCCTGTGGTACCGGCATCCCATGTGGGTGCTGGTTCAAATTCCTGGCTGCTCCACTTACAATCTAGCTCTCTGCTATGGCCTGGGAAGTGCTTGGGCCCCTGCACCTGCATGAGAGACCCTGAGGAGGCTCCTGGCTCCTGGCTTCGGATTGGCTTAGCTCCTGCTGTTGTGGCCATTTGGGGAATGAACCAGCAGATGGAAAACCTCTCTCTCGATCTTTCTCTCTGCCTCTGCGTCTCTGCAACTCTGTCTTTCAAATAAATAAGTAAATAAATCTTTTTAAAAAAACTAGTCGTACATAAAAGATACAAAATTGTAATTTTTCTCATTCTGAAATTTCTCTACATTGGGTGCATTCCTGCATAAATAAGAATTTGCCTTCAACCTTCTCTCCCCCCCCCCTTTTTTTTTAAATCAAATGGTCTTATGAGTTTAAAAAATAAAAATTCAATATGATGTATTTTATTATGTCGACTTTAGCTGGTGTGGCTCTTCAGATTGATTCCTTTGATATATTTGATATATTCTCATTGTTTTTAACCACGTTCTTATTTTATGTCACAGAGGATATCTAAGTTTACCTTGTCTCTTCCCTATGTCAGATCTCAAGTCACGTATTTCACCACGGAGTCCTAATTCCCCCTAGTGAGGCAAAAGACTCATTGCTATGGAGGTGTCATTGTTTTTAGACTTTTTTCAGTGGGCAGAACCAGGACACACACAAATACACACACACACCCATGCACATTTATAGTTACTCATTTGAATTATGAGTTCATACTGATGCCTTCAAATCCAAGCCTAACGTTCTTTCTCTCCATCTCCCAATCATTTTTAGCGTCTTCCTCCTTCCGTGCTGAAAACTCTGGTTTCCAGCCACATCACTGTCTTATAATTAATCTAAAATGTTTGGAATTATCCCACCAAGACCACAGTACACAACAAGCCAACCAAAGAAAGTTTAAGATTTTTTTTTTTTGCCTTTCTTTTTTAAAAAATTTATTTCCCTCAACTGATGACTGGATTAAGAAAATATGGTATATATACACAATGGAATATTACTCAACCATAAAAGGAATGAAATACTGACATTTGCAACAAAATGGATGCAACTGGAGATCGTTATGCTACATGACATAGGCCAAACTGAAAAAGAAAAACATCGTATTTTCTCTTATTTGTGGTAGTTAATATATAGGGAAAGGATAAAAATTGTGATGTCAGATAATTTGGTATGTAGTTACAAATTTCGCTTCATTGAATCATACCATGTAAATGACAATATACTATTGTTTCACACAATAAAAGAAGAAATGGGGGAGGGAATAGTGAGAATTCTTGGGGAACTAGTAATACTTTGTTCTTAATTTGAGTGTTGGTTGTGAGGGTGATCAGATAACAAAAAAAAAAAAACTCATTGATCCATACAAGTAAGTGAATTTCTTGGTAAATATACTGTATTTTAATATTAAAAATTTTCTTTGAAAGGCAGAGTGACGGAGAGGGAGAGACAGACAGAGATCTTTGATCTGCTGGTTCACTCCCCAAATGGCCACAACAGCTTGGACTGGGTCAGGGTGGAACTTCCATGTGAGTTGCAGGGGTCCAAACATTTGGCACATCTGCTGCTGCTCTCCCAGGCATGTCAGCAGGGAGTTGGATCAGAATCAGAACAGCCAGGAGTAGAAACTGCCCAGCTTGGATATAGGATTCTGGCATTGCAAGCATTGCCTTAACCCACTGTGCCACAATACCAGCTCCACCATCCTTTTTGTCTTTTAAAGTAGATCCCACTAATGGTAAACAGAGTACTATGATAACAAATGTACAAATTGGTTTTGTTTTTGTTTGTGTTATCAATTAGATAACATAGTTAGGATCTTTTATATTTGTTTACATGCAATTTTTATATTTTCTGTATTTTAATCTAGTTCTTTATTATAAATCATTCACATTTTTCAAAAATCAAAACTATATAAAGAAATATCACTCCTGCTGTATAATTTATGCTACGTATTGACTAACCTTGTTAGAAAAGCCAATTTCAAGGCCGTCGCCTCAGCTCACTAGGCTAATCCTCCGCCTTGCGGCGCCGGCACACGCGCCGGCACACGGGGTTCTAGTCCCAGTCGGGGCACCGATCCTGTCCCGGTTGCCCCTCTTCCAGGCCAGCTCTCTGCTGTGGCCAGGGAGTGCAGTGGAGGATGTCTTTGGGCCCTGCACCCCATGGGAGACCAGGAGAAGCACCTGGCTCCTGCCATCGGATCAGCACAGTGCGCTGGCCGCAGCGCGCCTACCGCGGCGGCCATTGGAGGGTGAACCAACGGTAAAAAAAAAAAAAAAGGAAGACCTTTCTCTCTGTCTCTCTCTCACTGTCCACTCTGCCTGTCAAAAAAAAAAAAAAAAAAGCCAATTTCATTCATTTTCATGTACATCTTTCCTATTAAAAGTTAGAAATAAATAATAGAAAAAATTAACATTACACTTTTATGTAAGCCTGTGCTAACTTCTACCTATACTGTCTCTTTTTATTTGACAAGTCCTGGATAATCATATTTATTTTGCCTTTTTTTTCTTACTTTAGAAACCAGTTTTTCCATTATCAATTCTCTTTCATTTCTTTCTTCTAAGTAATAATTCTATTTGGGTAGTAGGAAGATTTCTGAATACATTTTTTCCCTTTTTTTTTTTTTTTTTTGACAGGCAGAGTGGACAGTGAGAGAGAGAGACAGAGAGAAAGGTCTTCCTTTGCCGTTGGTTCACCCTCCAATGGCCGCCACGGTTGGTGCGCTGCGGCCGGCACACCGCGCTGATCCGATGGCAGGAGCCAGGTGCTTCTCCTGGTCTCCCATGGGGTGCAGGGCCCAAAGACATCCTCCACTGCACTCCCTGGCCACAGCAGAGAGCTGGCCTGGAAGAGGGGCAACCGGGACAGAATCCGGCGCCCCGACCGGGACTAGAACCCGGTGTGCCGGCACCGCAAGGCGGAGGATTAGCCTAGTGAGCCGCGGCGCCGGCCCATTTTTTCCCTTTTAATTGACTAATTATCTGAAAGAAATTCCTTCTCATATGAAGAAAAGGTGTGTCTGATGTTTAATAACCGTGCTTTACATTGCTTCTAGTAGGTTATGTTTTACTCTTCTCCTCATCCAATAAGGTGCCAAGTGTATACCTCAAGCCCCAGTTTGCTTTTAATTGCAATAGAACTTGAATTGCACAACGAACACACTTTTTGCATCTAAGCCTTAGAGCATGTTCTAAAACTGCCTGCTCTGTATCCCTCTCCCTCTCAGTAACTCTGCCTTTCAAATACATAAATAATTCTTTTAAAAAATAAAACTGCCTGTTCAGTCTGGATTTCCATAGTCATCTCAAACAATATGAATGGCGGAAGAGAACTATAATTTATTTAATGTTTTCATTCATGATCTCATTCATCCTCACTTTTCATCCTGTAAGTGGTTACCCATTGATTCATTTTACAGATGATAAAGCTGAGAAGACAGTAGGTTCCTGGTTCATGAGGGACAAATAGCAAGCCTCAGAACCCTCAGGAGCCAAAGCAGATTCATCTTCAAAACCCGTAATTTGAAACATTTAACTGTATTTTCTAAAAATGTACGATGTCTAAAGCCACATGTCTTCTCTCCGCACCTCCCTGCACCCTTTATTTCCTATCTGGAGGAAGAGTACCACCATCTACCAGTGAGTTCCATAGATCTCAGAGCCATCTTGCAGAATCCCCCCATGTCTATCCTGTCTTCTACCAGCTACCAAATTTTGCTTATTTGCACCATTTTACAGATGAGAAAATAGATCAGTTCTAAACTGATATAAGAACTCCATAATTGGTCCATACCTCTAGCCTTATCCCTTGTAATACTGCTTCTAGACGGATTTTGTAAACACACATCAGATTGTGATTTTGTAGCTTTGAAGATGAAGATGAAGCTTACTCTCTTTGAATGTGTCCCGTCATTTCCATCACTTCTGTCTTCCCCTCCTGACAGTTCCCCACCTCGTGTTTCTGCTTTAGGACTACCAAAGTAAACGCGCCTTAGAGGCACATCGCGCTGAAGCACCCTTCTTGTATAATTCCTACATCATCTTTTGAGAACTGACTCAGGCGCACATCAGTTCTTTAAGGAAACTTCCATCACTGCTCAGGATAGTTACGTATCCTAAAATTTGTGCCCTTCGTCTGTATTTCCCTGAGAGTTTTTCCAGACTTCCTGTCTTCTGCCCTATCATCATATATCCTTCTCTGAGTTGCTGTGTCTTTCGTATTTGTCTAACTTGTTTCCACAAAAAGAAAGGCTCCATTTTTCTGCCTTCCATGCTGATGTGTTTAAATCCTTTTTTTTTTTTTTTTTTTTTTTTTTTTTTTTTTTGACTGGCAGAGTGGATAGTGAGAGAGAGAGAGAGACAGAGAAAGGTCTTCTTTTTGCCCTTGGTTCACCCTCCAATGGCCGCTGTGGCTGGCGCATCGCGCTGATCCGAAGGCAGGAGCCAAGTGCTTCTCCTGGTCTCCCATGCGGGTGCAGGGCCCAAGCACTTGGGCCATCCTCCTCTGCACTCCCGGGCCATAGCAGAGAGCTGGCCTGAAAGAGGGGCAACCGGGATAGAATCCGGCGCCCCAACCGGGACTAGAACCTGGTGTGCCAGCGCCGCAAGGCGGAGGGTTATCCTGTTTAGCCATGGCGCTGGCCCATGTTTAAATCCTATGTGTGCACAAAGGCAGTGTTTTTTACAAGTCTTACAGGTTTTAATTAATTTCCCAGTCTGAATGTAATGTTTTCCTTTCAGCTTTCATTGCAACTTCTCTAACCATTTCATGACTTTTGGTATGTTATTATATGTGGACATGTATCCATGGACACATGTCTTCCAGCCCTCTAGAAGAGAGACTAGTTCTTATTCATCTTTGTGTCCTTAATAGCATAGAGCCCAAGGCCCTACACGTAATACGTGCTTAATAAACATTTATTGAAGCAATGAGTGGATTAGAAATTAGGTGTCCATTGCCCATTAAGTAATTTCTAATCCTTTCATTATAAATGTGAACAGGGAATATGATGGTACTAATGCAGTCTTGAAGACCAGTGTAAAAATACATCCTAAAGCTTGTTTATACAGTCTTCATTTTCCTGGTGTACAGTTTAATTTCCAATATACATATATCGTACCCTTTTTCATTTGTTATGAATACTAGTCGGTGGGGTGTTGAATTTGCACTGGCCTTATTGTTTGTGAATTTAATTCAGTGATTCTCTTATCAGCTTTGGGGCTATAATTCTTAGTGGAAGTTGTTTGTTCTGTCATAATGGATGAAGAGTCTAACTCTTTTGTAGCCGGAGTTATGTTTGTTCATTCTTGGTTGTTGGGCAATCAGTGGAAAGATTTAGACTCCCAGCCCAGATAAGAGAATCTCTTCATTTAGTTAATCACCCCCCAATCCTGGGATAGCTGGACTTTGAGCCATTGCTGAGACTATATTGGCACTTGGGAGTCGAAGCAGCAAGCCAAGCCACTTATCTCTGAGGCTGTCTGCTCCTCTATACCTTAGCTTTCATGAGAATTTCGTTTTAACACAGAGATATATTCTCAGAAGCAGCATGGTGAACATACGGAAATTTAGACCTCAGGGTAACAGTTTTCCTTGTACAGTAATAAAGATGTATGTGGAGTCAGTGGCTACAGGATCAAAAAATAGATCGCAGTAATCGGATCAAACATGAGAAATGGCTTGTTGCTGTGTTTTAAAAAAAATGAGATGGGTAAGGCAGTCTGTTTTGTGGAGATGTTTCCACTATTTGTGCAGCTATATAGTTTGGTGCGAAATAAGACTGTGACAAAATTAAGCTTATAAAGTTAATTGCCTACAACTGATTCTAGTTTTAAACGGAAAGAAGATTTCCTTTTGGTCTTATGTGGAAAATAGGAGAGATTCTATGTGTAGGCAGAGGGAGTGTGTGTTTTCTAACATTATCTTTTAATTTAAGAGAAGTTTGGGTTTTGTTCTTTCCTGTGAATATAGAGGTGGAACCACTCTAACCAGAGTTTATTGCTGTAATATTTTTTAAATGCATGTGTAACACTGATATATCTGTGACCTTGGGAAGGCGTTTTTGAGAGTAGGGGGTGGCAAGTCCTTTTCCTCACTGTCATAAGTGATGCCTACTCAATAACTCTAACTTCCTGACAGGATTGGGAGGGGGAGGAGGGCCTATCGTAACTTGTTTTTTATGGCTTATTTCTAAAGTGTTCCCTTCATAGTCACATCCATCCATTTAGACTTTTCTTTTCTCTGCCTAAGGCATGCATCCAGCCTAGACTGTGTTTGGTGCTTTAAATGCTTTGAATTATGGAGAATCGTAGTATTTTATCGATGCTTCCCTTGTAGCTATAGAGCTCTGTATTCTCTTAGGTTACACAGCTTGCATTTCTTTGGCATTGTGAGTGGATTACTGCAATTAGTTGAGGTTTGGAGAGGAATGACAAATCTTCCTTTTTTCCTACAGTGTGTCGTATCTGTCCCCTTACTTGGTAGACTTTTTTTTTTTTTTTTTTTTTTAGGGATTTGCCTTTTTAAGAAATCCTTTAAGTTAGAGGCATTAAGCCCTTTCTTTACACCATAATTCTTGGCAAATATATCTTTATCAGCATGACTTACTGTCAAGTAAATAATGATTTGGTAGCAATATTAAAGAAAAATTTTATCTTTGAAATACAGATTTTGTCAGTGTGTTAATATATAGTATGTGATATTCAAGAAGAAGAAAAGATTAATCAGTTTCTTCTAGCATTAGATAGCTAATGCTTCAAGCATACTATTTAAAAACAATTGCATCCAGGTCCTGTCTGCAGGATTGCTTATTTCATTATTCTGGTCATTTGCATGGAAACAAGTTGATGCATCTTAAAATAACTCTCCCATTCAGTTTTATTTTCCTCCTGAATTGTTACTCCTCAGTTATTATATTCCACTCATACAGTAGCATGAATCGGGCCTAGAAAGTTAGAGTTTCAAACTAAGGTAATAGCAAAATTTTTCTTCCTTTTTTTTTTTTTAACCAAAAATGATCTCCCATTTTCCTGTTAATTTACCTATGATTACATCTCTTTATTCTTATTTCATAAGGTGAGTGCATACAGAGTTATGTTTTAATAGAATATTTTTCAAGGTTTTAGGGTTTTTTAAAATGAGGTCAAGACCTTCAAGATTTTGACCTGAACTTTTCATGAACTAAAGGAGCAAGAAAAAGATAGATTAAAAAAAAAGAGATGAATATGTAATGTACTTATAATGGAATAACTGATCAAAGTGAAATTCATTTTATAACATTTATCTGCTGCTGGTTCCCAAAGCAGTCTACCATTTCAACAAGAAAAGTTCTATATTTATAAATTTGATCTCCCCATCAGGCTCTTTTAAAAAAAAGTCTGTTTATTCATTTTTATTAACTCGGAAGGCAGAGTGACAGAGATCTGCCATCTCCTAGTTCACTTGCCGAATGCCCACAACAGCCAGAGCACGGCCTGGCTAAAGCCTGGAGACAGGAACTCAGTCTGGGTCTCACATGTGGGTGGCAGGGACTCAAGTAGTTGAGGCATCACCTACTGTCTTCCAGTCACAGTAGCAGGAAGCTGGACGGGAAGCAGAGGTGGAGGTGGGTCAGTCTCACGCATTCTGATAAGGGACATGGGCATCTGGTGCTTTAATCTGGCTGCACCACAATGCCTGCCCCCATCCCATCTGAATCTTTTTGAAGAACATGTTATACTCTTTGGAAAAATAATTAAGAATTCTTATTGCCGAGACTCTCCTCTTCATGTTCTCTTTGGTGTCCTGGAAGGTGTGGCTGTGACAACTAGCAAAGAACTAGTACAAAGCAGAGGTTTCGTTGTCTTCCTATCAGGGGGACGTTAGGAGGAAGCTAGCAGAGAGTCAGGGTATCTTGAAGGTTTGCCGTTTAAACGAAGTCTTGAAAACGTGGGGAAGATTACTATAGAGAAAGAGCTGAGAAGGGAGAACATTCTAGATTGAGGAGAAGCATGTGAATAAAGGTTTACAGATAGGAAAGCCGAAAGGGCCAGTGAGAGATGGAACTAGCAAAAGAGAGCCAGGATGTAAAAGACTTTTGAGTGCTGGAGTTAAATTCAGAAGGTCATTGAGAACTGTTACAGATTTTTTGAGCAGTAAAGAAACATCAGATTGGTGGTTTAGGAATATGAATCTGGCAATGATTATGTATTGAGAGATTAAATTAGAAATGGGGAGATTGGTTGTGAATATAATAGTTCATTGGAGGGGGGAGAGTATGAGCATGGGCAGGAGGAAGGGAGGGAGGGAAGTATCACTGTGCTTCTAAACCTGTATATATGAAATATATGAAGTTTGTTCACCTTATATAAATTTAATATATATAAATGCGATTATGGGAGCTGGCATTGTAGCATAGCAGGTAAAGCCTGCAATACCGGCATCCCATATGTGTGCAGTTTGTGTTCCAGCTGCTCCACTTCTGATCCAGCTGCCTGCTAATGGGCTGAGAAAAGCAGTGGAAGATGGCCCTAGTACTTGAACCCCTGTCAACCACATGGGAGACCCTGAAGAATCTCCTGGCTCCTGGCTTCAGCCTGGCCCAGCCCTGGCCATACAACCATCTGGGGAGTGAACCAGCATATGGAAGAGCTCCCTCTTTCTCTGTCCCTCCCTCTCATTCTCTGTAACTTTGACTTTCAAATAAATTTTTTAAAAAACTTAAAGTCCTGTGAAAATTTGAAATAGAGCAGTGAAGAAGGAATGGAGAAAGAATTGACTAGATTTTGTGGTTGCCTGGGGAATGGGCATTGAGGGAAAACAAAGAATAGCAATGAAGGCAAACTCCGGTTTTCAAGTTGAGTGACTAGAAGAATAACTATAACAGTGAACAGAAATAAAAGATGTTGTGTGGTAGGTTTAGTAGGGTAGGAAAATAAAGTTGGTTTTGAATATATTAAACTTAAGCCATTTTTGGAACATCCAGGTGGAAAATATTTAGAGGGCAGTTTAGGAGAGATGTTGAGAGTAGAGCTAGAGATGTGGAATTGAAAGTCATCTGTAAAGAGGTGATAACTGAAATTATACATTATGATTTCACTCAGTTATTTCATACACATTTATTGAAATACCCAGTGTATGCAGATTACTGTGTTAGGTGTTGAGATGGGGCAAGATTATATGAGAGATCCTAAAGGGTTAGTGCATAGAGATAGAACCTTAAGGAAGGTTATGTTGGGGACAAGATAAGAGACCCTTATCTTGTGAATACCAGGAAGGACTAGTCGGAGAACTGTGAGATTAATGATGTAGAAGGGGGGTCCTGTCGGTGATGTGAAAGGAAACTCTCTTAACTAGAGTGCTGAAGAGTCATTGAAGGGGGGGCTGTTGTCTTAGAAGTGAATGAACTATGGAGAGTGGAGAGCAGGTGATGGAAGCGAATGAAATTAGACTTAAGTGATGTGGCCACTTATGCAAGCCAGAACCAGAGTCCAGGCTTTGATTGGAGTCCACTTCTCTTTGTAGTACACAGTACATCAAATTGCGCCTTTACCGTGGTATAGGGAACTATGGAGAGCCTGTTCCTCCTGTCCATATTGCTTAAGGTGTTGTTTAATTAAGATTCTTGAGGTTGTGGTGTTGAATAAAGAGCAAATTAACGAACCTCACAACTGTTGTTGTATTTTATGTAATGAGTGACAGCTTTGGCAGGTTTAAACGTGGAGGGAGGATAGAGGGAAGCTGTTTCTCTGGAAGTGTGCCGTTTTAACAACCACCGCCCGAGAACAAAAACAAATCCTACTGTAGCACAGGGAGCACTTTCAGGATGGCAGGAAGAATCTAGGTCAGCTTAACAGCAACTCCTATTCTTTAGGTAGATTAATGTTTGCCACCCTGGTTTTCAGCATGCTGTGTGAAGTCAGAGACTCTGCATTGCCTCTGTCTTAGTTCCTTTTCTCTTGCTGCAACGATACCTGGGACTGGGTCATTTATAAAGAGAGGTTGATTTTGACTCACAGTTCTGGAGGTCCAAGAGAACGGAGCCAGCATCTGCCCAGTTTCTGGCAAATACTTCAAGGTTGAAGAGCAGGTAGGTACATGCAGAAGAGGCAAAATATGTGGAGTAGCTTGCTTTATAGCATCTCTGCCCAGTGATGGCTCGTCCATTCTCACAAGGAAGAAGATATTAATCCCTCTCTACTTCCACCTCCCAACACCACCAGTGGCAACCAGATTTCAACTTGAGTTTTGGCAGGGACAGCCAAGTCCAGACCCGAATAGTTCCTTAGTACATATTAGTAAGGATTCCCTAATTAGATTGCTGTATGATTTATAGTTCAGTAGAGAGTGTAGCAGCATGCTAAAATGTGGCCTGCATTTCCTTAATTCTCCCTTGTAAAAGATAAATGAGATTTCACATACAATGGGTCTTCAAAAAGTTCATGGAAACTACATATTATGAAAAACTATGCCAGAATTTCAAAAAGGTTTTGTAAAAAAATTATTTTTTTAAAATTTGATTTGTTTCTTGCTCGTTTGACACACGGGGATGGGAAGAGATCAGACATAGAGAGATCGTCTATGCATTGGTTCACTCCCCCAATGCCTACAATATCTGGGGCTGAGCTGAGCCAAATCGAGGAGCCCAGAACCTGGCCTGTTTCTCCCTCGTGGGTGACTGGGATGTAAGCACCTGAGCCGTCACCTGCTGCCTCCCAGGGTGTGCATTAGCAGGAAGCTGGAATGGATGTGGAGCTGGTACTCATGCCTAGGGACTCTGGACCCTGTGGGCATCCCAGGTGATGTCTTAAACACTTTGCCAAATACACACCACTCCAACTTACCTTTTAATTTTACTTTTCAACTAACATTTTTAAATATTGTCATATTACCTTTAGGAGAAGATTGGTAAGTTTGATTCGAAAGTAGCTCAGATCAGCAACAGAACTTTGGACCCTGAGCTGGCTAGCCTTATATCCTTTTGGTAGCCAGTGCTTCTCTCTTATTGTTCAGTAGAACTTTCTGTGATTATGGAAATATTCCGTATCTGAGCTATCCAATATAGTAACCACTAGTCCCATGTGACCACTGAGTGCTTGAAATGTGGCTAGCATGATTGAGGAATTGAATTTTTAATTTTATTCAGTTTGAATTAATTTATATTTACACAGCCATACATGGCCATCTTGGGCAGCATAGCTGCGAACTAAGAAAAAATTGAGGAACCAAATTCTCATGTGCGTCAATAGCATTAACTGGTGAAATGAGGTTGTAAGAGGAGTTGACATATTGATCTTCACTCAAAATTCAGTAGGTTTATATTGAATGTCATACTCAACTGTTGTTAGCATTGTCTACTTTTATCTCGCTTTTCTTGTCTGAAAGCCTCTGGAATATCTTAATTGTCATTTCTTCATTTGAAGAATTATCTCTTTTGGATTTAGAGGGTTATACTCATCTAGTGGGTGGATTAATAGCTGTAACTTTGTCCTTAGGAAGCTAAATCTTGAAGGTTACGGTTACCTGACTGCACTACCATATGCCAATTCACATCGTGCATTTATTTATTTATATTTTTGGTGATGTTGAAAGTGAGTGAAATGTGAAAAAAGCATTATTCATTTTAAATAGTTTTGACTGCCAGGTTAATGCGACTCTTAAGTGGAGCTTCATGAGGTCTGGCTATAGTAACTGCTTTTAACTTGATTTAAAGTTCTTAAACATTCTGAATTGCTTCACCTAATCTTTTTATACTGAACGTACAATTTTCAGGCTCTTTTTTATTTTCAAATCCATAACTGACAGCTGCTCAACACCTCATTCAAATAGTTTTAAGAGTTTTAGAGAAAAGTTGGGGCAGACTGGATTTACTGACATCAGTTGGATTGAGATGTTGTGGATTTAAAGATGATAGAGAAGGAGAGAGAAAAATATGAAATAATTATTGTGAGTTTCCTGCTTGCCCAATGACAGTGATTTGAACATAGTAACTAAACCAAGAGGTACCAGAAGGACATTTGAGTCAACTTTCAAATTCTAACTTAAGGAATGAATATTTCATTTGGAAACAAAATTTTCATGCATCCCCATTTGTTTTATTTCATTAAAAACATTTATGCACAGAAATGTGTATATACCAAAATTGCACTCTTTTTCTTGACATGTATTTCAGAGAGTCTGTGAGATAGCTCCTTAAAGGGGTAACTCTTCGGGAGATTCCATTATGTGTAGTGCACAGCAAGTATTCCCAACTGGAATTAACTCTAAGAGAAGCAAGGTCATACGATCTTCCATTTTTACTTCCAATGTCAAATGAAATCACCCTGTGACTCAACTTACTGGGCTACAGTGATTATAGAGACGCTTCAGGTTGTACTGTTTATACAAGTTAACATGAATGTGACCGTACATTTTGTCCTTGGCCTTTTAATGCCTTTTGAGTAAGTAGATGCTGCGTGTGTGTATGTGTGTATATTGCCTACTATGTGTTATACACTGTGTTAAGTACTGTGTTTACAGAGACGAATTATATAGAATCTTTTCCCCGAAGGACTTATATTGTAGATCTTTTGCAGGAGACAGTAAAGTAACAAAACTCTGTGACAAGAACCATAAAAGCCCTAGTTTGGGAGTGCTGTAAAAGCACAGGTATATCTAAGTCCCTGAGGGCGGAACAGTGTCAGGAAGGACTAGCAGGGAGAGGGTCCCTTGAGTTGAATCATGGAAGATAGGCAGGAGGTAGCCAGGCAGATGGTGCCAGTGTTTCTAGCTATGTGGAAAGATACAGGATCAGAAAAAGCATGGGGGCTTCTGGGAACTGCAACCAGTTTGCTATGGCTGGGGAAGGAAACCTTTCAGGGAGCAGCAAAATGTGATGCTGGAGAGGGTATTTGGGAGTGAAATCATGAAAGACCAACTTGGTAATAATGAGGAGTATGGTCTTTATTCTATGGAGACTGTCTCTGGAGGTGATAAGGAAGATGTGGAATGGACTGGGAGGCAGAGACCAGAGGTAGGAGTCCAGTTAGGAAGAAGCCGTGGGAAACCTGCTGAGGTTATGCGGGCCTTAACTAAGGGGCTTGCTATGTTGTACTTGCTGATGCTGAGACAAAGCTGTGGTGGGGGAATGCGTGGAAGCTGGAGGGAGAAACTGGGAAGGTTGAAACACCCCAAAGAGAACTCAGGTTGTAGAGAACACCCATCTGAGGTTGGGGACCTCAGGGTGTACAGGACCCCAGTGCCCTGGGTTGCTAAAGGCCCTCGCCTGAGCAGCAGACTGAATGTCCCTCCTTCTCAAGTACTTCGGTGTTGAGATTCCCTCAGCATCCTCCTTCCCTTTCAGAATGAAGGCAGGTCAGTATAAAGAGGGAATTTAGAGGTGACAAGGGGGCTGGTGCTGTGGCGTAGTGGGTAAAGCCGCCACCTGCAGTGCCAGTATCCCATACGGGCACTGGTTCCAGTCCCAGTTTCTCCACTTCCGATCCAGCTCCCTGCTAATGTGTCTGGGAAAGCTGCTGAAGATGGGACTTCCAGAAGAAGCTGCTGGCTCCTGGCTTCAGATCGGCTCACCTCCAGCTGTTGCGGCCACTGGGGAGTGAATCAGGGGGTGAAAGACACACACACTCTCTCTCTCTCTGTAACTCTGTCTTTCAAATAAATAAAATAAATCTTAAAAAAAAGGAGAGGGGTGAAAGGGACCTCAGAGAGTAAGGAGACTCACCTGCTCTCACTGTGACTGGTGAACAGACTCAGTAGTGAAGGGACTTCCTCAAGGGAATCCACAGCCGAGGCTAAGTGCAGGCCTCTGTTTTGCAGCCCAGGGCTGGCTGCGTGGTTTCCTTGCTCTCTCCTTGAGAAGGATCGTGCATAAATCCCGTTCTCTATAAATGCTCTTAGTTTCTCATTTTGGATACTGGGGATTCTATACTATTTTATTTCTCTTCCTTTTTTTTCCCCCCTGTGTGAGGTTCAGGCAGGTATAACCATATTCTGTTATGCCAAAAATAGGTAGACTTCTGATTGGATGAGAATATTATTTGGGACTTGTAAAAAGGTAGACCTTAAAATATTGAAATGTTTGGAATATCTGTTCTTATAAACTTTCTAATTTTAAGGAATTTATTTATTAATTCTGACTTTCATTTATTTTGTATTTCAAGAATATCAACTAGGTACCAGGGGTTGTGATGATTCAGGAGCAAAGAATTACCATATCTGTTTAATTGTCTCTTAAGAATTGATACTCAGGGCCGGCACTGTGGTGTAGCAGGTAGAGCCGCCGCCTGCAGTGCCAGCAACCCATATGGGCTCCAATTCAAGTCCCAGCTGCTCCGCTTCTGATCCAGCTCTCTGCTATGGCTTGGGAAAGCAGTAGAAGATAGCCTAAGTCCTTGGGCCTTTGCACCCATGTTGGAAGACCCGGAGGAAGCTCCTGGCTCCTGGCTTTGGATCAGCACAGCTCCGGCCGTTGTGGCCAATTGGAGAGTGAACCAGCAGATGGAAGACCTCTCTCTCTCTTTGCCTCTCCTTCTCTCTTTGTGTAACTCTGACTTTCAAATAAATAAATGAATCTTAAAAAAAAAAAAAAAAACAAAACTGATACTCATCCTTATACTATAGGTAGAGTATTCAGTTTAATATTGCCAACTTCTAAATGCCTCTTTGAGATCTGCTATCTACATCCTTAGCCTAGACAAGAACTAAGAAGTAGATAACAGCATGTCTGTTGGATAAACACATATTTGGCGGGGGTGATTGAATGTGGAGCAGGGGACCTTTAATTAATTATCTTTGTTTATAATACATTTTCCTCCTTTGTTTCCAAGAATGAGAATACTTCAGCAATAGGATTGATAAGTAAATAAAACATAAAAGGTCAGTTACCGTTGCCCCGGTAACTGTGTTCCTCAGCAAGTATTTTGTTTGCCTTGAAATGCGTCCTGGGTGATTTACTGAAAATCAGACTCTGAATGCCATGACTTTTTGTATTTAAATTTCTTAGGCACTCATTTAGGAGTGACAATTTTGTAGGATTTTTTGGGTGGAATTCTGAAGCTGTATGTGTGATGGGTTTCCTTGTTTTTTCTTCTTTTTTGGAAGACAAACAGGAAACTGTGATTACAGTGAATATTTAAGAACTTCCAAGTGTGAGGTTGGATTGTAAGTATACAGACATTTCTGTTAACACTGGACTACGTATATGATGGTGGCCCCATAAGATGACAATGGAACTGGAAAATTCTTCTGACCTAGGAGCACTGTGGCCTTCATGGAACCCTGACATGATGCAGCACTCACCAGTTTGTGGTGATGCTGGTGTAGATAAGCCTGCTGCACTCCCAGTCCTAGAGAAGCATTGTACATAAAGTTATGTGCCACATGTAATACTTAATAGTGGCAATAAATGCCTATGCTACTGGATTATGCATATACCATACTCTGAATCCGTTATTTTAGAGTATAATATTATGCCATGTTAGGACAGCAGCAGCTTTGTGCACCTTGTATTTAGGGTCTCAGGATTGTATCATTTTCTCTTGTGTGTTACTTAATCTTGTGTTTTATTCGTTAGGGTCATGGGGACATAGGCTATTTTGTACACACACACACATTTTTACACTTGCATAAACATGTGTGTATGTGCCATTTATCCTAGGTGTGTAGTAGGCTGTACTATCTAGATTTGTATTAAATACACTCGGATGTTTGCAAGACAATGAAATTGGCTAATGATGCATTTATTAAAATGTTATCCCTGATGTTAACTACCCATGACAGTATTTGAATCATTTTTGGGGATACATGAAATTTCTTAAAACTAGAATATTCTTATGTAGAATTTGGATGAAGTGTACTTTCTAATAAGTGATCAAGGGTGCATTAACTCCTATCCCTTTTACTTAATTCCTATGCAATTAATTTTGAGTAGAATAAATCAGTCTCTAAAAACATTAAAGATAAAAATAAAAATAAGTAATTAGAGCAGTTGCCACTCCTTGATAATTTATGTTTGTATGAATTAAAGTTAAGTGAATCGTTTAAAAAATAAAAGTTGAAAAAAATAAATTTTAACGTATTTTTTGACTCCATACAAAGACCTACTTGAGCCTACAGAAATAATTATACAAATGCACAAATATATACATAGAATGATGGAGCTGTTGATTGGAAGTTACAAACGATTCAAATGTCCATCAGTAAGGGACTGGTTAAATAAATTATGTTCTGTCCATATAATGGAATACTTTGAGACCATTAGAAGGAGTGATGTAGATCTGTGTCGACTGATAGGAAAAGATTTTGAGGATGTATCAGTCAGTGAAAAGCACATTGCAGAAAACTGTATATTCAGATGATCCTGGTTCTCTTTAAAAAAAAAACCCCTTATTAGCACTTTATAATTAATCCATAAAGCATACTAATTGGTATATTCATTTAAAATTTGAATAAATACAAAACTGTTAACAATGGTTATTTCTGGAGAGTGTGATCATGAAGGACTTTTACTTTAGAAGTTCTATTTGCAGGCAGTGCCTTGGCTCACTAGGCTAATCCTCCGCCTGCAGCACCGGCACTCTGGGTTCTAGTCCCAGTTGGGGCACCGGTTCTGTACTGGTTGCTCCTCTTCCAGTCCAGCTCTCTGCTGTGGCCTGGGAGTGCAGTGGAGGATGGCCCAAGTGCTTGGGCCCTGAACTTGCGTGGGAGACCAGGAGGAAGCGCCTGGCTCCTGGCTTCGGATCGGCATAGTGCGGCCAGACGTGGCGGCCATTTTGGGATTAAACCAATGGAAGGAAGACCTTTCTCTCTGTCTCTCTCTCTCTCACTGTCTAACTCTGCCTGTCAAAAAAAAAAAAAAAAAAATTTGCATATCATTTGAAATATCTATAATGAACTGGAGTTACCTTTGCAATTTGAGGAGAAGAAAAAAATGCAAAGCCTGAATATAAAGGATCTAAAACATCCGTATTATATGTAAATGCATTAGGCTTTTTGGAAACCTTCTATTTGCTGGTTTTTGTCTAGGTACCTAGGAATTTGAAAAGGTGCTTATGTCTCTTTAACTATTACACTGAATATTAACTCCTTCCTAGATACTTGCCATCTGTTTTATTTCTTCACGTTTCAGTTGTTTCCAAACACGTCTTTTTCTTTGGGTTATCACTTTGTAAAGTCACCTGCTTTGTTTATATTACTTAGTTGCTACCAAATATGCTTTGATGGATTTTGCTTTTTGTTTAGAACATTTTTGGTGTCTTGAATGCTGGATTTATTTTATTTTAAAATTATATAACCTCTATATACCGGAGGATTTAAGAATGGAATTTGTGTCCACCGGGATTTCATCCGGATCCGATTTTCTGGCTCCTAACTTCACTGTATTAAGTGTAGCTTTCTCTTCCTGTATTAGCGTCAGTCTGTTCCCCAGCTGCGGCAGGAATTTGAGGAGACTTTTCTAGCCCAGCCAGTTTGTCTTTTTTGCAGAGGAGTCATCAATGCAAATAGGATTAGGGAGAAAATGCACGTGGGCCAGCCGTTTATTGCCATTTCCAGTGTCCAAGCTTACTTAGTTAACACACGTAGTGAATCAGAAATCACTCTTCCTGACCCTTGGTGTGATGGTACCTGTTAGGATAACGCTGCATATTCAGGTAAACTTCAGAACACACTATTGATGTACATATACATTTTATGAATACGTTGACTTAAAATTCATATGTAGAAAACAGTCTTTTTAAATTTTTTCCCCTGCTGCTTTGGTTACGTGAGACTGGATAGGTAATACTGTTTCTCAGAAATAGCCATTGGCTTCTCGTCCCTGGGAAGAGGATGGAAACATGCTTTTAAAGAGGGCTTAGATAAGAGGATACTATACCCAGATAAGGTTGAAGATAGTGGTTTTCAAAAAGATATTTTGAGTATGACCCATGCGACCATATGCAGAATGCATTTATATGATGGATGTGCCTTTTACTGGGTTCAGTATACCTTGATTTTTTTTCTTCAGTGTGGTCTTACATTTTCTTTCCCTTTCCTGTCAATACAAGTCTGTCCACTGAATCCTGTCCACTTTCTTTTTTTTTTTTTAGAGCAGCTAATTTTTTTTTTTAAATTTATTTGACAGAGTTAGATTGTGAGAGAGAGAGAGAGAGAGAGAGACAGAGAGAAAGGTCTTCCTTCCGTTGGTTCACTCCCCAAATGGCTGCTACGGCTGGAGCTATGCCGATCCGAAGCCAGGAGCCAGGTGCTTCTTCCTGGTCTCCCAGGCAGGTGCAGGCGCCCCGGCACTTGGGCCATCCTCCACTGCCTTCCCAGGCCACAGCAGAGAGTTGGACCAGAAGAGGAGCAACTGGAACTGGAACCCGGCGCCCATATGGGATGCAGGCACTGCAGGTGGAGGATTAACCTAGTGAGCCGCGGCGCTGGCCCCATTCTGTCCACTTTCATCTATTCATTATCCTCGTCTATCCTACTCTATGTTACATGAGCATACCGTATTGTACTTTATTCTACCCTATTCACTTTTAGTCTACTTCCTTAAAAAAGTGCTGCATAGACACTATTCCATTTTTTTAAGACCCACAATTTAACAATCATTGCTGTGAATTATGGCAGATTATAACAAATAAAATCATCACAGAGCTTATGTGTGTGTGTGTATGTGTGTACATAGATAAACAGAGAGGGAAAGACAGAGAAACCTTCATCCCCTGCTTCACTCCCCAGGTGGACTCAATGGCCAGGACTGAGCCAGACCGGAGCCAGGAGCTAAGAGCTTCATCAAGGCCTCCCATGTAGGTGCTTTCCCTAGGCCATTAACAGGGAGCTGGATCAGAAGTAGAGCAGCCAGGACAGGAACCAGTGCCTGTGTGAGATGCCTGCATCACGGGCGGTGTCTTTACCTGCTGCGCCACATGCCTGCCCCAAGCTTGTATGTTTTATGTATTTCTTGAGTGTCATTTTTTGCAAACGTCAATGATGGTACATGTCTTATGGCTTGTTTGCTGTCGTGGTAGGATGTCAGACTCAAGCTGCCTTCTTATGAGATCTATACAGTAGTTGATTTCTGAATCACTGTTCTTCCAGCAGAGTTTTTAAGTAGGAAGTCTTTACCAATCTGACTCTCTTATTGTGTAAATGTTGAGTAGTCTGTCTGAGTATCCCAAGATGCTAAGCAGTCTGCACTTTCCCAGTGTGGATTAGGCACTGCAGAATATTTAATTCTGGGATCACTTTCTTCTGCCACCTAGCCTGCTGCCAGCCCCCCTCCTGCTGCCGTCTGCTGACGCACGCAGAGAATGCCAACCTGTTGTAATATGGGACTCAGCCTAGCAGGGGTGGGGAGCTTTTATTCTGCTGAGGGCCCTTTGGGTATTTGTGACATCGTTCCTGCACCCTACAAAATGATCAACTTAAAAACCATGCTGAATCTTGAGTCCTGCCTGCAGTTGCTTTGGCATGCCAGACCAAATAATTTTTGGCACCTTGTACAGCCCATAAGTCAGCCGTCCCCCACATCTGCAAGGTGTGGCAAATCTAGAGAAAAAACAAAGCAGCAAACAAGTCACCTATCACCCCACTGCAGCTAAAAAGCTCGAGGATGTCATCCTGAATTAACTAGCCCTGAGCATCTTTTGGTTTTGAGAATTTGCTGTTAACGTTGCTCCTAAATAATATTGTAACTGAACTTTTGTCTTTGTTTTTAGATTATTTAACCAGAACACAAGCTATATTAGCTCTCTTGGGAGCACACATACCAGATATGTCTTACGTGTACTGTAGAAGCCAGTTCTGTACCAGGACATAATTGGTCCTTGATAAACCTGCTGATTCAAATATGAATTGCATATTAAATGCTAAGATTGTGGTCAGATAGTAGTTGAAAAGTCTATTGAGTGCCTACTGTGAGCAGATTATATTCATCATTTCAGAGTTTTCACAATTATTTTATGAGAATGAACTTTATTCTGGGTAATGATTTTGTTGATATTTCAAAGAATTTATTTTTAAATTTACATAAAACTAAAATTCACTGCTTGTTTGATGGAGTTCTGTGTTTTGGCTTATGTATAGAATTGTGTAACTACCTTGTGATCATATGACTACCGTGATTGGTATGCAGTTTCTTCCCTTGCCTAGATCCCCTCAGACTGTCCCTTAAAAGTTAAATCCTCTCTCCTACCCTAGCCACTGGTCACCACTGATCTGTTTGCCATTCCAATAGTTTTGCTTTTTCCAGCATGTCATATTGAATCATACTGGATGCAGTCTTTTGCATCTGACTTCTTTCAGTTAATATATTGTTTCTAATATGCATCAAGATTGTTGTGTATTGGTAATTCATTCCTGTTTATTGTCCATCAGTATTCCATTGTATGGATGTAGCATAGTTTATCTATTTGTTTTTCTATTTGGGCCATTTAGGCTAGTTTCAGTTTTGGCAGTTATGTGGCTATAAATATTTGCGTACAGTTTGTTTGTGGGCATGAATTTTCTCTTGTTTTGGCTAAATGCCTAGGAGTAGATTGTCAGGTCATTGAATACATATGTATTTACCTTTTTATGAACCTTCCAAACTGTTTTCTGGAGTGGCTGTGCCATTCTGTGTTCCTGCCCTGATCTGTAAGAGTTCCAGTGGCTCTGCCTCCTCATCAGCACTTAATATGGTCCACATCTTTTAATTTTCATCATCCTAATGAGATATAAAGTAGTATCTCTTCCTGTTAAGTTGTATATCTCTAATGACTATTGGTGTTGAGCATCTTTTCATGTGCTCTTATTGCTATCTGAATATCTTTAGTCAAATATCTGTTCAACTATTGTGCCCATTTAAAAAAAATTGGATTTTTTTAACTGTCAAGTGTTGAAAATACTGGGAATTTTTTTTTTGTCAGATGTATGGTTTGCATAGATTTTCTCACAGTCTGTAGCTTCTCTTTTATTCTGTTAATAGTATCTTTTGCTGAGCAGAAATTTTTAATTTTTAAGCAGGTCAGTTTATCAGTTTGATATTTCTGGCATTGATGAGGTAAACTGAGAACTTTGTTTAACCAAAAGTCATGAAGATTTTGTCCTGTTTCCTTCTAAATGTTTTATAGTTTTACATTTTTGGATTTCTCTGTGACTTATTGCATAAATTTTTGTAAAAGAAATTAGACATACAATGAAGTTTATCATTTTTGCGTGTTCATGTTCAGCTTTTTGTTGAAAAGACCATCCTTTCTCCTTTCATTTGCCTTTGCACCTCTGTCCAAAATCAATTGGCTATACTTGTGTGCTTCTATTTTTGGACTCTCTGTTCAGTTGATCAGTGAGTCTATCTTTTTGCTGGTTGAGGTAGTCACTTTTTAAATCTCAAACTACTGACAAGGAAACTTGGGTCTTAGTCAAATTAAGTACCTTGCCTAAGGTAATTTCAGCTAGCAAACGATTGAACTTGTATTGAAGTTAGCATGACTCTGAAACCTGTGCCACCCTAAGAAGTGAATGTTGGCACAAGTCTTCACCTTACTCTGCTGCTTGTTAAAGTGTTTGGTTTTAAGGAAATGTTCGAGCAGTGTGTTTCTGGAAGAGTAGATGTGACAGGTAGATCTCGCTGAGTTATCAGAAATGTGAGAAGGGAGTTTCTTCCTGCCTGCTAGCTATTAATTACCAGAAATGATTCGTTTTCAATATGTATAACAAGGTATAGCATTCTTCTTAAAATCCAGGATACCTGAGTATGATTCCCCTTTATTTTAAAGAGAGCAATAGGAATATGTTCCTTGTGTGGCAAGAAAAGGATGTTTAGGATTTGCAAATGTGAGAGCACAGATGGGCTAAGAGTGCCTTGCATCCAGATGGCTTATGTAAGGAACTTGGTAAGAGGTAAGAGAGTGATGCTAATGTGGCAGTGAATAATCAATTAACCTTTCAATATTGGCAAACTGGGGAATTTTGAAGAATCTCCTATTTAGTTAACTTCTGATTATTGCAACCTAAACTTCTACATTGGTCTGTTAATAACTAGCTATGCAAGTGTGTGCCGGTAGGGGTGTGTGCACACATGTATACACACATACAAATTCCAAATTTTTTGTACCATATCTTCTTTTAAAAAGATTTTTATTATTATTATTATTTGAGAGGTAGAGTTACAGACATTGAGAGGCAGAGACAGAGAGAAAGGTCTTCCTTCTGTTGGTTCACTCCCCAATTGTCCGCAATGGCCAGAGCTGCGCAGATCCTATGCCAGGAGCTTCTTCCTGGTCTCCTATGTGGGTGCAGGGGCCCAAGCACTTGGGCCATCTTCTACTGCTTTCCCAGGCCATAGCAGAGAGCTGGATGGGAAGAGGAGCAGCCGGGACTAGAACTGGGATGCAGATGCCGCAGGCAGAGGATTAACCTACTGCACCATGGCGCCGGCCTTTGTACCATGTCTTTTAATTCCCTTTTCCTTTTTGTTTTTGAGAGGCAGGGAGACACAGAGAGAAAAGAGAGGTCTTCCATCTGCTGGTTCACTCCCCAGATGGCCACAACAGCCTGGGCTGGGCCAGGAGTTAGGAGCGTCTTCTGGGTCTCCCATGTGAGTGCAGGGGCCCAAGGACTCAGACTATCCTCTGCTGCTTTTCCAGGCGCATTAGCAGGGAGCTGGATCAGAAGTGGAGCAGCCAGAACTTGAACCAGCGGCCATATGGGATGCCGGCATTCCAGCTGGCAGCTTTACCTGCTGTGTCACAATGCTTGCCAAAGCTTCTGCTTGCTTGTTTGCTTTCTCTCTCTCTCTCCCTCTCTCTCTCTCTCTCTTCCTCTTCCTCTCTCTTTCTCCCCCCTCCCTCCCTTTCTCTCTCTCTCTCTCTCTTTCTTCTTTCTTTTCTTTCTTTGGATTTCTGTAATTATTTTGAAAATCCAAGTTACAGAGATACAGAGAGAGGTTGGTCTTCCTTCCAGTGGTTCATTCCCCTAATGGCCGCAACAGTCAGCACTGAGCCATGCTGAAGCCAGGAGCTTCATCTGGGTCTCCCACATGGGTGCCAGAGCCCCAAACACTTGGCCCATCGTATGATGCTTTTCCCAGGCCATTATCAGGGAACTGGATGGTATATGTAGCAGCCAGAACACGAACTGGTGCCTATATGGGATGCTGGTGTTGCAGGTGACAGCTTTACTACTTCGAAACTCTTAGTAACTAACACTCTACTTACTATGTTAAGCTGACTTTTCCTCTATGGATTTTTATCTACATGTAACCGTAGGTTGCAACTACTTGAATGATTTTTTGATACTAGAAACTTACAGACAAAACTGAGTTCTGTTTCTCCTCATCCTGACAAATAGACAACCATTCCCAATCTCCCCTTTGTTTTTGATGCAATAGATTTGTTCTATCTCAAAACCCAGATATGGCTTTTGACCTGTCTCTCTGACCCTGTATGATCAAATCCACAGCCATTTTCTGTTAATCGTATCTAATGGTTGGTTTTGATCTAGCTCCTCTCACCCCTTACCTACAGTGCTTCCCATGGCCCCTTGCCTCTTCCTCCTCTGTTGATTTATGACATCATCTTGTTCTGTGCCTTATTAGCTCCTCTTCATGAACCCCTTGCATGCCAAACTCAATTTTTATTCTTTTATGACCATTGTTCTTACTACTCATTCCCTCCAAAATGTTTGCCTTCTACCCGAATATCTCTGCAGATTGAAAACTAGGCTGTTACCTGCCAGCTCATCTTTGAAACTGTAATCCATTCCAGTGAGCATACACTTTCTCTCCCACCTGATCTCAGGAGAGCCTGTGTGGTACCCAGGAACTCAGCATCAAATGAGAAATTGTTAGCAATGCCATACCCCAGACCTGCTGAATCAGGAATTTTGGGGGTGGAGCCTAGACACCTGCATTTAACAAATCCTTCCAGTTGTTCTGATGTATGTTAATGGTTGAACCACTGCCCCATGTAATCATATTTCATGTTTAGCCCCAGATGCCAGGTAGTTTTACCTCTGCTCATTAGCCTACTTCTATTTCTTAGTGTTTGTCAGGTTTTTCATTGTGAATACTCACTTCTGCCTTTCTTGACTACTTTTAATTTCTCATTTAAAATAATTAAAAGTTCTCATTTAAAATATCAACCTCAGAATGTGATTCCTTGGGAAAAATCTGGATTTGTTCTCTGAGCAATGTGTTCACTTTATACTGTCGTCATCTCTCCTTGATCCTGTTAACTCTCTAAGGGCTCTGGTTGAATGTTGTATATATGTTCTGCTTTTCAGCAGGTAGGGTAGTGTAGTGTTTACTCAAACAGGCATAGGATATATTTGGTACAGATTTTTAGTGTGTCAGTTTCACTAGTAGTTTGGAAGAAAACAGGTGTTTTTATTTTTAATGTTGAAACAGTAAGTATATCACTGAGTAGGATGAAAAATGTGTCCAAGGAGCAGACAGCCCACTAGTCAATATACCTGATTCCCATATCTGAGTACCTGGGTTTGGTTTCTGGTTCTGGCTCCTGGCTCCAGCTTCCTGCCAGTGCAGACCCTACGAGGAAGCAGTGATGGTTCAAGTTATTGGGTTCCAGGCAGTCATGTGGAGACCTGGACTGTGGTCCTGGCTTCCTGCTTGTGCCTTAGCCCAGCTGTGACCATTGTGGGCACTGGGAAATGAGCCAGTGGGTGGGAGCTCTCCCTGTCTCTGTCTCTCAAATAAATACATTAAAATTTTTTTCAAGTGTGTATGAATGTTCAAGGATAGAGATATTTGTGCTTTTCTGACTTTTGGCTATGTCTCAGACCACTCAAGAGATGCACTGATTCCCCTCCCCTGATGATATGAGGAAAGGGAGTGTGCACTGTAGATGGTGGGGCTGGTTTTGACTTCTGGGTCCTTCACTTCTTGCAGACATGGATTCATGTTGTTTGGCCTTAATTCCCTTATTTGAAAAATTGGGATAATACTGCTTACTTCATGTGGCTGTTGTATTACAAGGATTAAGTGAGATTTGGTAGGTAATGTCTCTGTACAATTTCTGTCCTACATTAAGTGCTCTATAAATGGTACCTTTTATTATTAACTCCGCTAGGATGGCACATTTTCTTTAGAAAAATACTGTTCCATGGGAGCACTTCTATTTGCTGCGTAGTAGGCACTTAGTAAATGTATCCACTGATAGATGTGGTATTTCATGATTCTGTGCTCTGCAGACACTCCAATTTGTACAGGGCTTCAAGTTTTAGTGCTTTATAATCGTTAATGAATGCTAAGAAATATTACTTGACTTTTTGACAAATCTATTGCATTTCTTAAAATTTATCCATTCAACTTTACTTTTAATGGATGATAGCTTACTTTCTAATAGTATCTGAAAGGTTTTTATGGTTTTTTTTTTTTTTCCAGTAGAATAAATTAGGCTAGCTAAATGTGCTCTGTGACACAATGCCCTACCAAGAATGTTGTTTCATTGTCAGTGGCTAGTTTAATCAGTTATTATTTGAAGACAGTTTCAGACTGCTCTGGTACTTGGTTCTTTATTTAGTTTTTTTTTTTTTTTTCTTTTTCTAACACAGCTAATTAACGGGACTGCCAAGTGGTCTAACATGGCGAAGGAGAGAAGATGACATTATGAAAAGTTTAATCATTAGAGTAGCAACTCACATTTGTCTGGCACATAATAGTTCACAAAGTACTTTAATATGCAGTGTATCCTACCTTACAGCATTCTATGGAGTAGGCAATATTATTATTATTATTTTGTTGATTAGAAAACTAATGTTCAAATTAATGACTATCCAATCTGATGGAACCAGAAGAGAAAATAAAGGGCCCCGAAGTTAAAGATAACATAGTTATGTAAAAGTTGCACTTCTTCATGGTTTCACACCTAGAGAGAGCTTACAGCTTTGTGTCACTCAAAAGCACTGCCTCGGAAATTCGTGTATGTGGCAGGGAAACAGATCATCAGGGTCAAATCCTGACTCAGTTCCTACCTTTCTGTGTGAACTAAGGCAAACTGTTTAACTTCCCTGAGCCTCAGTCTCCTGATCTGTGAAATGGGAGGGAGCATAGCATCCAGCTCATGGAGCTGTTGTGCTGCAATGAGCTCACATCCCTCCACGCAGTGAGACATCCCAGACAGGCAGGTGGAGAGGGCCCATTCCCAGATCCCTAAGAACTTCAGTCTGGATGCAGGCTGGGCTCTCAGTGCTTTCTTGAGATGCCCGCCTGGCCCATCAGGTGTGTTCCCTTCATTATTTTTTTTTTTTCCACTGAAATTTGCTTCCATGTTTAAAAAAAATAAAATGAGCTAATATATATAAAACTGTCTAACGGTGCCTGGGCACAGTAAGCACTACAGAAACGTTAGCCCTTTTTAGTGTCTTAGAGGAGTGGTTGAAGTGCCTTGTATGAAAGGTAAGTGGTTGTATTTAGGCATAATTGTAATGAACGAAATAGAAATCAGAGCTCCCATTAAAACTTATTCTGACAGAACTTCTTAATTATTAACCTGTGCTCTATTGGGTGGAATGAATATTCTGTATTTCAGGTATATGCCCCAGTCTGGTTTTCCTGTAAACTTATGTTCATTTTCTGACTCGGGATAAACAAAAATTTGGAGCACCTGTGTGATTTCTGCATCTAAAAACTCAAGGCCAGTGCCGTGGCTCACTAGGCTAATCCTCCGCCTGTGGTGCTAGCACCCCAGGTTCTAGTCCCGGTTGGGGTGCCGGATTCTGTCCCGGTTGCTCCTCTTCCAGTCCAGCTCTCTGCTGTGGCCCGGGAAGGCAGTGGAGGATGGCCCAAGATCAGGAGGAAGCACCTGGCTCCTGGCTTCGGATCGGCGCAGCACGCTGGCCGTAGCAGCCATTTGGGGGGTGAACCGACGGAAGGAAGACCTTTCTCTCTGTTTCCCTCTCTCTCACTGCCTAACTCTGCCTGTCAAAAACAAAACAAAACAAAAAACAAACTCTCTGAGAAACTACAGTAGGGTGTCCCACCCCCACCTTGCCCTCAGACCCTCTGGCCTGTCTGGAGGCAGCCAGGCACACCAGCCATATGGGCACACTCCTGAGCCATCTCCAGGATAGCTAAGTTGTTAATTGCTTTCTTGAGAAGTTATTCTCTCTCTTAGGATTTTCACAAGTGAAACAAATATCATATTCATGAACCTCTGAGCCCTTCTGGATTTGGCAAGTCACCTGTTCTAGGAGACCTTCCTTGGTGGAGAGAAAGCTCCCAGCTGGCTGTCCTCCACTCTGTTCCCCGGCGCTCCCCTCGCATCTCCCAGAATGCAGTGCCCAGACTACGAGACTGACATTACGGTGCACAGCAGTCTTTGTGATTTTCTGTACAGCTTGATTTTTTTTTTCCCATGGGCCATATATCTGTTTTTAAAGAAATGTAAAAGCAACTGTTAAATACATTTTTGGTATATGGTGGAGGTAGGGATTAAAATTTGCAAAATTGTGAATTATTCTTCAAGCTTAATACTTATCTTCCTTATGGATACCATATATAGAGTGCTTTTGCAGGCACTTTGTTTCTACCTCTATGAAAAGCACAAGTGTAGTGTAGCAACTGGTTATAAAATGAAATACTATAGCAATGTATTCACTTTTAATTTATTGATGATATAATTAAGATAAAGCTTTTCTTTTTTTTAACGATTTATTCCATTTATTTGAAAGGCAGAGTTACAGAGAAACGTAGAGACAGAGAGAGAGGTCTTCCATCATTCCCCAGGTGGCCGCAACGGCTGGAGCTGTGCCCATCTGAAGTCAGGAGTTTCTTCAGGGTCTCCCACGTGGGTTCAGCGCCCGAAGGACCTGGGCCATCTTCTACTGCTTTCCCAGGCCACAGGAGAGAGCTCGATCGGAAGAGGAGCAGCTGCGACTAGAACCAGCACCCATATGGGATGCCAGCGCTTCAGGCCACGGTGTCGGCCCCAAGATAAAGCTTATCTTCATGTTAAAAAGACAATGTAAACTTAAGTTTAGGACTTCATCAATAGGATGTGTAGTTTGTGATTTAAATTTTTTAAGATTCCTTTGATTTTCTTTATTTCAATGTCCTTCTGCCTTTTGCCTTGGCTTGCTGTAGAGTGAGAAAACCCCAGTGTGCCTATAAACTCATTTCACATAAAAGGATGAGAGTAGTTTGGACTTCTTTTCTTCTTTGAAAAGAAATTTAGAGTTACAACAGTCTTGACCCAAGTGGTCCCTGTGTGGCTCCTCTCTTTGCCATGCTGTGCTTGGCCTGTTTTTGAATATGTTTATTTTGCCATGCCTTGATAGGCCCAGCACATCTCAAAATGGAAATGTCTTCGATATGGAGCTGCTTTGTAGTTGGGTGCCCGATGCACATTTAGGCAGCACCTTGTGACTGGTTCTGGGTTTTGCCTGTCATTTTAGGATCGTGGCTTCTCTAAGGAAGAAGCAGCCTCACATCCTCCAGTCTGTCTACCTTCAAGCAGTGGGGTTTGGGTATTTGAGCATGTTCTGCTCCGTGATTGGCAGCTTTTGTGTTAGGTACCCACTCCGAAGTGTTCCATATCGTTTAGAAGGTCGAAGTAGTCATCAGTGACTGAAGCCTAATTTAGATTCTTCAATCGAAATCACTGTTGAAGAATACTGCTCTGCCACGACAGACATCTTCTGCATATCATGCGTGTGTTCATCAGAGAACAAGCTCTCACCGGGTCTCTCATAATATAAAAGCGTTTTTTAATCCCTCTTAACAGGTGCTGCCGCAGTTTATTTATAACCAATGCATTAAAATGAAAAATACTGAAAGGGTCCTAGGTGGAAGGCGGCTATTGAAATATTGTCGTATTTAAATGACAGAATTTTGTCAGGCTGATTTGTGGAAAGGACGAGTCAATGTTGGCTGGTAAGTGATGTCCTCACAGGCTCCTGGTGAGACTGGGAGATGCCTTACGCAGCGTATGTATACTTTATAAGTGGCTTCTACAAAATCTGGGTCTTGCACTTGAATTCATTGTTCCCTTGCTTATGTATAATCATATTCATATTTGGTGTGCTTTCATGCTCTTTGGCATTTCTGATCTTTATGAAGCATCACATATGCTGGAACTGTTTTTTACCTTCTAGACTTATTGTAGCACAGAGACTGGAGATCCTCATTGAAAGAATTGTCCAGAATGTTTCATTTAACCCTTTTCTTCCCAGTCCAAGTTTGTTCACATACATTGGGGAGGTAAATGTATGCTTTATTCTTGGTGCCAGCATTGGATATTCTTGTTGGTTTGTTTCCACTGCATTTTCTCTTTCCTGGGAAACCTTGCCAGACGAAAGTAGTTGGGTTGTATTAATGAATGTTTATGTTGTCCTGTGACAGCTGGTTTTACTAATTTGTTTTTACAGGGCAGTTTACAGTAAATGAGTGGCATGCTGAATATTTTACTGAGATTTCAGATTATCTAAAGAATATTTTCTGGTTTACTAATTGGCAGATAATGCTGAGTACATTGATGTTGACATGAGTAAATGGATTTAAAATGATTTGAAGTGAGTTTCATTAAAAGATGCTCTAATCATAGTCAGCAGGAAATGTCAAACTAGTTCTGCCTTCATTCGTTTGGATGGATCAGGAACTGTTACAGACTTGGGGTGCTGCAGGTCATTGTGGTTTTGGTTTTGAGATGCTACACAGTAGGAAAAATGATAGAAGCTTTTTCATTGTGTTTTTGGCTCTTCATGAAAAATATAAATACCATGAATGATCATTTTACCTGTATGGCTAAGTCAAACTGCACTACTGCAGAACATTATGGACTGGATACATGGAAATCATGTCTGCTGCCCACTGGAAGGCAGAATGTTACTGAGTACCCATCCCAGCGGAAGTCTATCCTAGAATTGAAGCAAATGTGTTCATCCACACATCAGGAAAAACCCAGGCAAATGCACTGTAAATCCCTAGGTTAAGGCTTACAATGTGAGTTCCGCTTTTAATTCCTGTAGAGTCATAGAAACTTTTTAATTAAAATTGACCACTTGCAAAAAAAAAAAAAAAAAATCCAAGGGTAGCAAACAACATTGAAGATGATAGATTCAAGACTTTTTAGGATTCAAATCTCACCTTTCCCCATACAAACTGAGTGACTTTGTGCAAGAAACTTAACTTGTCTGAACCCTGGTTTTCTTCTCTGTAAAATGAGGATAATGATATCTGCCTTAGGAGGGTGTTGGGGTATCTGTATATCTGTATTCTGTGTTAGCTCTTGTACCCCAAATCAAGTTATTTCCTTCTTCTCCTCTATAAGCGTCATACATCAACACGTTAACCAGGCCAATTTTTTCTATTGTTTTTAAGTTTTGTAAGAATCTTTCCTGACACTGAGAACACAGTAATCTAGAGCCATCTGAAACTTGATGATGAAGAACTCTGGCTCTTGGATATGATGCGACACCCCTAAATTCATGCTGTGGGCAAGCTGCCCCTGCTTTGTTGTTTTTCTGCTTAACTACCATCCAGATAGATTTTTCTTTCTAACTCTGATGGAGTATGCTGAGCTAGCAGCACACTACTAGGTAGAGATCAAGGGCTCTTTATTATTTCACAGTAAAATTAATATGATGCAGGAGTTTGTATGATGCTAAGGGAAATCTAGCTATATAACAAGCAACCTGTTCTTTTCAGGCTCCTCATTAGCATTAGATTCACCTAGGTGCCTTGATAAGCAGTTGTACAGTTTGTGTGTCTTTGAAATAGCATTCGTGTGGGTCAGGCTGACATTCTAATGTTTTAAATGGGATGCTCAAAAGATAGGAGTGCCTCCTGGTAATCACTTAAGAGCATAGTTCCAAATTAGCAGATTGATGGGGTACACGGATGCTGATGTAGAGCGTTCTGGCCAGCCGCGTCAGCGTCCTAAGTGACCTGGAATGTTTGATTCAAAGCTTCTGGAGGTATTACATGTGAATTTGGCTGTATACTCAGGTAGAAATTGTCTTACTCATCTATTCAGTCAGGGTTCTGCAAGACAACTGTGAGTTGTTTTGGTTGGTTTGTTTGGTTAGTTTTCCCTTAATGCCACTGTGTGTTTTGAAGAGAGGAGAGGGAAAAAGAAAAAACTTCCCACTTGAGTGACCCTATTAGCTTTTCCCTGTTTCCTGTAATCCAGGCTGGAAATGTAATAAGCTGTGGTGGCTTTGAGTGCAGGACACAGCATCTGTTGACAAATGTAAAAAAATGGCACACCAGACTGCAGATGTGGTTTGTGGGTTAGAATGGACTTCCCTCATCAATGGGGAAATGGGGCTTAAGTCAGGCTTAGAAAATGAGAAAAATGCTTAAGGGACGTGACTAATGTCTCCAATGTGCACTACGCTACATAAACCCATTATGCGCTTTAATTTAATGTTCTCCATAAAGATTCAGGACCTGTCAGTAGAAGGAAAGAAACAAGCAATCCATCTTCAGTGAATTGTGAATAGATTTTTATATTTTTTTAAAATACATATTCACCTACAACACACTTTCTCCATCATTCAATTTTCTCCACGTCTGGCCTATTCCCTATCTTACACTGCCACTACCTAAGCTGCTTGCGAATTGTTTTGTTCAGTGAAATAAGACTAATATGTTAAATATTTAACATTGCTAATTGATTCAATGTAAAGGAAAAGGGAATAGATGCAGCTAGCCCGAGTCTCTCTCAGCCGACTTGAGCAAACAGAACTGCAGCGTCTGACCTGAGGCTGAGTCATCTCAGCTTATCGTCTGTGCAGAGAGAATACAGCATCGCTTGCAAGTGAACGCCAAAGTGATTGCACCGAAAGGGGGTGGGAGTTAACTTGCACCTGGGAGCCGGAAAGCTGAGGATGTCTGTAGCCAGTTTGGCTCCTCTCTGCCCCCCAAAGCTTTTTGTGTTTGGGCTTCAGGTGAAGATGACCAGAGGGACGTGGCTCTCCAGCAGGCTTGCCTCCTTTGCCTGCTGGGAATATTAGAACACTTAGCTGCACTCCTCTAAAACACATGAACATTTGCCATGGTTTCAGTTGAAGAGAGAGGAAGTAGAAGCCCTGTAGGGTTGGGGAGCCATTGTGGTGTAGTGGGGTAAGCTGCTGCTTGGGGTGCCCACATCCCACACTGGAGTGCGGGTTCAAATCTGCAGCATGGCTCCAGTACGTGGGAGACCTGGATGGAGTGCCTCACTCTTGGCTTTGGCCTGGCCCCGCCCTGGCTGTTGTGGGCATTTGGGGAGTGGATCAGCAGGTGAAGATCTCTTTCTTTGTCACTCTGCCTTTCAAATAAATAAATAAATGAACAAATCTTAACAAAAAAAAAAAAAAAAAAAAGGAAGAAGAGGAAACCCCACTGGGTCAGTGAGAATTTTCTATTATGAAAACATAACCTTTCATAGAGTACCCAGTGGCAGTGAAATGTCAGATACCTGAATTTTTACAAAGGAAGGGAAGGCTGATCTGATCTGTATAAAGTTTCCTGTAATACAGTTCTGAAACAGACTACAAATATACACCTTATTCTCTTCTAAAGTTGTTTTTTTTTTTGGCTGCTGTAAGTGAAAACTAATTCTGACATAAACCTCAGTTTTTGCTTTGAATTGATTAAAAAAACAAAGAGAAGGCTAATAGCATGTTAAGAAATTACTTAGGCCAGGAAATACAAATTTTCCATGGTTTAGCAAATGTTGACATTTTGGGGTTTTTTTGTTTTGTTTTTTTCTTTTATGAAGGCAAGATGTTAGTATACTGAGGCAGGCATGGGGTTGTTGTTTGAAGGACTGTGGTCCGAAGTGCTGGGAGAATAAGTTTGACGACATGAGGCAGATGGCTCCTGACTGGGGCCAGGGGGTCTGTGGGTGGGTTTCACGGGTATCTACAAGTCCCTGAAATTGCATTCAAGGTTTCATGTGTGTTTTTGGGGGGTGTTCCATGTTTTAGTTAGATTCTTAATGGGATATGAAGCGTTCATTGAAATAAAGCTACTCCTGCCAGCTATGTCGACATGCCTATTTCATGGATGAACATAGCATGAGCTCCCTGGTTCACGCTATTCCTCCCCTGGCCTCTGTCGCCAAACCCGGCCCTGGTGTGCACCTGTGCCCTCTGCTTCATTCCCCTTCCTCCTTTGTTTACCCTTTCCCTATTCCCCACTGCCTTTCTCCCTGTGGCCCCTCTAAAAGAGGATGGTACAGGTGCTGGCCATACTGCCTAACACTAGCTGGAACGACCTTTGTTAAGCATTCTTTGCCTTACAGTTGGGGTAACAGACTCCCAGGCTCTGCTGGGATGGAACAATTAAGTCTTATTGTGATTATAACCTTTACCTTGTTGATAACTGGATACTTTTCAGCATAATGATGGTGTGCTGGCTTCCCTTTCTCTCCTCCCTCCCTCTCCTCCACATCAAAAATAAATTACTTGTGGAATATTTAATAGGTTCATGGGGCTCTGCTCTGGTGTTATCTGTTTTAATTCCATATGAGATGAGATGTGGCACTTGTCAGCAGTAGCTGCTGATGATGTCGGTACACCTTGCTGAGCACAGGTCACGGTGGCCTGTGGACCTGGCTGGGTGGTTCTGCGGCGGGAGCGTCCTGCTGCCGAGTGGGAGGACGAGCCGGTAACCCGGGCACGTGGAGCTGCTGGATGTTATGGGCATGACATGCCAGGCCGTCTCGGGCTGCTGTTCAGCAGTTCTGGCTGAGGCAGTCGGTGTTGGGAGCTGGCTCTCCACAATGCTACTTTTGAAGGTCACTAAGCATCAGTGGCCCTTAGCTAAGCATCCTCTTCCTTGCCCATCCCACGGTATTGGCTCCGTTAACTCCTGCTTCCTTCTACAAATTCCTCCATTTGTTCTGCAGTCCTGCGTGTGCCTACCTGGGAAAGCTTTGGCCGGGGCTGGGGCTGGGGCTACTTCCTTTTTCTACCAGCTGAATGGTTTCCATTGTTTCATCCTCAGCCGATTTCCTCTCTTTTTTCCCGTAGGTCATCTTCTGTGTTCTAGATCTCATTCACTCCCACAGCTTCAGGTGTTGCTTTTGTCTTTGGTCTGACTGTGCACCCCCCTCCTGCCCCGCCCTTTTCTTTTTCATTCCTTAACGGTATGGTATTGTCAAGTACCAGCTGTTCTTGTGTTCTGGCTGCCCCTTGGAGTCCCACTGCCCCCTCACACCTCGCTTGTTGAAATCTTCACCTCTTCCATATTTCAATTCCCAGACATACACGTTTACCAAACAGATAAGACCCCCTCTTAGAAAGGCTGGTCCTACAACCACCACCAGCAGCAAGCCCCTGGAGCAATTGGTCTGTGTCATTTCCTGCTTCCTTTCTAGCCCACAGTCATGCTCCTAGGCCACCCTCAGGCCTGAATCTCTGCACACATCGTGTCTGCTGGTGTGTGAGTCATTGCCCGATGCTCTTGACCTTTCTAATGAAACACTTCCTACATCCAGACTTCATATTACCATCACTCAACGTCAGCTAGTTCCTGATTCCCTTGTGGTTGTTATCCATAACAGCCCCCGACCATCCACCTACTACAGAGACATTTATCTTTGGTAAATGTTACTCAGCTCCAGAGCTTCAGTATTTTGTAGTTTTAATTAATTAATCAATTAATTTTCATTTTTATTTGGAAGGTGGAGGGGGGAGAGAAAGAGAGAGAGAGAGAGAGACTCCCAAATGCCCACAACAGCCAGGACTGGGCCAGGCCAAAGCCAGGATTCTGGAACTCAATCTGGGTCTCCCGTGTGGGTGGCAGGGACCCAGTTACTTGAGCCTCTCGGGGTGCACTTTAGCAGGAAGCTGGAATTGGAAACAGAGTCAGGACTTGAGCCCAGGCCCTCTGATATGGCATGTGGGGATACCAAGTGGCATTTTAGCCACTATACCAAATGCCTGTGCCCAAAGCTTCAGTATTTTAGGAGCAAGGTTCTTGGATCTGCTGGGCTCACCAGCTGCTCACATGTGTGAATCTGTCCTCCCAACTTGCCATCATCCAAATCCCCTAAGAGATTTTTTCCAACATTGTCTTCTTTTATATCCATATCTTGAGGTACTATTCACCTTTTTCATTTCTGTACGAAGATGAAGCCTCCTTCGACTTTATCTGAACTATTCTTCTTTTGTTTAGATTAATAATATACAGTATTGGCCAGCGTCGCGGCTCAATAGGCTAATCCTCCGCCTGCGGCGCCGGCACACCGGGTTCTAGTCCCGGTCGGGGCGCCGGATTCTGTCCTGGTTGCCCCTCTTCCAGGCCAGCTCTCTGCTGTGGCCCAGGAGTGCAGTGGAGGATGGCCCAAGTGCTTGGGCCCTGCACCCCATGGGAGACCAGGAGAAGCACCTGGCTCCTGCCTTCGGATCAGCACGGTGCGCTGGCTGCAGTGCGCCGGCCATGGCGGCCATTGGAGGGTGAACCAATGGCAAAGGAAGACCTTTCTCTCTGTCTCTCTCTCTCACTGTCCACTCTGCCTGTCAAAAAAAAAAAAAATATATATATATATATACAGTTTTGCTTGGAGTTATTTGTATTTCCATTTTATTATTCCAGACTATAAATACAGAATAGGAGAGAGATATATACACACATACACATACACACACATACATATATATATATATATATATATAAATACAAATACATACATACACACATATTTCCTTTCTTATGCCACCCACCATAGTGCCATGTGCATGTTGGAAGTCCAGTAATTATTTATTGAATGAATTAATGAACACCTACACTGAGATTCTGCTTCAGGTTAGCAGGCTAATCTGAAGTTACTAAAGATTTCTTCCTACTAAAGATCTTTTGTCTAATTGTTTTTGGAACCTTTCTACTTATGCAAATTAGCATGGGTTCATAGGTCCAGAACCTGAAATAAATTAATCGGTACTTGAAAGAAAGAATCCAGGCAGTGTGGCTATATAGGGAATTCAGTAAAAGAAAAATGAGAAATGTAGAGCCAGAGACCAGTCGCTGATATAAGCAATGAGATTTTTTTTGTCCTGGCCCATGGGCAATATGAGGTTTCTTTTTCTTCCCTAAATTAGGCAGAACCATGGCAGAACTGTCAGAAGGGCTGAGGCCCGGGAGAATAGAGATACAAGAGAGACAAAAAGTAAGATGACTGACCATTAGTCAGTGTTCAGTAAATAGCTTCATTATTATTATGGCTGTTATTTCTGTTTTCACTATTTATTTTAATAAAGAAATACTAGTGACGATATGTTTAGAGATCTTTATAACAAATTTTGTAAATCAAGTAGTGAAAGGCGATTGCCTGGCTTTTAGGCCCTTAGACCTATTCCAAAAGCCCGTGGTTGCTTATGGGAGAGTATTTTGTCAAAGTCGTAAAGCTGTGTGTAGTTGAGTTGTATTGTTTCGGGCTATTTGTAAATATTGTATCGTGTGACACACTTCCAGCACCTGCAAAGCCTGGCCTTTGGGACTGATCTTGAGCTGTTTACAGTTGTGGCAAACCAATACCTATGGCCAACGGGAAAAGGTTTCCTTGGGAGTCAACTTAAATTAAAAGGGCAGGTGTGCGGCTTCCTTAACCCTTGAGTAGCCTGGCAGCTGCAGCATTGGCTGCCAGGAGATAAGATTGAGAAGCTTAAGAAAGCCTACACATGGGGATGGGGGTGGAGGGTGGGGCTACAGGAGTGGGGGGGCTTTCTCTAGAAACAGAATCTTTTTCTGTGAGCCCACCTGCTAACGAGAAGAAAGGCACCAAGTGTTCAGATCTGCTCTGTGGGTCCCAAAGCACCTGAGTATATCTGCTGTTCCAAAATTTAAATCCTGTTTGTGGGAGCTCAGTAGAGGGTTTAATAGAAGGTTAAACAAATTATACGTAAGCACGCAGAAATAGTTCTGGCCTGAGCAGGAAAGCCCAGGAAGCCTGAGTGTTGCGGTGAAGTCCTGGGAGGTAATTTATTTTTAAAATTTATTGAACCCACTGAAGCAGAAGTGTGAGGATAAGGGAAGCCATATGCACATAGAGTGCAGAATGAAATTCTCCAGATTTCTGAGATGATCTCAACTGGTGACTAAGCCATTTTGAATGAACTTTGTGTGCGACAGCCTTTGTGGTTTGGTCTCTTCAGGTTCACCAGGGGCCAGTGGACAACTGGTCAGTGGACAGCGAGGAGGAAAGAGGGCGCTCCACATCCTGGCTCTGAGCGCGCTCTCTCTGTCAGGGAAACAGAAAGATAGGGATGAAGGGGTCTCTGCACTTGTATTCTGGAAAGAAAGGCAGTGAATGAAATAGTTGGCTTTCGCCCTGGGAAATACGGTCATGACACTGTAGCCATGAATTTTATGTTGAAAAAGTACACAAGTATATCAAGGGCCTTTTAAAGTTATTTGGTTTTAAAGTTATTTGTGAAAGTGAGGCCTGTGGTTGCGTGGAGGTGATAGGAGAGAGTCCCCCGTGGTAAGCTCCAGCTGCAGCAAGATAGTAGGGGAATCAGATCAGAGACAAATCACCGAGTGGAATACAGAAGTGCATTGTGCAGCAACAACACTCCTTCCCATTCATTATTGCAGTTATAATTATGGAACCCAACATATTTAATTGGCACGGTGTACTCGTCTCTACTGAATAGATTACATTGTTTCTGTTTAAGAAACCCTTCTGCATCATGAATCCCGGAACATGCTGCTCTGTGGCTCTCTAGAGGTTTCTTTGTTTACATGATGAGTGATTAACCGAATTGCGGAGCCTTGCTATGCGTCATATGCAAAGATGAAGCGAAAACGGGCATCTACTTTGCTCTAACTTTGAAGGGCTTTGATTAATTAAAAAGAAATCTATTAGAGCTTTGTGAGGATGTGTGCCTTAACTTAGAAATATGTAAATGGAAATATCAGTTGAGTTTGATATCTGGGCTACTCTTTTATCTGATTCCGTTAAAGGACCCGTTAAAGGAAATTATGTCTGGGGGGATGTTTTTGGTATGAGTGTTAGATTCTGAGCCTCAGAAGTGTTATTCCTGAAGAGATTTGTGGTTACTGAACCCTAGAAGTGAGAGCAGCGCTAAGTGTAGATCGGGAAGAAAGGAACCTTCTTTGGGACTCTGCAGTGAATCCCAAGGACTTATTTCTAGCTCGCAAGATGGAATGCATGCGTGGAGTGGGAGCTCAGTATAATGTAATAACAATTATTATTATAACTAACATAAGTGCCTGTGGCCTGGTAAACACTGTACTAAGAAAGCATTTTATACATTTATGGTCTCATTTAATTCTCATAACTATTTTTTAAGGATTTATTTGAAAATCAGAGTTACAGAGAGAGAGGGAGAAGCAGTGAGAGAGAGATCTTCCATCCGTTGGCTCACTCACCAAATGACCAGGGCTGGGCCAGGCTGAAGCCAGGAGCCAGGAGCTTCCTCTGGGTCTCCCATGTGGGTGCAGGGACCCAAGCACTTGGGCCGTCTTCTACTGCTTTCCCAGGCACAATAGCAGGGAGCTGGATCAGAAGTGGAACAGCTGGGAATCGAACCATCACCCATATGAGATGCCAACACTGGAGGTGATGGGTTAATCTGCTATGCCACAGCACTGGCCCCAGTTCTCATAACTATTTTAATGTCTACTGATATCCCCACTTGACTGATGGGGAAACTGAGCCTTAGATGGGATCACCCCATTTTCTTGTTTGATGGTCACATAGGTAACAAAGCTGGGATGTGATTCACTGCAAATTCATGCCTTTGTGTGTGTGTGTGTGTGTGTGATGTAGAACATAAAGGGAAGACACAGCTCACTGTTTTGAAGCCTTTAGAATTATAGCTATGTTGTTCCTCACAAGGTGTGGGCATTTATACTTTTGAAAGTTAATTAGAGCTCAAGGTAGTTGGAGAATCTTGAGGCTTCCGTGCCCCTGGAACATCAGCGTATGGCTTCCGCAGCTGAGAACGCAGAGGAGAAAAAGAGCACACCCATAAACATCTTCTGGTAGCGCCACAGGTAGTCCTGCTGCTCTCGGATGCAAAAGGTCTCCAGTTCAATTTCTTGCTGGAATGGATTCTTCACAAATCAGGATAATCCTTCATTTGATGTTTACTCACATGGGTTCCTTCTGTATTCTGTACTGTCCACATTGGGCTTTGCAGTTTTTATATATTCTTGCCAGAATGCACTTATTCATTAGCTGGTTTTATTAGTGTTACGGTTGAGATGACATTTTCCATTCTAAACTCCAATTTTCTGTGGCTTTTAATTTTACAAAACAATTACCTACCAGACTGAAACTCCTCAGGCTGGTTTTCCTCCCGGAGAGGAGGTTTGGGAGGAGGTTGTAAAGTCTGTTCCACTTTTCTTGGCAACCCAGACATTTAGATTCCTGTAAGTGCTCTTTAAATAAAGTTGCAATTGCTTAATTATTTAAATAAACGAGAGCTGAATTATTTAAGGATTTTTCTGGCAAGACAAAAGATTCCGGATTTCTCTCCTACCCCTCACTCAGGATTTTCAGTCCCATTTTGTGCCGGCCAACTAAGAAAGAATTTCTCAGCTGTGTTTTGATGTATCTGCAAATCCAGGGACATTTTTTGGAGCTCTTACTTAGGCTACATCCATGGATTTTAAAAGTCAAGATTGAAATTTTAGTTTATATCCAAATGCTTACTTTGAATAATGTCTTTTTATGTGTGCTGGGGTTAAAATGCACAGATTTATCCAGTTCAATTTATTGAACACCTCCACTACAAAAGGCAGAGTAGCAGAATGGGAAGACTACAGCTTGGGAATCTGAAAGGCTTAGATTCTGAGTCTACACGCACCTACGTGGCTCTGTTACCTTTGCACAGTTATATAAACTTTCTGAGCGTCAGTTTCTTTTTTACAGGGTCTTTCTACCTTTCTACCTTCTAGCATGTGAGTGAAAATTAAAGAAATATATGGAGAAGTCCCTATTGTAGTGCATAGTGTTTATTTATTTTAAAGATTGATTGATTGATTGGAAAGGCAGAGTTACAGAGTGGATAGGTCTTCTATCCACTGGTTCACTCCCCAGATGGCTGAAACAGCCAGAGCAGAGCGGATCTGGAGCCAGGATCCTGGAGCTTATTCCAGGTTTCCCACGCAGGTTCAGGAGCCTAAACACTTGGTCCATTCTCCACTGCTTTCCCAGGCCATTAGCAGAGAGCTGGATCAGAAGTGGAGCAGCTGCTGGGGACTGGCACCGGCGTCCGTATGGGATGCTGGCACTGCAGGCGGTGGCTTTACCCGTTAAGCCACAGCGCCAGCCCTAGTGTGTAGTATTTAGTAGGCACTTGGTATGTGGCAGCTGTGAAGTCTGTGTCAGGCACTATGCTAAGGATTAGGAGTTTCCAGGTAGAGGAGACACAGGTTCCCACCCTTCCTGCACTGGTAATTTGGCAGGGGCAACACATTTCAAGCAGAGGGAACAGCATGAGTGGAGGTTAGTTTGGATCCGTGAAAGTCCTTCAGTTATTTGGGAAACTGTTAATGCTTCAGCGTGCCTAATCTGAACATTAATATAATTGGAATTATTAAATGGATATGGTGTTTTTGAGGTGTATAATACACATGGTATACATTATTTCATTTTATCCTTGCAAAACCCTATGTGGCAGACAGGGATTACTGTCTCTATTTTATAAGGGATTTGAGTGATTTACTCAGAATCACATAGCTAGTGGAAGAGCCAGGATTAAAGTCCAGGTTTTGCATTTCCTGTCCAGTGCTCTTTCAGTGTATCGTTCAACTAGTTGTATGTCTTATTATATACATGAGTACTAAGCCTTTAATGATAATTTAATGAGACTTTTGTAATGATTTTTACTTAAGCATTTTTATTTAAACTCATCTGGCTAAAGATAGAATGATATAAAACCAAATTGAGGCTATATAGTACTTTAGTCTTTCTCTATATGTATGTCACTTGTGAGTGTATAATTAAAAAAAAATTATTGGGGTCATTTTCTTCCCAAGTTTACAGAGTCTGATTGTCATCTCATTTTACTTTATGTGTCTATTTTTTATATCAGAATCTTTCTTTCTTTCTTTCTTTCTTTCTTTCTTTCTTTCTTTCTTTCTTTCTTTCTTTTTTTTGACAAGCAGAGTTAGACAGTGAGAGAGAGAGAGAGACAGAGAGAAAGGTCTTCCTTCCTTTGGTTCACCCTCCAAATGGCCGCCATGGCTGGCACGCTGCGCCGATCCGAAGCCAGGTGCCAGGTGTTTCCTCCTGGTATCCCATGCAGGTGCATGGCCCACGTCAGAATCTTTCTTAAAAATATTTATTTATTTGAAAGGCAGATACAGAGGTAGAGAGAGATCTTCATCCACTGGTTCACTCCCCAAGTGGCCAGAACAGCCAGGGCTGGGCCTGGCTGAAGCCAGAAGCCAGGACTCAGGAACTTCTTCCAGGTCTCCCATGTGGGTTGTAGGGGCCCAAGCACTTGGGCCATCTTTTGCTGCTTTCCCAGGCACAGTAGCAGGGAGATGGATCAGAAGTGGAGCAGCCAAGACTCTAACCGGCACCCATATAAGATGCTAGCGCTGAAGGCGGGAGGCTTTATCCGCTATGCCAGAGCACTGACCCCTCAAAATCTTTTTATTTTAAAAGATTTATTTATTTATTTTAAAGGCAGAGTTACAGAGAGTGAAAGAGACAGACAGAGAGAGCCAGATTTTCCATCCGCTGCTTCTCTCCCCACGTGGCCACAATGGCTGGGGCTGGGCCAGGTTGAAGCTGGGAGTCAGGAGCTTCATCCGGATCTCCCAAATGGGTACAGGGGCCCATGGGCTTGGGCCATTTTCTGCTGCTTTCCTAGCTGGATTGGAAGTGGAGCAGCCAGGACACAAACTGGTGTCCGTATTGGATGGCAGTGTTGCAGGCGGCTGCTTAACTCATTACTCCACGATGCCGACTCCATATCAAAATATTTTATAATGTCTTACAGAATAGATGAGTCCCATACTTTTGTATACATGCAGATTTGCTGAACATGTCATTAACCTAGCCCTATCTAGCCAGTTCTTATTCATCTACATTAACGATACTACATTTTGGGGGGTATTTCCTTTCAGGGCCCACATTTGTTTCACTATATGATATGATTCGGACATGTTGGATACTTACTAAAGTTGTTAAGATTATGGCTGTGGGCTGGCGCCGCGGCTCAGTAGGCTAATCCTCCGCCTTGCGGCACCGGCACACCAGGTTCTAGTCCCTGTTGGGGTGCCGGATTCTGTCCCGGTTGCCCCTCTTCCAGTCCAGCTCTCTGCTGTGGCCCAGGAGTGCAGTGGAGGATGGCCCAAGTGCTTGGGCCCTGCACCCGCATGGGAGACCAGGAGAGGCACCTGGCTCCTGGCTTCGGATCAGGACGGTGCACCGGCTGCGGCGGCCATTGGAGGGTGAACCAACGGTAAAGGAAGACCTTTCTCTGTCTCTCTCTCTCACTGTCCACTCTGCCTGTCCAAAAAAAAAAAAAAAAAGAAAAGAAAAGAAAAGAAAAGAAAAAAGATTATGGTTCTGTTGCAGTCAATTGAAAAAGCAAATGCACCAAGAAGAAGCTAACCACCTCTGGACAACAACTTCTGTTTCTGTTCGCCCTTGAGGCAGAAGCATGGCTCCACTTCTCAGAGGGTACTGACTTGAACTCTGGAGCTGCTTTTGGATGCTGCCAGTTATTGTCCTTTCCGAATAAAAACGCAGAGCATTCATACACAGCCAACTTGATCCTTGAATACAAAGTTGCTGGAAATGGATAGAAATGCTAATATACCAGGGATCTGTGAAATACTTTGTCATGTTGGGCGCAAGCAAATTAATAGTTCTTTCCTCTCTGGAGGAAGAGCTGTTAAAAGGAATGTCTTCTGTAGGTTTGTGCAGGGAAAATGCTTTAAAGTTGTTTCATGGAGTTAGGGAAGAGGCGGCTCAGGTGTGGTTATTGGCTACTCTGGTTGCAGAACATGTGTGACTTTCCTGGAATATTCAGATATTTTTAAGGGACTCGACTCGATTGAAACCTTTTCCATAGTTGCCTGAAGTCATGGAACATTCTTCATTCTTCATTCACGTTTTGAGTTCTTAGCACATTATTAGACCTATACATGTGGATTTTCTACTAGGCACCATATGTTTCTTCTTTTTTTTTTAATTTCAGCTTTGAAGTACTCTTCTCAGGAATACCCCCCACTCCCTCCCCCCAACCCGTACTTCCAAACCCCTCTTTTCAACGTGCATTGAAAATGTGTACAGAAATACCTGTTGAACTTTTTGGTGGGAGTTACCCATGATTCTTGGAGTTTTGTGTATGGGGTCTTTTGAGGTTCTTTGATTTTGCAATTGGTTGGGAAAAAAAGGAGTGGAGAAGGGAGGAAACCTCAAGCTACTGAGATCCAAGTCCGTTTGCCGCATTAGTAAAAAGATTCTGAAAAAGAGAGTCCAGGAAGAACTGACTTCTGCTCCTTTGAGGCTCTTTCCAGGCTCATCTGGTAGAGAAGTTATTCTGCCACCACGGGATGGATGAAGGTTGAAGTTTGCTCCTCGGTACGTTCAAGAAGTGGAAGTTCTTATTTTATGAGCTGGTGAGCAACCTGGGGGAGGCCAGGGAATGGTTTCCTTCTAAAATACTAGAAGCTGGGGAGCAAGAGTTGTCCCTTAAGATAGACAGATGGACAGATACGTGAAACAAATGCCAGTAGAAGGTCAACTGTCAGGATGAAATTTGCCTAAAGGAATAGTCTGTGATCCTGTTTTGACCTCAAATGAACACTTGAAAATACACAAGGTCTTCTTGGCTTCCCACAGAGGAGCTGGGGCCTTGATGGAGGGCAGGTGGATTCTGGGCCCTTAATGAGAGAGACCAGGTGTGCATCTTAAGTCTCATCTCCTACTGAAATTTAATTTACTTGTTAGTTTGTCACTTTGCTATGTGCTTTCAAGGAATTTCGAAGGTCATATTATACAAGGTCTTTCCATTTTACGAAATTACAGCAAAACTCTTTTCCTTGACCTATGGCAGAACCAGCTTCTTAGGGTTTGAAAATATTTTTAAAAATAGAGCACAAGAGCTAACATGAAATACTGAAAAAGAAATGTCTGCCTGGCAAATTGTGATTCTGCCCCAAGAGGAGCAGTTTACTTCCACCTTGATTTTACCTGGCAAGAAAGTATCTTTTGCAAAAACCACTGAAGTTTTTCTCAAATTCCTCTGCTTTGAATTGTGTCTCTGGGAACCATTCATCTCTGTCACCTGCTTTACTTCTGCTATTTTTAGCCAGGTGCCAAAGACCTTACAGCTTGCTCAAGTGAAGGATAAAGAATTAAGATCTGTTGTAAACAAAGGCTCATCACAGCATTAGGTTTCTTTTTTTCTCCCTCTGAGAACTTCCTCCAAGTTTTCCTTTGAGTCATCTTTAATTGCTTAGAAACTGGAGGACTTAGGCTATCTGGGGGGAGACTGTTGTCAATGTTGTTTCTAAATCCATGGAAAGGGAAGGTTTTTTTGTTTGTTTGTTTTGTTTTGAATACCCAATAAAACAAATACTTTATTCTCATGTCAAAATGATAAGGTCTGTGATAATAAAAGGTAGTTAGAGCACCATCTTCTAGATGTAGGAGGGTATACCTAGTATTCAATCCATTCAGGAAGAGATTCCTTGGTACTAAGGAATCAGAGTGTTTAAGTTTTGTTTCTTAGTCTGGTGCATGAGGGAAAGACTTACTTTTGTGAACGTTTACCTCTTTGACTTGGATTTGTGGTAAGAAAGGAAGTTATTTGTGGGGATGGGAGGAAACCAGTTCAAGGCATGTGATGATTGCTTCCCTTTCTATGAGGCCAGTGTGTTTCTGTCACAACTAGACTAACTAAACAAATACTATAATTTTATATAACTAATAGATTTGATGGCTCTAACCTACCTAATTAATATAACTTTTTCTGGTGAAGTATTACGTGCCTATCAGTTTGTCTTTTCTCTTTAGAGAAGTAAGAATGTCTCCTGAATCATTTCTTCCATCCCTATGTCAATCACTCTCTTCTTCTTCCCTTAAAAACTATTTTGGGTGGGCCGCTGCTATGGTGGAGCTGTTAAAGGCAATGCCTACAGTGCTGGCATCCCATATGGGCACTGGTTTGAGACCCGGCTGCTCCATTTCCAATCCAGCTCTCTGCTATGGCCTGGGAAAGCCAGTAGAAGATGGGACTTGGGTTCCTGCACCCGCATGGGAAACCCGAAATAAGCTCCTGGCTCCTGGCTTTGGGTGGCTTAGCTCTGGCCTTTGCGGTCATTTGGGGAGTGAACCAGAGGATGGAAGACTTCTTTCTCTTTCTCTGCCTCTCTGTAACTCTGCCTTTCAAATAAATAAATAAATATTAAAAAAAAGAACTATTTTGGAAAGGGCCGCCATCTCCTTTGGACATCATTCTGAGTCCAGGCTGTTCTACTTCCTATCCAGCTCCCTGCAAATCACTTGGGAAGAACAGCAGAAGATGGCCTTTGGGCTCTTGCCACCTACATGGGAGACCTGGAAGAAGATCCTGGCTCCTGGCTCTGGCCTGGCCCAGCCCTGGACATTGTGGCCATCCACAGCAGATCTCTCTGTCTCTCCCTCTCTCTTTGCAACTTTGACTTTCAAATAAATAAATAAATCTTTAAAAAATTATTTTGGAGACAGGTGTTTTTGCATAGCCAGTTAAGCCAATACTTGGGAAGCCTGTATCCGATAATTGGAGTGCTGATCTGAGTCCTGGCTACTCCTTGCTTCTGATCCAGCTTCCTGCCAATGAACCTGGGAGCCCCAAGTACTTGGATTCCTTCCACCCACTCACTCCTGGTTTCAGCCTGGCCGACTGTTAGGGGCGTTGAGGTGAGTGAACCAGAGGATAGAAGACCTGGGTCTCTCTCTCCCTTGTTCTTTGTCAATCTGTCTTTCAAATACAATAAATAAACCTTTAAAGAACTATTTCGGAGACTGAAGTATAATGGATATTTTCCAGAAGTGGTATTTCTCACCAATGTAAATTTTTCACTTTTTTTTTTTTTGAAAACTTAAGAGAAATGTATAGTAAAATATTATACACAAGAACAGAGCTTGGAAATTGTATTTTTTTCTACTATTATTCCAAGTTTTGTGCAGGTCTTATTTTTTTATCTCTCCATCTATGTTTGCAGGACTGCCTGTTTCCCCCAAGTGTTAATGTAAACACATTTTATTTTGAGACAGATCAGTTCACTTCCCTCTGGAAATCCATCCCTATAATGTGGTAAACCTCAATATAACTCTCTAGTCCGAATGACATTTCATAACTGTGTACAAATCAAACACACTGTTGATATTAAATGACAACATTTAATGCCTATGTCAACAATTCGCTTAAGTCTCATTTCATTAAAATACTCCTGATCTGGGGAGAAGGCACTTGTCTGAGTAGATAAGGCACTTGACTTTCACCTCTGGTTTCCAGGTGTAAGTACATTTGGTGAGCTGTAATTCACATAGGTTTTATAGGTTCTGGCCTGGGGAATTGGAACAGACATCGAGTTCACGTAATCCAGAGAAACTTTGGATCACCTCTATGAGTTAGCATCCAAACCAGTGATTTTTGCTTTACTTCCTGTGTAAGTCAGCTCATCTTTGGAGATGATTGTCCCAAAAAAATCTTTGAAATTTTAAAGTAGAAATAGACATGTTTAAGAAAATTAACATAGTTTACTTGAAGTTTTTTCTCTCCTTTTCTTTTCTCTGAATCACAGCCAGGGTTGGGCACTTCATTCTTGCCCCAAGGAGGTTTTGAGAACATTTCTGACCCCCTCCAGCTCTGGATGCTCTCCTGACATCTCTCCCCAGGGCCTTCTTTCAGAGTCTGGCTTTCCATCGTTTCCACCGTGTGATCCTAATTTTTGCACCAGCCTTTTGACTCCCCTGATTGTTTTCATGTAGTTGGGAAAGAAATCCAACTCAGTTAGGGACCTTTCTTATGCTTAAATTAGCAAGGACAAGTGTTTCCCACACTTGGGATTGCTTGTGCTTTAAGCTGAAGCCAATAGACAGCTTATATCTCTGAGTGGTCTGTTAGGGTTATTTGAATTAAAAAAAATAGTTCATGCTGCTACTTTAATAGTTCTTTTATCTTTCATACACCTCATTGAGGGTTAGGCTTTGGATGCAAGTCCCCTAAAATTTTTGTGAGCCTTGTGGGAAGGAGAATGATAGAGGAATTGGCATCTCCAGTTGCTACAATAGGGCAAAAAAATCTGGGATTGTGCTGAATTTTTCCATACCTGTGTAAATGCAGACAGACTTTGAAATGAATTACACCCTTTCTGTAGTGGAACAACGGTGGTAGGAAATAAGTGGCTGTTAGGCTTCTCTCACGTCTTGATAACTTAGGGAAGGCAGATAATTAATACAAGCAAGATGACAGTGGGCTGTAATTGGCTGCATATTATGAAGTTTAGGCATCTCCCTCCCTTCCATCTCTGGGAGAAAGAAATTGCTCTAGCATATGTGTGTAGAAGACATAAAACTTGCTACAGCAGTATTTTTATTTCCAAATTATTCTTAAAGCTATTTGAAAGTCACCACTGAACATGCTTTACAGAAGCAATTTCATGGCTCCTTTAGGTTTTTGTGTAAATCCAGATAACTGAAATGTTATCCCTGATTGATTACTGAAAAGGAAGGGAGTACACAAAGGCTGACGGTGGAGCCTGGACGCAGGATACAGAAATGAGGGCAGAGGGAAAGATCCCACCATAGTCAGAGTCCTTTCTAAGAGTTTCTGTTGTGATTGGTAATGTAAGGGGCATTTGAAAGATGATCATTATTTGAGAAATGTTTCTGAACTAGAAACTTGCTAGCTTTTAATACTCACTGGCAATGATAGCCATTTTCCATTCCATGAGATCAATTTGGAACTTGAGCATAATTTTATTTCTGCTTCACAGTTCTTAAAATCCTGTTTGGAAATGTCATTAGGAGGATAAGGGATGTAATGAAAAATACGTTTTCTCATGTACCAAATCAAAGTGGATAGTTATGGAGCTGGTATCTATAGCGAACAACAGTTAACAAAATGAATTGGCTGCTTTCTGCATTTGAAGTTGTATAGTGTAAAATTCAATGAAACATTCAATAACTGGAAAGATCACATCAGCATCAAGGATGCATTTAGCAGGTTTCCTCCCACTGCATTACGAGGGCAGAAGTGCAGTTTAGAAGTAGGAATAAAGGCTATGAATGAAGTTAAGAACTATGGGAGGCCTGGAGGTAGAAAGATAAGCAGGAGTGACTGTGCTTGGAAAGCCTGGCTTGGTCGCAGGTAGAAGGAAAGTGACAGAAAGATGGGCCTTTGGGGACCAGTATTTTATAAGAATGGCACTCTTGTCAGCATCTTCCATTGAGGGCTGAACGTTATGTTTTGAAATTGGCACCTGTCAGACTCCTCCTTAGGGCAGAGGACCTTATTTTTCATAGTTGAACTTGCACGGTCAAACAGAGTGACTATGCCTGATACCTGTGGGGTGTGGAAGGGCCTGGGATGGGGTGAAAGGAGCATTCTTTCCCTCCACATTTTTAACAGCTGTTCAGAACGGGGAGTTAGTCCACAAATGAGCGGATTGAATGAATAGACAAAAAAAAAAAAAAAAAAAAAAACTTTTTGAAATGTCAAGGTCTGTTTTTCCTTGAAAGGTCTGAGTTGCTACAGAGATTTGGCACAGTTGTTTGTCCTGGTATAAAATGAAAAATCCAACAAAATGCATAGTTAAGGAGTGTGTTTGTGTTTCACTATAATATGTAATGAGGTCGTCGAACACACAAGAACATTTGGAACTATAAAGTTAAGCATTTTGAATATTGCTGTGTTACACAGGGACTTGGTGAAGTCAGTCTCACATAAAACACTGAGAACATTAAGTGATGGCGTCTCCAGGGGATGCACCTTGCCCTCTTAGGCAGGAGATGCAACTTTTATGAGAGCAAACGTGAAAAACCTGACAGTAGAAAATTACAAGACGCTTACATACTTTTGCATTTCTCCATCAGAGTTTTAAGTAGGCTGTGTTCGGAAGGGGCTGCTTCTGCTTATGACTCTTCTAGAGGGAAAAAACAGTTTTACAGGACTGACCTTAAGTGCAGAATGGATAGTAATTCAAAGCCCCGAGGGGACTTAAGAAATGAAGGTAGCTTATTGGGTTTGGCAGGGAAAGGGGTTGGCTGGTAAGACCATTGAGCCCCTTAACTGCAAACGCTGACAGGTTGAGCAGGAAGCATGTGTGCTGTACCAAGCGCAGTCATTATTTTCATTGGCAAAATGTATTGCTCACAGTTTTCGGTAGTCTGTCCATTTTGTCAGTAATTTAATCTAGGTCGAAAAAGGCATGGGTATAAACTGCTATTGTTGAGGATCCCTGCAGGCATACCTGGCAGGTTCTAGTCCAACTTTTAATGAGGAGTCTTGCTTTATGTTGGGGTCCTGCTGCTGGCTCACAATGTCTATTTTAGGGTGTTTTAAGATGGGTGTTAGCTCTTGAAATTGGACAAGGTGCCTGCATAAAAGGTGATGAGAGTTTTCTTCCCTCGTTCTCTCTGTTCCTGTTAAAATTGGTAATTAGATAAGACGTTTAGACAGAAGCAAAAATACAGATGACATGGGATTGTGTCTAAGGCGATAGCCTTCCTTTCAGAGGAGGAATAATTCTGAGGATTTCAAGTAAAGAATTTGAAGACAGAAACATTTGAGATCTATATTTTTATACTAGTTTTATTTCACAATATATGCCAATGATACATGACTTCTTGGAAAATGTATTTTTATACTCCTCTACCCAAGAATTAGGCTGCTACATCTACCAGACGAGCAAGTGCATGCTGACTTCATAACATTGCTACTGACCTCATTCTTTCTCCCTCTTTCCCTGGGGGTGGTGTCTCTCCACACCTATTCTCCAGCACATTTTCTTTGGCTATTCTTGCCTAGGTAATTTGACTTTTCAAAATATTGCAGTTTATGAATGGAGAAATGGGAACATTTTATTATAAATACACACACACACATACACATATATTTATTTCTTTAGATGATTTGGGGGGGTAGCCTTAGCAAGAAAAAGCAGACTTTTTTTTATACTCTGTGGCATTGGCTTTAGGTAAGCCAAGGGAGTTGCAGAAAGAGTTTTTGAAGCTGTATACTAAATAAAGCGACAATTAATTAATTGTGACACAGTCCTCATTTCTTTTATCTGATCAGATTTTTGGCAGAAACTGTTGGACTATTCTTTCCTAACTTACTCTCACTCCACTTATATCGCATAGAGAGTTTTGTAATAGGAATAGGATCATATTCCGGTCAAAGTAGAATGAGGAAGGTAAAGGAGTGCCTTTTTAAGAGTAAGAATGAGAAGAAGACAGTCATTTCTAGTTACGATAGAGGCTGTTGTTGACCACTATATGCCAGGTATTATCCTAGGAGGCTGTGTTGATCTGTTATGTGTCCCGTCAAGAAAGAAACAACAATAGTCATTTGAACAGGGGGAAGTTTGCCATAATGATTCGTTAACTGTAACGAGGGGTTGTAGCACTAATGGAGGATTTGCCAGTGAGAAATAAAGAGGGGTGACTGCTGTGTTGTAGCAGGTTCAGCTGCCACTTGAGACATCTGCATTCTCTTTTGGAGCACCAGTCCTGTTTCTTGTTAATGCGTATCCTGGGAGGAAGCAGGTGAGGTCTCCAGTGCTTGGATCCCTGCCTCCCAATGGGAGATTGAGTTCTAGGCTCCTGGCTTTGGTCTGGCCCAGCTCTAGCTGGACTTTTGGGGAGTGAACCAGCGGATAGAAGATCTGTCTTTCTCTCACTGTCTGTCACTCCGCCTTTCAAATTGTTAAAAATAGATAAACTTTGGGGCTGGCACTGTGGTGCAGCAGGTTAACACCCTGGCCTGAAGCACCGTCATCCCATACGGATTCAAGACCCAGCTGCTCCACTTCAGATCCAACTCTCTGCTGTAGCCTTGGAAAGCAGTAGAAGATGGCCCAAGTTCTTGGGCCCCTGCACCTGCATGGGAGACCCAGAGGAAGCTCCTGGCTCCTGGCTTCAGATTGGCGCAGCTCCAGCCATTGCGGCCAACTGGGGAGTGAACCATCGGATGGAAGACCTTTCTCTCTCTCTCTCTCTCTCTGCCTCTCTCCCTGCCTCTCCTCTCTCTGTGTAACTCTTTCCAATAAATAAATAAATAAATAAACTTTTAAAAAAAGAAGTAAAGAGGTCTCTAAAGAATCTAGGAATAGACATAGGGAGCAGCATCACAGCGGTGCAGAGACAGGACCTGAAGGGGAGACTTATTACCAGACCGCCATCCAGCACGTAGCCATGGCTCATGTGGCACAGAAGTTGCTGTGGTGCTGTGGGACTTGCTGGCAATCTGCCTTCTAGGATGCTGGTGAAAACTGTCCACAGTGTGACTCTTTGGAGGCATACTGATACAACATTGTCTAGGGAGGGTGCCAGGGAAGCTGCTGGCCACCAGAGGCTCCTGGCTGCTCAGCAGGACTGGGGATCTGTGTGCCCTGCTGGCGCTGTGTGCCAGAGAAGCCTGCTTCCTTCTAAGGCTCTCCAGCACCCTCCACTGACAAAGCTTAACCTTGGCCAGGGCCCAGATCTGTTTTAGAAAGCAGGCAAAAAGGATGACTTTGAAGCTGAGAGGCAATAAGCCAATGACTGGCAAATGCTGTTTTTTTTAATCCTAAAGATACTAGGAATAGTAAAATAGGATTATTTATCCCATTTTACAAGTGAATAAGTTTATTTAAGATCAGAGAGATGTGTGACTTGTACAGGACCGTTTAGCTAATAAATGGCAGATTGACATCTCAAGCCCATATCTGTCATTTTTTAAGGCTCAAGTGCTTTGCAATGGCCTCTCTGAAATACAGAAACCAACAGTAAAGCCTAGAAAGTGACAGTTCTGCCAAATACTTTTGTCTGGGTGTTAATATCAAATATCACTGTTTACTTCCAGTGGGTTCTCCAGATGAGAGGAACTATGCAGGATCATATTGTAATTTTTACCCATAGATGATCAGATTTGGGCACCTGTATGAAGGGGTTGTGCCCATTTCAGAGCAGTGCGTAAGGTCTCTTTTACCTGTATCTTAGCTGTGCTCTTCTCAGAGTTCAGACTCCATACCTGTTTGCTCACATAGCAACTCCCAGGGGTCTCAACCTGGGTTCCCTGGAAGGGATATTCTATCCCTGGGGATAGAATATGATGAGTTTTCTTTTTCTCACCCCAAGGCTGCCCCTCCAGGCAGCCTGCTTTTGATTGTTTCCTCTGTTTACCTTGTTTTGAGGATTAGAGTCATAATCAAATATTTGTAAAATGGGTATAATTTTATATTGATTTATAATATCTTTAGAACCACTATACCATTTGACTTTGGGGGTTACTTAGCCTCTCTGGGACTCGTTCTTTCATCCGTTCTTTAATCTATAAAAGGGGAATGGCCTTTCTAAGGCTCCTCTCCGCTTACAGAACAGTCAGTGACTATTTCTGGCTTAACATTTTTTGACAGCAATTCCAACACGTGAGCTCTCAGTTGCCTGATCCTGTCCCTGGCAAATAGTTGATGAATTACAAGTAAGTGGAAGGCAGCGTGATGTGCTAGTGAGAATGTGATGTAGGAGTCAGACCCGAAAGAGTTGGAATCTTAGTGCCATAGCTTAGTACTTATAAGACCTCAGATGAGCACTTGGCTTTTCTGTGTCCTGGAGTTTTACTTTGTATAATGGGAACAACGCATATTTGGCCCATTGTATTCTGATGAGGAGTAAGGGAAATGATACCTGTACGGCAGTTGGTCCATCTGCTGGCACATAGTAGGTGCTCTGTAAATGATAGATGTTATTATTGCCCAGGACATTATAAGTTTGTCCAAGGTAGGGGCCCTGTTAGCCGTCATTGAGTTATCTGTAGTGCTTGATAGCTACCAAACCAGAAATGTCACTGAGATGCTTATATTCGCTAGGGGTGTCCTTTCCAAGTTGAGACATTTGTAAATACTTTGTATAGGAATAGTCACTCTGGAATTTATTTTATAAGCTTTGATTACGTACATTCTTCTGCCTTAAAGTAATTCATCTTTATAACTTTATTAAATTTCTTTTTAGTACTTTTCTGACTCCATGGTTCTTTGATTTTTTTCAACCATATTACATGGTATAATAGTAACAGTAGTAACATTATTAAGGATTCCATGTGTGTTAGTCATTATTGCAGGCAATTTACATTTACTAATTTCTGTAAAATGCATAGCCCTCTTACTACCTCCATTGACTAGGTGAGAAACCGAGGCACCTGCATGTTAAATAACTTGCGCAAGGTCTTGAGTCGTTGAGTCCAGGAGCAATGGTCTGTCTCCAGGGCCACTGCAGTTCTCTGCTGGGTTCTCTAGTTTTGAAATGCTTTACCAGAGGTCATTGATGAAAATCCAGCCAAACCCAAACATCAGCTCAAGTTTCGAATGAAAGGGAAGGAAAATTCTTTAAGATAACTTTACATAAATCTGTTTTTAAACCTTTCAATACATTTTGGGAAGATTGCTTTCCCCTTTCCAAATAGCTTTGGAGACCAAGATGAGCCAAAGCTAAATACGCAGACCTTTTGTGTTTTTAGGATTAAAGCTGTCATTGACAGGCAGGATCTCTTGTAGTCATCATTAGGCCCCTTCTGTGCCTCACACCAGCTGCTTCTCAACCTTCACTGTTCCTGCCTCCTGCAGGTATAAAACAGTAGCAGCAACAAACCTGAGCTTCACATTTGCATCTTCCTTGCATAGGAGCCCTCATTAGGTTCTCCCTCTTATATTCCTAATCTGCTTCCTGACATCAAGAAGAGAGGAATGGATTTTCTACTAACAACATGAAATATTAGCAAATTAATTTCACAAAATTGATAAGTAAGAGTTTACGACCAGGCCGGCCACGGCTCAATAGGCTAATCCTCCTCCTGTGGCACCGGCACCCCTGGTTCTAGTCCCGGTCAGGGCACCGGATTCTGTCCCGGTTGCTCCTCTTCCAGTCCAGCTCTCTGCTGTGGCCCGGGAGTGCAGTGGAGGATGGCCCAAGTCCTTGGGTCCTGCACCCACATGGGAGACCAGGAGAGGCACCTGGCTCCTGGCTTCGGATCAGCGTGGTGCGCTGGCCGCAGCACGCTGGCCGCAGCACGCTAGCCACAGCGGCCATTGGAGGGTGAACCAACGGAAAAGGAAGACCTTTCTCTCTGTCTGTCTCTCTCACTGTCCACTCTGCCTGTCAAAAAACAAAAAATAAAAAAAAAAAAAAGTGTACAACCAATGTCACATTCTCAGGTGACATTAATTAGACCCCAGAATTGTCATCTGGCTCCCGTCTCTAGGGCATGTGGATATAGACCTGAGAAGTGTGGGACCCGATTGGAGTGTGTTCAGATGCCAACAGCTTATTCCACTTCTCCCTTTATTTTAGTAACAGCATTATTTTCACTGTTAGGAAAAAGATTGGCTTGGTAGATTTTAGGAACCACTTTAGTCAGCATGGATAAATGAAAAAACACAAGTGATCAGCTTTCATCATGACAAATGGAAACTGTCATTTAATTTTTATCCCCAATTATACAGCTCTGGGACCAATTTTTCAGGTGGAATGTTGGAGCCATTAAAAAGAAATAAGTAAACTATACCATATTCCATCATTTTTCTGGCAGCTAACCAATGATCTGTAGCCTTATTACATGTACGTTTTTATAGAGATGTTTTTCTCTTAAGTTTGCAGAAGGCTTTATTAACTCTTTACTGGATTCTAGAATGGATTTTTCCAATTTTTTTTTCTTTTTAGCATTGCGTTTTGGTTGGAGTCACCTTTGGTTTTTTTATGTTCTTTAATGGCTAGAATTACATGCAGTGATGGTTTTTTAATTCCAACTGAAGTTATATTAATAATGCTAATGTTGAGTACAGACTATGTTCATTTACATTTCAGAATGTAATTTATTAGAAATATAGTACATATATAAAACCCAACCAACCACCTCTTAGCTCCTGCTTTAACATGATACAGAAAAAGTTGTGTATCCCCTCAAAGTTTGCTCCTATAATATCCTGTGTATTCTTCTATTGTAGCATTTAGCATGTTTTAATTTTCCTGATTTCATGTTCAGTGTTCCCCAGTGATTGGAAATCTTAGCACTGTGGATACCTTTCAACTGGGATGTTTTATCTTTGCATCCACAAACTTAGCAGAATGCTTGACGCATTCTAGGTATGCCAAACATGGCATGAGAATGACTGATTAAATACTTTCTTATTTGGAGAGGTGTTATTTTTAATTAGAAATTATTTGATGATATTGAAATCCAGTATCTTTTGAGGACACTGCATCACTTTACAACCATGTGCGTTGTCATCTTTATCCATCTAGGAAAATTTAGTGTTGTCACAGGTAGTCTTTGAAGTTTACAAGTGAGAGAAATAGAGATCAAAAGTTCTAATGATAATGAGAGCTCAGAGAGAAATATTGTTGCAATTGGAACTATTGACTTCTGTCTTCTTTTTCCTAAGCTATAATAAATAGTTTGGGTCTTTGTGCTCAGATTGCACAACTTTCCATTGCTTTTATTATCAAAAAATAACTGATTTATTTTTGATGTGTAATTAATATGTACAGTGTTATGGTGGGGGGGTAATGATCAGAAAATCACGTTGTTTGGCTTTGGAGAGTCTGGTTAATGGATGAGGCCTATTAGCTGTGTATAACTATGTATGGATTTTTTCCCTTGGTGTTCAAATCCTTTCCCCTTCGTTCACCTAATTTGTAAGTCATTGGAACCCTTGGCTTAGAGCCAGAGTATGTTTGCATCTGCTTGACTTTAGCTCCAGAATGGTTAAACTTAGATTTCAATGAAAGAGGTACTGGAGTATATTATGAACGCAAAGACAACATTTTCTTCAGATGTATGCCTTGGCATATGCTTAGAGGAGAAATGATGCCCTCTTGTATCTACTTATAAAACTGTCATCTGGTACTGTTACCATTAGAATATGCAAGTAAGCTTATAAACATGCTGAGGGAAGGATTCTTTTGGCTTGGAACCTTGTTAAGTAAAACATGTTAAATCATGTATCTTGTCCTCAGGGGTGGTGGACTAAACAGCTGCACTTATCCTTATTAATGCCTCTAGCCTCTTGTTGCACAAAAAGCAAATGGCCTTTTGTAAGAGTTGCTGTAATGTGAGGAGTTACTTTTAGTCAAGCTGTTTACGGGAATACTAATATATTAGTCTAGCTTGGCAAATATCAAAGAAACCTAGCAGCTTGCAAATGTATTTCCTAGTTTCCTTTTTTCTACTGGTTATAGGAGGAGTAAACTCAATGAAATAAATATGTGTATTGCTGATCTGTCATAAATCATTGCCTGTGGTAGGTATCTTTTTTTTTAGGCTACATTAGGTCTTCCAGTGTGAGGAAGAACCCTTGGATTTGACTAATGGACCTGCACTGATGGAGAGACCATGATTATCTGCCCATTCTCTTGTGCGATACATTGCAACTTTCCTTGTACCTTTTTTGGGGGAAATAGCGTGTCAGGATTTGGGATTGATCAGCCATAGAATTGCAGAGTTGGAAGGTACCTTAGCGATTGGACTCCGCATGGTATACAGTATCCCCAAGGCTTTGTAGTAGGCTTTATTTGGGGGTATTGGTAATATTACACTGAATTTTCCCCATCTTTATGCTTTTGCCTGTGCTGCATCCTCAACCTTGTCATCCTAACCATTGAATCATTCAGTTCACAAGTCAGTTCCTCTTTAGAGCTGTTCCATCCACTGCTTTCCCACCCCTGGAGTCTCCAGGTAAGCTTAGGGGATCTCTCCACTTTGTGCACCACTGCCCACTTTGCGTCTTCCTGGCCCTCCCTCCTCCCTTATGTAGCACAGGCCTCTAACCTGCCTGTATTTTTAGGTGCCACATTAGGTTTCCTTTGTGTTCACTGTGCTGGACTGAATCCTGTGAAAGCAGGGATCAGATCTTGATGCAGCATAGAATTTGGGTCCCTCATCAATCTGTAGTCCATAGTAATATACGTTAGTGAATGCACATTGCTCTGATCAGCTTAGAACTATCATTTTCCTTTTCTTTTTCTTTTCTTTTTTTCCTATAGGTGTAGCTTTTAGAACACCTGATAACACATTGCATATTGAACTTAAGATCAATGGAAACTCCCTGGGCTGTCAGAGTTGCCTGATCTAGGGTTGTGGGGATTGTGAAATAATGAGAGGGGTGCTGAGGGTGTCATAGAACAACTTCTCATTGATTTTAGAGTCCATATTTCTTTCTGGAAATATTAGCCTGCTGCTTCCAGGTGATTGGTGTGAATGAGAGTTAGTACCTTGCCTGTTTTCTGTAAATTTGATCATGTTCACAAATTTAATAGCATCCTGAACAATTTGTCCCTCAAAAATCCCTCACCTTATCTTTATGTTATGGTAGAAACTCACCTCCTATTCCCAAATTATGGGCTTAATCTTAGCTTTTTCTTCCAGCTTTGGAAATTCCATGTATGGGTTATAATTGCCTTTATTAAGTATCTTGGTAGAGAGAAGCAATATTCTCGTTTTTCTTTTTGGTTATTTTAATTTTGTTTTTGTCTTAACAACTATTCTGTATTTCTGTAAGCTTTATCTGTTTTGTATTTGAGTGGTCCAACTTTCAATGCCATTGAAGTGCAAGTCATCTCTTTCATTGATGTACTCCATCCTTCCTGTAAGATACAACACATCCCACCCTTTTTTTTAAACTTTTATTTAATAAATATAAATTTCCAAAGTACAGCTTTTGGATTACAGTGGCTCCCCCCCCCCCCCATAACTTCCCTTCTACTTGCAACCCTTCCATCTCCTGCTCCCTCTCCCATTCCATTCACATCAAGATTCATTTTCAATTATCTTTATATACAGAAGATCAACTTAGCATATATTAAGTAAAGCTTTCAACAGTTTGCACCAACACAGAAACAGAACAGAAAGTGTAAAATACTGTTTGAGTACTAGTTATAGCATTAAATCACAATGTACAGCACATTTAGGACAGAGATCCTACACGGGGAGTAAGTGTGCAGTGACTCCTGTTGTTGACTTAACAAACTGACACTTTTGTTTATGGTGTCAGTAATCTCCCTAGGCTCTTGTCATGAGTTGCCAAGGCTATGGAAGCCTTTTGAGTTCGCCAACTCTGATCTTATTTAGACAAGGTCATAGTCAAAGTGGAAGTTCTCTCCTCCCTTCAGAGAAAGGTACCTCCTTCTTTACATCCCACCCTTTTCATAGAATGAGAGAAGCCCTCAGCCAGCAAGTACATGATTTCTAAACCTACAGAGACAGGCTTGAGAAAGCAGGGCTTCAATCCCTTGGCCCTAGCCATATGTTCTATTTTTTTTTTTCCCAAAAGGAAAAAAAAGACAGCGTGTCTGTTTTCTTAAGAGTAGGGATTCTAAAATCTTGGACTGAACCTGAGTTACATTCTTGTGCTTAAAGAAAGTCAAAGGGCAGCTGAGTAGCCACTGTTTTCTTAGAAGCTCTGAAGGAAAATGTCAGGACCAGGATCGACTGGATTATTATTCAAATGATGGCCTTCTGGTCCCACTGAACCTGTTGCCTCTCTCCGTGGATTCAGCAGGCTTCCACCAAACTCTCTTGCTGTCTTTGTGTAGATACTTGCATATGAGGAGGATCAGCTAATGTATCTGAAGCATTAAAGCATTTTATCGCATTTGTTTACTTTGAGGTTATTCTGGTGAGGGTGTAATTTCTTTCCTTGTATTTGATTTGTTTTCTCCTTCATGACGTCAGCAAACGCTTATTGAGCACCTATCCTGTGCCAGGCACAGTGTTAGATATTAGAAAGTAAAGGTTAACAAGACAGGTAGGATCCCTGTTCAAGAGCGTAGAGTCTAATGAGAATACAGGCAATGAAATAACTGCAGTATATCACGTGTAGTAAGTGTAGGGAGGATCTCTGTAAGGAGATGAAACATTTGCTATTCAGCATATTGGTATGGTGATTATATTCAGAACCAAAATTACAGTACAAAGATAATACCAAAAAATGAGGTTATGCCAAAGAGAAGTTTATTGCCAAAACCAATTTTGAATAGAGATTTTATAGATATAGTTTAAACATTAAAATATGAGTACTTGAAAAAGTTCATGGAAAATGGAATTAAAAGATGTTTATTTTGATGCAAAAATATGTCAGAATCTATGCATGTCAAAACCTAATGTGCATGCATTTTCCATGAACTTTTTGGAGATCTGTTGCTATGGGTTTTTTGGAGACATTTCAGTGATTCAGGAATCAAAGGGATAGAATATTTTAAATCAGGTCTGCTCTGGCAAATCCTGGGTCAGATGTTTACTGTACTTCCTGGTTTCTGCCACTTGTGGAGCTAAATTTATGTAACTATTAATACAGGAAACAGATTTTTAAAAATATTAGCATATAATATAGGCATAACATAATTGGTTAAGTCTAATTTACTTTTAAAGTTCTGAGCCTTACTCTAGTGTTTTGATGGGAAAAAACAAACCAGAAAAAAATAAGCAATTGTCGATATTCTCAGTGCAGATATTATTGAAAGACCTTCTGTGCTACTAGAGTGTTATGGTTCTTTCTCTCAAAACACCACTTGGCTGGGCTCCATCACTAAAGCCAATCCTGCAGTTTCCCATAGATAACTCTGAAATGGGCGTACATTCATGACTTGGCATAATAAGTGTATGTCTTTAATTTTGCTGAGGTCAGCATGTGCACATCTCTGCAAAACATTAGTTAAATAATTGGTCCGTTTAATCTACGTTCTGTCAACAAACCACACACCATTGGGGACTACGGACAGAAATGTGCAGTGCTTCAGTGTATTAATCTATGCAAATCAGTGACTCCTGATAGGCCAACAGGGGCCATATAGAGGAGCCAGAAGACAAAGATGTTTGAAGTAATAAAGCAGCTCCTAGAAGAGAGTAGGCTATCTTGTCTCCCTCCTCCTTGCCGTCAACTCTATACCTGCACCGTCCAGAATGGGTGCCTGTCCAGGCTTTGTTAAGGTGCCGTGGCACAAAACCTTTGGACCCAGTTCTTTCGCATGCTCATGATGTCGTGTTTCCCTCTACCCACTCTACATTTTAGGCCAGTTTGCTCTTTTGTAGTAAGAAACACCTGGTTAGCCTTTACTTACAAAATAGCTTTAACATCCTTTGATGAAAATAGGCTTGGAGAGAGCATGTTTGACAACGTAGATAGAGAGGTGGGTATTTGGTGTAGTGGTTAAGATGCCTCTGGGGGTGCCAGGATCCCATATCAGAGTGCCAGCTCCACTCCCAGTTCCAGCTTCTGTTGCTGGGAGTCAGCTGGTGGTGACTCAAGTATGCGGGTCTCCACCACCCACCTGGGAGTCTCAGACTGAGCTCCCATCTCCTGGCTCTGGCCTGGACCAGCCCTGGCTGATGTAGGCATTTGGGGAGTGAACCAGAGGATGGAAGATGTATCTGTCTGATTCTCTCTCAAATAAATTTAAAATAAAGTAAATAAAAATTACAGAAAGATAAGGAAGATGGCTTGTGGCTTGCTTGGGAATTCCTTTCAGTTTGGGTAAAGTTTTTTGTTTGTTTGTTTGTTTGTTTTGACAGGCAGAGTGGACAGTGAGAGAGACAGGTCTTCCTTTTCCTTTGGTTCACCCCACAATGGCCGCTGCGGCCGGCGCACCGCACTGATCCGAAGCCAGGAGCCAGGTGCTTCTCCTGGTCTCCCATGTGGGTGCAGGACCCAAGCCATCCTCCACTGCCTTCCTGGGCCACAGCAGAGAGCTGGACAGGAAGAGGAGCAACCAGGACAGAATCCGGCACCCTGACCGGGACTAGAACCCGGGGTGCCAGCGCCGCAGGCGGAGGATTAGCCTATTGAGCCGCGGCGCCGGCCCTCAGTTTGGGTAAAGTTTTGCAAGTGCTGTGCATGGCAGGTAGAAGCCCCACTGATGCCCATAGATGACTCACTGCACCCCTCCCTGAGCGGGCTCTCTGACAGCAGTGCTTCACCTTTAAGACTGCTTGACAGGATTTAACCACACATGCAACCAATCAATGTGGTCTAGAGCACGTTTGCACTTGATCTATATCGTTTGTCTTCTTTTGACTGATGCTGGCAAAAGAAGCCATCAGATAGCTTTTTGGTTATTACAGCTTTGTTCTGAAAAGGAGGCAGTGATATATTTGTGGATGTATTTACCAGTCAGGATAACAAATAGTTAATATCCAGGTAAACCATGCTGCAGAAGGAGCCTGGTTCTTTGGAACACCCCACATTTTGTAAAAGTTCTCTACTAGTTCATTAGTGTCACTGAAAAATACAGCCTACTAAAAATTCTAACTGATCATTTAAATGAATATGGTGTCATTTGTGAGTGGCACTTGCCTATAAATTTTTCTAGAGCTATGAAAATAAATTAGACACAAGGCCGATGGTTTTTCTTTCTTCTTTTTTTTTTTTTTTTTTTTTTCACCCCTCTCCACTGTCCATGAATGGCTCTGACGGTGATTTGTTTCATCGTTCCCTTCCACGGCCTGTGGAACATCTGTTGGAAAATAATGCTTGTCCTGTCAGTTTCCAGAATCAGCAGCCAGCCGAGGTGTGTGCACAAGGTAGATGTCAGCATTACGCTGCTGCTGCCACAAAGGCGGAAGGCAGGATTAATCCCGTACTGGGAAGATTCATTAAAAAAAAAAAAAAGTCTGGATACCCCTATTCCGGAATAGGAAGCTTATCCCAAAATGGACCAAACAGAACTCTAGCAGAGATGGGATTTTGAACTAAAGGCACAAATACAGGATGATTATTGTCTGTTATTTAGTGGATGATTCTTTGTTCTGAGACTAGGTTATACTGTTTTGCTGGAAGCTCACAACAGATCAATAGTAATTTTGTTATGGGCCAGATGTCAAAACAGAAATGTATTCTCAAATCCCACTGACTTGCTATGACAACTAGTATGCTAAATAAAATGCTTTCACTCAGCAATCAAGCGTTTCACAACGCTCCCCTAGTTCTGGCTTCTTTCATGCAGAGTCTTAAAGCTGTGTATTGTTCCTGGAGAGTCTCCTGTCTTGTTTTCCTTTCTCGATTACTTTCTTCTTTTGATTGAGAATAGAAACACCTCCTCAAACTCTCCCCTTTTCTCCGCCTCAATAATGAGTTGGTGTAAAGTCTACACATAACTTCTGGTTACAGATAGTTTTTTTATGGTAATTCATAAAACCTGTGGTAGGGAAGCTGCTCTGAAGAAAAGCAAGCCAGTGTGGAGTCTTCTCTCCTCTTCTCCCCTCCCCTCTCCTCTCCCCCCCCTCCTCTCCCCTCCCCTCTCCTTTCCCCTCCCCTGCCCTCCCCTCGCCTCCCAAGTTTCTCTGTAATTTGACTTTGGAATTTTAAGTGTGGCCTGATTAGGACTTGGAAGCATTTTGTGAAGAAAGGTAATTTAAGGCATGTTGACTTGCCCATAGCTTTGATATCTTTCTGTCTCTCTATTTGCTTCTATAAAACCACTAGTTACCTGTCATCTTTTGGATAAGATTAGGACCACATTCCTTAGTCAAGAAAATTTCTTCCTCTGCTGATTTGTTTTTATGAAAATGTACAGGATAAATCAGATGGAAACAAATGGCAGTTTTTGGCCAATGTGATTTGGAAGTCATTTAAAATTATGTTAGTTTCCTAAGTCCACAGAGAATTTGGTCGTGGCCTTAAATTAAATCTTGTCTCTCTGGGCCCAATCTTCTTTCTTTCGTCACCCCAAAATAGGACCAGATAGTAAATATGTTTGGCCTTGCAGGCCGTACAGTCCCTGTTTTTAAACACAAAATTAGGCAGAGGAAATACACAGACTAAAGAATGTGGCTGTATTTTGATAAAACTTTATTATAGATGCTTAAAATTTGAATTTAATATAATTTTAACAGGTCATAAAATACTTAGATTTTTACCATTTAAAAATACGAAAACCATTCCTAGCTTTATGACTAGATCTGGCCCATGCACCATGGTTTGCCAACCCTTGCTCCGGGCCCTTCATTGCTGATGCTTCCCGCCCATATCGTTGGTTAAAGTGATGTCTTACCATACTGTAATTTAATTTGATAGCAACTGTGCGAGAAAGTGAAACATACCTAACAATCCTCAGAGAACTGATACTCAACTCAGCCTTCCAGAAAAACTTGAGGAGTGTAGTTCATTCCTTTGTAGTTGGGGCTGGGGTGGGAATTCAGTGGCTTGAAGAGGGGCAAACAAGTAATGCTGTGTGCTCGCCTTACCCTACACCTGTGCTGCAGCAAGAGCTATGCAGAGATTATTTCACTTAGTCCTCCCTCATGAGACTTCCGGGAGGGGAGAGGTAATGCCACCCCCATTTTACAGATGAGGAAACCAGGCTTTGAGGGTTAAGAAACGTGTTGAAGCTAAACTAGTAAAGGGCAGAGCCGGGCTTTCTGACATTGCTAGGTGTGTGGTCAGCATTGGACAATGCAGATCAGTTGGCTGATTTACGGCACTTTCGCAAGTTAGGTCCTGTATACTTGTATTGATTTGTCTGTAGCAAAGGGGAGGGGTGGGAAGAAGTCATAGGATGATATTAAGGGCTAAAGAATATGAGACTGTTGTTAGAGGTTCAGTTGAACCTGGCCGTTGCCCTGTGATCAGTCAAACCAGGTACTCTTTTGGAAACCAGAGAGGAGTAATAAAAAATACAAGTTCAGAGAAACTCATGTATTTAAAAATGCAGCCATTCATCGAAACTCAGTGTGGAGGTCCTTACTGCAGAGCTCAAGAACCCCCATTGGATAGCCAACGTGTTGTGTTTCAGAACACTGGAGGAAAGTTTTTGACACATTGCCAGTCATTTACTTAAACTTAAAAGATGTTAGCATTAAAATTACTTATTTGAAGTGCTGGCAGGCTAATAAATTCAGGGGGCTATTTTAAACATTGTCAATCTAAAATGTAATCCTATTAAAATAATTGAGTATTTTCTGAGTGGAGAATTCCCTTGTCCTCTTGTCCACGGCTCACAAGAGAACAACATAAAAGGCATTCTAGAATGTCCTCTGAACATCATTGAACGACCGGCATGTTTGCACAGAGTAATTCTCTTTTGCACAGGATCTCCTTAGCTATTTCACTTTAACAGGCGAAAACTCCAGCATCATGGCAGGTTTATTCTAAGCATGGGAAATGGGGGCTGTATTGGGAGTGTTACCTTATAGGTCCTGGGAACCTTCCCGGTCTGTCCATTTGTGCTCATTGCTGTGTGTGATTGAGGCTCCCGTGTAACTTGAAACGTTCGCGTTTTCTTCCTTCTGTTCATTTCTTGGGCTCCTTTTCAACCAGCAGCTTGGGTTACCTTGAATTAAATTGGTTTATGACATGCCGTTTTTGGTAAAACTCTGCAAAAGAAATGGTCACATAACTCAGAAAGGTTTGCCCTTGGAGTGATTTAGTCATGCTGGATGATAGCTGAGGAGGCTTATTGACTTTGAGCTCCCTTTGGAACCAAATTCAGAAAGCTGTGCACTTCTGTGGCACCTGTGAGACACTCACTTGAATAGAGCTACTGAGAAAAGCATTTCAGTTATTGGCATTTTTCCTAATGCATTTTGTATGTGTCTATACCACAGGGAGAAATGTGTGGTTATTGTTGAAATATTATCTATATGGCTTTGCAGAAGAAGAAGGAAAGTCACTGTAGAGCAGTCAACAGATGCAGACGAAGTCTCCTAGTGTGTGCTGTAATGGTTTGAGGTCTGTGTCTGTCTCCCCCAAATACCGAAAGAGTACATGGCTGCAGTATTCAGTTAACCCCGTTGGACTTGTATAGTCTGCAAAAGAGATCTTTTGACAAGTTGAAGGTCGGTAATCACAACGAGTGCTGTTTAAATACCAGTGTTCTTATTGTTCACCTGGTTTTGTCCAGGAGGATAGGCCTTGATCCTGTGGGTTTGTGTGCTGTCTGAATCCAAGATAGGAAACCCAACACTAGGAAGCTCACAGGAATTAATTTCCTTCTCTCTTGAACTGATAGACTCCTGTTTAAATAAAAATTTATTTGGACAGATTTTTGTCCTGTGTGAGCTGAGCATCTTGCACTTGTCTGATGAGAAGTTTTAAGTAGGCGGTTGTGTAATACCCATAGGCTGTCAGAGCCACCTATTCATTTCAACAAATCTTTCCTCATAGAACAACTTTGCAGGAAGTTTGGGTAATTGATTCTCCTGAGTAATACAAATATTGGAATTCTTAATCATTGCAAGAGAGGAGCAGAGTTACTGCTTATATATATATATATATATATATATATATATATATATATATTTTAAAATCTGTTCATTATTCTCAGCTGTTATTAAACAGTTATTGATCAACAGTCTACCCTGTGCCAGGCTTAGGCTAGATGCTGAGATGTCAAAAGAAAAGACAATTTCTGGCCTCATGGGTTCACTAAGGGAGGCAGATCCCAAATAGATGGTAATGATGCAGACATTCCTTAATTCAGGATGATTTTTTCTGTACTGTATGCTCGATGGTGGGGAAGGGGAGAGTCAGACAAAGGGAGATAGGGACAAAGGTGAGCAAAACCAGATTTGGCTCTCATGCTTCTTACAATCAAGAAGTGATTACTTAATATACTTAGTATGATTGTTTATTAACCAAATAGCCACACAAATAGAATTACTGAGTAGTCACACAAGGTGCAGCTATAAAGTGAGCCGAGAGTCATGGAGAAGAAACTTGGGCAATGACATCCTATTCCAAGAGGGTTACATCATGTCAGGAGGACCAGGGAAGGGCTTTACCAAGGAAGCAGTGATTGGCAGGCCATGAGTTACCCAGGCTGAGAAAGGGAGGGAGACCTTCCCAGGGGGGAACCAAGTACCTTGAAGGAGTTAAAAGAAGACCATTGGAGGGAATCAAAGAGCTGGGGTAGAGAGGAGAGAGGCATGGGTGATAGGGACCAGGCTCTGGGCCTTACGGCTCAGGGCTGAGTGAAGGATTGGGGGCTTTATTCTGAGAGTTGAAGGAAGCCTTTGAGGGATTTTTCAGCAGGTTGCAAAGAGTCACATGACCCTATTTGTTTTCTAGAAAAGATCACTGTGGCTCCAGCGTGGAGGGAAATGAGCGAAGACAGACCCATACAGATAGTTAGGAGGCTACTATCTGTCCGGGAGAGGACAGTGGCTTGCATTAGGAAGGTGGTGGGGGCAGACATGGGCATAGAGAGAACTGAGTAGAATTGAAAAGTATTCGGGAGGTCAAATCTTCAAGTCTGGTGATGGATTGGATATGGGCTGTGAGAAAGAAGGATTATCCAAAGATGATATAGTCACAGGTCATATAGTGACATTCTGCACTGACATATTAGGTAATACGAAATAATCTTGATTTTGCCTCTTCACTGTTAAGGTCTGTGTAGGTTGTATAGTAGCTGTCAATCTATTTTCCAATTTTCTGGTATGTTTTAGTATCTTTAAGAAAGGAAATTACAGCTCTTACTCTTTCTGCTCCTTTAAGTATGATTAAGGTAGTACAGGTACTTCGCTATGACTCCCAGAAAGAAGCAGGCCCAAGTCAGAAGATAAGAGCGAGTGGGAAAGGGGAGGGTTGCGGGTCGGGGGGGAGTTGTAGGGGGGGAAGCTTTTGTAATCCATAAGCTGTACTTAGGAAATTTATATTCACTAAATAAAAAATAAAAAATAAAAAAAGAAGATTTGATAGTTAAAAAAAATAAATAAAAGTTTCCAAAAAGTTAAAATAAAATAAAATAAAATAAAAGTAAAATATTTCCAACAGTGTCAGCAAGATGTAAAGATACCATCAGAAACAAACATTTGCTGCCTTCTACCTTCCCTGCCGATTTTAATTCAGAAAATTTAAATGATTTTCCTCATATCAAAACTGAGTTAAAATACTAGGAAGTCTTTTATTCTTCATAAACTGAAGTCAGAGTAATTTATTTTATCTGGAGGAGAGTATTAAATTAGCTGTCAACTGTGCTACACAGGTGGATGGGAACTTTTGAATGAAATGACCAAATCTCCAGTCCTGAGGCATTCATTTTAATCTCTGCCTTCCATTGAGAAAGGCAAAACATGAAATGTTGAGATAATAGTACTGAAATTCCCAGTAATTGCTTTTGTTAACTCAACTCGTGTTTACTCATATTAATTACTGAAATTTGATAACCCCTTTGTTTTCTACTTAGCATGACTGTGAATGCAAAGGACAGAGCTATAAATCAGGCAGGTGCTTCTCACTACAGGCAGGACTCCTTTGCTTTGATGTTCGAAGCTTAAGGCTAATTCTCCAAGCTTGATAGGTTTATAATTCAAGAAGATGTGATTTAATGTTGATGGAATTTATTTTTGAAACACATTATAGGAAGAAAGCCTTTCAAAGTAAGAAATGAAGTTTTGAGGTAAATCTTAAGTAAACAAAGACTGTCAGGGTCTCTAAACACCCTGCATTAGCCATCTGGGGAGGAAGGGTGTCTGTACCCATTAGCTGGAGGGAAGTGAATGAGGGGAGCGGCAGCCTGAAGACAGAAAATGCAGGAGCTGTGGCATCTTATTTCTAAGACTCACAAATGAAGACATCAGCTTCCTGTTTCCTCTCCTCTTTCTAAATTTAGTTGATACTACTTGCTTATCTTAACAGCATTTCATTCGTGGTGTTCTTTTTCAGAGTATCCTGGTAGGTATGAATTTTGTTTTGTTTTGGTTTTGTGTTTAAGTTGACATAGAAGTTTGTAGAGTTTGGAGAAACCTTGAGGCCATTTTTTATTTCCAATCTGTTGACTTGTAAATTTCTTCAATCCCTCATCCCCCTCATTTTAATAATAATATTCATTTCTTTAAAAAGAGACTGAGCGCCAGGGACTGTACTAGGCATTGGGGAGCAAGCAGGGGACAACCCTTCCTTATGGATACACTTGTTCTGTACACTATTATTATTAGTAATATCACTTAATATCACATTATTATTATTATTTAGTAACCTCATGGCACTGTTAACTCAGGGGAGCTTATCAAATTCTGTGCATACTATTTGAAGAAATCTGCTCTAAATATCATATATAGTTCTCTGCTATTTAGAAACTGTGTATTGAGTCTAATTTTACTTAAATCCCAGGAGAATTGGGATCTTTCAGAATGCTAATTAATACTTTTTCTTAGTATAAATATGGGTTGGTTGTTTTGTCCATTGTATCTTAGAGACAATGCTCTACTGTTTTGTGTTTTTCAACAACTTGTGTTTCTTCCTTTACTCCTGGATTTTTATTTTCCCATTTAAAATATTTCAATTCTATTATGGGTTGCAAATCGACATAACTGAGATTATTAGCCAGTATGTGACAAATATGTCAATGGAGTAAATTGTAACAGCCCATCATTCTCTCCTGTAACTTGAGTGGACTGTGAAGCGTAGGCCCTTGACATCTGAGTGACTTAGATGCTGCCACTCTGGAGGGTTGGGTTTGCCAGATACCTGGCCTCATAAATGAGATAATACTAAGGTTATCTTGTGAGACATGCTCCTGTGACATCCTTTATTGTCATTTAGAACATCATTTTGTAGTTTTATCCTTCCTGGATTTCCTAGTGTGCTTGTACGTGGACACATATTTGTGCCCACGTACACATACAGCGCAACTTTTTTCTTTTGCTAAACTTTAGTGACTGAACTCCTTAAAATGACATCTCTACATTCTGTCAATTGTATATTAAGAATTATAACAAGGCAAGGAGTAGTGAAAATAACAATTGAGGAATTTATAGGCAATTGCAAGGCTTCTAGACTGGATACTAGATTACATGAACACACAACATATTGATTTGGGGAATAAGAGCTATATATAGTTCAGATTCAAGCTATGACAGATGGGGGTTCACTAGCAACAAATCTGATGACTTCTAGGCACAATTCCAAACTCAAAAAAATTCACCAGATGCAAGGACTCTTGCCATTCTTAATGAATTCACTTTATATAAATGAGTCCCATTTATATATTTTCTCCAAAGGCCAGTTATCCTGAAGGCATTATAAGAATTTTTATTTTATTACTTTTTGGATTTTCTTCTCAAGGAACCTGTAAATGTGTAGATACTTCAAATTTATGTAACATCACAATCCACTGAGAATGATTTTCTTCTGTACATAATTTGTACTTTTTTTAAAAAAATATTTATTTATTTGAAGGTAGAGTTACAGAGAGAGAGACAGAGAGAAAGAGAGAGAGAATCTTCCATTTGTTGGTTCATTCCTCAAATGGCTGTAACAGCTGGGGTGTGGCAGGCTGAAGTTAGGAGCTGGGAGCTTCATCAGGTCTCCCATGAGGATGAAGAAGCCCAAGGACTTGGGCCATCCTCTGATGCTTCCCTGGAACATTAGCAGGGAGCTGGATCAAAAGTGGAGCAGCTGGGAAATGAATAGGCACCATAATGCCGGCTCTACATACTTTGTACTTTTGGTTTGGAATGCTTTTCAAAATAACTCTTTTAGAGGAGATAGAAAAAGTTTGTGTACTAGTCTCTTCTGTCTCTCTTCTCTCCCTCTTCCCCTCTGTCTCTTTATCCACCTGTCATGTAGATGAAGCTGTAAACGCGAAGCCCATACACTCTCTATTGGACAGCATCCATAGTATCACACTGGCCTCTTCATCCTGCAGCTGTCTGTCTTCCACCAGCAGTGTCCTAGAAGCCCGGCCAGGTGGTTACATGCAAATTTGGCTTGTTCCATTTACATGCTTCATTGTATTCCAGAGCCCACATAGACCTCAGCTTATTTAGTTGTTCCCCTTCTGTTAGATTTCTGTGTAGTTATTTATTTATTTGCAGCTTTTTCCTGCTGCAAACTATGTTTCAATGAAGATTCTTGTATACATTTTTGTGTACACATATGTAAGAGTTCCTTTAGGATCCACACCAAGAAAATGACATTCTGTACCATAGAGTATGCAAATTTGAAATTTTATTTATTTGTATTTATTATTTTTAAGATTAAAAGTTATTTGAAAGGTAGAGAAACAGAAGGGTTTATGGTGGTGGGGGTGAGGCAGGGGAGATATCTTCCATCCACCAGTTCACTTCCTAAATGCACACAACAGCAGGGGTCTGGGCCAAACTGAAGCCAGGAGTCAGGAACTCAATCCAGGTCTCCCACCTACATAGTAGGAACCCAAAACCTTTTAGGGGTATGTTAGTTGGGAGCTGGATTGGAAGCAGAGGTGGGACTGGATTCCAGGCACTCCAGGAGGGGATGATGCGGGCATCTTAAGTGGTGACTCAATTGCTGTGCCAAATGCCTGCCCCATCATTTTAAATTTTAATTGATACCTTTTATGCCTGGTTGCTGAATGTTTTCAACTCTCTACAGGAACTGGATGTTTTTCTTTTCTTTCTTTTTTTAAGTGAACAGAGTTGAGTAATGTGATGTCCTCATATGGAACAGGAATAAAGATGGGTTTGTTATATACCACCCCCCTTTTTCCCTGAGGCATTACTGTCTACAGCTTTCATGGAGTCTTAGAACAGAGTAAATGAAGTTTGTTCACATGCCTGCCTTTGAGACACAGCCACATTTTCCTACTTCTGGGTGAATCCAACAGATTTCTCTTCCTATTTCATCTCAGTCCATCCCTGGCCTGGGAATGGTAGAAACCAAGCCCTGACATTTCAACTAAAATTAGCCAAATTTCAAAAAGGACTGAAACAGGATAAGCCATTCAAGCTGTAGAGCAATCCAAAAGGCTCAAAGGTTAGGTGGGTACCTGGGTGAGAAAGATTCACAGATGAGACCCTACTGGTGATACAGAGGCTTCAGAGAGCTGGTTTTGCTAGGGCTCGAGGAAAGGGGGGTTGGGGAGTGAGTCTCCAGACACAGTGCACCTAGTACACCTAACCAAGGGCCTGGGAGGAGGCTGGAAGCAAAACCCTTCAAAGTCCTTCTGAGAGCACAGGTTGCAAATAAGAGGGCAAAGATCTGCTTCACCAGCTAGGACTTAGGGAAGCGAGATAGTGAGGATGCAGTGTGGTTTCGCCATTTCTGAAGGGAGCGGCAGCCATGCTCTGGGTGACACAGAAACCACAGAGCACAGAATTCTGTCTGCATCACGAGGAGGCTGAGGGTCGGCGTCTGGCCCTGTGTTTTGGTACTGCCCCTACTGATTGTGATCGGTTTCTTCAGTTGTGTATTGTCGGTGAGAGAGAGCATTGGAGCCCCATGGCAAGTTTAGATGTTAGAACGTTTTTTCCAGTATCTACTAATCAGATAGGAGAAAATATTCCTGAAGCTCGAAAGAAGATTCAAGTTTGGGAGATGGCTAATGCTGCTGTATTGCTAAGATGTATTTTCTTTTTAAAATGTCAGTGTCTGTTGCCTTTCCTGCAGGTAGCCCTCCTGCTTCCCTGTCGCCTGAGTCCTTCAGTGTCTTAGGCTGGGCTGCATCTGTTCCCGCAGAGCTTTCCCTTCCTGCAGCAGAAAGCTGGTTTGTTTGGCTGACAGATGGGGTTCCCGCTTTGGCCTAGATGCGCCTAGTTAAAGGGTTTCTGTTTGAAGCCCGCAGGTGAAGCCTGGCTCCACGCAGACCCCTGCTTACAAAGTTCCCTACATGGTCACGTAAAGCAGTAAGGAAGTTTTTAATTGACATTGTCTACTGTTAAGAGGGCATGGTGTGGACATCTTTCAAGAGGCTTTACTTTATCTTTCTGTGAAGTGTCAGGCTATCAATTCATTGGATAATACAGTGGGTTTGCTTTGGGGAAGAGAGGTATGTATTATCGCAGTTTGTCTTTTAGAATCTCTGCACATCAAAATCCTCTCAAAAGCAACAATCCCACAAACCCATGTCACAATCTGAACCAAAGCTTAAACTGTTTGAGTGATAGATCTAGTTAAAATAACAGTATTTAATGCCCAAAGCACATCAAATTTGGGTGAAGAGGATGCATTCTGCATAATGCCTAGAGATGTCTCGTTTGGTGTGGTTACCTAGCAACAAGTGGAAACTGTATGAAAATGAGGTGCTTATCTGTTGTTGAAGTGGGTGCAATGAAACTTATTACGCTAGCCTGTTTTGCTTGGCATGTTATTAAAATCACAGCTAATGTGGAAAGAGCTGGAGCCTGTTTCCGTTTGATACAGAAGCAGTGTTAAATTCAGCTACTGTAAAATGCCAGTACTTTGGTCAGGAAAATGGAAACTTGCAGCCTCCTTAAATGCTCGACATTGAGATGTTAGAATTTGATTTATTTTATCAAAGATTTGTTAATAATAAAAGAACAGGCAGGATCTGTAGTGGCTACTAAAGGAACGGTTATTTAGATTTTTAAAAATGTAGGGAGCCATTTATAGTTTCGCTTATAATAATAGCTTGGTACAGCTCTGCTGCTCGCAGCCAAATTGTATTTACCTGTCTGCTGAGCTTATCGATGCATTCTAACCTCGGCCTTTTTACTTTTGTTTAATTTAAAGAACCATGATGCATTGTCACAATCCTTAAAAGTTCTATTTTTATTTAGTCACTTTAAAGCGAGCTGTAAACCTTTTATACCATATTCCATTATTTATTCTGATGGAAGTAGAAAAGCTTTTCTTATCCTTCATACGTCTTTGGGTTTTGTTGTTCTTGCTGTTTGTCTATGCTTTAGAAAAGTGTGTAGGCTTCTCCTACCATTTCTTGTGTGTCGTTCACAGAGTTTATTACTGAAGGCTTATTTCCCATATACTAAAAACAAAAAGTCAAATGGATAAGCCTATCAAAATATCCTCTCTGGGTAGCCTGCGATGCAAACGTGATACAGCACCAGCGAGTCCAGAGACGACGAGAAGTTCACGTACTTTGTGTGTTCATCAGACACCTGTGAAGACACCCAGAAATCTGGCACACAGGACCCAACTCTGTTAGTTGTATTTTGACATTACTTCTGAGGCTTTGGAACGTGTTTATGTGTAGCAGATGGAGCTATTAGTTAGCTGTGCTATCTTGAAGAATTGCTTTCCCAGGTAATCAGCTCTGCTCATTTAGGATGTCGTTTCCCCACCTCGATATGTCAGCCCGAGAAGCAGGAATGATTAATCGCTGCGACTGGACAGTGCACTAGAATAACTCCGTAGGGGAGCCATTCCCTGGCATTCCCATACAACAGGGAGTTCGGAGTGCTATGAGGCAGAGCAAACAAGATGGAAAGGATGACCAGGATGCTTCCTGAAGCTTACCTGTCAGTATATAGAGTTGCTGTGGCAACCTGAAGATTTGCAATTCATAGGAAGAGTAGAGCGAGACAAAACCTTAAGTCATGGCTGTCATTACAGTGGAATGGGTGCCACCAACACCTGGCAACCTCTATTACTTCAACTTGTTTCTTTTCACGCTTGGAGGAATAAAATGCATAAAAGATTAATATGCAGAGTAAACCTTTTGGTAAAATATGTATGTGTTTTGCATTTCAGATGAGTAAAAACTTTAAGGGTTCTCCTCTACTTAAATCAACATTAGTTACTAGTGTTGAAAGTGAGGTTACCACTGTCATATTCTTGATAGATTAAGAACGATGCTACAGGACTACGGGTGCCACATTATCCTTCAAATGAACAAAGAAAGGGTGGCTTTCAAATTACCATCCTCCTGGAAGTGCTCCTCATGTCGTGAGCTAAGCCACGGCCTCCCTTCCCTTTGTGCCCTCCTCCTTCCATGTGCATGGTGACAGGAAAATAGAGTTCTGAGCATCCGTGGGTCCAAATAGAAGTTCTTTTCTACTCCCCGTAGCAAATGACAGAGTATTTTAAGTTTAGCCAGATGCAAGTACCGTCGGTAGACATGAGTGTTAAAAGTACACTGTTGACAGTTTTCTCCTCCTAGGGAAAAAACAGAATGCTACTGCGGTCTCTAAATATGACCACATCGTTTATGCATGTTCTGTAATTTCCTCATTTAATGAAAATGTAGGATTTCCATCATCAAATTAGCATTGCATTGTCCTCCTCAGGTGCTTACTTAAATGTTGGAAGTTGCTGGCTATATAAATCAAAACATTTTAAGTTTTATCCAATTGTTACTGAGGTTTACTTTTATCTTTGCTGTATTCAAAATACACAAACATTATTTAAAAAAACCCAGCTTGCTGCATTTTCCAGGTTTATATTTTATTGTTAGTAACCTGTTTTCATTTTTTTCTGCTGCAGAAGAAAATGTTTTCCAAGTGTGTGTTTGAAAAACAGTGGAAATGAACTTTGCCTGGGATTTTCTGGCATACAGAATCTTTTAGCAATGTATTCCCAAGTGTCAGAAAAATGTATAGTTGCAATAAAACCATAACAGTCAGTTTCCTGACAGGTGCATTAAGTCTGGAATTAAATCTAAAGGGCTGATGTGTTAAAAAACACATTAAATATTTAACATTAAAGATCAGCTTAGTTTTTCTCTCATCTCTTAGAAGGGCAGCGTGAACTAACTGCACTGCCGTGGGAGTTGCACTTTGTAAAAGGGTCTACGCGGTTTAAACCAGGATCCAGAAAACTAGGCTACGGCTGAGAGGATGAGAAAACAAATAGATGTGCTCAGCTCCTCCAGCTGACTTGATAGCTCGGCTGCCATGTTGTCCTTGTTGAGATGGGAAAGCGGTTTTGATTGGTATGTTGCAGCTCCGCGCTGCACTGGACCTCGCTTCAAACCAGCGTAGTGCTGTAATTGGAGATCATCTTCTTGAAGATGGAGCCTTTTATTTTTGTGGCTTTCTGGGGAGTTGTAATGCCTGCCTGCTTTTCCTTTTAATCAGATGTTTGAGAGCTGCAGCTTTGGGTCAAACGAGCATATTCACACCCGGGTTTTTACGGCATTTTTTTCAGTAACTTGAGTATTATGTTTAAACGAAAAACTATTCCTGAATGGTCCCCGTTTAGGAAATAGTCTGCCTGAGAGCAGTGTTTTCCAGCATTTGGTGAATTTGAGAGAAGGCACTGACACCTATAATTTGTAACCCAGTTAAAACTGTTTACCTTGCCTGGACACACCTGTGGACACGGGGAAAGCTGCTCATTTTAAGTTTGGCTGTGTCCTTTTACTTGTATGCCCAGATGTCCTTTAATTTGTTTTCTAGGAAACTGGTAACAGTAGCGAGATTTTAAAGTTAATTGCCAGATTCTAGCAGGGAGTCCCATGAATGGGCTGGAAGAATTCCCCTAGGGCCATGAGCCTGCCTGTGGATGTGTCACAAAGCACTAATTCTGAGTTCACATAATCACTGTACAGAAATATTTAAGGTGGGGCTCCATCAAGCCTTATCTGTTGAGACATGATCCCTTTTGTATCTGGAGGCCTCGTGCAACAAATGTGCTTTCTTTTAAGTGATCTCAGAAACTGTCAGGTTCATTTGCGTGAACCGTGCTTGAGAGAAGCATGTACAATTTTCTCTGGCAATGGCATGCTGCTGATGACATATTTTTAGAATTAGCTGTTTCTCTCCCCGCCCTTCTAGAAACTGAACTTTTATTTAAGCTCCCTGCTGTTAACATTGGAAAGAAAGTTCCCTGTGCCAATGTTTGCCCAAATGGAAGAAAATGTTTGCATTTTGTATGCAGTGTTCATAAACTTGATGAGTCTAACAGTTTGGCACCGCTGGCGAGCACGCCTGCTTGGAGCTCTGAAGGGCAGGCAGAAGCAGTGCCGAGAAGCTACTGGGAGAAAGTGTGCCTGCGCTGTTCTGCTTACATGTGGCCAGCCAGGAATGCAGAAGTCCCTTCCCGTGCTTTGAAGGTCATTCCTTAGGACAGAGAGTTCCACTTTGTAAGTGGTGAAGAGCAGAATCATTTCTCCCCTCATTCATTTGCGTAAGAAGCCCTACCCTGATTTGATTTCTCCGGGCAGAATTGTTTGAGTAAGACCATTTGATCTCTGTTGCTGGCCATCTGGTTTCAGTGGTGATGATCTGGCCAAACTTTGCAAGGGTACATAATGCTATTTAAATTGTTTGCTCTGGAAGCTGGCACCACCAATTATGTTTCCCATGTTGTAGGCCCACTGTAAAAAAGAAAATCATTGCTGTCTCATTTAGCATAAAGTGTGTGTGTGTGTGTGCGCACACAAATGCCAAGGTCAAGGAACAAGAAATTTTGAAGAATCCTCACATAAGTGAGTTATTTGAATAGAAAATGCACCATTGGATAATACAGGATGTGAAACCAGAAGGGAATTAAGTGTATGGCAAATGACCTAGACAGGAATCCAAGCAAGAATGGTTGGATCCAGTCACCTGTGTAAGACACCTTAGGAAGATGCACTTGCCTTTGGCCTCCATCCTACAGCAGCATCCAATCAGGTGAACGAAACCGCTTTGGCCTTGTTCATCATCAGTAAGCCAAGAAGATCCTGACATGGGTCATTAGGATTAACGGCTCAAATGTAAATAATTCAGGTCCCACAAACAATAATTAAAAAACCAACTGTGGCACTGCATGGAGTCAGGTCCCCTGGGCCCCCTTGAGCAGGAACGTCTCCCGTTTTGGCTGGAGACCTGTCCATATGGGTACAGATGGTTGTAAGAGCTTTTTAATGACCTTTTCTAATGGTAGTGAATGTGTCTTTGGACACCATCGTAACCATGGATGAGGAGGGTGGAAACAGCAGGATGGTGGCAGCTGAGGAATTAAATGTCCTGAATTTGTTAGACATCTGCAGAAACATGCAATTTGTTGGGCAGGAAATTGTAAACAAAACAGACTGACTCAATTATCAATACACCTGTGACACCCCAGGATGCCAGCTCTAGTAGTGTAATGGCAACTTTCAAAGTCCATACCCCGTGGAGCAACCTGTTGAATATTGCAAAAGTGTGCCAGGGCTATTGGATGCTTCCTTTACCCATGGGGACAGAATTTGGCTGACAGTTTTCAACCAGCTGAGGAGCAAGAGGAAGTAAACAGTCATCAGGAGGAAGTCAGTCCCAAGTTTTCTGCCGTTACTCTTCCCCTTTCCTGGGTGGCGGTCTCTTGTGTGGCCCTGAGTTTCTTGGTTACGTTATGCCCTTTGTTCAAAGTCTGGTCATTGGTTCTTGGCCAGTGGTAAGTTTCAGAGGCGGTTAAGGAGCTGAAGAGCTTAATACACCTGCAGAGAGGCTTTTGCCAGGATAATGTAATTTTCAGTAGTTGTGCATAGGGTATTGGGCATGTGCATCAAGTTCTCCTTCTCATTCTGATATACACCTGGTATGTGAAGTTGTGGATGTGGTCATAGGAAGACTCCAGCTGAATTCAGTGATCAAAGAAGCAACTCAGTGTGCAGATACATATCATTCAAGGCTTGGGCACAGCAGGGATGAAAGTGGCTAAGGACAAAAACGTGTTCCCTCGATGAATCTCTATAGGAGAGCCAACTGACTGACTTCAGGTTTGGACATAAGCCACTTCTTGATTCTAGCATCTGTTCCCAGCTCTGGATTGTCCCACTGAAGGTCTATTCTGTCATCGTGTTCACCCAGTTTGACTAATCAGATTATTGGATCTCAGGGGCTCATTTTCAGGTTCATGGTCAAAGATTTCCTAATTCTCCAGAGGACTCAGTTAATTTCCTACTCTAAAAGACCAGATGGGGTGTTGGTTTTATGAACCTGAACACATAGCTTTCAGTAACTGGGAGAGTTTTGCAAACTGGAAATCTCTGATGATTGTAATTTTTGGTACTTATTGTGTATGGTCTGAAGTTAAACATTTGAAAGGAGTATGTCTGTTTATGGTGTGTCTCTCTCTCTCTCTTTTTTTTTTTTTTGGACAGGCAGAGTGGATAAGTGAGAGAGAGACAGAGAGAAAGGTCTTCCTTTGCCGTTGGTTCACCCTCCAATGGCCGCCGCGGCCAGCGCACCGTGCTGATCCGAAGGCAGGAGCCAGGTGCTTCTCCTGGTCTCCCAAGCGGGTGCAGGGCCCAAGCACTTGGGCTATCCTCCACTGCCTTCCCGGGCCATAGCAGAGAGCTGGCCTGGAAGAGGGGCAACCGGGACAGAATCCGGTGCCCCGACCGGGACTAGAACCTGGTGTGCCAGCACTGCAAGGTGGAGGATTAGCCTATTGAGCCATGGCGCCGGCTTATGGTGTGTCTCTTAATAGCAGGGGGCAGGACTCAAAAGGAATCCTCAACAAACCTTTCTTTCTTTCTTTTTTTTTTTTTTTTTAACCTTCTCTGGGGAATGGGGAAAAAGGAGCAAAGGTGGAAATGTCCTTTAATATTATTTGTGTGCTTCAGAGTAGGAGGAATTAAACACAGTCATGGGAAGGGGGAGTGGGGCAGAGAGCCAAACAAAGGGGCTGTCTATGAGGGAAGAGGCGAATGGTTGGAAATGATTTAGAAACTAGAAAAAAAAAAAAAAAACCACCCTAAGATGTGTAATTGTGAACAGTTATAGGGACGGGATGAAAGAGGAAGGAAATTCTGAGTATAAAAACTTCAAAGGCGCCTGTCTGGGAAGGAGAATATGCCGTCAGCAGCAGAGCATAGCACAATTAGAGACCCATTTTAGTTTTTGTTAGTTCATTTGTGTTCTTACCCCTGATTGGTCCTGTCTCTTGTCTTCAAAAAAATCTTCACTGTATGTTCACTTATTGGACCCACCTAACAGCACACTCTCCTTTTCTTTCCTCCTATAATGTTTGTATTCTAAATTATGATTTAATGGGTTTCTGAATCTTTTATCTTTAGTAGATTATGATGTTGTATGGTGTATGTAAATATTTGCTTTGAGGTGCTGTAAGTACTTGCTCTAGTAAAGTCTCACATTTGGATTGTTTTATTGCAGTCACTCTGATTAAATTAAACCCTAATCTCTTCAGTCCTATTGTCAGGTCCTCACTCTTGGCTGGAGTTTAATGCAGATAGGATTTGGATAGTTCCTTAATGTGGTATATTTTAATTTAATTTCTCGGGTAGTCATGAACCTTGGGGTTTGGGCTGTCTGCTCTTTGACATTAATATATATAAAACCTCATTTCAAATATGGAATGGTTTAAGGTGTTACACTGAATGCAGTTCGCCATAGGATTTTTTAAAATGTAGAATGTGGACAAATACTTTTTTTCAGATTCTGCTGTGGCTCATAGCTGAGACAAACCCCCAATGGCTAATGCTTTCCGGAGGCTAACAGAATTTTTTTGGAAGCCTGGAAGGATACTAGTTTGATGTTTATCTCTCAGTTCTCATGTTCTGTAGGATTTTTCTAAATATTGCCATCCTGACTGTAAATAGATCACATGGAGCTATAGACTAGCCGACTGTCTATTCTTGTTAAGGGTAATCATCTTAACCACCGGAGTGTTCCTCCCCCCTTGTACCCTCGGGCTACACTACTAAAGAAGTGTCATTTTCTTCTATGGACTACTAAAATATACAGAGCATAACTACTGAGCCACAGGTGACCTTTGCGTTCCAGGATGAGTAGGACTTAGTACATCCCTAAGATCTTACTTTGTTGAAGAAAGACTCTTTCAGTGGACGAAGGACAGAGAAGAGGGAGAAAGGGAAAAAATAACTTCTTTACCTCAGATTGCGTTCATTTGTTACCAACATTGCATCGTACCACTTCTGAATTAGGAGGTGTGAGAGTCAGATCCATGCTATAATATAGTCAGTATAAGTGCAGCATTTTTTACCCTGACTTACAGCTGTTTTAAGAGAACCTGAGATGTTAAAAATGTAAGTTATGTCTATCATGGATGATATAGTTATTTTAGCACAGTAATGAATTACTTTATAAAGATTCACCTCAAGTTTCCTGTAAACAGTGAGCTCCCTTAGTCATGTAATGCATGATTCAATTAAAAATGTTTTGATTTGCACTTAACTTTGCAGGAATTGACTGTCAAGGTGATAGAACAGTTTAATGAGCTACTGGGGGAAATTGTGTAGTCTCTAGCCAGACAGTTTTCAAGTGAGTTGAAATGTATTTTCCTCTGGGTGGTTAAAGAAAGATAGGTATTGGGCCACATGTTTTTCATTAAACGTTCCCTCCTCTCCTGTGTTTTTGTAAACACACCTGCGCTTACATATTGAATTATTTTAAATTCTGTTTATATTTAACAAATATCCATCTCAAAAGCCCCAATTCGCTGAAAATGCTTTCGCTGTATTGTTTTAGACACTTTCCCCCTTCTCATCTCCATTCTCACAGTAAGTTGAATTTCCTCTGACGGATTTGATTCATTCTAAACAGTAGTTATTTGAATAATTTTGTTTTTTAAAAGTCGAAATATTTTGTGGAACATTTTCTAGTTTTACTTCGTTGTTAGCTGGCCATGTCTCTTTGCTTCCTTGAGGTTATAGACCGCGAGCACAAAATCTACCAGTTGATTTTCTGTGTGTGTCTGTAATCCCTGCAGTTCACCAGCATGACGCAGGTCTGTGACCATGGTCTCTGAGAGTAGACACAGTAAAGTAGTGCTGTGGCTGTCTGTTGAATCTGAAAATAAGCCACTGAGGATCGGGTTGGGTGGAATACAGTACCAGGACACCAGAACACCAGATGAATTTAAATAGTGCGGTGTGTGTGCTTTATCTGTGGTTGTTGGTTCTAACTGTCTCTGCTGCTTAAATACTGATAAGGAGAGTCTACAAGAATACTAGATGTGATTTGTGCTACTTGAGTTTACTGTTAGCTAGCAGATTTATTCATTCCATGTTTACAATCTGAGCTGTTCGCTTCATATCAGGGTTTAGTGATTCTGATGGGCAAAAATAGAAATATATTGTTTCATTTTTTTTTTTTTCACTCTGGAGATTTAATACAAGAAAGCAGCGGACAATTGGCCAAAGCAGCACAGCTTTGAATATGATTCCTGCTTTTCACAAAAACGTGTCTTTGATTATCTCTTCATAAATGCATGACCTGGAGCTAAAATTTCCTGTCAGTGTCTTCAGTGGAGTTGTATATAAATGGTTTGACTTGGCATTATCAGCAGAAGAGCTATGCCACTACAGTATTTAAGCTGCGTGCCAGACATGGCAGCTGGTACAGTAGATAATAAGGAATTGAAGATCCTCAGGAGCCTTTATTGCTTCCTCGCTGTTGTTTGTGAGTTTGTTCGAAGCCCCTTTTACATGATTGCAAAAGGAGTGTGATAAACCAGATACAGTGACGCACACATCAATCCTTTCAACCCTAAGATGAGGCTTCTTCCAGGATGCCTACCCTGACTAGCCCAGTTAGAATCAACTGCTTTTTTTTCTTTGTAGAATTTTTATTGTTTTTGTTTCTACAACTCATGTCATATTACTTGCATTTGTATGCTGATTTGTTTTTGAATGCCTTTCTTTTAGTAACTTTTGGAAACTCCTGACTCAAATGGACTCTAAAACTGAGATAGAATGGTTTTTCATTTTTATCTACCATCCGTAGCATGTAAGAGGAAGAACAAATAGTCACTCACTATGTAATGTATTTATCAATGAGGAATACTTGGTGAATTTATCAACTTAAGGAGGGTGATGGATGTAAGAGTAACATTTGGATAGCCATTTGCAGACTAAAAATTGCTCTCATGTATGTGTTACCTTGTTTGCTCTCACATGTGTTATCTCATAATAGCACCATGAGGTGTGGGGAATATTCCACTCTCCAGGTGTGAAAACTGTCTGTTAGAGATTAAGAGAATTTCCCGAACTCACTGCAGCTACTGTGTAATTCAACTGGGATTTAAAACCATTTTCAGCCTCAAAACTTTTCCCTCATTAGATCACTCTGCCAGGAGATGTGCTGGTTCTTGCTCATCCAAATCTAAAGTTGTAGCTCCTTTTGGAATGCAGACCTTGTACAGGAAATCCTCCTTATTAGAGGATAATTGATGGCTAGAAAAGGTCACCTAAGTGAATCCATTTAAAGTGGGTACCAGAAATTCATGGTAAATAGACATAAAGAGATTTGATTGAACTTTATCTTGGAGTGTGAAACTAAAAATTTGAATTATTTTATTTTATATTTAACTGCATCTAAACTGTAATTGCATCTCTGTGCTAATTCTTAGAATGAGCAAAAAATCAAGTGTTTTTGTTTTCCAGTGCAGTTTTTCTGATGAAGTTGGATGATGGAATGCCACAAAGTGTCATTCCCTTCACATAAGTGCTTAGGATAAATATTTGTGTTGGTAGATTTTTCCCTTCTTGTTGTTATTTTGAGGTAACTTTGTCAGATATTTATTGGTTTGTGATTTTGCGTGTCATTCAAGCAGTCCTATCACTTTCATTCATTTCATGAAATTCTTTTTTTTTTCTTTTCAAAGATTTGTTTATTAGTTAGGCAGAGTTACAGACAGAGAGAGAGAGGTCTTCTATCCACTGGTTCACTCCCCAAATAACCACAACGACCAGAGCTGGGCCAATCCAAAGGCAGGAGCCAGGAGCTTCTTCTAGGTCTCCCATGTGGGTACAGGGGCCCACACTTGGGCCATCTTTTACTGCTTTCCTAGGCCATCAACAGGGAGCTGGATTAGAAGTGGAGTAGACAGGTCTTGAACCGATTCCTATATGGGATGCCGACGCCGTAGGTAGAGGCTTAATCTACTACGCCATAGCACTGGCCCCCATGAAAGTCTTAATCTTTAATAAAAGTTGCATTTTTTATATCATAGTGGTTTTTTTTTGGGGGGGGGGGTCCTATGCAGTGCAGAATATTTCAGTGACCTACAAAGAATATAAGTCTATGTTTAGAGATATACTTTTGTGTCAATTGCATGAGGAATCATTTTATAAGTGGTTGGTGTCTTGTTTTTATGTTGAGTTTACTTTTGTCTTCTTATTAACTGTGGTGGCTTAAATGGTGAAGATAACCAGGACTCCCTGAAGTAATAGAAAAATTGCATAGTTACATATCATGAAGATGTGCTTTACATAGTAGAAGTAGTGGGTGCTTTCTTTTTCTATTCTCCAGTCACCTTTCATGAATCAGAAGTACATTGGGTTAAACATAAAAGAGGTCACAGAAAATAAACAAATGGTTCTAGATGAGGACTTCATTTTAATACAGCATTTGTATTACTTAATGAATTAACAAGTATATACTTTGCGTATATATGAGTATGTGTATAGTTAAGTGGTGTTTACGTAGATTAATTTTAAGAACTGAACTGGAGCCAGACTCCTGGGGATCCTACCCCATCCCTCCTATCCCATTTGGCAGCTGAGTGATCATGGTCAAGTTGTATAATCTCCCTGTGCCACAATTTCCCTATCCGGATGATGGAGACACTCAAAGGATTGGGTGGAGAGTTGAATGAATCTGTGTATATGCAAGGTGTCTAGAACTGCACCTGGCACATGGTAAGCACTCAGTAAATGTTAGGGGTTACTGTGATGTGATCATCCAAATTTATGAATATTTATAGGGTTTTTACAGAACAAAGAAAACTGCTGTTAAATTGAGATGAGAATGTTAGGTCTTTTGCTGTTGCTGTCAGCAAAGTAACGATCCCTGAAATATTTGTTGCAAGAAAAAGCTAAGTTTACTATTGATAATATATAAAAGTTCATCATAGTTTTGAGTCAACATTTTTAGATTTTCTGACTATTTCAGTGTATCAGTTGTCACTTAGGCACACCCTCCCTTCCCTCCTGTGAGTCACTATTTCCAGCCCCCCTTCTGTGGGTAAATAAATACATTTTCTAGATTTTTAATCAAGAAACCTTAAAGTGACTAATTTAATGGCTGAATGAAATGGTAGTTGAAAAAAATTTTTTCTCACATGTAAATACAGTGGAAGTTCAGTGAGAATTTATCTTTCATTTGATTACTTACTTGGGTTTTTAGGAGCGATGGTGATAGATGAACAGTAACTGAAGTCTATAAAATTTTGGAAAAGATAAATGATATAATTTCTTGTGGAAAACATTGCATTCGTCCATGATGGTGTGTGGCTGTTCATTAGCTATTTTAATGAGGAATGGCTCCTGATGCTTGTAAAACACCTGTGGTTTTGAATTGGCTCAGGATCTGGTACTGGTAAGCGTTGTGGCAGCAGGGACCTCGGCGGATCGACAACCAGATTGCATTTGTAGCTCCAGTGAGGCAGTCGGTGCCTGTGTGGCACAGCCCTCCTGTGCACCATTCTCTCTAGGGGAAAGAGAGAAGGACAGTTTCGTTGCTATGGTTCATCTTGTACTAAATCCTGTACTTTAGAATTGGCTGCAAGACTGCGTTGTTCTTCATTTTGTAGACATGCAGATTCAGTATAATTTTTTAAAATGATTTTTTATAAAAAGATTTATTTATTTACTTACTTGAAAGAATTACAGAGAGGGAGAGGGAGAGACAGAGAGGCAGAGAAAGAAATCTTCCATCTACTGATTTATTCCCCAAATGGCCACAATGGCCGGGGCAGGGCCAGGCCAAAGCCAGGAGCCAGGAGGTTCTTCTGGGTCGTCCACGTGGGCTCCAGGGCCCAAGCACTTGGGCCGTCTTTGGTGCTTTCCCAGGCACATCAACAGGGAGCTGGATCGGAAGTGAAGCAGCTGGGACTCAACCAGCCCACATGGGATACCGGGGACACTGCAGACAGGCGGTTTAACCTGCTGTGCTGCATGCAGCGCTGGCCCTAAAATAGTTTTTAAATACTTGCTTCATAAAGCTGTTTATAAAAGCCGATTTAATATTCCTTTTTAAAAATTGCCTAACTCCACTTCATAAAGCTGTTTATGTGCTTTCTTACATAAACTTAATGCAGTTCAGAGTCCCCCCCAACTCCAGCCCCCTCCCCCCAAGCTTATATTAAGGCTTACATTGCTAGGAGTGAATTAGAGTATTTCAGTCTTAATGTTAAAAAAAATATCTGAAAGCCTGCTAAGGATTTTGTAAAAATTTTTCGGTTTTATCCTGGTAAAAAAGTGCTTCATAAAACTCAATGAGAATGGACTTAATTTCGGTTTTAAGTTATTATTTGAGTTCAGAGCCGTTGTGCTTTAATTGACTTTATATTTTCTTTTTAAGTCAAACGCTGGCCTTATTTGGATAAAGGAAACTTCAGCAACTTAGGACATTCTAGTTGACCTCTGAGGGTGTATGAAATCATAAACAGCAAATAAATGCCTGATGATTAACTTTGCTTTTGCGAGGCTCTTCTGAGACAGTTTCCTCTTTGACTACAAAGAATTATACTTTCTCTTAATTATTGTAAGGGTGAAATTAAGTCAGAGACTGTCTGGATAGGGTTTCTTTTATTTCGATACCACATGGCAGATTCCAGTGAGGTTTTTGCAATGGTTAGCATATTCCAGTTTTTATTAAGTTTAAAAATTTAAGCCTTTCCTATCATTCCATAACTAAATATAGTAATGAAATTTTATCTAAAGTCAGGAACATTATCCAAATCTGATTTGATGTGTGTAGGACACTGCGCATTCATTGAGTGGTACAGATTGTGTTAAATGGGCCTGAAATAATGTTCAGGAAAGAGAATCACTTTCTATTTTTCTTGACACAAACAGTTTGTCACAGATATGCATCCCTCTCCCTATCTTGTTAGTATAGTCGTTATATTTTTCATTACAAGTTTTATGCAAATATTCTAGTTTTCCTTGATTAGGTTTACATGAATATATTACAGTTATAGACTAGGTGTTATTAATATATGTGATTAAACGTGTAATTAATATGTGTAATGACATCGTGAGAGGTATGCTGGAGCTGGGCTCCATGCTGATTTATTGTATAGGTGCTGCCTGCACAAAGATACAGTTAAGATTTTATGCTTAACATTTACTCCTACTCTAAATCTGCCAAGGTTTGCCATCAGGGTATATGCTTTTTCATTTCAGTTCAGGAGAATCATTTTTATGGGTGGGAGCAACTGGATTGCGATTATCTTTTACTGAAGCTTTATCAAATATTCCACGTAGGACCCCACAGTAGAAAAGTTTGGTGTGTTATCTTGGTCCCAGGTATGTGGACAGCTCCATGCTAGCCACACTCTGGAAAGCCCAAGTTTTACTTATTTATTTAACGTTTTAAGCTTCATATGAAACTCATCTGTTAAATAACATGTTTTCTTTTCCATCACTTTCCTTGTTTGGTCATTTTCCCTCTTCGCTAAATTCCCCCTTCCAGAGTACCTTTCCACTCTTTTTGCCCCCGTCTTCATCCATCATGTCTGGCCCATCTCCTCATCCTTGTTCCCTTTTGGAGCTCTGGAAATAGACATAATGTTCTCTCTGCTTCTGCCCTCCATTCTTCCTCTTGACTGTATGCTTCTTTTTCTTAGAAAGAAACTCTTGAATTAAACTATGGAGAGAAAAGCAAAGTGGCACGAATACCACGTTGTAAGGAACTAGAGGGGAAGAGAAAACAAGTCAGATGGTTGAAATGCAGATATGAGGAAGCAGCAAGGTTAATTCTGAGATGTACTCTCCCCAGATAATTGTCCCGGATGTACACATCATCTGAGAGAAGCTAAGGAGCACAGTTTACAAGAGTCTTAACATGGTAATAGAAGGCATACTTACTGATAGCATTGTGAGTGGGCCAAGAAGGCCAGGTCACCGTTGATTGGAGTCGCTTAGGAACGTTGTGCAGCACGTGGTTTACGCCGTGTTGGGTACTGTGCTGGGGATAGCCCAAGGGCTCAGTAACTACCAGCATATAATTTTGATTTGAGTGCTGAAGAAGATATGCTTTCCTTCAAAAAACACGAGCAATAAAGGGTGACTTGGCTTCATACGTGGCACGTTTCCAAGGGGGACCTGGGAACAGATGTGTTGTCTGCTCTGAATGCACTGGGATCCATCCATGTTTTGCTTACAGACCCCCTTCTGTCTGGTGCACTCTGCCCTCTAAAAGCTTCCTGAATTGCTTTGTAAACAAGGCAGCTACTACAGCTGCAACTGTTGGATTTGGACTTTTGCCAGCTTGAAATTTATCCCTGCCCTAATGCTATATATCTGGGAGCAGGCAAAGTGGATTTTTTTTTTTTTAAGCATATGGAAGCATTCACTGAGGGAGATAGTGTTGAGGGTAAAGGAGCTCAGATGCCTTAGAACTTCATGCATTTTCTGTGGATTATTTGAAGTCTTTGCCACCAGGCCAAACTTTAGCCCTCTCATATACTTTCCCCCAGTTACTTAGTTGGGCTACTTCTTCATTAAAAACCCATAATTCCAATGCCCTTTATCTTGGCAGGCCCCTTGGGTTCAAGAGGACTAGATTCGGCCCCCTGAGTGGATGAATAAAGATTGTTTTTCAAGATTCCTTTCTTTGTTATGCTAATATTTAACAATGAAAGAAAAGACAAAATGCAACAAAACATAAAACTGAAAAAGGGATAATGTGGAAAATGTGATTTCTTAAGAAATCTTGTTTAGGGATTAACCCTACCTGGCAGTTGCTTCTTTGACAATGTGCTGCATAGATTCTGCGTTCCCTTAGAGTATTGTACAGAGAGGTGTTGTGTTGTCTTCTTTGAGTTCCAAAACGCCAGGTGTTCTTGCAAACATTGAAGCTGAGTTTTGCTTTATTATATTCCTGGCTTGTTGATGAGTTTTCCATTTGAGCCTCTTTCTTCCTCCTCCCTTATTTAGCTTTTGACGACTTCTGGGATGATTTCCTTATACCTTCTCACTAGATGGGGATTTTTAAAATGTTCAGTGTTCATCTCTTCACTTATCTGATAACTGCCTGGGCTTCTTTTCTGACCTCTTGGGCTGATGATGGATGATGCTGTGCAGCGAAGGTTGGTGTTGGCCAGTCTGTGTGGTTTTCACAGTTTGTTTCATATTACCGGATTATAACTAAAATCTTACTTCATTTTAGTAGCAGCAGAAAGCACACAGTCTTGAGGTTCTGCCAATTTTCTGTTTTTGGAACAATATCAAAATGTAACTTTTCTATTGGAAGCAGTGTTTTCAGGACATCTTCTCCTGACCCCAGCTTCTGTGCGATGAAATAACATTGGCTCTTTTATCTCGGGGTTCAGACTGTTTCGGAGCCCTTTCACGTAAAAAGGGTGTCTTCCCTAATTTTCTTGGGGTAAAGTTGATTATGAATAAATACTAGGAGGAGGAGCTGTATAGGACCTTTGTGATGTACTGTGGTATAGTCAAAAGAGGAGTAAAACAGATTCCCCAGGATCAGGATGGCTCCGGCCTTCCCTCCTCAGGGGATTTTAGGTCAGTGACCATGGCAGTTGTGAGCTGCACCACAGCTTCTGGCCGCTCCTCACTTTAGAAGAGTGCTGGCCTGCATAGTGGGGTGGAAATCCAGGCCTGCATTGATTTATTCCTTTTGGTGTCAGGCCCAGATCTTGAGCTGTGCAGGGATTTCAACTGATCAGGGACAGCCAACTAGCTGTAGTATAAAGAAATGAGCTATTGTGCTCGGAGGGAAAAATTGTTGTTTGAGGAACTGAAATTGACACATTTTCTTTAGGCAGTGGAAAGTTAATACATCGGAGTATTATTTTTTTTAATGGGACATCATTCCTTTATTCCCATTTCCAGTGTTGGCATGTAAAAATAAGAAACAGTGTGGCCTTTGTTGAAGCTGTTGCCAGTACCAACATTTGCCACCTCCTTTAAAGTTTTTTTTTTTTTTTTTTTTAAAGGGTTCTGTTTGAAAATTTGCTTAGGGCTGAAGCTTGTCATTCTGTTTCTGAGCCCACAGGCAAGTTTTTTTCTCTTGCTTCAGAGTAAGGAAAATACTTGTTCAGAAAGTTGATAATTAAGTTGATAATTGCTTACCTGTGTTCAGTACACAAAAGCTGAAACTACCATTAGCTGACAGCTCATCATTTCAAAGACGGATTTGAAATGGAAGTTGCCCTCTTGGTAACTTGGAAGGTTTTAAAAACTTTTTGATGTTAAAGCACCAGATTGTTGGGTACCTGTCTGGTCAGTTCAGCAGCACCTGATGAAAACGAAGGCCCCGGCCTGGCCTTTTTGTGCCAAGATGCTTCTGCTGCATGCTCCATCCTGATACTTTGGTTCTTTTTCTTTACTGTTATGGTGGATTGATATTGAGCTTAACAGTGGTTCAGCTCCAGAGACCCTAAACCAAGATTGTATACAACTGAATTATTTTGCATTTTGAAATTAACACATGAGAGAGAGATGGATTCAAGTCCTTGGCCCCATTGTTAATATTGTGAACCACTAGCACTCACAGCAGCCAGTGGGTGAGTGGGGTCTTTTTAACCTTCAACTAAATCTTTGTAGCACCTCTGAGGCTAGGGAATGTTGGATTTCCCGGTGGTGGGTCATTACAATTACTCCTTGTGAAATTCAGCAACTACAGCACGTTATACTTGAATGTGATAGGAAAAAGTGCCCTTTTTGTGTATTTTTCCAATGTTAGCTTTTTTTTTAATCATATTTATTCACTCGTGGTGGGCATTTCACAATTATATATCTCTTTCAATGTATAAAATGTATAAAATGAAAATTTTATTGAAAATTTGATTTTAGTTATTTCCTGTCATTTAAAGGGATTGTAAATGATCTAGGTTTTGCTTGTTATATTTTGTTTTAAAAATCAAACCTTTTTAAAACATCTTAACATCTGAAATATATTCTGGGGTCTAGCATATTCTAGAGGGATTTGGTTAAAGTTTTTTTATGAATAGAAATCCTTAAGGAAGCAAATGAAAATATGAATAATGAGGCAGGAAGTACTTGGGTATTTTTAAGGAAATTAAAAAAGCAGCCCTATTTTTAGAATATGATATCTAAAGATACCCCTTGTGTTTATATATCAGTATAAACTCAAGGAAAGAAGAAATATCTTGGAGAAAACTGAAAAATCAACAGTGAGGCAAAATCTAATTGAAGAGTCATTTAATACAGCAAAAGTCTGTGTTTTATGATGCGTATTGTTTTTGAAATTATATATTTGGGGGCCGGCGCTGTGGCGTAGCAGGTAAAGCTGCCGCCTTCAGTGCCTGCATCCCATATGAGCACCAGTTTGAGTCCCAGCTGCTCCACTTCTGATCCAGCTCTCTGCTATGACCTGGGAAAGCAGTAGAAGATGGCCCACGTGCTTGGGCCCCTGTACCCACGTGGGAGACCCGGAAGAGGCTCCTGGCTCCTGGCTTCAGACTGGTGCAACTCTAGCCATTGCAGCCATCTGGAGAGTGAACCAATGAATGGAAGACTTCTCTCTCTCTGCCTCTCCTTCTCTCTCTGTGTAACTCTGTCTTTCAAATAAATAAACAAATCTTTAAAAAATTTTTAAAAATTATATATTTTGCATACATAGAAAAGAACATAGGAAATGCATTTGCAGACCTGGGGTTTGGAAATCCTCTATTGCCTTTGTTCCTTCCCTTACCTGGTTTCTCATCTTGCCTCCTTAAGGTTACACTATAAACCTGAAATCTGTGCTTGTATCCAGTGTCTATTTTAGTCATTCTCTTATACAATGTGTTTTTATATATAGTATTTTTGTCTGTTTTTAATAAATATTAACAATGCAAATACTGTCATGATGTCATATTCTGAAATTTGCCTGTTACCTTCATGCTTGTTTGTGAGATTTATTCATCTTGATGCATGTTGCTTTCATTCCCTTATTTTCACTGCTGTGTATGTTTCCACTTTGTAAATATATCACTGTTTATTCTCTCGCTGATGGGCTTCTAGGTCAGTTCCCATTTTCTTTGTGGTTCCCAGTGAAAGGATGGACATTCTTGTACCTGTCTTCCTGTGCATCTTCTTCTTGTGAACACATGTAGGAATTTCTCTAGGGTAACACATGGACATCCTTGGTTTTCCTGGAGAAAGCCCTCTTCTCTTGCATGACTGTCTCCTAGACAATGTGCGAGGACTCCCATTGCCTCACACCATCTTCAGCTGGGATTACCAGATGGTTCACATTTTTGTTAATTCGATGGAAGTGAGCAGATCTTGTTTTAACCTGCATTTCACATTTATTGGCCATTTGGGTTTTCTCTTCTGTCCATTGCCTGATCAGATCCTTTGGTTTTTTTTCTGTTGGATTGTTTTGTCTTTCTTTTTGATATGTAGAAATTCTTTATGTTCTGAATGCTAATCCTTTGACAGTTGTATGCATTTCAAGTCTGTGGCTTGTCTTTTTACTTTGTTTATGCTATCTTTTGTTGTGCAAAGTTTTTAATTTTAATGTAGGCAACTCAATCTTTTCCTTTATGGTGCTTTTTGTGCCTTGTTTTAAAAACTGCCCTACTTCCAAGGTCATGAAAATGTTCCCTGTCTCCTCTTTTTCTTCTTAATTTTAGTTAACCTATCAGGAATTTTTGTGTATAGGATGCAGTAGGGATCTAATTCTTCCCTCATTCCCCCCTAACTCTCCCCACCCCCGCCGCCCCCCAGATACCTTGGTTGTCTCAGTTCTGTTTTTAAAAAAGCATTTCCTTTTTTTTAAGAAATAAAAATGACTTTTAAAAAAATTTGAAAGCAATTTGAACTTAAAAACACTAACTTGACTTATCAAACAAAGTTTCAGAAATCATAGCAAAAATTCCTCTTTCACACAGGTTCTCTGAATGTTAATGTATTACATAACCACTGAAGAACTCAGAAGATTAATCAGTGGCTCAATACTAGTATCTAATCTCCAGACCTACGGTTGTCCCTCTAGTAACCTATTGCTGAGCCAGCATTCCATCCTAACATGACAGTCTTCACTCCTTTAATCAACCTGTGACCATTTTCATTCGGAGTTTTTTATGACCTCGATAATTTTGAAGAGTACTGTTCAGATAGTTTGAAGAATGCCACTCAGTTTGGACTTCCCTGATGTTTCCTCGTGGTTAAATCTGTTAATGCCTGTATTCGCAAGAACGTGCTTTGGGTCTGAGTGCGTCATGTGGGGAAACCTGTTAAATAATGCCCATTTGTCCTGTTATTGACCGTGTTGGCTTCAGTCATTTGGCTAAGATGGTGGCTGCCTTGTTTCTCCACAGTCGAGTTCCTGTTTTTCTCTTTGTAATTTTAGCATCCATCTCTTGCCTTGCAGTGTTTGCCAGATGATTTTCTATTTCCATCATCCTTCCTCCATGTATTCGTTGGAGTTCTCTCAGCACCATACACTGAAGAGTCTTTCTGTGCTGCAGCCCATTTCACTTTGACCTTTGTATCGATTTCTAAATCTACCCCTACCTCTGTGCTGAAACCTGCCAGCTCCCCTCCTTTAAGGCTCTGCTCTTTTGCCTTCTCGCCAGCAATATTCAAAGGTAACTGTTTTTCCTCAGCCTTCCAAATGGAGTGTGCTGTCAAACTCCTGGACTTTGGCCAATCTGATCAGTGAAAAATGAATGTATTTCTGTTGGATGAGTCAAGTTGAGCATCTGTTCATATGTTTTGGGCCATTTTTACTTATTCTTCTGTGTACATATCTGTTTATATCTTTTGTCTGTTTTTTTCCCCTATTCATATCTTTTGTCTAGTTTTCTATGGGATATTTTTCTTTTTAGAGTTTTTAGGAGCTCTTTGTATATTAGACATATTACCCCTTGTCTGTGGTAAGCTGTAAATGTTTTTTTCCAAGGATATCATTTGTCTTTTGGCTGAAAGCATTTTTTGCTATGCACAGTTTATTTTTTTGTTAACAAATTTTTATGTAGACAGTTATTAATCTTCTATTAATTCTGGACCTGCCTTTTCCCACTCTTAATGTATGATGGAATTCACTAAACTTTTCTTTCACTAATTATATAGTTTTTGGGGGGTGAGTTTATTTTTGAGAGTTTCTCTCTTTTAATAGGCCAGTTTTAACCTCACAGCAAAATTATGAGGAAGGTATGGAGATTCCCGGTCCCCACACTTTCACAAACTCCTCCATTATCAATACCTCCTTCAGTAATCCAGATTACAGTTGATGGGCAGACATCAGCACATCACTATTACCCAAAGTTCATAGTTTGTTTTTGGAGTCCCTATGGTATTGTACTTTGAGTTTAGAGTAGATTTGAACAAATGTATAATGACATGTATCCATCATTAAAATAATATACAGCTTAACTACCTTAAAAATTGTTCCACACTCATCCAACTAGCCCCTGGTAAGCATGATCTTTTTATTGTCCTGTAGCTTTGCCTGTTCCAGAATGCTGTGCAGTTGGAATCACACAATGCATAGCCTTTCAGGTTGGCTTCTTTTATTTAACAATGTGCATGTGAGTTTACTCCACGTCTTTTCAAGGCTTGCTAGCTCATTTATGTTTCAGTATTGAGTACTATGTCATTGTCCGGGTATACCACAGTTTATTTTTCCATTTACCAACTGAAGGACATATTGACTGCTTCCAAGTTTTGGCAATTATGAATAAAGATGCTATAAATATCCTTGGGCAGGTTTTTGTATGGACATAACATTTTCAACCCCTTTGGGTAAATATTGAAGAGTGTGATTGCCAGATTGTATGCTGAAAGTTTTTTTTAGTTTTGTAAGAAGCCACCAAAGTATCTTGCAAAATGGCTGTACTGTTTTACATTCTTTCTAGCCAGCCTAGAGTACTTGGTGTTTCACACCTCACCAGGGTTTGATTTTGTCAGTGTTTTGGATTTTGACCATTCGAATTGGATTGTAGTGGTACCTCATATTCTGATTTGCAATTCGCTAATGATAAATGATGTGCTTATTTCATGTATGTGTGTGTGATAAATTCTGAGTGTATCCTGGTATGTAATGTGAGATATGGATGCATTTTAATTTTTTCCATTTGTCCAAATTTATTAAAAAGTGCATATTACCTCCCCCATTGCTTTCAGGTGTACCTTATCATATTACTACTTTTCCATCTGTACTTTGGGTTAGTTTCTGAGCTTTTTGTTTTGTTCCACTGCATTGTTTATTTATTTGTGGAAAAACGATTCTATTTTTACTTGTAGAAGTTTTATACTATGCTTTAATATCTGATGGAGCTCATCCCACCAACCTGAACATACAACACAGAAGCATACACACACACACACACACGTACACACTGCTTTTCTTTTTTATATTTTTATAATAATTCATTATTTTTGATTTTTTGAAACTTTTTAAAATTATTTTTGGATTGTTTTAACTTAACTTTTTAATTTCATAACCAACCGATATAGTTGGCATGTACAGAATGATCATTTCTTTGCTATTTCTGGAGATTTTTGTTGCCACCTTTTACTGACCAATTTTTTGCTTATGTCCTTTATACTTCAAAAGATGTATATTTTCCATTTGCTTGGCACAGACTTTGGTGGATACATTGCACACATTTTTAGAAATTTATTTATTTGGGATTCTGAATCAAACTTGAAGTGTACTTAAGATTCAGGACTATCCTACGATCTGGTCTCATGTGAGATGCTCATCATATAGGTCAGTGAATAGACCGTAGGTGGACCACGAATCTGCTGAAGTTATGAAAGCAATGTAATTTCCTGGAGAGAGGATTCATCAATCTTTTAAAGATGTTCTATCATCTCAGAAAGATAAAGACCATTCTAGGTTAAGGTGAGAAAAAGGATGGAATTCAAATACTTAGTAATGAACAATGAGAGGTAGCCTTGAAAATTTGATAGACATGAAAAAAATAGCTCTGATATTACTGTTCAGACTGCGTTGATTATGAAATTGGTATATTTTAGTATTTTAGATGAAGCTCCTAAGAGGTAAATGTCTGCATTCACAATAATGAATTTTTCTCTCATCTTTCTTTTAGGTAAGTGATGACCTCAGGCTTCAGTGCACCAACTGCACAATGGAAAGGCTCTATCCCTCGTCTCTGATGCTGTGGTAGTAAGTTACAGTGCTCCTGTGTGCCCTGCTCTGGTATGGACAAAGGAGTGAGCTTGACAAAAGAAAACAGATCCTTGCTCATAAACCTTCTGCCTCTTTTACTTGTTACGCAAGGTTTGTGTGTGTAGTGTCTGAGATTCCACAGAAGAATAAATGACAAGAGTTGTATTAGCTTTGAATTCCATGCCTCCATTACTTGATTGTGGATTTCTTTTTCTTCCCCCCATTTCTTCATTTATTAAGTATATCAACTCCTTCAGATTGTTGGGAAGATTAAGTCAGGGAATATCCACGTGTATCGATGTTTCAGCATACAGATTTTGATTCTCATTTCTTCATTCCAATTGCAGTTTTTTATCCAGAAACTCAGAAAGAAACAGGTCCAGAATGTAGGAAAATACAGACTGCTCTTCCCCTGTTCCCTGAGGTGCTTTTGGCTGAGGTTCAGGGGCTCTTAGGAAATAGGCACCAAAGGATTTTGTGAAGGAATCTGTAGTGGGTCTGAGAAGGCACTTTCCAAGGCAGCAAACATCTCCTTGAACTTCATAGTCACATTAGGAAAGCCTAGTTGAGTGTGGCTTAGGTATTATTTCCCGAGTGTCCTTAGTTGAATCCTTATGAATATGTTAGAACTCTATGTTGGGAAAATGCTTCTTTGTTTAACCTAAAGTGGAATTTAAACAAATGACTGAAGAATGTAAACTGAGATCGTTTGATCCCATGTGATTCTTTAAATAATTGTCACATTGTTGTGTTTGGAATTATCAGACTCTCTGGCCCCGTAAACAGACAAGCAGTACTCACATAGAAGGGGAAGTCTACACAATGTGATCTGGAAAGTGGAAGAGAACTGTGCCCAAGTTGGAAAGACATGAATCAGAAAAGGCATAGGGGAATGCAGGCATGGGCACTTCAGTTTCTATGGGCCAAGTACATCTTACCCAGTGGCATAAGGCCTAACTACAAATATCCCTCTTTCTCTAAGGAGAGGCTGGGGCCAAGGGAGACTATAGTTCATTGCACATTCAGAGATTAAAATATCCCCAAATTAGTTCCAGTGAATCATTTTAAATTATTTTAAAAAGCCCTTTATATTTTAATCAGAGCCTATTCACGATCAGTTAATTTGGACGGCACATTCTAAAATTACTTTCCTTCAATGATGTGTTGTACCATTGCCATAGAACGCAGAAACCTCATGGAAGAGGAGATTTGGAAAGTGTGAAAGTACCAAGGGCCAACATCGTAGTCAGGTGTTTCCTGGCTGAAGAGTAGGTTAAGATTTTGTTCCTGCTACCTGGTTTAGATGGGATTACGAGGAACAGTGCTCTGGAAGAGAGGGTAGGTGATTCCACAGGAGGCTGGAAGTCTGCTAGTGTGCCTGTCTCCTGAGACTTTCAGAGAATGCATGATGCTTTGGGTTGCTCTAGTTTTGTGCTGGTTTCTACAATTGAATATAGCCTTTGGTTTAGGGAAGTATTGCTTTAGCAATCTTTACCATCATTTTGCTAATCTTTCTCACAATTAGTGAAGTCCCTACAATTAATAGCTGTGGAAGAGTTCGTTAGTCGTCAATATAAACATCATAGACTAGGACAAGGTCTCTTGTTGTCACTTTAGAAGAAAGCATAACAAGAAAGCTATATAGGTCACATGTTGGTCCAAGTTAAACTTTCATGTTCTGTTGCTCCCACCTCAAAGGTGATGAAACCAAAACTTGAAGACGTGGCCCAGTTTGCAGAGGAGTTTAGGACCATAAGTCAGCACTTTGGGGGACAGCAGACTTCATCCTGTTTCTCTGTTTCCTTAATGTGGCATTCGGCATCTCCATCCTTAGACTTCTCCATTGGTGAGGAAGGCCGCATCGTCTCCCTAGAACTCTTCTTCTGCAGCTAGCCAAGGTAGAGGAGCCAGAAGTGCTCAGTAATTCCGCGAATACCCTTGCCAAACCTCCCCCCACCCCATATGTTGGCCAAAGATAGCAGAATCCATCTTGGGATGTTGTATATTACCCATTAGTTAGCAGGGAAAGAATTAAAATAGGGGAAGAAAGATGGCAGGATGAGCTTTTAAATTATAGCACCGAGTAGCAACTGCTAGTCAAGAATTTTTTTGGCAGTTTGTTAGAATCTCATTTTAAAGCAATAACACACTCAGAGTTGTATCCAAACACTGAGATAAATGCATCAACCTAAATTCATGGTTTTGTTTTTTTCCATGTAGCTGCTAATTATTGAACATAACGAGGCTTATTCATAATTTCTTTTCTCCTGCTTGATAGCCGTAATCCTGTATTTGTGCTGCTGTCATTCCCATGGTAACAGACTAATGTCTGAAGCATAAGATTATTAAATACAGAACAGTACATTAAAATAATGCTAAGGTTCTGACTTACAGAGAGACTTTCACACTGGGGCAAACTTCAAAAAGGAGAACACTTACACAAAAAGTGATTGACTTGGCCGCTAATGTTTAGTATTCCCATAGCTATTATGGAAGAGATTTGTTTGAATTACAGCCCCTTCCTTCCCAGCCCATCATCTCCTATGGCTCTGCAGCCGCGTCTTAATCTGGTGTCCATGATGTCAGCCTGTTGTCATGGGAGTTATTCTGTCACAGATGTATTGTGACTTCACTACAGAACACAGGCGAAAGAACATTTAGGTTGAAAAAGAACAACTCTAAAGTTCATCTCCAGCATGTCTGTTCTACAAATAAACATTCCTTTCACCTTTATATGCTCTTAAAAAAAAAAAGTTAGTTTAGAGATGCTTTGTTGAACGTTGGCCCATCATAAATAATGCTGAAATGACCAACATGCCACAAGATAGCATTTAGGAGTAAAAGGTATGTAGCTGTACCTCAGGTCTTTGAAGAGTGGTCAAGATTTATGTTTTTAATCCTATGCTACAGCAATGAAGCACAGCCCTATTTGTAGCATGTAAATTGATACATTTTGTTTTTTTCTTTTTTCCTTTGCTTTTCTTGTAAGGGAATTTCTTGACTCTAAAACCTAGCACGATCATATAGGCACAGGGACATACTTTCTGCTTTGTACTGCCCTTGGTTGGCACCACTGTCAGCAACTACGTCTTTACTGTTCAGACATACGTGGAAGCCCTAGCAAACTGAGAAGTGTCTCTGCAGCCATATTTTGTAGTGCTCATAAGCATGTGAGCATTATGGCCCCAAAGGGCCCCTTCATCATCTGGTATCTGGGACAGTCTCCCATTTGGATGGCATAAAAATAATCTAGACTCATTCCTAGGGATAAAAGACTTCCACAGCTTTAAGCTAAGTACACAGGTGGTGCTGTGTGGATGATGAACTCTGAGTGTCGTGAACCAGTAGTGCAAACAATGCATATACTCAAGCCATTAAAAAAAAAAAAAAGATACAGGATGTAGAAAAGAACTTGAAGGTAAAGAAAAGGCTATGTAATAGTTCAATCTTTTGGTTATATTTAAATCATAGCACAGTTAGAAAATTAGAAGCAATGAGTCTTTTCAAATTAGAATTATGGGGTTTAGGAGTCTTTTCGTCTCCATGTTTGAGTTTAGGGTTTTTAATGTCCTTTCCCTTATTAGAAGAAACACTCAGGTAGGTGAGGCTAAGCAGGTTCACATTCTTCAAACATCTCTTTCTAATTGCTGTCAGTTTGTCCCTAGAAAGCTGTGGTAGTCACCTTGGAGTCTGTATAACCTCATTTTGAATTTGTAGTCAGACTCCTTTCTCTTCTGTTCTCCCACCCAAATCAGCATCCTTTTTAAAGCAACGATGCCGTGCAGTGGAAACTCATGTCAGCATAATATGCCATGTACCTTTCTAATGATTTTTTCTCACATTTTGTTGAGCCAGCTTCAGAAACTGCACTGACTATGTGTGTAAATGATTTTCTTTAAAAAGTAGCTCTAGATTAATGCACAGGGTTAGTGATTTTTTTTTCTTGTCTCTTTCCTTTTCCTTTGTCAGTTTTTTTTTTCTTTTATAATTCTCTGGTCTGAAATATATGGTAAGTCTAGAATGAAGTGGGAGAATTTGATTTCCATACTTTATATCAGTGGTTCCTAGACCTGAGGAGTGCCAAAACCTGTCTGGTTTCACCCCTTCGCCCCTCGCCAAGATTGTGATCTAATTGCTTGGGGGTTTTATCTGGGCTTTTCAGTTTTAAAAAACCTGCAGATGGTTCTGATCTATAGACAAATTTGGTCACCTGCTGCTTTTTGTGTAGTAATGGCTGAAAATCGAAATATCAAGGGTAAATTTGAACATCACAGATGTATTTGATACAATTCTATATCCCTCCTTACTTTATGCTGAATGTCCTTCGTATCTTCTCATTTCTTTTTTTCATGAATACACATTATTAAAATAATAAAAAAGTTCTGGCCTACCAATTTTTTGCTTTCTTCTAGAATGAACAATAGATGAGCATTAATCACCTCTGATATTTTCCTTGACTTTCTAATTTTGTCTTTTTAAAAAAACTGACTTCAAAATTATGGATGATTTTAGTGAAAAATATGCAAAACATAAAATCGCACCATTAGTAGGGGAAAGGACAGAGTTCTGTTTTAGAAGCTTGATTAGCACTGGAAATTGAACTTTAGTTTTTGACATTGGGTTCCACACTATGCACCCTCTCCATAGTGTGCTCAGTCTGCATGCAAATTGTTTTCCTTAAGCTCTTTATAAATGATGAGATGACATTAAAAGAATAGTTTAATCATGTTTTCGTTTTTCAATATGTAACGCTACAGAAGGCGAGGAAAAGTAGATTTCTTCATCTCATAAAACAAAGTACCTTTGCAATAAAGTTCTGACTAAAACTTAACCCGGCATTTTTTCATTTACCTTGGTTATTGCTTTTCACATGTCTCGTGGTTCTTGTAAACATGATTTTCCCTCTGGAGCTAGAGACAAAGCAAAGGTTATAAAAGGAACTGTTGGTATCCGAGCATCTTGCTTCTGATGTTTAGCCTTAAGAAATGTATTTGAGCTTAAAAGAAAAGTAATAGGTTTGCTTGAATTTTCTTCGTTTCCCTTCGCATTCTGTTTTACTGCGTCTATGGACAGCCCTGAAACTTGGTTGAGATGGAGATCTGATAGGAGTTCCTGAAGCAGTGCCTTCAGGGCTGCGGAGTCTGCTGGTGTTTCTGTTGACAGACTTGTAGATTTCCAAAGAGCCTGTGCAGATGTTCAGCCTGTAAAGCTAGGTCTGGGAGCACAACCATCGCCTTTGTTTTACATCTTTGAATTTGCCTGGGAGTCTGCGATTGCTCTACCTGCAGAGGTTAAGAAAAGGGGTCTTCTCTAAGAGCTTGGGCAGTTTCTTCTTCCACCCATCATAAAAGAAGAGTCAATTAATTCAGTTTTTTTCCTAGTGAATGATTTGTCACTATGGTCATTGACTTTGTATTTGTCTAGTTTATTGAAAAGCCCCTTTAATATCAATGATTTTAGTTTATATTCTATTATAAGGTATATATAATTATATTTTGTCATAAGGATATAAATGCTTTTTTTTTTCCATTTTGTTCCTCTTTCTTAGCTGTGTGGGTTAGCAGGTAAAACTAGCAAGATTGCCTGTCTAAAGATTCCTTTTCAGATTTCATATTGAATCTTAAAAGCAATGTCTTCATAATGTAATTTTGGATTGGAACATTCTATGGGGTTGTTTCTGAGCTGTGGCTCATTTTTTTTCTGTCATTTCTTTATTTAGAGAGGAGTAAGGGTGTTCCATAACTTAAAAATGCTACCTCTTATGTTTTTTTTTCAGATACTGCTAACATTTGCTCCTTTTTTCTAAGACTTAATTTCTCAGAGTTTATTCCTATCTTTGCTAATAGTGAAAATCCTTGCAAGTATGTTTTATCCTAATTCTTTTATGAAATATTTCTTTACTCTCTTGAAATATTTCATTTACGAAATTTTTTTCTGATTATAAAGGTAGGACATGTTTATTTTAATGAAAAGGAAAATCCATAAAATATAATTTGGAGAATAAAATTCACGTATTATTCTATCACCTATCACCCAGAGATGATTACTCTTGATATTAATATTTTCTACTTTCTATGACTATTACCGTGCATGGTTCAGATTAGATTCTGCAGACTTTATTTATTTAACATTGTAATATTTGTAGGCTTTCATCTTTATAAAAATTCTTCAAGGATACATTTTAAAGGCTGTGTAACAGTTGATTTTATGGCTATACTATAATTGACCTGTTTGTTTATTGATTTTTAATCCTCTGGATTGTTTCCAGAATTCTACTATTGTAAATAATGCCTTTATGAACACCTTTGACTGTATTTCAAAAAATTTCTATGGAATAAATAAGCTTTCACATTTGAAATGCCTGAGTCAGAAACATGGGTATTTTTTAGTTTAAAAGTTTTATTTCCAAATTACTCTCTAGAATGGTGGTTTTAATTTACTCGCTGGGAATGACCAGTCTACTACAATTATTACAGTGTTTTGGAATTTTAGTTTTTAAAGTCTTAGGTAATTACACAGAAGAAAAATACAATTTTTTATTAATTTATTTTTATTTGCTGTTGGTGAGGTTACTACCTTCCTCCAAATATTTATTAACCATTTTCCTTTTGGTAATTGTTTAGGTTCCTTACCCATTTATTTTATTTGTTTTACCTTTTTTTTTTTTTTTACTAAGGAATTTTTTTTTTATTTGGAAGTCAGAGTTACAGAGAAAGAGGGATGGGCAGAGACAGAGAGATCTTTTACCCACTGGTTCACTCCATAGATGGCCCCAACAGCAGGAACTAGACCAGGTCAAAGTCAGCAGCTGGGAGCTTCATCTGAGTCTTCCATGTGGGTGCAGGGGACCAAGCACTTGGGCCATTTTCCTCTGCTTTCCCAGGCCATAGCAGGGAGCTGGATCAGAAGTGGAGCATCGTGAACATGAACTGTCAGCCATGAGGGATGCTGGTGGCTTTACTGCAGCCCTGCTCTGCTCTGTGTTGGTGTTTAGTCAATGTAAATAGGCTTTTTCAGTAAAGATAATAAGCCTTTATCTCTTCTTATAACTCTTCAAGAATTTCTTGTCTAATTTTTGCCTTTTTTGCTTGAATAAGAAGAGCTTTAAGAAATCATGCAGCTTAATGAATGTTCTTTCATTTAAGGCATACTGAGTATCTGTTATGTACCAAGCACCAGCGTCTCTGTTCATGAACTAACCAAATATCTCACCTTCTACAGAGCGTACATGGCAGTTAGGGGAAGAGGAGTAAGAAATAAATAGTTAACAAAATGCATGAGCAAATGATACAGTGGTTTTTTGTTTTGTTTTGTTTTGACAGGCAGAGTAGACAGTGAGAGAGAGAGAGAGAGAGAGAGAGAGAGAAAGGTCTTCCTTTTCTGTTGGTTCACCCCCCAGTGGCCACTGCGGCCGGCGTGCCGTGGCCAGTACACCGCGCTAATCCGAAGGCAGGAGCCAGGTGCTTCTCCTGGTCTCCCATGCGGGTGCAGGGCCCAAGCACTTGGGCCATCCTCCACTGCACTCCTGGGCCACAGCAGAGAGCTGGACTGGAAGAGGAGCAACCTGACAGAATCCAGCGCCCCGACCGGGACTAGAACCCGGTGTGCCGGCGCCACAGGCGGAAGATTAGCCTATTGAGCTGCGGCACCGGCCTGATCCAGTGTTTTAAGGATGGTAACAACCATGGGGAAATGAAGCAGGGTAAGAAGGGTCTGGGAGTACTAAGGAGAGGGTTACTGTTTTAAATGGGGTAGTCAGGATTAGCCAAAAGGAGAGCAGGCCGTGTGAACGGGATTTGGATTTATCATTTTGACTTTCATAGAAATATTTGTTCTGAGTGGTGATATTGTTGCTGTGGGCCGGCTGTTTTATTTTGTTTTTTTAATAAATTGGATTGAATTCTGTGCTATGCAGGTTTTCTAGTATGTAGGATATCACCTTGGTCCAGAACTCTCCCTTTACCTTGCTCGAGGGGGTTAGATAGAGGCAGATCTTCCTGTCTGACTGCCTCGGGAGGAACTCTGCCTATAACCTGGCTCTGCCAGCTGCAGCAGCTGAGCCAGCAGTGGAGCGTGGATTCTGTGGCCTCTGTATGTCAGAGCGTGCCTAGCCGGAAAGGCAGTTCTGTAAATGGGAGTTAAAGGGGGAGGGAGGCAAGAGGGAACGCTGGAGTGAGATTTGAGATCTGTTCACCACTGAATCTAACCCTCCTGAGTCCTAATGTTACATTTTGTTCTTCCGGGAAACAGGAAGAACAGTGATAGGAGTGAGTTTTCACTTTCCATTATTTGGGTGTTGAAATTTTCTGATTTTCCACTCTTCGCCTCCCTGGTCTTTCTCTGTATCCTTTTTGCCTTTTGCTTATGTTTCTTTTTCTTGCTTAATTTTAGAATTTGATAATGTGGCTGGTGTTGTTTTTTGTCTGACAGAACCATTGCAGTTGGCTTTTGGGACCGTGTTCCCAGGCCATTCATATTTCAGAATGGAAGTGTGTTGTTTTGCCATTCATGGCTGAGTCTGAAAGACCATTGTAACCATTTTGCTGATAAGAACATGAATGTGAGGAAGGCGAAGCAGGGGTAAACTAGACGGCTCCAAGAGTCATGATCTCCTGGAGAGGAATATGGGGTCATAAAGAACTTCCTTATTTTTGTTCATTAAATTGTTGGCCTAACTGTACTCGTTTTTTATAGTTTAGTTTAGACAGGTTATAAGATTCCAGACGCTAATTCACACTGATTTTTTTTTTCACAAGTTGGGAGACAATTGTTGATTCATAAAACATGACAGGAACTTTGCGTAATTATCAATTGGATGACTGTTCTGTGCATTCCTGTTGCTTTGCTATCGGCAGTCATTAAATGGATTCAATTTGAAATTTGAATGAGAAATTAGTATATTCTTATGAATGTGCCTCACATAAATTTTAAATGAAGTGTTTGACTTTTTCATCCAAATCAAGTTGGCAAAAGAATTTTAATTATTTCATTGGCTGAGTTTATGAGATTCAGCTCAAATTCAAGATGACTCAAACCAGGGTTCATTAGGAAATAAATATAATTAAATGCTTACAAATGTGTATGTCTTAACAGGAACTGAACTGTAATAATTGTTTAATCTAGAAACTCCCTCTTTTGTTTTGTCACACACAGCTTGTCTTAATATTAAGAAAAAAAAAAATTAAATACCCTGACTTTTGGCAGTGACTATGGGAGCCTATTAGAGAAATGAATTGTGGTGCTGTTTGAGTTTTCCTTTCAAACTTTCAATTAACTAAATATTTACGTCTGGTCAGTGTCAGCTGCTTTCTAAAATCACAGGTGTCCTCCTCTGCCCCCTATTCTTCCTCTCTCTCTTGGGTTTCTTCATAAAACCTATACGATGACAGGTTCTTTGGTCTTTTCCAGTATAATTGGGCATTTGCAGTTCCACCTGTAGAATAGCAGCGTTACTGCCTGGGACTGAATTGTGACATTTCAGCTTAAGTGAATGCTCCTGAGCATTTGAGAAATGATAAGAAATATGAGAGTTTCACTCAGCAAGTTGTACTTGGAGTTCCATGAGGCCACTGTTACGCTCTCCATCCATGTAAGCACCATCGCTTTTTCTCCCTTCTGTGATATGGGGAGTGTAGGTGGAGGGGATGGTATGAAGTGAGCCCACTATCACCAGTGGACTCAGAATAAGGAGAAAGTAGGCATCAGTGGCTAGTATGACTTCTCTCTCTGTTTTGAGACTCAAAGTCGCTCAGATTGGACATTCAAAGTAGCCTTTACTTATATAACAGTTGTGCCTGAATAACTTAAATGCAATTTATTTACTTCTATTATTGTCTAAATAATATGATTTGGTTTTTGTTTACTTCTATGATTAAGAACAATACTTAATTTTAACATGACATTATTCCGTAAACATATATTTGGAATGTTCAAGGCTGGATGTTTGGCACAGTGGTGAAGACACGACTTGGGAAGCCTGCGTCGTGTATTGAAGTGCCTGGGTTCAGTACCCAGCTCTGCTCCTGACTCCAGCTGCCTGCTAACGCACATGCTGGCATTCAGTGGATTATGCCTCAAGTAACTGGGTCCCTGCCACCCACATGAGAGATCAGATCGAGTCCAGGCTCCTGGCTTCAACCTGGCCCGGCCTTGGCTGTGGTTTTAGGCATTGTGGGAGTAAGTCAAAAAGTGGATGATCTCTCTCTGTCTGTCTGTCTTTCAATCAAATAAAAACAAATTTAAAAATTAAAAAAAAAAAAGAATGACTAGAAAGTAGAGGGGAGAAAAGCATCTAGAAACCATCTCTTGGAGGCAGAGGACTGATGTGGGCATTTTTGTGGATTTCTTCCCATCCTTTTTTCATTTTTTTTCTTTTTCTTTTTTTTCCACCAAAATACATTTACTTGAAAGGCAGCATGACAGAGAGAGAGAGAGAAGAAGAGAGAAAGTGTGAGGGAGAGGCACAGGGAGAGACAGAGATCAATCTTCCCATCCACTGGTTCATTCTGCAAGTTGCTATAATGCCTGGGGCTGGGCCCAGCTGAAGCCAGAACCCAGGAACTTCATCCAAGTCTCCCAACTGGGTGGCAGGGGTGCAAGTACTTGGGCCATCATCTGCTGTTCTTCCAGGCACATTAGGAGGTAGCTGGCTTAGAAGTGGAACAGCTGGGACTTAAGGATGCTGCCAGCCTGAGCTGCTGCTCAACCTGCTGCACCACAGTCTTGGCCCCTCTTTATTCTTTTCATTCTCTGATTTACTAAGTGTGATCATATATTACTGATAACCATGTTGTTTTTACTTAATATTCTATCATTTATCTATTTATTTGAAAGGCAGAGTTACAGAGAAGCAGAGGTAGAGAGAGAGGTCTTCCATCTGCTGGTTCACTCCCCAAATGGCCACAATGGCCAGAGCTGTGATGATCTGAAACCAGGAGCCAGGAGCTTCCTCTGGTTCTCCCACGAGGATGCAGGGGCCCAAGGACTTGGGCCATCTTCTATTGCTTTCCCAGGCCATAGCAGAGAGCTGGATCAGAAGTGGAGTAGCTGGGACTCGAACCGGCATCCACTTGGGATGCCAGCACTGCAGGTAGTGGCTTTACCTGCTATACCACAGTACTGGCCCCATCATGTGTTTCTCATTGTTAGAAATTTGTGAACACACTTAGAGACTGCATAATGTTCTTTTAGTTTATGTGACTTAATTTAATAACCATTCCTCTGGATTTTTGTTCTTAAATGCATATGATATTTTCAAAATTTTGCTTTTATAAACAGTGTTGTGATAAACATCTTTGTTAATACTTTTGCCACATTCAGGTGGCATTTTCAAAAATAAGTTAGGAGATTAGGAATATTGTGAATTTTAAATTCATGAAACTGTGTGGGAGAAGACTTTTGTTTATTAACCATTTATTTATTTGAGAGGTAGAGCTATAGACAGAGAAAAGAGACAGAGAGAAAGGTCTTCCATCCACTGGTTCACTCCCCAGATGGCCACAATGGCCAGAGCTGGGCAGATCCAAAGCCGGGAGCCAGGAGCTTCTTGCAGATCTTCCACTCAGGTGCAGGGGCCCAAGCATTTGGGCCTTCTTCTACTGCTTTCCCAGGCCATTAGCAGAGAGCTGGATTAGAAGAGGAGAAGCCAGGACATGAACTAGCATCCATATAGGATCAGGCGCCTCTGGCAGAGGCTTAGCCTACTAAGCACCCACTCCGGGAGAAGACTTTTTTTTTTTTTTTTTTTTTTCTGAGTAGTTTCAAGCCTACTGAAAAGTTGCAAAGAAAATACCAAGAATAATCACATTCTCCTTAAATAGCTTCCCCTCTTATGGACATTTTACCCATTGGCTTCATTATTTGTGTGTGTGGACACTCCTTTGCTCATTGTTTCCTCTCTATTTTTCTCCTGAACCATGTGGGAATAAGTTGCTTGCAAGAACTTCAGAGTGTATTTGCAAAGAATGAGATTTTCTTACATAAGTATGGAATAATTACTAGCTTCAGGAAATTTAACATTGACATGATACTTTTATCCAATCTTCTGTCCATATTTCAATTGGGTCAGTTGATTTAATAATAACCTTTGTTGTATGCCCCCCCAACCCCCCGCCACATTCAGGATCCAGTTCAGGATCGCATACTGCATCAAGTTGGTATGTTCCTGTAGTCTGCTTTAATGCAAGAGCTCTTCAGGCTTTGTCCTTTATGACATTGAATTAAAAAAAAAAATACATGCTCCCTCCTCCTCTTTTTGCTAGTAAAAAGATTCTCATTTAAGTTTTTCTGTCATTTCCCCGTGATGAAACTAAGGCTATGTATTCACAGGCAGGTAATACTTACCTGACATATCCTTCTAAGAGTGTTACACCCAGAGGTACCCAGTGCCCGTCTGCCCTTCACTGGTGACGTTGATTTTGATTATCTAGAAGAGAAATTGTGTGATTTTTCTACTGTATTGTTACCATATTTCCCATTACAACTAGTATAGCAGTCTGTGGGGAAACACTTTTTTCAGGTCATGCAAATAAAATCTTGTTCCTCTTAAAAATTTCTTCTTAGATCAAATATTGCTTACACATATCATCAGTGCACAATCTTTGCTTGAGCCAGTCTTGTCTTGATGATTTCCCAAGTACAGCCCTTTATCAACCTTTGTCAATGCGCAGTCACTAAGTGTTCTCCTGTAAAGAATCCATTCACCTGTTCGTCCATTCTCCCATTCTCTGTATGTCTGTTGTTCTTTCAATCTATCTGTATCAATCTATCCATTTTCTATGTGTGGTATGGACTCCCAACTCCCCTTTTTAATGGTTTATTATTTAGTACTTAATTATTTTAGCCATCAAATTTTCCTACATTTAGTTAGTAGGAGCCCCTTCAGGTTGTGTCCTGTGACCTTCTGATGCACTTCCACCATTTTTGAGCACTAACTTTTCTTCTGTCTTAAGATATCTAGGCTCATCTTGTATGTTTCCGGCAGTAGCCCTGTAGTCACCCATTTCACTGAGGAATTCTGGTTTCTTTAAGAGGAAAATGGTATCAGGAGACAGCATGGGGAGGCTGGGTGTGCTACTTGCTGATGGAGTAGGTTTGCTTCTAGTTCTTAGGAGCCACAAAAAATAACACATGCACACATGTGGGTGCACTTGCACATGCTGCATGTATTTTTCACAATCATGAGTTCACAGTAGTACTCCAAGTCGAAACCATTTCCCTGGGGATACTTGTCTCCTTTGTGTGTTTTATTCCTCTTATTCCACAGTGAAAATCATGGCTTTTAACACATTTGCTCATCTACCCCGTCCTGTAATACATCTCAAAATAGACTCAGACTTACTTCAACCATACCACTAAAGAAAACAAACCTACTGAAAAAAAAGTTCAGGACATGTTTGCTGTTTTCCCCACGTGCATCTTACAATAGAGAATATAGAAAAATATGAGATAACATATTATTCTTTTTCTCACCTCCATAGTGGTGGTTTATTCATTTGAAGTACATTTGTGTTCATTTGCCTCCATTTCTTCCAATTTTAGGTCTTAATTTTTCTCATCCTTATTCATTAATTTTATTTTTTGAATATGTAAAACACTAACGTGCTTTCCAAATTCAACATTGACAGCACCAAAAGGTATACTATCCCTTTTTTCTCTAAAAGGAATACTAAGCCTTGTATCACTGCCTGGAGCTGGTCAGTTATTTAAAGGAAATGCTATTCTCTGAAAGTTTAAATTCATAATCTTTATTCTTCTAAATTATTCTTTTTTTAAAAAATCAAACATACTTCTGAGGAATTCAAAGGGAACAAAATAACTCTTGTTCTTTCAGCCAGCCTTAATTTTGTGTAGAGTTGGGAAATAATTGTTTGCTCACCAGTGAGGCGAGCGCCAGGTGCTTCATGGCGTACCCTGCTCGCCTCAGCCCTTTTGTCTGCATATGCTGCTGCGGGAGTTCCCGGATTCCAATCACTGCTGCTACCTGTATTCTTTTTTTTTTTTTGCTTTTTTAGATTTATTTATTTATTTGAACTAGTTATAAAGGGGGGTGGGGTGGAGAGATGGCTCCAAAGGCCAGCACTGGGCCCAGAGAAGCCAGGAGTCAGGAGCTGCATCTGGGTCTCCCATGTGGGTTGCAGGAGCCCAAGTGCTTGGACCACTCTGTGCTGCTTTTCCAGGCACATCAGCAAGGAGTCGGATTTTTTTTTTTTTTTGGAAGCTTTTATTTAATAAATATAAATTTCATTGGTATAGCTTTTGGAATATAGTGGTTCTTCCCCCCCATACCCAGCCTCCCACCCCAACTCCTGTCCAACCTCCTACTCCCTCTCTCATCCCATTTTTCATTAAGATTCATTTTTAATTATCTTTATATACAGAAGATCAACTCTATACTAAGTAAAGATTTCAACAGTTTGCACCCACACAGACACACAAAATATAAAGTACTGTTGAAGACTAGTTTTACCATTACTTCTCATAGTACAACACATTAAGGACAGAGGTCCTGTTGTGGTGGATTCGTTCTGAGAGGAGGAGCGTGGTGGGGGCAAGAGAGACGCAGAGTCACCAGACAGACCCCGGGAGTAGGGTGAAAGCGGGCCAGAGGCGAGCAGCCGGCAGACTCATTTATTTCAGTTGGTACAGAGGCTTAAATAGCCAAGGCAGCCAATCCGATCAAGGGGTGGTTTATGCCCTAACCAATCACAGCCTGTTTGCCAGGCAGTATCCGAAGCCATCCAATCACAGCCTGTTGCCAGGCAGGCTCCGTTTGCCATGTGGGTTTCAAAGCCATCCAATCACAGCCTGTTGCCAGGCAGGCTCCATTGTCAGGTGGTTTCCCAGGGGGTTTCCGAAGCCACCCCTGAGTAACTGATGTTCACTTGCCAGCGGTCATCTTGGCATGACCTTCTCATTCCACCACAAGGTCCTACATGGGGAGCAAGTGCACAGTGACTCCTGTTGTTGATTTAACAATTGACACTCTTATTTAATACGTCAGTGATCACCCGAGGCTCTTGTCATGAGCTGCCAAGACTATGGAAGCCTTTTGAGTCCACATACTCCCTCAGTATTTAGATAGGGCCATCAGCAAAGTAGAAGTTCTCTCCTCCCTTCAGAGAAAGATACCTCCTTCTTTGATGGCCCCTTCTTTTCACTGGGATCTCACTCACAGAGATATTTCATGTAGGATTTTTTTTTTTTTTTTTTTTTTTTTTTTTTTGCCACAGTGTCTTGGCTTTCCATGCCTGAAGGGGAGCTGTATCATAAGAGGAGCAACTGGGACTTGAACCTGTACCCATTTGGGCTGCTGGTGCTGCAGATGGCATCTTAACCTGGTGTGCCATGGCGCCTGCCCCTTACCTGTATTCTTGTGAATATTTTTTCCTTTCTCTGTCTCTAGCTTACTGATGATAAATTTCAGCAGTTCTCACTTTGCTAATTTATCTTGGAAAACATCTTTGAATGGTGGGTGTATCACGTGTGTGCTTTTTTCAAGAGTTGAGCTCATGATTACATGTCTATCTCTTTTTTTTTTTTTTTTTAACAGTATGGCCTAGAATGTATTTGATTTAAAAGGCTGACATATTCTCCAGCTCAACATTGAGATATGACTATATTCTTGTACTGTTGGGTTATGGTAAGATTTCTAGGCTTTGTTCATTCAAGATTTGCAATTTATGCACTTTGCTCACATGATACTCTTATGTCCTCCCCTTGTTCAAAATTCCAGTTAGGGTTTGTGGAATGATGGGCTCACAACAGTTAATCCTGAGTGACTTAAGGAACCACCAGACAGCTTTAGGTGAAATGTTCCAGGACAGATCTTAGTTTGTGGAATTGAGGGCTGCAACAAACTTCACAATTACTCCTTTCATTCCAGCAAGTAATTTTGTTGAAGGTAACCCATGTAATCTTAACACCTGGATGTGTCCAGTTTTATCCTGTTCTGATATAGGAAATCCTAGTACAGAGGGAAGAAAAAGAAAGTAGCCTGTGCACCAAAGACACTGTAGATAAATGTCTAGCAAGCTTTGCTTGTGTTTTTGACATTGGGCAATTGTGACTCTTCTAAGTCAAAGAAATTAGCAATGGATTGAAGGGAGGCCACCTTTGTGTGGCTGATGCGCTGGCTTGGGAAGTCTGAACGGTGACATTAAGGCTTTATTTACTTGTATAATTTGGGAGAGATTTTTCTAGCAGATTGAGAGATCTTCTTGATTAAGTTAGCCACTAGTTGAATATGCACCTGAGGTGCTTTTATTTTTTTTAATCCTTCACATTTTCCTAGCTATAAGCAATTAAAAATTGGTTGGCTTGATATTAGATAGAATTTGTATATTTTCCAAGGCAAATGTAAAATAGGGAGCATTTATTTGAATACATAGATTGTAGTGTGATTGCGGTGGACCTCAGAAGTGCGGCGCTTTGTTGAGTCCTATTAGTGACATTTGCTGGCTGACTGGGAGCATTTCTTTATTGCCTTTTTCAGCTAGCAGAGAAATTAACAGATGGAGACCTGTATTAAAAGTACTCACACATATTAAAAGCTTTGAAACATCTAGTATTTTACTCAAGAGCAGCAAATCCTATTTCCATAATTTTATATGTTTCAACATGTCATGTTGTTGAGCCTTTTTTTCCTCACCTGCATTTAATGTGTCAGTTGTTTCTGGCTTGTTCTTTAGAATTTTTTTTAATTGGAAATCTTTGTGTTCCTTGAAAAACACATTTAAAAAATATATGCTGTTCAGCTCAGTGGTTAAAGCTGAAATGAGTGTGAATGTATGCTTTCTGTTAGGGTTCTGAGAGCAGTAATAAGATCTCTTTCAGCTCTACTGTATAGGGAGGTGAGCTATCCATCAAAAACACAGTCTTGGATTTGGGTCTTCTATTTAGATTAGGAATGTTAAGAAAGATGGATGGTAAATGTCTTTTAGCTGCATTGTCCCCCAAACATGAAATGAAATCTAAAGACTCTCAAAGAAGGTTTCAATTACACTGGCAAATGACTTGAACAAGGATGGGGTAAGGGGAGGTCACGGGCCACTGGAATGCCAGTTGTGGGTTTATATTGTTTAAAATGAAAACATTATTTCCATTAACCCCTTTCCACTAACACCTCCACCAGAGTTATTTTCAGATTGCACCTTTGTAGGTGTTAGTCATACTGGATAGAAATACCTTATCTCTAGTGTGAGTTGCACCGCCTTTTCCACGGGTGTATTTCTCTCCCTATCCAGTACACAATCCAGGGTTTCATTTGACTATTCCTCTGGAGAGATACTGGCATCCTTGTGTGCTGCAGACCTGAGTTTAGAAGGTAGCAGTAAGCTACCGAGTTGCAAAGGAACATTCCTAAATGTTTTAATTAACAACAGAATAAATGGATTCTGTGTTGTGGTTTTCTGTGATAACAGCTAATCGACTTCCGAATCACACTGAATACTAGAGTTTAGGCAGGGAAAATTCTAGGTTTAAGGGTGACTTTCAGTGGCTTTGCCCTTATCTGTCAATGTGGGTTTCAGTGTGGTTTTTGCCCTCTCACTGCAAATGGAGAGAAGAGTTGGTAAGCAGAAGATGGAGCATCCTTTTAATGAGTCGGCTATAGTGTGCACTCAGGGCAGACACTTTACAAGAGCACCATTAATTTGAATAAAACAGGAGAAGGTAGGTACTTTGTACATCCATAAAGCACTGAAGGGGATAAATCCAATTATCTGTTCAATATTTAATGGCCATAAAGTTAAAAATTTTAAAGGCAGTACCTTGGAGACTGCTTAGTCAATTCTGTCCATATTATTTTTGACATTCAAAAGTCAAGGTAGAATAGCCATATTGACGGCAGCACTCATCACATTGGTCTGCTGATTTAGTGGCAATGACCCTGGGATTCGTGTTTCTCTACATAGATGAGGATCAGTTGCATTTTTTTTTTTTTTCCTACTGGAGCTCTTAGGGAATCCACTGGGTTCGAGCATTTTTCTTTCTGTCCTTTGCTGTTGACTTTTGGTATGAAATATAATTAAGGATGGTTGACTAAATGGGTCAAAAAACAAAAGAACCAGAATAAAGATCAGCTGCTTGAATTAAAATACAGTTTTTAAACAAAACAGGATTTTTTCCCCCTTAAACTTCAAAACTTCCTATCTGTCAAACTCTATTAACACTATTAACCTAGTATTAACTCACCCAATTTTTCGGATTTTTTTCATTGTGCATATTTCCAAAGCAAGCTGTTTGTGTGTTTGTTGGAGGGGAGACAATCTTTTAAATTGTGCCAAGTTTGTTTATTCTACCGCTATACATAGCCACTGATGCAGACAGGCATTCCCCTAGCTGTGGTTCAGAGGCAGCTTCTAAGAAAATCGATGCAATAGCGACTGTTGGAATGAATGCCAATATGAGAGAGTGATTTTGTGATCTGGTCTTGAAGCTCTGTTCTTGCCTTTTAGCTAATACAGGATCCTAATTAGCCATTAACATGTTCTCTTCTTGTATGGTCCAAACTCTAGAAACGTATCTTATGTATTTCAGACACTGTCGCTGCCAGTTCCCTTTTTTACGTATTCTGTTTTATGTACTTCCTTTCCATTGGAATATTTCCGTTTTGTACGTCTCTGGTAGCGTTGTGTGCTCCCTGGGTGTTTTGTCCCATCGAGCGTGGCTTCTGTTGCCTGTGACTGTTGATTTGCTTTTAAACTAATACTATATATAGATAAATTTTTACAGAATACAGGTGTATTGCTAATATGTTGCAGGGGAATCATACAGGAATACAACTGTAAGAAAAATTAGAGAAACAAAAGCTAAGAGGGGTCTTCAAAGAATTTATGGGAAGTATGTATTCTGAAAAAAATGCATGGATTTCAGTTTTTTTGTCCCCAAATAAACCTATCTTTTAATTCCATTCCCATTGTCTTTTTGAAACCATCTCATTTATTTTATCAATTGTAAAATGGTAACAGGACTTTTGTTTTAACGTGTCAGTTTTAAGAAGGTCTTACCTGTTAGGAGTGCTTATAAGGAGTTTGTAGCATTCCTTGAGAATACATATAAAGTCCTTTTCTTCTTCTTCCCTATTTTGCGGCCCATTTCCCTTGAAATAGAGACTTGTTTTGGTTGACTATTTTCAAATGCAAATTCGGCTTATTCTTGACACATGTAGGACCTCTTAAGGATGATACTTGTGGAAATCTAAAACCATTTAGCATTTTTGGATCTTACAGTTTTAAGTAGATTTTTCCTTGTTTTGCTCCAAGTGTCTTGAGTGATTTGGCGGTTAAACCAGCAAAAACCTTTGTTTTCATAGTTTCCTTTAAAGAAAATAAAGGTGAGAAACTAATGATTTCCCGGATAATTCAAAGAGAAGATGTAACGTACAAATCCCTAACATGCTACTTTACAAGGACTTCCAAATCAGCTTATGTTGCAACCCAGCATGACGATTGTTAAACTCATTTATTTTTAAAGAGCTTTTATATGTGATATGTGTTAGAAGAGAGACAGTTTTTTTTTTAAACTTTTATTTAATGAATATAAATTTCCAAAGTACAGCTTATGGATTACAATGGCTCCCCCCCCCCCCATAACTTCCCTCCCACCCGCAACCCTCCCCTTTCCCGCTCCCTCTCCCCTTCCATTCACATCAAGATTCATTTTCAATTCTCTTTTTATACAGAAGATCAGTTTAGCATATATTAAGTAAAGATTTCAACAGTTTGCCCCCACATAGCAACACAAAGTGAAAAAATACTGTTGGAGTACTAGTTATAGCATTAAATAACAGTGTACAGCACATTAAAGACAGAGATCCTACATGATATTTTTTAAAAATTAATTAATTTTCTATGCAATTTCCAATTTAACACCAGGTTTTTTTTTTCATTTTCAATTATCTTTATATACAGAAGATCGATTCAGTATATACTAAGTAAAGATTTCATCAGTTTGCACCCACATAGAAACACAAAGTGTAAAAATACTGTTTTAGTACTAGTTATAGCATCACTTCACATTGGACAACACATTAAGGACAGATCCCACATGAGACATAAGTACACAGTGACTCCTGTTGTTGCTTTAACAATTTAACACTCCTGTTCATGGCGTCAGTAACCTCCCTAGGCTCTAGTCATGAGTTGCCAAGGCTATGGAAGCCTTTAGGGTTCGCCGACTTTGATCTTATTCCGATAGGGTCATAGTCAAAGTGGAAGTTCTCTCCTCCCTTCAGAGAAAGGTACCTCCTTCTTTGATGGCTCCGTTCTTTCCACTGGGATCTCACTCGCGGAGATCTTTCATTTAGGTCTTCTTTTTTTTTTTTTTTTGCCAGAGTGTCTTGGCTTTCCATGCCTAAAATACTCTCATGGGCTAGAAGAGAGACAGTTTTCACACCATTCTTTTTGAAAAGGACATGTATGTTTGTCCTCTTACTTGGGATAATGCATGTTCCCTCTTGATTCATACAGACCTTAGACTGTAAGCTTTTTGAGGACAGAAACCCTTTCTGTTTTTATGTTCCTAGAACATAATGTTTCTTGTATGATTTTTCTCCCAGATTTCTATATTGTAAGCATTATCCATATAATATTCCTATACACCCCATCTTATGGAAATCAATATTAGTCATGAAATTACAGATTTGTTGGGTAGTCTTTTCTTTCAATAATAACAGTCTTCAAGTCATAGGGAATGCATATTATGAAAAAGATATACATGGATTCCAATTTCTTTGCATAAAAGTAAACATTTTTTGTTTCCACTTTCCACCAATTTTTCAAACTACCCTCGTTCATATTTAAATTAAAACCTCACTTATTAAAACATCTAGTTTTATTTATGTACCGCTTAAAATCTTCTAATGTGTCAGACTTGAGAAACAGTGTCCTAGCATAGCCTTGCACGTTCCCAAATTTCTTCCTTTTTAAAGATTTATTTATTCATTTGAAAGTCAGAGTTACACAGAGAGAGAAGAAGAGGCAGAGAGAGAGGTCTTCCATCTGCTGGTTCACTCTCCAGATGGCTGCAACGGCTGGAGCTGTACCAATCTGAAGCCAGGAGCCAGGAGACTCTTCCGGATCTCCCACACGGGTGCAGGGGCCCAAGGGTTTGGGCCATCCTCCACTGCCCTCCCAGGCCACAGCAGAGAGCTGGATTGGAAGTGGAGTAGCTAGGACTCGAATCGTACCCATGTGGGATGCTGGCGCTGCAGGTGGTGGCTTTACCCACTACAGCACAACTTTGGCCCCACGTTCCCAAGTTTAATGAAGATTTGTAATGGAGAGTTAGAAATAAGATTTATTTTATACTTAGTATATCAAGTACAATTTCCAAATATTTTTTCAATTATGTCAAGTGTATGTTTTCTCCTTTAGTTCTTGTAACAACCCAATAATATCCTTATTTTATACATAAGAACATTGAGGCTCAGAAAGAATAGGTGACAGTCTCAAGGTCATATAAGTTAGAATTAGAGCTAATATTATGTATCCAAGTTCATATAATTTCTTTCTTTCTTTCTTTCTTTCTTTCTTTCTTTCTTTCTTTCTTTCTTTTTTTGTTTTTGTTTTTTGACAGGCAGAGTGGATAGTGAGAGAGAGAGACAGAGAGAAAGGTCTTCCTTGTTGCCGCTGGTTCACCCTCCAATGGCCGCTGCGGCCGGCGCACCGTGCTGATCCGAAGCCAGGAGCCAGGTGCTTCTCCTGGTCTCCCATGCGGGTGCAGGGCCCAAGCACTTGGGCCATCCTCCACTGCCTTCCCGGGCCATAGCAGAGAGCTGGCCTGGAAGAGGGGCAACCGGGATAGAATCCGGCGCCCCAACCGGGACTAGAACCCGGTGTACCGGCACCGCAAGGTGGAGGATTAGCCTGTTAAGCCACAGCGCCGGCCCTAAGTTCATATAATTTCAAAGTCTGTGCTGTTCTTACTATGTGTTGCTGACTCCCAGTGATCGACTTAATCTTGTGCATTCCTGTAGTGGTCTGGTTTCCCACTGTCAAGTCCCCTATAGTTGGCAGAGTTCCCACTGAATGATATTTATCATTTGGGAATTTCTTCTGAAGATGAATTTTGTATGGTCTTGAACATTGTTCTCATTACTTTCTTCTTCTTGTTTTTTAAGATTCCAAGGATTTTGTTTTAAATTTTTACAATTTATTTTTACTTCTTAAAACTTTTCATTTATTTATTTGAAAGAGCAATAGAAGGGAGAGAGAGAGAGAGAGAGAGAGAGAGAGAGAGATCAAGAGATCAAGAAAGAGAGATCTTCCACCTTCTGGTTCACTCACCAGAATGCCCACAACAGTCAGGGCTGGGCCAGGCCAAAGCAAGGATCCAGGAACTGTATCCACATGGAGGCAAGAACCCAAGCACTTGATCCAGCATATGCTGCCTCCCAGACTGTGTCTCAGCAGGAAGCTGTATATGAAACAGAGGAGCCAGGACTCAAACCAGGCACTCAGATATGGGATGTGGGCATCCCAAGTGGTGACCAAAGCCTCTGGGCTAAATGCTCTCCTAACCACGTTCCTCTTAAGGCTTGTATGAAAGGGAGCCTCCTAGCATTTCTGAGAGGTATGCATATTCTGAAAGTATCACTGTGAATGGGTGTTTGGTACAGTAGTTAAGTTGCCACTCTGGGATGCCTACATCCCATATCAGAGAACCTGGTTCAAGTCCTAGCTTTTCTGCTTATGTGACCTAAATTGTGTTATACTTTGGATATGATCTGATCCAAATTCACTATCCTTACCCAAAATGAATGCCTGAATCCCCTTTTTAATATACACACATATGATCATCCAACCTTTTCTGATTACTTCGGAGAATTATAGTCACACTCTCTCCCTTTTAACTGTTGCTAAAAGAAAGAAGGCTTAGTCAACCATGATCTACCAAAACTACATTCCTAATGTTTAAAAGTAGCAATGTTGCCTACTACTTCCTTATTTGATTTATTTATTTTGGTGGTAGAGTACAGAAGAATGTTTTTAAAATATTGTTTGCCTTTGGATAAATTCATAAAACAGTGTGTATTTCTCCCTAAATCATTTGGCTCCCATTTCAAATAATCATCAGGGTTTCATTTTCATTCAGCTGGATGGCATACCCATAGATTATTTAATGGGATCACTTACATTGATGGATGGTTTAATATTTTGAAGACAGCACACAGTAGCACTTTGAGAGAATCATCAGGCTGGCAGATGAGAGATGTGCACTGTTCAAGTTCAACATCAGAGCTGGAGTAAGTGCAGTTTTGTGTCACTGCACCTCCTCAGTTGCTTACTGAGCATTTTATACTTTTATTTTTTTCCCCAGATTGTAGTCTTCTTGGTTTCTTGTATGACTTACTCACCAAATTCAAGTCAGGTCTCCTGATAGTTCCAGATAGAGAAACTGCATGTGTTTCTTTCTGAGTATTAAGCCTGGGTACTCTGATTTTGGATAGGGAGGGGCTGCTGAGCCCTAGGAATCTGTGTCTCCAGAGTTGGAATGAGCACATCTTCAGGTGGCTTGCTTTCACCCCTTTGATCAGGCCTCTATCTGCTGATTTTATTTCATAGTCTATACCATAGGGAGGGGAAAAGGCCATTGTTTTTTATTCCCTCGTAAAATTAACTGATGCCCAAAGCAGATATTATTGAAGATACTGCTTTTATACCACACCAAAATGATTGATATAGTTTCAGTATGTGGTTTATATTTGGTATGTTTATGTTGATAAACTCATAAGACCTGGAGAATGAAAAGAGCCATAATCTCACTTTTAGTCTCAAAAGGTGAAATTGATCAGAGGTGGTGACCACATAGTTCCCCCATGGCTCAAACCAGTAAATAAGTTTTGCTCATTTCAAGAAATTCGATTGCTACCCTTTCCCTACCCGTTTGCAGAGAATTTAACTTTATTGAAGCTAAAAATCTAGTGCAACGTTTTATCAGTTGGAGAGTATTTTGAGCTTCTGTGTTTTGCCCATTTTTTTTTTCCCCACAAATGTGTGAAATGTTGGTATCACAAGAAAACCAGGTTATTTTTGGTCTTCTAAAATGTAACTTCATGGTCCCCATGAGGGACTGAATTTCTTTTTAATGTGCTGTTTTCCTCAACCTAACCTTTCTGTAAGGAGAAGTAATAAGTTTATTGTCAGTATTGTGTATATTTTAATTGAAGATAAATGAGTTTTCTTTTTAAATGTCTTCAGTATTACATATCTTCAGTTTTATTATCCTAATTTCAGTAGATTGGCAAAGCCAGATAAGCTTAACAACCCTAACCTGATTCAGCATTCATTACTGCTGCCAAATCAAATAAGACCTGGCTAATAGAAACATGGCTTGTGCAGCCATTCTTCAATTTAATTAGAATATTGTACATTGTATTGCACTTATATGTGTATACCAGAGACAGAACTTTATCATCAATTTGGAAACACTTGTGCTGTACCCTCTAGCTAAAGATATTTATCATTTATTGTGAAATCTCCTCTATTGGGAAAGTCTTTAAATTATTAAATATCCAGATTGCTTGAAGGAATGGAGATGGGGCTGGCTCACTTAATGTGCCATCAAAGTTGGGAATGCAGGTCCCATTTTACTGTATTAGAGATTGACACCTTTTCTGTAGAGGGCAAAACAATAAGTGTGTTGGATTCTGTGGGCCATACGGTCTCTGTCACAACCATTCAGCACTGCTGTTGTATGAAAGCTGCTGTAGACAATATGTAAACAAATGAGCATGGCTGTCTTCCAATAAAACTTTATTTATGGACACTGAAATTGGAATGTCATATAATTTCCATGTCTTTGTGATATTATTTAAAAACTTTTTTTTCCTCAGTTGCTTAAAAATGTAAAGCTATTCTTAGCTCATGGGCTATGTAAAAGCAGATAGCTAGATCTGAATCGGGAGTTTTAGTTTGTAGGATTCTATTCTATAGAGTTGCATTTCTTACTGTATTTTTATTATTGATATATTTATGTGATTATTTGCTTTTTCTTGCTCAATTTTTATACTGCAGGAAGAGTGGGTGGAATGAATTTTCCTGTCATTCTATGAGTATTATCTGCTCGAGATGGCAAAGGAGAACCAGGCGTTCAGCCTCCAATGAGAGTCATTTCTGTTATCAGTTGGTAGTTGCTGTTTAATTCTCGAGGTGCAGACGGTGCAGCAGAATTGACTTATCTCATTTTCACATTCTGAGAGATGATCTGTTCATCCTGAAGACGCTGTCAGTTTCCTGGTGATACTCTTCCTTTGTGGGCATTACAATAGCAGAGTCCATAAATTGATCCTAGCTTTGAATTGTAAGTTGTTGGCCCTGAAAACTTGATGAACAAACTTGCCATCAGTATTTGCACTGCTGGAAGTAGTCTGAGGTCAGCTTCATTACTGCGCCCTAATACTCCAATACACGTGTCAGTTGATTTTCAGTTAGTGTTGTGATAGGATTTTTATTTTAGATACTTGCTACCAATCATATTCATCTCAAGAATTTACAGTAACAATAAATCACTCAAACCTAACATTGGCAATATCTTTTTCTTTTTTAATGAAGGATTGAATAATATCAGGTCAAGAGTTTGAGAAATTCATTTAAGATGAAAGTTCCGTTTGCTGATGAGTGGGAACTCCATCATCTGACACTATGGTTTCTTGCCTCTCACTTTAGCTGGCCATTGGCATCTTTTACAGACATACCCTTGTCTGTAAGATGTTTTCTAGATTTATTTGGGACAAAAATTGTGAGAAAGTTAGTTTCACTCTTGAATAGTGGAACTTAAGGATAGACTGAAGTGAATGAGTTGTTAGTATTGCCCATTTTGGGGATTGTCATCTACATTCTTTTTTTTAAAAAATTTTTCAAGATTTATTTTATTTAAAGAGGCGCAGAAAGAGAGAGAGAAAGAGATCTTCATCCTCTGGTTCATACCCCAAATGGCGCCAACCTTTGGGACTGGGCTGGTCCAGGCTGAAACCAGAAGTCAAGAATTCCATCCTGGTCTTCCACATGGATGACAGGGGCCCATCTTCCACTGTTTTTCCAAGTGCATTAGTAGGGAGGTAGATCACAAGCAGAGCAGCCAGGACTTCAGTCATTGGTCCATTTTGGGATACACGCATTGCAGGAGGCAGCTTAACATGTTATACCACAACACCAGCCCCATCTACTTTTAGAATTATTCATTATTATGGATTATGGCTAGCTTTCAGATTTGTGATGTTAGCTAAGTCCTGATCATACTGCCCTGTGGTTTTCTGCAAACATTTTTTTAAATAAATTTATTTTATTTATTTGAAACTCAGAGTTACAGAGAGGTGGGGGAGGGGGAGGAGGGAGAGAGAGAGAGATCTATTCGCAGGGCAGGAGCTGTGGCTCAGCGGGTTAACACAATGGCCTTAGATGCCAGCATCCCATATGGGTGCTGGTTTTAGTCCCGGCTGCTCTACTTCCGATCCAGCTCTCTGCTATGGCATGGGATAGCAGTAGAAGATGGCCCAAGTGCTTGGGCCCCTGCACCCGTGTGGGAGACCTGGAAGAAGCGCCTGGCTCCTGGCTTTGGATCGGCGCAGTTCCAGCCGTTTCGGCCAATTGGGGAGTGAACCATCGTGTGGAAGACCTCTCTCTCTCTCTGCCTCTCCTCTCTCTGTGTAACTCTGATTCTCAAGTGAAAAATAAATAAATCTTTTAAAAAAAAATCTATCTGCTGGTTCACTCCCCAGATGGTCACCATGGCTGGGGCTGCACCAGGCTAAAGACAGGAGCCAGGAGCTTCTTCTGGGTCTCCCACATAGGTTGCAGGGTCCCAAGGACTTGGGCCATTTTCAGCTGCTGTAGCAGGAAGCTGGTTGTGAAGTGGAGCAGCCAAGACTCGAATCAGCACCCATATGGGATGCTGGCATCGCAGGCTACAGCTTCACTCAGTACGCCTCAATGCTGGCCCCTCTGCAAACAGTTTTAGTTACTGTTTTGCCTCATCATGGAAGGAAATGTAACAAAAAGATGAGTACTTGCTCTAACTCCTGGGTTTTTAAATTTATTCATTTATATTTTGTCCTGCGGTTTCTCACTAGGAGGTGATTGGAACACACCAAATGTTCTGCCATTTCCTTCCTTCCAATACTCAAATTATTTGCAAATGATTTGAAAACAATTCCAAGTATTGGAGAGCTTTCTTTGCAATGAGCCCTGCCAGTTTTTTAAGGTGGTACACAAAGTTCTGTAGGTCAGCTTGAAATCATAATGCTTGCAAGGAAAAAAAAATTAAAATTGACTTCAAAGGACAACTCTGACACGGTCAATTAATAATTAAAACAGTTTTTTAATGAGCTATGCAATTACCTGTATGTCCCTGGAGATGATGGTTTATGGTATTATTGCAGTGCCCTTTCTTTAGTCATGGCGCATGACATTTGTAATTTAAAGCCGGCTAGACATTAAAGTGACAGAACTTTCATTAACCTTGTCTAAAGTTTGCTGATGACAAATGACTTATAAAACATGCTGTTGTCAAAATATACCACATATTTAAGTACCTTAAAAAGTCCTGTGAGCTCTGAGAAGCTATGGAGACTCTGAGAGGCCCCAGCCACCAGCGTCCTCAGGCAGCAGCCTACCGGGATTCCCGGGGTCTGGCGCTGTGTCTTCGCACTCAGGTTGGCGCTACCTGCCTCAGACAAGAGCTAATGTAGTTTCCATGGCTTTCTGCTCCGGGTAGGTTTCCCATGGGTTTTTGTGCCACATGATTGATTCTCTCTCAGTGGTTTATGACTGTTGAAGAATTTCTTCTAAAAATCTGCTTTGGCATGTAAAATTTAAATTCTAGAAACAGGTTTATTTTCTCTGGCTTGAAACCATTACAGCAATTTAATTTTGGTTTTAGCTTTTCTGGTATCTTAATTTTTAAAATTCTTAGTCATCTGCTTCTGCCATTCCTCTTTATTTTTTTCTTCTTATTTGAAATTCTCATTTTTGTTGAGCATTTTGTAATATTTGTAATTTTCCTCTTATTTATTATAGGAGAGTATTATAGGAGAGCATAGGTGGGGCTGCCAAGGGGGATATTACAGAGGGATACCTTTTGTATAATTATAACAAGTAGCTAACAAAGGTGTTGTAGTTAACATTTGATGAGTAAGTGTTGGATGTCAGCATTGGGCTAAGAGTTATATCTCTTTTAATCCTCATGGTAGCCAGAGATACTTGTACTATTACAAATATGGAAATTAAGGTATACAAAGATAAAATACTTGCTTACTGCCTCATAGCTTGTGGCTATGGGTGGACCAGGACTCAAATCTAAGACTAACACCAAAGATGTTGCTTGTAACCACTGGGCACTATGGTCTCTCAACTCACTTTGGTCTTTGCAAAATAAATTACATGTTTATGTGCTATACTTTATTTTTCTATTTGATTATTAATAAGACAGTAATTTCATGTTTGAGCTATATAATATATTGATAGCTAGTTGTATACTGATTAGTACACCATTAAATATGAATTTAATATTATAAGTAAAAATTGAATATTTGTAACTTGACAGACTAGTTAAAAGAATTTATAGCTACCTTTAATCCAGATAGCACATAATAGGTACTTCGTAAGTATCTGCTATTGTTATTGTTAACCTGCTCCCTGTGTTTAATCTATCCTGAATTTGTTGTGGTTCTGTGTTTCATTGTTAAGGACTACAACTTTCACAACACACATCCATAGATATCTTACATGCTGTGTGGGTATTATACATTACAGTATGCTAAGTATTTCCTGATTGGGTATATTTCCTGTGTTCATATTGCTGAACAGTCATCTAGATCTCTGTATATTGATCTGAACTATCTTTTTGGTTGAAGTATACTACCAGATAGGTAGGTACACAGAATATAAATGTACAGCTCAATAAATTATCACGAAATGCACGCCTGAGTTAACTGTCTGCTCAGGTTCCCTCCTGGCCTCTCACGTGCACTGCTCTTCCCTCCTCCCTAAAGATAACCCAGTCTGAACTTTAATGCTGTCACTTGGTGTTTTTTATTTGTTTGTTTTTGCTTCTGACATTTTTTAAACTTCTTCTTGTGGGAAGTGTCAAACATACAAAAGCAGCAGGAGTGGGATGTTGAGCCCTCCTCTTCCTGTCACTTAGCATCAACAGTGATTACCTCATGGCTGATATTACCGCGTCTGCAATCTCCCCACTCACCTACCGTGGGTTATTTTAAAGGAAATTGTAGCCATTTTGTCCTTTCACCCATAAAAATTTCAGTGTAAGTCTCTAAAAGACAGGGACTCCTTAGAAAGATAACCACAATAGTGTTTTTCATAGCTAAGCAAGCAGTAATTTTTTAAATATCCATTAGTATCCACTGAGCATTCGGATCCCACAATTGTCTTACTATTACATTGGAAACAAACCTTTTGGTTTCTTTGAACAAAGTGCCAAATAAAGTCCTTGAATAGGAAAGTGGTTCATGTGTATGTCCTCCATCCCATTTTTTGTCCCTCGAAGCTTATTTGTTCAAGGAACTGGACTGTTTGTGTCAAAGAGTTTATATCCTCATGATGCTGTATAATATCTTTCTTTATCTCTTGAATTCCTGGAAGTCAAATTAGAAGTAAACAGATTTGTGTTTTATTTTCTTCTTTGGGGGAATGTCAGTGTGTGATGGGCAAGAATACTTTATAGGTACATAATGTCTACCTGTTTGCATGTGAGTTATCATTTAAAAACCATCACCTAGGTTTATTCTTTCAAAAAGTGGGTGCAAACTGGTGAAAATCTCTTTCCATCAACCTTCATAAGAAAAAACTTCTCTCACTCTTAAGGTATAGTGTGTATACAAAAGGCAAGAGGAATAATCGGTCCCTTACATTTATTTAGTGATTTTAAAAATAGTTGGTTCTCTAGCACCTTTCAAAGGTAATCATGGAAGATTTTGTTTTATTATTATTTTGAATTCATGGTTTTAAATACATTATTGTTCTGTCCCTTGCAGTAATTCTTATTGGTGCTCAAAAAAATCCTATTTTGGCCAGTGAGAGCCTCTTGATGTCACTTCCTAAGACCTTTTAATACTTCTGTGACTTTAGAGTCCTTGTTAACACCCTTCTTTTATAATAGGATACTATAGTCCAGGCTCATCTTACAAGATAGTGTATTTTGTTTTTCCTCAAACCTTGAATTGGATGTTTCTCCAAGGAACTCAATCCCTTTAGTGGAAAATGTTATTTAGAAACCACATCCTGGTCACAGGGGATGCTTGTTGCTGTTGAGTGGGTCGTTGTTTTTATATCTTTTTAGTATACAGAGCTAGGAAATGCATTGTTGTTGTTTTCTTAAAGATAAAATGCATAATGGCTTCATCTTGACTTTTCCAATTCAAATTCAGAACTACATGATTTTTACTTTAAACCTTGCATTTATATTTTCATGCATTCTTACCTGAAGTCCTGACACCAACATTGGAGGTTTTAAACCTGGAATAGATGGGACATATACTGGCACATTTTCTTAGAAATAAGCTTCAGCATCTGCATGTCTTTTTTTTTTTTTTTTTTTTTTTTTTTTTTTTTTTTTTTTGAGATACAGAGAGAGCTCCCATCCATACCCTGTCTCATTTCCCAAATGCTGCAACAGCTGGGGCCGGGCCAGGGAATGCACTCCAAGTCTGGCAGGTGGGTGGCAAGAGCCCGATCACTTGAACGATTACCATTGCTTCCCAGGCTGTGCATTAGCAGGAAGCTGGAATCAGAAGCTGGAGGCAGGTATTGAACCCAGATACTCCGATGTGGGTTGTGGGCATCTTACCCTCTAGGCTAAACACCTGCTTCAGCATCTTCACTCTTAACAAGCTCCAAAGGAGATTCTGGTGTTCACTATAGGCTGAGAACGACTGATCTATTTTAAGAACTATAGCTTTTGGTACCTCTGATTTTCTTTTAAGAATCTCCTTTTTTTCTTGATTGACCATATTCTTGATGAGCCAACCTATGTACCATCTCACTTCCTTTTTCTTATTCAGCTCATGGCTGTATACATCTAATAGAAAAGGCAGTTATTTCACTCCTGTGAAAAACCAGGCTGCAGTTATCTTTGACCATTTGGCACACTAAAATACAGGTGAACCTCACAGCTAAGGCTCTGCCTGAGGCCAGAGAGAGAATCCTCATTGCTTTGAGCAGAATGCCTGGTACTGGAGCAGATTTGCTTAAGGGCAACTCTGCATTTGATAAAATATCAGAGCAATTCATGTCCTTGTACCCTTGTTCCCTTTCTTTCCTGTTATGCAGAAATGTTAATTGACAATCAAAGGAGTAGCGAGTGCATACCTGAATTCACAAGCCTTTGGGGGCCCATCTTTAATACTTCTGCCGATCTAGGCCTGGTTTGGGTTATGCCTTCCTTCCTTCATGCTCACCTAGGAGTTCCAGTGTTTTCCTTCTTCTTGTTTTTGTATTCAGAGTTCTGGAACCTGACTCCAGCTGGATATTTTATTACTACTTTCATAAAAGAGACTATTGGTCAATCCAGTGTTTAACTGATTCAGTCAGTGTCAATAACAGATGAAAAAAGAATTAGTTACATTGGAAGATCAGGTTTTAGTTAAAAATATAACTATATTGATTTTGCTAATCATATAACTTCATTTAATATTAATTTTGTTTTGTTATTGTTAACTCTGCAAACTTGCATATTTTATCAGTGTTCTTAAGAGGAGCCAAAGTGACTGCTGTTATTCTCAATTTATGGTACAAAACAGAACATTACTGCAACTATTCAACTTCTGTGATTTAGAACACGTATCTTATAAGTGGTGGAGCAAATCCTCGAGTCTAATTCCTGGCATTTTTTTTCTGTTACAAAGTACAACTCAAAAAACAAAACAAAACCTCCAAGTAGCTTCCAATATTTCAATGCAAATAAAATAATTTTAGGAAAGGTCAAAAACCAATTAGAAGAAAGGAGTGAGAATTGAGTTTGGCACTAAATTTAGCTTTGAGCTTTATGTTTGTTAGCCAAGACATAAAGGGAAATTTTTGGCTCTTATAATACTTATCTGATTAAAAAAAAGCACTTGAATTCACATGGAATGCAGACATTGTCTTGGCACTGAATTTTGAGAAGAATATACTTTATGATCCTATTAAGGAGTATTTGCAACAATAACTTATAACATCATTGATAATTTTGCAAAAGACATAAAAATAAACTTTAAAAGAGTATTTTTTCATACTCTTCTTAACCAATATCATGTGAATTCATTGGCAAGGCTTCTACACATGAGAATATCAGATGCCAGAGGTACAAAATGCTTGTATATACTTAAGGAAAACAGTTATGCTAGATTTTAGTGTTGATAATGCATCTTTTTCCATCTTTTTACTTTTAACCTATTTGTCCTTATATTTACAGTCCTTTCCTTGAAGTAAGTATAGTCGAGTCTTGCCTATCTTTTAATCCAACTTGACAATCTATCTTTTAAAATTATTATTATTTGAAAGACAGCAGAGAAAAGAGAAAGAGAGAGCAAGCTTTTATCTGCTAGTTCCCTCCCTAAATGCTCACAATGGCCAGGGCAGTGCCCGGCCAAATCTGGGGGCCCAGAACTCAATCCATGTCTCTCTGTGGGTGACAGAGACCCGATGGCTTGAGACATCACCTGCTGCCTCCTGGAGCTGCTTTAGGAAGAAGCAAGAATTGGGAGCCAGAGTCAGGTCTAGAACCCAGGTACTCCAGTTGGAGATGGGGAACTCTTAACCAGGGTCTTAACCAGGAGGCCAGATGTCCCCTTAGGTGGGTATTTAGACGGCTTACCTTTTTTAAAATCTGTTTTTCAGAGTCAGAGACCCCAGATGCCCAGAATTCAGAAACTCAGCCCAGGTCCTCTCTGTGGGTGGCAGGGGCCCAACTGCGTGACCCAGAATGTGCGTTAGCAGGAAGCTGCCATCAAGAGTTACGCCAGTCCTTGAACCTGCAATACCATATGTGATACCCAAGTGGTGGCTTTACATGTGGTGCCCTTAAAGTGGTTATTGATGTAATCAGGTTAAATCTTCTATTTCTTTTTGTCTTCCTCAGCAGTTTTTGTTCTTTTCTTTTTCTGCCTTTTGTTAGCTAATGGAGTATTTATGATTCCAGTTTATCTCCTGTGTTGACTTATTAGCGATAGTTCTTTTTCAATGTTTGGTTTAAAGCTTACTGTGTGTATCTTTAACTTTCTTTTTTTAAAGATATATTTATTTATTTGAAAGGCAGAGTTGCAGAGAGAATGGGAATGACACAACGAGCGAGAGAGAGAGATCTTCCATCCACTGGTTTACTCCCCATATGACCTCAATAGCCAGCACTGGGCCAGGCCGAAGCCAGAAACCAAGAGCTTCATCGGGGTCTCCCACATGTGTGCAGGTGTCTAAGTACTTGGGCTGTCCTCCACTGCTTTCTCAGGTACTCTAGCAGGAACTGGATCAGAAGTGGAGCAGCTGGGACTTGAAAGATCACCCATCTGGCATGATGCTGGCAATGCTGCAGGCAGCGGCTTAACCCACTGTGCCACAGCACCAGCCCTATGTCTAACTTTTAAAAGTCTATCTGCATGTGATTTTATACCACTTCATCTGTAGCACGATAACCTTACATCTGTATACTACTCTATTTTCCTCTCCCAGCCTTTGTAGATTTTATTTTTACATATGCTGTAAACTCTACAATACATTATTATTGTTCATTCACTATTTTTTTGAAAAAAGGATTTATTTATTTATTTGAAAGGCAAAGTGACAGAGAGCTTCCATCTGCTGGTTCACTCTCCAAATACCCCACAACAGCCAGGGCGATGGGCGAGGCTGAAGCCAGGAGCCAGGAACTCGATTCAAGTCTTCCATGTTGGTGACAAAGACACAAATACTCGGGCCATCATCTGTTGCCTTTCCAGGCACATTAGCAGGATGTTGGATTTGAAGCAAAGGAGCTGGGACTTAACTAGCATTTAGATATGGGATGGGAGTGGCCCAAGTGTGAGCTTAACCCACTGTGCCACAATGCTCACTGTAGTTAGTTATCTTTTTTAAAAAAAGATTTGTTTATAGAGATAGAAGGAGACGGAGGGAGGGAGAGATCTTCCATCCGCTGGTTCATTCCCCAGATGGCTGCAATGGCTAGAGCTGGGCCGATCCAAAGCTAGGAGCCAGGAGCTTCTTCCGGGTCTCCCACATGGGTGCAGAGACCCAAGGACTTGGACCATCTTCTGCTGTTTTCCCAGGTACATTAGCAGGGAGCTAGATCAGAAGTGGAGTGGCTGGGACTCAAACTGGTACCCATATGGAATACCGCTGTCACAGGCTGAGGCTTTATTTGCTATGTCATAATGCCAGCCCTAATTAGTTATCTTTTAAAAAATGCAATTTAAATTTAAAAATTTAAATATTTTAGAAATAATACAAGTGGGGCTGGCACTGTGGGAGACCCAGATGAAGTTCCTGGCTCCTCGCTTCTGCCAGGCCCAGGTTCATCCATTGTGGTCATTTGGGGAGTGAACCAGCAGATGGAAGATTTCTCTCTCTAAAATCTGCCTTTCAAATAAATAAATAAATAAATTGTTTTTTTTTTTTTTTTAAGAATACTGGAACATTTTTATGTCCTTACTTATGTAAGGTACAATTCTGGTGCACTTTATTCCTCTCTGTAGACCTGTATTTCCATTTGGTACCTTTATCCTTCTGCCTGACAACAGGCCTTAACATTTCTTATCACAGGGGTCTGTTTGTGACGAGCCATTGCGTCTCTTAATTTGCCTTTCATTTTGTTTTTGTTTTTTTGTGATTGTTGTTTCAGATTGGAGTGTAAATCTAACCCCTCTTAACTTCATATTGGTGGGAAATAGAATTTTCCATTAGTTTGAAACGTCAGTTAAGTAGTCAATGGTGAATTCTTTAATGGCTCCATTGTGGTGACATAAGGTACTCACTGAGGGTGCATCTGACTCTTCTCTCAGGGGAGGGTACATAGGGATCAGGGTGCACCAGTGTGGAACTCAAGTTAGCGGTGTCGTGATATCAGTCTGTTCTGTCTGCTGTAGTGGAGTACCACAGACCTGGTGGCTTTAGCCGCAGAAATTTGTTTTCCACAGTCTGTCACCTGGCAAGCCCAAGGTGAAGGTGCTGGAAAAGTTAGTTTCATTCGGGACTATTCTCTTGGCTCATAAGCAGTTGCCATTTTGCTGTGTGCTCACTTGAGCTCTTCCCTGGGCATGCGCACAGGAGGTGGGGCGGCTGGCCTGATGTCTCTGTATGAGGACACTAATCCTTTCATGAAGATCCCCTCTCGTGGCCTCATGTGACCCTAATTACTTCCAAAGGGCCCATCTCCAAATGCTCGAGGGGTTAGGGCTTCAACATATAAGTAGGGTGTGTGGTGGGCACAAATAGTCCATGCATAGCCCAGCCACAAGTTACAGAGTTGAACTGTAGTGTTCTGTGACCCTGAGTCTTTCTCCCTAGAACCAGTGCAGTTTGTGGGTTAAGCCCCCACAACCACACTTCTGCTCTGACCTCTTTCTTAGTGCTCTAGGAGGCTCCGTGGTAATATAAAGAACACTTTCCCCATCAATAAACGAGAGCCCTACCTGTACTTGCCTGGAGAAAGAATTTTTCTTCCCACAATTCTTTTTGAAGTGCCAAGAACTTACTCAGTTCCACTGGATTAAAGAGAGCAAAATTATCTGCTTGAATCAGGAGCAACTTGAAGGAGGAGATCAGGGCTATGAAGCCTGTTGGGAGATCTGCATTTATAAGGAGATGGCTTTAGCAAGGATAAGTCATATCTTAACATCTTAGTCTTAAACGACAGATTTGTTGCAAAGAAAATGGAAGTGCGCGGAGAAAGTGCTATGTCGATTTCCACAGTAGCGTTTCAGAATTATGCTTTGTAGCACGATTTTGGCTCATGCCTCTCCCTTCAGTTAGAGGCAGAGCCTCATCAGACATATTGTTGTTTTTTCTTCTTAATCAATGTCTTGGACAGGTGAAATCTGTAAAGGTATTAATGAGAAATTGCATGTGAGTGAGGTGGATGAATTTTATCTCTGTTGGTAGTACTATCTTGTTGCAAATATATTTCTTTGATTATAGAAATTCCAGGGTGCCAATATGCTCTTCAGTTTGTTTAGAATTTTCTGTGGGTTCAGAATATTGTATTTTAATTTATTCTCTGATAACAAAGCTGTCCTTTCTTTAAGCATCTGAGTTTTTATTCTTCCAATTTTAAAATTGAATTGAAAAATGAGATTGTGATTGTGTTCTGGTAAGTTGAACAGTACACGTCTGCTAGGCTTCTTTTGGTGAATCGGATTTTAGAATCTCACACGCTCAGTTGCTATCACTTCCACTCTACAGTGAGCCACCCATGCCCACAGAATCATGAGGCAGTTTCACAATAAAACAATAGCCTGCTGAATGTTTTTCCTGTTTGTCCAAAGATTTCAAAGAAGATGCAATAGGAAATACATGAGAGTACATCCAAAAGTTCATGGAAAAATGGAATTAAAAAAGTGTTCATTTTGGTGCAAAAATTTTGAACTGCATGCATAGTTTTTCAGAACAGATCTTTTCCATGATTGTTTTTGAAGACCCCTGTACTCTTGGAGTGTGGAAGTTTCCTTGTAGTGGTAGTTTTGCAGTGAGGTTGAGACCATAGAGCCTTGTTAGTTGTCCTATACACAGGATTCCTTGGTTCCTCTATTAAGGAAGAGAGGCCTTTTTCTTCAGATTCATCTAACAATTATTATTGGTTATGGATATTTAAAACAATGTTCTATTCTCTCTGCAAGGCTCTAGGGAGCTTCTAGAACTCCCTTCTAGAAGTACACTTGCTAATGGGGTACCACTAACCACCTGTGGCTATGTCAATTCAAAGTTAAGTAGAACTGAAAGTTCATTTCCTTAGCAGCAGTAGCCACATTACAAGCGCTCAATAGCCACTTGGGGTGGTGGCTACTGGTCCTGACAGTGGAGATACAGGACTTTAGTGATGTTGCAGAAAGTTCTGTTAGGCAGTACTGAGCTACAAGTTATTATTCACACTTATTTGTAGTAGATTTCCAATATTGATGTCATGTTAGCTAAGGGATGGGCAGGAAGACAATTTTTTTTTTTTTTTTTACTATATGTATCCCCAGTATTAGGACTTTTCCCTCAAAGAAGCCATCCCAAGTATATATGTATTCAAGTTCTTACAAAGGCTTTCATATTGCAGGCCAGTCTTTTAAGCATATTAACATGGTCTTCGTGGGTGTTTATGATGGATACTTAAGGAAGTACTTGGCAAAATCAGATTTTCAAAAAAGAAGGAAATAAATTTAATACAAATTTAGTAATTTAGGTATGACCACAGAAGTGTGTGTTGGACATTATTGTAAACAAGTTTTAAAAATTTATTTATTTATTTTCATTTTATTTGAAAGACAGAGAGAGAAAGAGAGAGAGAGAGAGGCAGAAAGACAGATGGAGAGAGATCTTTCATCTGTTGGTTCACTTCCCAAATGCCTGCAAAACCCAGGACTTAGTTCAGGTCTCTTACATGGATAAGAGGAACCCAAGTACTTGAGCCAGCACCTGCTGCCTGCCAGTGTGCACATTAGCATGAAGCTGGATTGGAAGCAGAGGAGCCAGGACTGGAACAAGGCACTCCAATATGGGATGCAGGTGTTGCAAGCAGTGACTTGACCCATGTGCCACCTGCCCACCCCTGTGAACAAGTTTTTTAAGAACAGACATTACATTGTGGAGATCACAATCATGTGCTTGCAGGATGGGTGGTAAACTGTTCTGTTGACCAAATTGGTACTTAGGGTAACAGTGCTATACCTTAAACAACTAGGAAGGGAAGATAATTTGCTCAAGAAAGTATCATTGAAAAGTGACAATAGTGATAATAAAGACACTTTGGTATTTTAATGAAATGCGAGGGGAAAGGAAATGCAGAACATGTACATACAATTAACGAAGAACATACTATACCTAGACATCTAAATATTTTTTTTTTTTTTTTGACAGGCAGAGTGGATAGTGAGAGAGAGAGACAGAGAGAAAGGTCTTCCTTTGCCGTTGGTTCACCCTCCAATGGCCGCTGCAGCCAGCTCATCGAGCTGATCCAAAGCCAGGAGCCAGGTGCTTCTCCCGGTCTCCCATGCGGGTGCAGGGCCCAAGGACTTGGGCCATCCTCCACTGCACTCCCGGGCCATAGCAGAAAGCTGGCCTGGAAGAGGGGCAACTGGGATAGAATCCGGCGCCCCAACCGGGACTAGAACCTGGTGTGCCGGCGCCACAAGGCGGAGGATTAACCTGTTAAGCCATGGCGCCGGCCCGACATCTAAATATTTTAATCTCCGTCTTAAAAGTTAATATAAACAAGTTGTTAAAAAAAAACACACACACACACACACACTTTTGGGGCTGGTGCTGTGGGGTAGTGGGTATAGCTGCTACCTGTGATGCTGGCATCTCATCTGGGTTCCAGTTCAAGTCTCCGCTGCTCCATTTCTGAACCAGCTCCCTGCTAATGTGCCTGAGAAAGCAGTAGAGGATGGCCCAAGAGATTGGGCCCCTGAACTCATGTCGAGTTCCTTGTTCCTGGTTTTGGACCTGCCAGGCTCTGGCTGTTGTGGTCATTTGGGGAGTGAACCAGTGGATGGAAGACCTCTCTGTAACTCTGCCTTTTGCATAGATGAATGGATCCTTTAAAAACAAAAATGAAAAGAAAAAAAAAAAAAGCACTTTTAGGTGATCATCTCCTGTGAAAAATGGGAGTTTTTATGTTCAAAATTCACTTGAATTTGGACATTTAAAATGTTTATTTCTGGAGATGACCTTGCTGGTTTTTTTTTTTTCCCCCCTTCATTTTTTTCCCCCCTAAGAAATCCTTAGATTTTGCAGAGGAGAATTGGTTCAAATTTATTAAACCATGGAAAGTGAAATTAGAAGACAGTTGAATCATCCTTTAAAATAATGTTAAACTGTAGAAAATTTATGCATATATAAAGGTGCTGAAAGTGCACTGGAAAAAAAAAAGCAAAACCTGGAAGGAAATGTTGATGGCGGTTGACTCTGGGCAGTGGTATTCTAATGATTTCTCTTTGTTTCTTTCTTCTTTTCTGATTCATTTCCTGTAATGAATATGCATTAATTTCCTAGTTAGAATAAGAAGAAAACGAAATGATCACGTAAAAAACACATGTTAAAAAGAACTCTTGATTTGATTTATAGGCTCACTCCCTGCAGGTTAACTGGAGTAAATGCAAAGGAATTTCTTTACACAAAGAATAATTCCATGTTAGCAGTGAACACTTTTCGGAGAGGAAGTGTGTTGTCTAGCCAGCATATCTTGCTTGTTTTTTAATCTTTAGTAGGATTCAGAATGTCATACGAAAGATAAGTCTTAGAAATCCTTACATAAATAAGACTTTTGCTTTCTTCATCGTATATGAGGGTGGTTCAAAGGTTTGCAGAAAATGGAATTAAAAATGTTTCTTTTGATGAAAAACTATTAAAATTCCCACATAGTTATTTTCATCATACGCATTTTCTGTGAATGTTTCTGAAGATCTCTTGTAAGGATAACATTGCATGACTCATCCAAAGTGAAATATTCCCAACCCCAGCTGCCAGGATGCTAGAATACTCATGAGAAGGGTTGAGCACATGGAATGTCGTTGAAAAGTCCTTAGAACTTCCCAGCCTGTTTCACATTAATTCTTGGTGAGATAATGTAGATGGATTACTTTCAGGGTAAAGGTAATTTTGGTCTTTGGTGGGGGTGGGGGTGGGTGTCGACTGACTATGACTGTGAGGAGGTTAAGTTATATAGCACAGGTTTTCTCTGTATTCTTCATTTGATACCTTAAGATAGTTTTTTTTTTTTAAATTGTAAATTACCTTGACTTATTTGGAGACATGCATTTTCTAAGAAATTTGAGCACAAATCTGTTCTTGGTTTGCTATTTTTCTCTTTCTACTCCAGTGACACTTTTTACAGCACATAGACACAATAACCAAAAGACTTCTCTACATGTTGTTGAGATCAGTGGAAGAAAGGAAAAAATCGGAAGCTCTCTGCATTTAGATTGGGACTTCTCAGACATCCCAAGGAACACAAGTGCCCAGGTACTAGAAGGCTGGCTCCCTTTCCCACCTTACAGAATCCAGTGCAGATGACCTCCATGTAAAATGTACTGCCTGTTGCTTTGGACGTCACTTGACACTGAAAAGCCATGCATTTTGTATTTTCGCACGTCAGAATCTTAGCCAGAGGAATTAAAAATAAATATTTAAGTAGGTTCCTGACTTTTCCTATCGAGAAGGCCCTGAGACAGACAATTTGCTTAGCAAGTCTTTTTGTTCACTTGTTTCTGTGCTGCAGAGAAGTGTGATGTTTGCTTCTGATAATTCCAAATGCGCATGCATTATATGATGAGAGCATAGAAGACTCGCCAGTGCTGTCTGTGAAGGGCTGCGTGATGACATGTGACCCTAGTGACAGAATGAATGTGCCATTACTCTGGATGAAAATATTTCCACACAGTGGGCAGATTAATCCTGGCAGTTTAATGGCAGTGGAGATCATATATAAAACCTACTCTGGTCAGAAGACAGATGCACTGAAGTTAATTGTGACTGTTGTGGGGCATTTGAGTAAGATCTCCTCATATAAGTGAGCCTGAATTTCTAAATGCTCTTCTCCTGAAATACTGCAGTCCTGAAAATTGATTGTTTATTTAAACAAGATTAACAATGTATTTTAGCAGTTTTTTGTTTTGTATTTTGAAAATCTTCATCAAATTAGGTCCAGAAAAAAAAGGGATTTCTTGTTCTTTATTCAGAAACAGTTAAACTAATAGATCAGGTAATTAAAAAGATGTTTTAGAAGTCTTTTTATCTGGTTTAATGCTAGTGTTGGTTAATCAAAAAAGTTGTAACAAACTATACTTATCATCTTTTGATTTTAACATCTGTGTCTCTTATCTTTTCTTTCTTTCTTTTTTTTTTTTAATGTAACGTCAAGGCCTAGAATTCCTTGTCATTGCTGAAACCACATTCACAATGCTTCTTTCTATGATTTTTAGTTTATATTTTCTCTAAATTGATGTAGTAATTTAAGGATATTGTGAAACAATATAAGTAGAGTTCTTTGAAGTGTTTACTAAATTTCCACCAAAAATTCTCAATTATCTAATCTACTCTGGGTCAGTAATATTTTAATGACTGATCTTTATGAAGTCTGCTCATTCTGCTTAATTTTGATAAAAGCAACAAATCTCTTTTTTTAAATCAAGATTTATTTATTTGAAAGGCAGAATTAGAAAGAGAAGGGGAGACAGAAAGAGATCTTCCCTCTGCTGCTTCACTCCCTAAATGGCCGCAATGTTTGGGGTTGGGCCAGGTCAAAGCCATAAGTCAGGATCTTCACCTGGGTCTCTCATGAGCTGCAGGGGCACAAGGACCTGGGACAATTCTCCGCTGCTTTTCCAGGTACATCAACAGGGAACTAGATCAGAAGTGGAGCAGCCAAGACTTGAACTGGTGCCCATAAGGATGCTGGTGCTGCAGTCTGTGCTTAACCCACTGTGCACAGCACCAACCCAACAAATCACTTTTTATACTCATATTTCATTGGTTATTTGGTGTCATCTGTTTATATACTATCTACTTATATTTGAAAATTGCGTTAACAAACTAAATTGGAATAACAAACAGGTTTGAGAACCAACCCAAGAAACTTGCAAATGTGTGATGCAGCTCATGGTACTGGGCACGCCTTTGCATACTAGAGGAGCCCACTGAGCACCAGTTAGCTGGATTTACAGAGGGAATGGAAAGCACTATTGAACTAAGCCTGTCAGTTTTTCTGTAAACATCTACAAATAGCTGCAACTGAAAGTTTCATGAAAATTTAAATTTGTTTTCTCTTCCAAATGGTAAGTCAGAAATAGTTAAGCACTAATGGGACTGTTACTCAATGAGGTACAATCCAACATTGGTAGTATAATGTTCTGAAATGTCTATTTTAACTACCTCACGTTTTTATTATGTAGGTAGTGTATTAGTTGATTGGTTTTTTTTTTTTTTTTAATTTGACAGATAAGAGTAAGACAGTGAGAGAGAGAGACAGAGAGAAAGGTCTTCCTTCCGTTGGTTCACCCCCTAAATGGCCGCTACTGCAGGAGCTATGCCAATCCGAAGCCAGAGCCAGGTGCTTCCTCCCGGTCTCCCATGCGGGTGCAGGGGCCCAAGCACTTGGGCCATCCTCCACTGCCCTCCCAGGCCACAGCAGAGAGCTGGACTGGAAAAGGAGCTACAGGACTAGAACTGGCGCCCATATGGGATGTCGGCGCCACAGGCGGAGGATTAACCAAGTGAGCCATGGCGCTGGCCTCCAAATTGATTGGTTTTTGATGCTATTTGAAATTTTCAGAAGTCAGGATTGGCGTGCTGCCACACTAAACTTGGGGAGAGTGAAATTGTCAGTGACTTAATATAGTAGTGACAGTGACAGGATTCCAGAAGGGTCCTACACACCCATGTACCACTTCAGAAGTATAGCGTTACAAAAGTGGATCTGCCCCCACTAAACAAATTAAATAGAAGGCTTTTTTCCTTTTTTTCTTAGTACTTTGCATTTTTTCCCCAGCTATAGGAAGTGCTTGGGGACTTCTAAGCTGTGACATTTATTGCCAAGATAGATGCATGCTTCTACCAGACCAAATCCAGGTATTTCCATTGGGAATACAGGGAAGGAGTTGATTTCAGCAAATGCTTGTTTCAAAGCAGGGGAAAGAGAGAGAGGGAGTGAAAGAAGGATATAGCAGAATGTTAACTGGGAGGGTGTCAAGTGTAAAAGAAATGTAAGGATGGGAACTGAATGTTAGGAACACATTTGAAAAGAGGCCTGGGCAGACCAGTCAGTGTTCATCCCGTATTAGTGAGACTGGGTTTGAGAATTCCAAGTTCCTACTTATGTACACTCTGGGAGGCAGCAGGTGGTGTGGATGGTTCAAGTGGCTGGGTTCCTGCCACACACATGGGGACCCCAGATTGAGTTCTTGGCTCCTGGCTTCCTCCTGGCCCAGGCACTCCTAGAGTGGACCAGAGGTTGGGCGATACCATCTCTCTGTCTATGTCTCTCTCTCCCTTTTCAAATAAATTAAATTAAAACAAATTCAAGTCCTTTAAACTACATTTTTAAAAAAGATTTATTTACTTATTTGAGAGGTGAGTTACACAGAGAGGGAGGGACAGAGAGAGAGGTCTTCAATCTGCTGGTTCACCCCCCAAATGGCTACAACAGCTGGAGTGGGCCTATCAGAAGCCAGGAGCTTCCTCCAGGTGTCCATTGTGGATACAGAGTCCCAAGCACATGTGCCATCTTCCGCTGTGTTCCCAGGCCATCGGCAGGGAGCTGGATCGGATGTGGAGCAACTGGGACTTGAACTGGCACTCATGTGGGATGCTGGCACCTCAGGCAGATGCTTTACCTACTACTCCACAGCGCCGGCCCCAACTACTTTTTTTTTTTTTCTTAAAAAAAGGAAAGGACAATTTGATCTTAGAAAAAAGGTTTTAAAGCAGATTAATTCAAGAACCATAGATGTTTACGAATGAGACATACTCATTACCAGAATCAGAATGAACATTTCTTAAATTTCACTGGGAAGGATCACAAATGTATTCAGAATTCTAAGAAGATACAATCCCAAGGTCGTTTGATTCAGGCCCCAGTGAAAGCAGTAGAATAACCCAAGAATCTTAGCCTTTCCTATTAGGGAACGAAGACATTCCTCAGCCTTCCTAGTTGAACTGATGCAATGATCAGTGGACCTTGAATCTAAGGGAACACATTTCTGTTTGTCTTAAACCTTCTCTGTTGTGCTTTTGCATGCATTCATCTTGTTCTTTCCATTATTCTTAACTTAGTCACCCAGATTGCTGCTTAAAAAGGAAAATTACCCAAAATGGACTTGGCAAACAAACAAATCGATCACTGTCCAGTGTTTCTGAATCCTTCTTAACACATTTCTTATAAGAAATGAAGGAATAATTTTCTTTAATATTGAAAAGACATTACCTAGAGAAGTCCTAATCAACCTTGGTCCACAAGTTGAATGATTCAGTAGAATTTAGAAGGTTCTGATATTCAGAGAACAGCAGCCAACTGTCACAAAACAGTAGGAGATGGTAGTAATGACCTCCATTTAAGGTCACTGGTGCTTGAATGCTTGTGGTATTTTGGCACTAGCTATGCCACATCCTGCTGATCATGGAACTGGTGCCAGATTTGCTCCGTGGGGCCAAAAGAACTTTGAGTGTAGTCACAAGAGGCCGGCTTGTACAATTGATGTTTAGTGGAAAATTTACCCAGACTGAGTGAATCTGTATGATTTTTCTGTTGGTAGGAACTTGAAATCAGCAAGTTAGATAAACATTAGGTTCCAATCCCTGAACGGGCAATGGCACCTTTATTCTCTGTTCCTGACATCTAGCACCTAGTAGGCTCAACTGATTAATTAAAAAACAACTGAACATATTTTTCTGGGTATACTTCTAATAGTACTCATCTTTGCATTTTATTTGCAAAAGTAATAATGTCACTAGTACATATGTAACTGGTGAGGAATAGTTCTTTTGGAGTTGTAAACATAAAAATTCTCATATGCTTGGATTTTAAAATGTTTTGCACCAAAGTAAACTCATCTTTTAATTGTTTTCCACAAACTTTGTGAAGTGCCCTCATCTCCACTGACCTCACAGCTTTATTGATATTTATTTGTGAAGAAGGATTAAATAATATCTTACTTCTTTTCCTTTGTTTTTAATCATTCATTGTTAAATAGAGGCTCAGACCATTTGTCTGTGCCAAGATCTGCCTAGATAGAGAAGACTGTATAATAAAGATACTAAAAAAAACAGTCTCTTATAAACTGTTTACTATTATTCTCCAGGCTTTTCCCTAAAAACAGTTTTAAGTAATTTTCCTACAACTAAACCACAAAATAATCTGTTAATTAAAACTATTTGTTGACTAGGTCTTAATGCTCTTGAAGCTTGTGGGCATTGTACTTAGCTGTCTTTTCTCTTGATGATAATATAGGATACAGGAAACTTAGTAAGATTTAAAAGGTAAAACCCAAAATTGTCAGTCTCCTGGTATCAAGGTACATTCTTTTGAGAATCAACGTTCTAAATGGCTAATCTACTTAATTCTCAATGGTACAAGATAGGGCAAAGGACACTGACTGGGTTTTGGCAGTTGGTTTCATTTTCTTTTATGCCTAGTGCTTCTTAGGCAATTCTGTCTCATCAATATTCCATAGGGGTAAGCATCATTAACCTCTGTGAAGAGTTTATTACAAGCCATTGTTAGAACTTGTTTTTGAATAACATTACTCTGGTATTTAAATGAGGCCAACTACCTATACCAAACGCAATAAACAGAGTTTAGAATTGTTCAGAATATGGAAGGATAAGGTTTGAGTGTCTGGTGTGGGGGCAGGGTTGTTTGCATGCTTATGTGTGTTAAAGAATGGTGGTATGTGCACATGCCCACACACATGCACAATCCAAGGACACAGTATGAATTTTCCTTGAAATAAATATGGTTCTTAGAATTGCTTCCTTCTCAGTCAAATGCAGAATACTGTGAGGAGCCGTATGCAAACATAACTAATGGCTTGTCTGCACCCTTCAGGGTCAGCTTCACAGGTCATTCTGTATTCAAAGGCTACTGTGCTGAATCTACTCAGGGTCCCTTCAGATGTTTCAGGTGAGAGCTGGGGAGTCATAGGTGGAATCCAAGTTACACATTCTAATGTCCTTTATGGGCTGCAGAGTAACTGCAATACTGACACTTCTGCATTATTTCATGTTGTCTGATGTTTGAATGGTTGTTTTCTTACTTCAGGGTGCTGTTCTGTTCTCCATATCTTTGGCATCCACTCACCCCTGTCCTACCCTGATTTTAATAGAATTTGAGATCAAGGAGTTACATAAGGACATGATAGTGTGTTTGGGGATTCTTAGTCAAGAGAAAATGATAGATTAAAGCATCATTTGAGTCTGCTGGGTAGCTCTGTATTCAGTAAGTATTAGTGATTGCCATGAGGACCATAAATGTATCCGGGCAGCTTCATCTTACTGTTCAATTAAAGTCTTAAAAAAAATAAATTCTTGTTGGATCTTGTGAACAAGCTGCAGGAATCTGGTAAGATGTTCAAGCAATGGAACCTTTAGAAGGGGCTCAAGGTCACAGTTGTCACTCTGTCTTTGAAAAACGTGTGAATTGCCTTCCAGACACTTTTATTTTACCTGAAGAATGCACCTGTATTCTGTCTGGGGGATCTGCTGACAGCACGACCTCGATGAGTACTTCTGTGCATCAGCACAATCGGGGATTGCAATGCTGCCTGCGGCCCTTAGGATTTAGTCATGGAATGTAAGGAATTTTCAACAGGAAATATATCTAGCTTTGAAATATTTTCATCTGCTGCAGTCTCTTACGCTGCATGCATTTTGGGCATCAGCATTTGATTCTAGGATTCTATGTGGAATGTGTATGTATATAGTTTTCCCCTCTCTCTCCCACAAGTTACCCCTTTGATGCTGCTCATGTCCAAGCTTGGCTGCCATTAATAATCGTGTAAGCAGTGTTAGCGGGTTCTGGCGAATGCTGCATTTCATCTGTGCCTAAGAACGCATGACTCTTATCGGCAGGGTAATTTAATTTCACTGTATGTTTCTGGTTAGGATGCCTCCACAAAGTCAGCAAAAAGTGCAGGTTGTTTTTAAGTGGCTCATTTCTATTGTACTTGTGCTTACATGGTTTGACTGCTTTTAGACTCTTTAATAACAGGTAAAATATCAATGTCAGCTTTTGGATATGTGACTTAAGCAAATGTCAAAATAGCGAGTATATTATTTTATTTCCAAAGAGAGGCTTTTCAGTGCCCTCCTCCGTGTGATTAGTATTCTCCACCAGTTGACTGCAGAATTTGACCTAGCAGTGTCTGGCACACTACAGGTGCACAAGGAATGGATATGACCATTATTGTGGTTGTTATTCAAGGCCCTCAAAGTATATTTGACTGAAGGACACCTAAGAATTGAAATATCAAGGCTATTGGGAGGATAATTGAGGAACATTGGGTGAAGCTTGTGTAATGTCACATTTTTAGTGTGTGCTGTATTATTTTCATGTGTCTCAAACTTAACCTTATAGAAGATAAATCACATTTGGAACAGCACAAAGCAAGTATATAAGTGTTTGCATGTGCCATTCTCTTATATTTAAGTTAAATACATTTTTGGTGATATAGAAATCCATTTTATTATCAAACTTCTTTGAGGAGATCCACAAAAAGTGGGGTATAACAAAAAATGTAAATGTGTTAAACACATTTAGAACATTGAAAACAGACTGAATAAAACCCATCTTATCATACTCATCCTTTAAAAAGCCCTGCTCAGTGCCAAGCACATTGTAGGTACTCATTAAATATTTCTTGACCAACCAGCTCAGTTTTGAATACATAGGAGATGTGCAATTATGTTGAATGGCCAATTGAAAATGTAGGACTTGGTGTGACCATTTCTGCAGGGATTTTCTCATATGACTATATCATATATTTGGCTTCTTTCTAGAATGTTACTCTAATGGTTTTGCTTTACTGAGGTACTTTGTACATGGCAGCTATTTTATGTGGAACTTGACAGCTACCATTGTTCTTCGTATATCAGTTAAGAACATAAGGAATGTGACACTGCAATGAAATAATTTTTAAACCAATGTTGATACCCTGAAATTAGCTACAAATCTGGTAAAGGGAGCTACTCTCCTTGTCATCTTTACCAGTGCTCTGCCAGAAGCTCGTGCCTTTGAAAAGTGTACGTGGTCACTCAGCTGGAAAATTGTCAGTCTTCACAGGAACAATATTTTCATTCCTAAAACATCTGTAGAACAGTTTCTCAAAAAATTCTACCCTCTCATGACAAACCACACAGATGTGCCTCTCATTTTGCAGTATATTAAAAAAAAGATAATGCATGTGTCTATACAAAGGTATCCTGCAAGCGTGCTTTGCTGATTGATTCAAGATTACTGTTCTTGTCTTTGTTTGCTTGCTATGGAAGGCATCAAGCATGTATTTTATGTTCTGATGGTAAAAGTAGTGATCAGTGTGAAATGCTCAATGTGGATATGAAGCAATGACTGATAGGCAAGTAGTAGTCTGCACAGTGGGAACCAAACTCTTAGAGGCCAAACTCTTTCTGCTCCTCGGAGTTCATGGGGGTGAGTTTAACTGGACAGATGATATTTGGAGGAAAAGCTTTGTGTACAGTGAACTAGATTAGGGAATTTTATTGTCCAGTGTGTTTTAAGAATACTGACGTAACATGGGTGAATCTCAAAAAAATAATTGTTCTGAATGAAATAAGCCAGGTAAAAGAAACTGGTGAGACATAGCAAATCAATGACTAAGGGGTGGTGGATGGGTGGTGGTGGTACAGGAAGCTGGGATTACAGATGTGTACCAGGGATTTTTGGAAATGATGGATATGCTCATCATCTTGTGGTGAACGTATTAAAATATGCATTTCATGTATGTGGAGTTTATTATGTATCAATTATACCTCAATAAAACCATTAGGAAAAACGTTTTTCTGGCACCTATCATGTTGTAATCAACTAATTGTTTAATGTCTGTCTCTTAAACTTGACTGTAAGCTCTAAGAAGTCAGGCTCTTTCTGTTTTATCTGCATTCTCAATGGTTAAGCTATGAGAGGTACCAACTAAGGACTAGGTATGTTATTTAGCTATAGCACACATCATTAATTTTTACTGAGAACTTTCTATGTGCCAGGTGCTGTACTAAAAATACATTGTTTTTTGAATTTTCACAGTTGTTTTACAGTTTACTTATTTATTTGAAAATCAGGGATACAGATAGAGGAGAAACAGAGAGAGATAGAGAGAGAGAGATCTTCTGCTGGTTCACTCCCCAAGTGGATGCAATAGTCAGGGCTGGGCCAGGCTGAAACTAGGAGCCAAGAGCTTCTTCTAGGTCTCCCACGTGGGTGCAGGCGGGACTTGAACTGGTGTTCATATGGGATACTGGCATTGCAGATGATGGCTTAACCCGCTGCACCACATTACCGGCCCCCACAGCATGTTTTCTTAAAAGACAATTTTATTATTCCTGTTTTATGGAAAAGAAGAAAGCTTAGAACAGTTAAGTACCTAGACTAGTGGCTACTAAGTGGAGAGAATGCTCTAATCAAGGCTTTCTGACTTAAAATCTATGATATTAACCTCTGCACGTGGGCCTGTGCTATTTCTTTATGGCCTGTGTGCGGGTGTAGGAGGTTGTATGGGGGTGGGGGGTGGCCAGGATATGAGACTCAGTTCTTGCATCCCACAACAGGAGTTTCTGTAAACATTCAAAAGCGAATGAATGAACCCAGTGCTGAAAGTCTTAGGGAAAATCCTTTTCCTTTGTTTGCTTTCTCAGTGTTAATGGAATATGATTGTCGTATTACATGCGACTCCGTTCATGTCACCTGGAACCTCAGTGTAAACCAGCACAGGGTAAAGCTGGAGAAGATGCCCTTGGGGGAGCAGAGCTTGTGTCCGCACATCTGGCCCGGAGCTCCTGGAAAGCCTGAGGAATGTTTCTTCTCCATTGTTACCTTTGAGATCTTGTGCCAGGGGGGCATGGTAAAAAGAGCGTATATTTAAATTTTCTTCACACTTACATTATTTGTTAATTTCCTCTATAAACTAGTTGATTTTTATAGGCCATTATTAAAATTCCAGGAAGGTATTAGAAGATGTTTGTACTGTAATGTTAGCACATGGCTGGAGTATACTCCCCCCCCCCCCCCCAATTTGGTTGTGATAGTATCTTGTAAGAATTATAGAATAACAGGAATGCTTATATTTCTGAAAATGATCCTTCCCCTTGCAACTCACAATTTTTTTCTTAAAGGATTGACTATATAATATCAGTTTATCTCTTCTCTGTGTGTATATATGTGTGTGTCTTATGGTAATGGATTCAACTTTAACAAAAGTTTGGGGTTTAGTTTATAAGTAGTAATCCCTAAATAGTTTTTTTCCATATGCAATTATAAGAGGTCACATTGGGATTTATTTATTTTACCTGTTACTGCTAATTTAAAGAAAAATACATGGAATGTTTTGTAATCCAATTTTAAAAAGTGTCTTCTGGGGACAGCATTGTGGTGCAGTAGTTTAAAGCCCCGGCCTACAGTGCCAGCATTCTATATGGGAGCCCATTCAAGTCCCAGCTGCTCCACTTACAATGCAGCTTCCTGCTAATGCGCCTAGGAAAGCAGCAGAGGATGGCCCAAGACATTGGGCCCCTGCACCCACATGGGAGACCAGAAGAAGTTCCTGGCTCTTGGCTTTGAACCAGCTCTTCAGTAGTTTTTAAAAACCTTTCTTCGTACTAGATTGTTGTAATAGCCTCTTATCTATTTTCCCTAGCATTTTTCAGTTTCTTCTGCTACCAGGTCAGCTTAAATACTGCAGCTAGATTAAATACCTGTTAATTATTTGCTATGTGCTAACACTAGGCCTCTCTGTCCTGCCTATAATTTAGAACAAGCTCCAGGCATTGCGGCCATTTGGGGAATGAACCAATAGATGGAAGACCTCGCTCTCTCTCCCTCTTTCTTTTCACCTACCTCTCTGTGTAACTCTCTTTCAAATAAATAAAATAACTGTTTTTTTTTTTTTAAGTCCCTTGTAGGAAAATGAAATCTACCACTGATTTCATCATCCATTGACACCTCCCTCTTTAATTCATTCCAAAAATATTGATGCAGGCCATACTCTATGTAAGGGCTTGTTCCAGGTGCTGAAGACGAATGCAGAGCATTCATAGATGGCATCTGCTTCGGGGGGAGAATTTGTCCTGACCCTATAGTTTGGAAGAAGGGTTGGAGTGTGGATGGGAGGGAGGGAAGGCTGGGAAATAGCACTATGTTCCTAAATCTGTATATATGAAATATAGGAAACTTGTATAATTTAAATAAAATTAAAAAAAAAAGAATTGTTAATACTTTTGTATTTATCAGCTCTCTCCAAAACCACAGGTTATTTGGTACAAATTGTTTGATTTTACTGTCTTTTCTTTTTATAAAAGTGACTAGTAACTCCTTGTGAGTTATATGATCCATAATGTACTTCAGGAATATAGTACTAAAACGCATGATGTAAAAGAGAACAGTGACCAATCCATTTTCTAAGTTTTTACCTGTGTGTCAGTGAATGTGAAATTAAGCCAAATCTGTTAGTTTTTGATTTGGAGGTAGTTTGCCTATAACTTGATTTCTCTTGAGGTGACTTTTAAATAAATTATTTCCTTATCTCTATGTTCTGGATTGAAAATGCTGAAGATTTTAAGTTTTGGAGTTTGATAATTTCTATTAATGTCATTCTAGCAAATTAAATTTCTCCAAGATGTAGAGAAGGGTTTTTGTTCAAGTGGAGGAAAATGGGCATGGACAGGGTTCCTTTTGACTGGCATAGGTGCGTGTGTTAGGGATGTGTAGGGAAATCTTCTCTACGGTGTCCTGGTGATGAATAAAATGAATGCATAATGTCTTATAATTAAGTTAATGATTGCTAATTTGTTGAGAGTCCTTCTTTTTAATGATACAGAGGAATACTCTGGAGACTGAGGTGGTTATCTTTAATTTCTGTACTATTTTGAAAACTGTGTTTGTTGCCAGAGAGATTTATTATGCACATGAATTTCTTTTTTCATCTGACCTCTCTATTGCTGCTGAGGGCCTGAGTCACCCCCTAGAGTAGTTGTCCTGCCCCCTGCAGATTCCTTCCCGTCACGCACTGTACCCTGTTGAAATTCCTGTCTCCAGCGCTTCCCTCAGGCTGCCTTTTAGAAATCATCGACTGACTTATTGAAAGGATCCATCACCATGGCTCAGCCTAATACTTCCTGACCCCCCTCTTTCACCCTGCTTTGTCTACTTGACTTTCAGGTCTTGAGAAAATCAAGGTTACATGGGTACAAGAAGTTTAGTTCTCTACTGCAGGCAGATCTCAGGCATCCTGGTCTCTATCTGCGGTATGACCTTGGGAAAGCTACATATTGTTTGTGCCTTAGTTTCTTAATTTAAAGTGTGAATAATCGTGCTTAGTTTATTGAATTGTGGGAACTAATTAAAATAATGACTAGCCTAATGATTAGTACATGGTAGGTCCTCAGTAAATTATAGTTCCCCTGCATCTTTTAATCAGTTCATGCTCTTCAATAGTTTTTAAAAATCTTTCTTCATACTAGATTGTTGTAATAGCGTATTTATTTTCCCAGACATTTTTTAGTCTCTTCTGCTACCAGGTCAGCTTAAATACTGAGGCTAGATTAAATACCTATTAATTATTTGCTATGTGCTAAACACTAGGCCTCTTCTGTCCTACCTATAATTTTAAACAAATAACCCATTACTGCTTTGGACTGAGAAAATCAAATCTGCTTAGGTTGGCCATCAGTCTGAGTGTAACCTGCATTTTCAGCCTTATCATCTACCATGTCCCTTCACATTCCTTATCATTCTAACAAGTTCCATACCCTGTGCTTCCTAGTTATTAGGAACTGGTGTGAGATATTCAGGTACCCAAGAAGGCTGAAACCCTCATCCATTCTTCTTTCCCAAGGCAAGCGAGAGCAGAATGAAAATCTGAGTATAAGAACCCAGGACTCCCAAGGCAGAGCTCTGATGACAGCTGGACTGGTTCATGGATGTAGGCTTGAACCAAAGTGCTATCTTCAACTTCTTTATTCCAGATTTATGTCTTAGAATCTTCTTCTTAACCAACTCCAGTACAGTCTGAAATCTGAGAAGAAAGAAGGAACAGAGCTTATTGAGAGCAAATCTGATTCTGCCATGCAGTTAAATGGAAGGGAGTGCAGAAAGAGCCAGTTGGCCTCAGTAGTCCTGCCTGCATGGAAAGCCAGGCAGCAAGACATTTGAGAGTGCTTAACACATGTGCTGAAACTAATGCTTCGTGATCGTGCCCATAAACTGTTAGCATGGTAGCTTAAAAAAAAAAAAAATCCTACGCTACCACTGGAGATAAGTTGGAAATTATCAAGGAAGGAGTGGGCAAAGGTGCATGGCATGGAGAATATAGGATAAAAGTTCCATTCTCTGTGCTGCTGTCAAATGACCTGAGCCAATAACTGACAGTAGTTTAGACATTTCCTTTACTTAAATTTACTTTTCTCACCTCAACATGTCCATTATCAATCTATTTTTAAATTAAACTCTACCTCATATGTCCGAATGCATTTCCAATTCACTCTTTATTTCCTTCCCTGGTCATTCTAAAGCTGATTATACGTTATTTGTATATTTGAAGGCAATATAAATTTTCTACAATTTAGTTAATACGACAAGTACCCATCATGCCTGCTGTCTGTGAGGTACTGTGCTCAGTGCTGGAGATACATAGTTTAAGACTTCTAGGGGCTGGTGTTTGGCATAATAGTGAAATCGCCACTTGGGGTGTCTACCTCTCCTATCAGAGTGCCTGGTTTGAGGACAAGCTACTCTGCTTCTGCTCCGTCTTCCTGCTGAGGCTCACCCGGGGAAGCAGCAGGTGATGATTCAACTACTTGGGTCCATGCCACAAATGCAGGAGACCTGGATGGAGTTCCTAGCACCTGGCATTAGCCTGGCCCAGCCCTTGCTGTAGTGGGCATTTCAGGAGTGAACCAGTAGATTGAAGGTCTCTCTCTTTCCCTGTCTCTCTCTTTCTTTCTACCTTTCAAATAAAATTAAAATACATGAATAAAATTTAAAAAATACTGGGGTTGTGCCACAGCCTGCAACACAGGCATCTCCCGTGGGCACCATTTCATGTCCCAACTGCCCCACTTTTGATCCAGCTCCCTGCTAATGTGCTTGGGAAGGCAGTAGAAGATGCTCATAGAAAATTGCTAAGAGGCCAGCGCCATGGCTCATTAGGCTAATCCTCCGCTTGCGGCGCCAGTACTCCAAGTTCTAGTCCTGGTTGGGGTGCTGGTTCTGTCCCAGTGGCTCCTCTTCCAGTCCAGCTCTCTGCTGTGGCCTGGGAGTGCAGTGGAGGATGGCCCAAGAGCTTGGGCCCTATACCCGCATGGGAGACCAGGAGGAAGCACCTGGCTCCTGGCTTCGGATCAGCACAGCACGCCAGCCGTAGCACGCCGGCCATAGCAGCCATTTGGAGGATGAACCAACAGAAGGAAGACCTTTCTCTCTCTCTCTCACTGTCTAACTCTGTCTGTCCGTCCCCCCCCCAAAAAAAAAAAGTATTAAGTTGTTCATCGACAGTCAGGTCAAGGACTGATCAAGTCACTGTTTCTCATAGTGTCCATTTCACTTCAACAGGTTTCCTTTTTGGTGCTCGGTTAGTTGACGCTGATCAGGGGGAACATATGATATTTGTCCCTTTGGGACTGGCTTAATTCACTCAGCATGATGTTTTCCAGATTCCTCCATTTTGTTGCAAATGACCGGATTTCATTGTTTTTTTACTGCTGTTTAGTATTGTATAGAGTACATATCCTATTTCTCTATCCAGTCTACTGTTGATGGGCATTTAGGTTGATTCCAGGTCTTAGCTATTGTGAATTGAGCTGCAATAAACATTAAGGTGCTTACAGCTCCTTTATTTGCCAATTTAACTTCCTTTGGGTAAATTCCAAGGAGTGGAATGGCTGGGTTGTATGGTAGGGTTATATTCAGGTTTCTGAGGAATCTCCAGACTGACTTCCATAGTGGCTTTACCAGTTTGCATTCCCACCAACAGTGGGTTAGTGTCCCTTTTTCCCCACATCCTCGCCATCATCTGTTGTTGGTAGATTTCTGTATGAGCCATTCTAACCGGGGTGAGGTGAAACCTCATTGTGGTTTTGATTTGCATTTCCCTGATTGCTAGTGATCCTGAACATTTTTTTCATGTGTCTGTTGGCTATTTGGATTTCCTCTTTCGAAAAATGTCTATTGAGGTCCTTGGCCCATCTCTTAAGTGGGTTGTTTGTTTTGTTGTTGTGGAGTTTCTTGATCTCTTTGTAGATTCTGGCTATTAATCCTTTATCTGTTGCATAGTTTGCAAATATTTTTTCCCATTCTGTCGGTTGCCTCTTCACTTTCCTGACTGTTTCTTTTGCAGTACAGAAACTTCTCAATTTGATGTAATCCCAATTGTTAATTTTGGCTTTGACTGCCTATTCCTCCAGGGCCTTTTCCAAGAAATCTTTGCCTGTGCCTATATCTTGCAGGGTTTCTCCAATGTTCTCTAATAATTTGATGGTGTCTTAATCCACGTTGAGTGGATTTTTGTGTAAGGTGTAAGGTAGGGGTCTTGCTTCAAGCTTCTGCACGTGGAAACCCAGTTTTCCAGCACCATTTATTGAATAGACTGTCCTTGCTCCTGGAATTGGTTTTAGATCCTTGATCAAATATAAGTTGGCTGTAGATGTTTGGATTGATTGCTGGTGTTTCTATTCTGTTCCATTGGTCTATCCATCTGTTTCTGTACCAGTACCATGCTGTTTTGATAACAACTGCCCTGTAGTATGTCCTGAAATCTGGTATTGTGATGCCTCTGGCTTTGTTTTTGTTGTACAAGATTGCTTTAGCTATTTGTGGTCTCCTGTGTCTCCATATGAATTTCAGCATCATTCTTTCTAGATCTGAGAAGAATGTCTTTGGTATTTTGATTGGTATCGCATTGAATCTATAAATTGATTTTGGGAAAATGGACATTTTCATTATTTTGAATAACCTGTTGAAGTGAAATGGACACTATGAGAAACAATGACTTGATCAGCCCTTGTCCTGTCGATGAACAACTTTATACCTTTTAGTATTGTTTTTGTTTTACTTAATATTATTGGTTGAACTCTATAATTAACACACAATTATTCTTAGGTGTTTAAATTTAACTGAAAAGTGATCCCTGTTAAATATAAGAGTGGGACTAAGAGAGGGAGGGAGGGAGGAGATGTACAGTTTGGGATATGCTCAATCAGACCTGCCCCAAACGGTAGAGATAGAAACATGCCATGGGAATCCAATTCAATTCCATCAAGGTGGCATGTACCAGTGCCATCTCACTAGTCAAAGTGATCAATTTCAGTTCACAGTTGATCATAATGAAAGGATTAAGAGTCAAAGGGATCACATAACAAGACTAGTGTCTGCTAATACTAACTGAAAGAATTTTAAGAAGGAGAGAACGATCCAACATGGGAAGCGGGATACACAACAGCCTCATAGTATGGCAGATGTCTTAAACAGCACTCTGGCCTCAGAATCAGCCCATAAGACATCTGGATCCAGCTAAAAAGCCCATGAGAGTATTTCAGGCATGGAAAGTCAAGGCGCTGTGGCAAAAAAAAAAAAAAAAAAAAAAATCTAAATGAAAGGTCTCTGTGAGTGAGATCACAGCGGAATGAACGGGCCATCAAAGAAGGAGGTACCTTTCTCTGAAGGGAGGAAAGAACTTCCACTTTGATTATGGCCTTGTCTAAGTAAGATTGGAGTTAATGGACTCAAAAGACTTCCATAGCCTTGGCAACTCATGACAAGAGCCTAGGGGGATTATTGACGCCATAAACAAGAGTGTCAGTTGTTAAGTCAACAACAGGAGTCGCTGTGCACTTACTCCCCATGTAGGATCTCTGTACTTAATGTGTTTTACAATGTAAATTAATGCTGTAACTAGTACTCAGACAGTACTTTACACTTTGTGTTTCTGTGTGGGTGCAAACTGTTGAAATCTTAACTTAATATATACTAAATTGATTTTCTGTATATAAAGATAATTGAAAATGAATCTTAATGTGAATGGAATGGGAGAGGGAGTAGGAGAGGGAAGGGTTGTGGGTGGGAGGGAAGTTATGGGGGCGGGGAGCCACTGTAATCCAAAAGCTGTACTTTGGAAATTTATATTTATTAAATAAAAGTTAAAAAAAAGAAAATTGCTGAGTTGATTTCGAAAAGGATGATATATGTAACAGATCTTGCCTTCCTTTATCTGAACAAATTGTGTATATTAAAGACTTAATCAAACCCAAGTTAAAGTGGCACCATGTGACCATTTAAGGTTAAATAAAATGAAAACACCATGGCTAGAACTTGGCCAATGACAAGTTGCACCAGCCACATTCTGAACACTTAATGAGACTGGTGGTTTCCGTAATGGACTGTGCATAAAGCGTACATTCCCATTGTCACAGAAAGTTCTGCTAAACGGTGCTGTTATAAACAACATAGTGCGGGCTAACAACGTAGACTCTGGAGCTACACTTCCTGGCCTCGAAATCTGGCCCTGCCAGACATGACAGACACCTCTATCTTAGCTCAACTTCAAGATGGGGATCTAATAACCCCTATTTCATACACCTGTTGTGAGGGTTAAGCTAGTTAAGTGTAAAATGCCGGACAGCGCTGTGGCTCACTAGGCTAATCCTCCGCCTGCGGCGCCGGCACCCTGGGTTCTAGTCCTGTTCGGGGCGCTGGATTCTGTCCCGGTTGCCCCTCTTCCAGTCCAGCTCTCTGCTGTGGCCTGGGAGTGCAGTGGAGGATGGCCTAAGTCCTTGGGCCCTGCACCCGCGTGGGAGACCAAGAGGAAGCACCTGGCTCCTGGCTTCGGATCAGCGCAGCGCGCCGGCCGTGGCAGCCATTTGGGGGGTGAACCAACGGAAGGAAGACCTTTCTCTCTGTCTCTCTCCCTCACTGTCTAACTCTGCTTGTCCAAAAAAAAAAAAAAAAAAAAAAAAGTGTAAAATGCCTAAAAAATACCCAGCCCGGAGCAGTTGCTAGTTGCTATGTGGTCATCATCTTCATCTTCTTTCTCCTTTGTTTTCTTAATAAGGAACATGTTTTCTTTGCATATGGAAGAAAAACGAATTTACTTCGCTTGCTCTAATATTTTTTTCCTGGAGAGGAGCTGTTAGTTGGCTTCTGGGAAAAGAAAATGTTTTCTCAGTCTTAGCCAGCACTCGGCGTAGCCCGTGACAGTTAAATAAAAATGTCAGCTTAGATGTGTTGGTGGATGTTTTCGAAGACTCTTCCGTAGAAATCGTTCATTCGTTCATTTGTTCATTCATCCAAAAATGTGTGGGGATTGCTTCTTAAGCGTGGGGCCACTCTATTTGCATGCGACAAGGATGTCAGAGCACCGTTCAATGCTGAAAAGCTCTGTGCTGAAGGGCTGGCAACTTGGCTTTTGTGGGAAGCCGGGACAGGCTGTCCTTCACAGCCTTGATACGGCACTGTCAGATGAGATGTTGCACTGAATTCCCTTTTGTAGATTTTTACTATTCTGAATAGTTTCTTACGGTAACGTGGGGGCTTTTAATTTGCTCTTATTAGATTCTTTTTTAGACTCTTAAGGCAGTGGCCTTTTCATCACTACATATGTACAATTTGTTATTGGTGTTATTGGGAATTGCTGATGTAAAGTGTTCTATGACTTTTGGGAATATTAATAAGCCTCTTAAAGTACTTGTTCAATTAGATTTCCTGACCTGCTGTCCAGAGGTTGAGCTGTCATTAACTGAGGAAGCTTTCTATGGTGTAAGTGGTGGGGAGTGGGAAGGATGAGAACCATTGTCTTTCTCCTCATCTCGGCCCTGCCTGTTTCATCCACTCTTTCCCTCGGAGCTGTGGGGGAACAGGATGCCGAATTCTAGAGCTTCCCCCCCCTCCCAGAGGAGCTTCCATGCCCTAGAAAATGAGAGCGAGCTGATCACGTTTTATATTACTACTGTGTGTATTTTTTATTAAAAATATTTTGCTGTATCTAAAGTTTTGAAAGATTAATAATTTGTTTTACTTATATGAAGAATTGCTTCTTTCTGCCTCAGGCATTCAGGTCAGAGTTCCATATTTTGTTTGCATAACATTGGAAGTGTTTTCTTTAGGGCTTATGGGGGGTAGATTCTGCAGATTGCTGACTGGTTTGAGTCTTCATGATATTGGGCCCTTAGAACAGCTTGCCTAAGATAGAAAAATCATTTCTTAAAAAAATGACCCCACATATTGTACTTTGGGATTCCAAGTGGCCATGGACTACTTGGGGTAATGTTGGCATCTCCTGCTCTGAAACACGGAACCGCTGTGAAATTCTTTTGTTGTCAGATTTGTAGTTTCCTTTTCAGATAGTAGATCATCTGATTGGGAGCATGAAGACACATCCTGCTAAGTTCCTATGACAGAAAGATATTGAAGAAGAAGGAGAAAAGCCAAACACCAGAGACCAGGCAAGCTGGCAGGAAATTGCAGACATGGTGGAATTTTTAGTGCTTTCCAGTTTTTGAAGTCATGGATAATTTAAAAAGTACTCGCTTCTAGTTTTGTTTGTTTCTTCGCTTGCAACCACGTCTATCTGCCAACCTTTCTAAAATGTCATGATGTAATTATTTTAACAGGCACTGTATGCTCCTTTATTTGGGGGATATTAACCTTTCTAAACAAAAGGAATGTTAATATACACTGGAGACACAACTAATGGGATTTCATTTTTCTTGTTAGGCAAGAAGCTTGATTTTTTTTTTTAACTTCTTGTAAAAGAATGCGGCAAGTGAAATAATTGCCTTAAGCTAATCCATGATAGCGATTTTAAACGTGACTTTCCAGATCACTTTTATATGGCTTAGAAAGAATAATGTGATTTTCTTGTTTTTGTTTGCTTTAGCTAAACAGTGTTGAAGGATGATATAAATTCAATGAATTCAAAACAAAGAAAATGCTAATTGCTAATGCACTGAGTTCTTTTAAGGCATGAAATATAGTGTTTAATTCATAAGCATTATTTATTTTTATATAGATTTAGTTAATTTTTTGAATGTTAGTATAGGACAGACTCAGAATAAATTAGCTAGCTAGCCATTTTCCTAATCACTGTGTATTCCTATTTGATTTAAATGCATAAGAACTTACTATTTTTTTTTAAGATTTATTTATTTATTTGAAAGTCAGAGTTACAGAGAGAATGAGAGCGAGAGGGAGGGGGAGAGAGAGGGAGAGAGAGAGAGAGACAGAGAGAGAGAGACAGAGAGATATCTTATGTTCACTGGTTCACTCCCTAAATGACCGCAATAGCTGGGGATGGGCTAGGTTGAAGCCAGGAGTTTCGTTCGGATCTCCCACATGGGTGCAGAGGCCCATGCACTTGGGCCATCTTCTACTGCTTTCCCAGGCATAATAGTAGGGAGCTGGATCAGAAGTGGAGCAGCCAGGACTCAAATTGGATACCATATGGGATGCTGGCATTGCAGGCAGCAGCTTAAGCCAATGCACCACAACACCAACCTCTATGTTGTTATTTTTATAAAAAAATAATTGTTGTTGCCTCTAGGACAGTGTGGCAGAACACCTAACATTTCTGCAGGGCCTTTCTTCTCTCTACGGCTCCCTTCCTCCATCCTTTCTTCCCTTCTCTTTCCTGATAAGTGCCCACTAAGCCATTTTCATATGCTTCCTGAGTCACCCTTTGACCATCATGCTTTTGCTGTGACGTGACAGTGTGAGAGATGGTATGACATCAAAACAGATGGAAGCAAATGGGCCCATGTGATGGCAGTCCCATGGTTTTGACCTTATTATTTTTGAACTTCCTGTCCCACAGTTCCATAGACATGCGCAATGTGAACAAAATTAGAATCATCAGTTCCTCTGCTGATGGGGAGGGTGTGGGGAGAGTCCCTAGAACAGTGAGGCCTGGAGGACCAGAGAATGCTGTTGAACTGAATTGTGATCTTCTCTGTCAACTCCTTGAACAGCTTTCCCTTTAAGCACCAACGATGACAAGTGTCTGCTATTTTGGATCAGTGAAAGAGTATGAAATGGTTTCCCTTTCCTTGCAGGCAAAAATACCAACAGAATCTGACTCTGGAATGAAAGTGCTAATTTCATTTGGTGACTTTCAGCCTTGAAATATGGGCCCGAACAGGGATTGTGCACTAGTCAGCTGAGGTGGTGGAGGTTATTTTTACAATGCTAATTATTATTTCATGACAGTGATTTACTTTATGTTGTCTGCTGTTTACACCCCCAAGTTTGCCATGTTTTGGGAGCAGCATTGGTTGGGTTGTCATGCAGTTTCTCAAAGACAGATCTTTAAATACCTATCTTCTGGGTATAAATGCTTTCCCGCACTACAGAAGAGAGCTTTAGTGAAGACAGTCTTGCATATGAAATGTAATCTGGATAAATATTCAAAACTAATAGGTTTATATTTTAGTTTGATTTTTAAAGTATATTTTTTTCCTGACAATCTAATTGCCGTGCTTTATCTGCATTAAACTTAATTTGTGTTATTGGGAAGCAGCTAAATTTTTCTTATTCACGTTGAACTTAGAAAGGAGTGACACGTATAGTTAACAAATAAATACAAAATGAAATTGAATATAACCCCTTGATGGGGAAAGGAAGATGCGTGCAAGACAGAGTTGATTGCATGTCTGCAAGTATAGCTGCCTGATTTATGCTCTAATTTTAGTACTGAGTTTCCTTTGTAATAGTAAAATGTCACATTAGCATGTCCCGTTTAATAATCTAATATGCTACCCGTGACAATAAAGACATGCACTGAGTCTAGCGCAGGGTTCCTCAAACTTCGTGGGCCTCTGACCCTTCCCGATGTAGTTAAATTGCCCAGATGACCCTCCTGTCATATAGTTTTAATTGTAAAGCACTTGAAATTAATCATGTTTTATTTCTTTTTAAATAAGCACCTCAAGAGCAGTGGTGAGCAGTCTTGCTCATGGCACTTATCCACTCTTAAGGAAAATTAAAGATTGGGAAGGGCCTTGTGTCTCCGTGGCAGCAAAGCCATCTACATGGGGGAAAACATAACAGATAAGAACTGTGTCTGATATTCTTCTGCACAGTCTCTTGCCTGTGCACTTAGTGAAAATTGGCATCAGTGAATATAACAAAGTAAAAGCATTTTAAGTTATTACCACAAATCTTCAAGTGGTCATCATAACCCAAGATTTCAAGTACTTCAGTGAAGTCTAAGGTTTCCTACACTTTGTATGGTAACTGAGTGCCTTTAATTTAAACTACACTGAGCTAATCTTTAGGAGAATTGGAATCTGCCTCTGAACTAATTATGATTTACAGAAATTGATAATTTGTCTTCCGCGTGTGTCTGAAAGGAAGAAATTACTATTAAATTTGATTAACAAATGACAGATTTCAGCCCAGTAATTTGCCATCTGTATTAGGGAACTTAGAAAACTTCTAATAGTAATTGTTTCATTCATATTAACCCTGTTCTGGTAAACTTTACCTAGAAATACCAGAGATGGGTGCTTTTCTACGACCCTGTCTTGCCTATAACAAATAAACCTTGGTGCGGCTTGTCTTTTAAATCCTCAGGCACAACCCACATGCTTGAGCTGATTCCCCATGGCACTTGGAACTTAGTATGTAATTATCTTCCCGAAATGAATGATCTGTTCTTTTGAACACATTCCTGAAGAACTCCCTCAAAAACACATACAATTTGGCCAAAGGAAGTAGAGCATTGTAGTCACCTGATTTTTTCAATTTTTTCATGTACCACCTTGTCAAATTTTTTTTTTTCTCTTTAAACAGATCAGAGTTGCATACTGGCTAATACTACTGGTTAAAGCTAAGCCATAATATATTACTGACATTGTCAATGTTTCTAAAACCTACTTTGGATGTGCATAATTGAGATATAAAGGTGTTGTAGCATGGCAGCAAAGTGAGGGTAGTAAAACTTTTCTTTCTGTGAGTAACATGATGTGGGTTTAGAAAGTATATTAATGTACATGTTTTTATGCAGTGGAAAAAATATTCCATTGTACTTCACAGCCTAGCAGAATTGTTTCAGTGGGAAACATGCTCTTTAATATTTTCATGTCAGGAGAATCTTTTCTTGCATGTCAAAAAGAGAATTTGAACTATTGGCCTTTTAAAGACCCAGAGGTAACGTTTACATTTGTAACGGCATCAAATAAGTGTCCTGTTATTTAAGTAAGAGTTCACCAGAAATGGCTGAAATGGCCCCTTTTCTCAAGGAGGCAGCCTATGTGTGATGCTAATATTAAAATGGACCTGCCAAGTTGAGTGATGGGAGGTTCTAATAACTCCAAGTGGGGAGATGAAAACAACATATTGCACACACCTGCTCTCAGCTTTCTGTCAGTCTCATTGAGTTATTGAATGGGCGAGAGTACGATGGTGAAGGAGGGGAGTCAGACAGATGCCAAGCAGCAGATAGGTGTGGGGCTCATACCGCAGGACCTTATGAGTAAGCTCCATGGCCTTGGCCTGGGAAGCCTGACTTTCATTGCACCTCATCCTTGCCCCTTGACTTGGGGAAGCATAGAAGTTTGGAATCTTCTATCCTGGGGACTTGCATGGCAGTGAGGGTTTAGTAATATCTACTCCTCCTCCCCCCACAGTGTATTGGTGTTGCATTGAGAATGTGTGTTTCTGTACCCATTATATTTTGGTACTTAACATTTTGTTCTATCACTTTGACTTTCAAAATGAATTAGTAGGTATCTTTCCCCTCATAATGCCTGGTATTATTATTTTAGGAGGACTATCCATAATCTAATCCAGGTGGAAGCAAACACTTGAGGCAGTTTGCTGACAGTTGTTAATAGTACTGGTCACCATCCTAAACTGAAACAATACAGTAGATAAAGCCATAAGAACTGATGGCGGGGCAAGTCTTCGTAAAGTATAACGGATTCCAGGATGATGGAGGCTGGCCCAAGTCCACTTCGGCCCAGACTAGGTCTCTCCCCTACAGCTTCTGTTCTTTGCAGAGAAGCCAGGGAACAGTTGAGATCCAAAACGAATGCTGGTCAGCTCTCCATCATTCACCTTCGCCGAAAAGAGGCCTCATGAAATGTCTTTCAACAATGGGCTTCTGATGTTATTTAGAGTTGATTTTGTAACATAAAATTTCACTCAGGAGGTTAATCTGATTCTGTTTTGCTTATTCTCACATTGGCATTCACTGGCAGTCCCTCAGCATGTACCTTCTGAATACATATAGTGGGTGGCAAAGTAAGGCAATTTGGGATTAAATGGAATAATGCTAAATCATAAGTGGATACACAAGAGGTGATCGCCTCCTCTGTGCTCCCGTCCAGCTTGCAGACTGAAGATCTCTGCAAAGAGGGACTTTTTAAGCCAAAAGCACTCACATGAGCCAGAAGGTCCATGCGAGTTTGGTCTCACTGGAGTTGATCAACAGATCAAGTCCTGAATCATCGGGCCATAATGGGATTAAAAGAAAAGGCCTCCGGAAAAACGTAGTGAAGCAGATGACTTCAGTTTATTATGCTTTCAGAGAATCAGTTAGGTGTACATTTTCCTTTGAAATTTAGAGTTAAGAAAATCAACTGAATCACAAACAAAAATCTGAGTGAAGAAATGCTTGAACATCTGGGAGATGAGCTGGTAGAGGAAGGAGTACCACAGTTAAGCTCGGGCAAATGACACCCCTGCCACCAGCCACTATCAACCAAGAGCTTCTTGGAAACGAATGATAAAACAAGCGGGATGTAAACAGCAACTTAAGTACTTGCCAGCTCAGTTGTGAGGAGTCCTAGTAAAGCTAAAGATTAAAGAGAGCTTGACAAAATCCTACACACCGTCCAGCTGGCTTTACACATTAAGAGATGCGGTAGGACAGAATGAGGGTGTTTAAAAAAATTATTGCTATTATGCAGCTGGAGGGCAGTGGGCTGAGCTGGGAATCTGCCAGGAGAACTTGTGCTGCTTGTGTAGATAAACTTGCAGGACTTCAGCTTTCAACCCCGTCCAATTCTTTCCGTCAGATTCTCTTAACCTTGTCCTGTCCCTTGCTGAGCAGTGACATTTTCAGAGCAGAAGAAAATCATGTTAAATTTATGTATGAGGAGGGGTATGTCTGTGTGTATTGCTGGATGCTGGTTTTAAGTGTTTGGGCTCTTTTGATTAGTTCTGTCCTTGGTTTATTTGTAGTCTCAGAAGAGCTTCTAAACCAACGCAGGGGAAGAGTCTAATTTAGCTTGTGTTCGTCAGTCCACTTCATGGCGGGCCTCCATGGGGTCTCTGTAGAAGAGCCCAGGCCCTGCCAAGGAGACCAAGGGGGCTCGCGTTGTTTGCTGCTGCTGCTGGGCCACATAGGCCTCTTTCAACCCAGATGGTGCTTTCTTGGCAGTTTCATTTATTAGGAATCTGCCTAAGATTTTGTTTGTGGAAAGAGTTTGAAAACCAAAGAATGGGTGGAAAACTCTGATGTTGGGGAATTGCGAGAGGATGGGCCAAATCGTAGAGTATCCTAAACATGCGACAAAGTTGAATTTATTTTCATTTCATTGATAAGCTGGCGATGGGGAATGATTGAGGAAGACTGGGGAGGAGTAAGTGATGCCTGGCATTTAAGCCTGGCTCTTGTGTCTTAGAAAAGTGACAGGTTTGTTTTTTTTTTTTTTTTTGCTGGACGAATGTTCAGCAAACAGATATGGGGTTGAAGTTTGGGATTAAAGTTAGATCCAGAGATTTGACTGGAAGTAATCTGCACAGAACTGATAGTTGGTTTTACTCTTGTATTTGGTTGCGGGTGAGGAGCCAGAGGGAGCTGGAGGCCATTGGTTGAGATCAGCCTGAGCCCCTGGGCATAGACTCTGAGTGTGAACGTTGCTACATGCTGAGTCACATTTCTAAGGAGACCAGGCAGTGACTTAGCATGGTCAGTATTTGGAAGCAGGTTAGTATCTAGGCACCTTTCAAATGTTATCAGAACTCAGTTGATTCTTTGTGTTTCTTTTAAGCTCTTAACCATCCCCTTGTTTATTAACTACCAATTTAGTGTTGACTCAAGCTAAAATTCTCATCTCTGCTATCTCAGGAGATTATATAGAATATTGATGCTACACAGAAACTCAATCTTAACTCTTATTAGAGAAGAAAAGGGAGGACTCAAAGGGCTTAAGGTTTTGCCCAGAAATAATAGGTGGCAGGGTTGGGGCTGGGACATTGGTCTTATGATTTTCTTATGCATTTTCTGTTTTTCTATGCTGTTTTTTCCCTAGCATCTATATGATACAGACTTGAACTTTATATATAGAAATGAAGGATAAATGATGTGCATAATCTGACAGAATAATTTGGAGAAATGGAGAAACTGACAGTCTCCAGCTTTTTGCCCTTTAAATTTTGCTGCTTGGTTCATACATTCATAAATATATTTAAACCAGTCTGAATATTTAGGTCATTTCTAGTCATTTGCTCTTATAAATGGGAAAAGACAGTAAAAGTTACCCAGATTGCCTAGGTTTAAATCCAAATGCTACTACCTCTTGCCTGTGAGGTCTTTGATAAGTTTCCTAACCTTTGTGCCCCAGTTTGCTTGTTTGTAAGATGAGCGCGATAATGGCGTTTGCCTCATAGGGTTGCTGTGAGGACAGTCTGGCACAGAGGAAGCTCATCCATGCAGCACAGCTTTGGAGTCGTACCTCCTGGTCTCAGATTCTTCCCTCTTTTACTAGGTGTTTGACCTTGGACAATCACCTTAACTTCTCTGAGCTTAAGTAATATCTACTTTATAGAGCTGCTATGAGAACTAAGTGAGATAATGCAACTAAAGTGGGTTGACCATACTTACCTTAAAATAAGGATACATCAGGATAGTTAATACTATAATGAACATCCATGAACATAAACCCTTTTATGTCTTTGGGAATGTTTCCTCAGGGTAAATTCTCAGAAGAGGAATCACTGTGTTCCTCTTAACTTTCTCAGAGTTCTTTAGTCTGTATAAAGCTTTGTATACTGAAAAATAACAAATTTTTATTGAGGAACTAATAGGCAAATTTACCAACCGAGGTACAGTAGGTTATACAAGGATGAACATTTCCTTGTCTATATTGACTTTATCATGTTGAAGAAGAATTAAAACATAAAACTAACTTGTGATAAAGCGTGTGATATAAGCCGTGTCTTTGAAAATGGGTAGAAGACTACCAATTGGAGAGATAAATTTTGGCTGAGGGAAATCAGGAAAGGCTTCATGCAGGAGATGACAAAATTGGAAGTAGATGATGCATAGTGTTTTGATAGGTAGAGATACAGAGTGTATTCTGGGTATGCCAAGGCTTGTCAGATGGCTGTGTCTGACACTGGGGCCTTAGGGTTTAAACGCATAGACTAGCCATTGGCTCTGGAGACTCAGAGACTGGTAATGAGATCATCTTCTCTCCACTCACTCTGTTCCTTCACCTGGAATCTCTTTATCTTCCCTCCATCTCCTTCAGGACACCATCAGTTTTTGGATTTCTTTGTTTCTCTTGCTGGGATGATACTACCTCGTGTGTTACTTAAGACTGATTTGGGCCAGAGTACACATGCGGGTCTTGAATTTGTCAAATTACAATTCAGTTTCTAGGTTGTCTATGATTACTTCGATCTGATTTCTCTGAGGAAAAGTTAATCTCTTGTTAGAGTCTGACAGCAAGGCCTGGCGAGTGTAGTTATTGTAATGTAGTCCATTCTTAAGGTAAGTTGCAGCCTTTCAGTTGTTACCTATTTTTCAGTGACAGTTATGACAAATGGCTGGCATAATTTATTTTTGCTTTGTAGATGGGCATACCCGGAGATGTTGTATATTGGGTATGCATTCTCTTATGAATTCATAAACTTTCAGCTTAGAACATTGGATTAGATGTTAAAGCATTTATGTTGACAAGCAAGCAGTAAATTGTATTCTGATCCAGTTTGTATACTAATGTGCAACCCAATTCACTAAGTTTGTGTTGGTAATTTTGCATTGCTGTGAGACTTAAGTTACATATATGAGAGTTGACAGTCATTTTAGCATGCGTTAGACTTGAACTCCAGAAAGTACAGGAGTTCTGCTGCTTATTTTCTGTTCAAAACAGTCAAAAACAATGAAAAAAAAAAAAAAAAGACGTTTGTTTTGCTTTCTGCCACACACTGGCGAATACAGTCTTCCTAAATCTACCCCTAACCAATGCTGTGAACTACTTTGGTTGCTTGTTTCCTTAAAGCTTTCATGTGACAAATATATAATTTTATGTCATTTCTAGGTCAACAGTTAGATTAATGTTTTATCTCCTGAGCAAAAACACAGTGCTTCTTTGTAAACTTTGTTATCTTGCTCAAACTGAAAATTGCAAAACAAAGAATTTTCCAGTTCTCACATTCCTCTGTGGAGAGCACTGTTTGTTTAGAGGTTATCTTGTGGTTTATTTTATGTTCTACTTAACTCTAGATTTTCTGCAGGTAGAATTAATACATTATTTTAAAGCTTTAAAATCTTATTAATTACAGCTAGTTAGTTGCCATTACTGATCATTCACTAACTTTTATTTTTGTTTCATTATAGCTCAGCAGGAAGCCAATTACACTGATAAAAATATAAGCCTGTCCTGCCAACTAATATATATCTAGTGGTGGCTGCCGAAAAATACTCAAGAAATATTTGTTGAATAAATAAACTGATCATGTTTCTAATCTAGAGAGATATAGATCTAACAATGTAGATCTCTCTGTCAGTCTGAGAGCTGGTAACTCACGACATTTATTTTTCTCTTTGAGCTAGTATGAATTTAATTTTTTTTGAAGTTCTTTAGGCATGGGGACTCACTACTTTTGAAATATATTACATTTTAGGGGCTTCTTACCAACATTTTCCTCCATTTTCATAGACTGAAAATGTATTATGTTCTGTGACTTGATTCTTAGACTATGGGAAATTTGATTTTAAATATATCCCATTATAACATATATGTATGATGACCTGACTTTGTTTTCATTCTGCAACATTCACCGCCCCTCTCCCAATCTCTTAATACATTTTACCAACTGCATAAGCCTCATCATTAAAAACTCTCTTTAGTACTGCCAATTCTAGCCATTCTTCAGAGTAGTTCTCGAAAGACACATCATCAAAGAAATTGTCATAAAATGTTTTGTGTCTTCCCATGGGGACAATGGAGCTTGCCTTTGTGACTAAAGATGAACAAAGATAATCAAAGATGGGACCTAAATGCCATAAAAGCAAACATACAATAATAAACCTACATATTATTTCATCATTATTTTTATTTAAACATTTTGGTTTGAAAACAGTTAATTAGTTATCTCAAAATAGCTAATAGGATTCTGTATGTTCCCAACACAAATGATAAATGTTTGAGGTGATGGATATGCTAATTAATCTGATCATTACATGTTGTATACATGCACTGAAATACCACACTGTACCCCATGAATACGTATAATTGTATATGTCAGTTATGAATAAAAATACCTATATTAAGTCTCTTAAAAATAAATATTTGGACCAGGATAAGCACCTGGCTCCTGCCATCGGAACAGCGCGGTGCGCCGGCCGCAGCGCGCTACCGCGGCGGCCATTGGAGGGTGAACCAACGGCAAAAGGAAGACCTTTCTCTCTGTCTCTCTCTCTCACTGTCCACTCTGCCTGTCAAAAAAAAAAAAAAAAGAATATGGAAAAAAAATAAATATTTGGGATATGTACAGATACAAAGCTCAAAAGAATGATTCAGTCATGGAGGGAGAAGGACGTGGTCAGAGTGGACTCCAGCTAAACCAGTATGAAGCCAGTCAGTGTTCAGGATGTACACTTTGGCCTCATGGTGCCAGGGTAGTCTGGAATCCCATCATTATAACTTATATGTGCTGGCCTAGCAGGGAAGAACGGACCTGATTAACAAACAGGTTTTACACTTGATCCAAGTTACTTTCATGAACTTAGTAGAAACACAGATAGAATTCCAAATATGTAGAGGGATCAATACTTTTTCTTTTACCTGTTTTCTACCTAAAAATATGAGTGATGGGATTGAAGAAGGTTCATGCTTGAGCTCTCTGGTAAAAGCTTGGATACACTTATTGTGTGTTATAGATTGAAAGGTAATTCGTCTTTTTAATTGGTGATGAAGAGACTTGCTAAAAGTTGCCCAGTTGTAATTAAAGTTGGAATCTAATGCTCTTTCCTTTATTTCATATTCTTTGATATTAGCTGCTTCCATGGCCATATATTACTGAATAATTGGATACATGTTAAAAATGAAAACTAAATTCTACATTAAGTAAAATTAATGAAGGTGAGGGCAGCCTCTATGGAGCAGGTATGAGAAAAACTGCATGAGAGTATGATTAGATGATTTCCTGTTTTTAATCACAGCATCCTTCGATAGTAAAACTGTAGAATTCACCTCTAAGATAAGAGATACGGGATCTTCTAAAGCATATAGCACATGCAGTCTCCTCCACCCCTCTTCATCATTCCTGTAGCAGGGAAGATTAAAGACTCTGAATATTTGGAGAGGAAGCAGCGTGGGATACAGTTGCTCAATATTTAACGAGAGTTGAGCCATGACGTAGACCAGAGTGGGGATCCTGTGACCGATTATGCTAGCAGGCATGGGCAGAGGTTCCTACACAGTGTTGTTCCTATGGGTAAGCATGTGCCACTGGTCACTGGGGCCTTCAGAAGGCTTAAGTGATTCTAATACTTGAAAATATGTTGAGTTCGGCCAGCGCCCCGGCTCACTAGGCTAATCCTCTGCCTTGCGGCGCCGGCACACTGGGTTCTAGTCCCGGTTGGGGCGCCAGATTCTGTCCTGGTTGCCCCTCTTCCAGGCCAGCTCTCTGCTGTGGCCAGGGAGTGCAGTGGAGGATGGCCCAAGTGCTTGGGCCCTGCACCCCATGGGAGACCAGGAGAAGCACCTGGCTCCTGCCATAGGATCAGCGCGGTGCGCCGGCTGCAGCGTGCCAGCCGCGGCGGCCATTGGAGGGTGAACCAACAGCAAAGGAAGACCTTTCTCTCTGTCTCTCTCTCACTGTCCACTCTGCCTGTCAAAAAAAAAATAATAATAATAATAAAAGGAAATATGTTGAGTTCAATGATTTATATAATCTTCTTTAAAAAGACAGTTCAGTTAAATCAAGACTACACTGATGTGTGCCTAATGGTGGTCCTTCTTTAAATCTTTCTCCAAATGATAACGTCTCTAAAATGTGAAATGTACATATGAGGTAATTTACTGTTAATTTAGTGTTATCTCTTTTTGTTTGTTTATTTACTTATTTGAAAGGCAGAGCCATAGAGATAGAGATGACAGAGCTAGAGATGTCTTCCATCTGCTGGTTCACCCCCTCCTCCTTCCCAGTTGCCTGCCACAGTTGGAGCTGGACCTGGCCAAAGCCAGGTGTCTGAAATGCTATCCTCCTCTCCCTAAATGCCAAAATTAAAACTAAATGAAGTGCAACAAAATTCCACAAAGCTTGCTGACTTCCTCCCAGCCCTTACTAGCTGTGCAAGTAACCTGAGGTGAATTACTTTTATGTTTCTCTCAGACTTTGTTTTCTTATCTATAAAACACAGTTAATAGTGGTGCCTGCTCTTAGGGTTTTTGTGAGAATCAGAAGATCTAACATACATCAAGGACTTAGAATTGGATCCAACACACCCTAACGCTATGTACATATTAGTGGTCATGATGAGGTTGCCCTCCTCCTTGTCCTCATCATCTTCTTAACATTCATGGATGTGTGAGCTTTCTCTCAATTTGGTCATTGCCTTCCTGAGAAGAACCAAACTGGAAGATTGGTGTTTTATAAGAAAAGATAATAAAGTCCACTTAGGGCCAACAAGTATGCCGCCAGCTTTGCGCTAGCTTATTCCTGACCAATCTCCTGGAAGCAAGACTTGAAATGCAGCCTCAGTTCAGTAATAGTAATTGTTTTTCCCTGGGCATCCTTCAGGTGATTTATTGCTAGAATCACCAGTATGACCCTCTCAGAACATTTTTATCTATTATAAGTTTCCTGAGAAATTGATTTTTAATAAACCATTATCGCAACAACATTATTATCAGTACTTCATGGTATATTAATTCAGCAACATTTGTGAGCCTCTAGTTTATGTATACTATCATGGTAGAAGTTGGGTGCCTTCAGAGAGGGGGAAAAAAGAAAAACACACATAGTTGGGCAGATAGAACAAACACATATGCAAAGTTAAATGGCAGTAGGAAAGATCATTAATAAAGAGCCAAGGGGTATTAAAGAGACAAAACGCCTACCTTCCATCCTGGAGGAAGGCGCCGTAGAAATGTAGATCTCAACACCCTGAAAGGAGCAGCACAGGCTGGTTGGTAGAGGAAGAGTATCTGTGGTGCATTTGGCAAAACCATCAGTAACCTAGTTTTACTGGAAGAGAGAATTGCTGTTGAGAGCTAATTGAATAGCAAGTTTGCAAGCTAGGATGACATACAAGTATGTGGAAAGAAAGCAAGGCGTGGTAGCCTTGAGACTTAATGTCTACAGCACTTCCAATCAGCACATGTATTAAGCGCTGACTGTACCAAGTGAGTCACAGTAGGAAGCAAACTAACTGGAAAACATCAGGGATCTAATTGCAAGTGCGGAGCGGAGCTGCTGGCCCCAGGAACCCCTGAGAAGACGCAGGAATTAAGAACTTCATCTTTGGAGTCAGTCAAGCTTAGACAGACTTGGGTTAAACTCAGCCTCCCATTCGTTGTTAGCGGACAAGTTCATTAATTCTCTGAGCCTCGATTTCCTCATCTATAACATGGTGGCAATATTAGCATGAAGATGGCGCCTTTGAAAAGTCTGAGGGTTAAATGAGATGGATAATTTATGTAAAGCTTTGACAGATTCAAATATATAATGAGTACTTAATTATTGGTTTCTAATAATAACAACAACAGAGTGTGTTTCAACCAGATAGAATAATTTTATTTTTACCATATTGAGATGCCATCTAAAATGTTAACTAATGTTCCTCTTGTTTAAGAATAAATTGGCCAAATGTGCCTATACTTATTTTTAGCCTTACTACTGTGAAATGACAGTGCTTCTAATTCTGGCTGTAAGATCTAGTAATCCTTTTAAAGGGATTAAATTGTGAACATACATGTCAGGGAAGAACTTAAATCTGCTGTTTCTGAGTTCTTGTTTGGGTTCTAATTAATGTATTAACAATGTTTAAGAAAGGTCGAAACCAAGAACAGGTATAATTGAAGAGTTAATCAGAAAAATCAAATAAAATTCTCATTAACTAAATATTTAGTACTAGAAGGTTTACTGAGTTGTTCTTTTTCCCCAAATGTGGCACTCAGTTTTATTTTTGTTTTAATTAATTTATTTGGGGGGAGGGGGAGTGGAGAGAAACAGAGAGATGGGAAACTCCTGGCACTTGTTCACTCCCTAAATATCCACAGTGGCTGAAGCAAGAGCCAGAGCTTGGAGCCAGGAACTCAATCCAGGTCTCCCCTGAGGGTGGCAGGAGCTCAATCACTTGAACCATCATAGCTGACTCTTAAGGGTCAGAATTAGCAGAAAATTGGAGTCAGGAAGCAGAGGTGGGTACTGAACCCAGCTACGCCAGTGTGGAACAGATTTCTTAACTGTTAGGCTAAATACCCACTCCCTCAGTTTTATTTTTAAATGCCGACATAAATCTATTTTTGTTTTTTATGCAGTAGAATATAATGAAAAGAATACAGTCTGAACCAAACCTCAAATTAAATTTTCTCTGTGCCATTTCTAGCTTGTGTAATCTTGAGCAAATAATTTAATATTCTTGACCCTTGCTTTCTATAAGATGGGGTTAGTCATAACAATCTACATAGTTCACAAAATATTTAGGATTAAATAACATATTTAAATGTCTTTTGTGAACTCAGAAGCAAAAAGTGTGGTCCATAGATCCCCAGGGGGTTTCAGGATTCTTCCAGGGGATCAGTGAGATCAAAACGACTCTTTATAATAATATTTTGATGTAATTTGCCTTTATGATGTGTTGACTTTTGCACTGATGGTACAGAAGCAGTGGTGGGTGAAACTCCAAGAGCCTTTGCTTGAAACTCTCATAGAAGTCATTATTCTTCTCCTCCACATAACGGTAAAAAAGAGTGTCCCTGACGAAGCACTAAAAGTTGCTAATCTTGTTGAATATTGACCTTGAGGTTTTTCATCGTCTTTGTGAAGAAAGGGGAAGTCCACCTAAAGCATTTCTACGCCACTTGATCGTCTCAAGGAAGAGCACCGGTGAGGCTGTTACAACCTGAGCCAGCTGCGTGCTTCCCGGAACACCGTGTGACACAATGATACACAGACAGTGGTTATGCAGGCCTCGGTAGTGGGCAGACATTTTCTGAAAAATTAAGGGAGCCTGCCATTTTAAGGGAAACCATAGACAGTGTTTGCTTTTAGCAGTAAAATTCAGGCTTTCAAGTGAAAACAAGAAACTTTAAAAACTTACATCCTCCACTGTGAACTTGACAGCTTCTTAATAATTAAGGGCTTTACTGATGAAATTCATAGTGATATTAATGAATGAGGTTTTTTTTTTTTTTAACTAGATAATAAAATGTGTCAACATTTGGGAGATCTGCATAACTCAGTGAGCTGGTATTTTTCAAATGACCAATGCATGTTGTAGAAAAACATTCATGCATGACTAAAAGTGTAAGAGAGGCCAACAGGTTTTATGTAATATAGTATGAAAAGTTCTTTTTTATGGTTTCAGATTTCATAATCCCACTTAAACATTAAGAAACCACCACTTGTCGAGTTTTGGTATAGTATCAAAGGAGATTATACATAGTTATCTGAAAAGACTGTCGAAATGCTTTTCTCTTTACCAACTACATATCTGCATGAGGCTGGATTTTTTTTTTTTGTATACGTCAATACAAATAACAGATTGATTGAAATAGCAAATATGAGAATTTAGGTATTGTCTATGAATCTGACCCTTAAAGAGATTTACAAAGTCGCTCAGTAATTTTGCTTTGGAAAATGTAGTTATTTTAATTGAAATGTTTATATTAACATGTAATGGATTTGTTATTTTTAGTGGGCTATTAAGAATCTTTTAACTTCTTTTTAGTTTTCATTTCTATTTTGGTAAAAAGCTGTAAGCATAACCTACATAAACAAAAGCTCTTTGGAGTTGGTGATGGTTTTTGGGAGTTTACAATGGTCCTGACATCACAGACTGTGAGAGCCACACCTCTAAAGTTGGTGAAATTACATTTGCTGATGATTGTTACAATTTCCCAATGCATGAGATTGCCATCTCGTGACAAAATAGGAAAATGCAGGTATTTCTGAAAAGCTCAGCTTTAACGCTTTGGAATGATGTCTACTTAGTCACTGCTGATTGGAATTTTATGAAAAGAAAAGAGACTCAAGTTGAGATTCCCAAGGGATGTAGCCTAAGACATATGCACTAAAAATAGCAGTGTTCAGAAGAGAAGCAAAAATTGGTTAAGTTGACGTCTATTTTAGGCCACTATGCTGTGAAAAACATGTTTGGTTTTTGTGTTTGATAGGTGCATTGCCTAGCGCACAGACCCATCTCTGTGTGATGTTGCAGACTCTGTGTGGAACGTGCAACACGTCTGTACTGTTTGAAATCCTGACAGACGTCTGTACTGGTGATTACTTCAGTGGTGACTTAAGGTTTAGTCGTTGGTCAGTAACTCCAATTTTGCTAATAATATTCTTCTGAAGGCAAATGCGATTTTTTTTTTTACAGTGTGGCTTTTGAGGCTCACACTCAGATGAAGAATTTGAAGTTGCTGTCCTTAAATACTGCATCCTTGTCATTCTGTGTCACGTGTCCTGTATAGACGGGCAGAGGAAACATGGAACCTTGCCTTCTACTTTCTTGAGAACTAAAACATGCAGGGTAAATATGCACAAACATGTGGAAGGACATGCAGACAAACAGAGCCTGGGCCAAGTCATGAGAGCTGCAGCTGCGAGAATCGGGCTCATGAATAATGAGCGTTTATGCTATGGAATAGCTTCAGTGAGGCTGTGTTTGCATCGATGAGCGATGGAAAAAGGAAGGAACCTCACTTCATTTTTATTCAGTTAGAATGAAGGCCCACTGGCCAGTTTTTTGACTCAATTCAGCTGATTGTTTTCAAAATAACCTGTTCTTTTCAAGCAGTTGCGTGTGAGGACAGCTGCACTCAGATGAAATGCCTGTGAGCCTATACACTAGCTACTGTACTAATTTTCTGCCTGTGTTTACTATGTGCCCAGTGACCCTGCTGATGAATATTTTAGACATCTGCATGAATAATCAGACTGCCCACAGGAGAGCTGCTTGCTTGTTTTGGGGAGCTGGAAATACCATAGGGATGATACTGACTCCAATTCTGTGACTAACGTGAAAATAATAAATACCTAAGTAATGGTTTTAATCCGGATTGTCTTTAAGCATCCACAGATGTTCTGAAGTTGGATGCCAAAATTGGCTTTTAGGTGGATGCCTGTGTTTGTGTTTTTGAGAAAACTCCAGAGCTTTTATCAGACTTTCCAAAGGGACTGACTTCATAAAGGCTAAGAGCCACTAGATATTGCTTAGAGTTTTGAAAGTGCTCTGCATACACTTTTATTTCATCCTCCCAATGATTCTGAAGATGGCATAGCTAGGCCGACTGCCCTTGCCCTCTCTCTCCCTCTCTCTCCTCCCTTTCTCTCTCTCCTCCCTCTCTCCCTCCCTCTCCCTTCCTCTCTCTCCTTCTCTCTCTCTCTCTCTCTCTCTCGCTCTCGCTCTCGATCTCTCTCTCTCTCTCTCTCCCTCCCTCTCTCTCCAGAAGCATATGACTCACTTTAGTGGCTTTGAGTTTCACCATGCAGGTGCAGGGAGCCACTGAAGATCTCAAGTGAGGAAGTGATATGATCAAATTATTGTTTAGCGATTGCCCTGGCGGTGGTGTAAAGGATGTTTTAGAGGAGTGGGAAGGTTGCTAAGAGGTCATGTGGGAGATCAAGTGAAAAAAGATGGTCCGCTTGATTAAGTTTGTGACACAGATTGTGCCACGGCTCACTAGGCTAATCCTCCGCCTGCAGCGCTGGCACACCGGGTTCTAGTCCCGGTTGCTCCTCTTCCAGTCCAGCTCTCTGCTGTGGCCTGGGAAGGCAGTGGAGGATGGCCCAAGTACTTGGGCCCTGCAACCGCATGGGAGACCAGGAAGAAGCACCTGGCTCCTGGCTTCAGATCAGTGCAGCGCCGACCATGGCGGCCATTTGGGGAGTGAACCAACGGAAGGAAGACCTTTCTCTCTGTCTCTCTTTCTCACTATCTACTCTGTCAAAAAAAAAAAAAAAAAAAAAAAGAAAGAAAGAAAAAGAAAATTAAGGAATGGATTTGCAAAATGGTTGAGATCCTTGAGATTTGATGCTGGAGAGAGGGAGAAGGTAAAGGAGAAAAAAATGTTTTCAAAGATAACTTTCTGGTTTGAGTGACCATGTAAATAGAAGCTGAAGGAAAGAGAAAAATTATAAACTTACTTTTTTAAAAGAAAGATTTATTTATTTATTTGAAAGGAGAGAGGCAGAGGCAAAGAGAGAGAGGTCTTCCATCTGCTGGTTCACTCCCCAGATGGCCGCAACGGTAGGAGCTGGGTCGATGCGGAGCCAGGAACCAGGAGACTCCTCCAGGTCCCCCACATATGTGCAGGAGCCCAAGGACTTGGACCATCCTTTGCTGCTTTCCTAGGCCATAGCAGAGAATTGGATGGGAAGTGGAGCTGCTGGGAATCAAACTGGTGCCCCCATATGGGATGCCAGCACTGCATGCGGGGGCTTTACCTGCTATGCCATAGTGCCGACCCTTAAACTTACTTTTAGTAATTGTTGATTTTAAAAACTGATAGGACATCCAGAAAGAAAAGACCAGTAAGCAACTGGAAATGCTGGTCTGGGACCAGTAAAGTAAGAATGTTGCTGCTTAGTGTGGAGAGTGAGGGCGTGGGGCAGGGAGAAATGTCAGTTAGTGTCTGGCTGGAATTCAGGGAAGCCTACGGAAATCCAGAAGAGGCCAAGGAGCATCACCATTTTTTCCCATTTTTTTTTTCTATTCCCAAGTTGAGAAGTGGGGATTCGGGGTATTTCTTGACCTCCTTATTGCCTATAAGATTATTCCACTTTTATTTCTTAATGCCGTATATTCATGAAATTTACATGGATGACACCCTGATAATCCTCCTTGAAGTCAGTGGGAACAAGCAAATGCCGGGTTGAGGGTACTCTGCTCTAAGCTCTGTCATCTCCTCTATTCTTAGATTGGAAACTGACTGTTTATCAAGCCCTACAGAAGTGTCATACCAATCCAGTTTTAAGTACCACCCCTCTATGCCTGGCTCATCTCACCTCCCTAATAGCAATTCTGGAGACACAGTCGCTTCAAGGTAGTCCCAACCTATTCCTCAGTGATTCAGACAGAATCCTCAGTGAGTGTAGCATTCCTTTTGATGGCTTTTGTAATCCCTACATCTCGTAGTTCTCCAAATCCCTCGACTAAAATGACCGTCATCCTCATTCCACTTCAGGTGTGCACACACATGCCACACCTCGCAGACGTGCTCCACTTCAGTGTTTCGGGCTCTGTCGGCCTCCTCTCCTTGCCATTCTAACTTAGCTCTGTCCCATCTTCTTAATTTCTCCTGAACCTGTCTTTTGTTTCCTTTCCTTGTTTTGTCCTTGTTCTCCAGGGCAAGAGGGCAAGAGGCGGCAGGCAACTCCCTTCCAATTCCTATTTTTGTACCCAGAAATAATCAGATGGCTCAGTCATGGTGTGCTTGCCCTGTAGATTTCCTCGTACAGTATTTGAGAATTTCAGCTCAAGTTCTCCCCCTTCCTTTTTCTTTCTTTCCTTTTTTTTTTTTTTTCCCCTCCTACTTTCAGGCAGCTCAGGTATTGCTGGAAAACCTCACCAAACTGGGGCAATTGGATCAATAAATGTAGAATAAAGACTCTCTCAGATGGGTCCCCACTTGTACAGGGAAAGAAGACATTTAGAACTGTGCTGAAGATAAAAAGGTCTATAGTTCATTTTAATTCCATTTTACCATGTTAACTAGCCCTGCCTATGTGAATGTTTGTATGTGTGTGACTGATGGTGGTCAGAAATCTGGGACTTGGCAAAGTTTGTTTCTATTTGTAAAGTAACCTTAGTGTCTTTTTTTTTTTTTTTAAATGGGGGAGGGTAGACTTGATAAACTGGATAGAAGTTTCCCCTAGATATTTACCTTTTGTGCCTAAGGAACTGTACTGTGTGAATGCTTTCTCTTACTTCTAAGCTGTGAGTGATACTTATTTATTTTATTTTTGTCAGTTGGTTCCATGGTTCATGAATTCTTTATTACAGTAGGAGTCATAAGTTGGATGGAGAATCATTGAAATTGTAAGTTTAGGACATTAGTTGGAATAACCTGAACAGTGTGCTTACCTTTTGGGCCCTTAATTTAATTTAAAATTAAATGAGTCTTATGATGGCAAGGTTCACAGATCTTCCTGCAGGGCTTTCAGAATGGAAGTGCTGTGCCTCTGTGTGGGAGGCCCTTGTGTGAATTTGGATGGGCTAGGAAATCTTTGCCTAACAACACTCACTGTTTAGAGAGCACAAATAGCTGACCATAATGTGAGTGAGAGGTTTCATTTGAGATTGAACCACTGACTTCCAAGAATGTAGCAGGGTGAGCGGAAGTGCTGTGAACCGTCTTCCTTATTTCCTTTAAATACCCATGAAAGTGTCTAAAATGGAAACAAATCCCCACCAGTAACCACAGTGAGTATCAGGCATGGAGCCCATTGTAGTTTCTGGCAGCAATTTTTACATTCTTCCCTGTGCTGGAAACCAGATTGAGTTGCCCCTTCTTCAGCACCCCCCATCTCCACCACATTCCTCCTCCCCACTTGCTTTTTTTTTTTTTGGCCTCTTTTTATGGGATTTTGTTCTTGTACTGGCCTGTTTTTCCTAGTGTTATTCCTCTCCAGGGCTGCTGATTGTTTCAGCTGATTTAGTAAATGGCTGCTAGCCTGTGCCTTTTTGGACTTAGCTTCTTTATGGGATGCAGGGGAGCTGTGGATTGTTCTCGTTCAACTGATTCCTGATTCCCTCCCAGGTTCTGGGTTGGTCTTAGGTAACTGGAAATCCAGAGTGAGGATTTGCACCTTCTACCAGTGATCCTTTAGCTCATCACAGAGCACCAGGACGTCTGCAAACGCCTCTCTACATTCAGTCACTGCTGTGCGGTTTTGTTCTCCCCGTTAGCTCCATGAGGTGGGGAAGGAAGAGCTGGGATGAGGGTAGATTCCTTCTCCTGGACTCCTGTATACCCAGGGTAGTGCCTTGTACATTTGTTAAACTCATTTATGAACTTCAGTTGCTGGAAAGGACTTGAAGCAATCCTCCTGTGCGGTAAGCACCGACGACCAAGGTCAGCACACCAAGCTCAAGGATGTAAAAAAGAAACCAAACCACATGTTATAGATGAATAATTAAAAATTGCAGCTCCAAAGCAAAGAAGTAGCAGAGATCTGCAGTGGAGTCTCTCGACAACAGAGTTAGAAAAGCTCTGCTTTGTAAACTCAGCTACCTAAAGAGGTTGCATCTCGTAAATAAAAATTTTTAAAAATGAAAACCATTATAGGTAAAATAAATCATTGTAAATAGTAAAAAGCAGACTTAGAAAAGTCAGCCAGTGATAGAGTCTTAAACTTCAGGAAAATCCAACAGAGAATTCTGAAAAGACACGTCCTATAAGTGATAGGGATTAATGTAGAAGACAAAGCAAAACAAATGAATAACTGTGATAATATTCAGAGAAACACTTTTCATATCTGAAAGAGACTTGATCTTGAGTATTGATACAGCATACCACATTCTAGACGGAGTTTCTAATTATAGATTAACATTTTAAAATATTCTGATTTTAATTATTTATTTATTACTGGAAAACTAGTAGGTCCAGTAAGGGAAGTACAAGGTGCCTTTACAAGTGTGTGGAAAACTGGAGTTAAAAGTATGTGTTTATTTTGGCCCCAAAACAGTTTTGGAATCCATGCATAGGTTTTTCATAATACATATTTCCATGTATTATGACAAAAAGCTTTTTGCATCAATCTTATGCATCAGATTAACTCATAATTTTTTTTTAAAGATTTATTGTATTTATTTGAAAGGTAGAGTTACAAGAGAGAGGGAGAGACAGAAAGAGAGAAAGGTCTTCCATCTTCTGGTTCACTCCCCAAATGGCTGCAATGGCCAAGGGTAGGCCAAGCCGAAGCAAGGAGCCAGGAGCTTCTTCTGGGTCTCCCACATAGGTGCTGGAACCCAAGTACTTGATTCCTCTTCTACTGCTTTTCCAGGCACATTAGCAGGGAGCTGGATCAGAAGTGGAGCATCTGCAACTCGAACTGGTGCCCATATGGGATGAGAGCACCACAGGCGGTGGCTTAACCCACTATGCCACAACGTTGGCCCCTTAACTCATAATTTTTAATTCCATTTTCCATGAACTTTTTGAAGTACCCTTGTAAACATGTTAAATTATATTATTCATTAAGAGTAGACTAACGTGATTTTGGGGGGTTAAACTGGGAATAGATACATTGCATGGGAAAGTTAAAATTTTTATAACTAATAGAAATAAAAGAATAGGAGGACTATAAAAATCAATACAGAAAACAGAATCAAATAAATCACCATAATTCCATGCAGCTACAGAGAAACAAAATAGTTCTGCATTCCTTTCGTTTGCTTGTCTTGCAGGCTCACATTTACGTCTCTTTAGTACAGCCTATAAAATATATTGATAACTTTCACAGGGACTTCAGTCCACTGAGAGCTTTTTCCCTTCAGAAATATATATATATATTATATATATTATATATAATATATAATTTATATTTTCAAATAATTTGAGTCTTAAAAATCATAACACTCCTTTCAAATAACTCTATGACTTAAGCAGACACCAGAATTTAGCACATAAGGTATTTCCTTGTCTTTTTGCAAAAGCACACGATTCACCTACCATGTTAGGCACTAAAGTAATATTTGTTTAAGGAATGAATGAATAAAGGCATATATAATTAACTAGCTGTAATCTCAGAAAATGTCATTTCATCTTTAGACAATACCTACAGATAATTGTACTTTTTTCCCCCACTATAAAAGATAGGGAGTGAAGAACTGACTCTGAAGTCTGGACAAAACATCTGTCATGATGTAAGACATAGAGGAAGTGTTGAGATGAGCATGCAGTAATAAACATGGTGGTAAATGCTGGGGAAGGCAGAAATCAGAAGGGACTTCAATGAGTCCCAATTTATAGGCTCCCAAAAGGTTAATTCAGATTGTTCTTCTGGATGCCTTCGTATCAGAAAGATTTGGCTAATCTGGTGCAAAATCAGAGGTCAGCAGAAGTGATTAAGCAGCTAGAAAAATCAACTCAAAAAGAAGATCTTAGTATATAATTTGGAATAAGAATTTGAATCTCTCAAAGCTCAGGGAAACAGAAGGATAATTTAGAGTGATTTGGAGAACTGTGGAGCTGATGGCATAAAATTGAGTAGAAAAATACTTTATTGAGTGCAGACAGTTCCTAATAGAGAGACAAATTAAAGAACCATACAGCATTCCAGGGAAAGTATGTTTTGATAAAAATTTTCACACCTTCAAGAAAGACAGCAGCTAACATACTCTGTATGTATCTTTTCCCCTTATCTCCCCAGTAATTTGTGAAATAGGTACTAACATTGTCTTCATTTGTAAAATGAAGACATTGACACTGGGTCACACGAGACTGGTAGGAAGTAGCCATATATTTGGAACTCAAGTTCCGAAGCTTCGGCCTGGTCACTACACCCTCCTGCCTTTCAGTTCAGGTCGTTGGGTAGAAATAGGCATGGTGTTCAGGGACTGGACAGAGTAACCCAGCTGGTTTTCTGTGCACTAACTAGGTTATTCTAACAAGCTATTTTTAGTTAAGTAAAACAAGAGAATAAAATAATCTCTTAAGTATTCTGATCAAAAGTGCACTTTTGTTTGGTCTTATGAAGAAATGAATCCTATAGAAACAAGATGGTATATCTTGATGCAGATTTAAAACAAGTAGGTGCTAAACTCCCAGACCCAATAGACTGAGGAGTATCCTATGCCAGAGAGTTGGCTGCCTCGTGGTACACAGGGGATTAAAAGGATAGAGTGGGGTTGAAATCCCTCTCCTGCCTTGTTACTAGCATATTATTTCAAATGAATCACCTGGCCTCTGGGGATCGCAGTACTGCTTCCCTCAGAGGGCAGAGAATTTAGTGTGATGTACATATGCGAGGATAGCTCCGTTGTAAGCAAATAAAAGAGCATGTAGGTAAGATACCATGTGTCTAAAAACAGCATGAGTGTATGTACGTAAAGTGCCTAGTTTGGTGCTTGGCATGTAATGATATAAAAGTAATGGTGTCTGGCATTAATGTTTATTGTTCAGATCAATCCTGGAGTAGATGCTTTAGAAGGTATAGCCACGTGGCACTACAGGATGGCAAGTTTTTAAAAGATCATCATTTTGTACAGTCCTCTCAGATAACACACTTAACAGCACAGTCTCAGCCTCTGTTCTGTGTATCCTTTTCTCAGCCTGGGAATTCACAGGATGCTTTGGTGTTTGTAAAGGCAGTAGTTTGTCCACTGAAAACTCAGCTTATGACACATTCAATGGTTGCTGAGCTCTAATATGCTAGCAGGCAGAAGCATGCTTTTAATATTCATCATCTTTAAGTGCTACCCACTGACATTCAGCACTAAAGTGCAGATATGGGTGCTGAGCAAAACAGCGCTAGGAAGAGGACTTGCTAATTTGTATTCCAGATGGAAATCTTAAATTAGTTTCCAAGATTTTTAAATGGATTTTTAAATGCTGGGCACATAGGAGATTGAGTTCATATTAATATTTATAAGGTTTGAGAAGATAGTTAGTGAAATATTTGTATAATTTAATTTTGGTCATAATCAAGTAGGAAGCCATAACAAGAAGGACATCGTATGTTAGTTTGGTGACTGTTGTGTGACTCATAGTTTGGGTCACCTTTCTGGAAAATGCCCGCATGACATGTAGATGCTTAAAAAGCCCTTCCTGATCACCCGCATGTCAGAGGTTATTTGTACATTTGTTGGCTTGGATTGTTTTATGTTAACTTCGTTGAAGTTAATTAATTTGGAAATCAGTATCAATAATGATTTTTTTAAAAATAATTCATTGACAGGTCTTCAGCGCTCTCTGATGCAGCTGCTTTTATATTCTTTATTATACAGAACAGCTTCATCGGTTCACAGAAGAAAACCTGCTTCCTGTAGTTTTTTGCTCAGGGCTAATTGAGTTTAATGTAGTTTTGTGTGCAGAAGGTATTGACTTGTGCATAGTATTTAATTTGTGTAAATATGTGTGTATGTAATGTTTTGCCCCTCTGAGTTTTATTTTAAATGTAACCCTTGAAACAGGGCTAATAGAAATTCTTAGCTTAGGCCTGCTAGCAATTGCAGGTGCCAACGGTTTAAACTGCTGTAGAAATACAATTATGAGCAGCCAAGAGCAAATCTTGTTTTAAGGTCCATGTGTAATGAATGCCTGTTAGTATCATAGAATACAATTAAAAAGAGGTTTACCTCTTCTAAGCTGTGATTGGTTCTTTCTGATGGAAGTGTAGCGTCCCATGCGCAGAATGTGTATTCAGCTCTCGGTGACTGAGACACCAGTGAGCCTAGCACACTGCAGGCTTGGATGAATTCAGGGCAGTTATAGTCAGGCAGAGATGGGAAAAGACTGAAAGATTAATGAGCGAGCTTAAAACAAAGCTTCAAAAATGAGAGCGTTGCATTGCTTGGTCTTATGTAATTGTGCCGAATGGAAGGCAGTCTTGGCTGCTGTTTAAAAATTTTAGAAGGTTGGCAGGAGATGTTTTGTTATCAAAATCAGATCTAGAGAATGCTAGTGAAAACCTGGGACAGCACATCTCATTCTCCTTGCCTGTGCATGCCTCAAAGGCACGTCCTTCTCTCCATCCTCCTCTGACTCCAGTTTGACTAAGTCTCCTATCTCCCCCTGCCCTCCTCCGCACCCACATCATTTTGGCCAGGACCCTTGGCGAGGGCAGAGGTTGGAGCCCCAGCTGTCTGCAGGAGATGCAGGCCTGGGATGTGCTCCTGGAGGCTACATGGATGCTCTCTCAGCACTGGGCCTGGGAGATGGAGAGCATTGACAGGTGTGAGAGCATTGACAGGTGTGAGGTATTTCTAGTCCTTGTTGGTTACCTGTGGCTAGTGTTCCTGAAACAGTTGTTTCTGGTTGATGGTTTTAAAGAGCAGTTTTGTAACATTTCTTCCACACAACTTAACTTAAGGAATCCTAATGGCTTCAAAATACCCTTTTACCTTTGGGAATCCTTTTAATAGACGCTCTAATGAACCTTCCATTTATGTGATGGGGCACTGTTGAGTTCTGCAGTGAAGCTGGTCATACTGTTAATGTGAGGCTGGGCGCTTACCCCTGTAACAAAACAGCTCATAAATAACGTGGTGCAGGTGAATCACTTCTGAAATCTACAGCTTGCCAATCCTAGCGAAGGAGAGCTGCCTTGAAAGAGATATTGCCAACTCACAAGAAAATTCTTTAGCGCTTCAGTCCAGACACACACACACTAGCCTTTTAACTTCCCTCTCTCTGTTTCCTCTTCAAGGAGTTTGGCGCCACCTACAGGAAACAGGAAGCACAATAACCCACTCAGCCTGTCTTGTAGCACCTGGGTTCTCCCACTGGTCATTCCTCATCTTTAGTTTTTATAAATTTGATCACTTGTTCATCATATAGTATTTATCAAGCTGCTTCTTGGCCATGGAATGAGGCTAAGCTCTATGGAAAAAAAAAGGTTACATCTGTACTAGCTGTTTGGCAGGAGATTCCTCACCCTTAATTGCTTTTTAAGGTCTCTGTTTCTGCTGTCATGCACCTTTTCCACGGACACACCAACAAGAGAGCACAGAGTTATCGATTGGGCGCCGGGGAGTATGTGCCATCTAAGTAGTGCTGACTTCTTCACAGTTTTGCCTTCTTTGTTTCCTACAGAGTGTGTGGCCTCCGAATCATCATTTTTGTTGTTGATATTGTTTGTTTTTATTTGTCTCATTGGGAGACATATATTAGGAAGTTAAAAAAAAAAAACCTACAGAGCAAAGAGAGTTCAAGACTCATGATTCAGTTCAGAGAAGTCTAAAGGAAGACACGTGATTGCTTTTACGGGTGCATTAAGGATGTTGAAGAGATAATGAGGATCAATTATTTTCATTCATCAGTATCTCATAACTCTGCTACTGAATTAAGTTCCCCATTGTTTCAAACTGGAGTGATTTGGCTCCGAGGAGTTAGGAACAATGGAGGGTTTTTCTCTTTGCTGTGTGAATGACTGCAGCATCTCGGAGCCTCACCCTCTCCTGAACTCTGTGTCTGTGCATCCCGCTGGGTTGGTGCCTGGCTCTCCCATCCCTGAGCTGCCAGCTTACAGATCCTGTACCAAATTCGTGGTGACCCAAATGAGACTGATTTCATTATTTTTTTTTCCCCTTTTTCATTTCTCTTCCCTTAAAAGAACATCGAAAGGCACTCCCACTTAACTAGTCTTCCTCTAGTTCATGGGTGTTTTCTTTCTATTCTCCCTTGCTATGGATTCCTCACTACACTGTAATTCACCCACTGTCCTAGGAAAGAAGTCATTGTTACCCTGAGTATCTCTTCCCTGATGTCCAAAGCACCCTCGTCCAGTGGCTTTACTTCTATAACCTTTCTTGAATTTCCTTGTTCTGCAACCGAACTTGGACTTCATTCATCTTGCTGTTATTTCACTCAACAATTTTCCATCTTGTGTTAGTGTTTTCATTTAAAGAGCAAAAGGAATATTAGGCTAGAAAAGTTTATTAGTTGCTACAGAATAACAAATGCAATATTTCATATATTTCTACCAAATGGTTATTTAAAAGTTGTTCAGAATACCAAATGCATTTCTTCTTAGCATGACTGAATGCACATGAAAAGGTGTTCAACATCATTAGTCACTAGAGAAATGCAAATTGAGATCACAGTAGGATACCACTTGATACCCACCAGGAATGCTAAAATAATAAAGAGGTAGACAATAATAAGTGTTGGCAAGGATATAGATGAACTGGAATCATACGTTGCTGGTGGCTTGTAAACAGCCTGGTAGTTCCTCAAAGTGTTAAACATAGAGTTACCAAATGACCCAGCAGTTCTACTCTTAACTATATATTCAAGTGAATTAGCATGGATATCTACAGGTACATGAATGTTCATAGCAGCATTCATTGTTTGTAATAGCTCAAAACCAGAAACAATTCAAATGCCCATTAATTGATGAATGGATAAACAATACTGGTTTCTCCTCTCAATGAAATATTCTATAGCTATAAAAAGGGACAAAGGAATAAAATATTAGTATGAGCGGCCTTCAGACAGTCCACGGGCTGTATCACACCTCATTGTGTTTGGTTTGAGTCCCAGCTCATCTGCTTCCAATCCAGCTTCCTGCTAATATGCACCTTTGGAGGCAACAGGTGATGTTTCGAGTACTTAGGTCCCTGCCACCCATGTGGGAGATCTTGGTAGAATTCTGGTCTTGCTTCAACCTTGCCAAGCCCCCTGGCATTTGGGATTGAACTAGCAGACAGAGATCTTGTGCTTCTCTCTCTCTCTCTTCCTCTCTCTCTCTCTGTGTGTCTATGTCTGCCTTTCCAATAAAAATAAATAAATGAAACTTTTTTAAAGGATGTTATTGATTTATTTTGAGAGGTAGAGTTACAGACAGTGAGAGGGAGAGACAGAGAGAAAGGTCCTCCATCTGCTGGTTCACTCCCCAAATGACTGCAATGGCTGGAGCTGGGCTGATCTTAAGCCAGGAGCTTCTTCCGGGTCTCCCACGCCAGTGCAGGAGCCCAAGGACTTGGGCCATCTTCCACTGCTTTTCCAGGCCATAGCAGAGAGCTGGATGGGAAGAGGAGAAGCTGGGACTAGAACCGGCGCCCATATGGGATGCTGGCGCTGCAGGTGGAGGATTAACCTACTGCACCACAGTGCCAGCCCCAATAAATAAAACTTTAAAAAGTACATGGAAAATTTGTATTGTGAAGAAATTATGCATAGATTTCATTTTTTTGCACTAAAAATAAAAATCTTCTTTTTTAAAGATTTTATTTGTTTATTTGAGAGGTGGAGTTACAGACAAAGAAGAGAGACAGAGAAAGGTCTTCTGTCTGCTGGTTCACTCTCCAAATGGCTACAACAGCTGGAGCTGGGCCAATCAGGAGCCAGGAACCAGAAGCTTCCTCCAGGTCCCCCACGTGGGTGCAGGGACCCAAGCACTTGGGCCGTATTCTACTGCTTTCCCAGGCCATTAGCAGGGAGGTGGATGGAAAGAGGAGCAGACGGGACTCGAACTGGCACCCATATGAGATGTGGATGCCTCAGGAGGAGGCTTATCCTACTATGCCATAGTGTCAGCCCCTAAACAAACATCTTTTAACCCTATTTTCTATTTTCCATGACTTTTTTTTTTTTTTGGACAGGCAGAGTGGATAGTGAGAGAGAGACACAGAGAAAGGTCTTCCTTGTTGCCATTGGTTCACCCCCAATGGCCGCTCTGGCAGCGCGCTGTGGCTGGCACACTGCGCTGATCTGAAGCCAGGAGCCAGGTGCTTCTCCTGGTCTCCCAGGCGGGTGCAGGGCCCAAGGACCTGGGCTATCCTCCACTGCCTTCCCGGTCCACAGCAGAGAGCTGGACTGGAAGAGGAGCAACCGGAACAGAATCTGGCCCCCCAAATGGGACTAGAACCTGGTGTGCCGGTGCCACAAGGCGGAGGATTAGCCTATTGAGCTGCGGCGCCGGCCATCCATGACTTTTTTGAAGTCTCTTCATACATACTCTGGCATAGATAAACCTTGAAAACATGTTAAGTGAAAGAAACCCAAAGGGTATATATTGTATGATTTCATTTCTATGAAATCTCTAGAAAGTCAAGAAATATTACAGAGGCAAAGGTTAAGGGGCAGAAAGAAATTAGTGGTTGCCAGTGGTGGGGAAGAGAACAAAGAGATTGGGTATGACGTTTCTTTTGGAGATGAAGAAAATGTTCTGAGATCAGATAATGGTACTAGTTGCTCAAACTATTGTACACTTTAAAGTTATTTATAAGGCTGTATTTGGTCAGATCTCAAGGATGAAGTATGGGTAGCCACACATTCGTAAGGCTGTATGTCTGATTCATCCCCGTGTCTCTCAAAGTACTAAACACTACACCTTGCGTATGTAAGCCCTTGGAAGTTGATGATGAAGAAATGAATGGACAAATCATGAGTAGTCTTAAGACGTGTAAGGTTTTTGTTTGTTTTGTTTTGTGGCAAGTGCTGTAACAGAGAGGTAAAGCACAGTGGCCGAGAGTGTCAGTCTTCCATCCTTCTGTTCACCAGGCTGACAGTTCAGCTGTCCTGTCGCTGACCTCAGGTCAGTCTGGTAGACTCTTGCTATGTCTGACGTCAGCAGACATGGTGCATTTCTCTCTTTTTGAGTGATAGGCTGGCAAAATACACTTTAGCGACTGTATGTTGTGTGGGTGCTGCATGATGCCAGTACTGCGTTGTGACCTTTGTTTTTATGAGCTCTGAGAATTAAGAACCTACCAGTTTCAGTTTAATTAAGCAGTAAGACACAGCAGATGGTGTATTTGTGGGTGATGATTGCATCCTCCGGTTCCCTCGAGCAGCGCTCTAACCCTATGGAAGCTTTGCCTAGAGTGTCACGCCACTGTTGCAAGATCGCTAGCAAGACAAATGCATGCTAACAGTGGCAGCAGACAATCTTGGAGGACGATTTACAACAGTTCCTGAATACCACAGGAAGTTCTGGTAGTGTGCAGCTATTGGAACCGGGATTATGGCCCTGGCTTGTGGAAGCCCACCACCCAGCTTTATTTACCAATATTTTCAAATAAAATATGTGAAGATTTTTATTACTTTCGTATTCTTTTGTGTAATCTGGGTCAAACCTTAAGAATGCACTGGAATATGATTTGCATGTTTTAAAGTGCTCAGAGAAGATTCAGTAAATGTAGAAGCCCTGAATTTGTGTCAGATTGTTTTATTATGTTTGCTTTTAGTCACTGCGGAGGGCCTAGAGAGTGTCCTACAGTATGCATTTCCCCCGAAGTGCTGTGTGCTTACTGCTAGCATATTTACTCCAGAGGATGTTAAAAACACACAGAAGCAGGAAGAGTATGGAATTAATCCAGTACTTTGCACGGATCACGCAACTCTTCAGGAAGAAAACCAAATTGTCACATAGAATTACTTTCTCTTGGTGTTATGGAAGACACTATCTGTGTAGCTCAAATTCTATTCCTTTTACTATCTTTGAAAAATTGAATTACTTGAAAGCTGGCATAAAACATATAATTGCACAATATTTTAGATCCTAAGATAATATGCCTCAATTTTTCTCATTAATGCAATATATGGAATCATCAAAATGAAATATATTCACTTACTGGCTGTAATGTTGTTAAAAGTATGAACTATGTGGATTTCTTAAAATATAGCAATGGTTGCTTTAGTTAGAATAATCCATTTGTCTCATCTCTTTGCTACAATGACTAGATTTGGAATTCTAGTTAAATCATGAACTTGAAAAATAATATTTTAACAAGAGAATATAACTTCTCTTTGGAAAAGTCCACATTTTGTATTTAATTTTTTTCTCTCGATAAAGAAACTTGTTCTTTGATTTTTAAGGCTGTTGTCATCACACAACACATGGGCCACATTATCCTTACAGGTAGTCTGTGTGGACTCCTAATTTTTATATTTAATTAGGTGAAGCATTTCTTTGAATTTCCCCCAACCACAGGATACTTGAAGTGCTGAAGCTAAAATGGAAGCAGTAAACATTAATTTGGCAATTCTTGTAGGAAGAAAAGGTTATTAATCTTTTAATTAATATTTACCAGTGTATAATATAAGGAATTATCTATAAACATCTTCTTGCATAGGAAATCTACATTAGTAACTGATTTTAGCCTATAAATTTTTAATGATATTGAGAGGAAAAGTTATGCATTATTTTATATGAAAACAGACTAGACTCTCATCTAATTAAAATTTAGGAAAGAAGGAGCTAGATTATTTTTCATTTACTCAGTATGTAAGTCGCTGGCCAATTATTTTGCAGCTCTGTTAAACAAAAACAGGTTTCAGGACAATATAACTCAGCCTGAAAATTTGGGGGCATTTAAACTTACTTATTTTAGTTCTCTAAAATTGGTCATGTGTTAATTCTAGTGACAGTATCTCCCTTTAACATTGATGCTGGTTATTGCATTATCTGCCAGGATGCACGTAAACTAATAATTATTAGTCTTTACCTCTAACCTCCATCTCTCTCTCTCTCCAGCAGTCTAGTACTCTTGTTAAGAGTATCACATTTAGAATCAAAGACATGGGATCCGATCCTGACTGTGCCACTTACTGACTATATGACACTATGACTTAGGAATTCATTTTGTCTCTAAAAGAGACCCCTGCCACACCTGATGGTGGGCTAAACCATAGGGTTTTGAGATTTTTTCTCCCACCCCCATCTAAAAGAAGTTGGAGCTAGGCAGTCCAGGGCCAGTGTGAGCACTTCATGCCATCTTCAGGAATGCAGCCTCCTCCTTTCTTTCTGCCTCGCCACCTTCAGCTAGTGAAGTCTTCTCATGGTCCAGGATGGACCTTTAGCCAGGGTAGGTGTATCCCAGGCAGCAGAACAGACGAAGAAGAGCCTCAGAACCAGTTTATTTTCCAATCCATACAACCTTTCCACTTGCAGCCCATGACCTAGATGTGAGGGAAGTAGGAAATGTTATTTTACCCTGGATGGCTGAAAAAAAGAGGGGTTCTATTACCAAGAGTGACGGGAAAGATGGATATTTGCTAGGCAACTAGCATTGTCTGCTGTAGTAACCTTGAGCTGTTTAATGTCATTGAGCCTCAGCTTTCATGTCTTTAGAAATGATCTAACGTAAGAGCCTATTTTTCAAATATTGTGTAAGTTAATGCATCTTATGCTTTTATCACAATGCCTCGCCTATAATAAGTGAGCAATAAATGTTAATTATTCTTTCTTTTCTTAGTATCTCTAGGTTGATGTCCTGTAGATACTTTCAACTTAAAATGTTCAAATCCTCACACCATTCCCTAGCTCACTGCCTATCTATTCACACAAGCCGGAAACCTCAGAGCAGTCTTTGAATACATTTTCATTACTACCTGTACCCAACAGTTACCAAGTATGGTTCTACTTGCAAAATTGTTCATGAATTTCTCAAACTGGTCCCTCCATTTTCATTCCCACTGTCTGATTTCTACCCGTCTTCATCCCTTGCCTTACATAGATCTCTGCTATGTACCAGATAACATCCTAACTCCATACAATAGTGTTCACATCTTCTCATAATCTGTGTACAGCTTTACTTGACTCAACTATACCTCCCTAGTCTCCACAACATAATTCTTGTGCTCCAGCTCCACATAGGACATTGTGACTTTAGTTTCATTTTCAGGGTAAAGTTTTTATGGATTTTCAAGTTGAAACATGATGAAACAAGGCTTAGCTATGTTTCAGCCTGTAACTGTGAATATGACAGCGTGGTATCTGGAAACCTCAGTGTGATTTTGTTGATACAGACCACAGGTGACAGGAGTCCCAGCTTTCCTTATCATAGCTGAGTATCTAATGTATAAATATGTAAGAACCAAGGGCTCCTAAGCAAAAGGAATGGGTGGAGGGGAGCTGATGTCTCTAATGGATGTGTTAGTTTGTTCAGCAATTCTCAAAGTATAGGTTTAGACCTCCAAACTCATTATTTTTGCTTTGCTAGACAATAGCATTAGTTTAGGTACTTATTGTGAATGTTATGAATGCATTTTGCTTTCAAATTAAAATGAAGGAGTAGGGGAAGATTAGCTTTACTTTTATTGGTGTGTGTATGGAATGTGTAATAGGATGTATAATATAATTTCAAAGCCCTCTGATGTAATATTTTGAAACTAAGTTGGTAGTACAATTAAAACATATCTTTGGTCATAGATTACTTGGCCTTATGCCATTTTCATAGGCAATGTCCTACTTAAATAGCCTGGATTGGCTGAGAAAAATAATTGCTGCTATGAAATAATTTTGCAATTACCACTGTAATTAAGGGCAGTTTGTTAATGAAAGTGCTTGGTGAATAATGACTGCAGGGCACTCCATCTTGCAGCTTCATGCCAGATGATTGGTTCATGTGGTGGAGGCAGTTAGGGAATTAGTGACACAGCTGTCATGGTTACAGGATGGATGTAAATATCCTTTGCCGTTGATGATGAAGAACAGTCATTAGCCTTCTGCCCCTTGGGAACTGGTCAGAAGAACAAAAATAAACTTAACACATGATGGGAAAAGCCATTCCTTATGTCTCCTTTTCTTGAGTGTGAACAATTAACATTCGAACAGAAACTGCAGAGAGCATGTGGATAAGCCCTCTCCACTTTACAGCGTGTTACTGTGATGAATGTGCCTCCCGGTAGGGCAGTGGTTGTTCACAGTTTATAACCGCTCTTATTAGCTTATGGGCCAGTTAAAAACAGCTCTTTAGAGACCCACGGCCCCCATTTAAATTTTTCTTGTTCATCTCCAGGTGTTGTGTATTCAGTTCGACCCTTTGAAGAGTGCCCGCGGATGGATGTTTGCATGCTGTCTGCATGGCTGCAGGGGCAATTGAAGATCAATTTTCTATGGTTGGGCTTACTTGCCTGGGCAAAATATATATTGTTACGAAGAAAACCTGCCTGATTATCTGATCTTGTTTTCTAGTGTGAAACAGTCATGTTTGAGGGAGGAGGATCTTTTTTTTCTCTTCTTTTTAAATATGACATCCTAGGTGTTTAAATATGCTTCGTATTTATATTCATTCCACTTCCTTGGTGTTTTGATGTTGTTTTTCATTGTAAATTTGCTTAAGTAATCTTTTGTGGAGTAATTTCATAACATGCACACTTTGTGGTTTTACATTGGGTAGCTCGTGATCTGCAACTCATTAACTTTTGCTGACTGGGATGTCAGTACAGCATGTTGCACATTCTCTCATTGTATCTTGCTATATAATCAATTTTATTCCTTGTAAATGATGTTGACAGAACACTTCCAAGGCCTTTGCTGTCTGTGTGGTATGCTGAATCCTCCCCTCAAGGCCCGAAGGAGAGATTGTTAGAGTGCGTGTGGCTGTGCTAGAGGTGACCAGATATCCTCACAGAGGAACACATTGTTTTCTGGGCGTTAGTTCAAAATGAGTGTTCATGGCTCTGCTCTGCATTGTAAGGGTGGCTTTATTGGTGCACCTCTCCAAATAAGATCCCCTGCATTTGCTCGATGTTGCTTTGGGTGTCTGTGCCTTCTCTTGGCTTTAGCAAAAGGAGGTGCCAGTTGAAAGGGATCAGAATTCTGCCTCACAACTGGCACACACTGTGCCCCAAACCTCTGCCTCTTCCTTTTTTCTTCATTGGCTATCACGAGTGAAGAAAATGCCAATAAGTTCAGGTGTGAGCATAGCCTCATTCTGATGTTTGAGTGCTTCCTTTACTACTAAGTCACTCATCCGAGATGAACTCTTGCTTATTGGTCAAAGGTAAGTCACTGTGGAGATTTTTCTAGCTAACTTAATTGTGATCAGACATGCTAGGATACAAGTAAGCTTGCTGGTCCCAAGTGGTAGGAATAAGTCCCCAAAAGCTAAGTAACTTGAGAAACTTCATATAGTGCATGTTAAAAGTATGTCTTAGTCCAATAAGTAGCAACTTATACTTGAAAGATGGGGATTATTTTCAGGGGTCATGGCTGGCAAAAATTGTTTGAGTTCTGGTGGGATGTGACTTTCCAGGGACTCTTAATAGAATGAGGGAGTCCAGAAGAAGCTGATGTGGATTTCTGTTATACCAACATTGGGAAGAAAGTGGAGAGAAGTGTGCAGGATGAAAATTATTGTTTATTCTGTTTTAGCAAGAGCATGAGCCTTTGTGGCAGGCCAATACAAAATAGGAAAGAAAGAAAAACCAATTGTGGGCCGGCACCGTGGCTTAACAGGCTAATCCTCTGCCTTGCGGCGCCAGCACACCGGGTTCTAGTCCCGGTTGGGGCGCCAGATTCTATCCCGGTTGCCCCTCTTCCAGGCCAGCTCTCTGCTATGGCCCGGGAAGGCAGTGGAGGATGGTCCAGGTCCTTGGGCCCTGCAACCGCATGGGAGACCAGGAGAAGCACCTGGCTCCTGGCTTCGGATCAGCACGATGCGCTGGCTGCAGCGGCCATTGGAGGGTGAACCAACGGCAAAAAGGAAGACCTTTCTCTCTGTCTCTCTCTCACTATCCACTATGCCTGTCAAAAAAATAAAAATTAAAATTAAAAAAAGAAAAGAAAAACCAATTGTGGTATTAATTGATATTGTTCCAGGAAGGAGACTGGAGAACTATTTCCTGCATCCAGAGAGATGTGACATGTTGCTCTCTCTCTCTATATATATAGATCTGTCTATCTATATATATATAGTGTGTGTGTGTGTTTTGCCATTTTTGGTTTGTTTTTGGCTTTTGTATTTTTTTTTTTTTTTTGCTAATCATAGGAGATTTGTGCTGATTTCATTGACTTTCCAAGGCGACGGTACAGGCAAGCCTTCATTAACTGTATTTAAAGATGCGCTGGAGGTTTTAGCGGCAGTGGCCATGGGAGGGTAACAGCCTGCAGAGAGAGGAGGAAAATCATTGCCCGAGTTAGGCTGGGTGTTCCAGAGGCTCAAGTAGAACCTGCTGTCCCGCAGTTTGCTGCGCTAGCGTGGACAGACGTTGGAGTCTGTTTTACATCTAACAGCTCTTGGCAGCTTTCTCCTGTTTCCTATAGACAACACAGGAGCTTTCTGGTCCTCCACACAGTGAAAGTATATGGTGTCCCATGCTGTCCCCTTGCCATTCTTTCTATCAAAGCATCGCTAATTATAAAAATTGAGCATAGATTTGTGCTGTTTAAATAGGTTTGGGTTCAATTTTGCCTCAGTGGGAAGACAGTCGATTAAGAGAGTCCTTTTTCCCTCCTCCTCCCCCCTTTTTCTTTCCGTAGAACACTTAGGAAAGGCGTAGGAAATTGATTTTAGTGTCACAAAGGACATTTCTGACAGGAATGTACTCTGAAATGATTCAGGGCATCTGTTTCTCTTGCATATGCCCAGCACTGCTGAGAGCCGTACCTAAATTAAACTGTTTAACGTGTCAACTCTGAGTATGATCACAATTTACATCCCAGTTGCTTGGTTGGAATTTTAAAATTTCATGAACTTCCTCCCCTAATTCACAAAACAAGTTCTCTCTCAAAGTGACCATTTGTTCTAGATGCCAATATGTCATGGCCAAAATTGATTTAGCTTTAGGAGTTATTTGCTTTTGCATGGTCACTTTGCCTACGAAACACAATCATCTGTACAGTTTTTAGTTTTCCTGGCAGGGTTTTGTGGATGATTGCTTGGTGTGGGACTTTTTGTTACCGTTTGTTTTCCACTGGTGCTGTGTCTATCATATAAGCTGGCTCCAAGAATTCCACTTGTAAGAGGTACGGAGCACAGAAATTATGTGCGCTGTGTTTACCACTATATCACGGGCATCCAGCATAGTACCTGGGAGGCACTTAAAATAAATCGTGGACAAATGAATGGGGAGTGAGCACTTTCCACAAGATTGTGCTCGTGGTCTTTGTCAAAGACTCTTAACTCTGAGGGCTCACTTGTCAACCTGTGCATGTGTCTTAGAAATCAGTAGGGGGGCCAGCACTGTGGCTCAGAGGGTTAACACCCTGGCCTGAAGTACCGGCATCCCATATGGGCGCCAATTCTAGTCCTGGTTGCTCCTCTTCCAACCCAGCTCTCTGCTATGGCCTGGGAAAGCAGTAGAAGATGGCCAAAGTCCTTGGGCCCCTAAACCCGTGTGGGAGACCCAGAAGAAGCTCCTGGCTCCTGGCTTCAGATCAGCGCAGCTCTGGCTATTGCAGCCATCTGGGGAGTGAACCATCGGACTGAAGACGTCTCTCTCTCTCTCTCTCTCTCTGCCTCTCCTGTCTCTGTGTAACTCTTTTAAATAAATCTTAAAAAAAAAAAATCAGTAGGGCTCACTTCTATTAGTGATAGTGAGGAATGTCCTTTGAAGTTGAAGGGCAGGGGCAATTATTATGTGTGTGTGTATGTGTGTGTGTGAACTTTTATATTCATAGAAAAAATAATTTCCTGGGAATGAGAAAGAAAGGTGGCTATGTTGATACATAATAAGGGCCTGTGCTCATTAACTTAATCATTTTGTGGTTCCTCACCATTCTTCTCTCCCTCAGTGTCCATCCACGTACCCAAGCAGAAGAGCTTCTACTCTTGCCCTTCTTGTACTTATCAGTCTGCAACCAACTGAGGTTGTGATGTTTCTCTGGTGACATCCTGGGGGACTAGTGTCTCAGTGGATTCATTTGATTGACCTTGAAGATGAGCTCAATAGTCATGAGCAGTTAATTGAGAACATTGCCTGTAATATTATCATAAATATTGTTCATCTCTATCACCAGTCCTCTCGGACTGCATTATTGAGGGTAGAAAATTCAAGTTTGCATTGGTTTGAAGATTTAGAAATGTCATCTCCTTTATTGCTGGTCTAGGGTGGGTACTCCAGGTCTGCGGGTACCGTGCCTCCGGGCAAGTCATTCAGTGATCTAGAATACGGACAGCCCTGCCACCTTCTACATGCAGCTTCTGGGATTACTCTGGCCTCCCAGAGGAGAGAAGGAGAAGGCAGAGGAGGGGGAGCCTATTGTTGAGGCACCAAGCTAGAAATGGCATGCATCACTTGTGCTTCATGGGAAAGAACTTCGTCACCCAGCCAACTTAGCTGCAAGGAAGGCTGGGAAATGCAGGGTAGCAGCCCAGCCTTGTGCCAGACTGCATGGGAGAAAGGGAGAATGGATTTTGTGGACAGGCAGGGAGTCTCTTGGGCCTTTGGCTTTTCCTGACTAGTTAGCTGTCTAGCAGTTTCGTTTTATAAAGTCCTACAGTTGATCTTACACCTTAAATGAAAGGTAGTTTTATCTATTACAATCATCCCCCCTTCAGTTTCTTTGGGTCCAGCTATTTATAAAGATCATTGTAATAAATGACTGAGCATCTAGCTCACCTTCTGGCTAATGTCAAGGGCTCAGTACTTTATATACACATATTTTTACACTTGGAAATTACAGCAAACATTTATCTGGCAAATGTATTTGCTAGTATGCAACATTTGAATGCTTGCTTCCCTTCCTTCCACTTTCTGTCTCTGGGCAGCAGGGTAAAATGGAGAAACTTGGGCAGATTTTTAATTTCTTTTTTTCTTCATTTTGTGAGAAAAGATAATGTCCTACCATGTTGGTCATTATAGGGGAAACAACCAGAAGGCACAATCACTGTTGCCTGCAAATATGATTGTACAGTATGCACAGATGATTACTGCCTAATGGAAAACTGGGTTTCCATGCGGGATCTTTGTCCAGGAACAGTCCCTAAGGTGACAGGAGAACTTGTTGCCAGTATTATTGCTTCCTGCTTTTTCCAGTATATTTCCTTCAAGTAGCTCAAAAATCATCCACAGCATACTTTGCCCCACATTGATTAGATTTTAGAAACAATGGCTGATTTTCTGCTCATGTTGTTTAGAGAAATTATGCTTCCAACCTTCTCCTGGATGCTCCAGGATGAAAAATGTACCAGTCTTTGAGACATTTTAACCTATGTTTAGATTGGCTTTAGTCTCCTCTGCTACTTTCCTGCAAGCGATGAATTTCAGAGTTCTTGCTGTGTGATAAATGTTATTTTCAAGGTAGGATTTAGATGATAGTCATGTGACTTTTTAAGTAGGAACACGACCAGACACTTAATTTTCTGAAAGCAGAAATCACCTTGGGTCTTGTTATATTTTTGGTGAGGGAGTGAGGGACATAAATTACTTGTATTCTAAGCCAGGGTCAATATTTGTTCTTATTTTAAATATACTTGTCCTTGATACATATTGTTGTGGTAGTGTTGATAATGCTTAAAGTAGGAGTAGATGTTTTTGAAGTGTTTTCTGAGCGTGATTCACTCTAAGCCCACAGTCCTGTGATTTTACCTCTATTGAGGCTACTATTCATGAATTCATATGTTCCTACAGCACATTTATATATCATCCTACCCTCCAGTAATCAAAACATTAGTTGCTTCAGTGTACAACTGCTTGCCAAAGGTGATGGGGAGAAAACACACCTGTCTAGTGGTGATATTAATCTGTGTTCAATGTCTTGCAAATGTGCTTAATGTCTAAGGCATGTTAAATTGAGTTATCCAAAAACAGACTCCCTGAAATTTAAATAAAGTGGCATTGGAGCAAGAAACAAATCATTCTTTTTCTGATAGTTAACTAATCGCCCCCTTACCTTGCTCCCTTATTATAGCACCTCATATGGCTGTCACTTCACTGTCACAGTGTTCTATAATCCTCTGTTTACGTTTCAGCCTTCCATACCAGACTGTGAGCTGCTTGCGGGAAGTGAACATGTTCTATTTATGCTTGTGTGCCACATTTAGTCAATAAATAGTTGATGAGCAAATTCAAAAATGAAAAAATACCTTAAAGTAGTAAACTTGTATCCCTCTACCGGTAGAAGAAAAGTAATCTAAAGATGCCTCCTCAGGGATTGGACAAGCTGGTACTTGTGTTTTCAGTATATAAAGAATCTTTTTGTTTCCCTCCTCTGGCAATCTGATCACTTAACCTTACTTTTCCTAAAAATCAAGGGAAAAATACAGATTACGTATATTAGTTTTAAAGTAGTAAAAGTAGGTTGAACATTTATTTGGCAGTAGTGATGAGATTCCACTTGGACTCCTGTGTCCTCTGTTGGGGTACGTGCATCCTCTAGTGGGGTACGTGTGTCCTCTAGTGGGGTACGTGCGTCCTCTACTGGGGTACATGTGTACAAGTCCTGGCTTCTCTCCCAGTTCCAGCTTTCTGCTGAAGGTGCACCTGGAGGTAACAGGTTATGGCTGGAGTGGTTGGGTCCTTGTCAGCCCCCAGGAGAGACTCTGATTGGATCCCTCGCTCTCCTGACTTTTCCCTGACCCAGCCCTGGCTGCACTCCCTGGACATTTGGGGAGTGAACCAGCAGATGGGAGGTCTCTTTCTGTCTCTCTAATTTTCACTCTCCTTTCTCTCTCTCTCCCTTCAAATAAATAGAAAAAAAATTTCTTTAACACAAACACTAAAATCATAAAACTTGCTTCATTCACATAGTTCTGACAACAAAAGTTTTTAGTGAGAAGAGAGAAGATTTTCTTACAGGAGTGTGTCTGACCTCACAGGCACACTCCTTGGCCATGCTCAGCCTGTTTGGCCATCTATGAAACCAGGGTGATAATGGAGCTTACCTCATCAGGGCCGTGTGGTGACTGACCAGATGTAAAGTGTCTGACCGAGGGCCTGTACCACAGGAAGCTTCCAACAAATGTGGCCCATGGAGATACTGATGATTATTAGAGCCCCCCACCCCACCCCAGAGTCCTTCCATGATGAGTTAAGTCTGTAAAATTTCTATTCCATGCTGTTGTTTTCTACTTCATTATGCTCCTAAGTAGAAGTGTTTCCACAGAAATCAAATAGTATCGTCTCCATCATTGTGAATGCCGCTCAGAGACGTTTTGGTGTAGTTCTTTACCGTCATGGAAACAGGAGATAAGAAGACCATCATGCTCCTTGCCTTGTGTCACAGCATGTACTGGTTGAACCACGTAAAGTGGCACTTGTTTGTTTTTCTAGAATATAATGCATATAACTAATAGAATCCTTTGTTATCAGATGCGTCTGAAAAGCTTGCTCAGAGCACAGCGAAATGATAAGAGGCTGTCGACTTGTGCTCCATACAAATATGGCTCTTCCTTTTCCTTCATTTTAGAGTATGTACAGCAGCACTTCAAAAAGTTCATGGAAAATGCAATCAAGATAAATTTACTTTGATGCAAAAATATTTTTGACATGTGTGATATTTTTTCGTACTGTGCATTTTTATGAACTTTTTAATATTTCTTATATTGTGAGGTTACAGACTGAAATGTATTTAAGAAGTACCACCACCACCACCACCACCACCACCACCCCCCCACACCCCACTCCTGGTCCTTTTATTGCAGAGAATATTTCTTTTTTTTTTTTCTCATGATATAGAATACAATGCAACCTCACTTACTCGGAGGTCATGTATCAGATAACCTTGGCTATGTGGACCAAGAGGCCAAAAGGCCTCTTGGACTACTATAAAAAATATAAAGTTGTGGCTAGTGCTGTGGCTTAGGTTAAGCCTCTGCCTCTGGCATGGGCATCCCATATGGGTGCTGGTTTGAGTCCTGGCTGCTCCATTTCCTCTCCAGCTCCCTGGTAGGCCTGGGAAGGCAGTAGATGATGGCTTAAGTACTTGGGCTGCTGCACCCACGTGGGAAACCTGGAAGAAGCTCCTGGCTCCTGGCCTTGGATAGAGCCAGCTCTAGTCATTCTGGCCATTGCAGCCATTTGGGGCATGAACCAGTGGTTGGAAGAGCTCTCTCTCTGTCTCTCCCTCCCTCTGTTTGTAATTCTGCCTCTCAAATAAATAAAACTTTTTTTTTTAAAAAAGATACAAAGTCTGCATTAAATTACACTAAATAATAATTCTTAATTTTGCAACTCTATAGGACTTGGACAGAATCTAGCTGTCTTAGCTGCCTTCTCTAACCTACACGTGGCGGCTGCAAAATGTAAGGACTGAGAGGTGCAAAGTGAGCAGGGCTGCTATAAGATAGATAGGCTCAAGTAGCATGAACAATTCATTGAGGATATGGAGCAGGGTGCCAGTGTTGGCCTGAATCCAGAAGAAAAGTGAATTCCCTTTTGTTGTTTTATTCTCTTAAAAGGAACAGGCACTATATAAACTTTTGGAACATTTTCATCTGTATAATTCAAATAAAATACAGTGATTCTTTGGTAAGTGTCAGGATGAGTCCAGATGAACAAGCAATTCCCATTTTCTTTGGCATTTTCAACTAACTGCAAAGTTTCTTCACCATCTCTTGGCTTGCATTTTGAATGTTTCTTTCTTCCCGTCGTACCCCATTGTGCGTACGTGGTTCTTGTCTACCTTACTTTTCCCATTGAAGGACGTTTACATTTTACGTGAGGCTTTAGATATAAAAGTGAGACACTTTAGATATCTTTAATATTGACTTTAGCATCCCACCTTGCATTACCCTCTCCATCCCAAATATCAAACAACAGCTATAAGAAACAACTGTGTCAGCATGTTCTTCCCCTCCGTGGCTGGGTTTTTAAATGGGAGGCTAAGGATTATTCCTTAGGGTATCACTAGAACTTAGCACCATGCTGTACACAAAGAAGTGTTTAGTAATCTCATAGCAATAAAATTTCTTAAAAGATTATTTATTTATTTATTTGAAAATTAGAGTTACACAGAGAGAGGAGAGGCAGAGAGAGAGAGAGAGAGAAAGGGGTCTTCCATCCGATGGTTCACTCCCCAATTGGCTGCAACGGCTGGAGCTACGCCGATCAGAAGCGAGGAGACAGGAGCTTCTTCCGGGTCTCCCACGTGGGTTCAGGGGCCCACAGAATTGGGCCATCTTCTACTGCTTTCCCAGGCCACAGCAGAGAGCTGAATGGGAAGTGGAGCAGCTGGGTCTTGAACCAGTGCCCACGTGGGATGCTGGCGCTTCAGGCCAGGGCATTAACACACTGTGCCACAGGGCTGGCCCCTTCGCAATAAAATTTTAAAATAGGTACTACCTTTTATCCTCATTTAAATGAGGATATGGAGGCTCAGAGAATGAGTAGCTTGGTTCAAGTCACTGGAGCCCAGCTTCTAAAGCCAGAACTACCATCACCCATCCAGACCTGTAGTCCAGTGTTGCTCTCTCTGTACTAGCTGCAAGGCTCAAGGCTTAATTTTAAGAGAAGATTAGTATTCCTGGACTTCCCATTTCAATTCTATATAATGTAAGAACTGAGATACATGTTTTCTAATTTAGAAAAAGTAAAAGAAAAAAGAAACAATTAAAATCCTTTATTAAGCATCTTTTGGTGAATGAATTGGCATAACTATGGAGCCCAAAGAAAATAAGCTTTTTTTCTTTTTAAAGATCTATTTATTTATTTGAAAGGCAGAGTTGCAGAGAGAGAGAGAGAGAGAGAGAGAGAGAGATTCCATCTGCTGGTTCACTCCCCAGATGGCCACAACAGCAAGAGCTGTGCTGATCTGAAGCCAGGAGCCAGGAGCTTCTTCCAGGTCACCCACGTGGGTGCAGGAACCCAAAGACTTGGGCCATCTTCTACTGCTTTCCCAGGACATAGCAGAGAGCTGGATTGGAAGTGGAGCAGCTGGGACACAAACCAGAACCCATATGGGGTGCTGGCACTGCAGGCGGTAGCTTTACCCGCTACACCAAAGTGCCAGCCACAGCAAATGAGCTATTTTTTAGCAGTAATATTTCATGATACTTTTTTTCCTATTCACCTATTCTTTTTTCTTTTTTCTTTTTTTTTTCTTCTACTTCAGCAGAATTCTTGGGTTGTATATTGAAAAGCCCATGGGTTAAAACTAATCTCTATGTTTAAAATTATGCATTGACAATTCTCCTTTTGGTTTTCCTATTTAAACTATTTTAGAGAGTTGACAACTTTAAAAGAAATGGCATGTTCCTTTAACCTCAAGAACGTGTTATTTAAATTTAGTCACTGGTTTGAAGAAAGAATAAACAGAACCTTCATTTAAATGTTCCCATGTCTTAGAAGAATGAATGGGTAGTGATAGGATTTATAGCTGGTATAAGAATAAAGAAGATAAAAGAAAGTTGAAACCTGAAATTATTGGTTTCAGCACACAGCACTTCTGATTTAATTCCATATTGTGAATATAGTTTATACCTTTTGTAAATGTTTTTTGCTGGGTTGTGGAAGCAAATTTTTCACCTTTTGTGTAACATGTAGTTTAATGCCTGTATAGATAATTAAAAATTAAGAGATAAATTATCATCCATATTTATATCTAGCATAGGGCTTCAATAATGATTTGTTGATTGAATAAATAGAAGAATGAATAAATGAATTTCACTCACAAAGTAAGAGGGTGATATATTATCATTTGCGTTATATATAACAGATAGGAACAGTGCACATGCGCCACAAAAATGTTTTTGGTACCATTGTCACCCACATCTTGCCCTGAGAAAATTGGAACTGAGAAAAGAAATCGGTTATTTTGTGAAAGAACTCACGCTAGGACTGTGTGTTTTTCACGGAGCGCAGAATTGGTCAGCTTTGCACTAGGTGGAGATGATCTCGCATGGTCTTCACTTAGATGTTCTCTAGTGTATTTAGTGAGGGGAAAGACAGGTTTAGAATTAACAATGGCTGCAATTTCTGTGTAAGAAGTATCTGCTATTGTCTGTGACTTCACCTCTACCAAGGGTTTCTCAAAAACATTATTTCTGGAACACAAAGCTAGATTTTTTTCAGCCGACAATAGAATATTTTGCGTAGGGAAATTATGAAAAGATAAAATATATGTGGACTTCAGAACTTTTTTTGCTCCAAAGTAAATTTATTTTTTAATTTCATTTCCTGTGAACTTTTTTTTTAAGATTTATTTTATTTATTTGAAAGGTAGAGTTAGAGTGAGAGAGAGAGAGAGAGAGCGGCGGGATTTTCTATTCTCTGGTTTGCTCCCCAAATGTCCCCAACAGTTGGAGCTGGGCCACTTGAAAGGCAGGAGCCATGAGCTTCCTCGGGGTCTCCCACATGGGTACAGGAGCCCATACATTTGTGCCGTCTTCCACTGCTTTCCCAGGCACTCAGCAGGAAGCTGAATGAACCTGCATCCAAATGGGATGCTGGCATCGCAGGTGGCAGCTTTACCTGCTAAGCCATAACGCCAGCCACTGTGCACATTTTTTAAAAAAGATTTATTTATTTATTTGAAAGGCAGAGTTACAGAGAGGCAGGGGCAGAGAAACAGAAAGGTCTTCCATCCGCTCGTTCGCTCCCCAGATGGCCACATTGGCAGGAGGTGAGCCTATCTGAAGCCAAGAGCCAGGAGCTTCTTCTGGATCTCTCATGTAGGTGCAGGGGCAAAAGTCTGTCTTCTACTGCTTTTTCAGGCCACAGCAGAGAGCTGGATCGGAAGTGGAGCAGCCAGGACTCGAATCGGTGCCCATATGGGATGCCAGCACTGTAGGCAGTGGCCTTACCTGCTATGCCACAGTGCCGGCCCTTTTTCTGTCTTTTTTGAGGGTAAAATATCATATGTGGCATGCTTTTCTGTATATTAATGTATACTATGACAAATGTGTTGTTGTTCATGAAAGAAAAATAAATAAGTAAATTTACAAAACAGGAGCACTGGCTGTCCACCGGGCACATTTTGAAGTACCTTCATACATGTGTATTTTGCAGCTTTTACAGTTACTATTTTAGAAGGTGTCATGGATGTATTTCATTGAGGTTGCCAGTAAGCAAAATATTTTTTCTGCTTCTCTTTATTTATTTTATTTGGATATTTTAAAAATAGTTTTGACCATAGCAGATCTTTGTCTTTCAGGGCAGTTTGATTTGTTTGGAACCTGTCCAAAGTCATTTGACATTGCATTTTAAGGTATACCCTCCAAGTGTTGATTTAAAGGAACACCTAGGTGGGGCTGGAGCTAGAAAGAAACACCTAGGTTTCAGTGTAAAACATTGGGAGATAGTTGTGATACACTGACCGTCCTTGAACTGAAGGGCATTCAGAAGGGTTCAAAATACAGGGGGAAGGAGCAGCATTGTTCAAATAAGCACATGGCCGGCCAAGGCGACTGTTGTGAAAACTACCACTCATGGGAAAATTTAAATCAATAAATTCCAGTGATCTTTTTTTTTTTTTTTTTTTTTTAAGTTTTTAGCCTCTTTAATTTGAAGCCTCACCTTGACAGACTTAAAGACTGATGTGCAAAGGAAAGGCCAAAAGAACCTGGCTACTTAGGACCTCATTAATCCTCAGGAGCCGAAGCAGAATGTGAGGATCAGCGTCAGCCTTGGCATTGGGTGATGGTAGTCATGGGGCCTCCATATAGTATTTTCTAGCTTAAGTAGTTGAAAAATCCATTTAAAATGGTTTTCTGACCTTTTCTTTTTGTGTTGGTGTTTTTTGTCTCCTTGTCTCATTGAGAACAAAGTGCTGCTTTTTTGGTGTTCTTACTGATGGAAGGTAGGGCCCCTTGAGGAACATATTTTCTGATATGCTAGATCTGGCTACCTGGGGCATTTTACTTTTCCGACTTACTTTTTTGCAAAACTAAATTATGCTGTCAAAAAATTAGTTAGGCTCTAGTTATCATAAATGCTTACTTCTGCTTGAGTTTTTTTTTTTTTTCCAAATATGGACAACAAATATTTTAATGGGTTGGAGGCATTCTATAACAAATGTCCCTGTAATTTGAGAAATTAAATTTACCCTCAAGCATGGATATCTAGATCAGTGCAAATGAAAGCATTTAACATACATTGTAAATATCTTATAATATACATTTGATTGGCCTGAAACACTTTTTTTTTAACCTGTTTTAGTGCAGCAGCATGATGCCAGCTCTATCTTTGACAGTCTGTCCATACATCACTCACTCATTCCCTCACTCACTCACTCATCCATCCTGGCTGCCACCCTACATGAAGTATTAATGGACAACTTCAATACTTCTCATTTTGAAAAGTGAAGCATGGATAATTAAGCAATGCATCCATAAGTTGGACACCATAGTTTATAACTGAGGTCCAATAATGAGTGAGAAGTGCATTAACCAAATTAAAACTTTTGCCTGTCTATATATTTGGCTATTGACATGTCTTTGTGGATTTCATTACAGTATATTGCAGTCATTTTCATCAAGAGCTTCCCAAAGATCCCAAAGATTTCCCTTGTATTAAAGCTTTGGCTAACTTCTACATTGGTTAGGAGAGTTAATCCTGTGATGGTTCATCTTGTTCACTAATTTAATAATAGTCCTAGATAACTCTAATTCTCAATGACTCAGAAAACTAAAATATATATACCAGCATTTTTTTTCTCATACAATGTTTAGGACACAAATAAATGTTTTTCTTAGATTCTGTTCTTTATCAGCAATTATGGGAATCTTAAAATAGTACACTGCTAAAAGTGAGCGGATGGAAATTAATCTTAGGAGGTGATGTGTATGTGTGTATATGCATTTTGCATTTCCTCCTCAGATATACCTCGATTAAAATTTTGAGATTGAATAATGCTTTTGGCTGAAGGTGGTTCAATGCATAGGCAAATGAGTAGAACTTACATATATTCCAAAATAGATCTTTTAAAGCCTGCAAGTTTGCATGGCATATTCTTTTATTACATTTCCAGCAGAATTAGAACCGAAGTAAATGTCCTGGCCAATCTCTTTCCAATTCTAGCATGAGTCACTAATAAAGCAATGAGAGCACCCTCGCTGCTCCACCTCTTTGAATACTTTGGAACTGGGCTATCGCCATCTAAAAAAAAAAAAAAAAATCTGAAGTCAAGATGTCAGTTGCCTGTTAGCTACAGAAAACACAAAAAGGTGGGAGCTAGTTGTGGTAGAAGGAACTGGGTTTTAATAGAACTTTAAAAAATCCCTCTTCCATTGTGGCCAGCCAATGCTCTATTTATCCTTTATCTCATTGTGCTGTGACTCTCCAAGCTTGCAAGGAGAAAAAAGAGTGGGAATCAAAGTGCAAATAAGAAGTGGAGACCAAAAGGACAAAAAAGCAAAAACCAGCTAGAGGAAGCATAGGACTGAAAACACAGGGAATGAGAGAATTTCAATGAAAGAATTGGCTAGACACAGGTTGCAGTGAGTGCGAGGAAAGTTGTGTCTGCTAATGCAAACTTGGTTGAGGTCTGTGTGGAGAATCAGAGACTGACTGAACTGGAAGGCAGCGGAGTCTTGATAATTGTTTGGCCTTCTGCAGGTTGTGTGGTAGGTGAGGATAGAATCTATTTTTTTTTTTTTTCTATCGCGACATTATCTCCATTAAACACTTGTCCAGCAGTGGCTCCAGGGCTGCTCAATGTTCCTCTCATAAGTCAGTTTCCTCACTTAGTGGAATGAATTCCTGTTTTACCAGCTGAACTTCTATGTCTCTTTTCAAGGTTTCTCTGCAGTCATGGAAAACAACACCAACTCAAAAGAGTAGTCATCCCTTTACTCTTCATTCCTACCAGAGATGGGCAATGAATAGGTGTTTTTTTTTTTTCCTTTTTGCATAATTGCGGCTATAAACACAAAGGAGGTGACATCATGTTACTGGGTAATCTGACTACTCCAAAAAGAAGGACAGAAGCTGACTATATGAAAATAGGAGCTTAATAGAAGTGAAGTTGGCCATTTTTTTCCTTCTTCTTGCTTGAGTTGTGAATTTGAACATATTTGTTGTCTGTTTCAGTAATATTTATAGATATCTGTGATGGGGTTTTGTCTTAGGCCGTTTTAATTCCTTGTATGTCTGTGTTCTCGTTTGAAGTATGATATCAAATCAGATTACTCCTTTGATAAGGCTAAGATGAAATGCATAGGTAGTGGATGTGTCATTTTCAGCACAATGTCTCTATTTAAGTTTTCTTTGAAGCCAGCAAGTTTGGGCATAAGCTGTTTATTATGCCATAGTTATATCTCTTCCTAAAGAAATTCGCCATTGAATTAACTTTTGCATAGTGTATTTCTATCAAAGTATTTGATCCTTGTTTCTGCAAGATAATCCTAAGAACTTTTTATTTTGAGAATAGAAGACCATGATGGATTTAATTCATAAAGGGAAGCTGCTGCAAGGAATGTAAATGTAAGCGCTTGATAAGGTAGGATTTCCTAGTTGCTATGGCAACCTTTGGGTCATGAGCCTGAGAAAATATAAAGTAAGTCCTGAAGCTGTGAAGATGATTATAAAATTTAACTGTCATTCTTCATTTAGAGTTGATGGCAAACATTATTTACTTAAGTTTATCTCAAGGCAGGCGAGGATCCGTTTTTTAAAATCTGAGACTCAGATCACAAATGAATCCATGTTGCACATGTCTAACATTATAAAGCACATGCAGCATTTATTATTCTAACCAGACTATTTGTACATAATATCCCTGTAGATTTAGTCACCTTCCTATGGAAGCCAACAGTTTTCGTCTCCTGAATTCTTAATGAAAACTGTAGAATGCGGCTGTATACATCGAGTAATTTTGCAGAAATGTGTGTGCTTTCCATGCCAAAAAGAAGGCCTAGGGGATTGTGTAGGAAGGATGCCTTTGTGCCTTCTTTTCAGGTTCAGATATAAACAGTAAACTGTTTAGGGTGGACAAGTGCCAGGGTGTTAATATAGTTGTATATTCTCAAAATATATCACAACGTGGAGATTAAACAGGTGGACTTAGAATCTCTCTCACTAATGATTCCCTCCCTCTAACCCCTCCCAACTCTCCCAACATCCTCCCTCCCCTCTGCCCCCACCCCAGACATGCAGATGGGGATGTGGGTGGTAAGATTCACTCTTCCTGCCCTGGAAGAATGGATTCAGAGGTGTTGAGTTCTTAAATTGAAATAAGGTGCCTAACTGTGCACCATGACGAAGTACCAGTTTTTCTTGCTTTATCTTTTACAGAATGCTGTTAGTTTGCACTAATGACCTATGAGACCCATTGCAAATTACCCAATCTTGCAAATTAGTGAGTATGTGAACAAACACTATAAAACTATCAGATACCACATCAAACAAATGTAGTTTATTGCAGGAAGAAAAATGGACTTGCATATTGAGAGGGAGTGCATTTTCACAAGCAGATAAGTGCTTTCCTGTCTGCCTGCCCACCGGGGAGTGTCAACACATTATATGGTCTATGGCAGCCAATGGCCTGCTGGCTCTTGAGCAAAAACATCGTTTTTTTTTTTTAATGCAGGCATAGAAAACCTCAGTGATTCCATGCATACTGGAATCATTTGCCCAATCCTCTGCCTCCTTACGAAACATTCCCCTTTGTGACTTGGTGTGCTGAATCTTTACACCATCAAGGAGAACTGAATTTAACGTTATTAAGAATAGAATGTCTGCTTGGCTGGCTGTTTTGTGCTGCACCCTTTTGCGTCTGAACCTGGGGGATTATTCGTCCCCTCCCTTTTGGAGGACGAGGTGGAATCCAGCCCACACACCCAGCAGCACACACTCTGCTCATCAAAGCGCTTTGCTCAGTTGGTTTGTTTTCATGTCTCGCAGCAGAAATAGCTGCTCTTTTTCTTTCCTTTTTTCTTCTGGCATCTTGTAATTGCAATGGGTAATGCTTCTTCTTCCTACCCTGGGAGCGGCACAGAGATGGCAGCATTCTCCCCCTCACACACAGCCTGGCCCCCTGCTGGAGCCCAGAGAAGAGGCAGCGTGGTGCAGTACTGCCTCCAGTCCCATCGCTCCATCGCTCCTCTTCAAGAACCTTACCTAGGCCAACCAGTTGCCCTCTTGTTGTTGTCACCTTGGTTACATGTATTCTACCTGCCTTGCTAATAACAAGAGCAGCCCCAGCAGCAAAAACTACAACAGTAATGAGCATTTTCAAATACTTATTATGTGCTGGGCACTGTGGGAAGCTGTGTGTGTACGCGCGTTTACTGAATGTTTTACCTAATATAATTTTTATATATACAGACCTACTTTGAATATTATTTTTAAACTTACAGTATAGTATTTTTTTCCTTTTGTGTATAATTTCATCATTTTTTGAAAAATTGTATCTACTTCTTTTCCTTTATTTGAAAGTCAGAGCAACAGAGAGAAAGTGAGATTTTCCATCCCCTGGTTCATTTCCTGGATGTTTGTGACAGCCAGGACTGGGCCATGTCAAAGCCAAGAGCCCTGAACTCCATCAGTGTCTGTCACATGGGTGGCAGGGATCCAAATACTTGACTCCCAGGATGCACATCAGCAGGAAGCTAGATTGAAAGCCAAATAGCCGGGCCTTGGACCAGGCACTCTGATATGGCATGTGGGCATCCCAAGAAGCAACGGAAGCCTCTGCTCCCCGCGGCCTACCCCACTTCTGTAAGTCTTAGCAAATGCTTGTATGTTTTTAAGATCAGAACAGTTACACCATGATGGCTATCTACTACTATCATCTCTCTTTTTCACTCTTTTATTTTATGGACTTACAATTTTGCTGAAGAAACTGGGACTTAGAGAAAATGAGTAAATGAATCAAGGTCACATCCTAATAAACAGAGAAGGCAGGACTGGAACACAATGCTCTTCTAAGTGCGGAACTAAAGCTTTTCTGTACTGTTCCATGTTCCTGCTCAGAGAAAGTGGCTAGGGGCTGTCCTATCAGTGAAGGTCTGTATGCCAGGGGTGGATGATAAAGACATGATGTTGCAGAGATCACGAGATGTTTTGATGTGGTGCACCTTCAAGAGACGCAAGAAGACTAGGGTTTTTGTGCGCCTTGTTTGGTTTTGACTTCAGCTTAGCCTGAGAGGGGGACTGAACTGAGCATTCTTGAGTCAGCTGGAAACCATTACTGTTCTTCTGACTAAACGGCCCCATGCCCGAGTCTCATTACTGTCATGCTTACTTTCCCCCAAGGCTGTGTCAGAAGCATTGAAACGGGAGCCGGGCTCTCCCATTTGCCATGGTCAGCTCACACTGTCCTGTCTCTCTATTGAAAAATAAAACCCTTTTCAGTGGCTGTGGCTCTTCTGTGAGGGTGAGTCAGATTTAGGAATAATAACCAGAATCTTTCATCCACGCTTTCCCTCTAATGTGCTGATGCTCAAATCATCCTAAATATCAATACAGAATTTTGCTTTAGACCAGGGATTCTTCTGCCATCACTCAGAATAAATCTTCCAAAGTGCAAAAGAAACTAGGAGTAAAGGAAGTGCTGAAGTTCTGTTTAGGTGTGTGTGTGTGTGTGTGTTTGACAGGCACAGAGAGAAAGGTCTTCCTTCTGTTGGTTCACTCCCAAAATGGCTGCTACGGCCGGCGCACCGCGCTGATCCGAAGCCAGGAGCCAGGTGCTTCCTCCTGGTCTCCCATGCGGGTGCAGGGCCCAAGGACTTGGGCCATCCTCCACTGCCTTACTGGGCCTCAGCAGAGATTTGGACTGGAAGAGGAGCAGCCGGGACAGAACCAGCGCCCCAACCGGGACTAGAACCCAGAGTACTGACGCCGCAGGCAGAGGATTAGCCTAGTGAGCCGCGGCGCCAGCTGTTTGCTTTTTAAAGACAAAACACTTTGTTCAGGGAAAGCTACTGCTTCATCTATGCTCCCTTCTCCTCCAGACCCTCTCAGTCTGGGACCCCACCGGACACTGGGCTTGAGTGGGATTCAGTTGAGTTTATGGTCAGAGGCTCACGTGGGTGTTTAGCAGTTTTAAATACTGGAATCACTTCTTTAGGATAACCATAATCAATGACGATCACACTGAAGCTACAAGGAAACAGCTCTACACATTCTTGTTTTCTTGTTGTCTTTCCTTCCCATGGTCTTGCTGCTTTTTAGTGACACCAGATTTAAGCTGTTAGGATGCATCACAAGAGCTGGCACTGTGGCTTATTGGGTAAAGCCACCACCTGCAATGCCAGCATCCCATCTGGGTGCCAGTTCAAGTCCTGGCTGTTCCACTTCTGATCCAGCTCTCTGTTAATGGCCTGGGACAGCAGTAGAAGATGGCCCAAGTACTTGGGTCCCTGCACCAACTAGGGAGATCTGGATGAAGCTCCTGGCTACTAGCTTCGGACATGCCCAGCTCTGACCGTTGCGGGCATTTGGGGGAGTGAACCAGTGAGCAGATGGAAGACCTCTCTTACTCTCTGTCTCTCCCTCCCTCTCTCTCTCTTTCTCTGTAACTCTGTTTTTCAAATAAATAAGTGATTTTATTTATTTATTTGAAAGCCAGAGTTATACAGAGAGAGAAGGAGAGGCAGAGTGAGAGAGAGAGACAGGTCTTCCATCCACTGGTTCACTCCCCAAATGGTCACAACAACTGGAGCTGGGCCGATCAGGAGCCAGGAGCTTGTTCCAAGTCTCCCACACGGGTTAGGGGCCCAAGGACTTGGGCCATCTTTTACTGCTTTCCCAGGCCACAGCAGAGAGCTGGAAGTGGAATAGATTCAAACCAGCACCCACATGGGATGCCGTCACTGCAGGCAGTGGCTTTACTTACTACGCCACAGCACCAGCCCCAATAAATAATCTTAAAAAAAAAAAAAAAAGATGCATCACAAATAAGAGATCTCAGATTTCCCTTTGGATAAGCTGGAGACCATTATTCTAAAAGGTATGTTTCCAGAGTTCTTCAAAACAAAGTTTGGTTAGGCTCTGTTTTGTGTGTCATACACTACAAGAGGTGCTTAAAATGTAAGGTCCACCTTGTATTGCATGAGAGAAAAGAAGAGGACCAGATATTAATGTGAAATTGTATTTTGGATTCTTTGGTCCATTAATTTGATCCTTCGCAGAACAGCATCTTAGCATTCGTCAGAAAAGTCATTCTCTAATGACATTTGATGGGGCTTATTTTGAAAATGAGGCTATGAGTATTAGAAGGCTAAAAGCCAGGAAAGGAGTTGTTTCCTCTATTTGTAGTACCATTCATGATGAGGTAGATAGGAATTATTGCCATAATTTAAATAGGGACCCCCTGAAAACTCTCATCTTGCAGTCAGTCTCAAGGAATGTTATTCATGTTCATCACCAAGTAAGACAGTGGAAGTGATAGTTTTATGTATGTAGGTAAGTAGTGTTTGTTTTAAAGATTTATTTATGTATTTGAAAGGCAGAGTTACATAGAGGCAGAGAAAGAGAGAGAGAGAGAGAGAGAGAGAGAGAGAAGTCTTCCATCCACTGGTTTACTCCCCAAATGGCCACAAAGGCTGGAGCTAAGCTGATCCGAAGCCAGGAGAGCCTGTAGCTTCATCCAGGTCTCCCATGTGGGTGCAGGGGCCCACGGACTTGGCCCATCTTCCACTGCTTTCCCAGGCCACAGAAGAGAGCTGGATTGGAAGTGGAGCAGCCAGGACTCGAATTGGCACCCATATGGGATGCTGGCACTGCAGGCAGTAGCTTTACCCACTACGCCATAGCACTGGCCCCTTTAGGTAGTTTTTTAAAAAATATGTTTCATCTCTCCATTGGTAGCCTGACTTAGGCTGGATCAACTGAAAAATCTGTTGCATTTGCTTTCTAGGATACAATTAGAGTAGCTAATAGAAATCACAGTTTTCAATCAGAAAAGAATGTCAGATGCTTTTATGGAAAGATTACTACAAACTAAGTTTTCTTTCACTTTTTTTTTTTTCTGATTTAGATTCCTTGAATGCACTTTGTTAATTTCTGAACATTGAATCAAATAAGGTGTTTCTCCCATTTTTAAGCATTGCAAATTCAAGACAGGGGCCTCTCCTTCTGTCTTCAAATGAATGAGAATACCATTTTAAGGGGAAATGGTGGCTAAAGTGTCAGCGCTCTGCATCACCTCTATCAGAGAGACTGATTACAATGTTGATGGTGATTTTCAAGGCCGTCTCTGTCTTGCCTTTGCTTCTTACGAATGTATAATGCAGTCCAACCTTAAGACAAATAGGTCAAACTGAAAAACTCTGCAAGAATATAAGAATGAATTTCAAAATAATAAAGCAGTCCAACTTTGAGATCCTATATACTATATAAACGTCTTCTAACTTAGAGGAAATATCTTTTAAATGATTTTCCATGATAATGCATATTTGTGTCTAATCTTGGCCATTCTCATGTATTTTTAGCTGTTGTTTCTAGAATTTATTAAGAGTTGAGATGTTTAGTCTGTAACAGTGGTCGAAAGTGGAGGCGTACATACAGAGTGCTCACCAATTTCTGCTGCTGGTGAATGCTGAACAAAATTGTTCTCCTATTGGGCAGGAAAAAATATTTTTGAGAATATCCCATCTGCAGATAAAGTCAGCAGCCATTTCTGGTTCTGTCAAAAATGAAAATAAATACAGAGTTCAGCTGTATTAAATACCATATTTGAGCATAAGGGAGAGTGCATTTGTCTTATTTCATTTGTCTTCCCAGTCTGTGCCCATTTAGCACTGCAATAGCAGTGAACTTCACTGGCAGTCAGGCTCACTCTTTCATGTTTCCTTCCAGTTCTAAATTGAAAATATTTTTTTGAAAAGAACTATGACAAAAGCAATTTGAGTTAGTGATGTCTTGAAAGAGAACCCAATTTACCATTACCTTTATGATTGGTCATTGTTACCTGCAGTAGGCAGATGTCATGGTGATCTTCTTGATATTAGTATTCTGAGAGAGTCTGACCTGACAGTGTTCAGGTAGCACCACGGATTGGGCTGCAATATTGAGATTTCAAATGGTGATACAAAGGGCTTTGCATAGAAATCTAGTGCAGAGAGAACCCCCGTGGCTGAGGAGGCCAACCATTCCCATGCTGGTGCTCTGTGTGATGTTCTCTGTGGCAAAAGCCAGTGATAGGGGGTAGCTAATTACAGATGGTCGAGGATGAGCTTTGGAACTGCAAAAGGTAGACAGGCAACTAGGAGAACATGGTGTCTTGGCTGATTTTCCAATCTGTATTTAAAGTGTCATGTCTTTTCATCTCCTCACCAATGGTCCACCATGTTGGCAAAGTATACTCAGATCTTTCAGAGTTGAGCCATTACAGTTGTAGCAGGATCAGTGACTCAAGAACATAAGGAACTAAAGTCTTTCACAGATGAAATGATGACTCTACAAGGAGAAATTGTGGTTAAAGAGGACCATCTGTTTTTGAAAGTGTGATTTACTGAGGCATTCCCCTCCACCCCAAGCCGTAAAAGTGGCATCTAGTAACTGGATCTCGTCCTCTTTTCTCTCTGCCTTCTTCTCTTTTCTTCTCCTCCTCCTCCCTACGATAACCTTTGTGGTGGATTCTATAAGAAATTATACTACTGTGACGCACATAGCTTCTTATAGTATCTTATTTACTCTCCTAACATCCCTACCCGACACATACCAAGTGTTAAAATTGTTTCTGTCTCTGATGAGGACCCCAAGACAAAGAGATGAATTGGCATGCCCAACACAGAAGGGTGCCAACGACAGTGCTGACACGTATGCTTATCTTTACCCTGTGCGTTATTCACAGCAACTCTTATTACCAAGAGAATCCCTAATTACCACCTACATCCTGTCATTTGTTGTGTGGCACCCATATGCCTGTCAGTTGGTGGTGAATCTGCAACAATTCACAAGCTGCGTACTCCGCCTGTGTGTGATCAGGGGATCCACTCTCATTTTAAACTACACAGAAATGGAATGACAAGCCAACGTTTACTTCTCTGGGACTGTGCAGTGCATTCCAGAGGCAAATATGAATGACATTTAGCTCTGCCATTTTGACTGATCCGCATTAGTGCAGCTCTCCATTCTTCTAAATAACCGAGAGTTGGTTACCCTGAAGCCTACTGGCTTGCAATTTACCTGCATTTTCCCAACATGCTGTCCCATAGTTTGTTTGGCTTTTAAATTTATTTTGGTGCTTATACCTTGTGTAATGCACTTGGCGCTTGGGGAAGTTTTGGATCACATGGGACACTCTATTGAACATATATTAGGTTCTTGATCTCAGCAGAGTAACGGAGGCTGAAATATTTCAGAAAGATGTATTCTGTAACGATTCAGGAACTGTATACTCTGCCTGTGTCAGAAGCACAACATGTATGATTTTATTTGTGGCTTAATCAACAGGAAAAAATGCCAAGCAGCTTTGACTAGCTGGCAGTGGATCTGTTTGTGTTTGCCTTATTTTCTCTATAAGACACCTGCTGGAGATGAGAGCCGGCAGAAACACCGAGTAGGTATCCAGGGCTTCATTATAGCAGTATCTCTAATGATCAAAGAAGCCTTTTTATACAATCTTGTTCCTGATCATGCAGCTGAACATCTGTCTACCTGTCTGTCCACCTTTTAATTGCATCATCCGGGTCTCTCTGATCCTAGACGGTTCTGTCAGTGCAGCTCTGCTTTTCCCCATTTCTGATCATAGTTAACACAAAATTTTCTGCAAAGCAAAAGAGTAAAACTGAGAGCTTTCTAATAAACTGGAGCTGAACCATTTTATGAGAAGTTAATTTTCTATTGCATATCCAGTAAAGCCCTTGTGCTAATTTATTCTTCAAAGCTAAATGCTGTGTTGCTTGAGGAATACTTGAAGCATTGTGTTTACTGGATACAAAAGGAGCTTGTTCTACCTAGATTCCATGGTCTGCTAAACAGTGAGTTGCTAAAAAAGATGGCAGTGGGAAGTCAGGAATTTAATTCACAAATTTATTTGTTAAATGCTTATTGCAACAAGCCCAGTATGTGTAGGGCCATGTGTGATTTAAAAGTGAGATACTATTCCTACACAAGAAGAGATCAGCTACATATGGATTAGTTATGATAGAAACATTTTATATCAGTTTGGATCAGAAAATACTCAGGAAGTGGTATGTTCTCCGGTGGAGGGAGAACTCACTTCTAGTTGGGTGGACAGAAAATGGCTTTATAAATGGAGGTGCCCTCAAGTTGGGTATTGACAAATGGGGAAGATTTGCATTTGCAAGGTGGAAGAATGTAAATAGAGGGACCAGCATGAAATAAAGCCTGAAAGCAGGAAACGCCATGTCATGTTGAGAAAACAGTATGTGGTAGGCCAGTTGGATAGAAACCCGGGGGAGAGAAATCACGCTGGGAGAGCGGATTGCAGTAGGTCCTTTAGAGATCTGACTGTCATGGTTGGAACTTCAGATTTTCTCTGATAGAAAGACATCATTCAAGACTTTTAAGAAGGGGAGAAGCAGGATATATGCTTTCTTAGAAGCTGATGAAAGGATGTGGTTCGCATTCTGAAGGGGGAGGATGAGGAGACTGTAGTGGTCCAACAAGCAGCATGGAGAACTTTAACCAGCCAGGAGCGGTGGCAGATAGACAGGAAGACTTCAGGGAGGGAAAACGTACAAAGGGCAATTGATGACAAGTGAGAGGATTCAAAATGACTAGTGAGGGTGGATGCCCGTAACCATGATAGAGGGGCCCGGGGGAAGGGCAGGGGAATGGATTGATATGATAGATTTTGTTGAGGACTTGAATGCACCTTGATCGAGGTGGAAGTGTCTACCTGGACACATCCACTCTGGATGAGGAGGTGGATGAAATGTGTCAGAGTGTATATACAGTTAATAGCTGAATTGGTAGCATCTGATAAAACATCGGTAAGCAAACTACATTTATTAAATAACCATTACTGTCGTATTGAGCTGACATAATTCCATGGTAGGAGCAAAGAACCTTATCAACAGTACATTTTCTGTTCAGGCTTTTTCAAATGCCTACAATCACTTGAGACTACTCTCCCGCCTAATCACCTTATAGAGACCCTCAGAGGAAAAACCGCATTTGGTAGGCAGGAAAGGGAGGAAGAATTGGGAGGAAAGGAGAGCAAAACTCAAAATAGTTAGCCAGAGATAGTAAGGAGGCCAGGAAACTGGGGCTCCTGAAGCTGAATGGAGAGGTTTTGGGTAGGAGTGGGTCAGCACAGTGTTAAATACTAGGAAAGATTACGGTGGAGGAGAACAGGCTATTGGATGTGGTCTCAACTAAGAGGAAATTCAAGAGAGCGGTTTTAGTAGTTGGGTTGCAATAAAATTGTAGGCGCTGACGGAAGGACCTTTAATGAGCAAGTTGAGGCACAAACAATTTTTTTTTAACTTTTATTTAATATAAATTTCCAAAGTACAGGTTATGGATTACAATGGCTCCCCCCCCCAACTTCCCTCCCACCCACAGCCCTCCTCTCTCCCGCTTCCTCTCCCCTTTCATTCACATCAAGATTCATTTTAAATTCTCTTTATATACAGAAGATCAATTTAGTATATATTAAGTAGAGATTTCAACAGTTTGCACCCACACAGAAACACAAAGTGAAAAATACTGTTTGAGTACTAGTTATAGCATTAAATCACAATGTACAGCACATTCAGGACAGAGATCCTACATGAGGAGTAAGTGCACAGTGACTCCTGTTGTTGACTTAACAATTTGACACTCTTGTTTGGGCATCAGTAATCACTCTAGGCTCTTGTCATGAGTTGCCAAGGCTATGGAAGCCTTTTGAATTCACCAACTCTGATCACATTTAGACAAGGTCATAGTCAAAGTGGAAGTTCTCTCCTCCCTTCAGAGAAGAGTACCTCCTTTTTTGATGACTATTCTTTCCACTGGGATCTCACTCGCAGAGATCTTTCATTTAGGTATTTAGGTTTTTTTTTTTTTTTTTTTTTCCAGAGTGTCTTGGCTTTCCAGAGGCATAAACAATTAATGGAGAAAAGTCCATTTTTCTATCTGGGACAAACTGAGTCTACCTCTTGCCAATGCATGACTTGAGAAGGAGCCCAGGTTCCTTGTTCAGAGCCTTTGGGTATGGAAGCCACCCCCTGGAGGTTTCATCTGGAGAGGTGGGCTCATGCCACATGCATTTCCTTGCCCACAGTTCTGTGAGCACCAAGCCGCTGAGATACTTGCCCCCACCTGGTATTGGCAACCGAGTGATACTAGGTATCGGGACACCATCATCGACTATGAATACCAGGATCCCTTGTTTGTACCTAGAAGTTACTGATGATATGTTGTCTTAATTTCCATCTTTACCAATTTAAATTATAGAGTCTGAACCCAAATATTATTTCTGAAGAACAATTTCTCATGGTTTAGAAGTAAGAAGATTTGCTTTTCATACTATTCCTATGCTTGCAATTAGGACTTTAAATTGGAGTATGTTGATTTCTAATCAAAGTCTGAGAAATCCTGGGGTGTTTCTTAGCTTAAGAAGCGTAATAAGAGAACTAGTCACAGCCAATAATAGTAAATATCATTAAACAATGGTGAGGCAAAAGCTACTCTGGTTGCCTCATTCAGCAATACTGGCTCCTGAGCATTACAATATAACATTTCATATGTTTGCTTCTAATTATGTGTTTGGATTTGATGAGACTGTAGGATAGAAACTTTAAGTTAGTTTTTGTTGTTCATGTGGTGTGGAATAAGGGATAAGAGCCCCTGAGATCTCTTGGAGATTATGTGGGGTCTCTGTAGGACAGAATGTTTATATTTAATCGTTAGCTATAAAGAAATCATTGGATATTTTGGTTTGCTGCGTATTTCCCTCTTTTAATGTTATTTGTTCACAGTAGCTTAAATGATGCCTAATTGTGCTGGAGCATTTGGCAAATATCATACATCCTTCTTTCCTAAAAGCAGGGAAGTAGGGTAAACATGTGGCTTCTTTTTTCAAAAGATCTATCCAATAATTATCCGGTAGGCTATTACAATATGCAAATAGCAAGGGCCGTCCTTGTCTCTTAAATTAGAATATCAATATTGATTCAACATGTGCAAAAAAAAAAAAAAAGCACTTCTGACAAATGTTAATCCAGTTTCAGGATAATGGAAAAAACACTGGATATGAAAGTTTGATAGAACCGGAGTTCTGGCTCGCCTGCCGAGTGATCTTTGGTGTGTCTTTTGCAGAGCAGCTGCCCTGGGTTGATTTTGTCATCTGTAAAATGGGCATTGTAATGTCTGTCCTGGGTTGGGAAGATCAAATGTGATCATGTACTCAGCATAGCCTAATACGCTATGCAAGTGTAGGTTATTATTATTTCAGAAGAACTTTGGTCATCTCTGAATTATTAATTATTGCTAATTTAAAATACACTAAGCATCCGATGTGTTCTGGCTTCCACATAGAATTTAAATTGGTCTCAAATAAGGACGTGATGCAGTTTCTCTTTTTCATATTAGGGAAATTGAGGCATGTAGAAATCAAATTCCCTGCTCTTTGTTTCCCATTTAAATAACTTCCTCTTGCATATTATTAATGAGTTTAATACACTTAGCATAGATAAAATTCAGATCGCTGGGAATTATTGCATGAAGCTACAAAAAAGAATTTTCTCCTGCAAAGGAAATGACACGGTCTGACAAGCGCTCACCAAGTTAATGTTAACATGACTGCCTCCCATCCACTTACTGCTCCCGTGTTGGTGTGCCTGGATGTATATGGAATCCCTTGACTTTAGACTTGAACAAGGTTGTCCGTGACTGTTCAGAACTCAGTGTTTCTGCTGTCACACCAGGTCACTGCCCCCTCCAGCTGTTGCTCCGGTGGGTGGTGAGAAGCAGGCCCCTACTCTTTATTACTGTTAGACATGCAGTTCTTCTTCCAGTTGTGTTTATCAGAGGTTCCCAGTGTAGTAATTACTTCCTGGCGTTCCTCAGACACCTATATTCTCCGAAATGCCAACGAAAGGGTGCACTGCAGTCCCTCAGAATTCTTTTCCCAGCCGAATTTGTCAGGCCAAATTTAAAAGAGCAATTGGCAATTAAATATTCATTTTTAATTTTTTTTTCAGTCACTGCTACAGGTCACAGGTTCTGTAAGATTCCTCCAACCCAGTAGTACTGTGTACTAAACTGTGTTTTAGGATTATTAATTAATATTCCTCTTCAGGGCCCGGTGATGGCAGGAGAGATTTGGCTGGACATTTTGGCAAAGTAATGCTAATTTCTAGGCCCTTTTAGTGGGATATTATGGGAGTGTGTAATGATAATATCAAAACGGCATTTAATTCCTGGAGAGGAAGGCAGGCGGGCACACGAGAGACAGAAATCTGCTCTTCTCTTTGTAAGGGAAAGGTCGTGCTACTGAGCGCTGCGGGGTGGATTGGTGAGAAATGAGCTCCCGTTTGCTAGGAATTAGAATGAGTCTATCTGATTTTCCTTCACTTGTGACCTTTAAAGATGCAGCTTTTAGATTGATAAGCAGGTGGATGCTTTTAGTAACCCAATGCAGAATTTGTTTCATATAAAAAGACTATCTTTCAGACACTGAAGATATTGCTTCCACAAAGGGTTTTTTTTTTTTTTTTCCCCCCACAAAGCCTCTGGAGAAAGAAATTCAATGATTATATCTTATCTGTCACACAAAAAGAAAATTCGGAATTACTGTATGTTCAATTAGAACATTTTTTTTTTTCAAAGCATTAATCATTTTCTGGAAACACGCATCCTCCAGTTAAGAATCTCCAGGCTCCAGGAAGGCTTGACAGTGGGCGCTCCTGGTTGCTCTCCCCCTCTGGATTTCCTGCACCACTCCGCGGAGCCTCCTCCACACCAATAAAAGAGCTTCCCGTGTTGCTATAGTAATCCTTTCATGTTGGGCACTGCACTATCTTGAAGGCAATCAGATGAGAACAAGGAGTGGGGAGCAGTATAGAGTTAATGTCAGGCAGCTGAAGGTGATCTGCGCTATTATATTTGGAGGTGTTTGGGTATGCTGAAGACAGGGTGCCAGTCATTGCAAATCCTTAGCCCACTGTGGGCCCAATTTGATGTTTGGATATTCAGATATAGATGTTTTATGATATATGTAAACTCTAGACATGCTGCACTTTGGATTGCAAAAGATTGAAAACAGTTTACTTTCCATGGCCAGCAAGCTCAAATTTCGCTTCCTCTCCATTTGTTTGGTAATTAGATCATCCATCTTATTTGTTCTAATTTCCTCCTTTTATTTTCCTTATCCCCTCAGCCATCAACAGCTCGAGCCCATCAGTGTCTGTTTTATTTTGTCAAATGCTGGTGTTTTATTGGGGCTTCTGTGCTGTTTCTGTTTCTCATTTGATATTCCTACCTGATAATAAATTCTTCATAAAGTACCCCTGATCAAGTACATCAGGCCTTCGTTCTTTTTCCTGTGTACAGGTTTTAATTTCCTACTCAAAATCACAAATGAGGTTAAAAAATTCATCCTTCCTGCTCGGGATGCTGGACTTTTGGGATGTTTAGGGAAGGCAGAGGAATTAGCCGAGTGACTTCCACCCTGTCAGACTTCCTTGCAGCACTGGATCTTTGTAGAGCTACGCTTTCACATCCAGAAAGTCTTCTCCAATTTACAAATACTCTGCTGAAGGACTCTAACACAGTAGTGTTGTGTAGACCATGGGGATGAACACTAGCATCAGATGTATCTCACGGCTTTGGGAGCTGCAAAGCATACAAAATACCAGCTTCTCTGTGGACAGAAGAGCCAGGCCTCTGCAGATCCTGCCTTCAACCGCCCATCACTCTCTCCATCCATTCCCATGTACGCATGCTCACTGAGAACCTCCCTGTCACTATTGCAGGCTCTGAGCATGACAAACAAGAACCTGGCCGTCATTCAAATCAAATTTGACCTGCCTAAAAGGAGAGGATACCATTATCCAAGGGTACATCAAGACATTCTGGAAAAATGGAATTAGAAGATAAGTTTATTTTGGCGCAAAAAAAATTCGCTGCGCCGATCCGAAGCCAGAAGCCAGGTGCTTCCTCCTGGTCTCCCATGCGGGTCTCCCAAGCACTTGGGCCATCCTCCACTGCCTTCCCGGGCCATAGCAGAGAGCTGGACTGGAAGAGGAGCAACCGGGACAGAATCCGGTGCCCCAACTGGGACTAGAACCCCAGGGTTTCAGTGCCGCAGGTGGAGGATTAGTCAAGTGAACCACGGCACCGGCCATGTGCAAAAAATTTTTGAAGCCCATGAATACATTTTTCATGACATGCATTCTTCATGAATTTATGAAGACTCCTTTAGAACACTCTAGACCCATGCTGTGCATTGTTATAGAAGCCAATTAGGCTCTTATGGCTATTTGAATTTATATTAAGCAAAATTAAATATTGTTAACAGTTCAGGTCCTCAGTCATTCTAGCTACAATTCAAGTGCTCAATAGCCACATGTTTTTGGTGGGTACCATTCTGAACAGTGCAGATATAGAACATTTCCCTTGTCCCAGAAAGTGCTATTATTCCATGCTGCTCTAGAACAACCCATGTTCTTAAAGGAACACAGGTATTAGGAAGGCAAATCTGTAAATAAATACCGTTCTCATCTTCCATCTCCACAAGTGTTTATGCTCCTTTGGCTTTCTCATTTCTTCCTGAGAACAGTCAGCCTGGAAAGCCATTTTGAAGCACAGTCAACTGCTGCTCATCTAATGTGGGGGAAGCGTGAGATGTCCAGGTACAGGATGGGGGAGGAGAAGGGCAGCTGGATTTAGGCTGTCTGGAGGTTATCTGATCATCCACCTCCAGTGTAGAGTTAGAGAAGAAGCTCAAGGGTGGGAAGATGAGCACCTATCCAATGTTTCACTCATTCCTATTACACACTTCTTAGGCACTGAGGTTCCATTGCCTCTCTAGTAGAAAAGCACAAGGGTCAAATAGTTTAGGGCACTGGCGCTGTGGCTCAATAGGCTAATCCTCCACCTGCAGCGCCGGCACCCCGGGTCCTAGTCCCGGCCGGGGCATCAGATTCTGTCCCAGTTGCCCCTCTTCCAGTCCAGCTCTCTGCTGTGGCCAAGGGAGTGCAGTGGAGGATGGCCCAAGTGCTTGGGCCCTGCACCCCATGGGAGACCAGGAGAAGCACCTGGCTCCTGGCTTCGGATTGGCGCATTGCGCAGGCTGCAGCACGCCGCCGGAGCGGCCATTGGAGGGTGAACCAACGGCAAAGGAAGACCTTTCTCTCTGTCTCTCTCACTGTCCACTCTGCCTGTCAAAAAAAAAAAAAATAGTTTAGGGCAGTATGCTAAGTGTTGTGATTTAGGAATGCATGAGATTCTATTGGAATGTGAGAGATGCTGGAGAATTTCCTGGGAGATAGGGAAGAGGGAGAGAAATGGAGGAAGGACCACAGGCTGTACCACAAATGTAGTTTTTGTTTTTTTCTCACTCATGTATCCTCCTTTAGGATACACTAGGTTTGAAATCTAGGGATTGGTGATTGTTGATTCTGTAAACTATGGGATCATGAAGTTCTTTAAGTAGAAAGAAGCTGTGGTTCATTAGAAATATTTGCTGTCAAATACTTTTCTCCCGGTATTCTGGAAGCGGAGTATCTTTTGTGCTAAGTGTGAATTCTTGGAAGATGAGCCATTCTCTGTCTCTGGCGTCATCTCTTGCTCCTGGCCCTGCTGGCTTCCTTGCTGTTTCTGGAACACACCAGCCCATTCTCTCTGTAGGACCCTTGTTTTATTGCTTCAATTGCCTAGAATTAAACGCACTTCCTTCCAGATATCCACTTGACTCTCTCCCTCATGTCCTTTAGATTCTGCTCAAATGTCATTTCATCACACAGACTTACTGACCACTGAGGTAAAATATCAGCTGCCCATACATGGCCCCACCTCCCTGCAACCTGGTGTTTTTCCAAGCACTGATCATTGCCTGATGTACTCTCATATACATGGTTTTGGATTTTTTTGCCCCAAAATAAACTTAGAATATCATTTTTATGAACATTTTGAAGTACTGTCATATTTTATTTTCTATTTATAGTCTTAGTTTCCTCTTCATAATGTAAGCTCCATGAAGACAGGGACCTGGACTTGTTCACCATCGACTGCTCAACACCTAGAAGTGTACCTAGCACATAGGAGGTCTCAATAAACAGCTAATTACCACATCACTTCTTTTTTGGTATATATTTTTGCTCTCCAAGGAAATGGTTACATTGGCCATTCTACACTTGATCTTAGCCAAAAGGCTGAAAAGCAGTAATTCAGCCATTCTGATGGTCTGTCTCACTATTGCTTCTGTAAAGGTAGCAGACACATCCTGTGGCTCTTCGTCATGCAGTAGTTCTCAGCGGACTAACCTGAGAGCCCGCTTTCACATTCACCACACCGGATAACTGCGTGGCCAAGCCGATGCTCTGTGCTGCCCATCAGGTGCCCTGCTTGGTTCTGAGTGGCAGTGCTGCAGTACGGTTCACTGTGTTTGATCGCTGTCTCCCCAGCACCGGTCTGGCGCACTCTGCAGCTACAGCACAGCGTGGCTACGGGGCCACGACCAGCCTGTTTTTCTGACTCTGCCTTTTTTTTTGGTTGTGTTTTTCTGATTTTAAACTAAGCATCATCTGGACCTCTCTCCCTCCTTGTCTCACTCCATCTTTCCTTCCTCCCTTTCCAACTCCCAGTAGAAAAACAACAGCTAACAATGAAAGAATCCCTATGGAGACAGGTGGGAGGGGCCCATCCCAGCAATGTGTTTTTCTATGTTGTGGAATATCAATGTATAAACTTCAGGGGGGCGGGGGATCAACTTTGGTGCAGAACATACAGGCTGCTTTTCTTGCATAACATGCCATTCTTGGTTGAGAGAACACGGTGTCTTCTTGCCTGTCTCTGGCAACTTGGCCCTAAATCTAAACAGGAGAGAAAAGGAAAGGCAGTGTTTCAAAGAGGCAACAGTTAGGAGAGGGGGTCGGGAGAGAACTACTTCTTTTTTATTGATTTTGTGAAATTGTTTGAAGAATGATTCAGCATTTTGGGGTGTAAACATAACAGCCCCGAGTCGCTTTTCAATTAGGCGAATGGGCTTTTACTGAAAGGTTCTGTTGTTGAAATTCAGTTTCCTTCTGTTCTTTCGGAGCCTCTTTAATCAGTGGCGATGTGACAGGAGGTACAGCCACCTCCCTGTCGCCTGCTTCTCCCCTTCCCACTCTCTTCTGTGAGGCTGAGTCTCCAGGAAAACTGATGGGCAAAATTGTTCCTTAATTGGGGGGAAGGCAGTTCTATACAGACAGGCACTGTCCAGAACAGAACCAATTGAAGTTCCAGAGTGCATGCTTTGCCCCAGTGAGGGCTCCTTCCAGCCAGAAATCCCAAGCAGCCGTGGGTTGGGTCAGAAGCAGGCATTTATTATAACATTGAAATTTGATGAGTTTGGTTTCATTGTGTGTCCATTGTCAGGTCACGGCATGTAAATCCCTTTTCAAATACATGTAGTAATGAGTTCTCCACATAAACTGAGCAGCCTGGGGTTTCAACAAAATGCCTAATAAATGTTTCGTGGCTTGCATCGTAGACACCACCCGTGGAACCCTCTGTCAGCCAGTCCAGACCTCACCCCAACTAACTGGGAGACCACAAACAAGCCAGGAAACTCTGTGCGCCTTGGTTTCCTCATTTGTAAAGTGGGCATAAGAGTACTACTTCACTGGGCTTTTACTGAGGATTCACAAGGATGAGTTAATGCATTTGAAGGACATGCATTTGAACAGTTCCTAATGCAGAGTAAGCATTCAACAAACGCTAGATATTATGAACTATAATGTTAGCTCTTCTCCTTTTAATTATAGGTGGTAGCTACGATTGTTTTCACTGTGCATCTGTTAAAAACATTTGAGTAAAATCTGCAGTGATCGGATTTTAAACCTGAAAGGTGAAGTGATGCTCTCCTGAGTCTCTGGACTGCATAAATCAGGGGGTTGGCAATTTGGTTTCTGATTTCTTGGCATTGACTGATCAACATTTGGTTCATTGGTGAGCATTTAAGAACCACCAGTGAGAGCGTAAGAAATTAGCAATCCTTCATACTGTCAGGAAGCATTGAGATGGAGCTGTCAGAGGCTGCGGGTGAATGCGTCATTGGATTGAGCCACTGAACCAGTTGGATTCTTTGTCTTTGATGGCATTCTTGGATAGAGTCCATTTAACTAGGAAGTAAAGACTCTCTGGTCAGTTCATTTAATAGGAACAGACTTAGAAAAGCCTGTGTTAACCACTTAGACATATTGAAAATAGGAGACCATTAGTTATTTAGCTAAGTTCCTTTAAAAATAAATGGGAAAAATACTAGGACATAAAGTAATACATAACCTTGGAATTTAATATTCAACCTAAACCATATCTGCAAGGCATTAGAAAGATTTTCTTTCCTTCTTTTTGCTTTAATTCCTTAGAGTGATCATGTTTTCTGGATGCTGGGCTGGTAATGATGGTGAGGAGAAAAGAGAAACTAAACATTTGGAATTGAGCTCAGTGACAAAATTCTAAACTTTATCGACTGTGCTTTACTCTTTTTTGAAGACTATCTTCCTCTGTGTTTTTCCTCCTCTTTTTTTTTTTATACGAACTTTGTCTGACTGACTATAACCTTTAAATAATTGGTAAACTGGAGTACCGAAACTGACATTAAAATCTACTGAAAAGACATGGAGGCAAGGAGCATTTTTCTAGAAAGCACTGGCCAGCCTGATGTCCCCTGTCTTGTGTTGTGTGTGGTATCTGTGTCTTCGAGCAACTGGCAACAACATCAGTAGTGATATTAAAAATAATTCACCTGTATTCCTGTTAGTGCTAATGTAGTAATGAATCATCTCTAGGCTATGAAGTCGTTGGCCCATTTCTAGGAACAGAAAGACTTCCCACTGCAAGTGCTTCTCTGCCCAGCCACGTCTTCTCTCCCTCTGCTCCTGCTCACTACAGCCATGCACAGCCTGAGCCTACAGGTTTTCGCCATGCTTCTTGCAGGGCCCCCTGCCTGAACGGCCTTCTTCAGCCTCGGTTGTCTGTCTGTCTGCAGGAACGAGTCCAAAACCAACCCTCTGGAAAGATTTCCTTTACTCTCCCACTGCGTTCAGTCCAATTCAGGAGAAATTTATTGAGTGTTAGGTCCTGGAGATACCACCTTGAACAAGGTGGGCGTGGCCTCTCCTCTCCAAGACTCTAGGGTGAAGCTGGGGTGAGGGCAAGGTCAGGCCTTGAGAGCTGCGTGGCAGGTGCTACAATTGGGTGTTCAGGGTGCAATGGGAGCTCAGGTAGGCACCTTGCCCAGTTTTCTGCACTAATATCACCTGGTGCTGAATGTCTAGAGTGGCTGTAGTAGCTTCCAGGCAAACTGTCGTTTAATTTTATGCTGCCTCCCATTGTTCTCTTTCTTATCTGTTATTATCTCCCTGGCTGGCTGGTAACTACCTTGAGGGTAATGGCCTTTATTTTATTTTATTTATTTTGTTTTGTTTTGGGCAGCCATTTAAAATCTTACAGGGTCTTGCACAGCACTCTGTTGATGATAAATCCTCAGTAAACACTTAGTGATTTGCTTAGAACCTCTTCCCTTCGCTCCACTTTTGGCTTTGCATAGGGATGATGCCCCCTTGCTGCATTCCTTCAGGAGGCTTCTCTAATTGGAACATGGCTGGCACCTGAGCTGTGCTAGCTTGTGGGTAGAGAACCCTAGCCGATGCTAGGTGATGCCTCCTGGCGCTTGGTTCCTGGGCAGCCACCTGGCTTCCTTCCACCACTACGTCCTTTCCTTCTCCACTTGCAGCAGTTTAATTATACCTACGCTCTCCAGGCACACATCTCCCACCATCACCCCGTTTTTTTTTGTATAGCCTCTAAAATGCTTACCTCTTTCTGGGACTGTTTTCCTAATGAGGGTGCAGCATAATTTAGAGGCTTAATTTTAGAAAACTATATGAAGCAGCAGACCCATAAAATGTTATGATTCACGACCACTTGTTTTGTTCTCATAATGCAACCTAAACTAAAAAGCCATTCATCAGAGCTATAAAAGCTGCTCATGGCTGTCTTTAGTATATCGTGTGGAGCATAATTCAGCCCACGGAGAGGCTAAAGATGGATTCATGGGGCCATTTGCCTTGGTGTACGTTAAAGGCCAGTAATTTTAAGCTGTGTAGAAGACCCTATTTCACTGTAAACCCTGGATTCTTTCTTAACCCCACTTAGTTTTCCTTTCCTTAATACCAATATATCTTCATCTACAGACTCTTCCTGCCCCCTGTAAATAATTGCAAAACCCTGACTCTCCCCTCGTTCATAGTCTTGGTCTTGGCTACCTTCAGCTTTTAAGGAGACTGGTATGTGATGATGTGTTGCCTAGAAACCCAAAATGCTGAGTTACCTCCAGGAGAGAGGCCTTGGTCATCTATTATTACCTATAACAATGCCCTAGGAGAATCACTGTCTCTCCCCTCACAGCTCCCTAGAGGGTAAGTTACCAACAGCTTCCTCGAAGTGAATGAGGGAACAGAAGTGAACGAGGGAACGAAATGGTGGGCTTGCTAAACTACGGTTTTATGCATTGTTATAATGGGAACATAGTAGCTTTGTTAACCCAGATTGCTAACTATAGTTTCTGCCTTCCTAAGCTAACATACCTCATGTTGTGATTTGTATTGAATACTGAAGTCTGACCTTTTGCATTTCTTTATACTCTTGTATTTAAGTCATCTCATTTTGAAACACACACACACATGAAATAATATTTTGGGAATTAAGGGCTCACATGTAGATGAACCTACGTTGGCATCCTGACTTGGACACCTACTTGATTTTGCATCCTTAGGAAGGTTACTGAACAGCCGGAGCTGGGCTGGTCCGAATCTAGGAGCCAAGAGCTACTTCTGGGTCCCCTACATGGGTAGCAGGGGCCCAAGCTCTTGGGGCCATCCTCTGATGCTTTACCAAGGTGCATTATCAAGGAGCTGGATTGAAAGTGGAGCCATTAGGACTTGAACCAGCACTCATATGGGATGCCAGCATCACAGGCGGTGGCTTTCCCATTGTACCACAGTACCCACCCCGATGCATGTTTTACTTTGTAAAGTTCAAATTACATTGTAAATAAAAGCACACCTATAGGATGAGCCAGTTATTTAACTCTATGATTAAATGTCAATGACCTGGTGTTTTGTCTTTTGTCTTCACTTAGCTGTTCAAGATAGTATTATGACTTTGAACTTACCTTTTGCACATCAGTTGTTTAGCTGAAAAGTAAATTCTTCTTTGTATTAAGAACTAAGCTGCTTTTTCATTGAAAACTGCTGTAGTTATAGACAGCTCTTGTATTTCCACTTTAAGTGTGCCTTGTACTGCATATTTGCCCTGGATCTGAAGATCCATCTTTTTTAGCAGACTCATTTTAAACTCCCAGAACTAAATGATTTCCTCGAAGAACAAGTTTCATTATTTGGCAGATGAAACTGGCAGTGGCCATTCAGAATCTTGAGCTGGGTAACAATGATTTTTAAAATCTCACCACCTTTGAAATAAATTTATGCATTATTTATAATAAAAGATTGCTAAAAAGGTTTTCCAAAGGAACAGTTGTTTTGAAAATATCTTTGCTCCTGCTCCCTTTTTAACAATCCATTTCCATTCAGGATATAAAAAATAGCATTTATCTTGCTGCTCCCTTTAAGTTCAAGTCTCATGGGTAAAAAAATATAAAAAGACCCTAGATTTAATCTTTTTAAAAAAGATTTATTTATTTATTTGAAAGAGTTACAAAGAGAGAGAGAGAGAAATATCTTTCATCTGCTGGTTCACCCCCCAAATGGCCACCACAGCCAGGGCTGAGCCAGGCCCAAGCCAAGGAGCCAGGAGCTTCATCCAGGTCTCCTATGTGGGTGGCAGGGGCCCAAGCACTTGGGCCATCTTCTGCTACTTTTCCCAGGCCATTAGCAGGGAGCTGTATTGGACATGGAGTGGCCAGAACAGTGCCAGTGTCACATGTCGCAGGTTTACCCACTATGCCATGATGCCAGCCGCCCTAGAGTTAATCTTGATGCTGGCTAAATTAATACATTTTGTATGATTTATTTTTTATTGGGAATCCTGGGCCTTTCTTGTTCTGCAAATGAGCAGCCCTCCTATGCTATGGAGAAGTTTGTTAGACTATTCGGAACAGCTTGACGTGGCTGTGGCCAAAGGTATTCCATGGCCTATATATTAGGAAGGCTCAGAGCCTGGTTTTTTGTGTAGCCCTTTTCTATAATGTTGGAGATAGATTCTGCCTTATACTTGGGTGGGCTTTCCCAACGTACTGGGAGTCCAATCCATTTATAGCTAACATTAGGTCAAGGCCAGAGGGGCCCTGGCCCTCACCGTCGTCATTAGTGAGCTCTTATTTCTATTCCATTGAGATTGTGAAATTGACAAACTGTCTAGGGGGATGTGCAGTTCTTTGCTGCCTGTTTTTGAGCAGGATGCATTAAGGATAAGTTACTTGTCATGGTAGAATTCTTCATCATTAATCACTGAGAGACCACATTCCTAGGTAAATAAGTAAACTCGTTGATAAAGCCACATCTTGATAGAAAATGTACCTTTTTGACATCGTCTCGCCTGCCAGCCTGGTCAGCAGTGCTGCTGCCCACTCGGAGCAAGCTGCCTCATTTAATTCTGATGATGGTGATGCAGCATGGCTCTGTGAAGATCTGAGCCCTGGGTGCTGCAGGAGCCCTGCTTTGATTTGTATACAATATGAATAACCGTCGGTGTATTAGACGTGCTGTAATTTTTTTCATCTTCTATGCCTACAGGGACTATATTACCTTATCAGGGTAAAGTTCATTCTGTAGGACTGATAATTAATCCCCTGTTTCTTTTCTTTTCCTGCTTTCTTATCTGGTGGCTATGTTATACACAAATTCCAGCATTTTTCATCACTATGCCAAATAAAGCAATTTGGAGTTGCAAGCAATAAAAAGCTTATTTTTATAACCCCTCTAGAAAGAAAACTGCCCAGATTCCATTTTAGTGAAAAAAGGCCTTCCATTGTGTGGCCATGCTCACATCTGCTCCCCAGTGTGGGGCTGGAAGAGTGGGAAGACAGTGTTGTCTCTGGGCTTCTGCTGTCTCAGGGAAGGTGGGGTGTGTGTGTGTGTGTGTGTGTGTGTTGAAGAAGTTATCCCTAACCAGTGTGTTCCCTGTGCATCCTGAGGTGTGTGTGCTGCACCTCTTGCTTTATAACTCCCACAACACAGAACTAAGGTAGCCTGAACAGGTTATTAACTCAAGATTCACATCCTTAACTGGATAGCAAATGTTTTACTAATTGAGGCTTGTATTTAACTGGATTAAATCCAACAGCTTGATGTTAGCATGCAGTGCGGCCAAGGCTGTTGTCCTTTTATGAGAAGGGGCTTAGCTTTGTACAGCTGTGCAGTATGCAAGTCACGCACTTGTCCTAGGGTACTGGCTTGCCATCATTTCATTTGGGGACAGGGGAACTTTGCAGCATGATGAGCTGGGTAGGAGCTAAATATTTCAGATGTAAGAAGGAATATTATTCTAATTAAACTGAATTTGGTGCCCATGGCAAAATATGTGCTTAATATATTGGGCTATGTGTGGAAAAATTACATGTATTCTCAGAAATTGGTTCCTCTCCCCTCTTATCCTTCCTAAAAGGCTTTTGTCTTGGATATTACTTACCATGGGGAATTACTTCCTGGACAGCACAGTAAGTCTCTGAGGGTCATAACATTTCCTTAGCCTTGAATGTTTCTCTTCCTTGCAAGAATGGGGATAGTTCAAGCTTCCATAACAGGTGAAACAAAAGAGGAGACTTCCTGAATTATCTTGTACAGAATCCCTGGGTTCTTAACCATTAGTCATTTGGAAAAGAAAAGCAATTGTAACATAAAGCACAAGAATACTTCAAAGAGTTCATGGAAAATGGACTCAAAAGGCAAGCCTGTTTTGGTTTAAAAAAAGCACTTTGAATTCTATGCAAAGGTTTTTGTAATATGTGTTTTCCATGAACTTTTTGAAGACCTCTTCATAGATCCTGACGATTCAGGAGATCAGGACTGAAGGGGGACTCTCCTCTTCTCTCAGCCGGAAACTTTTTTCTTCATTGGTCTTCCTAAAATATTGGATATGGGGTCCAAAATGTTAAATTTGTCTGATTTCACTTGATAACCCATTAACATCCATTAACTATGCCTAAAAAGTATTTTTGCCACCTGAAAGCCTCTATTTAATGATATTGTAATTAGAAATAAGAGCTAATTGGTCTAGTTTTCTAATTTGTAGATTGCTAAAGGTTCTTTTCGCTGAGGGCCTAGTGAGAGGCGGGTTGGGCGGCATGGGGATGATCTTCTTAGGGACAGAGTATCTTGTTTGATGCTGGGCTTTGCCTGTATTCTAGAGGTCTCTGAGGGTCTGGTCCAATGTCATCTCGATTTGGGTGAGTCCCAAATCTGTATCTTTACCCTTGAGCTCACTTTGAAAATGTCATGCTGCCCTTCACTCAGCTAGTCAAATGAAGGCATGTCTGCTGCTCTTCCCTGTCCACATCCCCCTGCCTCTGACCTTCCCAGACTCAGCCTAGGCATTTACCTTCATTCCCTCCACCCTTGTCCCAACAGTGATTCTGTGATCAAACAAGGTGCCTAAACTCTTCCTTTGAAATTCTAAGATCCTATCTTTCCTATTTATGACCACTGCCCCTCCCACCGTGGTTTGGGCCAGCATCAGCTTGTCTGCCAATGCTCCATTAACCTCTCAGCTTGTCTTTTGACTTTTGTAGTTTCCCCGATTCCCACCCTCATCACGCACACAGCATTCAATTCATCTTAGAAACCTCTGTAGAACTCTGCCTGTTGTAAAGTGTTGTACATGGTACCTCTTTTACCTAGTTCAACTACTTTGCTTCTCTTCAGCATTTATAGGATAAAGTCTGCATTTATTTCTGTAGCATTTAGCACCCTCCACAGTAATGACAACGGTAAAGGCCCTCCCTCTTGCTTCTTAACTCTCCTATTCCTTTCTCAAATATTCGTGTGATCCTTATCATAGCCCGTCCTTTATCCTAGTTATATGAAGACCTTTTATCTATCCTACTAAATCCTGATCAGCTGGAGGACATATTCTATTTCTTTAACTCAGTTAGACCTACCACATATAATGATCTATGGGCAATAATAATTATAGTTAACATTTATTGAACATTTACTATGTGCTAGTTACTGTTCTAAGTGCTTTACAGTTTTTTTTTTCTAATTTTAGCACAGGAGGTGGGTATTATTATTTCCATCTGTAACATTGCACATGGAATTCAAAGAGGCAGAGAAGATCACTCATATGCCACATAATCAGACAAGGCTTTATGGCAATCCATAGGGCATGGTGGGGAGGGGATTTTTAATAGAGATGAGCAGTCATGAAACAGGGATGAGAATGAGGCGAGGGAGGGGCAAGAACTACAGGGATGGTAGAAAGATGCATGATGGCTCTAAGTATGATACCCAGGAGGAAAGAAACTGATAATGGGAATGAGTGCTGTGTCCTCGCAAGCCGTAGGGGAAGGAGTTCTGCAGAGCTTACTGCCTGGACCACTCTGTAGCACTAATGGCTTTGTACTCTTCCATTCCCTGTTGTTTGTCCATCCTTTCTCTGCAGCTAAACCTGAAGGTCCTTGAGGAAAGGGAATGGCACTTCCTATTTTTTTGTAGTTTCAGCATTTATAGTAAGTGCATGATCAGTGTCAGTCGATGACTATGGAGAAAGAAAGAAAAGTATTCCAACAGACAGTCTCCCCCCCCGTTAGCAGAAGGCTTCTCCTATGAACTGGGCATAAGGAGGGTGTGCAAAGCCTCTCTGGAGCAGGAACTTTGTGGTGGATTCGAGGGCTTCTTAGACTCCCTTCCTTTTCTGCTTTGATCCCGGCAATGGATTGCTTCCACCTAGAGCTCCGGAAGGGGTGCAATGGGGTGATGATAACTGTCATCTCTACTTGTGAAGACCTCCCTCCATCTTGACATTCAGTGGAATAGTCCCTGTAATTTCAGTGGTTGTTGTTGTTCTTATTAATGATGGCATCGTGCACAATCGGTTGTTAGTAAATGAAAGAAGAAAGCATGCCTGACTCTTTATTTAGCATGTGTTTCAGGGAGCTGTGAGCCCTGTGTATTTTGTCGGGCCATAGCTTTCATCAAGTCTCTGGAACAACATTAGAGCTTGGTGACTGATCATGAGCTCTCAGGGTTTCAGTGCTGCATAACCATACTAATAGGTAAAACAAAAAACGCAACACAACACTTGTCGCAGCCGAAGATGTTTCCGTGGCAGACATTGTGGTGGGGCATTGTGTTGCTGGTCAGCAATATGTTCCTGTCTACTCAAGCTGGCTATTGGCTACCAACTGTGAGATGTTTCCTTGCTGACAAGCCTCCCCCATTCTGTACTTTGCCCTCAGGCTTGCAATTTACTGGATGCAATCTTGTTGAGAAAATGTGGTCTTTATTAGTGCTCGGCACAGATCGACTTCTCTTTGTCCGCTTCTGCAGAGCCGGTAGGATGCTTGGTGCAGGGAAGAAACAGGGGACAGATGACAGTATGAGGACAGGAGAGTGAGAGTTTTCAGGTGCTGGGAACCAGGATGCTGGCTTAGTACAGAGATGATCGGAGCATCAAGGGTGGAAATAGCTCGTCTGCACTCACAGAGCTTTTTGCTGCATTCCAATCAACAACTAATTGTCAAAGAAATATACTTGTCAATAAAAATGCATTAAGTTCATTCTAGCTATGGGCAAAAATAAAGAAACTGAAATGTAAAAGACAGTTCTTACTCTCCAGATGTTTATGATGTAATGAGAACACAAAACTGATGTCAATACCCCTCAAATCACCATGGATATGTGTGACTTCACATATAATATTTTATTTTTCATTGTGAGGATGCATGCGTGTATTCTTGTGTGTATCTCTCTATCTGCCTCCACGTAGCTTTGTCTGTTAGCTTGGCTCTGTTTTATTGGTCTAATGTATTCTACAAAGAGATCTGTGAGTGGCATGCTGCAGCTACTTCTTTTCCTTCTCCCATATGCTGTCTCTCTAACAAATGCCCACACATGAGATTTTTTTCTCCTAATCCTGATGGTGCCTATTGTTTTAAGCAGTTCCTCGATTTATAGGTGCTACTGAGTAGATTTTTAAGCACAAATACAAATGCCTCGTGAGTAGAAATTAAATCCCAGAGCGCCTGTAAAAAATATAAATCATAATCATTTAAAATAGTCATTCCATAAAGAACTGTAGAAATGCGAAATTAATAAATACTAGCATTAACATTAAATATTCACTGCCTGTTACTTCTGAAATGGTACAACAGCATCATTTTTTAATGATGGGTAATGATAAAACACATCAATTTTAAATAACCTGTTTTCTGTTTCCCTCTTTCTGAAGCTATGAGTTGGCAAGCTTGAAATTAAATACAAGTAATGGTAATAACTAAGCTTCTGCTAACTTTAGTCATGGAATAGACACTTCTCTCTCTTTTCTGGATGTTCTCTGGCCATTTGCAAAGAATATTAAATTGAAAATTGCTACTAATGGGATCAGCTTGGATTTAAAGCAAAAAAATACATCTCTGTTAGTGGAAAACAGGAAATGTAGAACCTTAAGTAGCAAGTGCACCATTATCCTCTAATGCATTCTTATTTGTCTCCTTATTAAGGCTCACTGGGTCCTCTCAGAATAGTTAAAATGAAGCTTTAGCTAAACATTCCTCCCTCCTCCCCTCAGCCCCCTCTAAGATCCCTTTAAAAACACCTTTATTTTAGTTATGCTTCACTTGTCCTTTTAATGAGTTACTTGCAAAATGCAAGAGTAGGATCAAAAAGCAAACAATTACAATATCTTGAATGTATAAGTCCCTTTGTTATCAAAGAGCTGTATATACCTTTTATCTCCCATCTAATATGGTGTACAAATGCAATTGACATAGATTTTTTTTCTCTGTTCCATAGAATGGAAACTGGGAAATGTCCTAAGATGGGGAAGGAAAGGGTGGAGGAGATGGCACCAGAGCTAAGAACTGAAGAATGATTTGAAAGTAACCAGGTGGCAGAGGATGTTGGAGGATGGGGAGGATGAGGATGTTGGAGAGAGAACAGGTTATTTTCACTGCGTTCAGAAATAACTGCATCCCAGCAACCTCAAGGGAGCTAAAGGGCCAGCATGATGCTGTTAGCAGTCCTGGTTGTGGACAGTGTGGGAATTTTGTGGAATTGAGAAGAAATGGGTTTTCCCCTAGCGGTTAATTGATAATCTGCCAAATCTTGAGCTGGTTAAGAAAATAGTAGATGTCCCGTTTCAAGTGGTTGAAATGTGTTCTTGATTGAAGAGGAATACCTGTTGGTTCAGCTGAAAACGTTCATGGCGCAGGAGGTCCTGGGGCAAATTCCTGGGAAGGAGGTATGTGGAGGAGCCAGGGCATGTGGGAAGAATCAAGACAATGACCAAAGGGGAGCATTGGTAGTGAAATCAGGACAGATCTGGGCGAGGCTGGAGATCTGCACTGCTGTTGCAATGGTTGGGTCTCTGGGCAGCTGCCTCACCTAAGAACTGCTGGTATTTACAGATGTTTGGAGCATCCAGCCCATAAAGAGAGGTGTAATGAAGTTATTAATAACATGAGGACTACATACCATCAAAATCTCTTCCCGTGGATCTGCCTTCTTTATTTCACATGGAAGAACTGGTTATTATTTCTCCCAGGCTTTTGTTGCTACTGTTGTCTTTTACTCCCCCAATTTTGAGGCACTACAAAGAACAGGAGTGGCTCTGACAGAAACATTGCCAATGGCATTATGACCCTGGACCATTGTCAAGATTTTGTATTAACAAGTTGTGTGAGACGGAAATGGGGACAAGGGAAGAAGTAGACTTTTTTAAGCCCAGCCATTTTGTTTTTCAAGGGACAAATCTCCCTGGGCGATAACTACCAGATTGATGGGGATAGTGAAATGGCACTCAGGAAGGAGAACTGTTAGCACAGTGTGCTGGCAGAGCCTGGTGCTCGTGCTTAAGCACCTGTGCCATTCTGTGATTCAGAGCAAGAAATATGAAACAAACCCCTGTTGTCTAAAGGGAACCTAGCAGGAACAGTCCCTGGGTTTCCATTTGAACAGAACTCCATTAAGAGATTACTAACTAAGAAGCACTAAGATTTGTGGTTGAATAAGCAATTGAAATCAAACCCTAAAGCTCATCTAGATGAATTCACATGCTCCTCTCCCTGCAGAAGGTGGCTGGGATTACACACACCTTATGTCAATGTTTAAAAGCATGGGGAAGGGGATATGGTTTTCAGGGAGGAGAATACAAGGGTGCTTCAAAAAGTTCATGGAAATTGAATGACAAGGGAAGTTTATTTTAGTGCAGAAAAGTTGAAATCCATGACTAGTTTTTCTCATTAAATGCATTTTCCATGAAACTTTGAAACCCCCCCCCCCCTCATAGATTTTGAAGGCCTCTATGATTTATTGTGGTTGGGGATTTTTCTGTAGAGAACATAACTTCATAACTTCTATTAAATGGGTATAGTAACCACCGCTTTAGTATGTCAATGTGTATTTACTGTGACACTCCTTTGTCATGTGTTTTCAGAGATGGCATTGAATTTGTCACAAGCTATAGCCATCTCATTCTTTCTCCAGGCAATGTTTTGATAAATGTTGATGAGTTTATAACTGTAAAACCAAATGACATTTATAGTGTGATACACGCTTTACCCATTGCATAATTATATCTAATGGCTTTGCATGTAGAAAGGCATTTACCATTTACTTTTGTGTAAAATGACAATCTAAACCCCCAGGCCTGTTTTTTTTTTAACACAAAGATAAAGACTTAATTAAAAACCAAACACAATTTATTTTTGTAACTGGCATTTAAGGTACCTAGTTCTTTGGTTAAATATGTGATAAAAATCATGATGCTTCTGGTAATAACAAAGATCAGTGAGTTTCATTTTTCCCTCTGTCTTTGAAACATTGGTGCACTCATTTTAATTATCAAACTGATATCCGGTATGACTTCTTGTTTCTCATTTCTAGTTAAAAGAGCTATTTTGAAATTTAGCACAGAATTGAATAATGTGTTCAGTTAATGAGGAGCATTTAAGAAATGTTTCTGAATTTAATATGATAGCAAAATGATAAGCCACCACTGTGGTAAAAATGCAGTGTTGCTTCAGGCCTGGGAGCTGCGATCCAGCAAAGTTTCATTTTGCTCCTTGCTTGTATATTTTTTGTGTTCTGATAGCTAGTGTAGAGGTAGCCATTGAGACTGGGGTCGGGGGCCGTGGGGGCAGTATTTTTCATTGTCAAGTAGGCGACTTACAATAGAGGAAAACACTTTTATTTTTTAATCTCCACGGCAGAGATGAGCTTTTCGTATTCTGCTAGAATTTCTGCTGTGTGTTCCCGAGGAACGTTGCGGCTGGCTTTCGAGGAAACGAGCCTAGTGTAGCTGTGGGTTTATCTTTCTGGCCCGGTATCAACCCTACCCAGCCAATGTTGAAGGCCTCTCACCTGCTTACCATGAGCACAAGTTCAAGTTGCTCTCTGCCTGCCTTTCCATTGCCAAAACTTTGTGATGTTGCTTTTTTTTCTCCAGGAGATGAAACTAAATTGAAATAGGTCTCATAGAAATATTCTTATTTAAAATTTCAATATTTCTGAAAAACATTATGAATATCATGAAGAAGTCTGTTACCTTCAAATTGAACTTACACTTCATGGGATGCTGGAGAGTTGAGAGTTGTTTGTTTCTTGAGGTTAAACTCATAGTGATCTGGGCCGGCGCCATGGCTTAACAGGCTAATCCTCCACCTTGTGGCGCCGGCACACTGGGTTCTAGTCCCGGTTGGGGCGCCGGATTCTATCCCAGTTGTCCCTCTTCCAGGCCAGCTCTCTGCTATGGCCCGGGAAGGCAGTGGAGGATGGCCCAAGTCCTTGGGCCCTGCACCCGCATGGGAGACCAGGAGAGGCACCTGGCTCCTGGCTTCGGATCAGCGAGATGCGCCGGCCGCAGCGGCCATTGGAGGGTGAACCAACGGCAAAAAGGAAGACCTGTCTCTCTCTCACTATCCACTCTGCCTGTCAAAAAAAAAAAAAAAAAAAAACACTCATAATGATCTGGTTGTATGCACTCTGTGTAGTTTTAAGTGATTTTTAAAATTAATTTTGTTTTTTCTTTCATTTTAAAATATGAATCACAGTTGTTGATATGCACCTGAACATAATGAAGCCCAAGTAAACTATTTAACTACCAGGAGAAAAAGAAAGAAAAAATAAAGAAAATCTGTTCATCATAGTGAATAAGCTCAAAACACAGACTCTTTATAAAAATATTTATTTATTTATTTATCTGAAAGTCAGAGTTACACACGGAGAGGAGGAGAGGCAGAGAGAGAGGTCTTCATCCACTGGTTCACTCCCCAATTGGCCGCAACAGCCGGGGCTGCGTCGATCGAAAGCCAGGAGCCAGGAGCTTCCTCTGGGTCTTCCCAGACTGTTGCAGGGGCCTAAGTACTTGGGTCATCTTCCACTGCTTTCCCAGGCCACAGCAGCGACCTGGATCAGAAGAAGAGCAGCCAGGACTTGAACCAGCGCCCATATGGCATGGCAGTACTGCAGGCGGCAACCTTACCCACTACGCCACAAGCGCCGGCCCCCAGAGTAGACTCTTAACTGATTTTTTTTTTTTAATTTTTTTTATTTGACAGAGTTAGTGAGAGAGAGAAACAGAGAGAAAGGTCTTCCTTCAGTTGGTTCACTCCCCAAATCCGGAGCTGCGCCAATCCGAAGCCAAAAGCCAGATGCCTCTCCCTGTCCTCCCACACAGGTGCAGGGGCCCAAGCACCTGGGCCATCTTTCACTGCCTTCCCGGGCCACAGCAGAGAGCTGGACCGGGAGAGGAGCAACTAGGACTAGAACCCGGCGCTCACATGGGATGCCAGTGCCGCAGGCGGAGGATTAACCAAGTGAGCCACGGCGCCGGCCCCCTCTTAACTGATTTTTGAGCTTGGATGTAAACTTTGGAGAAATATCATAGCCGAATGTAATCCTTTGGCTAGAAGGCTTAACAGAAATGAGAAATGCATCGACTACAATTAAAATGCAGGTTTGGGCCTCTTGCTTGTGTCTCAGGTCAGGATTTTAATATTGTATCTGTGCACTGTTTTCTTTTGCCTTTAACAAAATCATAGGGCAATAGTGTTTTTGCAAGTTCCTAAAAAAAATCTATAATGAACCAGAAAAAGGGATGTTAAACTAACATTTAAGACCTTTCAGAGAGCCTTCAGAATTTATTGGAAGAAGCAACAGAGTAATTTTCTGAAGAGTGGTTAGAAGAATCATTTTCATGCTTTTAGTCTAGGACAGGTGGTATAGATTAATGTTGAATACATACAAAATCTATTGAGACTAATTAAAGATGCATATCCACATGGAATACCACATCTCAGTGGATCTTTGGCAGCCAATCCAACCAGCACATACAGTGTTTATACCAAGCATTTTTTAAATTTAGTCAAGAATAGCACCAGTGAAACTTCTGAGAATTCTTACGGAGTCTCTCTTGAGAGTTTGTGCCTCCAGGAAGAAGCTTTTTCTTCAGTTCTTGGAATAGAGAAGATGATAACTTGTGATCACCTATAATGGGTGCAAATTTTATATATTGATAGGGAGTAGTGGTTGACTATTTTGCCTAACATCTTAGATGCACAACTTCAATTTAATTATTTGGCAAGGGCCAGCCCTGAGGCATAGTGGGTAAGGCCGCCGTCTGTAGTACCAGCATCCCATATGGGTGCTGGTTCAAGTCCCAGTTGCTCCACTTCTGATCCAGCTCTCTGCTGTGGCCTGGGAAAGCAGTAGAAGATGGCCCAAGTCCTTGGGCCCCTGTGCCCGCGTGGGAGACCTGAAAGAAGACCCAAGCTCATGGCTTCAGATCGGCATAGCTCCAGCTGTTGTGGCCAACTGGGGAGTGAACCAGTAGATGGAAGACCTCTCTCTCTGTCTCTCTCTGCCTCTCCTTCTCTGTTGGTACTCTGACTTTCAAGTAAATAAATAAGTCTTTAAAAAAAATTATTGGGCAGTGACCATAGAGATACAAGTATATCTTGACCCTTTACTTCCTGGGAGGGCCTGCCTTTCTAGCCCATTTAAATGAAGTTGTCCAAAGAGCCTATCTCTGGTACTTAACCCAGGAGATCGAATTAACACGTCAGTTCCTTAGCCTCTGTCTCTCATCCAGGCTGGCTGAATACTCTTTGGTGACTTGATCGTTTCTCACAAATGCTAATGAACAGTTCACTTTGACACTGTAGACAAACACAATCTGGTGGTTGTGTTCAGATGTTTTTTCATACCTGCTAATGAATAACCTCCCAGTGGTTCACAGTTAGCTGAAGTAAGCACTGACTTGAGGTGTAGCCCAAATATGATTTATTAACTATGTCTTCAACCAAGTAGCCTAGCTTTGGAGAAACCAGAGTGACTTCTTGAATCCTGGGATCAAATTCAGAAGGATATTTTAAATAAAGGAGTCCAATAATCTTAGAGTATTCCACACCAAAAATTCTTATTGAGAATCTAGAGTCAGATAAGCATGCCTGTTTATCAGCTGGAAGAGGAGGTATCGACATTGCCTGTAAAGCTTTCTTTTTAATAAACAAGGAATTGAGCTTTGCTGGGCCATCAGCTACCCAGTCAGTAATGGGCTTCACAGAGGCTACCCTTTCCATTCCTTTTAAGGTTTTAACCAATAAAGCAAAGCCTGTAGATGTAGCACACAGAAGGCCAAAATGTATTGAAAGAAAAGAGGAGGGGGGTGCCCAGAACTTATGGCAAACAGATTAATATTTATAGACATCAGCACTGGTCTCTTACCAACATTTATAACTCCAACAGTGGCAGATTGAGGGCTGAATCAACATTTTCCCCCCTCTGTAAAATAATAAATATGGTAAAGTAGCTCTCAGAACTGCCTTTATCATAGGGATAAATCAGGACAGTTTGTGTTGCAAGAGAGACTTAAAACTTATAAATATGTTGCCCTTTAGGCTACTATTCATCAAAGTGTCTGATATGAAATCTAGACTAAAGGCTTTTGTTATTGTGTGTCTGCTTATTCTCTTTTAGAAGTATAAATTGGAAAGAGTGTTGTCATTTTGGTCATACTGGCCTGCTGTGCTGCTTAAATGCATGTCCCTTTTGGGATGTATTTGAAGAGAAGGAAATAGTGGGAGTTGACGACTGCACACTTTTACACAAATCCTCTTCATCGCCTAAACCTTCCTCGCAGAAGGCATAATTTCCAGGAGGAAAAATACAGCAAATAACTGCTTGACAAATGACCTATTTTGGTGCAGTCAAGTTTCTTTCTAAGACACTGGAGAAGAGAAGTTGTTCCTTAAAAGCCTCATCAAGTCCAGGGGGACCTAACTTTCCTGTTGGTACACCAGTCCAAATGTGTACAAATGGGCATGGCTAAAGATTCTTCCAGGTCACAGAGGGGACCCATACTAGGCTAGCGACAGATGACTCGATAGGTATTAATTATTGCATTGGAAATCTCACACTGCTTTGCAATTCTGAATCTGAATTTCCTAGCTTCTGAGATCTGGAGTCAGAGTTGAGGCTCCAGCCCTGCCCTCCACTCCCCCCTGGGCACCTTTAAATGTTGAATCACATATGGTGTGTGGAATCACCTGCCGTTTGGAGGCCCCCACAGAGTATGTACTAAGCAGTTTTCCTTTTTTAATGTGTAGTACAGCTCCTAGTTTTCAAGAATAACTAATTGGGAGCATAAACCTCACTTTGCCCTTGAATGGTTTGCAATTTAGGAGACCTGAATAACGGAAATGGAGGGCCTACAAAGAAGGCAGTGAAGCGTGCTGCCGTTTGAGAATTTGCCCACTTGGCTTGGGTAAGCGGCTGGGAAGCAGCGGCAGGTTCTCTCAGGTCTGTGGCTTATTTTGGAGGGCAGTGAGGGGGAATTTAGAGAGTTGGGGAGCACTCACCACCACTTGGGGTCCCCATCCTGCCTTACCAGGTTTCACAGGAGCACCCGTGGGCTCCTGGGTCAGTTGAGATTTGCTTGAATGCCAGCATGTGGCTACTACCTAAACCCTGAGGCTGCAGTTGCACCTGGCTGCACTCCGGCATGGGGATAATCACTCTTGGGTGTCCACTCTAGAAGCCATGCCAGAGCAGAGAAATACTTTGAACTGCAGAGTTCATAAAAACACACCAGGCCCTCTCTGACACCCAGGCATTTCTACCTCCTGCTGGTCGGTGCAGCCAACCAGAACGAGGCAGTGTGGTGATGTCAGGTTCTACCTGGCAGAGGACTGAAAGATCGAGGCTCCGCAGCCCTACTTGTTCTGCCAAGGTGGTGGCAGTTTGACTTGCCAAGTCAAATTTCTTGTGCTCTGTACAAGTCAGAATGCCCAGCCTTATCACTGGCAACTGACTCTAAAGAGGGGCTCAGGAACGGGAGAGCACAGGTTTTCTCTTTATCAGATGCCTTTAAAGCCGCTTCACAGCACATCCCTGTGATTGCTAACACCATTATGAAGATTGACAGTTTCATCAAGAAAGCAAAGAAGAAAATCTGCAGACAATAAACGGAGGCAGTGCTGGGCCCTGCTCCGGTTACCCTCAATAGTGCTTCCAGAGCACTGGGCTGGGGGCTGGGGGTCCCTTCCTCTGCCAAGACCTGGGGTTTTATTTCACTGAACACAGAGTTGGAGGTCTTGGGTGGCCGTGTACTAGCACGTGGAGGTAACTTTAAGTCTTCCTAAGGATGGGGCTTGAGAGTTTATGGGAGACAGACTTGGTGATGATGGTGAGGATCTGTTTTTTTCCTCTCTCCTATGAAGAGGGTGATCTAAGAATAAGCCTCCAGGGTATTCCAGCAGTGTTTCCACCCCTCCAACTGAAATACCTGCCCCTTAATGGTAAATAATTTTAGTGACGTGGCGGGGCCAGGGGGGCTTAAATGTAAAAGTCAAGAGTGAATTCAAAGGATATAGAATGTCTCCGAATTGTTAGCAGTTTTCTACAGCTAACAAACCTGCATGCCAGCTCTTTACCCCAAGCCAGCTGCCTCCCTGATACGTGGGGGTGTCGGCTGCAAGGCCAGCGGGCAGATTGGTGCAGTGGCCCCCCGTCTACTCCCGGCGACGCGATTCTTAGCAGAGACTTCACCGAGGATGGGTCCGTGTCCCCATCTGCAGGAGGTGGCAGCTGTGCGAAGCCACCGCTTCTCTGAGCTTGCCGTGTGGGGATGGTCTATCCTGGGGAACAGAGAGCCCTTCTCCCTCACACAGTCAGCCACCTTCATTGGCTCATCTGTGTCCCAGTGAGGCTTGAATTCAGCCCAGGGACCGTGTCACAGGTATGATCCTGACCACCAAGGGGCTGTTCCTACAGCTTCTCTAGCAAGTGGCCTCAGAGAATTAAACGTACCACCCACTCACGTTGCCTTGTAACCATCGCATTCTGGCAAGGAGCCCAAAGGGTTAATTGGCTTCTTCACTAAGGAGACTTTTGTCAAAGAAAGCAATTTTAGGTTACTTTGTGTAGTAGCCAAGGAAATGCACAGAAAGGGGTGGAATGTGTTTCTGTTGTGAAGATAACCTACATACCGCTTTAGAAGTGTGTGATTTCCAGCGTGTGCTAAAATAAGAAGTGCTTGTTTGATTTATCTCCCACAATGGTATGGCATTCTCTTCCTAAGTGGCGTTTCATTCGCAAGCCAGGCATTGTAAATTTGAACTGAATATGTAAGTAAATAACCCTCAAGGAGATAGCATACTGGCTGGCCTCATCTGAGAATATGCTACTAAAAATGAAGCTCTTGGTTTTTTTGTTTTTTTTTTTTTTTGGAAAAGCCTCAGCACCTGAAATGCATTAGTATCCAAAAGAGGGCATGGTGCACCAGCCAGCCAAACAGGCTGAAAGTTAGTGTGAGCTGTCATGACGGAGAGTCGCCTACAGATAAAGTCGTGTTTGGGTTCTGTCTTCTCTGTTTGCCCCCAAGCACGCACACGTACATTCAATCCGTTGGAACTCTGCTTTGAACTTCCATGTTTGGGCACATTGTCTCTGTGCATGGCAGCTCGGTGCGTGATAGTTTCTGCTGTAGCATCTTTGCATGGCAGGGACAAAGACAGTGACAGTGTTTTATCAAGTCCTAACAAGATTGCCTCTGTGCATAATTGTTAAACTAAAGGGCTGTCGATCCACTGATGTGGAACAGACAAGAAGCTTAAAGAATAGAGAAAACCCATAATTGTAGAGCAACTTGTATTCTGATTTATTATTTATCACATCATGGTTAAAACAATTTCCTGCAGTTTTGTGTATTTTTAATATTATTTTGACATTGAATTTTCACCTAGTGCAAAGACAGGTTTCAGAACTTTTTAAACATTTATGTATGCAGGTAGTTAAGGGGGAAAATCCCTTTTTTATTAAGATACAGAATGCATGTTTATCAAAATTCATCTCAGATTCCATTTAGAAATATAGATATCTTGGGTTTGAAAGAGCTTACTGAGCTGTAAAGAATGACAGATATTACTGACAGAACAAAGTTATGAATGATAAAAGAACTCAGGCAATGTTTATGCTCATGTGGCTATAAATTAACTAGGAGAAGAAAGTCCTATTCGCTGGTTGGCGTAGAGCAAGCATTAAGCTGGTAACTGTAGAAGATGCTGCTTCATGTACATGGTGGCTTGCTTCCTGGGGAGGAACTGATCGAGCACCTGTGGTGCAGTCCCAGCGTGGCTGAGGGCGTGTGCGCCTGCCACCGCCTCTGGGTTCTCACTGCAGTGTGCAGACAGAGCATTCAAGCAGGTCACAGGCAGGGTGCTACGTGAGTCCTGCCCAGAGAGCCCAGCTGAAAAAGTCATAATACTCTAGGAAAATTAGGAGTTGTAAGTGTTAGAGTTCAAAAATATTGCATCTCACTGCTATGAGCTGTATTTACCAAAGTCACACTAAAGAGTAGAGCCTAATATTAAAACATAGCTGACTAATATTTCCTTTATGTTAAGCCCATTCCATGGAATAAATGATTCGACCCAGCCCCTCTGTCAGTTCTACCCCATGGCACACCGAATGCTAGCCAGGGGAGGCCGTCCCTCTGGATCTGTGCGTCTCAGCTCTTACCACAGTGGATCTCTAATTCAGGGGGTCTCAGAATCACCTGGAAAGCTTGCTAAACCAAATACTGGGGTCCACTCCTACAGGTACCGATTCGGTAGATCAGGAAGGGGGCCTGAGAACTTGCATGTTTACCAAGTTTCCTCATGATATGAGGCTGTGATCCAAAGATGACCATTTGGGGACCTAGTTGAGTTATATGCTTACCAAAAATCAGTTTCATTGGTTCACAAACTACCTCAAAGAAAAGGCTTAGACCTCATGGCAGAGATTGGTAAATTAATGTGTAGATACACGTTTTCAATTAAAAATGCATATAGCGCTATGCGGTTTTGTTTTTTTTTTAATGATCTCCCACCATAGGTCTCTCTTTTTGTCTGACCTAATGAACTGCTAGTCCCAAATACCTCTTGATGATAGGACCTGTACTGTAGGATAGGGTTTGCACTTTTGACACAGAGAGTCTACTCAGTGCTGGAGGCAAGAAGCCTTCCCAAGATTTGGTGACAGAGGAGCTCTGGATCAGGTAGGAAATGTAATGAATGAAACACATTTTCCTTGTGGACAGAAACAGGGCCAAATGGCTGGGTAATGAGAAGAGGAGCCTAAGGGGAATACCACGGGAGGATGGGCCAGGGTGCCCACAGAGCTAAGAAGCTGGAGACCTGAGGTTGAGAGCCAGATACAGTTCTAGCCACTGGGGGAAAAGCCATGAGCAAAACACATAGATTCCTTCCCTGTTACAGTTTAGAATCATATTTTTTTTTCTCCCCTCATGAGAAAAGAGGAAATTTCAGTATTGGTATTGAATTCCTAAAAACAGGATGTTAGGATGCCTTGGTTTTTCAAAACAGACAGAACACTGTTCCCCTGTTTTAAGTATATTTGGGAAGGGGAGAAGGGAGGTGGAAGGGGAGAGGCAGTCTAGTATACTTATTTCAAGAGCAAACACAGCCTGATGAATGCCTTAGATTGTTCTGGATGCCAGCTGACTTTTCAGCACCCATTAATGGCTTCCATGTGTGCACACTCTTCCAAAGGCATGGAGAGAAACCATCATGCACTTAACCTCCACGGCATTGCTGTGTGGTATCCAGGCCCAGTGTCCCCACCCCATTCCAGTGTGTCCTCATTTGTAAGTGTGGGAAAGAGCACAGAGAAACCATCATTATCAAATCAGAGCTGGTGTTTATCGAACCCCCATAATGTCAGGCAGTAGACATGAGTGATGTCTCATTCAAGCCCCACATCCATCTTCCGCAATGGTTCTTAACATTTCCTTTTCGATAGATGACAGAACGGAGGCTTAGGCTATAGGACTTACATAAGGTCACAAATCTTACACCAGCTGAAAGAGGATTTGCGCCTCGATCCATCTGCTTCCATGATCAGAGCTCACATCGTTACCACAAATATCCTTGTACAGCTGCTTTCTTGTGTTGGTGGAAAAGCTAGGGCTCTGAACCCTTCACTTAGCAGAAGATGTTTGTCTGTGGTCTCGAGATAGGCTACACCTGTCCTTGGTCACCACAATAGATGACAAAGATGCAAGTGTCTATTTTAGAACTGAATGTGCCATCCATTAGCCCATAGAAAGGAAACATTTTTGAATGTTTGTTTTTTCTAATTGTGTGTGCAAAGTAAAGTGATTGGACAAACAGTCCTCTCCTGCCTGGTAATCTGCTATAAATCAACTATCAGATGTTAATAAAACAAGTCAAGACTGACAAAGGAAGTTCCATTTGTATTTTAAACTCCCAATTCATCAGGGTCTCCTCCTTCAGATCTTCTGTGAGAGTGTCCTTGGTCTTAATGTAGCTGGAAGATAAAACGCAGATAAAAGAGCCATTGTCTCAGAAGAGCATTAATAAAAAATGAATGTTGATCCTAATTGAGTAGTATTTAAACATACAGGGTGGAGGCAGCGGTCTACAGGGAGACTCCAAGTCCGTTAGAATATGACTGTATCTCATCTCCCTCTTAGTGCAGGGCCCTCACCACCCAGCTGCCGTAAGAGCATAAACTGACACACTGGAATTAGAAGAGATATATATAGGCCTAGCACTATTGCAGATTCGCAGCTTTCTTGCTATTGTTCTTATTTTGAAACAGTAGACTACTCCTCTCTCCGTATTTTCCTAAAATCTGTTTCTAAAATGCTCAGTTGATTCATTTTCTCTTCTCTCCTTTCCGTTTTCTGCCTGTTGACCGTAGTTACTGATAACTTAGTTCTCTTTCGCTCTTTTATGGCATATTTAACAGCATGGCTTCCCAATGCTCAAAAGTAGAACAATAATATTGAGAACAGTAGGATTGGATTATAAATGAAAGAAGAAAATAAACAAATATCCCTGAGCGCACACTGAAAAAGCAAGAAATTATTGAACAAATAAATAAATAAATGGAAGGAAAAGAAAGCTGTTTTTTAAAAGAAAGAATTTCAATTAAAGGAATGAGGGAAATAAAATTACCACTTGAACCCCATAATAGTAATTGCTGCAGGCAAGATCCACCAGTGAAGGCTAAAATTAATGAGTGCAGGTAAGAAGCAAGATCGTTGTGTGGTCTCCAAGTATCTCCCCCAGAATATTTATTAATTACTGTGGTGGTTTTGGCATATATTTGCATCTGTGATGTCTTTGATGCTTGTCTCCCCAAGAAGTGAAGCCTAATTGCCCCCTTCCCTCTGTGAGCATGGGCTGGACTTCAGTGACTCCAACTCCAGTGAACAGAGTCTGGAAAGTGAGGAATCTTGGCATGTATCACCTTAACCAAGTGGTCAAGGTTAATATCGCCAGAAATAAGAAACTGATGTCATGCATTCTATGACAGGAGTGGCTCATCACCTCCCTGGCATTCTTCCCTAAAAGCATAATATCTAGAGCATAGTAAAGCTTAGATAAAGGAATCCTAACATTAGGGGCCGGCAGTGTGGCATAGCGGGTTAAGCTGCTGCCTGCAATGCCAGCATCCCATATAGGTGCTGGTTTATTGTCTCAGCTGTTCCACTTCTGATCCCTGTTAATGCATCTTGGAAAGCAGCAGAAGGATGACCCAAATATTTGGGTCCCTGCACCCATGCAGAGTTCCAGGCTCCTGGCTTTGGCCTGGCCCAGCCCTGGCAGTTGCAGCCATTGGGAAGTGAATCAGCAGGTGGAAGATGTCTCTGTCTCTCCATCTTTCTTTAAATCTGTTTTTCAAATGAATAAAATAAATCTTAAAAAAAGAGGAATTCTAAAATTAACCCTCTTATATTCATTCATTAGTTTATGAATTCAAAAAATATTTCTTACCAGGCATCATAGTAACCCTGTGAAAATGGTAGAGAGGCATGTGCTGTCGTGTGCAGCACTTGGGACACTACGGAGTTGGGAGGGAATATTTGGCCTTCACTGTTTTTATTGTTGTCCCAGCCTGGTGAAACATGTAGAGGCTCAAACAAATACTGAAATAGGATGAATGGGGTGCTTATGGGATCACGCAGGAGAGGCACCTAACTCGGTTATGGGAGACCAGGAAAGGGTCCCTGATCATCTTTACTATGAGCAGTCCTATTGTTTAATCCTTCAGCTAAAGTATATTCAGTGTTTTCTATGGGAAGGAGGTACTATGGCTTCAATTTTGAGGTTGATTTCATCCTCTTAGATTCCAAAATCCATAAGAATAACCACTTTAAAAGAGGAATAGTGTTAAAGATGTGTGTGTGCGCGCGCGCCTTTGATCCTAGGTAGTACTACAGAGTTTATGTGTGGAGTAAAAGGGTTCACTTATCTTTTGGGGATGCAATCATCTTTTTTTGGAGTTTTTTATTTAGCAGCCAAAAAATTGTAATGAATTATAATAGAAGCTGGTGTGGTTTTTTTAAAAAACTGAATAGTAAAAAATATATTATTGGAGTGAATGAAAATATGATATTAAAAACTGATGTCTAAAAATGCTGAAACCAGAATATTTATACAAAAATATTTTATTGTGGCATTTTTAGAAAAAAACACTCGGAAACAATGCAAATATATAACAAGAGGGGGACAGGGAAATTACTTCTGTTACACCTGTATGATAGACTATAATGTACTCATTAAAATTATGAAATTTATATATGTGAATACTTATATACACATGAATATACACATCATATGTGGAAAGAAAAAAAGGAGTACACTAAGATATTAGTAATAATATCTTAGAGCTGCAGGCTTGTGGGATTCTTTTATACTTTTTGCTTTTTCTACAATGAGAATGTATGATTTTTAGGCTGAAACATTTATTTGTTTATTTTTGAGAGGCCCTAGGACTCTTAACAAACAGGTTGAATAACAGGAATTTTAATTAAAATAGGACTCTAACTAGAGCTCAGGAAAGATAGCCCACCTCTTCTGAGGAGCATAAATAATAATTTTATATTAGCTCATTTTTGTGCACCATTTCTCAAGATGTTTTCCAAATGACATGTTTGATGGTTTTATGTGATAAGAAAAAAATATCGTGTTCATAAAAAGTATACCCTCGTGACATTTAGCCCATCTCATGGTTCCTTTGTTATTGCTTGTACATCTCAAGCATTGTAAAGTATTTGGTATGTATAGCACAAGGTGAACACTACATGGCAAAACCCTAAAAGATACTGATGGTCTCATTAAAATTGATTACAGCATAGTAAACAAACTCACCCTCCACCGCTATCACTGGTCACTCTCATGTGGCCATTGGACCTGTTGTCAGCCACTGTGCCTGTCATTATTCTGAAAATTTTGGCTGGATCTAGGCCACTCAGGCCATCAGACATGAGACCCACTGGTGCAGTAGGATCTATCTGATCTATTAGGCTCAGGGAAGGGAACTGGTCTTGGGGTGCTGACTCCTGCATACCAGGCTTGTTCTTTGGGCATGTGTCATTAGAGGCTGGCTGTTGTGGGATTCAACCAGAGAGGTCAGCCCAAGCCATTAAAGCAAGGGGGTTGGCCGGTGCTGTGGCTCAACAGGCTAATCCTCCACCTTGTGGCGCCAGCATACCAGGTTCTAGTCCCAGTAGGGGCGCCGGATTCTGTCCCGGTTGCCCCTCTTCCAGGCCAGCTCTCTGCTATGGCCCGGGAAGGCAGTGGAGGATGGCCCAAGTCCTTGGGCCCTGCACCCGCATGGGAGACAGGAGAGGCACCTGGCTCCTGGCTTCAGATCAGCGTGATACGCTGGCTGCAGTGGCCATTGGAGAGTGAACCAACGGCAAAAAGGAAGACCTTTCTCTCTGTCTCTCTGTCTCTCTCACTATCCACTCTGCCTGTCAAAAAAAAAAAAAAGCAAGGGGGTGAAGAGGAGTCATCATGTTGGAGATGGATCAGATGATGGAGAAGCAAGATAAGTGTGTAAGGTGTCAGACCTTGGGACAGGACTGAAGACATGGGCGCCTGGAACTAAGCCGAAATAAGCTGGGAAGGCTTCATGCCTATGGGAATAGGAGGTGATGATACAGAAGAGGGCAGGCGATCCTTGGATGACAAGTTTTCTGCTTGTATCATCTTCTGAGCAGTGATTCCTTTAGCTCCACCTGGGCTATATTATGCCTTAAAGGTGCAGACTCCTAACAGATAGATGGAAGCCCTAGACCTGCTTTGTTCTGTATATAGAGCAACTCTTTATTTGAAAAAAAAAAAAAAAAATCAAGTTAGAATGTTGACTTACATGTTTAAAAAAAAAAAAAGTGTATCCTATAGCTGCCATTTGCTTTTCTTAATCCATTGAGCTACAAGCATCCAAAAAATAAAAATGACTATATTACTTATCTATATATTCCCCCAAACAGGACTCTTACCATGTGGAAAATGGATGAAGAAAACAGAAAGCATACGTGAAACACATCTCCTTCAATTTATTTAGCAGGCACTTGCCTCCAAAGAACTCAAATATCTTATTGATTGTGGTATCATGTTGTAATAAAAGTATAGCTTACCCTCTTGGCCCTAGTGTCCATGAACAGACTCACCAGAGAGGGTATTGGACCCTGGGCCTGCTTCTGAGCCGCACTGCATTGTATGGCCTGGACCTTAAAGAGACTGTTGAGATCAGACGAAGCTGGTTGGAGAGTAGGTCAGGAAACAAAACTGGTGACACAGTGCATCTCCGAGTTCTCTCTCTGACCTGTTCACAGGCCTTTCATTGAGCCTTGTTTGCCATGCTTTTCTTGTGGTTTGTGACAGATAAGAACTGTATTGATTCCCAGCATCTGCTGGCTGTAACCTTTGAAAGGGCAGGCAATGCATCACCACAGAATTTTATCTATCAATATCGGAGTAATAGAAAGACAGGGATGACATCTAATCACAACACTGCTGGCAGATCATAAATCTGAGCTGATCTGTTACTAGTAATGGGCAGTAGGAAAAAAGGGACATGGATGAACATCTGGATAAAGTCAGGAGTACCTTTAGATGGGGAAGACGAGATTTGGCCATGAGAAAACCCCTACTGGCCATGGTCACCTTCACGGAGGCCTGAGCAGTGGAAGAACTTGCCCACATTTATGTAGCGAGGTAGAGGAAGAGCGCCTTCTCTGTGCCTCAGTTTCCTCACCTGTAAAATAGGGTGATACCCTACGGCTGGTGAAGGATTCAGGATGGTGATCTGTGGCAGCTCTCAAAGTGTGGTTCTTAGGTCTGCAACCTGGCCACCAACTGAGAATTCCTCCCAGCACCTGATGTGGTAAAAACACTGGGTAGAGGCCCAGCCAGCAAGCTTGCCAAGTGACTCTCATGCAGATCACATGGTGCCTGGGCAGAGCGAGGGGTCCAAGAAGCAGCATTGAATTGGTGTTCATATTTCTGTTACTTAATCCTACCACGCACACTAATAATCTATTCTGTGTAGAACCCTCCATCCCCTATATGTATTTTCGTTCACAGATCAATTAGGAACACTAAGCATTTTTCATGGATACACACTTTAGATGCTTAAACAATATTATAGATTTAGAAATACTAATTCCCAGATTCCTCGGGTTTAGAAGGCTGGAAGATGCCAGCATTCGAGAGGTTAAGGTTCTCATGTGTGGTTTGGACATATTTAGTGCTTTTGACATGTTGGGAAGCTTCCAGCCTGGACAGTGAATAGTGTTACAATTTAATAACATAAATGGAGTCTGTCTGATTCTGCAAAGAAACAGCCTTCCTTGGGGCCCAGAATATATAGTCCCTTCTGCAGTTACACTCACAGTATTTTTAATCATTTCATGTTTTTATTATATCCCAAGTACAAGGTGCTACAAAGAGTCCCTGGTGCTGGCAGTCACTCAAAAATTGACAAATCTAAAAAGTGAAAAGAACAGCAAGTAGACCATTAGGGGTTTTCTTTTTTTGTTTTCTTTATTTAAAAAAAAACTTTTTTTAAAAAGAAAAATTGCCTTATAATGTTGGAAGGGTTGATTTTGGCATCTTTACATGAAAAGTAGTGGTAATAAAGTTTCTCAATTGTTGGTGCTTTTTTTCTGCAGAAATGATGGCTGTGCACAACTGTGGGGGTTTAACTGTGTTTCCATGAAGTCCGTAATTCACATTCTCAATGTGACAAGCATGACTGCCCATAAACCTCACGACTTTTTTAAGAGACCTAAACTCAGAACATTATTCTCTCTGAAACTGCACTTTTGTAACCCAGCAGAAAACTGTCGGGAGATCTGCTGCCCTTGCAGTAAGGGCATCTGGATGCACCAGTGGGTATAAAACGCTCTGATAGCTTTCAGATGGGAACAGATTTGTTAGAGGAGTGGGAACCAGTTGCAATCACCCTATGTTCAGGAACAGGAAGACTAGCAACTAGAACATGGCAGTGACCATTTAGCTGCTCCTACCATGCCACACCACACTCCATCCTCCCCCCAGAAAGAGACCATTAGGAAACTTCCAGAGGAGTTTTGAAGTTCCAGGTACAGTACATAAAATGTCAGCGTGGTGGGAAGGAACCTCCCCAAAGTGAGATTCTTAGTCTTAGGTAGGTCCTGGGCTTTTCAAGCTAAGTGTTATTTTCTCCTGTGAGCAGCTGCAAAGGATGCTGGTAGCCTGCATCCAAATGGCAAGACAAAGTCACTGCAGCAGCTGGGACAAAGCGAGCGGTTCAGGCTGATCCGTGGATGCTCATCAACAGGCTGTGGAACTGGTAACACGGTTGTTGACCTTTGCTTCCCCTGAGCGTTCGACGTGGCTCTTCCTAAGCTTGAATTTTTCTGCCTCAAGCTTAAGACTTTTATTGTTTCTCTTAAAGGTCTGTTTATGCCGTTGCCTATATACTTGAAAGTCAGAGTAACACAGAGAGAAGGAGAGGCAAAGAGAGGTCTTCCATCTGCTGGTTCACTCCCTATTGGCCACAATGGCTGGAGCTGTGCCAATCCAAAGCCGGGAGCCAGGAGCTTCTTCCTGGGTGCAGGGGCCCAAGGACTTGGGTCATCTTCCATTGCTTTCCCAGGCCATTGCAGAGAGCTGGATCAGAAGGGAGCAGCCAGGACTCAAACCGGCGCCCGTATGGGATGCCGGCACTGCAGGCAGTGGTTTTACCTGCTACGCCACAATGCCGGCCCCGTTGCCTATATTTTTGCAGCAAACATTGCAAAAAAGTGAAAAGACCTGTTGTAATGGGTAGGATAGCCTATTTTTTTCCTCCCTTCAAATCGTGTGGTTGAATTTCATCACTTTTCTAATAAACCTCTTTTCAGGCTTCATCTTGGACCACTTGCTTTATTTTCCCTATCTGATGTTTTTGTCTTCACTGGCTTAACACTCAGGAATACAGAACAACACAGTAAAGCCAAATAAGCAAAAATGTAACTAGTGTACTACAGCATGGGAACTGACAAACCCCACTAAGTGTGACAGTGCTGGCTAGAAGTGGTTGTTTTTGCAGCTAAATGCAGAATAATCTATTTGCTTTGGTCACAGTCAGCTAGCTGCTTTGGGAGAAAATTTGTCATCTGTGCAGTGTTTGTTGTGTGGCACTTGAGGAAGAATACTGGATTCTCATTCCTGTTGACTTTCTGAACGAGCCACAACAGTTTATCTTCATGCAGACCTGAAGTTTTAAAAATCTGTTTCCAAGCATACTACTTCCTGGAAACTGACCTCACTTGGGAGCAAGGGTTCATGGCCTTGTTTATCCCGAGACTCTCCGAGATTCTCCAGTTTCCTTGAAACAGGTTGTCTAGGAACACACACGCCTCTCACACTTCCTCAGTTAAGCCATTAGCCTCATGTGTGATCACAGCACTTCTTAAGAGAAGGCTTCGATTACTGTTCAGTAGGTAAGAGCTTCTCGCACGTGGACGTGCCAGGGATTACCTGCATCCCTTGTGAAAATGCAGATTCGACTTAGTTGGTGTGGGTTTGACAGTGTGCGTTTTTAACACTCTCCCAGGGGTTGTCAAAACTGCTGGTCAGTCACACTGAAAAGAAGGCTCCAGAAGAAGACACAGAGGAGCAGGTCTCCTAATTGCATTTGTGGTACATGGATTCCACAGAAAAGCCACAGTAGTGAACAACAGGAGGGACAAGGTTGTTTGTGTCCTTTACCTTCTGATTTCTTTCTTTTTTTTTAATTTATTTATTCACTTGAGAGACAGAGTTACAGACAGAGGGAGAGACTGAGAGAGAGGTTTTCCATCCGCTGGTTTACTCCCCAAATGGCTGCAGTGGCTGAAGCCGGGCTGATCCAAAGCCAAAAGCCAGGAGCTTCTCCCAGTTCTCCCATATGGGTACAGGGGCGCTAGCACTTGGGCCATCTTTTACTGCTTTCCCAGGCCATAGCAGAGAGCTGGATCAGAAGAGGAGCAGCCAGGATATGAACTGGCGCCCATCTGGGATACAGGCACCTCACACAGAAGCTTAACTCTCTATTTCACAGCACCAGCCCCTACCTTCTGATTTCTTTTGTAAGTTAGCTCTTTGCTGGGATTTCCTGGGAAGGTGACTAAACATTGCTGGAACTTGAGTGGCAGTGACCAAGGAGCACTCAGTTCCCCCTTTACTGAGTTGAAAGCTAATGCCAAAGCCCACTTGCCTAACTTCCAAGTCGTTTTTTTTTTGTTTGTTTTTGGTTTTTTTTAGATTTATTTATTTACTTATTTGAAAGGCAGAGGGGGAGGAGAGAGGGGCAGGCAAAGAGAAAGAGAGAGAAAATGAGATAGAGTTTCCATCTGCTGGTTGACTTCCCAAATGCCCACAACAGCCCAGGCTGGGCCAGGCTGAAACCAGGAGCCAGGAACTCCATCCGGGTCTCCCATGTGGGTGGCAGGAATTCAGGTACTCGAGCCATCATCCACTGTTTCCCAGCTGCAATGGAGACGGAGTAACTAGGACTTGAACAGGCACTCATCAGGGATGGCGGGCGTCCCAGCCATGAACTCATCTGCTGCATGGCAGCGCCAGCGCTTCTGTGTGTTCTCGACCCTCCTCAGTCTCGCATCACTTACAGCCTGAGCTCTGCCTTCTCCTCCCCGTACCCCCTCACCTGCCTCTTATCTGAGCACTCTGCGGCAGGAGTCCTTAACTGATCCTAGAGGCTCCCCTCCCTCACCGTGGAGAAGGTATCTTTCAAAATACAGAAGTGATCCTATCTATCACTCCCTGGATTAAATCACTTCATGGGTCCCTATTAATTACAAGATAAAGTGCAAATTCCGCAGCCTGGCATACGTGTCCTTCACTATTTGGCCCCAGTGACCTTTCCAGAAAGCATCCCTTCCCATCACTCTTTGAGCACACTGCACACTTTGTGCTGTTCTAAATATGCCACGGTCTCCCATGCCAGTTTAGCCCCTTCCTTCTCCCTGGCATCCACAGCCTACCTCACCTGCGTGGGCCCTCCCTACTCCACGGTTCCCAGAGAGCACTGTAGTCTGCTTGGTGAGTGTTATCAACACCGTGCAGTCCTATTGTGTGTCTGCCTGCAAGGCCTTAGGGCCTTCCTGAAGCAGGGCTGTTTTCTCCACAGAGCACTTGTAGGCCCAAGACTAGGGCCTGTTTGTTTGTTTTCAGTAACCTTGTGAAAATCTTTGACACATGGAGAAGAAAATTACTGGCTTCACAATAAAATAGACCACTGGGAATCAGTGGAAAAGCAAAATTATAAAAATCTTAATTTTTTAAATTCAAAGATGTATTTAATGAGGGAAATGGATATAATTTAGTATGTGTTGACATTATATGGACTGGATTATCTCAAAAGATTAAAATGCCTGTAGCCGCGAAGGTCTTTAAACAGCCTTTCCTTTAGTACCTTCGTTCAGCCAACACTCGGTGAACACTTGCTCTGTGTGCTGACATTGTATTATGTTTTGGGGATGCAAGAGGATTGAATAAGAGTGTGACTGCTCTTCAGTAGCTGAAAATAATTAAAATAATATTAAGTATAATTTCTTGTGCTAATAATCTCTACAGATTTATGGATTTGGCAGCAACCTCTCCCAAATGAGAACCATTTGGTTCTGAAAATAACCCAGGGAGGAAGATATCTTTATACTCATTTGACCTGTGAGAAACCTGAGGCTTGGAAGGCTGTAACTTTCCCAAGGTCTAGCTAGCTAGTAACTGAGAGAGCTAAGACTGAAACCGGATCAAAATGAAATAAAGGAGCACCACCTCTGTTAGCAAGTAACCACGGAACAATCAGCTTAATGAGACAGGTCCAACTCACTGCGGGGTCCAAGTCAGGAAGCCTGGGCAGTGAGCAGAGTTGTCCAGAGCAAGCTAAGGGCTTTGAGCTCAGTCCTGCTGGGTGAGGAGGAATTCCTCCATGGTCAATCATTGCTTTTATAAATAGATTAGTAATGGATGGGTTTGATCAAGTAGTAAAATAAGAAATTAATGTCAATCCCAAACTAGTGTCAGTCACCAATTATGCATTGATTTTGCCTCCTACATCCAACGGTATATTTTACCTAAGAATCTCTATTAGTGTCAGAGTGTAATTGACAAACTAAGCTGATATTATTACTAATTAAATTTTTCCTGTGCCCATTTCTTTCCTCCAGTGTCAAATGAAGGGGGGAAATGACACCTCCTCGTGCCAGGATAGAGCACCATTTAGCGCAGATTAGATTTCTAGGGACCTCAAACTTCCTAGACACACCCAGGAACTCATTAGTAACAGGAAAGGTGTCAATACCCTGCAGCTTTCTCAAAGCTCTTGCACTTAGTAATAAAGGAAGGGATTATCTATCTGTGAGAAGCGGCAGCCAGCTTCCGCGGAAGGCAGCAGAGGACATACAGGCCTACCAGGCTAAGATTGTTGAGAAAGGGCCAGATATGCCTACCTGCTTCAGCAAGTCATGAGCATCCCTCTATACAGAAACATGAGACAAAACGGAGGGAGTCTGCAAGCTTTGTGGAATGCTTGTCTCCCCTCCTTTAGCTGTAATTTTGGTATTTCCAGAGACCCAGGGGGAGTTCCAGGCTCCTGGCTTCGCCCTGGCCCAGCCCTGGTTGTTGGGGCCGTTTGGGGAGTAAACTAGCAGATGGACATTTCTTTCTCTCCCTCTCTGTCTCACTCTGCCTTTCAAATACAAGAAAATAAATAAACCTTGAGACAGAGAGAGAGGTATTTAGCTATATGGAAGATGACTTCTGTGGTAGGTATCTGAAGGTTGATTTTGAGGTTTCCCAGGGAAGATGGTATGTTGCATTGTCAACTTACTGCTCGTCACTCTTCTCACCCTTAGACATGCAGTTTGCTCTCGGAACTTATGAAAAGCCTCTGTAAAAAAGGATGGAACCCAGAGAATATGTCATGCTTTTAATGCTATTGACTGAATTCAGTTTCAAATGTCCAGTCTTTGCCTACATTGCCATTCACCTTGTGATATCCATGGTTTTAGTTTGCAATTTAACAACACAGTTGATGAAGACGCTTTCATGTACTTCCTTCTTCTAGCCTTACGATAAAATGAATACTAGGAGCATTTAGCCTAGCAGTCAAATGTCCACATCCCACACTAGAGTGCCAAGGTTCGATTCCTGGCTCCTGCTTATGACTCCGTCTTCTGCCAAAGCAGATCCTGGAAGGCAGCAGGGGGATGGCTCAGGTATCGGCCCCTGCTGCCCACGTGGGAGACATGGGTTGTGGTCACCCTCTTTCTGTCTTTCTCTGCCTCTCAAATAAATAATTTTAAAATAACTATTTCAAAGGAATACTAGCTAAACTTCTGAAATGGAGAAAACATTCCAGCAGGTTTTGGAAGATCGTCAGAAGGTCCTAGTAATAAAGACAGAGCCTGCATCAGTGGTGATAATGGTGATGATGAATTTGGAGGAACAGATTATAATCCTTTATTTAGCATTTTTAGAGCTTAAAAATACTGTCATATGCATTTCCTCACTTGATTCTCATAATAACCCTGTAGGAGAAATACCAGTCACACATTTTAAAATATAGAAACAGATTCAGAGTTTCAGAGTTTTTCCCAATTTCATCACCAGTAAGCTTCGAACTGCAGCAAAAAAATCCCTGTTTTTCCAAGTCTGATGATCTTGTCATTTCTCCTTAGCTCCCCCTTACTGGCAGAAAATAAGCCGTGGGTGAAGTCCTTATCATTTATCTCTAGTTCATGATGATTAATCAGTAGTCCACACTCTGATGATACTAATCAAGTTATTTTTATAATGATGCTATGTGGATAGTTATTGTGCACATCCACCTGACATTGGGTTTGCCTTGGGGAGCCAGCAAGCCTGAGAGGAGGATCCAGAATCTCCCTGGGCCACTGACTTTTCTCCACATGCAATCCCTTTATCAAACTCTGGCTTAAGAGAGCTTTCTGACCCTGGTATGTTTCTTGCCAGACTCAGCTGGGACCAGCGACTCAGAGCCTTAAAAAATAAATAAATAAATAAATAAATAAAAAGAAAAAAAAGAAAGGAAGAAAAACACACAACCTGCTTTATGAATGACAAATGATAGAGTGAATAACTCTCCAATAAGGGCCTTCGTCACGGGACCGAATTTTCCAGCCAAGAAATCGTTGTTTTGTATAATAGTCCAAAGCTGCTTGGCTTCCTGGTAGGAGATGAGAGCTAAGTTGAACATTGCAGCATTGTCAGCATGATGATTATCATGGATTTACAGCTGCTTCTTGAACGAACCACAGTACACACACTTGCAACACCCTAGAATAGGATAGGAGTAGGAGACATCTATGGCCGCCCCTCCCCCCATGCTCTGTTTCTGCAGCAGCGTGAGTGGAAGCTGACATTCGCTCTGAGTCCGTATCTGATGTGTTCCCACTGATATCCTTACTTGCTTGTCCTGTCGACTCTAAGCTTTAAATTTGGAAGGTTTTCAGTGGCTCTTGTTGGCAGGGAGAAGTGAACGAGGAGATGTAGGGAGAGACTGCTAGTACAGCCAAATTTCAGTCACATAGACTGTCAATATTAATGAATGCCCTTGAAGTAGGTACTGTAAAAGCCTCAAGTTGGAGTGGAGCTGCCTTTTGAATCTGGATCATTCCGCAGAACAGACATCTCCTCTCTAAATACTAAAGACCTGGTGTTTGGGCTCTGGTTAGAGAGCTAATTTTATCAGCGTCCCATGTTGGAACATGCTGATTTGCTGATAGATGGGCTGTTTGGTTTCAGATTCTTTTATATGCTGTGAGTGTCACTTTAGTTTTATTCTTGAGTCATATAAATGAAATACTATAGATTCTTCCATTAGTTCCCCTCCGTTCTTTGAGCATTGTAAAGTTTAATGTCCTTTCAGCTACCTCATTAATGTCGTATAGTTGCTAATGGCATCACATCTAGAGTCAAGCAGGCCTAGGTTCAGATACTGGACACTGTACATATCTAAATCTTAGTTTTGCTTTCCGTATAATGGGGATGATAATAAGATATTGAACCCTAAAGGATTGCTCTGAAGTTTAAATTAGGTATGTAACAAAATAATGCCTAATGCCTGGCACATAGAAAATCTTTTAAAGATATATTGGCCATTGTTATGTAGATGATTAAAATAATGCCCTTTCCAGATAATGGGGGTCGTCTTCATATTAAATAATAATAATAATATTATTATTATTAATAAACATTTAGCAAAGAAATAATTTGTTTCCCTTGCCTTTGGACATTCAGACTAGTTGCCTCTTCCCTTCTCTTTCCTGTGTGTAGTAATTATTGTTACATATTATAGCCCTCGGATTTTAAATATGTTATACTAAATTTTAATCTTTTAACACCCTGGAGGCAAATGTAAAGAAAAAACCCAGCTTTTAGTGAGTTGAAGCAAAAAGGGACCCAAGTGTAATCATGGTACTTCTTATCAAAGGAAAATGATGTTAAACTTGAGTACTTATAAGCAGGGTATTAAAAATAAGAGCCAGACATGTGCCATCTCCTTTGAGGCTTAAGGTTGTGGTTGTAAGGAAATTCAATTTAAAGAATTCTGTAGAGGAATTGCTAACAATGGCAAGTGTGGTGAGCAATCCACATCTCTGGTCTGCTTAGCGCCTGGGGGAATTGAGAAGTATCAGTTAAGTAGAAGTGTCCATCGTATAGTCAGCCATCTCAGCTTCGGAGCCTGAATTTTTCTTTTCATTTGATTAGGGAAAGGCAACAATATATTTTCCCACAAAGCAAGAGCTCACCAGAGGCTGCCACGGTGTATGTAATAAGTGGTTTAGCTACTAAGATCTCCCCGGGTTCAGGTTCTTTACAGGAATTGTAGAACCTAAGGTTTATGTCTTCTTTTGTGGTTTATATATATATTTTGAATCTCAAGCATGTAAACCTTTTGTTTTCGTTGCGAATAGCCTGTAGGTTTGGAAACACTTTTTGGTTGTACATGAATTAAAAAGAATCAGTTCCTGTTACCCTGGACTTCAGTTGGCTTTGGGGCCCATGACCACCACACTAGACCACGTGAGAGTTTGTGCTTCATCAGCTGTCAACTGCCATCTACACAATTCATCTTTTGTTCAATGTGATTTTCTTCCAATAGTCCATGCTTGCAACAGTGGAATTTTTACAACCAGTTTTCACTGTGCAAAGCAATCGTTTAATATATCCCAGGGAATGTAATATCATATCATCAGTTCATTAGCAAAGTAGTTGATGTGGATGATCAATAATTGGCCTTCAGCACAACTCCATTTTACCTAAAAGAAACTTAATATTTTGTGAAATACTGGAGTACCACCCAGCTTTGAATTGCTACCAAAGCAGCTCAATGTGAAATTGTTCTTTTATTCGTCTTTTGCCATAAATGAGCATCATAGAATCAGATCCATTGAGAAGAAACTGCTTGCTTTGCCAACACAATTAGTTTTATAAGAAGCCTCTGTCTTCAGATTGTTCTTCTCCAAAGTCCAACGTGGATGCCTGCAGTTACTTCTTTAATTAATATTTTTTAAGAGCCCCCTTTCTCCCAAGAGTGTCTAAGCAGATTTAGCAGGCTTAAAATGACTCTCCCATAAGGTGATTTCAATGCCATCTCACAAACAAATAAAGCATTGACTTTTCTATTGGGGGGGGGGGTCTAGTTTTTCTCTCTTTGTAAGTTCTCATAATGCCTGTCCACTGGGAGGGAGGTTTTTTTGTTTTTTTTTTTTCAACGTTAGGCTGACTTCTCTCCAAAAAAAAGACTATCTTGTTGATGAACAGAAAGGTTATACAACCTGTCCATGGATGAAAAGAAGTGAGAAGAGAATAAAAATCTAGGATTTTCACCATTCAGTGTGAAGAGCAAAGGGATTTAGTACTTATTATTATCTTTCATGGTGTATTTTTTTTTATTTCTGTTTCTTTTATTGCCATTAGCTTCTTTGATAAGTGAATTTTAATGGAAAAGCTAATTCAGCTCTTCCAAGTTTAGTGGATGGATGTCAGTCCACATAAACATTCTATAGAGTGAATTACACCTCTTCCTTTTAAGGGAACTGGCAGCTCAGACCTTAAGCCTCATAATTGCTTGGTCCTTTTAGTAAGGTGGGCTCTGATTTAAAAGCCCCATTAAGCTCTGTCTTTTAAAGGGAAGGTGGCTAATGTGATGGTTGAAATTGAAATAGCAAAACCATGGATACTTTAACTACTTTCTTTTGTCACAATCCTCCTTGAAAAGAGTTTTCACACATCTAGAAGACGTTTTCTTTTCACAAAAGAGATGCTCATCCTCTATGTAAATGCAAGTTGGACTGTGCTTGACCCCAGTTCCACAGCTATAATGTTGAAAACTGTAGACGCAAAGATAGACCAATAAATTTGAAGCTTATTCATTTTCAGAGTTAAGACTTCCATCCCCTTTGGTTCTACATGGGGTAAGGGATTGTTCTCACTTAAGACAGAAAAGCAGAAATAACTCTTCTTATAACTGAGATTAAAAAATTTCATGAGCACAAGAAACTTTACGTAATTCCTTGCAATAAACTTTTTTCCCCTATTTTAAAACCTGACTGCCTTCCAGTTTGTGAGTTCAGAGTAGAATTATCAAAAATCTATTCACTAGGGAAGTTTCGTTGGCCTTAGACCCATCAACCAGTTTAGGGACTATGAAGGAAAATCTTGCTGTGCTGTTTCATAGTGCCTGTCCCCAAAGGAACTTCAAAATCTAAGGGATACCGGAAGAAATACGATTTTCAGAAGAACGCCTTTGTGTAGCTTGGTATGGTTGGTGTTCTGTGAGGCCCTGAGCCGCAGGCACAGTGGCGAGCCACCACCATCAGCATCAGTATTCTTGGCTGTCCTCCCTTCTTGTGCATTTTGGAGTTAAAGGTGAAATTCCATCTTTAACCCCCGTGTGGTTGTCTGAACAGTGATTAATGAACTAAATGTGATTCCCTGCAGACCTTTCAAAGGGTGGATGAAGGATGGAATTTCAACCCTTTTTTTTTTAAAGCCAGGCCTTTTGCTTAATACAGCTTTTAAAATTAATGTCCTTTTTTGAATGCCAAGAAAACAAAGGGAATTTCTCAAAAGTGTATGCAGTTTGACACAATAGGCCTTAATTGGTGTCAAGGAGATGTTAGGATGAATGGGAAAATGCCCATTTAGCTGATAAGACTGAAAAGTGGAACCTTGTTATGAGCTGTCATCTCAACGTGTATTTAAACTATAGCAAAACTGAAACATATTTGCCATATAGATCATAATGACTCCAAAGGAGCCATTATACTCTATTATGTAATTACATAATCAAAGCATGCATAGTAATCAGCTTCTGGAATTCAATGCTAATCAAACATACCTATAGTATGTGTTTAAGCTAAAATAGAGAACGTTAATTTGCCATTAGTCAACTAAACAAGAATGTGTATACAGAATATTCATGAATAGCTTAATGTTGTGTCAGATGATATTTTTTGTTTTGTATTCAGGAGAAGTCAACAATTTTAATTGAAGAAAAAAACCATCACTAAAGAAGATTACTCTTTAACTTGCCATTCAAAAATTTGCCTCACCTTTTACTGATTATAAAAGGAGATTAGATTAAATCCAGTATTTTTTCTGCCATGATCTCCAGTGACACAACAATAATTATATTGCAGGAGAGTCTTAGGAGACCCTGACTATCTCCATGCCATAGGATGCAGTGTTATAAATGCTACATCAGAAGGTCTCCCACCCCCAACCCTCCAAAAAAAATATAAGAGCTTTAAGCAGATATTGCTTTTGTATCTAGAAACAAAACATGTCACTTAGAAATAGCCATGAGTAGGAATACCTTGCTGACTCAGTCAGAGACCTGCACTCTCCTTGGCTGTGCCTCCTGCCTGCCCTATGATGGTTAGGCATATGTTCTCCTTGAGCCTCAGTGTCTTCGTCCCTACAGTGAGAGCATTGATTCTCTGGGTTCCCTTGGATTTCAGAAGGGCCCGTGCCACATATTCTCCCCTCCATTATTTGTTGAATTGGCTTAGCTTATTTAATCTCTAAGTTTATGGTCTGTGTGGTGTGCATCCATAATCATTTTGACCATTAAGGAGACAATTCTTGGAGCAGATAATCAACATATTCGACTTTACTGTTTGGGATAGCAAAACACAGATGAGGATCAAAAAGGTTAAGCAAAGCTTTGTAAACAGCAGACAGATTGATTGCTTTTGATTTTAAATAAATATTCAAGTGTTCACAAAGGTTGAAATATTGCCCCTCTTAGAAATAAAGAATTGTATTTGTGTTGAAGAGGTCTCACCCTTGACCTTGATCCGCGGTTGATGGACCACTTTTTGGGCATGGGTTCCCACTGTCTCACATCTGCACATTGGAGACTAAAAAATGTTACCGTAATGTTTAAAGGAACTAAATTCTTTCATCAAAAGCTTTCGCGGCTTGAACTTCAAATAATTTATTTTCAAATTACTTTTTACTGTAATTCTTATTAATTCAAATAGGTTTCTGATTTGATATAAAACTCTGTAAATGCAGGGAACAGTTTAATGAATTGAAAGATAGGATTGAGTCTTTCAAAGGAAATGTACAAAATATGCTGACAATAATTGCTTAGATAGAAATCAAATCTTAATGGCTTTGTTAATGATTTGTAGTGAACACTGTGTTTACGTTGACTTGGGGGAACATATGCAGTTAGAAAGATTTTTCCCTCTGGGTTTCAACAGAATCTTACTTTTTTTTTTTTTTCTCTGAAATGTACTCCAGTCTGTGCTAGCTCCCGGAAACGTTCGCAGGCGTTGTAGTGCCTCTGCTGGCGATGGTGGTCTTGTTCAGGGAGAGGTAGAGGCTGCAAGCTGGCCACATCCTGAGCAGGGTTGTGAGCACCAGGATTCAGCAGAAATGACCGTGCCCAGGAGCCGCTGGAGCTGCCAGAGCAGGGAGGGTTTGCATCCTGCTAGAAAACAAAGTTTCCAAACCCAGGCAGATCTTTCTGCTGCTTTGAAATTTGCAAGCCCAGATGCCTCTTGGAGGGAAAGAGTGCATAACACTGAGCCTTTCGTTTGTTTAAAACCTTCAAGAACTATTGTGGAGTTTTTAAGGCAATAACTGTGCAAGATGCTTGGCTTGGCTTGTTTTGTGTTTTTTTTTCACAGTCTGCATTTTTTATTAGACGACATGACTGTGATGATTTAATGCTGGGTTCCATCTTCCATAGAGCAGAGAGGAGGAGAAGTTACCCTAATCCGATGTTGGTTTGGGAGAAGCAGGCGCCGGGACTGCAGGTGCTTTCTCTGGACAGGCTCTTCCAGTCGCCTGTGCTCCTCGGTGTCAGAGGAGTTTACACTGTGCCGCAGTAGAAGGTGCATTCTCTTGTAGCTATGACTCGCCCTTGTATTATGGACTTGACTGGAGAGACTCCCCTGGTGTAAATGAAGTGCTTTATTTATTTACAGCCAGGCAGCGGGGGCGAGAGCTCTCCATGCTGGCAAATGCCCGCCATGCACTGGTAATAAAGGCTTTCTCTAGGGGCAGAGTGTGCTGAGCACTGGAAGAAGGAAGCAGTAGTAAACAAGGTGTTTTACATTCAGGACAGTCTCTCTCTCATCTTGAAGTGTGTAATTGTGTTCTGGATAAATTATGGCAATAAAAAAAATCAGAAGTTGCTCATAAGGAAATAACCCTCTTTAAAAACAAGTAAATTTTCCAAGACAGAGCCAACAGAACCGTGGCAACAAATCCTGACGCTGGCCGGTGAAACAAAGTACAAGCTGTATGGGCTTGGAAATCCTGGGGGAACTGGGTTCAAACACCAGCTTGGTCACTTAGCTGAATTACATCAGGTACTTAGTTCAGTCTCAGAGGCTTGGGGGTTTTTTGTTTGTTTGTTTGTTTTTAATCTTTAGACTGGGATACTGACAGCAACAGGAGTTTGAGAGTGAAAAGTTTGTAAAGCATCCAGCACAGTGCATAGCACCAGAAAAACATTTGTTCCCTTCCCCGTCTCTCATGAAGTTCTTGCTTTACAGTTTGCCCCATCATCTCCCCAAGGTGGCTGTGTTGTTGATTGAGAAGTTTCCAGTCAATGTTAGTCATTTGTGCAATGCTCTTTAAATGGAGCTTAGAACAAAATGAAGTTTTAGGAAAGAATCCATAAACCATGCAAATTGAAAATTGAATTCATAGGGGGTTGATGTACACATAACATCCCCACCTCCAACTCTGGCCCTAACCAGTGTGGCTGTAATTGTCGCTACTAATGATCAAAGTAATTTTTTTTTTTTTTTTTTTTTTTACATCACAAGCTTTCTCTTCATTGTGATGAATGCCCTGGCAACTTCCAGTTTACTACAGGAGACTTGCCTCAGTGGGCCTCCCTAATACCAGAGGTTTATACTTAGAAACTGTAGAGTAAATCTGGAAGTTGTGGGGAATAGTTGCTGTTGTAAATGGAAATCCAACTTGATTCTGTCTTTAAACCTGGCAGTAAAAAATGTCTATATGTGCCATCATTCTACCCTCACAATAAATTACCTTGCAATTAACAGTCTTATTGAATGGCTACAGTATATTGTATTTATTTGTTTTTTTTTCCCCCAGTATATGTGCTATTTCTGCCTTAACATGATATCTGCTAATTGGGTTTTAGAAAATCAGGCAGATTTTTAAAAATGGATTCTTTAAGAAAGGCAAGGAAGTTGCCTGTTTGTACCCTTCTGCTACACATCAAATTGTGTTTTGCGACAACCTAATTGTGGTGATATCTATTTCAAGGGGAGATTTATCAAGTCACAGTGCACCCTTCTGTTTGGAAGAAAGATTTGAGGATGTGAGCAGAAATTATTTTTACATAAAGGCTTCGGGCAGTTAAGAGAACTGACATACATACCATATTTTCATCACTGTCATCCACTTCCTTTGCCTCAAATAAATAGGTCATTATTATTCCACCGCAGCCATCTTCTGGGGCCTCCGTGTTTGGAGCTCTGTTTAATATAACTGCCATCCAGCTGACCTGTATAATTTATTGGTGATTCTTATGGAATGGCATCTTTGGGCCACCACCATGAGCCAAGGCACTTTGATATCTCTCAGCAAACTATTTCATTATCACTTAAAACTTTTTTAGCATTAGTATTATAACCATATTAACACAGCCAGGAATTGTTATTTTCTGAAACACTAAGTTTTAAGTTGGTCTTAGCAATTTTTCAAAAAATCAAGCAGCAATGTTAATGACACCACACAGCAGAGCACATGATGTGCCAGAACACAGCAAGGGCAAACCTTTGCAAATGACAAAATTTTACCTGAATTATTTGCTCAGGAGGGACCTGTTAGAATAATCTAGTCTTACATCACTTAATTATCAGTAATAATCGAGAGTGTTTAGATGCTTTAAAAACAACAACAAAAAAATCTGATTCTACAACACTAAGTCATGGTCAATTCTCTGCTCCTACTCCTTATATGAATGTTTTACAGCCTTAACAAGAGTATAATAAATACCCCACCCCACCCCAGAATATACTAACCTTAGCATTTCAAATAAAGAGCTAAACATTAAAAGCATTTGGTTATTTCCACAGGAAATATTCCATCACAGCATAATTGAATTGCAATTAGCTTTAAGTTCCGGTAACTGCAAGATGGTCGTGAGCTGCGAGGCCTTGATTTATGCCACAGGGTTTAATGCTGTCAACAGGCAGCCTTCCCACATGCACCTTTTAATAAATTGAGGATTGTTGTTTGTGTTGCTAATAAACTTCCTTTAGGTGGAAGAAATCCCTCCCACAATCCACTAGGACTCCCTTTGGTATCCTGGTCTCTGCAAGTCCCAGGACCAAAGACACTGATAGCACTTGAATTGTGCAGCTTAACTTTTCCTTAATTTTCTTACCGGATTGGGTTACCCTGAGAATATAAGGATGTTGTCCTTTCTGTTCAGGGCCAGCAGATCCACCTGGAAAAGCTTACTTGATTGACAGGAATTCCCTTCTTGTTCTCTTCTCAAGTCTGAGAGTAAACTGCTCCCTCCAGCTGAGTTCTGAATTCTGTGTTTGTCACAGTAATCCACTGAGGAGAAAATAAGCATCCCTTGATTTTTTTTTTTTTTCTGATCACTTTTTCTCTTTATTGTTATTCTTGTAACACTGTTCAGCCCACTAAGCCTCTACTCTAGATCAAGCCAGGGAAAATGTACCCTCTCACTCACTACAAGCCCTGTGGGCCTGTGTTCTCACACCCAGGGTAATTCCCTGGATCACAGAGCTCCAGGTCAGGTTTCATTTTGGTTTGCTCCTCAAGCACCAAGAATTTTTGTTTATCTGTGGCTCTAATAATTTTTTTTTTGGCTTATCCTTCCAGCTCCCTCTCTTCTAATCCTTTGCCAGAGGCTGGTCTATTTCTAGGTGGATTTGGCTTAAAGCCATCTCAGACACCCCTTCTCACACTCCCCCACAGTGGCCTGCCAAAAAAGGATCCTTCGGCAGAAATGCGATAGCAGGTGGAAATCCTGCATTTATTCTAATTGCATCTCTATTTATGCTGCCTCATTTTTTTTTTTTTTAGATTAGTGTTTATCTTTGACCTTTGTTTCTGAATGTGACAACTTTTCCTAACAGAGGGAGTAAGCCATTCTGAGTGATGTAGAGCAGTGCCAGAGAGAGCTCCTGGAGAACAGAAACTCGGAGCCGTCATTCTTGTATGCCTGCTACTTCTCACACATAATAATGTCTTAATAAATGTTTGGATTTGACATCTAGAGAAATGATGATGATGATGATGATGACGACGATGACAGTGATGGTGACAGCAGCGACTACTGTTTATCGTTTTTTATGAGAAGCTAGAAACAGTGCGAAATGCTTTATATCATCCTTCTTAATTCCTCCAATAGCTCTATAGACAGCTTTTAATTATTATCCCCATTTTGCAGATGGACAGCTGGCTCAGAAATTTTAAATAATTTTCCTGAGCTCACACCAGCTAGAAGGCACTCTCTCTCTCTCTTTTTCCTGATCCACCGTTGTATCCACTGCCTATACCACACTTTTTGTTCTGTGAGTGAGGAATAGGTATCAGTTTTCACCCACATTGCAGCTTTTTAGAGGCTAGACAATGTTATATTCTCCTATATGCCCTCCCATACCAGGTGCAAAATTGGACACTGGACAATTGCTTCGTCCTTTGCTTCTGAAATGAATTCTCCTTTCCTCCTACCTGTGCTGTGGATCATTTAGGACATTTAGGAGATGCCCTGGCTGCTGTCACTCATCTGCAAAGCAACAAACTAGAGCAGATCTGAAGATAGCCTTCTATCTGTGGATCTGAAAGCCTGGACTTTTTAACATATTCTGAAAGAGATTTTCTAGATGGCTGGTGGGGGTGATTTGCAAAAAGAGAGGTGGGTTCAGGGCAACCTGGGGTTTTGGGTGAGTCGTGAAGGTTTGAGTTTTTGAGAGTAGACTGAACTGGTAGCCTTCCCAGAATTGTATTGAGACCCCAAAGAGTCACAGTTAGATCCTCCCTCCCACACAATAAATAACTAAACTGCCTATGCATTGGGAATGTCAGCATCCGCTAAGAAGATGAGACTATGGAACCCTCCTCCCTACTTCTATTAAGTGGCCCCTTGAGTCTTCTGTGAGATGTCCAGATAGCTTCGCTCAAGGGCATGTGAGCCAAGGTTGACTCTACGTATCTTCCCTATTCCGTTTGTGAGAGCTTCAACTCCTCACAAAAGCCACTACTCTGATCTCCAATACCGCCTCTGTCTACCACTCAACTAGAACAAAACACTGAAGGCTGGAACCTTGATATCCGCAACTTTTGAGAGCAAGTCAAGTCCAGGATTAGCTGTATTTTATCTCTAGGTCTCTCCTCGATAAATAGACTCAGTTTATTATTAGAGCCATACCACATGTTGCTATTTGTGTTCATTGTTGTCTTATGTTTAATTCTCATTTTAATTGATCAAGTTAACTATCATTGATGTTTTCTGAATTTTTTTCTCCCCATTTTTTTTTAAGGTGATGGACAGAATTTGTTTACGAAAGACGTGACAGTGATCGAGGGAGAAGTTGCAACCATCAGCTGCCAAGTCAATAAGAGTGACGACTCTGTGATTCAGCTGCTGAATCCCAACAGGCAGACCATTTATTTCAGGGACTTCAGGCGTAAGTTCCCACCCCTGTGGTATTAGATGGCAACTTTTTTTCCTACACGTTGTCTTGATGAAGAGATTGCTAAGGCCACCTTCTTTTAATTTAATGTTAGATGCTTAAAGTTTAGTCGATTCTTTAGAGGGAAGAAGAGACAGGCAATCATAATCTTTCTACTTAATAGAAACCTTGAATGGTCCCTTTTAAAAGTAAGGCAGTCTTACTTTGCAATAGGAATTGATTGTAGTAATTCAAGGTGAATTGCAATTGAGTCCCAAATACTTAGCTGACACAAACAACTCAAATAGGGGAAGGCAAGGAAAATATAGCATTCTGAAAGGTAATCTGTTTGGGTTGAAGACTGAAGTTTCCAAAGCAATCTGTGCCTATAAAGACAAAACCAAATGTCCTCTCACTGTAGACTGTGGCATGTGGAGGTATCTGTACGCTGAAGGCTTTCCAAATGTAATATAACAAAAGGCAATAATCGAAACCAGATTATGTATGATAGAAATGGTTCAAATGGGTGTCAGGGCTTGGCAAGAACAGAAATCATGTCTTTCTAAAAAAATGTTATTGAGAACATTGACACCTAATCAAAGCAGATGTCAAGCAAGTCCCTTCTTGACTGCCTGTCTCTTTTCCTCCCCAATGCCTTAGGACAGGAGTGACCTGCGGAAAGAATTGATATATCTAAGGAGCATACGAAGATGAAGGGGTTAAAAGGGAAAGAAGCCAGCTTTTTATTCTTAAACTGAATTTTTGTGATTGCATGCTAAGCTAATTTTTGCCAAAATTATTAAAGGATTTTAAAAGAGAACATTTGAAATACATCAGAAACCCACATTTATTGCTTTTTTGGTGATTTTGATTGCCGGCTCGATACCTAATCAGTTCCATACAGTGAAGCTGAACATAGCTAAAAAAACTGCAGGACCAGTTTAAGGCCTGTGTAGGGCCTAGGTTATCTGCTTTTGACAGCTCTAAAATCATATCAGCTATATTAAGATGTACCCAAGTTAAAAAGGATTATACTACTATATAACATTTTAAAAATGACTTCTCATGTTGCTTTTGAAATTATTATTAGTCCTCTTTCAAAATTTGGAGCAATTACTTTCTTGGATTTTTAGAGGCCGTGTAAGAATCGGTAGGCCCTTGTTGCTGAAGTCCTAATTCCCAGAAAGCTAATGGGGGCCCTGCACCCTGTGTCTGGGGACTCATGACCTGCCCTTTCCTTATGTTTTCATTTTGCCTATGTCTGACAAAAAAAAAAAAAAAACTGAAACAATTTACAAGTACATGTTAAAGACCAATGGCTCCTACAGTTGTGCAAAGGGTGTGTGTGTGTGTGTGTGTGTGCACGCAGGTGCATGAGTTTCGTTTGGACATGTAATTATAACATGTAATTATTTCAAAAGCTCGGAAAATTACTCAAGTTGTAGGAAGAAGTACCCAAAAGGCACAGTGAGACATAATACATTTTCCTACTCTAGAGCTGCCTTTCTAGTCCTCTTTTTCCTCACTTCATGTAAGGAAAACAGACTGTCCGTTGTCCTGCCCACGATCATTGACTCTCTGTGTTTTGTTTCACAGCTCTGAAGGACAGCAGGTTTCAGCTGCTGAATTTTTCTAGCAGTGAACTCAAAGTGTCGTTGACAAACGTCTCCATTTCTGATGAAGGGAGATACTTCTGCCAGCTCTACACCGACCCCCCCCAGGAAAGTTATACCACCATCACAGTCCTGGGTAAGACTTGCTCCGGGGGCTCATCCTGGGAAATGGGGTGGGAGTGCCCCTTAGGATGGCTTCCAGCAGCAAGGAGGCGGTTAATGGTGAATCTCCCTTTCAAACTTGTTTTAGGAAGAATCACCGCCCATCTTGCTGAATTTTAAAAATAGCCTATTTTACCAAATGTGCTAAGGAATGGCAATCAGCAGTCTTTATAGATTCCACCTGCTCTTGGGTTTCAAACCTCAAGCTTCAGAAGCAAAGATCAAGAGAATTTAGAGCCCTCAAATGAATCACTCACCACATGAAATGCCATTGCCTCTAACTCCCAGGATTTTTTTTTTCTTCTGTACAGGAGAGGGGAAGATGGGATCCCACGTCTGTGCCCCATGGCAGAGCTCTGTTAGGAGCCTCTTGATTTTTTCCTTCCGAGTTGCAGCCTTGTTTTGATGTTGTTGATCTCCTGCTCTTTCACTTCACTTATTGTTTTGTTTATTCCTTATACTCCAGTATTTTCTGTTAAAAAAAAAAAATCGTACCCCATGAGCCCATACATTACCACAAATTGCAACCATTGGGCATAAAAGGGTTAAGAGCCCCTTAAGGTATAATACACAAAAAACTGTTGAGAGGCTTCTAGGTACTCCTCTAGTGAGTTGAGTGTCTTTGGGATCACCGGATTGTGATTTTCAGCAAATTCCTAGTAAGTGAGATTTCCATTTCATGTTTTGATATACTCAGCAGATATTTCTGTGTTGAAAGTGATCTGAGTTGGTCACCGTTTAGCCAGGCATATACCCCAGTTCATAACTCTTAGCTGATCCAGATTTTTCAAACTGAATTTTCAAGGACATACACTCTAGTATAAGGCGAGATCTCTGATTTACACCTTCAGGAAGATGATGAATCAAAGTCTATTTGAGACGGCAGACTGCAGCTTCTCGGTGTAATGATACGAAGATGAAAGAGGAAAGATAAATAGGAAGGACATTTCCGCTCAGTGTGTGTGCACATATATGTATATATGGATGTCCATTCTGAGCTGCTGCCTCTTGGCTTTATTTAAACACAGCTGTAAAAGGGAACATACTTTTTATTCATTAAGCTAAACACGTCCGCAAGCTTACATATTGCTCTTGATAAGAGGAATACTAATTTTAGAAAGCCATGTTTCAAGTCTGCGTGCATTTTCTAACATAGTCTGTATTTAATGATGATGGCTTTCAGGTATACATATCTGTCATGATTGTGGTTTTAATCCATATCAGTCTGTTGAAGCCATAAGTGTAGAAGGTTTCCCTGGGAGACGGCATAGTGGCTTAGCTGGTTAAGACACTACCTATGGGGTTGACATCCCATATGGGCACCGGTTTGAGTACCAGCTACTCCACTTCTGATCCAGCTCCCTAATAATGGCCTGGGAAAGCAGAGGACAATGGCCATGTCTTTGGGCCCCTGCCACCCACATGGAAGACCAGGATGAAGCTCCTGGCTCCTGGCTTTGGCCTAGCCATTGCCACCATCTGGGGAGTGAACCAGTGGATGAAAGATCTCTCTCTCTCTCTCTCTCTCTCTCTCTCCCTCTCTCCCTCTCTCCCTCTCCCTCCTCCTCTGTGCGTGTGTGTATATATCCCTGTATGTAAATCTGACATTCAAATAAATAAGTCTTAAAAAATGGTTTTGCTGGAATGACTGTTCTGGAATTATGCAGATGTACCAAATTCACAAGCATGCATTTAAAGTTTTCTCTGCGTCAGCTTGTGTAGAAGTTTTTGAAAACACAATTTGCTTTTTGGGGTGAGTTGTTAGCTGCACAGACTTCAAATTGACCATCTACCATTTGACTCCACCATCATTTATGGCATTTTCTCAAAAGTGACAGCAGTATAATGAAATATGTGAGAGGAATTTAAAAAGTTTACAGAAAAGTGGAATTAAAAGGATACATTTTTTTTGGTACAAAATTTTTGTTCATAATACATGGAAAATACATGTTGTGAAAAGAGTGTACACAGATTTCAAAATTGTTTTTGCACCAAAATAAACTTACCCTTTTAGTTCCATTTTTCCATGAACTTTTTGAAGTACTTGTGTTTATGGTATTTTGAATTTTCAGAATATTTTACTGTGTATACCTTTAAATATTGATACCTAATTTCATAGAATAAAAATGATAATAACAAAGCTTAGCCATCCTTCCTAGGTTACAAAGCACTCCATTAAGAATCAAGAATCTTCAAACTTCAGGTCTTATTATTCCACCTCAGAACCTTTGTATTTTCTGGTCTAGGTTGCATCAGTTACATCCTAAATGCTGCTGTTTCAAGATCTTTTTCTTGAAGGCACACATCTTTTGTTTTCAGGAATGTGGCCATTGGCAAGCGGTTACTGTCCCTCTGGTATGTTTGTTCTCAGAGCCACTGCACTGACCAGCTTGACTGTGAATCCACCCTGGGCTTAGGAGTTGGCACACCAGCACTAGACTCTTAAGAGGCATTATGCCTGGGAATCCTTTTGGAGGTCTCATTATTCTAGAAGTGACAGTTTCCTGCTTCTATTTTATAGAGGCATTCACTTAATGTACTTGAAAATAATACTAGTAGATGTTCTTTTGCGGGTACTATGCATTTATTTAATATTCTATCCATTGAATTTACTTTAGGATTCCTTGACAGAGTAAAATTGTTGTCATCAGTGGCTGAGCCTTTCATATTCCAAAATCTGACAATTTCTACTCCTATTCGTTTATTCAAACCCTCCGCCTAAGATTGAGAATTTTCGGATTTCATAATGAATGTAGTATGACATATTAGCATCTCCGTTGCTATCTGCTGTTCTCTGAAAAGGACTCCACAGGTACTTACACAGCTGTCAAATCTCTTGATAGGTTGAGGATGCTCGTTTTAATGCGTGTATCTATTAGTTATTTGATGCATTCAGCAAAAATTTCAGCATAATTATAAGATATAGAAATGGATGTTCATGTTATTTGTGCTGTTCTTTAGTTACTATTATGGTTACATCTTATCCATGTAGAAACTGAAAATCCTCCTATGATGTTTTGTACGACTTTGGGCACTTTTTAGGGTATTCACTCATTCCTTCTACGTGTGATGAGTTAGTTTCTTTCTCCTGAACACGGTGTAAGATTCCATTTATACTATTCATGAGAGGAGATGAATGAGAAAGTATCCTGCTTTAAGACTAATGTAGTTAGTGATCATGGTAGCTAATATTATTAAGGTCTTGTCCTTCTAAGATTAGTGTTCACTCTTAAGATTACAGGAACAGGAGAAGTTAATTATTTTAAGGGGCCTTAGAGTGAGAATTCACATACTGATCAGCTTTAAGATTCCTCTTTCCTTGTAATTAACGTGACTCATCTTGATATTACTGATTTTTTTTTAAAATGTTGTAGGCGTAATGTTTATAATCGGCATTCATAGATTTAAGTTTAGCTAAGAAGAAACTTGACATATCATTGCTGTTTTCTGGCACTTACTGCTATGTGATTTCCATTCAGGTTTTCATCTACATGTACCTCCTTAGCTGGATCCTTGGTTATTTTCATTAAAGACTGCAGGCAGTTTTTACTAAATGTGTCTGTTTAGTGGACCGTGTATAAGTGTATTCTCTGGTTAGCAGAAGTTTTAATTCATTTTTCTTATAAATGGATTTTTATACTTTACTAACCTCTTTTGTATTAGACTAGACATTATGAAGTTAAAGGAAAAATAGGGTAGAATTAATAGACCAAAATACATTTTAAAATTTTCTTGTCAAACCCCGTTTTTTCAGAAAGAAGATTTAAATTGCCTCATTTATATTTTGTAAAGTTTTCTTACTCTTAAAAAAATACTGAAAGAATCCAACTTTTTTAAAAAAGACATTAGGACTCACACTATCGATTTTCTTTTATGTTTGTAAACCAAACAACTCCAACTGTACTTGCCTGTTATACTTTTAGCAAAGATTAGAAATACTGGTCACAATTTTGAGAAAATTATTTTTGGAATTGCAAAAAAGAGTCATTCAGCTACTTCTCAGGATGAAGATTTCAATGGTAAATAAGACTTTTATTTCTCTACACCAGGCATATTTTCCGCCTTTGAAGTTTTCCACACTTTTATCTTAGCCATAAAGTTAAAGGTGATGTCATCACTTTGGGAAGATAATCCTAGGAGCTGGTATTGGTACAGGAATCACTCTAAAGTGTTATAGAACATTAGCATCTATCTGTTGCAACAAAAGTGGGAATTAACATGGATAATAGCAAACAATAAGTCGTCCAGATAAGGGCTAAGCTGCCAGTCAAGCTCTCAGCCCCAAAACAAAATCTGGAGGAAGCTTTGAATTTCTTCTGTCCTTATCTATACCAATTCCTTTTCATGTCTTTGCTTTGAACCAGCAGACATTATTGATGATGTTGAAAGACTATGCCATCATCTTTATGACCAAATGGAAGGAATAAAGATTTTCCACCAAGAAATAGCATTGAAGATGAAGGTAGTAAAGGTTTGGAAGCAAGGGGTAAGGAGAGAGAGCACGTGTCTCAGGCTCAGCATGAAAAAAGAGAGGATGAAGGAAACACAGACAACAACTACACAATATCTGACAGGCTAGGTTTTGGAGGCGAAATTCCACTGAGACATGACAGCCGTCTACTGCGGAGTCTCTTAACTGTCAAATCTGTTCCCATCAGGCAGACTCCCAGGCTTCCACAGGGTGACTAGCAAGGCATTTCTCCAAAAGTCATGCGGATACAGTGGTATGTGACGTACTCCGTTCTGGAGGGATTTCCCAAATCGACCCTAGGTTGAGCTGCTTGCCCATTTGTCATAACCTGAGACACCCATGTTCATTAACTTCATTGTCCCATTTGTTGGTTACTCACAGTTCTCATGGGGAATCACTTCAAACGTCAAAAATTATCTTCAACACCTTATGTTCTATTTTTGCCTAGGACTTGAAAGGAATTGCTGTTGCCTGATCCTTGTATTTGTTGAGAGTACTTCCTATGTCTTTCATTCCTTAATTGTTCTCTTTTTATCTTCCCTTAGACTCTTCTTCAGCACTTGCCAAGGTCTTGTTCAGATGTGGACAGTCTCTTCTGACACTTGGTCTAACGATAGCATTTTCCCCAGGACTCCTATTACACTGCTCTCAGAATGCTAGTAGTATTTGTGGATCCTAAACATTTAGTCTCTCTATGTGTTCCCTAAAAACTTCCTGGGTACGTGTGATGAAAATCTAAAACCTAGCTGACTGTCAACCAGCATGGATATACTATGTTAAGGATACAGCTAGCGGAGGTCATCCCATTTCTTTTGTCACTGCCTTAAAATGCTGGCAGATGCACAACTCCAAATTGAGTATTAAATTACCTCTCATTTTGTTTACTTTTCCCTTTAAATGTTAGCTGAGGTAGTTCTTTGCTGTGTTTAACTACTCATTCAGGCCATATCACACTAGCAACAGATCCAATTCAATAAATACGTTATTTTCTTTGTATACCGGGAACAAAGAAAAGGGGTGCTTTTGCTTTAGTAGTTATATTCCTCCCCGCTACCACCACCACACACTATCTTGCTGAGAAATATATGCAACAAATTATTTTCCTTTTCCTTTTTCCATTGTTCTCTATAGGAATTTTCAAGTGCTCCAATTCAGTGTCAAAGTCTTCCTGTGGGCAGAATTTTCACATTGAACTGGAACAGTTGGAAATCCCAAATATGTGGTTTAATCCCATGATTTATTGAAGCGGTATCAGAGATGTATTATTCAACTCGATCATCAGGATGGCGTGTTTATACATATTTAATTCCTTGTTTCTCTTCTGAGTTGAGAAACTTATTAATCAGAAGTCTCAGAACTGTCTTTGCTTATTCATGGTGGTCAGGACACATATTCTTAGATTCACTCTGCTGAATTCAGTATTCTTACTGATTTTTATTTCAAGAGGCTGTCTTGAGGTAAGGTTGCACCTTATATGAAGTTTCACTGTCAATGCTGATTCATTAAAAAAAAAAAAAAATACTTTCCCTCATCATCATCACCACCATCAGGTTACATACCCTTGATTCAGTATTCAGTATTTTCACACCCAAAAATTGTTTTTTGCCATTTTGTCACACGTACATTTAATATGCTTACAGAAGAGTGATTTTTCTCCTGAAATATAAATCTGCTTGCAAGCACTTAACAGCCTCTCCCACCTTTGATTTCTGAAATTTGGAGCTTTGGGATTCAGAATATGGAAAAGTGCTGCAGGCTAATTGACACTTCCTAATATTACTGCATCTTCATATCCAAAGGATTTTATTACAGTGCCATCCATTGGAGGTCATGATTATATTCTGGCTCTCTATGAACCATTTAATTAAATGAACTGCTTCTAAGGCACAATTTTTCTGTGTATGTTTATGGTGAGTGATTCTTTTAAAGGCTCCCAAGGTTTTGATCAATGCTGGTTGGCTTTGGAATCTTTCCTATGTAGATTGAATTTAAAGAGAATTGTTGCTTTCAGGGGCCTCCAGGTAAAGTTGGTAATTTCAATAGTATATACTCTTACTTATATCCACTTTCTGATGAATTATAAACTATACTTATAGTTATCTCTCTATATAGAACTATTTAATATATATAGCTCTTATATATAATTATTTATATATATTATTTATATCATATAATTATTTATATTTATATATATTATATACATATATATATATATTTACAAATTGACCAGTGAGAGACTGAATCCTTTATAAGATGAATTTCGGAGAGAAATTCCAAATGAATTGATTTAACTTTATTTGATAATGACTTTGCATTTCTTTTTCCTCCTCCTAAGCAATTTGTTTTAAATTCCCACCAGGAATATCTATTATTAGCCTCCTTTTGGATAGCAATAGTGCTATTTTCTGATGAATAGAAGAACATATTACAGAAGTGGATTCTAGGGGTGGGTGTTAGGACACAGTGGGTCAGGCTGTCACTTGGATGCCCATATCCCATATCAGAATACCTGGGATCCAGTCCCATCTCTGCTTCCTGGCTGGCTTACTGTTAGTGTGCCTGGGAGAGAGCAGGTGATGGTCCTACTCTTTGGATCCCTACCACCCACAGGGGAGACCCAAATTGAGTTCTTGGCTTCTCGCTTGGCCCTGGCCCAGCCCTGGCTGATCTGGCTATTTGAGAAGTGAACTGGTAGATGAAAACTCAATCTCCCCCCCTCCCCCCCCATGCGTGCATTTTCTTCTTCTCTTCCTCCTCCTCCTTCTCTCCCTGTCACTCTGCCTTACTGATAAATAAGTTAAAAGAAAAAGTGGATTGCATGTTTATAAAGCTCACGTGTTGAATTTGCAGTTCCGCCACGCAACTTGATGATCGATATCCAGAAGGACACTGCGGTGGAGGGCGAGGAGATCGAGGTCAACTGCACCGCCATGGCCAGCAAACCAGCCACGACTATCCGGTGGTTCAAGGGGAACAAGGAGCTGAAAGGTGAGATGCGAATTGCCCTGTGCCGCCGTGGTTAGTCAGCACTTGATTCTAGCAAGTGTGCCTTCGTGGGAATTAAAGCCCCTGAAACAAAAGCACGCATTTAGATACTGCTTAGAATCAACTACTAAATACAGCTGAGGCCAGAGCACAGCTGCATTTCATCCTAACTCATGTCCTCATTGTGTGGTTAGAGGTTCATGGTGATCCTTGTTCTATTCAGACACCCAGAAGAGACCAAACCTGAAAACCGGAACTCTTCGTATTAGGAAGAACTGTTAAGTATTCCCTGAGTTCAGGCTGTGTCTGTACCTGCAATCCTCACTGCCTTCATCCTGTCTTTTGTGTGACTCAGAGTAGCTCAGACCCTTAAATTCTCATGTTACACAACTTTTTAAATGTATTACTGTCTTTCCTGTGATGAGTTCCAAGTCATGCTGACATCTATTGAGTTGTGTTCAGTGGACTAAGAATTTTATCTTAATTGTGAGCTTACAGGGACCACCTTTCTTGTGAAACCTATAATTGAGTTGCCTAAGCTTACCAGGCTGTTCTTTAGCAGAGTCTCTGGTTTCATGGTGGTGGTACGGGCTGCTCCCTTGTCCGACTCCCATTGCCTCTCCCTCCGTGTCAGGCCATCCACATTTTATTTTTTTAAAGATTTGCTTACTTATTTGAAAGGCAGTCACAGAGAGATCTTCCAAATGCTGGTCGACTCCCCAGATGGCAGCAACAGCTGGGGAGGACCAAGGTGAAGCCAGAAGCCTAGAGGTCCTTCCTGGACTCCCAAACAGGTGTGGCAGGGGCCCAAGCACTGGGGCCATCTTCTGCTGCTTTCCCTGGCACCTTATCAGGGAGCTGGAGCTGGAGCAGAGAGCAGCCAGGACTGGAACCAGGGCTCAGAAGTGATGGAGGTGCTGCAGCCAGTGGCTTAACCTGGTGTGCCACCACAGCAGCCCCTACACCTCAGCTGTGGCACTAGGTAAACAGTGCAGCCTTGATTCTGTTTGGCTTTTTTCATCAGTTGTCCCGAGTCCTTCATGGTCCCTTCCATGTTGCCCTGCAAGCAGTACCCTGAGCACTGGACTCAGGGATTGAAATTTTTCAGTTATTTGTCAGCACTGCTAGCCTGTGCCTCAGTTTCCCCTAACATGGCGACCCACAGGTTACAGGATCCTTATGACCACAAAATAAATGAATGTTTGTAAAGTACTTAGCTGCACCTGGGCCAAGGTAAGTGCTCTGGATGTGCTTGCTAAACAAATAAATAAATAAACAAACAGTGTGAGGAAGAAAAGAATAAGCCCTTTTAGAAAGAGAATCTAGAAATCTCTATCTGGAAACAGACAAATCCATACCAGCTTAAGTTTCTAAGAGCCTGTTCTGTTTTAATCTCCTCTTTCCTAGGTATGGCTTTGGAAGGAAGGAGTTTTTCATTTCCCCTCTGCTTTTCTGTCTGAGTGAATTGAGCCATTAAATGTGTACCGATAAGTACAAAACATTAAAAGAAAGTTAATGGTGTGCTATGTTCCTGGGAGTGCCGCGTTCAGGAAGGGACCGCCGTAGCCTATTCATTCCAGCCGGAAGCCGCCTCCCTCTTTTTCTGGGTGTTCTTGGACGTGTCTCCCATCTGGCCTGGAGCCCTGGATCTTACTCTGCTCTAGCCCACTGCCACTGCATTTTTGTGGTCTTCCAAAAGTCTCAGAGTTTAAACATTTCAATTACAATTTCAATTATGTAAATCCATTTAGTTACTTTGCCTCCTAATTGTTGATGATGGGGATAGGCAAAAGGGGTTGTTTATATCTCTACTGCTGATTGAATTACTTAGGGGATTTGGATGATGTCCTAGAATTCTTAAATGGCGTGACAGCCTTCTAGATATTTCAAGTTCAGATGGTTTTCGGGGGTGAAAAGCACTTTTCTTTTACTCCTTCTGAGTTCCTTAGGCAGCCAGATGTCAAAATGGGTGAAGTCAGAGCTGATTTGTGGGAGGGTCTAAGATAGAGGAAACTTGCATGATCCATTTTATGAACAATAGTGTAGACACAGGCATTTGGTGCAGTGGTTAAGACGCTGCTTAGAACACCCACATCCCATACCAGAGTGCCTGGTTCAAGTCCCAGCTCCATTTCTGATCCAGCTTCCTCCTAACGTGCATCCTGGGAAGCAGCAGATGATGATGGCTCAAGTGCTTGGGCCATTGCAACCCATGCAGGAGACCCAGACTGAACTGTAGGCTCCCAGCTTTGGCCTGGCCCAACCCTGGCTGTTGCAGGCATTTGAGGTGAACCACTGGATGAAAGATGGCTCAGTCTATGTTTCTGTGTGTCACTGTCTCTTCCTTTCAAATAAAATGCAAATAAAAAAATTTTTAAAATTAAAAGAAGAAAAATTGTGTACGTTATTTGGGGTTCAGATATATCCTAATTACTGTTCTTCGAGGTTGAAAAGCAGGAAATAATCATGGTATCAGTTATCTGTCCACAGATTACCCTTATCTCAAGTGACTTCCATCATACTGGTTAAAATAGCAGTGCTGGGGTCGGGGAGGGGTTGCTGGAAGAACTAAAATCAGAGTGATGGAAATTTACCCAGCTGTGGTTGCGTGATGCACTCTCTGTCCGGCAGGCAAATCGGAGGTGGAAGAGTGGTCAGACATGTACACCGTGACCAGCCAGCTGATGCTGAAGGTGCACAAGGAGGACGACGGGGTGCCGGTGATCTGCCAGGTGGAGCACCCTGCAGTCACCGGAAACCTGCAGACCCAGCGGTATCTGGAAGTACAGTGTGAGTACCCGGGTGCCTGGCTGAGGGGGCACAGGATCGCAGTTGTTTAAAAAACTCTTCGGGAGCCGTTTATTGGGCACAGTTTATATGGTATAAATAGAATTTTTTTTCCCTTTGTCTTGGTAAAAGAATGATCAAAGGATTGTTTTACTGAAATCCCACCATATTATAAAGTGAAAACACTGCATTGAAGCCAAATGTAAAACTAAAATGATTCCAAATCCGGGGTAACATATGACTTGATTTCTTTGATCGTAGACTGTCATTTTCCTGCCAATTTCAAAATCTAGAGTAATCCTCTCCGTTTTCAATCCCGTCGTAACGGCTGAATTTTTTTATAGAAGGGATTTTATTCCCATTATGTATCAGCGTTTTGTTTTAAATTGCATGCTCTCTTCTATTTTAGCTTAACTTGTAGTGATGAGTTGAAAAGTCGGACTCCTTGGGATCCCTGCCAGTCTTGATGGCTTCATCAATAAGGGCTAGGCCATAGTGAGTGAGGGTGTCTCCTTACCGTGCCCTGTGGACCAAATGCATTCTCTTCATCTTCTCCTCTGAACGCTTCTGATGAGGAGGAAATTATGTTTCCTGTGCAGAACCCATTCAGGGCCAAGGTTGTAGCCAAGTACCAGCTTCTTGCCTTTTTTCAGGAGGCTTCTGCACGTCGGTCTATGAAAAAGCCCGGTGATGTTTGAGTATGCAGAGCTGAAATGTTACAAATGTGCTTGGGGTGACAGTGACCTCTCTTATCACGTTCCTGGGGCTGCCATAATAAATGGCCACACATCTGGTACCTTGAAACAGCAGACATTTCTTCTTCCACAGTTCCGGAGGTCAGAAGTCCAGAATCACGGGGTTGGCAGAGCTGTTCTCCGTCCCGTGGCTCTGGGGAACATCTATGCTTTTGCCTCTTCCAGTTCCTGGGGGGGCTCTGGGAGTCTGCCTCTGCCCTCACACGGCTTTCTCCTCTTCTCTGCTTGTCTCTTTTAGGTCACTGGATGTGAGCCCCACCCAAATAATCAAGAATGGCTTCATTTCAAAACCCTTAAATTATATCTGCAAAGACCCTTTTTCCAAAAGTAGGCCCAATTCACAGGTTCCAGGGGCTAGAATGTGAACATCTTTGGAGGCAACTCTATCCAGTCCTCACCAGATGTTTAAATGGCTTGAACAAAACGGGGCAGGGAAAGTTATAAAAAGTTGCTTCTAAAAGACCCTCCCATTCCAACCTTTTCTTACTATGAGCTTGGCTCAATTTAACATTACATAATGCAGGTTTTTCTTGCTAATTCATTTCATCTACTTCATTATATAGCTTCATTATGAGCATCATGCTTATAATTTTCATATCACTAAAACTATTGTGGTGTAATGTCCCTATAATGGAAAAACAGAAATGATCAGATATTATCTAAATTGGCAGATAGTAGATTTCTTGTGACTTTGCTAATATGTAATTCATTTAAGCAAACTTAATATCCATTAACTTTCCTTGTAGGGGCCCATTAGCTTTAATAATACATTAGCTCCTCTGTGAGTCCTGAGTAGATATTCACTCAGTTTCCACCCTGAAACTCCTTAAGTAGTTTCCCAGAGTATCTTTTAAACAGAAGATAGCAATATAGCTCCACCCACCTACAGAATTACACTCACTCCCAGATGCAAAATAATTTAGGCAGTACACCTCCTACTCCTTGGAAAACTTGATAATGATCCTTATAAGCATTGTCTTCCATATCTACAGATGGCTGAGGTTCATGCTTCCAAGAAAAGGAGTGAAGCTCCCTGTCTGAGTCCGTGTGACTTCAGGCTAACAAAGCACCGCCAGTGACTCTTGAGGATGCACCCTGCTGATCATGCTCCACTCTTCACAGAGCCCTGTGTGCGGGAGACTCTGCTCCTTCATGCAGTGTTAGATCACTCAAACATTTTATCCTTGATACTCCATTTTTGGGACCATAGATAGGAAAACACTTTTTTTAAAAGATTTATTTATTTGAAAGGCAGAGTGACACAGAGAGAGAGAGAATATCTTCCATCTGCTGCTGCAGTCCCCAAATGTCTGCAGCAGCCGGGCCTAGGCCAGTCTGAGGCTAGGAGCTGGGAACTCCATCCAGGTCTCCCGCATGTGTGGCGGGAACCCAAGTATTTGGGCCATCATCTGCCATCTATGCTCAAGAAAATCATGTGGCAGCTCACTGGCCTCTGTTCTTAGAGGACCATTGAGAACTCGGCAGAGTCAGCCAGGAATTCCTTAAATAACTGTGTCAAACATGATTGGCATTCTCTGCCTCATTTCCTACCAGCTTCACCCCCATTGAACAAGAGCAGCCATACGATAGCAAAAGCCACCTGCCATTGGACCCTGAGTGTTGGGGGTCAGGTTGCTATCCACCATGGCAGTTATTTGTCTGAAGACCAGCAGCGGCACAGCTGGATGGCTGTGAGGAAGCATGAGATTCTCTGAGTAGTTAGAATAATCCGCATGTGTGTTGAATAATGTTAGACACTCTGTGAGGAGAAACATGCCTGTATTTTTGAGGTCACCCAAACTCACAGACAGAAGTTCTTAACCTTTTTAGCAGTCATTGACCCCTTTAAAAATCCTCTGATAGCTCTAAACCTGGAAAAGGTGAATACAGTCACGTAGCTACCACATCTGCCCAGCATTTAACAATCCCATTTTGCTCTTAAAGTTTTCCTAATTTCACTTCTGCAAAGGTCACTTTGACGTGTTTTACCATGTTCTTGGGTCATCTGTACTCTTTATTTACAGTTTTTCTTTAAATCACTTGATTTCTTTATTCTAACTGAAATATACGTTAAAGGACTTTTAAAATTATGAATTTTGCTTGTTTATCTACATTTGTCTAATAAACATTAAAATAAGTATATGGTTATTCTTTTTTTAATGTCCTTTCCTTCTCCACCTAAACAGATTTCTTATATTATCAGTGATAAACACTATCACAGGAGCTACTGAACCCTTCATGGACTTCAGATTCTACTCTGAGTAAATAAGATGACCTTGGGGCAAGTCTAACCTGATATGAGTGCTATTAAGTGCACTCACAGTGTTTAACCTTGACCCATTTTGGCCCATGGAGGTTTATGGAAATGTCTCTCCACTCCATCTAAGACAAATGGATGTTAACCAGGATATGAATAGGGTTAAATGACAGATAATAGATTTGAATTCAGTATAAGTTATATCCTTTCTAAAAAATAAGAATTTTTTAAAAAAGAATAAGAACAGGAAATGATTGTATACTCTTAAATATCTTTTCTCTTTTTTAAAAAAAGCTTTATTAATTTATTTGAAAGAGGTATATATAGAGAGAGAGAATCAGGGAAGGAGGGAGGGAGAAGAAAGATAGAGAGAGAGAGAGAGAGAGAGAGAGATCCTATCTTCTAGTTCACTCCTCAAATGGCTGCAACAGTCAGGGCTAGAGCCAGGAGCCAGGAACTTCTCCAGGGTCTCCCATGTGGGTGCAGGGACCCAAGCACTTGGGCCATCTTCCACTGTCTTCCTAGGTGCTTTTAGCAGGGAACTGGATTGGAAGTAGGGAAGCTAGACTGGAACCAGCGCCCAAATGGGATAACAGCATTGCAGGTGGCAGCTTAACCCGCTACGCCACACTGTCAGCCCCTTAAATATCTTATTTTATGAGGAAAGGGGAGGAAGGATAAAAAGATGGGAAAGTTTACACTTCTTCCCCTAATAAACAGGAATGCCACCCTATCACATAGAAGACAAGGCCTGAGCTACAACTTGGAATTGCTTTTGTCTTGTGGATCTAAGTACTAATTAATTGAACCAGAATTGTGCAGTGTTTGTTTGCTAGTACCCTTATTTATGGTACCAGGAGAAATTGTTGTGCCCAATTATGTGAGAAATCAGCCAGATGTGTATGCTGTCATACTTTTAATAATCCTTAAGTTTTTGGTGAGTACAGATATTAATTGTGTAGTATGCATTGAAGTGATTAACATCAATGTAATTTATTATCTGGAGATTTCTGAACGTAAATAAATGAGTTGTTTTGTTCAGCAAGGTGTTGACCCCTTCAGAATCAGTGAATTAAAGTCCCCCCTTTTTATTATAAATATGAAAGGCACCACAATCAACCAAGTGTTCAGTTATTTGATTTTCTGGGGCATTAGCCGCTCTTGTTTGTGACATTTCCCTGTTGGGTGCTCGTTTGCAAGCTCATTAATAAGGTTTTCTCATAGGAACGTTGCTGGGAATGAGGAACATATAGTAGGGCTCTTAGTTTTCCAGCTTGCATTCTGAGACTCAGCAAGGGTACCGCAGCAGCACGCAGTTAAATGTTTGAAACGCAAAATAATTACATTTTCAGGCTAGAATTCAAAGCTCTGTTTTCTTAGATGTTATGCGGTGAACGGTTTTGCTTTTTACTGTTCTCAGCTATATGACCCCACAATCTTCCTGTGCATTTTTTCTTGCAAATGCCAGCACAGGTGGTATTACCCAAATCTGCACTGTGCTCCGTTATAGCAGAGTGTGATACAATTGTAGCACAGTTAGTACAGCTTCAGATCCCAGGGAAGGCACTCTTGTCAAATAAAAGCCTGTTTAAAGGAGAACAGTTCACTGTCTGCGTGTTAAAAGGAAGCTGTCTAAATAGCATCAAGGTGGCAACACGTAGCGACATAAGCTGGGAATTCAAAGAAGAGCTGTGACCCTCAGTATGGAATTCAGATTGCAGTGCACAAGGGAGGCAAGCCTTCCTGTGGACGCAGGCGAATATGAAACCCTTGAATTACTGCTGCATGTCTTTTGATTTCACCCATCATAGCCTTGCTCTTTAAAATGTTTTGCAAAAATTCTCATTTTGTGAGGCTTGTGTGTGTGTGTGTATGTGTGCGCGCACGCACGTATTTGCAAAAAACGACAAAGAATTGAAGAAGAGATGAGTTTTGAAAGGGAGAAAAAAAAAACAAAGCCTGTCGAAATGGGTATCTGAATGCCTTCCCTGCTCTGATTATCATCTGACAGTTAATCGTGTATGTGGGCATCATTTTCAAAATGAGTTTTATTGACTAGATGTAGCCAGGTATTTTATAAATCCATATTCTTGTGCAGCCAAGGTGCAGGGAGGGGTAGGTTTTGTTTTGTTTTGTTTTTTCTCTTTCAGTCCCTCAACTGGGGGACAATTGGGCATTGAGGAGATGATCAAAACTTCTTCCTTATCTGTGCCAAAATAAATGTTTCTCTGGTATCGATGGTGCCCTGCAGGGAAGGAGGAAGAAAAACCTGGAAATCGGAAAATCTTCCCTGTGTAGAGTAGAGGATAAGACTTAGTTTCCAGGAGCAGCTCCTCTGTCTCATCCACTCCCCCGTCAGCTCTGTTCCCAGGTTGTATTCTTCAAAGCATAATAGCTGGCGTTTTCAGATTTGGCCTGTTTCTCTCTGATCTCTAGTTTCTTTTTTAACAGAATGCGATCCTCCTTCCACTCTCCATTTCAATTTTTTTTAAAGCAATGAATAGAGTTTCGGGGAGGTTATTTCAGTATTTATTATTCCTCATGAGATATAATCGCAGTATGGAGACCCCCTGATTGAAGCTGATTTTTTAACCTATCATTTTTTGTGCTAACTGAGTAGTGATGGCCCTAAGCTCCTGATGTTGTAAGGGCTTTAGATTGTTAGTGATACATTCTGCAGTATGCAAAGGAGTGGAGGACAGCAAGTTGACTGACCGACACTGAAAAAAATAGAGTGAAATTTGGGCCAAGTGCATTATGAGTAAGACCCAAATCACTCTCGAGAGGTGGAGTCTCCACCTTCTAAAGGCCCACTCTGCAGGAAGAAGCCCGTTTGACCAAGGACTCTCTTCCCACCCCTCACCGACTGTATTTGTGAAAGATGCATCTCTGGCTGCAGACACCGAATACTTACACGGTGAAACTTATCTTCCAGTGTACGCTCTTCACTCGTTGGGTCAGATTTTGATTCTGTGGAAGGTTAAATGATAGTGAAGCTGGATTCTAAAACAAGAAAAGAATGGGCAAACAACATCCTTTATGAATTCCCTTGAGATACCACTTGGAGCTCCACCAGAAATGCTAAAGTAAATGAGTACTGAAATGGAATGCATGAACCGTAACACTGGGGCTGGACTTTGCATTTTGAGAACTCGATTGATCTTCCAAAAGAAAAACACATTGTATTTTGTGATGAGGACTAAGCTGAATTTATGGTCAGATTATTATTTTTTTTAAATCAGTGGTAGGCTGGAGTAGAAATTCATGCCCCAGTATTTCTCCATTTTCTCATTTGTTCCTTCCTCCCTTTCTTCATTCATTTAGTACATAGGTGTTGAGTTCCCGCTGTGTGCCAAGCACTGGCACTGTTCTAGTTACCAGGAATTTCAAAACAAAACAAAAAATCTTACCAAAGTAAAAATCTTGCTTGTGCAGAAAATCTTGCTATATGGATTTCCTTACCTAGTATTTGCTTTTAAATTTTGAAGATTTCTTCAAAGATATGGAAGAGGGCTCTGTGGGTATGTACCTGGTTTGAAGTAGGAAAAAAGAGGTGTGGGAACACAACTTTCTGCCCCAACAAAATGGAATAAAACTTGATTCTGTTTGGGTAAACGGTCATTTTCATATCCACAGAACTATTTGCAAGCTGCTGAGAGGGAATGGCATTGCGCTGTGGTGACACGGCACATGCTGCTTAGCCCACATCAGTCCCACCAGGTTTGCCTCACCATACTCACAATAGTTCAGCCGTCCTCAGGCGTGCAGATGAAGTGCTCCGATCCATACTGCAGATATATTCATGCTGCAGATGGAACAGCAGGAGGTCGTTCACCTTGCAAACAAACAAACAGCAGAGAAAATTATTCATGAACGTTACGGTGAGCATAGCAAGCCAACCCTTTGCAAGATGGTCTCTGTAACTCCTCTGAGAACTCCAAGTGACTGTTCTCTAACCAGTCCCGGTCACCTTGTACTGCTAGACACTGGCCTCTTTTAGTTACAAAGCTGTCCTCTTCCCAACGATTTAGAAACCATATTGGGGGGAGGGGTGCTTCTTACTCTGAGCTCAAACAGCTCTTAATACTCACCAAATCTCAGGTTAATCTTTGTATTGTCGTTCTACTTCGAACTGCAATAATCCCCCGTGATTGACAAAGACCCCTCAGTCAGTGCTTGCCCATGTGAATGTGCAGGGGCTGACCCAAGCCCTCTCCCCAGCCCTTCTGATAGCATCGGTGCCCGCACAACCCTTGAGTTCTCCCTAGCAGGACTTGAGACAATTAGCACTTGATCCACAGGGATCGAATCCCACACACACTGGTGTGTCAGATTATTGGATGGGTGGAGCCGGCATTGTGCACAGAGTTAAGCCACAGCCTTTCACGCCAGCGTCTTATATGAGCACTGATCAAGTTCCAGCTGCTCTACTTCTGATCCAGCTCCCTTCCAATGCACCCAGGGATAGCAGCAGAAGATGCCCCAAGTACTTGGGCCCCTGCACCCACATGGGAGACCGACCTGGATGGAGGTTCAGGCTCATGGGCTTCAACCTGGCCCAACCCCAGCTGTTGTGGCCATTTAGGGGAGTGTACCAGTGGATTGAAGGTGTGTGTGTGTGTGTGTCTCTCCCCCCCCCACACCTACTCTGTAACTCTACCTTTCAAATAAATAAAATCTTTTTTTAACAACAACAAGAGAATATTGGATGGGTTGTAAGTAAGGAACACAAAGAATCTATGAGCCAAATGCAGTTGCAGAAGAGATTTGCACTCAAGCCCTGAGACGTGGGTGCAGTCAGCACATTGAGAACATTTGATGCCTGCATTCTCTGATGCAAATATTTCTCAGGAAGACAGGGAAGGGCAGGGAGCCCCTGGGATAATAGACCTCCTGCCAGGGCATCAGGGTGCCTGCCCCCTCGCCTCAGCTCTGTGCCTCTCTGCTCCATGAGAAGAGTGACATCCCAGTCTAAAGGAAACTGCAAAGTACCTTTTTTATAAATAGAAAAAGAAACTCAAAGACCTGATATGTTGGTGTCAGGCTCTGGAGAGGAGACTGTGCCTTTTCATTTACATAGGGAATTGAAATACAGGTTACGGAATCTTGAGTTCCATCTTCTGAAAAGACCATAGAATGTGGTGCAAGGTCAGACTGGCATGAAATCAATTGTAATCTGCCAGCAAGCCATTCTAACCTCCTTAAGAGTTTCCCTTTATATTTTTCCCCTTTATAGAGAGAGCAAAATACATTTAAAGAAAGTCTCATCAAATCAGAATGTCTTTCTAATATTATTTTTTTAATTGGTTGCTACTGTAGTGTGACCTAAAGCCTCTTGGTATTTAACCCTCTGTGCAACTTTGACTAATGAACAAATTTTGTCTGCTATAGCAGTCTTGTTAAATGTCTTTTATGGGGTTTTAAAAAAAATTACATTGTCATATGAAAACCTCAGATCCTTCCACCTAATTGATTGGCTGTTGGTGATGCCATCTCTCTAACTGAAATGTGCCGTAAGTGCAAGGTCCTAACTATTTTTCTCCTTTTTATGTAGCAGTTCCATTCCTTAATGCCACGAAGCCTCTCTGAGCGATGCACTTCTGGGCAGCTATGGCACTTGGGTAGGAAGTGTCATCTGGCTTTTATAAGCCTTGTGCCTCACAACCCCAACTGAGGCGTAAAATGATCCCCCAGAAAATGCACTGGGCCTTCACCTCATTACTTAAAAATAAATCTTGGAGTCTGGTTCTGTTTTAGAAAAGATTTGGTGGGTTATAACATTTGATTTATGAACATAATTAAAATATAAATGACGAGCTCTGGGCTCCTCAATCAGCCATCTGGATGGTTCAGTATTTTGACATCCTCATCTTGTAGTCAAGAACTCCCTGAGAAATTGAAGGCCCCTCCGCTCTAGAGGTGCAGGGACATCCCAAGGTTTCTCTTCCACCTGTTGAGAACACTTCAGGTCCTCTTTCAGGACAAAGGAAGGAAAACAGAATTTGTTTTCACGTGTCCATCACCTGGGACTGGATCTTGGCACAGAGACCTTCTATTTGGTTCCTGGGCTGGGCATAATGATAGTGGAGCTGCCTGTGATCAGTTACCATGCCTGTATACACTGTGTGTGTCAATGGAAGAGGACATTTTTCTGTACAACACAAGCAAGATTAATCTTTGCCTTTTCAGCCAGGTAACCGTGGCCATTGTACCCAAAAGTCATTGGTAGATGTTCCTGCGGAAACCTAAATTGGGAAAACCAGTTATCAAAATTGTGGGAATCTTTTCTGTGGCATGGTATGTGATTTTTTTCAGGTATAGCAGTCCTTAGTTTGTTCTTCCTACTTTGGGCAAGTAATTGACAACTGCTAAACAGCTCATTAGGAACATAAAACAGCATTTAAGTAGAACAGACTCGACGATGGCACTGAAGAAGCAGGGTGGAATAGATTTTTCAATGCTTTATTATTTATGAAAGTTGAGCATGTAAAACCTTTAATGCACTGTACTGAAAAATATACATTCTGTTTGTTTATGAGGAAAAAAAGTAGAGACTTTCCACTTGGCCAGTGAGCATTCTGCTTCTCCTTAATTAATGGGCCAAAGTTAGCAGTGCATGAAAAAAAAAAAAAAAGTAGCACCTCCATGGATCAGAGATTACTTTAAGAAAATGTTGTATTTCAGCCCAAACGTAGGGCCTTAAATTTAGCCTCACCCAGAATGCTTCATGGGTAAGAATGATAGAGGTCCCCTAACCAGGAATTCCCTAAGTGCTGCTGTTTCTGAGTCTGAACTATTAGGGAACAGGTTTGTTACTACCCATGTCTTCAGTGTCATAACCTTCCCCTATTTCTCTTTTCATATCTTTTCAAATAAATGTTGGTAACTGTGTGTGTGTGTGTGTGTTACACCATCAAAAGCAATTGACCCACATACATCACCCAGTGGTTATATTTGGTCTAAGAGGAGGCCAGCAGGTCTAGAAGGTGGTACCCAGAAGCTCTTGCCTCATCCCAGCAGCTGATGATAGTTCAAGGTCATCCTGTTTATCCTTTATGTAGATTTCTCCCTTTAATGACTTCTTTCCCAACTCAGTTATCAGGATCTGGGAACCTCTCTGCCATTTTGCCCTCAAACATTTCCTTTGCCATCAAGTCCAAGAATAGAACCGTTTTACTTGCAAGGATCAGCTGCCGTTTGTGGGTCTATTAACTTGATGTTCTCTGTCGAGGACTTACTGGGCAGTGCACACTGGGGAGTGTACCAAGGGGCTCTCTTAAAAAGGTTATGAATAGTGCATGATTTTCAAAGACCTTGACAAAGGTCTGTGATAGGAAGAGGACTACAAAATGCACGCGGGCAGCCACGGTGAGAGAGGACATCCTTGTGCAGCATTATGGAACTGTGTGCGGGGTGAGAGTGATTGAGCCCTGCCGTATCTCTGTCTTCTCCGTTATTCCGTAGGATGAATGTTAATGAGCCAGCCACTGCTTGTGAAAGGCCATGGGGCTGTTGTTTAGCTGGTATGCTTGTCTGAGAAAGTAAAACTGTGGTGAATTGTTTTGACCTTTCAGCCAAATGATGTCTTGACCTCTAACATTTATTGCTCTTGGGTACATTTCCAAAAATATACACTTACAGAGCCAAAGAATTAAGTGAGAAAGCTGATTTAAGGATTAATGGCTGGTTAGTTTAGCATAGAAAATAAAATGTCCTAATCCCATTCAGGTCTTCTGCATGACTGTGTGTGCACCTGTGTCTGTGTCCATTCCCACTTCCTCGGCTCGCTTCCCTGCTCCTCCTGTCATTCACCTCCCCCCCACCCCCGCCGTGCCCCAGACACGCACACGCTCGCGAGACAGTTGTAAGGAGGGTGTGGAAAGAAGAACAGTTGCATTGGTCACCTGAGACTCTACTGCATTAGGAAGCTATCCTTGGCTTCAGTTATGGCTCGCCATTGGGAAATGCCATTCTGAATCAAAAATGCATCTCCATTCACCTTCCACGGGTGATCTCCGTGGCCTTGGACGAGCTACTTCACTCTGTGGCTCCCAGAGTTCTCATCCCTACAGCTGGGCTTCGACCACCCCTGGGAGTGCCAGTTTCCTATCTTCTTAGGGTGTTTACCCTGAAATGTCCAAGAGTTTCATTACGGGCTACCTAAACCTACCAGTTCTATTCCCCTGAAAGCCATTCGAGTGGAATTCAGAAGTTCTGCCTTTTCCATTTGCGAACAAGAGCATGGAAGAGGCACACTTATTAATATGCAGTGTCATAATGTATTGTCACATAGTAATATATGATATATGATAAAATGTATCAATTCTGAGCACCACAAATATCTGCGGCTTCACCTCAGCATGAAGGCAAATGAGTTTCCTTTAGCTTGAGTGAGTTCGGAGATAAACTTCAATGTAACAAAATGTATTTCACAGGAAATGTTTGATGCGGCACAGTTGGCTTATGAATCTCTTATCTATTCGCGGTTCACTCCTTAGAGTTATTAGTCAATTTAATTTGAGCAAATGCCAGGATTACTAACTAATTAGAAGGATGTTACTGAAGGCACGCGGATGGGGAGAGAGTCAGCGCTGGTAGCGTGGGGTTTGTGGCAGCGTGCGAGTCTGATTTTGCCTGATGATACCATTTGCTAAACATTATACTTTGTGTTGTTGTCACACAGATAAGCCTCAAGTGCATATTCAGATGACTTATCCTCTACAAGGCCTAACCCGCGAAGGGGACGCGCTTGAGTTAACATGCGAAGCCATCGGGAAGCCCCAGTAAGTGCTGAAGGCCGAGGTTGGCAGAGGGTCGTGAGCAGTAAATGTCACAACACAGAGATGAGCGTTCACAACTCATTGGCCTGTCACCTGTCTCGTGCTCGGAAGAATGGACGATTTTTCAGGAAATACAGAATAGCAAATAAGAGGGGATGTAAATAAACGTCTGTGGGTCCTCATGGTCAGGATGGGGAGGAAAATTAAATGCCAGCTAAGGTTGCAATCTCAGCTAATTCCATTTTAGCGTCATCAACATGGTTTTCAGGACTATTTTATCTCACACACACACAAATCTTAAGTTTTTTAGTATTCTCACAGTTTAATGCTATAGCTGCTACCTTCTATGCGGATATCTAACCTGCTACAAAGATGCTTTTGAGACTTGAATGAAGCTGCTCTGTTCTGGGCCAGCTGTAGGCACATGAATTCCCCCTGCTTGAATTTTGCATCTCCTTCCCTCAGAGGAAAGTGTCAGACTTGACCCTTAGAGATATTTTTGTTATAGTGAGGAAAGGTTCAAGAACTTTTCTCAAGGAAGATGTGCGTGCCATTGCCTCAGAGAAGAAGGAGAACTAACTAAACCTTTGATTTGATTGAAAAAGCGGAAGGAACTACCTTGCCGTTCCCTGCTAAGCGACCTAAAGTGAATTAGAGGACCCGCACGCTCACCACTAATGCAGTAAAAACATCGTGAGGCAGTGCTCCTTTAAATCTTACTCAGTTTTCTTTGGGAAGGGGGAGCTCCCCTTCATCTTTCTTGTTCAGACTGTTTTAAACTGCTTTCAGGGAGAAGCCATGTGGGCTCCTGAAAAAGAAGAACGGGTCAATGCTGGGATTAAGGGCACTCAAACTTGTAGTGCTGCCCAACAAAAACCAGCATTGAGCTCCCTCTGCTGTCCCTGGGATATGATTTGGTTTCTCCGTGCAGAGCTTTGCTCACCAGCATTGTCACAGTTTTCATTTCAAGAACTCAGAGCATCTGAACAAAAATCCCCCAGAAATCTCTGGAAAGGATTCTCCCCGGGGTAACTGAGGGACCGTCTATTACAGGAGTCCCGGGAGCCGAAGAGAAGCCTGGCTCCTGTCAGTTCTCTCATCTCCCTTCAACCCTCCCTGTTTCTGTGCTACCTGGCTGTGGTCTAGAATTTACTTCTCTCTGGGCTAACCATCTGGAGCGTTAAAAATGACCTTTAGGTGATCTTCGTCCTGTTTTGCTTTGCCTCTGGTGTTCCCCAGTTACTTGGTTTTGAACACTTCAAGCTTTTTACTCTTTTTGAGCACTGCAAAAGATTCAGCTCTTTCTTTGTGTAAACTGTTTGAATTATGCCCTAATTAGCAGCTAACCTTACCTCCAAAACAATCCAGTGGAGAGAGGAAAAAAAAAAATTCCGAGGCCTCTTGCCACCTTGCAATACCTGTATTCGGCCACATTAACCACACTTACAGTATAAGGCTTGCTAACCTATATTTTGTTTCTGTATTTTTTCCCCTGAAGAAGGTACTGTGTTCAATTGAATGTGCCACGGGGACAGTAAATTACATGTTTCCTGCAGGACATTTATGCCAGAGAGGGTATTTGTTTGTTGCTCTCAAATAGGAGCGGGTATATGGTTGTGTGAGCAGGCACGCATTACTGGGCTGCTATCCCTTCTAGCATATTACCTATTTATTTTCTCAAGAAATTGCATACAATAAAAATGGTAATTTAACTTGCCATTAAATGTTGTGAATATTCTCAGCTCTTACCCCCACTGATTGTTTCAGCTGTCAAGCAGCAGGACATTAGGTCTGATTGCCAGGCAAACCCATTTACCATTGCCTACAAGGAGGACATATGCGTCCTAATTTTTAAATAATTTACTGGGGTGTGATGACAAAGGCATGTGTAATTAAAGAAAAATTGTAACTTCGCATCCCATTTGAAAATTGGAATGCTACTTGACAGGGCTAAGGTGAGTGGTTCCTCAGGAAGCATGGGTCTCCCGCCATGTCGCTGCTCATGGAGGAGCAGGAGGAACTGGAAGGAAGTGACCTCTGGGCGCGAATCTGTGGTGCCCTCCCTTAGGGAAGTTTCCAGAGTGCTCGATGCAGCCTCTGTGCAGAGGAGGTGGAGGCAGACGCCTTGAAGAGTGGGTTTCAAAGTTACTGGATGTGTGTGCATTTTGAGCTCTGGAGCATCTTGTGCAATTTGCTTTTTCCTAATGGATACAAATGCAGTACTATAAATCACCAAAACAAACTCGTCTCTGATGAGCAAGTGCGGGAGGACCTAAGGAATCCATGTGGAGATGCACTCCAGGTGATTACCTGAGAGCCATACCCTTGAGCTCGGAGGACTGCAGGTGCACACACAGGGGAGGAGTCTGTCCATAGGTGGGCCTGGGGGAACCAGCAAGCAGGGGCAGTGTCCCGAGAAACAGACAGATGAGGTGGACCGGGACATCGGAGAGAACAGTGGCGTCTCGAGCGGGTGGAGGTAGGCTATGTGAAGAGGTTAAGGGGAGAGGAAGTGATTCCATCTTCCCAGAAGCAGCAGTGGTTTTTTACATAGCAGAGGCCAAAGGAAAGTGCTCTTCAAATTCTTTTGGGATTAAATTGAAAATCTATCTAAATATCGAGAGAGACTTCAGAGCAGGGGTCTTAGTATGTTAGTAACCATCAGATCAATGCATGTATCACTAGTCAAGAGCTTGACTTTTTTCCTAATTAATGAGTTGATTAGCAATGGGTGAGCTCTGTGCTTTCTGAATTGGTGTGAAACCACATAGCAGGGCATAAAAATAGGGTACATTGGATTATCTGCTGATTTGCTGAAGATGAATTGGAAATAATGAGACCACTGCTTGTGGTCTGCTGAAAGTTTTTCAACACCAAGTCATGGTTTTATTATTCTTCTCATTGTACTCTAAACAGACTTTTGGAGACTTCACAGCTGTAAATCTGGGAAGTTAAAGTATTTCCAGTGGGCCCTCTTTAATCGTGTCATCCTCATGTGATTTGTCTAACGCGTGGGTGAGAGGTTGGATGCAAACATCCTAGCAGGGAATAGTAAGGCGCTTGTCTTTCTCCCCTTCCCTCTGCAGGCCTGTCATGGTGACTTGGGTGAGAGTGGATGATGAAATGCCTCAACATGCTGTACTGTCTGGGCCCAACCTGTTCATCAATAACCTAAACAAAACAGACAATGGTACCTACCGCTGTGAAGCCTCAAACATAGTGGGGAAGGCTCATTCGGATTATATGCTGTATGTATACGGTACGTGAGAAGATAAACCACTCTTCTGCTAGACTTGCTTGTATGTAGCTGCTACTTGGGATTCACTCCCAAAGCCGAAAACCAAAGCCCAGTTGATCTCCTTCTAGAGCTTAGAGAAGCCTGGCCTGAGGTGGACCCCTGGGTCTCCACCTGGGACAGCAGTGACTTCTCTCCCCTTCTCTCAGTGGAGATTTCCCACCAGGTCAGTCTCTGGTCATGCTGAGTAGGAAAGCTGTGTCCACAGGCGTTAAGCTGTGGAGATCACGTTAGAAGTAAAGACTGAGAAATCCAGTCTTAGCAGTTAGTGCTTTCCAGCACAGGGTGTTTACTCCCAGTGCTATTGTCCTGTGATACCTGGGCTAGCCTTTCTCCTGCTTTGATGAGCAGAACTATTCTGTTAAATTCCAGAAGATGCTGCAAGCCAGTAAATAGTCAGACCAATGACACGGTTCTTGGTAACTACGTAAACCTCTCTGTATCACAATTGCTTTGGACACAAATGCTGTTTTCCTTTTTTAATTTGTCTGTTTTCTTAATATCTTTCTACAGGGTCATTAAAGCATATTATCATGAGTTTCATTCTCTAATCAACAAATATTTATTGAGCATCTGCTATGTGCCAGGCATTTTTAAATTTATTTCCCTTTTATATCTGATTGTTGATTTTGCGGATGGTGAATATTCTCTGTTTCATTGAAAAGTGCCTTTCGCCCTAGTCTTATGAGATCAAACTCAGTCTCTTCTGTAGAATTTAAGTATCTTGGTTAGTTTTATGCCAAGAAAAAGAGCCATGAACTGACACAGCACAGAATGAGCAACCAGAAGCATCAAAATGTCAATGTGCCATAAATACCTGGGTATGCGAGGCTGAGAGGACATTTCCTTCTCCACGACAGCAGGGTACATAATCCGTGTCAAAGCGTGTATAACGATATGCACGGACACGCATGCATTGTACATACAGGATACTTACACAGTGTAACTCATAACCTGGACACTTTCCTTGGGACAAAAATAGGAGTGGCAGCCTTACTAACCAGATAGAAGCATGCTTTTTATACTGTATCTGCGTGGGTAATACAGTCCTTAACCTGTACCTGAGTTTTTTTCCTCTTAGCGTAATGCAAAATTAAAAGGTCATGCCTAATCACCTCATTTGCGGACCTGTGAAGTGTGTTTTCTTTGCACACTACCCATGTCATCTGTGGTCCGCACAAAGGGACTTGAATTCTCCCCAGTAGCAAAGGAAATCCCTGTGAAGGGAACACATTTCGGGCAGCCTGGCCCATTTCAGTTGGCAGGATTGGACGCAGGGCCACCTCGCTCCCTCTGGCTGTACAGCGGAAGTGGTGGGAAAGCCTTGCCTCTGCTCCTCCACGTGCTGCTCTCATACCGGGGGCGGGACCTCCAGGAAGTCACCTCCCTTGCTGTTTGTTGCCCGTCGTACAGACAGTCAGCCTAGCTTTTTTACAAACCACAGATTTTAAAAAGCATTGATAAATTTCCACCAGTCTATTATATGTTTACTTGATTCAGAAGACTAGGTTATCTGGAAAAATGGTTTTGATTTATTGTACTTACTGTTCTTACATCTTGAGCGGAGAAACAGTGTGTGCATTTGATGGACAGGCAGTTTTGAATCACTTGGAGAGTAGTTTATAGCTAGCATTTATTGAGTGCGCATTTTGTTCCACACAGTATGGTGACAGTTTTATGTGCATGATCTCAACTAATCTCCACAGTAACACCATGAGGTCAGCATTATCTTCATCCCATTTTACAGATAACAAAATAAAGCTTAAACTGGTCATATAATTGTTCCCAGGTTCGCAGGTTATTAAATATGTTTTTTATAACTATGATACTTGACTCCAAAATCCACAGCAAAGTTTGATTTTTCTTTGTAAATCCTCTTATTCTCACTGCTTTCCCCTAGAACATTTCACTCCAATTTAAGATCATCCTTAGAATTAACTCTCTAGGCCAGAGTATATTATTTGAAAACAAAAAAACAAACAAACAAAAAAACACAAGAGGACTGACCCTCTGTTTAGAGCAAGGTGTCAACATCCACATATCTCCCTAACCAAGAGGGACACCTCCTTGTGAGTAGGACTTTCACAGATCTGCAGTATATAACCTGTCTCCCTCCATCTGTGCTTTAACAGAACTTAGCATGATAGACTGGGACACTAACCTGAGGTACTGCTAGAGTACTCCAGCAATTTGGGGAGATGCTGGGTAAACTTCCTTTTTTAAATATTTACTTGAAAGGAAGAGGGGCTAGTGCTGTGGCGCAGTGGGTTAAAGCCCTGGCCTTAGGCGCTGGCATCCCATAAGGGCGCCAGTTCTTGTCCCAGCTGCTCCTCTTCCTATCCAGCTCTCTGCTGTGGCCTGGGAAAGCCGTGGAAGATGGTCCAAGTCCTTGGGCCCCTGTACCCATGTTGGAGACCAGGAGGAAGCTCCTGGTTCCTGGCTTCGGATCGGTGCAGCTCTGGCCGTTGCAGCCATCTGGGGTGTGAACCAGCAGATGGAAGATCTTTCTCTCTGTCTCTACCTCTCTCTGTAACTCTTTTAAATAAATAAAATAAAATCTTAAAAAAAAAAAAAGAAAGAAAGAAAGGGAGAGACATGGAAAGAATATCTTCTATTCAGTGGTTCACCCTCCAAATAGCCACAACAGCAACAGCTGAGGCTGGACGAGGCCAAAGCAGGAGCCAGGAGCTCCATCCAGGTCTCCTATGTGGCTGACAGGGGTTCAGGTATTTGAGTCATCTGCTGCTTCCTAGGCACAGAAGCAGAGTAGCTGGGACTCGAACTGGCACACTGACCTGGGATGAGGGTGTCCCACGTGGTGGCTTTGCACACTGCATCACAGGGCCCACACTGGTGGATAGATTTTGCTTTCTAAAGCTGATTACAACAGTTTTTGAAGTACTTTATAAACTAAAAGTTGACATTCCTCTAAGATATTTAATTCTCCACTATATTTCCAGAAGCTAGCTAGCTAGTGCTCAAGACCCAATTCATTTTGGTTTATTTAACCTTTACATGTCACTAATAAAGTCCTATATTTTCTTAAATAGTGGCTTTCTGATGTATTTATTTATTTGAAAGGTGGAGTTACAGAAAGATAAAGAGGGAAACACAGAGGAGAGAGATCTTCCATCTGCTGGTTCACTCCTTAAATGGCCACAATGGCAGGGGCTGTGCCAGGCCAAAGCCAGTAGCCTGGAGCTGTATCCAGATCTCCCACATGGGTGACAGGAGCCCAAGTACTTGGACCGTCTTCTACTGCTTTCTTAGGTGCATTAGCAGGGAGCTGGATTGGAAGCAGAGCAGCTGGGGCTCAAAGAGGCACTCATATGAGATGCTGACATTGCAGGTGGCAGCTTAACCCCCTGTATCACAACACCAGCTCCTTCATGTTGTTCTTATTGCTAGAAATAAGCTCAGCATTGAGGTTATACTTATTAATGAAATCCAATCATTCAGGTTACTTGAGCCAGATTTGAAGGACAGTAGTTGCCACAGAAGTGATGAAAGTAATTGAAAGTGTGTGATGTTCACAAAATGAGAGGGACCTTTCTCTGAAGCCTGTGCCCTCAATAGTCTTGTCTACTTCTTGATTCATAATCGTATTTTCAAATTGCCATCAGGTCCATTTTGGTTGTAGTGTGGACATCACACACTTTGGGCCAGTACTTTAAGAAATAGGCCTGGAAATGGCATTAGGGCATATCAGGGGAGCTCTCCACACACAGATGTTTTTCTCAATGGTCATATCATAATTAAAGCAAACCGGAAGAACCGATATTAGCTGTCAGCATGCTGGACAGCTAGCACCTCTCTGGATAGGGTTTAGCTGTGTGGTGGAGGGAGCAGGGGGTCTTTACTGCTAGGCTCAGGGGTCAGTGCTCTTGGTTCAACTGTCCCTCCACTGGCACCTGCAGCAGGTGTGGCTTCATCTCCGCGAGTTGTCAGATCACAAAATGCAAAGCCACCTGTGGCCTCCATGGAAAGTACCAAGGTGCAAGGCTGAACACAACAGCTGAGTCACAGAATTTCTCAGCCTGTTCTTTTTTAGAGATGATTTCATATCACTGATTTAATCATTGCTTCTTGGAGGAGAATGAGTTTTGTTTTGTTTGGGTTATATGTATGAAATCCTTTTTCCAATCATGTGAGGCTGCTTTAAACATGGCTTGAACTGCTTGAGTCCCCACTTTAGAGGAGCCAAGTCTCCTGTAAAACTGAGCAGTTTGCTGCTCATTGTTCACTATCAAGTTCATATACATAGAGTTGTGTAAAAGAAGCAGTAGGTGAGAAAAATTAAAACCTTGGATGATTGAACCATGGTAGGAATCATTTGACGCAGACCTCACAACCAAGCACCAAAATCATGTTTTGATAAACTTTTGCAAAGTTGGTACCAAGCCCAGTGAAGGTGCAGTGTGTAATTAAAGTTTTGACGTATTAATTAGACAATCTGAGAGCTCACTTGAAGATAAAAGGACACCAGATGTGTCAGGCAGAAAAAGTTGATGTGCTTTAGATAAAACTTAAAATCAAAAGCCTTCAGTTCGTCGTAGGCTCTATTATAGCAGAATGATTGCTTAGTTCAAAGTCTCGTTGACAATTTAACACATTCAGTTTGATCATTTGGGCTTGGAGTTTTTTTTTTTTTTTCCTCTTTCATATTTGCCCTTGCCTTATCCCCAAATAATTTTAAGATGATAGAAGAATTACAGTTTACCAGATACCCAGCCGAGGTTTCCCTATCAGGTTCCTGGGCTTTGAGGGTTGAGCCTCACTTCTGTTTAGTTCTCTTGTTTACAAGATGGAAAACGTTCTTTCAGTTTCATCGTTGTAGTCCTCTTGGGTCAAGCTTTTAACATGAGCAAAGGCAACTTATTAATATTTATAAGTTGTAAAATTTATTGACTTTTAAAAAATAAAATCTCAGTAAAATCTCACATGCCTGGAACTTGATATTTAGCGGTGACATTCTCTCTTCTTTGTATTTATTAGGAGTACAGAAGTAGTTTTACTTCCTGCTGGGATGTATTGATGGAGAATAATGAAGTTAGCAGTCACAGAGTGCCCGTGTGCAGGGGCACGCTCATCCTGGCTGATAGGAGCCCTTTAAATAGAGCAGCGCCCTCTCCTCCTCTCTCCTCCCATCTGTAAAAGCATAGACAAAATGACAGCCATTGTACTCTCTCGGTGCAACTTGCTTTAACCTCACCTTCAAAAGCTGGTGGGTGTGGGGGTGTCGTATATGTTGATTTTTCCTCACTTTCCTATTTCACATCTCCTCATCCCTAATTCACTTCATTAATTAAAAAAAAAAAATCTCTTTTCTTCTTTTCTTAGCTCTTCCAACTAAGGCTTTGGAATATATATTACAAGGCAGAGATCTCTGAAGGGAAAGAGCTTTTGGTTTTAAAGGGGAAGTCAGTCATCAAGCAAACATCTCAGTGTCCTCATGCCTTTGTTTTGTCATTACTGGTCATTGTTGTGTTCAGCATTGTGGGTTTGATTTTCCTTTTTTTTTTTATCCAGATCCCCCCACAACTATCCCTCCTCCCACAACAACCACCACCACCACCACTACCACCACCACCACCACCACCATCCTTACCATCATCACAGGTATGGTACTTTCATTGCCATTGAAAATTGTCCTGAATGTGTATTGTCTTTCTGGAATGTATAAAGAGAAGACAAGAAGCTACCTTGAAATCCTTGGAATTAATTGTTCCTTTATTTTGGAACTCCAAAGACATCAGGTGCTATGTTCTTAAACCTCGGGAAATCTTCAACACCCAAGTATTTAACCGCAGATCAGACATTTTGCAGCTTACACATAAGGGAATTGTTTTTTAAGCATCACTATTCAAAGCGAAACACTAGGGAAAATGGCAGCCTGGCTACTGGAGGACCTGCCGATAGCTTCTGCTTAGCCACGGTTGATGAAATGGTAAGTATTGTGGCTTCGGATCTTGTCCTTGTCTTAATCTCATCTTAATCCAGATGAAGGAAGATGCACAGCCCCAGCTTTCCCAGGCCTTTGCGGGCCAGGCTACTAAATGTGAAGACATCCTTCCTGCTCTAGAGAGTACCTGCTGACAGCGTTCCTACCTGTTTGTGCTGCCTCGGTAGTCACAGGACATCAGAGCGAGTCATCCCTGTCTTTTCCATGCTCAGCACTCCCCTTCCCCTCCCCGCCCCCCCCCCACCTGTTGGAGCGGTGGCCAAGGCAACCACAGTGGCTCTAACTCTGTGGCTTTCTCTTTGGGCTGTCTAAAACTCTTATTCAAATGAGTGTCACTGTCTCTCATTTCTAACTATCACGAAGGGAGACGTTTGTCCCCTAGGCCCCTCTGGCTCTCCACGGGCTCTCTTCTATTGCTTGGTGCTGCTCATCTGGGAGCCTTGGAATTCGACCACCACCAGCACCCCCTCCCCCCCCCCCGCCCATATCAAAAGCTAATGGCTACACCGTGTTCAACTTGACATAAGGCCTTCCCGATCACTGTGTCTAGGTACCACCCACAGCAGCATGTAAAAGTCATTATTCAGTAAGGAAAAAAATCTCTTGCAGCAATAATTCTTTCCCTTTATTCTGTTGCCTTGCAAGCCTGCAAGGTCTCTCTGTGGCCCGTCCTGGCCTGGACTTCTTTGTAAACACTGAGTGTCTCACTCAGCGCTCTTCGTGCCAACTCCACTCGAGCACGCTGGATACACCTGCTGGCCTTTGCACTGACCGTCTGGGGACATTTTCACTTTGCACAGCAGCTGGTGACTTAGAGATGACAATCGATCAGTTCAAGGGAATTGGGGGGGTCTCAGTAGTTGATGACATATTACAATAGATTATGTAAATTCATTTTTCTTCACCTTCGTGACAGAGGAACAAAGAACCCTTAAGGACTCTTCTAAACATTAGTCACAAAGCAATCAGTGCCTGTATTTAATTTAAACTCTTCTCAAAAATCCATCAATTGGTTTTTGTGTCTCCCTGCAAACTCGGCTTCATCCAGGCTGCTGCTTAAATTCCTGTGTTTCTGTTTTTACATCTCTGTGAGTCTTTTCTGCCACTTAAGTAAACTCAGACGGTTAACGTAGTGAGTAGACTCCTCGCATTTTCTATATCCTCTAGAAGCATAGCATACTCTCAACTTTTCATACCCAGAACGAGGTGTTTACCTTTTGTGATTCCTTATCTCTAATCTAGTTTGTCAACCTAAATTAAGCTTGTGCTCTTGTTACCAGATTTTCATGTTTTGTGAAAGGCCCTTCAGATGGCACTGTAAGTGCGTCACCCAATGCCCCATTGCCCTTCATGTTAACCTTCTACGAAAACCCCCCAGCACTCCATTATGTCACTGAAGAAGTTATCAAGGTATGAGCCAGCCTTACCGAGTCTCATCCTAGGAGGTTCCATGCAGGCAGGTATCCAGGTTTGCATGTTAAGGCAATAGAGGCCTCTCTCACCCAGTGTATAAACATCACATTTCCCTGTAATATGGACCAACACTTTTTTCCATTTGCAGCTGGCCTTCTCACTAGCTTGGGCCTTTCTGAAGACCATTAACACTCCCCGAACTGCCCCCGACACTCAATCTTGACGACTCCGTTGCTTCAGTTCACAGCTCTTAATCCTTCACTTCAGACTAAAGCTCATCTCATGCCCTCAGACAGCTACAACTCACCCTTATCTCAGTTTCGACTGCAAAGACTCCCTGTGAGAGGAAATTTTAAAAATAAACAATGCTGTATTTCTGTCCAATATCCGAGGTACCTTTAATAGGAGCTTGTCTTTGCTCCACGGTTTCTGCTACTGGCCCCCGGGCTCAAGGTAATGTAAGATGATCTCATAGGTGCACTTTAGCCTCTTGATGCTAGCAGTTGAATCTTCTCTACACACAAAATGCATTTGTGGCAATGAATGCCCAAGATTCTCGTTGGCACACCCAAGAGTGGTTAAACTGAAATTGCTACTTAAAACAACACAGTGGAATCCGTTGCTTTAATGGATGTAATCTTACAGGCTTATTGTGTCTTAACAAGCAGTCTTATATATATTTATCTTGCCCAGAAAGTACGCTTGTGGAATTTAACATTTGCTCCTTTCTCCAAACAGATTAAAGGTTATAGAGTTGAATGATTCTCTGTCCCATTTTAAAGGTCCAGGCTATCCCCTCAATTGAGATTGGTTCCTAAAAACGCCTCCAAACTGAATCCTGACAAATGGATAGCTAAATTAATTTCCACTCCTTTTCTCCCTTGCACTATTTGGTACATCACAGCCACCATTAGCCCTAAAAGCTTCAACAGCCAAATCCAGTGATAGTAACACAAAGAGGGGGAAAAAAAAAGAAAGAGTAAAGCCACAGCCCACAGTCATCTGTTTCTTTTCTTCCAGTCAAATGCAATAACTGAAACCCATTCCCCAGGTCAGAGTTTCATTACAAGAAAAACGTACACATGCAATAGAAAAATATTTTTAAACTTCAAAGGTCATAGTTGATTTCTGATCTCTCTGAAAGGAAGTGTTCCAGTGTTATCGTTTATCTTCCAGAACCAGGGTAATCGAATCGTTCCCCTTGTTAGGAGGCTGACTGTCATTCTGTTTCCAGTCACCTGACTCCCTCAAAACATGGTAGCGCTTCATCCTGGAACACGCCCTGAAAGCTTGTCTAGGGACAAATTGGTTTCCCAGTCTCTCAAGTTCTGAAAGGAATATTCAGCATCGGTTTGCCATATCCGCGTGGTTGTGGCTTTACAACTGTCCAGCTGTTAACACAGAACCACCCTCCAAATTAAAAACAACCTGAGCGAGAGAAAAGAGTGAGGAGCCACTCCGGGCCTCATGGCAATTTGCTGTGAGACCCCTTGGTGTCTCACTTAACCGTTCACAGTCACGCATGTTCCGACCTGTATTTCTGTGACAACTGCTGGCAGCGGGCGAGCTCCAGCTCCTTTTTTTGTTTTTAATCATGTGACGTTTTCCATGTAGTTCCCTTCATGAAGACACATGCTGGCATGTGGAAGAGCATAATTTAAATTGCCCCCTGGAAACCTGTGTTAAAAAACAGAGACCATCAGTTATTACCCCAGGAGCCAGTCCCTGCCTGCAGATTCCCCCAGAAAGGAGTCAGAGAGAAACCCACTGCCCATGCCCACGTCCGGAAAAGGGGGTGGGGTTTGTTTTGTTTGTAACTTTCTTTGAGTTAGTTGACTGTGCTTTATGTGATAGGTGACTGTGTTTGGTGTTAGTTCTAGTCCTTTCTCGTCTCCCAGTTGAATCAGCCTTTTACTTGTCATCATCCTAGGGAAATATTTATGTGTCTCTCCTTGGTTAATGTGGGTGTGGAAGGGTTGCCACTTGGTTGTGTCCCAAATTAGATGCTTGAAGTACTCTACTGTTCAGGTTGGGGGGAGTCCAACCTCTGGGTCACACTGTACATGCGACTGTCATGAACTTGAAAAGTTCAAGCCATCTTAGAGGAAGAAATGAACAGCAGTAGGGCCCAATTCATAAGAGGTAGAGCGTATCTAAACAAATGCTACTCTTTTCAAAAGTACATATCCAAGTAAATATCTTGTTTTTCTTAGAGAAGAGAAGCAGTTAGATTTTCTTATGGGCGTCTAAGCACTCAAAGTCCAGTATCCCTTGGAGAGGATGATTTCCACCCCCAGGCCCATGCTATTATTTTGGCTTTCGTAGTCTGATATTGTAAGCGTTTTGCCTGTGTAATGTGGATTACAGCACATAAATAAAGAAAGTAAGCACAGCCCTTATCCTTCAGTGATCTTTGCAAAATAGGCCAGAGAGGGGAAATTCAACAGCACAGCACATGTTTTCAGTTTCTTAGGTACAAAGACTGATTCTGTGGCATGACCGTCTACATTAGCATAGAGAGCTTTGCTCCACATAGAGCAAAGCTGTCTGCTCCCCCGGGTCTTACCTTAATGATTCCTACTCTGTTATTGATATTTGCATGGTACAAGGGATGTAAGCTCTCTGCTTAGAGGCGTGCATCCAACAAACACTGAGCATTCATACTATGTAGAGCACTCTGCTGGTGCCCATGGAGACAAAAGGCTCCTAAACCCCTGAAAATGTGGTGGAAAGAATCAGCTTGTACACATGAGGATTCATGGCAGACCCTGTGCAGCTGAGGTGCCCAGAAGGCAGAAGGTGCCACAGAAGACAGGGGAGAGTAGGACAAGAAAAGTCGGCTTCGGTCTATGCCGCCGAAGAATGGGTAGAAAGTGGATAGCATTTTGGAAATTAAGCATGAAGAGTCCAGCGTTGCTTCAAGCATCTATCTTCAGTGTGTGTGCATTTTATGTATATTTATGTTCCAAGCACAGATTAAGCCATTGTTGCTAGGAAATACACATCTTTCATCCTAGAATATTTACTAAATTGCCTTTTTTAAGAGTTGGCATCCACTCCCTTAAGACTGTTTTTCATTCATCATTTATTGAATATTCTATCAAGTGTTGCTGATATGCCAGTATGCCTGATGACAAAATATTATTCAGGCACTTGAGTAAATACTTACGAGTCACCTATTACATAATGAGCCACCTTTTCACGTTTTTACCTCCAAAACAGTACATGTCCATTTTTATTCTGTCCTGTGTGTCTGCATTTTTATTTTGTTGGTGAATTCTAAACTTGTTACAGATCTCATCATTGCTACTCAGTTTTGATCCAGATTGATTTAAGAGGGAATGGAAGAAATTAGACTACAGACGGCCATCTGATTCCACTTTTTTTTTTTTTTAATGGAATGAAAGGAAGTGAGATTTTTTTTTCTTATTTTTTTTCCATCATATTTTCTGTTGTTTATTTTTAAGGTAATCCTGGAGTGAAAGACGTGTTTCAATAGTAAAGACCTATCAACAAAGCAAATGACTAGCATCGTGAGAGCAGGTTTTTCAGGATTAGGAAGTACTTGGAACTTTCTCGGTAGTGGGACATAAGGACTGGGCAAGAAGGACCCAGCCCTGGTACCCAACACAGGATGAAGATGAGGGAGATGTGTAGAGCCTGTTCCCTCCCCTCCAGCAGTCACACCCCTGCAATGCCCCTTCTTCCCCCCTGGCCTGTGCCTCTGCCCTGTCTCCTTTCATCCAGCTTGCACACTCAAGGTGATGTAGGAACTGTTTTCCTTGTTAAATGAAGCCACTGTACAGATTCCTATTATTTTGCAGAACATCTGGTTTGCAAATGAAAAGATCTCAGGGGCACAGCAGCACGAGTGAACAATTCTGAAGAAGCTTTTAACAAAACTTGAAATTGCTTAACAACAACAACAACAAAAACTCAACTCCCCTTCCTGCTGTTCTGTGGCACACAGTGTCTTCACTCAGAGGAGAGATGACATTAAAAAGTAAGAGAGCTTTATTATGCCTCTCCTATTTAGGCCTTTTAGCTTTGGTTCTGTTCCTATCCACTTCTCCCATCTCTAAGAAATGGGAGTTTAATTAAAGCATAACATAGATGGAAAGAAAATTAACCAGCAAAGCAGGAGAAAATAAATTTCATAGTTTAATTTCCCAGCGCTTATTTTTGCTTTCAATAGATTCCAGAGAAGTTGAAACAAAAATGAAAGGAAAAAAAAGCACCCCATATTTAATAGATAGTGGCCAGCGCAGTGTAACTATGAAAACAGAATTGTCAGGGGAATTCCTTGCCTGCCCTGGTGTCTGGATTTAAAGCACTTCCATAACACAGACTGAAGGGGAATTCAATTAAGAAAACCCATTGGCTCCTTATTGACTTTAGTTAAGAAAATAAACTGGGTGAAAGTGTATTAAAATATGTCTGGACTGCTTAGTATGCCTTCATCAGTGCTTATGACAATCAAAACGGGAGAATGTAGACTCCTCAGGGTCTCGAACTCAAGCTCCCTCTGAGTGCGTAGGTTCTCTGGGCCACCGCGCCAAGCGGGTTTGGATGTGCACCGCGCCTCTGCCCGCCCCACCAAGCCTTCTCGCCTCGCGGCCCCGCATGGTCAAGCAGGAGCACCACAGATCAATTGGGGAAGAAAAAGTATTTAAGGTTGTGAATTTAATTTTGTCCTAGGATTTTCATTTTCATTTATGGCACCCGTTGTGTTTGAGACCACAGACTAATTTATGGATTAGTTTTTAAACCCCCAGTCTGTCACACTCCATGAACAATTCGAAGTTGGAGGGAATCCATATGAAAGGATTAGAATGTGCCACAGTGGAGCTTACACATGACTGTTGCAACTAAATATTGCCCAGCTGCCTCTCAGGCAGTAATTTTTTATTTATTTATTTATTTATTTTGCTGCTTGATGAAATGGCTAGCGACTGGTTTCACACATTGCCAGTGCTTTTTCATCTTACACTGCAATGTAAAACACAAGTAAATGTTTCATTTATTCAAGAGGAGGTTCCAGAAACTATTTGTAGGAATGGGAGACTTAAGAAGAGAAGCCGGTACTTGTGAAATGTACATCTTTCAGATACCAGCTGGAGGGCCCATCCTTGGCCCCCTTGTTTGTACGTAAAACAGGTAGAGTTGTCTGCCAACACCATACACACTTGTAGGCTTGCATAATCATAGGATTTGCTGTTGTTGTTGTTGGCCATATAAGATAAATGTACTATAAATTTGTTCTCCTTGTAATTAAAATTAAAATCAAGACTATAGCTCAAGCAGGCCTTTTAATTTCATGACCCAATACCACCATTAAGTCTAATTCAACTTTATGTGACCTAGTTTTCTTAGAGGGCTTGCTCAAAGATGATTTTTTTTTTAAGATCGTGACAAAATGAGATTTAAAAAAACTTCGTTAAGGTAATTAGTCACTCATTTTTCAAGCCGTTGCCATCATATTTAACCTATAGTGGAAGCTATTTGCTTAGACATGTAGAATGCTGTCATGTAGTGTGGTGACCCCACAAGTTGACTGCCAAGGGTGGGCCTGCACACTTCTGCAGGCTTTGGATGAAGATACCCTAATAAATCCCACTTCAGTGCCAGGGTGTTTGCTGTGCTTGAAGTCATAATGCCATTAGGAAGGAGAACCGGACCCCAGCAGCGCTCTCCTGCAGGGAGCACCTAGGACTTCTAACGAATTCTTTCATAATTCTTCACTTGAAATAGCCTCTGTTCACCTTGCATACCAGATGCTCTCAGAGAAATGGAGTCAGTGACTCCCCAGATGCACCTCAGTGTTGGCCCGCAAGCTGCAGCCAGCCTGCATAGCCGCTGCATTTCCGCACTCCATTGCTGACCGTGGTTTTGCCATCTCCAGCTACAGTATCTGTGTGGTTTGACTTGAACCTGTGTTTGCTTTGAACTGTTTGAGAATGTGTTTTTCCTTCTCAATGCCCCTTTTTCCTCTCCTTTGGGTGCAATTGATGGATTTCTTCTCCAGGATGGGGAAGCAAGGTGCACTGTGACCTTTTTCCCTCATTTATTTTCTAGAACCCACATAGGAGCTGACGCCTAGCTGCCCTTGGTTTAATCTCATCATGGAGCTGACATAATGTTTGTGATGTAGGAAGACAGTAAATTGGGGTCATTGGTTAATGCTAGATACTATTTTTGAAGGCTCTAACTCCACCCCCTTTCTTTGACTTTATGCTAATTATTTACCTGGTGAAAATAAAGCATATTCCAAGTGCTACTACAAAAATAATGAACCAAAATGTTTATTGCTTTCTTTCTACTTGTGGACAGGAGCCAATTACCTGTCCATAAGATGTATTGATGTGCATATGTGTGTTTCTATACACAAGTACATTTGATTTTGCCCCTCAAATTTAAAGTACTTCAAACTCACACTGAACTTGGATGATCCAACTAAGGGGACATGCCATCTGTGTCAGGAGAATCTGGTGTGGAGTGTGTTTCAACTGTACAATTTTCTATATTGTTTTTACTGCTATTTTGTGCACACAGACTTGACTTGTAAGTATTGTGTTCTTATGCGGTATATTTTTTATGTTTTTCTTTCCTTCATCTATTCTTTAGCAATTCCAGCTATCAGTTATATTAAGCTGCACTACTGGCCTCTCAGGCTTCTGGTTAATTCTGGCTTCCTAAAAGTGCTCTAGTTTTTGGAGGTACAGGGTCCTGAGGAAAGCATGCCGAGTGGAGGGGAATGCCGGTGTGAATTCACGTGCCGCGTTTATAAATCAAAAGCACCAGGCTCATTGGACACAAAATAAATACATGAATAAATAAAGCTACGTTTGATGTTCCAGTGCATTTAAACATTGCCTGTGTCAAGTCCGAAAGAGTCTGTTGGAGACTCTGCAACTTACGAAAAGAGAACCCAGCTAAATATTAGCATTATGAAAGCGCACAGGGACTTGCGTGCCATGTGACCCCAGAACCCCACCTCAGTCGCCAGCTTTTGAACAGAGCATCATCATTCCTTTCTGGCCGGAAGGGGATGGTGGAAGGAAACGTGCTTGAGAGCTGAAATGAAAGCATGGCCAGATGGGTTGACGCTGGAAGTTGGCGAGATGAGAGGTGTTCAAATAACTCGGGGAAAAAGAATGTCATCATGCATTTTGTTGGCTATTTATCCCACTTCCCCTCCAGCCAAAAAGAAAGGGACAATTCCTCCAGCACCTTGGAGACATGTCCTGTGAAGAGGAGCCAGTGCAGCAGGCCTGGCTTAGAAACCGGGTAGAAGAAGGCGAAAACTTGAACTGCAACAAAACTCGAAGAAGAAAAATACAAAGCACGTTTTTCTTCCGCAGCAATGAAAAAAAAAATAACTGCTCTGTCTCCTGATCCAGGCTTGAAGGCAGGACCCCTGGCAGCCACAGCGCTGCATGTGGTTCTGAATCCGGGAGCAAAGGGATGGCTGACTACTTAGAGTTTTTGGCATTTCATGTGATCAGAAGTGGCTTTGGCAGATTATGTAGGCTGGGGTGTTTTCATGAAACGCTTCTGCTCTCATAACATGTAGTGAGGAGCTGCAGAGTGAAGCACGGATTAGTGGGTGTGCATGTGTGACTACACAGGCTCATCTGTGACAACCTGGAACATGTTCATGGCCTCCCAGTTCAATGACCTTTCCAGGTAACCTCTGCTGCAGTAGATGGACACCGTGACCCTGTGTATCCCGCAGGCACCTGAGCATACGCAGTCAAAGCAGGAGATGCAGTGATGCTTAATTGGCAGTCAAGAAGCCTGAGTCCCCGGGTGGGTTGGGTTAAAACAAAGGCAATGTTTGAATGTCTGAATCCATTGTTTAACCAGCTTCCGACTGAGCTTTTTCTGTCGCCGTCCTGAGCCTTGATGCGTTAAGAGCCGTCTACCAGCACTGAGTTTGCACTGGTGTTTCTCATCACTTTGCATGCTCCCCTGACTATTGACTAGCAAATATATGTGTCCTGGCAAGACCCCCAGAACCAAAGAATTTACTGTTTTCCTCACTGGCTCGCAGCTTGGAGCTCAAGGCATGTCTTAAAACAGTGCAACTCACTTCAAATGCTTTTTGCTTTTCATTTATTATTGCTTGTCACGCGGTGTTCTTTGAAAGCTTGCTCATATATTATCTGTTCCATTTTTTTTCCATTTTCCCTTTTTTTGCATGCCGTTCCTCCTGTTTCTTCCCTTCCTCCAATCCTCTGTTCCCGTCTGTAGACACAACGGCGACGACAGAACCAGCAGTTCACGGTTGGTATCACGTTACTGTTTATCTACTTTCTCAGCGTTGCTGAGAGGCAAGGCAAGCCTGGGAAAAAGAGAAATGTAGTCTTCAAGGGAAATCGTGTTTCAAGTAGACCGATCTCATACATACACTGTAATTTTTGAAGGCTTGAAAGGACGTCGAGTCTTGTCATTTCTGTTGTGAGTTCTGTAGCCAATGGTTGCAATCCGAGACCAGGCCTCCTCCTCGCTGGTTGGCTGGCTGGCTGGCTGGCTGGAGTGACAGTTTCAGTTGCAGATAGTTCTCCTTAGAAAACTCCTCCAAACCGGGCAAGAAAACATGGCAAGTCAAGACAGCTGATATTTGCCTGAAAGCCCTAGCGTTGAACTAAAAACCCAGTTGCTCTCTTCGACTATAGGCTACACCAGGGGAAATTTTGAAGAGGAGTCATTTGTGTGGCTTAGCAGTTGGGGTGAAGGGTAGCTCAGGAAGGGAGTCCCTGCTTCAGTTCCTGATGGTGATGAGAAAGGCCATCAGTGGGCTTGTGTAGGAAGCGCATGACTTCAGTTACACTCCTAATCATGGTTACCCCACCCCCTGCCAGTTCCCTCTAATGTCAGTGTGTTTCTATAAACTTACACTCACGCTTGGCAGGAAATGTTTCCAAATCCAGAACGACACATATCTCAATTTTAACAGCATTAACCAGGACTTTAAAAAAGTCATTGGTGTGGCTGTCAGGTAGGCAAAGTCGTAAAAAGTTGGGTTTGATGTTTAACTGGAAGGTGATTGAAAAAAATAAATAAATAAAGGAAAGCTCAGCATAGGACACCAGGAAATACGCCCTCCTCCTTTCCTCCATCTCACCAGTGACTTAAGGGATTGGGATAAGTCTATTAACTTTTCTGTGTCTTCCCAATCAGAAAATGAGAATCATGCTTCATCTGTATGTTGCTTTATTACTTAGCTCAAATCCAACCTTGGCAAGATTGTGCTTAGAGAAAGATATGTTAGTTTAAAAATGGGCTGAATTTTAATAATTGAATCCAAGGGAATCATTTGGTAAAGGGCCTACTTCAATCACTTTGCATGTGTTGTGCAGGGTGGAAATCTATCATTTAAATGACAAGAGGTGATCAGCCAAGCCTGTAGTGCTAATTCAACTTGTAGAGAAACATCTCCTAGCACAGACTGACTTCCTTAAAGAGACCTACATTTGATCGCTTATCCATTGGAAATCTCTAAGCAAAACCTGCCCTTTAGGAGCTGTCCTTGAAGAGCTGCCTAGGGGCCCACGGACTCGGGCCATCTTCCACTGCCTTCCCAGGCCATAGTAGAGAGCTGGATCAGAAGTGGAGCAGCCAGGACTCAAACTAGTGCCCATATGGGATGCCAGCACTGCAGGCAGCAGCCTTACCCACCCCAAAGAGCAGCCTTTGATGCTTGGCCCATCATGCCCATGTGGAGACTTTGCAATAAAGAGTTCTGAGAAAGCAACACAAACATAGGCACAGTACAGTATCTGTCTCCGTCCCACTCCCACTTCGCTCTACCCATTCTGTCATCGGCACAAGCAGCAAAATTCATAAAATAAGATAAAGGAGCCAGGTAAACTGACAATCATGAGAAATCAATTAGATATAAAACTAAGTTTCTAAGGTAATGCCCCATAGTGCTGCCTACATCCCGGGCATTGCACTCCATTAAGCTTAGTTATTTGTAGGTTTCATCATTAATTGAGCACCTCCTGACTTTTATCGATTATTCTCAGAGCTTTAAGGCTATTTTAATGTAGTTCAAGAGAATTTTTTTGTTCCATTCTTTTTAAGATACTTTGAGTTCTGAGCTTCCCATAATTAACTATAGGGTCAAATGTAACCGTAAGATTCCTGAGTTCTATGAGATCTTTGAAGAAATATTGATCGCTTATCTTCTAAAGCTGCAGAATTCTATTTTCTAGGTCCCTTCCATAAAATCCATGGGTTTATGTAACTCTACTGGAGGTAGGTCTGAGAATTGGGCGGAATATTTAAAGTAAATTTGTCCCCCAAATTGAAACATGAGGACTTAACATAGGGGCCAGTCCTGTTTGGGGGGTCCTTTGGAGAGAAGAGACCTTGGAGTTGAAGCCTCCGGCATTCCTGAGGTAGGAAGTAGAGCTGTCTGTGCACTCTGAGAAGCAACATTGTCTCACTAGTGTGGGTACAGTGTTACCTCTGTAGGATGCTACTGACTAGCAGGGCGTGAGAAACAAACCTAGAACCAAGAAATCTGGAGGAAGCAATAGGGAGTACGAATAGCCTTCTAGTAACATAGAGAGATACAGATATATATCATACTTTAAATTGGACTCCTTAATGATGAAGAATAAGGAAGTGATGGATAGTCCAGGCTGATCCTTGTATAATGCATTTCTAAGTACATTCTTCAACTTGTCCAAAACAAAGAACTCCAACTGCTATTTTGAACAGCACATTTTCTGGCCCGCAACAAAAAGCTTTAATGAAAACCAAGGTAGTATCCAAAATTTTTATTTGACAGAGGGAAAAATCTTCCAGGTCAGTTGTTAGGATAGAAAGGTGAAAATTGCAAAGCAAGGACCCAGATTTCCAAAGAGATGAAGATACAGAACCAATTTTATTCTAGTGAATTGTGGCTGAAACCCCCAACTTCCTCAGTACAGCAACCAGTTGACCGAGATTCATTTAAGAACAGTCTTGAGGTGTTCACTGTGGTGATCTGAACCTAGAAAAAAACATGAAGTGGTTTAATAACTTAGCAACTTAAATGACAAGACGGAGAGGTCAGCCAGCTGTGACCTTCTTGCTGGTCTTAAGACTTTTTATACTAGATTTCTTCCCATATTTCTCTTTTCATCAAAAGGAAAAGAAGAATAATTTTGTACAAAAGCTTTCCCTTTGAAGACTCATTAAAATATTTTATTCAAGCTTGTGTTGCTAGAGTATGTATGAAGTTTATACCAGTTGTTGATGTATGTTGACCATTGTTCTTACCAATATCTGATTGGAATAAGCATGAATTGGAAGATTAGAAGTGCATGGGCATGATTCAAAATCAAATGGATTTTCTCCAAAAAGAAAACCAAACAACAATTAGCCACAATGTGTTTTTAAGGATCTAATTGGGTAGTAAAGATAAAAGTGAACATAAGGATGGGATTTTTTTTTTTTTTTTTTTTTTTTAAGATAAGGCTGACACAAGGGATGTCCTTTGATTAAGGATCTTGAGCATTTGTGTTTTTGGAGCTCATCCTTAAGGCCTGGACAGGAAGAATCCTGTGTTATGTGTGCATGTTGAGCAATGCAAAAAAAACATTCTGCCAAATCCTAATACCACATGGTTTGAAATTGATGGCAGAAATGCATGAGTGACTTGACGCACGAATGGTGTAGTCGTAACTATGATTATTGATGTGTGGGTGTGTGTGATGGTTTTTGTTTGTGAGCGCTTCTCTGTAAGTGTCTTGTGCCTTGTTCTTCTTCTGCCCTGTGTGTCCCTTCTCCCTCTCCTCCACCCTCCTCCCCCACGTGAGGGGTCGGGTGACAGCATGCCCATGGTCTGGAATAGTGCTTGTGCTTTTGCTGCACTGCAGTCAGCTGGCTTCCTTGGGTTTGAGGTTTTCTCTCTGTCTCTCTCTCCCACACACACACCCCTTCTCTTCCTGGTCCCCCTCTCCCTTCCTCCCTCCTTTCCTCTTTCCCTCTCCTCTCCTATTTTATTAAGTCTACTTGCCCTCTTGCTTTTCCTTATCTCTTGATACAGTAGAGGCTGATGATCTCATGAATTTTCATATCCCAAATGAGTTTTTAAATACTTCTCAATTCAGCATGTAAATGTGGCAACACTCAAACTGGGAACCCCTCGGAAGAAGAATATTTCATTTTCGGTTTTGGTTTCAAAATGTTTGGCCAGTGCTAGATACATGCTCACATCCTACACTGTTGCCCTTTGGTAACTATCCCATCAATCTCTCTGTCTCCCTATTTCATAAGTAGTGCAAACCATGATGGAATTCTAAAAGCACAATGAAATTTTCTTCCCTTATCCTCTATTCAATTTGTGGGGAAATTCTCTAGCCCGTTTGCAAAGAAAACCCTAGCCAGCAGTGCGCATTATGACAACCGCTATGTCCACCCTCTGTGTATGTACCTCTATGTACATCTCTGTGTCTGAGTACATAACAGTGGCATTCAAAGGCTGTCATTCAGTCAAGGGACTCTGCAGACATTGTTGTGTTCTACACAAGAACAAAGCTAAAGCGGTTTACGAATGGCTGCAGGACCTGAAGATTGTGTTTCAGCCTTGATATGCAGTATGGAAACAATGTGCTACTGTTAAACGGCGTGAACCAAATTTCTGCTAATGGGAAGAAGGGAGAAACTCTCCACAAAAGCTGACAAAGCAGGAAGAACAGGATGACTGAGCTTTTAGATTAAAACTCCCGGGGGCGTCTGCACTGTTATGGCTGGTGATGGAAGTAACAGTTTCCATAATATGGCCAAGTGATCAGATGTATGCCGCTTAGGTAAGAGAGAGACCATCGCCTACTTTGTTTTTCATAATGGGAATGGTACTAGGGCTAGTGGGTTAAGTTTTTGTTTCACAGAGGTTTTATTTGATCAATATTTTTTTCTGAAATTGTCTGAAAAAAAAAAAATGATGCCCTGTTGAGATGAACCCATGAGCATTTACATTTTACTTGACCTTGTATTCACTTAAATATCTCTGGAATTTCTTACTGTTTCTAATTTTTTTAAGGTTTTCCTTACCCTGGTTTAAAATTGTCACATGATACCACTTGTTAGAAGCTAGCGATGACCGTTGAAAGGGAGGAATTACAGCTCCATAAGCACTGAGAAGGTGTAGGGTGTGTTCAGCCCAGTGCAGCGCCACGAAAGAGCTCCATACACACACGTGTGCAGAAGATGCGACTCTCAGGCCTGTGTGAAATTACTGTGCCTTATTAATTGCACCAAGGAAGCTCATTGGGCAGAAAGTAAACTTTCATTGGATGAACAAAGTTTAAAGACATCCGTTGAATACATTTTAATTAGACATGACTAGAAAAGGTTGTAGTGGATGGTATGAGAATTTAAAGAGAAGAACTACGAAGTAATTTCCCACTTACTGTTAACACTGTGAACTTTTCTTCTGAGGCGTATTCTCTGCTTCATGAAATGCATCTTTGTCTTTGTCTTCAAGAAAATGAGAGGTGTATAATTTTTAACATGAAAGAAAAATACCTAAGCCCAGGCAATTTTAAGGAACACATTTTGCTTGTCCTCACTTGGATATAGCTTCAGTAAACCCTTTCTAATTAGATTGATTCAGAAGTTACTCAACTATGGCAGAGAACTCTAGATTCATAAAATACAATAGTACTGCAAAAACAAATGTAACGCCACTAGCCTAAATGGCTTCCCACGTTGGCGCATCATCCAAGCAGTAGATTCCAGATGATTTAGTATATTTTAAAGTTTATGCCATCAACAATGACAGTTTCAGCTTTAATGAGGTGTATATCAACTGTTGCTTTTTATTGGAAACTTTGCATATCAAGGATACTTCATAAACATATTTGTCTTTATCTTTTAAAATTAGCTTCCTAATGCCCGCCCCCTGGGAAACATGCCTTTGGCACTAAAGCTGCCTGCTTGAAGCATCCTTGTTTAGTATGGTTCAGTGGGCACCAAGCACGTATGTAGAACGCTTTGATAGTCATTGGGCCACGTAGAAGTGAGGGATTAGCCTTCTGAGAACTGCAAATTCATAATTAACTACAGAGAAGTACTTTATGTTGCCCATTTATAACAGTTATTCAAATAATTGTATTCATCAGTCTTTATACAATGGATAAAGCCAATTAGAAATGGGAACACTTTCAGCCAATCAGGTTTCGGAACAAATGGATAGCATCCCTACTCAGTTGCCTCTATAATTTATCGCATTACTCACTGCTTTCCCTTTAGTTATCCAAGTCCATTGTTTGGGGACATCTGTGGACCCAAGAATCCTCCCCATTTCAATCAGCACCTCCCTTGAGAATTGACACCCAAGGGTCATGATGGGAATTCTTCCTTGAGGGCTAACGATGGGACAGCCTCCTTTCACAGAATCAACCTATCAGTCCTCATGCAGCTTCTTCCTAAACCAGCTGACAAAACCCAAGCTTGAGTGACCATTTGTACGTGATGTTTTGTTTTGTTTTGTTTTTTGTTTTCAGTAGTATGATCAGTTTGACATTATTTTTTTTCCAGAGCGGTTGTTTTGATGGTACTTAAGCTCTGGTTTATAGTTCACTGAGCATTGTCTCCAAATCCTCAGTTCAGTAAATATTCACTGAGAATATACTCACTAAGCAAGACTTGCCTCTGTCTTCAAAGACCTTGCTATTCAGTAGGCCCTTGGACATCTTCAAAAGTGACAGATGCCACTGGAGAAGTCCCAACAAGCCGTTGTGTGCATTAGAGCACCAGGGGCCATCAGATGGATTTGGAGCCCAACAGCCCGGAGAAAAGGACGGTTCTCCTTGATTGGCCAACACTTGGTGTTGCTTCATGGACTTGGCTGAAGGATCAGCCTGCAAAGAAAGCGTGAGGAAATGGAAGGGTCTCCTAGCTGAGCCTCCCATTGTTTGACAGCTTCCCTCCTCACCTCTTTTAATTCAGATCGGAGCTAGCTGGGAACCAGCTCACCGACCTCGGAGTTGACTGAGAGCCAGGCATTTCAAGCCCCCACTTGATTACCTCCTGACCTAACTGCTTTTTCAGCTTTGAGGGTTTTATTTTTCAGGAATACCATTGATTTATGAAATTCGCTATTTAAAATAAAATCATTTTGCGAATCAGATTTTCTGATGAAGGCATAACCTGCAATCTGCAGTTAGCAGATGCTGTACCATTTTGAAATACATGATCCAAGATCATCATAAATTGATAATGAACTGTGTTTGTCAGTATTGGCAAAGGATTTTGGTGTACTTCAAAATGTGAACTAAAACTTACATACATCAGTATGTAGCATCTCAATACACTGGCATTTAAGAGAGATATCAGAGCATCCACAGCTAACAACCAGGCTTTAGTTTTTCCTTTTTGCATGCTGTTATGAATGAGTGGTTGCAAGCATTCACCTTCATGTTTCATGTGCTTTGAACAGTGGAGACTGAGGAACCTTTCTGCCTCGATTGTGTATCAATCACAAAATTATATGATTGAAGAGATGTATCTATGGATTAAGACATTCATGCTATCCAAAAAAGAGAGAGATAGCAAGAGATTTGGCTCATGTTTTTTTTTTTATTTTTAAGAAATTCATCCTCAGTTCTTAAGTGTTTTGTTTATGTCCCTCGAGGAATGAAAAGAAAAACGATTTGTTTTTACTTGTAAGGCCTTACTCAGTTGCCCAATTCCGCAGAAGAACTGGACAGTGAGGACCTCGCAGGTAAGGGCTAGTCATTAGGTAAGGCACTGCAGTGTCCAACCTGTGGGTGCTCTGTCCACTTCTACAAAATGGCCATTTGTCTTGCTGAACAATCAATTAGCAAGTATGGATTTTGAGACTACAAAAACAAAAATCCCAGTTTTTATCACACTTTCTTCCTCCCCACCTCTCGTCCAGGGAGTAGTGATACATATATTTCAGATCGGGACCAGTGCTGTTAATGCAGTAGAGGTCACATTAGCTTTGGGATTACAGTAAAGCCATTCACTGTGTTCAATGGCTTAAAATAATATTTATGTCCCAGATATATAATGATCCAAGACAAATTTTGTTGCATTACAAAGCAGTTTAAGGATGTTGGATTATATGACAAGATCTTCAAAAAAAAAAGAAAGAAAGAAAGAAAGAAAAAGAAGAACTCATTGGCTGTCTACTTGTGTGGACTAGAATAAGAAAGCCATGTCACGGTTGTCTTGGAAATAGGAGCTGGGAAGGGCAAGGATTGCAGGGGAGGGGGCAATTGTTTTGTCACACACCATGATGTAAACTAATTATCCACCTCAGACCTTTTCACAGCACACTGAGCTCTTGCAAAAGTAGGTTTCATGCTTGATTCCAGGATTTAGGTGTTACTAATCCAGAATAAAAAGCATATCCTAAAAACGAGGGAGGAAGGAGATTTAAAGTGGTCAGAGCTAAGCAATTATAGGAGCACCCACGATGCTGTGGCACGTCACTGGCAGCCAGCTGCATTTTCTGAACCATGTCTGTCCATCCCTCCGTACATGAGTAAGTAAGCAAGGCCCCTTGTCCTTGCAGTGCAGAAACTGAGGCACAGGACCATGAGCACTTGGTCCAGCCAGTGGAAAGAACAGATTCTGAAGAGTCCACTACAGCGACCATAAGGAGTGGCCCCTTGACACTACAGTTCTCAATTATAAGTCTTACCCCGGTGAGAAAATAAGATCATGCTGCCCAGTGTTTCCACCTGCAGCCAATTGATTGCCTACTGTGTGCTTCCATCACACCTCAGGGTTAGCTTTCCTTCTGTCTCACAGAGCGGGGCTGTTGGGTTATTCCACAGAGTTGAAGCTCCAAGAAGCCCTGTTGGTTTTGTTCACTACTGTATACCTGTCATGTAGTAAACACTCTATTAGTAATGATTGGAGGGATGAATGAATGAACTAATTCTAAATCTCAGTGAACTTAGATAAATAAACAGAGGATTGCAAAGACTGCCATCCCTTCAAGGGAGTGTTTCATTTTTGCTTCTTATTTGTGGCATGTTTAGGGAAGTTGCAAAGACACTAGCCTAGTTTTATTTTGAAAAAAGAAGAGAGAAGTCCTTCTCCCTACTTAAACGGTAACGCTCAAAGTCAGCAGTTTGAGCCTGTGCTCCTGGTTGTAGACAGTCTCAGTTCTACACTGACCCCTAAATAAAAGACTCTATGACAGGGTGGCTCTGGCAATTGGATCTTCTTAAGGATCCTAAGAAAGTGTTCTCAGTGGTTGGCCCTGATCCCTCTTGGCAGACAAAGATCGCTTGGAAATGCAAGTCATTTTTCTCCTCTTTAGGAAAACGTGACTAAATCAGCCATCCAGGCTTTCTACCAGCATCATCTATTAGGAATACTCCTGGTCTCAGCACTGCACCATGTCAGATGGGTCCCTGCTGCAGTTCTATCAATCACCCAAGTCAGGAGCAATAAACCAACAACTGTTTGTGTTCATAATAATGCAGTTAAGTTAATAATCCCATTGTCCCCTCCCCCACCCCCACCAGGAACACGGCAGGCACACGGCTCAGGAGCCGTAAGTCATGTACAGCGCTGATGAACTATCAGGCTGGGGCTGGGCTCCCTTTGCATCTGGTTTGATGAACTAATCAAAAACTGATTAGCACCTTTGTTCAAAGGGGATGCTGATTAATCAATTACTATTGATTGTGAGCTTGGCTTCACTCGGCAGCAAAGAGACATCTGAAGGGAAAAAAAAAAACAACCAATAAAAATTGAGCAGCTGTCATAGTGTTTAAATTTATTAAAACAAAATACATTATTTTTTATGAAGCTGTCTTGAAATGGGTCACTGAAGGGGAGCATATTGATTGAGAAAGGATGAACTTCTCAAATTTCTGTAGCCTAGAGACTGAATTCAATTATAATACAAGACAAACAGGTTAACACCCGTCTTAAACAGTCCATCAATAAATTAGAGTAGGTGTTGCACATTTAATGCTAAACTGTGGTAATGAATAATATTATCATCCATTCCCTGCTGCACCAGGCTAGAAATTGCATCCTGTCCGTATTGTGGATACAGTGTTACACACCAGATTTCCTTCTGAACCCTGATGGGCTGTCTTTTCCTTGCCCGTTCCCCCTCTGCCTCCATTCACCAGTGCTCCTTCAGCTAATGACAATTTCATAAGCAACATATGGTGCTCCACGCTCACCCTGCAAAGTCAGTCGCCCAGCTGATCCTCCTCTTTAATCTGCATAAAAAAAATCACGCTTGTGTGTAGTTGAGTGATTTCATTATTGGCAGACCTGGGGAGCTTATCCAGTTCTACTTTGAACCCTTTCATTTACTTTTTTGGGTGTTAACTTTATTGATGATGGAGCCACCAGAGTTTTGAATTGTTTTATCAATTACATCTGCTGTTTCCTGGTGACAGCTGGTGGTTATTGCCACCCATGTGGAATAGAATAGCTTTAAGCATATTTATCTTTCTATTTTATTTTAAAACTTTTTAAAAAATGTCTTCCACTGCCTCCCTCCCTTCAGCAGAGGAGGGGCCTTTGGGAACTCTAGCGGAATGAGGTGGTCAACAGTGTGCCAGGGAACGGCCCTGCAGCGCAGTCAGAGCAGGCTATCTATCTTCTGCCTCGGAAGCCAAGGCACCGGCAAGAGGTTTTGGGGCCATCCTGAGTCCCCAAAGCACTCTCTCAGCTCTGGCCCTACAAACGAGAGTGTGATCTGGAGACACTCCGTAACATCTCCCTTACAGGCCACCAAAAATGTCTGAGTAAAGGTCAAGTTCTTTTTTTTTTTAAGATTTATTTTTATTTATTTGAAAGAGTTCCAGAGAGAGAGAGACCTTCTGGCCATTGGTTCACTCCAAAAATGGCTGCAACAACCAAGGGCTGGGCCAGGATGAAGCCAGGAGCTTCATCCAGGTCTCCTGCATGGGTGCAGGGGCCCAGGCACGTGGGCCATCTTCCACTGCCTTTCCCAGGCACATTAGCAGGGAGCTAAATGGGAAGTGGAGCAGCCGGGACTCGAACTGGCACCCGTATGGGATGTCATCACTGCAGACTAACCTGCTATGCCACAGCACCAGACCCAGAGGTCAAATTCTGAATGGCTGTGATGACCCTGGCCTAGTCTAGTGTATTGAAGGAATCTGGGTGGACCAACTAAAGTCTCCCGACTGGACTTAAAAAGAAACCTGGGCCCAGAGTAGAGTCAACATTGAGGTCATGGAGGCCTGTGAAGGCATTTGGATCCAATTGTCCGACTTGGGGTAGAACAATGGCCATCTGGGTGCCCAGGAATTGTCCTACAGTCCTGGCTAAGCTTGCTTAAGAGGTGAGAAACTGTCAGTAGCCACATTATCAATTTTAAAAGTTTATTTATTTTGAAAGAATTACAGAGAGAAAGAGGGAAAGATAGAGAGGGAGGTCTTTCCTCCGCTGGTTCACTCCCCAAATGGCCACATTGGCTGGGGCTATGCCAGGCCAATGGATGCAGGGACCCAAGCACCCGGGCCATCTTCCTCTGCCTTTCCTGGGCGCTTAGCAGGGAGCAGGATCAGAAGTGGAGCAGCCAGGACTCGAACCTGCACTCCACCACAAGGCTGACCCCAGTAGCCATATTATTTAGGAGGATGCTTTCCTTACTGACCCAGATTGGGCAAGCAGACTATTTTATTTCTTTGATAGGCTAATAATAATAATAGGCTAATAGTAATAGTAACAATTCAATGTAACAGCAACAATAATAAAGAAGATGCCAAAAAACAGACAAGCTATAAAAATACACACAAGGAATCTAAAATGTGGTATGCTTTAGTATGCTTTAGCTCGTGTCTCCATCGTACTTGACAGTTTAGAGAGCTCTTGCACTCATATTCTCATTTGATCGTTGCCCATTCAAGAAGTTACTTAAGCTTCTCATGCTGGGCTCTGGCCTGGGCCCCAGGAATGTAGCAGTGAACAAGACCAAACGGGAGCAGGAGCTGCCGTGGGTGTGTCACGCGCCAGGCCCCGCTCTCCTGCGGTGGTATCCGAGTAGGGGAGACAGACCTGAAACACAAGTCGATGTCCGTGGCAAACGCCGGGGAAGAAATAAAAACGGGTGAAGTGGCAGTGAGGACTGGGCCAGGGAGCAGCTGGAGGCCAGTTCAGGAAAGCTCACTCTGGACGGCCACAAGGGCAGGAAGGCCTGATGGGCGAGAGTGAGCCAGCCGTGGACAGAGTTTCAGGACAGTCCTGTGAGATTATTAAGGAAGGGGTGTTAGAGTGTAGGAGGTAGCTGGGGCCTAAGGGATTAGGGGGTGGGCATAAGAGGCGATCAGAAGCTGAGCAGGAATCTTCCTGCATCTGGGGTTGACGGTGACCCTCCCTGCCCTCTGAAAGCCACAGCTTCCTCTGCTCTGCCATCCTGGGGAATCCTTTTCCTCGACCCCTTCCGAGTCAGCACGCGTGTCCACGGGAAGGAGGGACAGGTCAGCTCTCCGTAGCCCCCACGCACACAGCCATGTGGTGACTGGCCTGGGAAGTTCTTTCTTTTTCTCCCAGCACTACAGCTTGTTCTCCTGGACAGAGCACACCTAACTTCTGCTCTGGTGTCTTCTGTCCTGTTGTCCCACTGACTCCCTGAAACTGTCATGTGGATTTCCCCGAGATGTTCCTAACCACAAGAAAGTGGCAGGTTGTTCAACAGTAGACTTAAAAAAAATATACTGGGTCCATGCTAGCTCGTCCTTGACTTTCCCACAACATGAGTTTGAACTTCATCGTATTGTTGATCTTTCCCATAATCCAACATGCATGCTGCTATTTCCACCACGGGGAGGAAGGAGACCACCAAACAGGAACTTTGCCTCCAAAGTTGTCAGGCCATGGTGCAAAGTGTGAATTCCAGTTCTACAGGTTGGACACTGCTTTGGGGTGACTTCACCATATTCATTAATCCATCCTCCTCACACCCCCAAATGCCTGAGGTCCCCAGACGCATCTTTCTTCAGAGAGAGATTCTAGTGGGAAATGTATGTTTAGAAACACTACACAACTCTGTCTTCCTTATCAGGTGTCTGTTCCTTTAAGGAAAACTCTGGTGCCATCCTCAGTGCCTTCCTGTCGCTTAAAATGGAAAAGGCAGTCACACTTCCAAGTCCCCATTATGATGAGACCAGTCAAGCCGACTCATGGGGCATCCCTTTGAACTCTCTGGTGATGCTGAATGCCTGGGGAGAATTTGCATCCTGTTGCATCAAGTCATTTCCGCTTTAACCGATTTAATGTTGCTTAAATTAACTAAATCAAGGAGCTTGAGAGGGGAGAAAGATCAGCATTAAAATGTATATATATATATATACTTGTTCTCATATATAGCTGACAACAAGTATTTAATGTCCTGATACTCAAATGGTATACCTGAATGATAACTTGAACTAGATGGCCTGTGGCTGCCAGGCCCAGAGCCTTGACCAGCACAGAGGATAGCTAGGCCACCAGTTGCACTGTGTGTCGATTCTGTGTAGATACAAAAGAAAGACCATGGTGACTTCCATTTGGTATTTACCAGGTGTAGACAGTGCCGAGTGTACAGTACAACAACCCTTACCCCTAGAGAGTTGACAGTTCTCTGCCTTGGGTCAGTGATGAGAACTGGAAAAGCCTTCTGTAGCCTTTAGCACTGCAGATTTAACTCTGGCAAACACTGAGCCTGGAGCCAGGTGGGCCCTCTGATATCCAGCCACACATCGGCCTCTCAAAGTGACCCTGTAAAGTGTGTCATTCTGCGCGGTGGCTCAGAGTGCCTGCCTGACCTGCCCAAAGTCACAGAAGGAAAGGAACAGATCCCAGCTTCCACCCCAGGCCTGTTGGCCTTCCATAGGACCGCGTGGGAGACGAGTTCTCAACTCCATCACCTGTCTGAGCCTGATTCTGGATGGGAACACAGGCCGAGAGCCCCGCGTCCCGGTCACAGGGCAGCGCCATGTGCGGGACTTCTGATTTAAATGAACACGTACTGCGCTCTGGGGGCAGGATGAGGATGCTCACTGCAGTTCTCCTTTCAATAGCTTAACATAGCTCCTTTGAAATCTTAGTATAGCTGCCCTTACGCTGCTAGAATTGAACGCAGCTGACAGTCGTCCGAGACGCCTGCAATGCTATATGGGAATCTTCGTGATTTTCTTGCCTTACAATTATTCCTTCCCTTCCACTTTCTAAGAAGACAGAAAGGAAAGGTTATGCTGCATAAAGGCTGGTGTGCTCCAATATATATTAACATCTTAATGGGAAAGCTGTGCATGTACTGTATACATTTACTACTCTCTGACAAGAGGGAATTAAATGTCAGAAGGATTTGTAGCATCTATAATTGAATTGGTGCTGAGAAAAGCAAATCTTAAAGAAGAATAACATATTAGGATTAGCAAATAATATGGCATTTTGTCAGCGCATGCCATTCAGGTTGTTCCCCTTCAGTAATAAAGTTGTGCTTCTTAAAATGCACACTTATTTTGGTTGCCAGATATGTGAGCTACAATAGGAGATGAGAATGAGTAGCTACATTTGTCAGATGGGTCCATATTTTCTTGCCTGTGTGTTTTCGTTTGGTTGCTGTTTTTGAGGTCAGATTTTTGTTTTGCTTTAAATTCAAACAATCCCACTGCCGAGTTTTGTTTTTTTTTTTCTTTCTACCAAGCAGGAAGTAGCAAATGACGTCACAGTCCTTAACCTTTCCCGGAGGTAGACTAACTCCTACACCCCGGGAAGCTAGAGGCAGCATTTCCAATGTCTACACCAGTTCTAAGAGTTTTTAATTAAACTGACTTGTCCTGCAAGGCCCCAGCCCAGGAAGGAGACCCAAGCTGAACCAAGTGTCAGCACTGTCGCAGAGTCACAAGTTCCTTTCTCCAGTGCTCCAGGTGGATAGCGACATGTCCAGCTGTCCAACAAAGTAGAAGTAGGGGGACTGAGAGCTTTAGAACCTCCCCATGATCTAAATATTAACCTGTAAGTGAAGCCTAAGGTGGTTGAACCTACGAAAACAATATGTGCAATAAGGGGCGTGAGTGGCTCTCCAAGTGTGTGAAACGTGCCTGAGAGCCGGAGCCAGGGCTGACTGAGACAGGAGGGTAAGCCAGCGTACGCGGCCGCGTGCCCCACGCTGCACACTGCATTGTACCTGGCCGGGAGGAAACCTCCGGTGGCCTTTTGGCAAGAAGGCTGACGTTGGACTGGAAACCCTGCTGCACTGGCAGTGATGGTACTGCTCGGCGAGCCCCTCTGCCAAAGTCCCTGCCAAGAGCTTGCCTAGGATATACTGGCCACTGCCTGGTTATTCTCGGATCCCGCCCTTGGCAGCAGAACCTGCCAGGCTTATCAGAGGTACGTAGTGGTGGTGCGTCCATGGCAGTCTCTGTTTCCCAGCCCACGCCTGGAAGAGTCGCCATGGAAACCAGGATGTTTAACACAGGCAGCATGGCTGCCAGGGGGCTTCGGTGAGGCCGCTCTAGCAAGTCTGAGGAGGGAGGGAGAGCTAGTAGGGGAGGAGGAATCCCCCGGAGGCTCGGGAGGGAGCCGGCGTTGCACCGGCAGTCCCTTGTCTCGGCAAGCCCTCGGGATGCAGTGCCTTTAGAATGCCCCCTTCATACTGCCCGGGAGGTATGGATCAGGCCCGGCCAACTGGCCCAGAGGAAAGCAAGCTGGGCTATTTGGGGCCTTACTCCTGGGAGCTTCTCGGAGAGAGATTTTTGTCCTGTGATTTCTGAGATGCTAAAGGGAGAGCAGAGTGGCTGAAGGTGTGACCCAAGCAGCAGTAGCTGATGTTACATTCTGCAACCGGCCTTATGCTCCCACCTGGAGCCGCGTTGCACGTTGTTTCAACTTTGTGCCCCCCCCCCCAAAAAAAAAAAAAAAAACTAACTCACAAATACTAAAAGATTCATGATTTGTTTATCACATTCAGAGTGAGAGAACCGGCTGTGGAATGGGCTAAGACGGGCAGGAAGGGTTGCCCCACAGCCGTGAGCTGCACAGAACCCCCGCTGGCTTTCACAGCGAGTGTCTACGGGTCAGTCACTGGAGGGCTGGGCCCGGTCCACTCGTGCTCCTGCGGCATAGGATTTGATTGAGATTCAGAACTCCAGAGGGGACAGTGCTACCCAAACACGCTCATCAGTTTTCCCTGCTTGTAACCCAATGCCCGAGTCTGGGGACTTTGGAAAGACAAGATGTTTATGTGACTCTAGTGAGGGCTTCGTGGCAGATGGCACCTCAGTGGTGGGAACAAAGGATCACATGGCCAGACAGGAAACCAGGAACGGTGGGGCCTGGTCAGCTTTGGTCTCTAACAGCAGCATTCTCGGGGAGACGTGGAGTCGGGAGAATCTCCCTAAGGCCTTCCCAGGGCACACCCCGGGGACTGAGACCCCCTGACGAGCCCCATGACTTACAGGCCCTGGCTGCTTCGCCACTGCCGCCCGAGGCCAGGCTCCCAACACGTGAGCCCTCCGGGAACAAACCACCTCCGAACGTAGCATCCAGCGCGTTGGGTTCTTCAGCACTGGAGCAGCCATCGTGCTGTGAGCATGGATCAGACAGGAACGAGGCTTGGCTTCTCGGGACGCTGGGACCAGAGCTGTGTCCCAGGGTAGAAACTCAGGCCTGTTACCAAGTGAGAAGAACAGCTGGGCCTTCTCAGGGGACAAAAAGATGTGACTTCCTAAAGCAAGGAGATGCCCATTTATGTGCCCAGGCTCCGGGCGTGTGCAGCGCTTCACAGTCCCGCTTTTATTTTTCAGTTGAGAAGCTGGGGGCAGCTGGAGAGTCTGCCTCTGCCTGAATCAGACAGGAAGCCAGGAACCCAGAGAGGCTGTGCTGCCTGGGCTGAGAGGAGCTAGGCCTTAGGCTGACGGGGAAAGCCAGGGCCTTTCCACTTGGAAGCAATTTCTCAAGGAACTGGGCAGTGTTCTGGCCTCGTGAGTGGAGCAGGAAAGGTCACGGCCTAATGGACCTTCTGGTGGTTAACGGCTCCTTCAGGCTCCATTGCAGGCCTATTCGCTTGGCCCAGTGCCGCTACCTGTAGCACTTTGTGCTGCTGCTTTATATGAGGAGCAGGATGCCGGCCTGTAGGTGGGAACCACCTCCCACCCGCCCTTGTGGAGCCAGAGGAGTCTGGAAACAGCTCTGCTCTTCCCGGGGGTGGCCCCAGCCGTGACAGAAGCGCTGGGGAGCAGCCACAGCCCAGGAGGTGGGAGTGAGGCGGGCCGAGGCGGTGAGGAGTTCATAACATGCAGCGCTCCCTGTAAATTAAACCTCAGTTACCTTCTGTGTCCGTCTGCAGTAATTGAAGGCAGGAAAGATGTCTGGCTGATTAAGTGGTGGTAGTAAACTTTCTGATCAGAGTGAGTATCAGGAGATAGCTGGGGAGATTACCCTTATAAATAAGCGCCTGGGAGATACGTACGTCCTTGAGGGTGGGCAAGATACCCAGGCCCCAGGTGTTTAACCTGGCATAGTGCAGAGAGGGACAAGCAGCACAGAGCGCGTCTTGCTCTGAAGTCATGGGGAGCAAAAATCAAATGAATAATTTGGGCTAAAACAATCAACCCCACAGGTACACACCCTTGAGATTCTCTTGTTTGGGGGGAGTTGGTTTTTGTTTTACTTTATCATAGAGTGTGCTCGCTCACTCCCTCCCTGGCTCTCCCTCTGACTTTTTCTTCTTGGGCTTCTAGAATGTTCCCTGTGCCTAGCACGAGGGAAACAGTCTTTGAACAGTGGGCAAGAGACTGCCTTCCCCCGGATGGATAAGAGCTGGGCCTGGGGCAGCATCTCAGAGCTTCTGTCTGTCCTCAGTCTTCTCAGGGTGGGGTCCGTCCTCGCCTCTTGCCTCTCGCACCTAGCGGTCCTCCCTCCTTGCTGCTCGCCCCACTCTGCTCTCCTCGCCCACTTCTAAGACATATGGAGTTTGTTGAAAGACACATAAATCTCAGAGGGTCTAAGCTCGTGGCGATTGGAGATTAATTCTCATTCCCACAAGATCCCCTATTTTGACAGCTCCCTAAGGAAAACACAGCTCACTGACTTTCCTGTTATTTTGGGCCCCTACCGTGAGCCAGCTCTGGATTTGTGCGGCTGGGGTGGGGTGTGGGGGAGCTTCCGGGGTGGGAGGTGTCCTCTCCTCCCGCGGACACCCTGTGTCCAGCAGCACCCCGGGGGACGTGCTCCCCTTCGCCGAGCTCTGCTGCCTCCCAGAGCCGGCTTCTGCCTTGTTGGATTGGCTCCGAAGACGACCGAGGCTGTGGCACCTGCGGTCGGCAGCGCTCCGGGCTGAGGAGGGAGAGCCCTCTCCAGCACGTTTCAAGTCAAGCTTATTAGACGTGTTGCTGAAGGGGCTTGCACATCACGGAGCGGGCTAATTGGCTGCGCTGCACTCTGCCTCCAACCCATCTCCATTCTCCAATTAAACTCCCATCATCCTGGTGTCCTGGCGACCTGCTGCCGCCTCGGAGTTGGCGTTTCTGTTTTGGGTGTGGGTTCGGGGTTTTTCTGTAGTCCTTCCAGAGGTAACGTTAATGAAACACTTTTAAATACTCCATTTTTAAACAACAAAAAAATTGAACTCTTTTAATTAAAACACTTTTCATGGAACCCTCAGTCACGAGTTATTTCCCCACATCCTCCAGTCCTTAATCTCCGAGCAGAATTGGAAATATCGATAGAAAGTGTAAAATCATGCCCTCCTGCTGCAAGCCTTGTATCAGGTTTCGGCTCAAAAGAGCACCATTACCTTTAGCTGTCACGGATCTGTACACTTGATCGATAAACTTCAAATATTATTAGAGGTGGAGGCTTCAGAGATTTGCTCTGTTCTTTGGAGAGAGACAGAGATAAATCTTTCTTAAAAATTGACTTGAATTTGCACTCTCAGTCTTCCTGGTGAAATGCATTTCTCTTAGGCGTCCAGCGGCTGCAAGGGGGACAGATTTATGGGCCATGTGCTTCTTGTACTGAAAGATTTAAATGGTAAATCCTTCACATATGACTTCACAAATCATGTAAAGTTAAAAGATTTTTACCGTTTCTGTTGCTGCTGTGCTTAAATCGTAAGGTACAGCCAGTAAATCATTTTAATGGAGGTGTCTTACTTGACTCAATAAAAAAAAAAAAAAGACAATGGTTTAGCTTCCACTCCAAAATGTTAATGTATTAATCAACGGGAGAATAATTGTTTTTTACTACATTATAAATCTCGGGTGCCATTAGGATTTCAGCAAGGGGTGATGTAGCCACGTTCCTAAATTAAAATTGTTTACACTGCCATACATCCATTCTGCATCGCCATAGCTCATCCTGGGTTCACTCTGGAGTTGTTCCACAGCCAAACAGGTCGCTCCTCAGCCGGAAGAAGACATCCTGAGGGAGTGATGCTTATAAGAGGAAATTAATTGCTCTGCGAGGTGTTAAATAAATAAAACAAAAGCCATCTGTGGCAATGGACAATTATTCCTTGCTGTCTGTTTTGAAATAGGTTTTTGGGTTTTAAATCTAGGCTTACACCCTCATACATCCTAGATGTAGCAAGCACGTCACTTGTCTTTAGTCTTAACAACCCTTGTTTTATCTCAAGGCAGCCGTGGCTGTGTGAGCTCCTTGCTTTTCCCCCTGCGTGTCCCTATCAGGAAAGAAGTCACTGGGGCGTCCGTAGGCAGGTGCTCTCCCAGTGCCCTTAAGTGGTGAGGTCAGCCTCCTTCATTAGGGCTTGCAAATAGGTGCGCATAGAGTGGACGCTGAGACTAGCTCGGGACTGGCTAGATGCTATTTCCGCCCTGCCTGCCTCCCTAAGCTGTTCCACGTGCATTAGTGCTCCTAGGCTGCTTATAGCGCAATCGCCTTGTGGGGAGAAACGGATCAATTCAGCACTGGACAGGGCAGTCTTGTTCCCTCGGTGCAACTTGATCCATCTCCCAAGTCCTCCACTAAAAAGGGGACCTCCTGACCCCGGAGGCAGTGTCACCAGGGCTCCTGGTATGTCGGAACAAGCTCTACATCCCTGTTCCTCTTCTGATTTCAACAGATTCTCGAGCAGGTGAAGAAGGCTCGATACGGGCGGTGGATCACGCGGTGATCGGCGGCGTCGTGGCCGTGGTGGTGTTTGCCATGCTGTGCTTGCTCATCATTCTGGGGCGCTATTTTGCCAGACATAAAGGTAAGCAAGGAGCTTTGGCAGGCAGGAGCGACATGTCGCCACAGCCCCCGCGTCTGGGGACTCTCCAAGGTGGCCCTTGATAGGCAGTGTGGTCTGTGTGGCCGCAGAGCCTGGTTCCTGAGAGAGAAGAGCAGAAATCCTAGCAGCTGTTGATTGGTTCGCTGGGAGTTCATGAGTAGCACTCCTTGATTTGGATTTTCTTCAGATATGAACCTTTGTAGAGTTGGGATTCTCCGATCCGTAACTGCGGGGGAGAAAGTAAAACCAATAAAAGTCAGGGCTGCTGTGCAAGGTGTCAGAGGAACCCCCAAACCATACATGTGGAAACAGTGTGCCCGCACCTGCTGTTCGCAGGGAGGCGAGTGGACCAGCCCTGATCCCTGGCCCAGAAACAGGGGTAAGCCAGTCACAGCAACAGGATACCCTGTGCCCAGGGTAAAGCCTTTGCCTTAAAAGCCACATAAATATGTATTTTTTAAACTATCAGCGCAATTGATTTAAATTGCCATTAATCATCACACTTATCAGCTGTGCAGTCTGGATGGGCAATCATCTTTTCCAGTGCTCCCCCCGCCCCCCACCCCCGCCCCGTGCTGCTCTGAGCCTCTTCTCCCCTCTTGGTAATTTATTCTGCCTTTTCTTTGTCGGCCCTTGTCTTTCTCCGTTGTTTTTTTCTCAAGCACTGTGCGATGAGCTGTGGGGGTTTCTAGGTGCTTGCCTTCTGCTTGATTGTCATTTGGGTCTGGGGATGGTCCCTTGAGCACAGCAGTGGAGGTCCGAGAGGCTTGGCCACACCTTTAGGGAAACCGAGTGTCCGTCTCGAGCGTCAAACTCAGAGCTGTCTGTCCTCCGCCCTCTGCACAGGCTCCGGGGGCAATCGTCTGGCCAAGAACTCCCCGCCCCCTCAGCGTTCAGGTGGCTACAGCTGGCAAGGCGGAGAGGCCAGAGAGCAGGGCAGGGCCTGGGCAAGTGCCGTGGACCTGGGCAGGGGGCCCTGGGCCCCACTCTGCAGAAGAAAACTGCAAAGGGTACCCGAGGGAAGCACTCGGCCGCCTGCTTTCTCAGCTTTGTCGCTTTGCAAAGCTGAAGACGCAGCGAGTGTGGTAGCCGTTTTTGATAGAACAACCTTCAGGAATACAGGGCCTGATGGGAGGAGGGCTGTACGAGCATGACAGACTGACTTCCGCCTGTGTGCCATACCGAGGTGCAGTCCTTGTCGTTCTCCATGTGTACTGTTGGGCTTTGGTGATGAGAGCGTCTCCAACTTTGTAACGTGCTGTCTACTGTCATTAGAAAGTGGCTGTGCCAATTAGCAGCTCCATGAATCCGGGGCCCGCTAGAGTTACCTGATGAGAGGGAATCACTTGTCCATCAAGACCCATCCCAGGCCCCGCTGCCGGCTCTTATGACGTTCAAATGATTTCTCCATCTGGAAGCCACTGTGAAGTGGAAGGCGTAGGAAAATCAAACCTACCTGTGCGAGTTCCAGTTCCTTCTCTCCTATGGAAAGACAGTAATGAATCATGGAGCCAGGAGCCTATGGTTCAAACAAACGCCTTGAGATGACAAGAGCAGCAGCAGCAGCAGCATCGCCAGGGCCCTAATTCATTCGTTGGCTAATTGCTCTTCCTTGCTTTGGTCTTTAACCACGTCCGTGCTCATCCCGGTCATTGGTCTTTGGTGTTTGCCGTTGACACGTTAGTCAGCAGCTCTCCCGCTTTCTGCATTTTTAGCTGCCACTCCCGTCTTCTGCTGCTGACATCCTCTGGCCATAATCACTGCTCTAATGTCTCATTTGCTGAATTATATCGCAGCGGTTCAGTTGGAGTGGTGCCTTTGGAACCCCCGGATGCCCATTTGTCTCACCCACCTCGCGCGCTCTTCTTCCAATTGTTTTTTCCCCTCTGCTGCCTGCACACCACTTCGGCTGATGATGGCCATAAAGCAAGTTGCCATCTCTGTGCCACTTTACACAGAGGCCATCAGACAGTCACGGTGCTTTACCCCTTCATCTTTCAGGTACATACTTCACTCATGAAGCCAAAGGAGCCGATGACGCAGCAGACGCCGACACGGCTATAATCAATGCAGAAGGAGGACAGAACAACTCGGAAGAAAAGAAAGAGTACTTCATCTAGAGCAGCCTTTTGTTTCAATGAGGTGTCCAACTGGCCCTATTTAGATGATAAAGAGACAGTGCTATTGGAACTTGCCAGAGAAATTCGTGTGTTTTTTTATGAATGGGTGGAAAGGTGTGAGACTGGGAAGGCTTGGGATTTGCTGTGTATCAACAAAATGTTCTTTGAAAAGTACGCTCTGCTGTTTGACACCTCTTTTTGGTTTTTTTTTTTTTTTTTTTTTTTTAATTTGTGTTATTTCCTACCAAGTCAAACTTGGACACTTGGGTTGAGTTTCAGTAGACTGCAGAAAATTCTGTGCCTTGTTTTTTCGTTGGTTGTGTTCCTTTTAGTTTGCCCTTTGTGCGCATTTATTTTTCCCCAACTATTTTTGAAATTTTGCTTTTCCAAAATCTCCCCTTTTGGAACTTACCTGCTGGGATTCCTTAGAATCTTTTCCTCCCTCAACCCCACCCCCTTTGTTTTTTTTTTTTTTTAATTGTTTTAACTTCGTTTTATTTTTGCAGTAACTGCTTTCTGTTCAAACTTCAGTTTCATAAAAAGGAGAACCAGCACAGTTTAGATTTCATAGTTCAGAATTTAGTGTATCCATAATGCATTCTTCTCTGTTGTCGTAAAGATTTGGGTGAACAATGAAAACTCTTTGCTGCTGCCCATGTTGCAAATACGTAGAGCAGTGAAGACTAGAAAATTAGACTGTGATTTCAGAAAATGTTCTGTTTGCCGTGGAACTGCATTACTGTACAGGGTTACCTGCAAGTGAGGTGTGTCACAATGAGATTGAATCTGTCTTTAATTCCGTATCTGTAGACGGCTCAGTATAGAAACCCCACGCTGTCCAGAAAGGTTTAGGGCAGGAAGGACGCCTTCGTTTTCGATGCCCTAAACAGACCTGACAGGTGAGGTCTGTTCCTTTTATGTAAGTGGACAAATTTGAGTTGCCGCAGGAGGGGAAGTGGGGGGGGGGGGGAGACCGTTCTGCTCTGGTTATTTCTGTTCCAAATGATCCCATCCACCTTTCCCAATCGGCCTGACTTCTCACTAATTTGTAGGAAAAAGCAAGTCCGTGTGTTGTGCGAGTGACTGAATGGGCCGGGTTTTTGGTTTTATTTTTTTCTTTTGTGCTTAGTTAGGGAGGCGGTAGGATGTGGCCTGCATGTACTGTATATTACAGATATTTGTCATGCTGGGATTTCCAACTTGAAACCGTGTGAAACTTTCATTCCTTCAGATTTGGCTTGACAAAGGCAGGAGGCACAAAAAAGAAGGGCCGGTATTGTTCCCACACTGGTCTGCTGTCCACCTCAGTTCTCGAAAGGTCAGCACAGAGGTGGACAAGCAGCAGGTCGGGATTTTCAGTTACTTAATCAAAACTCCAATGTGAGTGTTTTTATCTTTTTACCTTTCATACACTAGCCTTGGCCTCTTTCCTCAGCCTTAAGAACCATCTGCCAAAACATTTCTGATCCTCGCATGATGGCAGCCATAGCGCATAGCTACTAAAATAAGTTACCCTGGACACGACTTGGGTGGGGAGCCTTGGGGGAACGGAGAGGAGTCGAGTTGCCACTTAAGGTTCTTTTAAAGAAAGATGGGGGTTTTTGTTTTTCACTGAAATGTCTAGGAAATCTAGAAGTCGTTCTGAAGGACGCAAACTAAACTCTTACCATATGTGTTGGTAAGGCTCCAAATTCCAGAGAACAGTCCCTATGGAAAGATGGCATTGAAAAAGATAGATCTCTCTCTATATATATAAATATATATTATATAACATTTTCAGTGAGTAATTTTGGATTTTGCAAGGTGCATTTTTACTATTGTTACATTATGTGGAAACCTTCCGCTGATTTATTCAAGGGGAAAAAAAAGTGTCAACTCTTTGTTATTTGAAAGCGTGTTTATTTTTCTCGTCTTTATTTTCATCTTTGATAGAACCATTGCAATATGGGGGCCTTTTGGGAACGGACTGGTATGTAAAAGAAAAATCCATTTTTTCGAGCAGCATTTTGTTTACCCCTCTCCTATCCCTAGGCACTTAACCAAGACAAAAAAAAAAAAAAAAGCCACAGCAAACATCTCTTTTTTCAATGGATTTTATAATGTGCAGCTCTGCTCCGAGCCCTTAGCACCCATCCTGACCATAGTATAACCATATCACAGGGTGAGAAGCATTTAGCATGTTGTTGAAAGAATTTTTTTTGGTTGTTCTTTTTAGAAAAAAATGAAACGAACAGAAAAAAAAAAAAAAAAACAACCTACCATTGCTCACAGAATTGGCATCTCATTTTTTGGGACCGCCCGTCCTTCTGTTTTGAACAGTGTACAGTAGTGCCGTGTTCCTGATGTAACTTTATGGCTTATAATGTTGACATGTCTCAGGTTCATGTGTTTCGATTGGTGTTTTCCGTCTCAGGTAGATTGCAAAGTGTAGGCCCCACACATTGGAAAAAAAATAATAAAACAAAGCAAAAACAGGAAATTATGGGTTTTAGTTGTATATTGGTTTATGTATTTTTCTTAAGTATACAGTGCACTGTTTGAAATGTATTGTTGAGTATTACTTTGTACAGGTTGATCACTTTTTTTAGAGTGAAGAAAGAACAAACTTGTTTTTCTTTTTGTGTTTTTTAAAGGAATATAAAATAATGAAGGATGTATAATTGATGCCAAATAAGCTTGTTCTTTAGTCACACCGGCGTCTTATTTTTCCCTTTAGGCCAGTTCTGTTTTTAAGGTGTACATGGACAATGTTACAGTGTAAGAAACTCCATATCCATATGTTCTCATTCGCATTTTGTATTGGTTCATGTATACCATTTTTACAAAAGAAAAAAGAAAAAAAAAGAAGTACTATAAAATATCTGTCTTCTTAATAAAAAAAATTAATGTTACAAAGTGACCCTTTACTCTCTTTATGGACTTCTTGTGGCTGCCTCGGCGGGAGACGAGAGGAGGGCCTCTGGGCCCAGCTTCCTCCTTAGGACCCTGTGCTGGGCGCCGAGCCCTGGCAGTGGGTGCTGGGATGTGCTGCCAGCGGGCTGTCGGGGGACCGCGTCCTCTCTTCTCCACTCACCCTTCCTGTCCTTGTTCTCTCCTCCCCTCTCAGTGGACAGGTGAGCCGGGTGCCTTAGCCGGGTTGGGGCTCCTCCACGTGGACTCCACGTTCTATGCAGGTGTGCGAGATGTGCTGGTGGGCCAGCAGGACAGCCCTCTCCTGTGGATTTGTCTCCTGCCCTCATCCACCTCTTCACTCACCACTCCCACCAACTTTCCTGTGTTGGCTGCTCCACCTGTCTCCTCCTTTGGGATTTCGTGTCTTAACGACTCATTCTCCCTTCTTCATTTCAAGTTCTCTTTCCTTTCACAAAAGAAAGAAAGAAGACTGGAGCACGGAGCCCGGGCTTGGCTGCCTGCACGAAAGAGTTCTCACTTACTGTTTAACAGGTGCTGAGGCTTCTGGGGCGGGGTTGGCTTGCCTTGCAGGCTGCAGGGGGCAGTGTCCGCACTTGACAGTGGCTGATGTTAGCCATGCCAGGGTAGCGTGTGAGCAGCTCCAAAGCATCCTCCCCCACTCTCCGCCCAGCTGCTGTCAAGTCCCCCTTTGCTCTCTTGGCCAGGTAATGGGGCGCGCTCAGCAGTGAAGGGAAAGGTAAGCTCCAGATTTACCCTGGTCTCTCTCTCTCTCTCCCTCTGTCTCAAAAAAAGATCAGTTAAGCAGACATGCCACTCCAGAGCACCTGCCGTGTGTCTGGCACCGTCAGGGGTGCAGAGCAGTGCCGGGGCCGCCCGAAAGCCTCCCGGGGCATCAGTCCCACCACAGGAAACGGGCAGTGCCCCTCAGCCCCGCATGCCGCAGCAAGCACCGTGAAGGGGCCCGCAGGGCAGTGGGAATCAGTTGGAGGAGGAGATTGGGGAAGACTGCTGAGTCAGCTTCCCAGAGGGGCTGCGACCCCAGCTGGATCTTAAAGGGTGGGTTAGTGGAGAAGGAGTGTGAGTCCGGGCTGCAGACAGCCACAGCCCAGCCCGCCTGCTGATTGCGTGGGAAGAATAAAGGAAAAGCGATCGTGCGTGTAGGGTGCCATCAGTCTTCTGGCTGTCCTCTGAGTCCAGAGGGGATTGAGATTTCAGGAGCCTCTGCCAACTTGAGCGGCGCGTGGGGAGCAGTGGGGAGCGTTCATTCCTCAGACCTTTATTAAAAGACCCACAGAGGGTGCAGATCTGGCACACAGGCCAGAGCGAGACTCCTGGGCTCACACTCCTGCCCCGCCTCCAGCAAGTTGTCCCCCTTCCCTGGCCTTGGCCTCCTGCTCTTACAGTGGAGCTCCCCACAACCTTCAAGGTGTCAAGACAGAAGAGGCTTGAAGTCAGTGCTTAGGCAGCAAGGTGCCAAACAAAGGCAGCAAAGTAAGTCATGTTGGGCACAGACTGGATAAAGGCCAATGGGGACTAAAAAGATAGACATGTATCCACGGCCACCAGGAAGTGGTTATACTCGAAGGGAGCTCTTTGGATTCCCAAGTGTTTGGCCACATCATGGCCCCACAAACCCAACCTTAGAATGCTTTAGTGGCCCTCCCTCCCCATTCCTAGTGTAGCCTGGCAAGCCACGTGGCACGCAGCCTCTTTGCAGCCCCCAGCCCTCTCCCCTCTGTAGCACGGGGCTCCAGATTCAGCTGAAACTTGCAGAAGGGGGGACCCCAGAAGTTCACTGAACTGGGCAGACTTGAGGTAGCAGCTTGCTACCGTTGGTCATGTGAGCTCCTTAGAGCATGCAAATCAGAAAGCCCCAGAAACAGCCCCAGGAGCAGGAGATGGTGAGTTGCTGGGGAGTGCCTTGCACACGAGAGTGGCAATGGTTCTCTTCCCTCCAGAGACACTTCGCAAACGCTTTGGCCCAGTTGCATTCCCCAGACACATCAGCCGGGACCCCGAGGTCATCTGTGGGTGTTAATTGGCACAATTCTTGTCCCGCTGTGGAGTCACTCCAGGGAGAAATGTTCCTTTGATTCTGTCATCCAAAACCTGAAAGCAGATGTACACTCACCATGCTATAGGTGGAAAGACGCTGCTTACATGAAGGCATTTTTGTTTCATTATAAAATTACACCTCAGACTAAGACACGTTTTGCCAAGAAGCCGAGTACATAGTCCTTAGTCCTAAAGAGCTGGCAGCCAAGTCCCTTCACGGTGGAGTTTGTATTTACAGCCACACATGTAGGACTGGAAGTATTTCCATCATGAAGCCCTTGCACATCCCAACCTCTGCAGAAGGAAGAAGGGGCTCTTGGCTGCCATGCACATGACCTTGTGGGCCAGTATCAACAGAGCCGGTGATAGGCTCATAATAGCTACTCGGCAAGCAGTTGGAGTTGACCAAAGGGAGGGTGGCCAAGCCCATGGCCACCTTAGTCTCTACATTCTTATTCTGTGAGAGGCCCCAATGCTGTATTTCAACATGTCAAAATGGGCCTCTGATTGCATCTGTAGCATTCAGGGCTCCCACATCACCCACCACATGGTAGAAGGGCCTTGGATACAAGGATAATGTGAGGACCCCAAAACCAAGACTGAGAGCAAGAATTGGCTGTGTTTTAAAGTCCACCGTCCTCAGCATCCAAGCTCTTTGAAACTATATTTGTTTTGGTTTTTGTTTTGATTTTTCATTCAAGTGGACATAAAATGTCCACTGCCCCTAGTGGTCAGTGTGCAGAAATACAGCTCAAGCCTGAATGTGAATTAATTCCCATGAGAAACCTGACTTTAAGTCTATTGCTTTTCCTCTCTTGCACCAGTTTTCCTCCCTCCAAGTCCTTTGAAGTGATGAGAGCCGGGGAAGGTGGGGACCACTCCCGCGGGGCAAATCAACGCCTGCCCTGGGCCCGGGACTTCAGCTGCCCTGCAGACGGCACTGGCTCAGTCATATTCCAGATGTGACCGCCGCAAATCTTCCCAAAGTGCTGCCTTCTCAGGTTAATTAATCACCAGGCTTAAACTTGCTGTTACCAGCAGGAAGTCCATCCTGAAGTCAGCAATGTTACGATTGCTTCTTCTAATACTGTTTATCCTGCATTAGTGTTTACTTAGGGGGAAAATTGATCCGTAATTGATATTTCAGCCTTCCAGAGCTGGTGTTGGGAGAGCCAGATACAAGCCTTTAATAGCAGGCAAATATTTAAATCTCTTAATGGTTGCTGAATATTGAAATGTGTGACTTTATCACTCTTTTCGGTTTGTTTTCTCTGTAGTTGTGTATTTCATCGTTTAAACTTGCAACGGATGCTGGCAGGCTGGAGTCTAGCTAATCCACAAAAGCTGTTTGCTCAGAGCCAGCAGACCTGATTAGAAAGTATTACTTTGGAGGGGAGTCTTCTGCACTAATCAGTCTCTGTTAGCTAGTGACGAAATTACTATCCATCTCTCTCTCTCTCTTTCTCTCCCTCTCTCTAGGCCTGTTTTCTCTAACCTCCTCTCCCAGAATAAAGTGATGAGGGCAGCTGTAGAGTTGCCATTAGGAGCATGCATCCTTTATCGTTTGGACAAGGAAGGGGAATGCCATTACTGTCACCTGAAATGTCCTCCTTGGGTTCTTTGCTCCTACCTCCTTGCCAAAGCCCATTGCTGCTGCTGAAAGCCTATAACATTCACAGCTGTTCTTGATGGCTTGATGCTTAACACAGCCAGAGATGTAGCCCGGGAGATGCATAAGACAGTTTATGGAAAATAATAGATTTCCTTGCAGAGACACCAAGGCGTCGAGAAGGGCCTTGAATCACGTTAGGCCCAGCCAAGATCACCAAAATTTTTCTTCCTTTCTGGCTTCCGTTACAAAGGCGATTGCTTAAAAAAAAAAAAAAAATGCAGGCCCTCTTGAATTCTCTGTGTTTTCCTGGTTGGTTTCTATCAGCACCCACAAGCCTCTCGCTATGGCGGCCTTTGTCTCACTACTCACCCGCAGCAGCTGGGAGATCTGAGAAGAAGCAGTGCCTACAGACGTGGAAAGAAGAGGATGCTTCCGAGTGGAGAACTCCCAGGGAAGCCAGCTCAGGAGAGCCGGGACCAGGTCCAACGGCCTGGGCGCTCCAGAGACAGACGGCTGTGTCAGACACCATCACTACCATCCCAGCACGAGGGTGGGGTCCCTCCCTCCCTGTGTGGCATCCCCGCGTGGCCAGCACAAGAAGTGGTATAGTTAGAGCCGCTAGCTTCAGCTACCTAGCCCTGTCGCCAGGTCCTGACGCTGAGACCCACCCAGCCCTTCTTAGATAGAAAGGTCTGGCGATGACCCTCGCTATGGCTGCTCCGTCACAGATGTTGGGAAGGCTGTGAGAATGAAGCGGCAAACAGGTGCACCACAAGCTTGCAGCTTTCAGTTTCGGCAAATGCCTGTCAGAAGCCACGTGTCTCCTTGCCCCGCTGGGATTCCCCAGCCGTGCGGGGAAGGAGAGGTGGAGGGCTCGGCCAGCAGGACCGGCTGGATCTCGCTCCCTTTCACTGAGCTGCAGCCGCAAACGCCCCCCAGCCGAGTGCCGCCACTCTCCCACTGTTCTCACTCTCAGCTTCTCCTAAATGGAAACCATTAATCATACTAAATTGTGCAATGATTCTGTGATAGGGAGAATGCTGATGGCAAAAATCATTCTCCTTTGTTGTGCCAGGCAGGCAAAAGGCAGAAGTATTAGCTCGTTGCCCTGCCTGGCTCCTCGCAAATGCTGACCATGTGTTTGCCCACGCAGCTGCCTCCGTGCACACAGCTTATTTTAGCAGCCATCCCAGGCATCCCAACTGTTGACAGAACAAGACGCCCTCGGCCACCTCTTCCTTATTCCAAGGCTTGCCGGGGAGACCTGTGACTGTTGGGCATCCCTTGCAGTCTCCCTCCCGTCCTGAGGTCCCCAGCTCATGGCGAGGGACCCATGCAGAAAACCCAAGGCAGTCTCTGGTGTGGTGAGCTGGTTAGGGAGGCTGGGCCCCCGCATCTTGCTGCCAGAAGAAGCCAGGTGTGGGCACCAAGGAGGCTTTTTTTTTTTTTTTTTTTTTGCCTTTCAGAATGTGATGTCTGCTTCTCTTTCGACAAACCTCTTTGTAAGCCACCCCTTCTGAATTAGAATCATTTTCCAAAAGCTCTTAAGCTATGATTAATGCCAGGGCTGTTTTTAACAATCATCCTGCCAGTCTTAAGCTGTAGTCATTTTCAATAATTTGGAGTGCTCAAAGGCAAGCCAGGAGTTTGTTGACAACAAAACCCGTAAGAGCACAGCCAGGCAGCCACAAAAGATGGAAAAGCGAAGGGACCATTTGGGCTTAGCTGGCTTTCTGCTCCCAGAGTTTCGCCACTAAAAGTTTGATTGAACGCTCACAATGCATTAAGGATCCAACTGTGAACATGACTCGGAGAGAGGGCTGCCAGCCCGGCTTTTGTGTGAACAAATGAGCAGCGTGTTTGGAGGGCTCCTGGTTTATTTATGGACATGTGTGGCTCATTCACGCCGTCCCCAAACCAGAGCTCCCTCGTTTGTCTTCCCTTTGCCAACACAGAAGATCAAGAAAGAAATGCCATTGCTTTGCTTGGGGGCTGTTTACTGCCTATGACTGCTGAGCAAGTCTCTGGCTAGTCCTTGGGAATCCTGCTTCATGGATGACTCCGGCCATTTCTCCAGTCCTGTGTATTAAACTAGCACTCTCTTTCTAATCTTGGCAATTTCACGCTAGAGCATCTGTCTGTTCGAGAAGCCCGGACGGAAGGAAGCTGTGGCTGGAAATGTCCATGACACAGGTCGACTTAGACTCGGCTTCAGACAGCACTTATTTCTTGCTCCTTACTTTCTCCCCCAGGGACTCGACGCTGGGGGCTGGGAGTTGATCCCGGTGAGTTTGGTGTGATTGGTAGACATGCGTGTCTCAGTCCAACCCTGCCAGCATGCTAGTTACTGGGTAGGGTGCATTGCTAGCTGGGGGCACGCCCACTCCCGGTTATCACCGGGAGCTTTCCACCGCTGGCTTCCACTAAGCTCCCTTCCCCCAGGAATCACAACAGGAGCCCCAGTCGCATGCTCACCATGGCCTCAGAGGCATCGTTCATGCTCCCGCTCTGTGTGCACTGACTTGAAATCCCCTCTTTCCGAGGCAGAATGAACAGGTCTGTGTTTCTGTCTTGGCTAGAAGCGGGTGTCGCCCACCGGGGACACTGGCAGCCCTCCTCCGTGCACCTCCTAAGAGTTTACTGCTTTCCCTGACAGCATTTCGGGGGCCTTAATGGGATGTCATCCCACCCAGCCTGGCAGCTGCTTTAGGATCACGAGGCTTTCTCCTTTATACTCCCTCTCTTAGCAGCAGCAGCGGCTCCCAAACGGGAACCCTGGCAGTCGTTCCCGACTCCGTCTGCTCACCGATTCCTGCCCGTTGTCCCTAAACGCTTCCCAGCCTTGACCCAAACTTCTTAACTCCCTGCCGCTTGCTGTCCCCAGATCCTATACAACTGTAACCTGAGGAACGTCTCTTGCCTGGCTTCCCCACCATGAGTCCTAAACCGAGTTCCTCCCTCGCTAGGGAATCAGCCTCCATAGACCTCCCAGTGCAGAATAAATCCACACGTCCACCACTTCCCTGGCGTTCCAGTCTCACGCTGATTCCTGCAGCCCCTGCTCCCTCCGGCTGCCCCCAGGTTGTTGCATCCCCACCCACACCTCTGTGCCTTGGAATATTCAGGGGCTGTCCACCTCCCTGCAGCTCGATTCAGGTTGCCTCCCCGTGCTTTCTCAATCCCTCGCGCTTACCTCAGTTTGTGTCTTTATCACATATCTGAACTGTTTGTTTACCTTCGGTCTCCCTCAATAAAACAGTAAAGTCCTTGAGAGTAGAGACTGTATCTGCCCCTCTGTATCTCTGAAGCCAAGTGTGCGTTATCTGGCCTTGTGCTCAATAAATTATTGAATAATACGAGACTTTTTTTTTTTCCATCTGTGGTTGGATTGGTCTTAAGCCTGGTAAGGTCTGCTCTCTTTCCTCTTTCTACACTCAATTCTAAAGTTTCTCTACCTCCTTTGGTCAATTTTTGGTTTGGTTTTGAATACTTTTCTTGTCGTGGTGGTCAACATCACTTCCCCCCACCTCTCCCCTCCCCTGTCTCTCTAGGCTGTTGTATCCATTAAGGTCAATTAAGTATAGTGCCTGTGTCCTCTAAGCATGTCAAGGGCCTGTGAACATACCTGAGACCCAGAAAGAGAAAAAAAATACATACATATATATATATATATCTACATATATATATACATATATATATATATATATATATATAGGGCCTCCAAAATACAGAGAAGAAAACTGTCAAATCAAGCTTACCAAACACCTAATGGAATTCTGCAAAACCATAGCATTGCCAGCCCACGATGCAACCCAACTCAACTGGTAAACAGCCGGCTAGCAACTACATTGGAACTGTGATGTGTTTGGCATAACAGGAGACAGAGCCTCTGTAAGAAGAGGTTCCAGGTTATGCAAGGTTTCAAGCAGCCCTGCCCTGTCCTCTTTTTCCCTTTTCTTTCCATTTCCCTCTCTCTCTCTCTCTCTCTCTCCCCCTCTCTCTCTCCCTCTCTCTCTCTCCCTCTCTCTCTCTCCCTTCTTGCTCTCACTCTTACTCTCTTCTGTCCTTCTCTGACTCTTGCACCCCAACTCTGAGCACATAGAACAGGTTCTGGAGGGAGCCAGCCCAGGAGGACCACACCTGCCAGGTGGGCTGACTACAACATTGTAAGAGCCTTCGACCTCACCCGGAAGGCTGACACCTTGCAAGGATCTGACAGTCACCTGGGGGCTCACGGTGGCACACTCAGCTGCCCCAGATGCGCAGAGAGCACTTTAAAGTCTCGTTAGTGGCGAAGTCTCCTGGGTTTGCAACAGCGATCTGTAGAGATTCTGACCTGCACACCCCGCTTCCAATCTGCAGAACACATTGTCAGTATGGAGACCTGGGCTTTGGGGAGACGGGGTGCTTTCTCTGCCCTGACGCTGTTTTCCGGGCTCTGAGGTCTGGCTTTGGTGCGTGGGAGGATGGTGATAAGCGACTCCAGGAGCCGCTATTCATGAGCAGTGTTTCCAGCTGTGCCTCTGATTCAGCCAGTGACCCTGGGCAAATCGCTTCCTCTCCGGGCCCTGCTCTCCATCTAGAAAGAGCCTCAATCCCAAATTGTTTCAGAGTTATTTGTTTGTAAAGTATTTTGACATCTCAGATCCAAGGTACAATAAAGAGCAGAAGTACTGCTGTTTTGATAGTGCATTTAAAACCCTCCATACAATGATGGCGTGCTCTCGAGTTGAAAATGAAGAAGCTGTAATAATTGACGACTAATTCCACTGTTGCTTTATGGGGTCCTCTCTACCCTGGGCTCATCCAATTTTCACCTTTTCTCTATAAAAATAAATAAAGGCTCCTTTGTGAAGAACAGCTCTCATTTAGTAAATAATTTTGACTTGTGTAATGACTTCTGTGACTTTTCGTAATAACTTCGCTCCGCTGAAGACGCCTCACCCGCCCCCCGCCCCCCGCCCAGCGCAGTCCTCATCCTGGGTGCTCCCTAAAGTAATTGTGCAATTAGGAAGAAGTGGCTGGAGCATGGCGTTTCTCTGTATTTTAAGTTGGGCGTCTGACTTTGGCTTCTCGCTCGCTGGAGTGGGTGAGCCAGGCCGTTATTAAAAAAACAATTATGCTGTTAAAAAATCAGAGCTCCACAAGAGAAGAGCATCGATTGGCGAGAGCTGGTCAGTTATCACCAGAAGGTCCTGACAACACACTAATAGGTTTTTCTGAAGATCCAATCAAATTTTCAAGGCAGAGGCTTGAGGTGTTCCACATGGGATAATGCTTGTCCTGGGCGGTATTGATTTCAGTGTGTGGCTTCTCCTGGCTCCCTTCCTGCAGCTTGGCGCTCCGCGGTGGCTACTTTCTTTCTTCTTCTTCCTAATAAAGACTTGAGTTTTGTATTCCATGTTAACAGTTGAATAGGGGAGGGAGAGCCTCCAAAGCTGCTGCTCCTGCCCTTGACCGTGAGCCTCCCCTCACTACGTCTTTTGTTCCTCTGCCCGTAAAGGCAGAGCCGGCATGGCTGCTGCTGCGCTGCTTCTCCCTGACCTTGCGGATTTTATTCTCAGAGCTGCTTCCAGCCCAGCTGGCAGCCCCTCTTAGGAGAGATGCACTTAGAACACCTGCCAGGAAGGAGGGAACGGCGCGGCTGGAGTCAGCGAGGGCTCCATTCCCTGCCCCCCGGCCAGGTGGATTCTGTGGGACAAGGAGAGGGTGTGTATGTGTGTGTGTGTGTGTGTGTGTGGTGGCAGGGACACAGAGCGCCCAGGAACAGTTGTGCAGATCTGTCACCTTGACAAGGTGGCGATCAAGGGCTGCACAGGAACAGGGATCCAGCCCACTCCCTGCTAGCCAAGCGTTGTGCACTGACACCTAGTTGCATCTCAGTGGGATGGAAGAGATGCCTTTTCTCTCATTCACACAAAGACCTAGGGACTGGGGGTGACCTGGGGAGAGGCAGTGGGAACTCAGAGCCTCCGCAGCCGGAGTCATTGAGCTCCTGTGCACCTGCTGTCTCTGGGCCCTCATGCTCCCCACGAGCATCCCTGGATTGGATGAGACAATTCACGCAGTGGTCACCCTCAGGGCTTCACCGCCCGTGCCATGCAGCCTGCGCAGGATCCTCTCCCTGCTCCGCCTGCCCAAGCTTTTGAAGAACACACAAGCTGTGACAACACCAGGCCTGGGTCAGAATCCCAACCTCCTCACTTAATAAAAGTCCACCCCGAACAAGTCTCCGAGCCTGTTTCTTCATCCCTGAAACATCCACTTTACCAGGTGAGGATGCTGGACTGCTACACCAATGTTAGCTCAAGGCTGCTGTCAAACTTCTGGGCTCCGAGGGGCTGCTTTTCTTGCTGGGACTTCCGGGACCCCTCTGGTTGGCCAGCAGACTCAGGCCAGTTAGCAGTAGGCTGCATCTGATACCTGTCTCTCCCCTTGTTTCAAGCATGGGTTTCGCCTCCACCACCAGGCCATCAGTGCCCGGGGGGCAGGTCCCATTCTAGCCTGGCCTCCGATTCCCTGAGCGCACAGTGGCTGCTTGCACCACCTCGACTTCCCTAGCTATTTCCCGTGATTTTTCTTTTAAAGATTTCTTTATTTATTTGAAAGGCAGAGTTAGAGAGAGGCAGAGGCAGAGAGAGAGAAAGAGGGAGGTCTTCCACTCTTGGTTCTCTCCCTAACTGCTGCAATGGCTGGAGCTGGGCCGATCCTTAGTCAGGAGCCAGGAGCTTCTTCTGGATCTCCCATGCGGGTGCAGGCCCAAGCACTTGGGCCATCTTCCGCTGCTTTCCCAGGCCACAGCAGAGAGCTGGATCAGAAGAGGAGCAGCCGGGACTCCCACGGTGCTCACGTGGGATGCTGGCCGCTGCAGGCAGCGGCTTCACCTGCTATGTCACAGCACCGGTCCCCGTGATGTGATTTTTAGTCTGTAGCACTTCCCACCTAGGAAGAGACTTAAATGGAATCTGTAGCTTTGGTTCAGTTCATCCAATCATGGAGTATGGAATGTCAGATGTGCAGAGCTCCCCAGAGCTCATCCGGTCCAACCCATCATCTGATAGACTTGGAAGATAGACAGCCTCACAGAGGAAAACCTGACACCAGCCGCCCGTGATGCTGTATCACTGACCCCCACCTCCCCCAGCCAATATATCTGAGCCAAGTGAACAAGGGATGTGTACCTCGTGCTCGCCAGGAGGCAGGCTGCAGGCCACTGGCTCTCCAGATGCGGGAAACAGGAGCACAGAGCCCACGAAAACACAGATCCGCAGCCCCTGCCCATTGCTCCTGATAGAAAACCACTGGTGGAGGGCCCGGTACTGTGTATTTCCTCCTGTGATTCTCATGCATGCTGTGCTGTGAGAACCACTGACCCGCCCAGGGCATTTGGACCCAGGCTTCACTCCCGAGTGTCAGCGTCTTCATTTGCAACACCACCTGGCTGGTGTGCGCCCTCGCGGGGACAGCACGCCTTGCGCGTAGTAGTCACTTAGGAGGCGTCAGCTGAGCTTGACCCGCGGCTTGCCTCGGGTGCGTGGATGAATGGCTGATGGCGAGGCTGATCGGAGGCCGTGTGAGCTTCTTCCTCTTCTTCAGGAAACGAATCTGCAAAGGGACTGAGTGAGTGACGTTCTGCCCTCTGCCTGCGGAGGAGAAGACGGCGCGCCCCAGACCCGGGGAGACGAGCAGGCAGAGTATGGAGGGCGAGACCTGCGGGGCGATGCCCCGCTGCACCGCTGCACCGGCGTGTGCTGGCTACATGGTCTTGACCGGCTGACTGGGACACCCTCATTTATTCAGTGGACATTCGGGAGCCCTGCTACACGCCACGCAGTGCGCTAGGCACGGAGTACACACTAGGGGACCAGCTGCACAAGGTCCTGTGGGGGAGCACACCTTCCACGTGCTCTCTGACCTGTCCCAGCCCCCTTGCAGTTGGGCAGAGCACATGACTCCGAGTAGAAGGGAGGGGCCCCTCCTCCAGGCTGGACCCCCCATCCTCCCAGCTCACTCGCAAGTCTTGTCTCTCTCCCGCTACTGCCACCAACAAGACGGCTGGTTGTCCCCACGGTGCAGCCACAGGACTCCGAAGCCTCCAGTGTCCCAGATCCCCGAGTGACAGGGTGGAGCAGAGGCCTTGGCTCACCCCCTGAGAGAGAGACAGGAGAGCTGGCACTTGGGTTTCCATGGCACAGCCCCGCCTCTCCTGACTTCCCGAGACCCCACCCACCGCATGAGGCAAACAAGGGCACAGCTGGTGGAAGGTGTAGCTGTGGTTGACCAAGGTGACCTGAAGACGTGTCTGTTAGTGGGGCCTCTGCTAGCCTTGGGGTGAGAGTTTGAAGGGAGGCTTTTCTGGAAAGTGAGACCAGAGGGAGGTGTAGGAAGCATGGACACAAACAGGGCAGGAGAGGCTGAGCCCAGGCCAAAGAAAGAGCATGTGGAAAGGCCCGGAATGGACATGGGTGCATGTGATGTGGGTGAACAGCAGACCGGCGAGGCAGGAGGGCCATGGGAGATAGGGCAGGACAGGCAGACGGGCTGGAGTCAGATGATACAGGACTTTGTAGGCTGTGGTAAGGGTTTAGGACTTAACCTGAAATAAATGACAACTGGGAAATTTTAAACAAGACAGCACATTGCTTTGGCCTCACCTTCTTCCTCTGCAGTGGGTACAGTCACACTGCACCTATGGCTCCGAGAACGGAGTGAAACCAGTTTGGCACGACAACACGGCTAAGGCTTAGAACGGCCCGGCCCTTTCTCTGTACCTGCTGCCCGCATGCTTGGCCTTGACATCAGCACAATACGCTGGTCTTGTTGGGAAAGGTGCTGAATCTGCAGCGAGAGACCCGAAATACCTTTGCAGGAAAATCACAGCCAGCGTGTATTGAGCACTTACTGTATGCTAGGTACAAATTATTATACCCATTTTACAGATTGCTAAACCTAGACATAAAGTGGGGAAGACCGCAGGACAGTAAAGAGCAGGTGCGATTTAAAGCCAGCCACTCTGCCTGGGGGCTTCCTCACCTTTCCTCCCTGAGCCCCCTGCCACTTCGGTAGAGACCAGGACCTGAGCAGGAGCAGCAGCTCTGGTCAGACCGAGAGGGGTGAGTAGGAGAGTTCTCGGACTGTTGGCCCACGCAGGGCGGAGGCGGAACCTCCCAACCCCTGCCGGGGAAATGGTCCAGGAGGAGGCGCAGGTCTCCGTGTCTCCTGCACCAGCCGCCCCTCCCAGCCAGCACCCACGTCCCTGCTCCATGACACCCTGCAGGCCACAGCGGGACATCTATCTTCCCAGGGAGGAGGGCGCCCCGGGCGAGGCGCGCGGTGACTGCCGGGGTCCTGCGGGAGGCCAGCCTTGCTGGGCTTGGAGGCAGGCGGGCGGGGAGGCCGCCCGGCTCCTGCCACTCTCTGCAGTGAACCAGAAAGTCAGAAAATGCTCAGCGACCAGCGAAGCAGATGGCTGAGAATATCATGTGTATACAATATTTATGAAACGGGAGCTGCACGGAGCTGTGGCGGAGGCTCCGTCCCAGGCAGCGCAATTCAGCCCTGTGTGATGAACAAGATTGTAATTGGGGTAGTTCCAATTTACTAACCATTTGCAAAAGATTACATACCTCTCTCATATTATCCTCTCCTAATCTTACTTTAATGAACACTACTCTATCTGGATGTATAATTTCAGGGCGGGGGTGGGGAGGGGGGAGAAACAATTTCTAGCCTAGAAGGCAAAGCTGTAGCTAATACATTAACATCCAAATTAGAGAGAGGGAGAGTAATTGTGAGATCTATAGCTAAAGTAATTTAAAACCTGCCTCCCCTCGCACGCAGTAAAAGACAGATGTACAGTGGAGGCAGTTCCCCTTACAACCAGCCCCCTCTCCCAGGGGCGAGGACTCCCCCCACCCCACGATGGCAGCCTCACCCGCAGGGGGCACCCCCCAGGAGTGTGCGGCTCAGCAGCTCTGCTTGTGCTAGGAAGGAAGTCAGACTAGCAGGAGAACTTCCAGGGAGCCGTGGTCGTTGGTAAGCACAGCTCCCCTGTAAGCGTAATGCTAAGAAGGCTACCTATGCTTGAGCCAACGACCCTGCCTCTGTCTCGGGGTTGTACCATCTGTAAAATGGGTATGGGTGGAATAATGATGCTACCTTCATTCATTCAACAATTTTAATGGAGACGCACTAGGCGCCCAGCAAGCTTGGAAATGCAAAAATCGAAGAATAAAGTTTCTGTGCTCAGGAACCTTGTAGTTCCAAGCAGAAACTGGAACCGTTCAGTACGTAAGGGGATGGGACAGGGCAGGGTGGCTGTGCAGAGGACTTGATGGGCTGAGCTGCTTCAGATCCCTGGGTGGCTTCCCTGCCTTTGGCCTTGGGCGTAGCATTCCTGCCTGGGGGTGTTCCCGCCCGTCCGCCCAGAGCCTTCCCCTTCTACTGCTTTTGTGTGTGTGTGTGTGTGTGGCTGCCTTTGAGGTTTGCGGGCAGAAGCAAGAAGCCCCCAGTCCTGCCACAGCTCCTGAGGGGCGCGGAGGGATTCCTGGAGGAGGTGAGAGAGCGCAACCCCTACCGCAATGCTGCCGGATCCTCTGCAGCGCAAGGCACTTAGGGCTGCGTGGCAGAGTCTCCATCGGGAGGCTGGGCTAGAGGAAGAATATGAAGGTCAGCCAAGGCGTCTCGGTGGGGACCACACCCCTGCTCCCTTCTGCGAGCCAGGAGGGGGCTACTCACCCTCACGGCTTCAGTGGCCCGTTCTCTGCAGCACAAAGGTCTGTGGGTCCCAGACAGAGGGCTGTGACGCCCCTCCCTCTCCTAATCCCTGACCCCCAAGAGTGGCAGGGAAAGGCTGCGCCGGGGCCCTGGGGTCTGTCTGGAGCCCTCTCCCAGCACCCTCTGCCCCTCTTGGCTCATCCCCTTCCAGTCTCACTTAATAGCCTCTCAGAACTGTTTGCCAGGGGACAGGAGACTGGTTGGACCCAGGAGCTGTGTTCCAAGACGTTGTCAGTCAGCCTGCCCACCTGCACACTCCCCGGCCGTGCCACACTGCTGTGTGGCTGGCACTGACACCTGACGGCAGGGAGCCGGCTGTCTGGCTTGCCAGGAAGGGTCTTGCTACATTCACAGTCACTGAAGGGTGGGAGAAGGGGGTCTTGCAGCTCTGGCTCCCTTTGCTCTCCGTCCTCCACTCCCTCGGCCACCCCAGGCAGCCAGGGCATTTGCTTGCAGGTTCCCCAGCGCTACCCCAAGAGAGTGTGGCCTTGGCAGAAAAAGAAAATGTACTGCCTGGCCCCAATGCAGCAAGAACATTTTTCTAAGTTTTATTATTTATTTGAAAGGCAGAGATCTTGCTTCTGCTGGTTTGCACCTCAGATGCCCCAAATGGTCACACGCAACACTAAGGGCTGGACTAGATAGAAGCCGGAATCAGGAACTCCATCCAGTCTTCCACGTGGGTGGCAGGAAGCCTAGTACTTGAGCGTCACCTGCAGCCTCTCAGGGTGTGCAGTGCCAGGAAGCTGGATGGGAAGTGGAGCAGGGACTCAGGCTCAGGCTCTCTGCTCTGGGTGTGGGCGTCTTAACCGCTGCACCCCAACAGCTGCCCCAGCAAGAGCCTGCTGTGCTCACCACTGCTATACACTGGATGTTTGTGCCTCCCTGATGGACACCTGCTGATGCCCTAACTCTCATGTGATGGCCTCTGGAGGTGGAGCCTCTGGGAGGAGGTGGAGTTTGGCTGAGGTTGAGGGGTGGGGTCCCTGTGATCTCCTCTGAGGGGCTCACAAGGCAACAGAGTTCCTGTGCCTGCCCTGGGATGAAGGGCAAGGATGCAACTGGCCATAGACCCAGAAGACGGCCCTCGGCAAGAACCAAACGGGCTGGCACCGCCGTCCTGGCTCCCAGCCCCCAGAACTGCGGTCACAGATGTCCGGTGTTTAAGGCGCCTGCTCTCTGTAGCTGTCAAGGTATTCCACACTGAGTGAGGAAATAAGCAACAAAATTGAACTGGACCCCCTCCAGGTCTCAGCCCCTGCCCGGTTGCCTGCCCCTCACCCCCTCCCTTCCCACCTGGCCCAGCTCTCTACTTGGGCAGGGGAGCTGCTGTGTCAGCAGCAGCAGGAGGAGAATCAGGCTAAAGAAAGCAAAAGAAGAAAGAAAGGGGGGGGGGGGGAGGAAGGCAGAAGGGGTTCCGGTGTGGTCTCTGCTGAGCCACTGCCTACGCCGTTTGGGAGGTAGGTGTTGACCTGAGGTGACCAGCTGGGACACCAGCTGGCCCAACCCTTCCCCGGAGACCCTGGCTTTAGAGGGATACTGGGTTCTAACAGCCCAGCAGCCCTGGGGCAGACTTCTAATAAGGGCTCACGTGAGAAAGACAAAAGACAGACTTCATTGGCTTCCGCGCTCCCGTGTGTCTACTGCTTCGTGGGCATCTGCACGTGGCGGTTCCCCCAGCGGCAGTGGTGGGGTGGTACAGTACCAATAGCGACAACCACGGTGAACACTCACGGAGAGCACGCCCGCGGCAGGCAACTCACTCCAGTAACCTGTGTGCCTGTTACTGTCGCCATGCACAGACAAGGACACTGAAGACAGGAGAGGCCACCTGCTCCCAAATCAGAAAGCCACAGTAGCCAGTGTACTGCGCCTTCCAGCTGCTTCTGTCTCCTCATCCCTTGCAGACGAGCCCCTGGGCTGCACTGGGACGTCTCAGCCTGCAGCCCCTGAGGGTATGGTGAGTGAGTCCGGGAGGTGGGCACCTGGACTTCCTGCTCCAGGAGCCACACGGTTAGGAGGGTAGGAGGGCTTCTCCTGGGTCAGAGGTGAACGGGTTGGCCGTGGGCCTGGGTCCTTGCAGGCAGCGGGGCACTCTAGCCCCTCTGTTGGCGGAGGGCCGCCAGCCCCTCCTCTCTCTCCCAGGACTTAATGGCCTGTGCTACCACACTGCCAGGAAACACGTGGCCTTGTGGCAGTGATTCTCCAAGCCCGAGAGAGGAGCAAAAGGAATATTTGATCACAGGTGGCTGCTGTCAGCACTGCTGTCTCTGAAGTCCCGAGGCCGGGTGCTTCCTGCCCGCCGGGAGTCCCCCGAGGCCTCTCTGCACAGCCGCAGTCCCAGCCCAGGGCTCTGCAGCCGCTTCTGCAGAGGGAGCATGGGCCATGCCTCTCAGAGTCGCCCCTGCCTGGCAGGTGCAGCGGTGCCCTGGGAGACCGCCTCCCCTCTGCCCCCTGCTAGCCAGAGAGGCGTGCCTGGGGCAGAGCGTGGCTTGTGAGACTAGCCACACTCCATTCAGATTCAGCTCCCGTGTCCAACCTTGGCCATGTTACCGGCCTTCTGTGCCCTCGTGTTAGGGCTACAGCACCCCCTGCTAGGTCTGAATTGGGGACTCAACGAACGCCAGTGGACGTGTGTCAGGCTGCAGGGGAACTTGAACCGCAGGTGTGTCTGAATTGGGTCAGCCTGCCCTTGGTGGAGGCGCTGACGCAGGCTCTCCCACACTGATGCGCTGCTCAAAGTCTTTAAAGTCCTGGAGAACAGGAGGTTTTGAAACCTCCTGTTGTATCCAATTTCGTGTTTAACAACTCCCCTCTGTGATCATTCTTCTTCTGAGGTCCAATCTAAGTCACTCAAGTTGCGGCTGGAGTTTATTTTCTTTTTTCTACTTTACGAAGAGACTGAGCCCCTCCCCGTCCCCTCCTGATGTTTCTTCAGGGGTGGAGGCAGTGAGGGGTGGAGTCAGCTCCCTCTGGGTCCTGCCCCCCACCTCGGAGGGGCAAAGGCCACCGCCGGGTCCCCGGCTTGCCCACACTCACCAAAGGCGAGTCTGTGGCGGATGCAGGGATGAGGGCCCAGGGCCTCTGACTCCCTGTCCATGGTGCCCCTCATCCCATCTCCTGTCTTCCCACCTGCTTTGCACGTTCTATCTTCTAGAACTCTGTCATTGTTTTTCTTGGAGTAAAGGAAGGGTGTGAGGCCGGGATTGTGGTATAGCGTGTTAAGCCACAGCCTGAGACACTGGCATCCCATACATGCACAGGTTCAAGTCCCGGCTGCTCTACTTCAGATCCAGCTCCCTGCTAATGTACCTGGGAAAACAGCGGAGGATGCCTTAGTGTTTGGGCCCCTGCACCCACGAGACCCTGGAGGAGGTTTCTGGCTCCAGCTAGGGGTTGTGGCCACCTGGGGGAGTAGATGGAAGGTCTTTCTCTGTCTCTCTTCTCTCTCTCTTTCTCTCTGAAACTCTGCCTTTCAAAGATATATTAAAAAAAAAAAAAAGGTGGGGATGAAAAAAAGGAGCAGAACTTTCTAAGAAGTCTCAACATGTGCCCTGAGCTGAGCCACTTTCTGTTTCAGGGCTGAGACTGGAGGCCCCGGCTGCAACTCCAGGTCACCGGGGACCTGCAAGGTTGCCGTGGCCCCGGGCCTTTTGCACGCATCCCATGGACTCCGGCTCCTCATCTGTAGGCTCCTGCTACACTTCCCAGCCACTTGCAGTCCCATAATCAGCACCATTATCTCTGGATAATTTCCCCTTCTCTCGACAAGTGAAAGGAACCCGAAGAAGGAGCGGTGGGACTGGGACTGCGAGAAGGGGGACGTGGCCTTGATTGCAAATGAAAAATTAAGCCCGCGTGTCTGGCATTCCCGCTGCCATGATTGCGCCCGGCCACGGCGGCCCCGCCCGCCCGCCCGCCTGAAGGGGAGCGATGATCTGCCTCTTTCTCCTCGCTCGCCTCTGGTTTAGCAAATCTATAATGCATTTAATCTCCAAAAGCCGCTGCGCTGGGCTTTAAATGCCTAATTTGCTGTCGAGAGCTCCAGCAATTCTCTCCCCACCGACGTTTAGCTCTAGGCTTTTGTTTGTCCAATCAGCTGGGCTCCCCTTGGCGGCTGGGGTGCACCTGCTTCATGCCTTTGATCCCCCCCGGGCGGGAGCAGGAGAAAAGCTACGGTCCCCAAGCAGGCAACCCCAGGAGCCCAGCGCACCCACAATCCTGCGTGCCCCAGCTGCCAAGATGAGAAGGAACCAATTCCTTGCAGAAACTGAAATAATCACCGCACTGTGGAATAAGCAGCTGTCTGATTTTGAGACAGACAGACAGCTCCCATAGGCTGGCTGGTTCACTCCAGAATGCCCACGAGAGCCAGGACTGGGCCAGTCTGCGGCTGGGAGACAGGAACTCAATCCAGGTCTCTCTTTCAGATGACAGGGACTGCTGCCTCCCAGGGTCTGCATTAGCAAGGAGCAGGAGCTGATGATCCAACCCAAACGCTCTGCTGTGAGATGAGGGTGTCTCACCAGCTGGGTGACGCCCACCTCTGGAACAAGTGCCTTTACAGAAGTGTGCGCAAAGAACAGAGCAGGAAGTGACTCACCTATCGGAAAGCTGATGGAAGGGAACGGGTGAGGTGAAATTTCTGCATCTTTGCCAGGTAAGCATCCACAGCAAGGTGAGGGCCGTGCACAGTGGTGAGGACTTGGGTGCTGGAGAAGAGGGAGTTGACGGGAAAGCAGGGACCCCGGGCCAGGCTTCCTGCAGCCCTTGTTCTGTGGCTGTGCAGAAGCCCTGGCGGTTTCCACCAAGAACATCCCTAAAAGGATAGTGACCTGGATGGGCTGACAGATTAGCAGAAACACACACACGTATACCCACAGGAGTACGTACACACACATACACGAGTACTACCTGTTTTTATTTTTGTATTTGCATAGCTTTCATGGAACATATTTCACATGCTGTATTTGTTTGCTGTCACAACAAAGGACCACAGGCTGGGGAATTAAACAAGAGTGATGGTTTCCCCCACCCTCTTGGGGGCTGGCAGTTGGAGACCCAGACGCCCAAAGAGCTGGTGTCTCTATGGCTTCACCTCTCTCCTTTATCGCAGATGGCCACCTGTTCCGTGTGTCCTCATCAATGTCCACCAGTCTTCTTGGTCTAAGGCCGATCTTTTTTTTTTTTTAGAGAACTTTTATTTAATGAGTACAAATTTTGTAAGTATAACTTTAGGAATAGTGATTCTTCCCACCATATCCACCCTCCCACCCCGTCTCCTCCTCACTCTCCCATTCCCAGTCTCATTCTCCACTAAGATTCCTTTTCAATTAACTATACATATAAGACCAACTCTATACTAAGTAAAGATTTCTACAGTTTGCACACACACACAAAATGTAAAAAAAAAAAAACTGTTTTGAGAACAAGTTTTACAGTTAATTCTCATGATACAACTCATTAAGGACAGAGGTCCTACATGGGGAGTAAGTGCACAATGACTCTTGTTGTTGATTTAACAGTTAACACTCTTATTTATGACATCAGTGCTCACTGGAGGCTCTTGACATGAGCTGCCAAGGTTATGGAAGCCTTTTGAGTCCACAAACTCCCTCAGTATTTATACAAGGCCATTAGCAAAATGGAAGCTCTCTTCTCCCTTCAGAGAGAAGAACATCCTTCTTTGATGGCCTCTTCTTTCCACAAGAGTATCTCTCATGGAGATCCTTCATGTAGGACATTTTTTGCCACAATGTCTTGGCTTTCCATGCCTGAAATGCTTTCATGGGCTTTTCAGCCAGACCAGAATGCCTTAAGGGCTGATTCTGAGTTCAGAGTGCTCTTTGGGGCAATTGTCATTCTATGAGTCTGCTGTATAGACTGCTTTAAGGATCTCATTTTACCTCTTTAAAGACCCTAAGTCCAAATATGAATCAAGAAGTTTACTTTGAAATCCATACATTTTCATCATTGACATTTTCCATGAACTCCTGGAAGCCCCTCATAGGCATGGATTTCAAACATTTTTACACCAATATAAGCTCATCTTTTAACTCCGTTTTCCACAAGTGTTTTCAAAGTAGCCTCGGAAGTCACATTTTCAAGGTCCTGGGGTTAGAATGTCAACATGTAAATTTTTTTTGAGAGTGCAAGGAAATATAAGTTAGCTTATGGTTTACATGAATTCACATTTCTAAGTGTACTTAATTTATTTCAGATTTCCTTCTAGAGTGTTCTGTGGTCTGCCTTTCAGAGCAGTGACTTGGTGAGAGCAGAGCTCCACTGCAATGCCCTGGTCCTCCCCAGAACAGTGGTGACACATTCCACACCCACAGCAACCCTGCAGCTCCCCACTCGCAGCCTGGTTGTGCTGGCGTCCCCAGAAGGGCCTGCATTCTCAGATGGAGTCCAGGTACCCACTGAGTTTGGAGACACCAGGCAGACTGGAGACATCAGCCGGGAAGTCCATCCTACCACCAGGAAGGGGCTGAAGCCGGGTAACCTCTGCTGCTTCTTTGATCAACCAGGATTTCTCTGGTTGTAAGTGGCAGCCCACAAGATTCAAATGGCTTGAAATCAATCAGCACAGGATTTTATTGACATGTAAAACTGCAAACTCCAGAGGGTGGCTTTGATTTCCTGGAGCAGCAAGGTTCCAGGGGCATCTGTGGCATTCCTGCCTGCCACCTGCCTTCTCCTAAGCCAACTTTTTCTCAGGTAGGGCTTAGGTGGTAGCAAGAAGGCTGGCCTCAGCCCCAGACGCACATGCTGCTACAGCCAAGGCCAATGCCACAGAGAGAGCGAACAAGTTCTCACGGGTCCACAGATGTGTTTAAAACATCTTTGTGTATCACTGGATCTGTGTAGGTCACAGGAGCATCCTTGTACCCATCACTGTAGCCAGGGAGATGATCGACCAGTCCTGGGTCACGTGATGCACCTGCTCCCTGCTCCATGGAGCTGATGATATCCAGAGCAGGGGAAGGAGGCTCCCCAGGGAGAAACTGGAGTTCTTTTCCAGCAAAGAAGGCCACGTGGCTGCTGCTTAGTGGCAGCAGAGGATGTCCACTGCAGGCTCTGGAAGAAGGCTGTGGGACACGAGGGTAGCGGGACGTCGTGTATGATACTACACTGATGCACATTTCCAGTCATAACCCTGGCTTTCTGGTAGCATTCAATTTAATTATGTTACAAGTTTCTGCTTCTTACCTAAAATAATTTTATTTCTGTAAAGTGAAATATAGTTTCAAAGAGAAAGAAAAAAAACGACTTTTCTTAAACTGCTAGGAAAAAAAAAGTATGGCCAGGTGGTTAAGTGAGACCTGGAGCTCTGAAGTCCCCACTCTGCTCCTTCGTGGCATTTGATGTTGAGCAAGAGACTTAACCTCTGGGAACTGTATTCTGTCTGCTAACTGGGGTTAATAAAATCTGCTTCTTGTTATGTCCGTTCAACGAGACGATGTTCTCAAAGCATTTAGCTCATAGAGCTGACTCGGTACACATGAGCTGTTATTTTTTAAGAGAGAAGGTCTTAAGGTATCACAGACTCACTGGGTTGCACCGGAGTGAGGGTGCTGGGTACGACCACAACACTTTTCAATGGAGAAAACAGTAGCAAAAGAGGTTAATCAGCTACTCTGGGCATACAGGTGGGGGACTAGCATCCAAACCCCTAATTCCCAATGGAGCCAGCTATACCAGAGCTTGGCCAATCCTCTGCACTCCATTGCAGGACATCAGGAGCCCAGCCGCACAGTCTTTCTGAGCATCTGCCAGGGAGGGGAGGTGAGAGCCCTGGTGTCGTGTTCCTGTACATGTGTGTGCTTGCACTTTTTTTTTTTTTTTTGGACAGGTAGAGTCATAGACAGTGAGAGAGAGAGAGAGAGAGAGACAGAAAGAAAGGCCTTCCTTCCGTTGGCTCACTCCCCAAATGGCCGCTACGGCTGGTGCTGTGCCGGTCCGAAGTCAGGAGCCAGGTGCTTCCTCCTGGTTGGGGTTCCAGATCCTGAGAAGAGGCCATTCTCCACTGAGCAAAGCAACGCTGAGCGATCCTATGATTTGTGCTCCTCTGGAGAGAGGACCAAGGAGTTTACTCTGCTCACATAGCACGTGGATGCCAACCGAGCCCCTCATAGACCCAGGGCTCCCCAGGATGCACAGGGCTGGTGTCCGGAGCCCTGCTCACTGGATGCCTGCCCTGTATTTGGAAAGGACTTGGCATGCAGAGTCAGGGAGCATGCCTGAGGTCCCCTTGCTGCCCCGCCCTTAGCAGTCCTGTGCCACTAGTCAAGGCTTTCTCCTTTTCCTTTCTGCATCTGGAGGAGATATGCAAGCTGACAAGCGGCTGTAAAATGGGACTGATGCTACACACCACCCAGTACACAGCACTGCATAGAAACACACACACCACCTAGTACACAGCACTGCACAGAAACACACACACCACCTAGTACACAGTACTGCATAGAAACACACACACCACCTAGTACACAGAACTGCATAGAAACACACACATACCACAGTACCATATACATTCATACACAACCACACATACCACACACACCACATAATACACAAACACACCCCACATACAACCCTACATATACTACACATACACAAATACTCATACACACACCACATATACACATATGCACACCACGTGCCTCATATGCTGCACACACACACATCGCATACACACCGCATACACACAAGGTGTACACCACATAAACCCACAGTATACACATTCATACACCATACAACCACACACATGCACACATACAGGTATCACACCGTAGGTAGCACTTATACACAACCCAGTACCTGTACATACACATATACACTACACACCCACATACCTGTGCCACCCACACCACTTCCGCTAGGTGCCACGGCAGAGAGGAGCTGAGTGGCTAATTAAGGTGTCATGGTGCCCCCGTGGTAACCGCACGTGGCACCCCAGAGCAGGAGGCGCGGAGGCAGCAGAGGCAGCCATGGGGCAGCTATTAGGGAGGAAAATCCTCCAAATCCTGTCATATGGGCTACTGGCTCTCAAATCTGTCTGCACTTCACACCCGTGGCGAGGGAGTGCAGAGGGAACACGCAGATGCACGGGCCCCACCAGGCTCTTTGGAATGTCTGCAGTGAGGCCTAAGAGAACCCATTTTCACCAAGCTCGCGATCCCAAGGCCTGGTTGGCTGGGATTCCCTGACGGATGGCTGCTGACGCCTCCATCTGGCCATCACATGGAGCCCCTGTACCCCCCGAGTGCCCCAATCCTTAGCTACAGACCGTCCTTTGCAGGATCCCGTGTCAATTGCTTCTGGAAACAGAAGCCAGCTTCTCCCGGGTTGCTGTGGCTCCTGGCAGATGGGACTACCAGGTCCCAGGAAAGACAGGAGCTGGTGGTGGCAGCCGCCCCAGCCCCGTCGGACAGCTGTAGGAGGCAGGGTTCCTGGGTGGGCATGCCCACAGGGGCTGGGGCTCCTGCCACAGATGCCCGTGTTTACCCAAGATGGGCTGGAGGGAGCTGGAGTCCGAGCCTGGCGCTCAGGAATTTGGACAGCTGTCCCTGGACAGCCACCAAGACTGCCTTCCACACCGAGATGGAGTGCTGGGCGAGCGGCAGTGCGAGGCTACAGGTAAGTAACTTGGTCTGCCTGGGTCTCCTGCCAAACTGGCATCTGTCACCTTGCATTATTGTCATATTCCATTTAGGTCTCTGCTTTGTGATTCTTTTTAAATTAAAAAAAAAAAAAAAGGCAAGGGAAGCGATCTGTGGCAAGCCTCCAAGCTTCTCTTAATTGCAAATTCCCTTAAGCACCACCCTCCTGGAGCTACAGGGCCCTGTCTGCTCGTCAGGACGACATCAGCCTGGCTGTTTGTCACAGGCATGCAGCAGTTTCCAGCCTCTTCTAAGTGGCCCTTTTCTTCATCCGCAAGTCTTGGCATGTCCTCGTCTTTGCAAGAGATCTCAGATCTTGAAAATGAACCCACCCACTGTTTTTCATCTTAATATTAAAAGAAAAGAAAGGGTGATAGAGAACGGGGGGAGAGAGGAATGGCTGGGGGGAGTGTTGGAACTGCTGCTGGAGTCAGCTCTCGCTGGCAGGCAGGGCTGTGGCTGTAGCAGCGGGACGATGCAGGTTGATCAGATACTGAAAGACGTAAGGACTTGCCGTCCCGGTGTCTCTTAGTGCCTTCTCTGAGTCTATGGACCTTGCAAAGGTGCACACCCAGGGACTTCACGGGGCACAGCAGGACCATGCTGGCACCTAAGACGTGAGCTCTGTCTGGTTGCTGCCCTTGCCTTTGAGAATGTTAACTATTGTGAAAATCACCTTGGGTTAAAGAATGGGAAAAAAATGAAAGCAGGAGGGGGAGATGCTGATTTTTGTTTTGGGGCCATGGAAGGAAGAACAGGGAAGACAAATACAGTTAGCAGTGTACCTGGCTGGGGGCATCCGTGAGCGGCACCCTGGAGAGGTGGATCAAGCAGTGTTTGTGTGACTCATTTTCTGGCTTGGTAAAACGGCCTGACCCTGTCTGTCATAAAAGTCCCTTGGAAGCAATGCAAATGTCGTATCAAAGGTACAGGAGGCATGGGACCCTGCGGCTTCACCAAAAGTGACGTTGTGTTGGAGTGGGTGGGTCTCCTGGGCAGCAGGGTGGCCCTGAGAAAGTCCGCGGAGAGTTAATATCAGAAATTGCTGGACTGATGCAAAATACACTTGCTAAATTGTCCTGCTGCCCCAGCACACAGTTGTGCAGACATATGAAGGGAAGGGAAGGCCGGGAGACGGGAACTGGTCTGGACACTTCACTCTTCCAGGACTAACAGAAGCTCTCAGCTCTGATTGCCAGGCCAGCGACCTGCCTGTTGGAGCCCCGCAGGGCCACCAGGCGCCTAAGCTCGGCCTTTGGGCTCTCCGGAGGCACTGAGCCTGCTGATTGCTTTAGGGAGAGGTGTTGACTGGTGCCATGGAGAGAGCCACAGAGGGCTAGGGAGAGCCGTTCCCAGAGTGTGCCCAGCTCTGCCGCTGCTACTGGGTGGCCTTGGGCATTCCCCACGGCCTCGCTAGACTCGGGTCTGCTTGACTCAAAATGGGAAAAACAGCACTGATTCTTCGGGAGAGTGGAATAAGAAAAGGACAGGAGTAGGCGATGGGGAGGCCACCTGCTCTGTGGCAGTAATGAGGTTATTTTCATTGCAGAATCCATTATCTGTCTGCATCCGCCCCGCTCCCCAGAGCATTCAAAGGTTTCCTGAAGGCAGGGACTGTGCCCCCACCTCTGTGGGCTTGCTGGCCAGCTCAGCGTGTGGCACCAAGACCATACTCAGCCGCTGTGTGTGGGCCAGAAGACCCTAAGGCCCACTCCCTGCAGACCCATCTCGGGCTGGCTTTGAGCCCCACAGGCAGGAAGAAGGCACTTGGACGTGCCCTCCTTACCCCTTGGGAGGGCGCCCTTTTCCCCACTGTGCTACATCTGAGTACAGCACAGCGCCCTTGAGGGAGATGAGGCTGAGCAGCAGGGCTGCGTCTGGGAAGCCCTGGTGGTCACTGTGTTCTCTGAGAACAGCGCCCCCTGGAGTTGTGCAGCCAGAGTGTCCTGCAGCTGTTTCTGGCAGGAAGAGGAGACATGCCAGTCGTGTTGAGGAAAGGCCACTGGAGGAGCTAGGGCTCTGTTGCTGTCACAGGGGAAGACGATGAAGAGATGTGATACACCCTCTTATCTTCCATGTCCAAACCACTTACAACTGACTTTCTTTATTATTTACATTTTATTTGAGAGGAGAGAGGGAGGGAGAAAGAGAGAGAGAGAATCTTCCATCTGCTGGTTCACTCCCCTAAGCCCACAACAGCAAACATTGAGTCAGGATAAAGCCAGGAGTGGGGAACCCAATCTGGATCTTGTGTTTGTTTTAAGATTTATTTATTTACTTGAAAGGCAGAGTTACAAAGAGGCAGAGGCACAGAGAGAGAGAGAGAGAGAGAGAGAGAGAGAAATCTTCCATCCACAATGGCTGGATCTGGGCCCATCAGAAGCCAGGAGCCAGGAGCTTCCTCTGGGTCTCCCACATGGGTGCAGGGGCTGAAGGACTTGGGCCATCTTCTACTGCTTTCCCAGGCCACAGTAGAGAGCTGGATAAAAAGTACAACATCCAGGTCTCAAACCAGCGCCCATATGGGATGCTAGCACTGCAGGTGGCTGCTTTACCTGCTGCGCCATAGTACCGGCCCCTCCTCCTAGGGTATTAGCAGGAAGCTGAAATCAGGAACAGAGCCAGGAATTGAACCCAGGCTCTGTAACTGGGATGCTGGTGTTCCAAGTGGTGGCTTAACAACTGTGCCAAGTACCTGCCCCTAAGGACAACTTTCTTTTTTTTTAATTTTAATTTTCATTTATTTATTTTTACTAGAAAGCTTCTATTTAATAAATATAAATTTCATAGGTACAACTTTTGGATTATAGCAGTTCCTCCCCCTATACCCACCCTCCCACCCCTCCCACTCCCAAACCATCCCATCTCTCTCCCATCCCATTCTTCATTAAGATTCATTTTTAATTATCTTTATATACAGAAGATCAACTCTATACTAAGTAAAGATTTCTAAGGACAACCTTCTAGGCCTCCAATCAAGTTGGAAGCTTTGCCTAAGTCAATGACACTTAATCCTCTCTACCTCAACCTGTTCCCATAAGGTGTCTGAATGGGATGGAGCCACACACAGGGCAGGGCGGGCACTGGTTCATCACAGCATACGCTCAGCCTCATGGAGTCCCAGCAGCCTGCTGTGTAAAACAGGGCCGACAGTAACCAGAGCTTAGAATTCTGAGGAGTAAATGAAATAGATAAATGTCTGTCCATTGCCCAGCCCGTGGCAATAGCACAGTCAACACCATTCCCCTGTTCTCCTCGCCCCACCTGTGGTCATGAACCCACTTGGCCTTGACCAGCCTCTGTCAGGTGCGCATGCCAATGCCTAGCTCATGAGATGACCACAAGGGGCAGATGGGACATTGGGAGGGAGTGCCCAGTGCAGTGTCGGGCCCACGGCTGGCACAGGATCCTTTCCAGTTTCCTGCTCCCTTGTGTTCAGTCCCACTCAAACAGCCCCTGATTCTACAGATGAAATTCCCGTTATGCAGGGCTTCTGGGATGTAATCAATGCACACAACTCTCTGCGAATGAACCAAGATCTGCCCCAGGCTGGAGGAACACTGGCTCCATCTGCTGACGCTGGCCTCCTCTCCACTCCCCGTCCTGTCTCCACGATGCCTGACCTTGGCCTTCCCCAGTCTCTCTCTCCATTGGGGCCTCAGAGCCCCGGGCCCGCCAATAATCCTGGCTCTTGGCTGCCCCACGCCAAAGGCAGATGGTGTTGAGTAATGGGGCTTCTCCCTCGGTTGGATGGGCCAGCATCAGCAGAGCTGACTTCAGCATCATGCTGGCATGCAGTTTTTGGAGCTTAGCAGTTTCTCTTCTTCTCTAGCTGGGTGGAGAAGGGGCGGAGAAGCAGGGTTGACGGTCTCGGAATCCTGCTTGAAGCCTCCGGGGGTCCTTGTGGGGAGATCACATTGGAAGCTCCCAGCGTCCGAGCCCCTGAGCGTTCCCAAAGACATCTCTCTTTGTTTGCCTGTATTTCACTCTGTCCGTGTCTAAAAGCCTTCTTCCATTTGCTTTTATATATTCATTTGAAATGACTCCTCCAATATTTAATCTTTATCAGAACCTGGAAGCCTGGTATTTATTTTGCAGGTCAGTTGCTCATCCATTTTCCTTGAGGCCTCTGGCAGGAGGCTGGAGAGCCCGGCGCCCCCCGGGGGGTGCTGCCATCAACATTAGTCCTGGTGACAGGAGGACAAATCAGAGCGCAGCAGGCTACCAGGGAGAAGATAAATCTGGCAAAAAGCTAATGAGTAAACTGTGGCTGCAGCAAGAGGTGGCCTTCAAGAGCTTCCAGGACGTCTGGAAGCAGGAGTGGGTCTGCTTCAGGGCACTGGAGTGAGCAGGCAGGTGGCCGGCAGCAGCTAAGAGTTTCCAGATTGAGGGAGCTGGTGCCGGAGTCCTGGGCGGTGAGGAAGGAGATCTCCATCGGCGAAGCATATGGCTTCAGCTCCCATGGGCGAGAACTCACACTGCAGCACGTAGGATCTGGGGAGGCTACTGAAGCAGAGCTGGGAGGGCAGCCTTGACTATAGAAGCCTGCAGGAAGTTACAGAGCAGCTTCCCTGCCTAGGGCCAGGTGTAGCGTAGAATGCACTCTCACGCATCTAGGCAAGGGGAACAGACGTCCGTGCATCTCCAAATACATGTGGATGCCTTTTCTAAAATGTTTAAAAACTGTTCTCATTTTATTTGCAAGGCAGAGAGATAGAGACAGGCACAGAGAGAGAGAGAGAGAGAGCGCTTCCATCTGCTGGTCCACTCCCCATACCAGCTGGGGCTGGGTCAGGCCAAAGCCAGCAGCCTGGAACGCAGCCCAGGTCTGCCATGGAGTTGCAGGCACCCACAGACTTGCTCCATCACTTACTGCCGTCCAGGTGGATTAGCAGGAAGCTGAAGTCAGAAGCGGAGCTGGGACTTGAACTCAGGCACTCTGGTATAAGATGATGCCGGTGTCCCAAGTGGCTTCTTTACTGATGCTCCTGATTCCTTCCCCTGAACACCCGTTTATAAAGGGCACAGTACCAGGCCCTTAGAACTTCAAAAAGTTCATGGAAAAAATAGCCTTGGATGATAATAAGTCTATTTTGGTGCAAAATAGTTTTTAAATCCAAGCTTTTCCATAATATATATTTCCATGAACTTTTTGGAGATCCCTTGTATGCATGAATTTCACATTTTCTTACACCAATATAAAGCTATCTTTTAATTCCACCACCCACAAACTTCTTCAAGTATCTTGGTATAATGGTGATCCGTGCCGTTGCATGAGGATGGTAAACAGCTTTTTCTTTCCCATCCCATTTGATTGAAAGTAGCTGCTTGGGGCCATGTGTTAAGAAAAGTCAGTGGTATAGTGGCACTGTGGTGTAGCAGGTAAAGCCGCCGCCTGCAGTGCCAGCATCCCATTTGGGTACCAGTTGGAGAACCAGCTGCTCTACTTCCGATCCAGCTCTCTGCTATGGCCTGAGAAAGCAGTGGAAGATGGACAAAGTCCTTGGGCCCCTGCACCCGCATGGGAGACCCAGAAGAAGCTCCTGGCTTATGGCTTTGGATCAGTGCAGCTCTGGCTGTTGTGGCCAATTGGGGAGTGAACCAGTGGATGGAAGACCTCTCTCTCTCTCTCTCTCTCTCTCTGCCTCTCCTTCTCTCTCTGTGTAACTCAGGCTTTCAAATAAAAAGTAAATAAATCTTTAAAAAAACAAAAGCCAGTAGCTTCATCTGGGCTTTGGAAGAAAGCGAACTCCTTTAGTGGTGTCTGCGTTTGTGCAGCGCGGGCAATGTGCCTGTTGGCCAGCCCTGCCGAGGGAATGGAGTACATTTCACTCAGCAAACACGTTCTGGGCATCTCTTCCAGGTGCCCAGTCCTGTGCTGGGAAGGGAGGCGACTGGGGCTGAATCCACTCCAGTTGGCGCGGTACAGGAACCAGTGATGAAGCTCAGGGGTCTACTCTTGTCTGCAGCCCTCCCCCTGGGGAGCTGGAGGAGCCCACCGAGAGGACAGGAAGGCCAGGCTGCAGGTGTCAGGAAGGCTTCGGGGGCGGAGAGGGAGAAGGGGACCCCAGCACCCGGGCCGCTGCACCCTCCTGGAGCATCAGCCTTGCACCATCCAAAGCTGTCCGGAAGAGCAGGAGAGAAAGGTGGGATCCAATAGGACAGCAAAGCCCAAGTGAGGCGGCTTGTTCTTCCTTCCATTTAACTCCCCCCCTGCCCATCTCGTAGACGCCTCTCAGGCCGGGGTGGGTGGGGCCGGGCCTGTGCATTGCCCTCAGCCTGCCAGGGCTGGTGCATTTCAAAGCTGCTGGGTAGAGAAGCTGTTCCCGGGAAGCAGCTGACCCTGCTCCTGCGGGCATGTGATGAATATTTCATGGCCCAGACGCAGTCCTCCGGTGCCCCTCTCCTTCGCCCGACCAGCCCTCCTCTCCTCGTGGTCGTCCACCTCAGCCCCAGCCCTGGTCCCCAGCCGCTCCCAAGTCGGGGAAATCAGTCCCAGCGTTTATCAGGAATCGGTAGGAACCAGCCAAGCGCTGTGAAGAGCTCATCTGTGCAGAGCTAATAAGAATGAACAAAGTCACCACAGACTCCGCCATGGGCATCGCTGATAAGGGTTTGTCAGAAGAATTGCAGGTAAGATCTGAACAGCCCTGGGAAGTGGAATGCAAATGCCTCGCCTCCCATCAGCTCCACTGGTGCCGGCTCTGAGCAGACCAGAGTCAGAAAGGGACCTGGGAGAGGGGCAGGCAGAGCGCGTGCTGGGATGAAGGGTGGCGGAACAGAATGTGCAACAAACCCAGCCGGGCCCGTGAGCAGGGGGGCGGGGAGAAGGGCGTAGGGGGCCAGTGGGGCCGAGAGGATACAGAGCCGAGAGAGCAGTCAAGGGATGACTTTCCTCTGTTCTCTGGCAGAATGAACTCAGATAGAGAAAGTGCTGAAACTGGGGTAGGAAATAACAGTCCAAACAACCGGAAGCTGCTGGGCACTGGAAGGGCCTTGAGGATGACCCACCAGAACCAAGGAGACCGATGCTCTAGAGAAGGGCTGTGGTCTGATGGACACGGGCGTGTGCGCCAGTTCTAATGGTACCCGGCTGGTCAGACCTTTGGATGCTTACTTAGCTTCTCTGGGCCTCTGTTTTCTATAGGACTTCGTAAGACTGACTGCTTATCGAATTAAATACAGCAACATTCGTCTTGGGCAGGGGACAGGTAGGACACACAGAAAGACCCTGAGAGCATTTGCTATTATTCTGTTGCTGTTAGCTTTGTGGGCAGTTTTGCCTACAGACTGCCTGTAAAAGAATTTCAGAAAGCCTGCAGAAAACAATGGAATTGAAGAGGAGTTTACATTGGTGCACAAAGTTTCAAAATTGATTTTCATGAAGGACCTTCAAAAAGTTCGTGGAAGGTGTGTGTCACGACAAAGCTATGCACGGACTCCACAAATGCTTGGCACCATTTTTATTTTGTTTTCCACGAGCTTTTGCAAGTACCCTTGTATTATTCTCTTATTTGTTTTATGAGCACTTTCACCTAAAGGCCATTTACAACCTAATGGTCTAAGCTGGCTGTTGGCAAACTTTTCTGTAAAGGGCAGAAGGATCAACATTTTAGATATGAGGGCCACACAGCCTGAACCACAGCTCCACAGCTCCACGGGGGTAGTGCCAGAACCGCCGTGGAGTGCGTTCCAATAAAAGTTTATAAGAACCGGAAGGCTGGCGGGATTTGGTCTTTGCGGCTGCAGTAACTGGGCCCTTGTGTGATTCGTCTGCAAACTCTGCTAGCCGGTTGGTTTATCTGCTAGGACTGTGAAGGGAGGCCAGGGGCAGGCTGCCTTCCAGCCAGCAGCTTCCCGCAGAGGCTGGGGGCTGCTGTGCCTGAGGGCAAGGCAGGAAAGCAAACTCTAATAGATCTCTGGGAGGACGCCCCTAGAAATGAGACGTTACTGCCTTGACTGCATTATGTCTCCCCTCTATGCATCTTCAATGCCAAGTTTATTGTGGGGCTGATGCATTTTTACAGCATCTCCTAAAAGTAGACACATTTTCATCTCTTTCTTGAAATACATATCGTTAAATCTCTCTTCCAATTCCTTCTGGCTTATTGGACTTGGGAGCAAGCTGTGAAGAATGGTTTGTTTTCAGGCCACAAAGCCACCCCCAGGACAGGCCTCTGTCACACCCCTCCAGCCACGGGGGAGTGCGGAGGCAGGGAGGGGGAGAGGCTTTGCGGTATGGTGGAAATGAGGTTTTTGAATAACATTGGTTTCCTATTCCCGCACACGGCTTAACATCTGATAGTTCTCGCAAGTGCTAAAGTTGCCACTCTCCCAGTGTCCACGTTGTCTTCATCTGTGTGTGGCTTCACAGCTTAGGCGTGCTTTCAATATGTGTATTACCTCTCCGTCTTCACCGCCCCCTGTGAAGAAGTTGGAAGATTGGAAAGATCTTTCCTATGCCGCCGAAGGGACAACTGAGACTCCGAGGGACAGCTCCGGGACGCTTGTTCAAGATCATTAGTGATAGTGATGGGAAAGTGCCGCCCCTGCGCCACTCCCCACCTCCCCCCAGGAAAAGATATCAGGTGCTAATCTTTGCAGCCTGGACAACGTGGTCTTATTGGGGGGGGGAGGCCTTTGCTGATATGATTAAGGATTCTGAGACAGGGAGAATTATCCAGGGACTGTCAATGACCCCACATTATAAGAGGGAGACAGAGGGGCATAGGATACACATGTGTGCACACACACGCACACACACACACTTATAAGAAAGCAAAATAGAGAAAGAAAAGCTGGGATGCTGGCCTTGGAGGTCGGAATGATGCGGCCGCAAGCTAAGGAATCCCAGCAGCTACCGGAAGCTGGACCACATAAGTCATGGATTCTCCCACAGAGCCTCTGGAAGGCCTAATGCCCTGCTGACCCTGACTTTGGCCTAAAGAATGTAGGTTTCACACTTCAGTCCTCCAGAACTGGGAGAGAATACGTAGCTACTGTTTTGAGCCACCTGATTGGTGGTTCCTTGTTATTGGCATCACAGGAAACTAGCAAGGAAGCTGAACCTGAGCTGGGAAGTGAGTTCTTGCTTGTTCGGAGTGGCCCCAAGTCACCCCTCTCTAACCCCTCTGTGCTGTCAGCCTGGGAAGGGCCCCCGCCTTGAGGGAAGAACAGGTTGGGGGGGTTTGCTGAGCTAGCCAACTGGTTGGCACTCACTGAGCCCCCATTATGAAGCCTGGACTATGGAGTTCAGGGAGAGACTGCGGTTGGGGGTCCACGCCCTGCGGGTGTGGCAGGATGTGCCTGTGTGACTCCATTACAAATAGGACTGGTGGGTGTTGATGAAGTGCCTGCTGATGAGGTGTGCACTATCATCCCTTAGTTTGTCCCCTTCCTAGCAAGGCTGGCCACTGCCCTGGCTCCTCTGCAGATGCCCCAGGGGGAGGATCTACCTGCAGAGGCAGTGTGTTCCCCAAGGGGCCCTGAGGTCCTTCGTTTTAAGTACACTATTGGAGCGCAAGTATTCTATAACGCAGGTGCTTCCCTTCTGTCCTAAGAATGAGAGTGGCCATGTCCAGGCAGGGCCAATGACCAAGGTGCAGGGTGTCCAGGACCCCTGGACTGGGAGGCACCAGAGAAGGGCCCCGGGAGGGTGACATTGGGTGTGATCTCAGGAGAACAGTGTTGGGGGTGGGGGTGTGAATGAAGAGGGAGTGAAAATAAATTAAAACAGAATTGATTTCTTGTGTCTAATAGAGTTTTTCTTTCTCTGTATCTTTTTTTTTTTTTTCTGAAGCGACATTTGGCATATGTAATCAGACGGCATCTAAGCCACTCCAAGGAGACTGAACCTGTTGGAAGGATCCAGCTGGGGGCTCAGCTTCATTTGAATTTCCTCCCCGAGCCAGCAGCCTTCCCTGTGTCCCAGAGAGAGGCTTGGTCTTGCTCCGCCCAGGGCCACGCTGGGGTCCACCCCATTGACAACCCAGTTAGGAGGGCCCAACCCCCTGGCCTACCTCCGGGAAAGTGGGCATAACTTTATGTTGAACTCAAAATGTAAATACCCTAATTGGCATCTTATTAGTACAAGCAGAAAAGCCCATTGTTATGGAAGAGAAATCTCCCAATCCCCCACCAATTAATCTTTGGCTACAGGCAGCTCGTGCTCACCATATCAATGGAGGCCGGGCTACAGTGTGTGCTGGGGACCACTGACGACTGTGGAAGCTCTGGCCTGGGAACTCCCGTGCCGAGGGCTCCTCGCGTGGTGAGTGAGGCGAGCAGGGTGTCTGGGCCGAGCCATCCTGTGGGCAGCACCGTGGCAGAGAGCACGCGGTGTGCAGAGGACTGTGCTGGCTGTCGGCTGCATTTTGCTGGGGGCCTTTACAGCGGCTCAGTCGCCCGAGAGAGATGGCAGTCCCCAGTGCTTCAGGCGGGGCTGGGTGCGGTTCTGCTTCCCTCCAAAGGAACAGAAGTTCCCAGGAGGGCTGGTGCACACCCCAGGCTGTGCCAATTGGACCCCTTCCCCCGGGCTGACCCATGGAGGATACAGAGAAGCAGGGACAAGGGGAGGCTTCTCTGGCAGGGCTGATGCCAAACCCGGGAGGGCCTGTGTGCCCGGCTTTCACCTGCACTCCCAGCCGCACCTGCTCCCTTCGCTGTGACCCCTGTTCCACATCTAGGTTTGCTGATGACCTTCCAGGTAACTGGGGACTTTTCAATAAGTTTGTTTTCTTCTTAAATCTGCCAGATTCTACTACTTGGAGCTACCACGTGGGACTAAAACAATGCGGTCTACCCTACAGAGCGGAGGGAAATGTGTATTTCTGGATGGCGTAGCAGGAAATAGGCTCAGAAGTTGTGCCATCTGAGCCACAGAAATCCCTTTGGGGCTTTGGGGGACTGGTGTTGTGGCATAGCGAGGAGAGCCATCTCCTGGAACATCAGCCTCCCAGTTTGGCGCCGGTTTGTGTCCTGGCTGCTCTGCTGCCAATCCATCTCCCTGCCAATGTGCCAGGGAAAGCAGTAGAAGATGGCCCAAGTGCTTGGACCCCTGCACCCGCATGGGAGACTCGGATGAAGTTTCTGGCTCCTGGTTTTGGCCTCTGTGGCCATCTGGGGAGTGAACCAGAAGATGGAAGATCGATCTTTCTCTCTCTCTCTCTCTCTCTCTCTCTCTTTCCTCTTGTCTCTGTATAACTCTGACTTTCAAATAAATAAATCTTTAAAAAAAAGGACACCCCTTTAGAATACCCCAGAATTGTTTCTATCGCTTTCCAGTAAGGAAGCTGTGGGCTCTGGGAGCTGGCAGAGCTGGGAGTGGGGCCAGGTTGAGGCGCTGGGCACCAGCCCTGTCCCGGGCTCCTGTCTGGCAGAGTGGAAGAGGTGCTGGCCTCTGGAGCACTTCTTTTCTCTGGGCCATGCCACTCAGTTTTTTTTTTTTTTTTTCCTTATTTTAATGAACCTACAATATCTTTTAAAATTTATTTATGTTTTATTTATTTGAAAGAAGAGATCTCAGAGAAATCTTCCATCTGCTGTTTCACTTCCCAAGTGGCTGCAACAGCCAGGGCTGGACCAGGCCGAAGCCAGGAGCCAGGAGCTCCACCCAGGTGTCTCCTGTGTGTGGCAGGGTCTGACGTGCTTGAGCCGTCATCTACTCCTCACAGGTGCATCAGTAGGCAGCTGGGGAGACACTCACCCCAGGCAATCCAATACGGGATGCAGGCCCTCACAGTGGGGGCTTAACCCACTGCCTCACAATGCCAGCCCTCCTGCTCATCTTTTAAGGCTTGATAAACTTGAACATCTGCTGGTGCCGTGGCTCACTAAGCTAATCCTCCGCCTGTGGCACCAGCACCCTGGGTTCTAGTCCCGGTTAGGGCGCCAGGTACTAGTCCTGGTTGCTCCTCTTCCAGTCCAGCTCTCTACTGTGGCCCGGAAGGGCAGTGGAGGATGGCCACTTGGGTGCTTGGATCCCTGCACCCGCATAGGAGACCGGGAGGAAGTACCCAGCTCCTGGCTTCAGATCGGTGCAGCACCGGCCTTAGTGGCCATTAGGGGAGTGAACCAACGGAAGACCTTTCTCTCAGTCTCTCTCTCACTGTCTGTAACTCTCTCTTTCTCTATCTCTATCTCTGTCTGTCTCTCTCTCTGTCTAACTCTGCCTGGTAAAAAACAAACAAACAAACAAACAAAAAAAACACTTGAACATCTTTTCTAGGAAGCTCTCCAAGATCCTGCAACCCCAGGTCAGAGTCCAGCCTCTCCCCTTTGCTCTCATGGGGATAGGAGCCTGTCCCAGTTCCTCCAACATCCTGACAGCATCTCTTCTTTTCCAGAGACTTTCAGTCTCTGGAGACCAATCATGAGGCCTTTGTCTGGTGTGTAGCATAATGCCTCACACTTCTGAGTGTTGGACAAATGCTTAGCATATTAAATGACTAATGATCCAAGTCTGGGCAATGTAGAAAAAACTGAATATTTACACTTTTCACCAGAAAAAGGACTGTCTCATTCAAAAGGAGGTGATCACCCTTGTGTTTTATTTATTTACATTTATTTTATTCAAAGTGAGACAGGATGAGAGAGAGATTTTCCATCTGCTGATTCACTCCTCAAATGATAACAACAGACAGGGCTGGGCCAGGCCCAAACCAGGAACCTGAAACTTCACCTGGGTCTCACATGTGAATGGCAGAAGTCCAAGCACTTCAGACATTTTGCATTGCCTTCGCAGGCTCATTAGCAGGGAGCTGGATCAGAAGTGAAGCAGCTGGGATTTGAACCAGAGCTCCCATTTGGTATGCTTGGCGTCATAAGCGATGACTTAGCCCACTGCACTGGCAACACTGGTTCCCACCAGAGGTACCCAGAGATAGTGTATTTACTGGGGTCCTGCAGAGAAGCAGAACCAATGAGAGAGTAAAGATCTGCGAAGAGGAGATTTATTATTGGGGTGCACCCATTCCTCACAGTCCCACCATCCACCATGTACAAATTGGAGAACCTGCAGAGCTGATGGTGTACAGGCCACGCTGTGTCTGAAGGCCAGAGAGCCAGAGGCCTTGATGTCCGAGGTCAGAAGAGGGGCTAGTCCAGCTCAAAGCCGGCAGAGTGAGTTTATCCCTCCATTGACTTTATTCTTAAGCTGTCCCCAGATTGGCCTGTGCCTCCTACACTGGTGAGGGCAGCTTCCTCACTCAGTCCCCTGATTCCAACATTGATTTCCTCTGGAAGCACCCTCACAGACACACCTAGAAATGATGTTTTACCAGCAATCTGGGCACCCCTTAGCCCAGTCAAGTTGGCACATAAAATTAACTATTACAGGTGGGAATGGTAGGGCTATGTTGAGACCTCAGTCATCACTGGGTTTAAAAGACTCAAGGATAGGAGGAACAGGCTAATATTATGGCACCGTAAGTGAAGCTACTGCTTGGGATGCCTGCATCCCCTACTGGAGTGCCTGGTTCAAGTCCCAGCTACTATGCACTTGCAATCCAGTTTCCTGCTAATGTACCTCGGAGATAGTAGATGATGGCCCAAGTGCTTGGGTTCCTGCCACCCACATGGAAGACTGGGATGGAATTCCTGGCTTCAGCCTAGTCTAGCCCTGGCTGTTGTAGGGCATTTGATGATGAACCAGCATATGCAAGACTTCTATCTTTCTCTCTGTCCTTCTCTGTCTCTCTGCCTTTCAAATAATAAATACATTTTCTTAAATATTTACTTATTTATTTGAAAGGCAGTGCTACAGAGAAGCAGAGGGGGAGAGAGAGAGAGAGAGAGAGAGAGAGAGAGAGAGAGAGAGAGAGAGATATCTTCCATCCGCTGCTTCACTCCCCAAATGGACTCAATGGCCAGAGCTGGTCCGATCTGAAGCCAGGAGCCAGGAGCCAGGAGCTTCCCCCAGATCTCTCCTGTTGGTGTGGGGGCCCAGCCCAAGGACTTGGGCCATCTTCCACTGCTTTCCCAGACCATACCAGAGAGCTGGATTGGAAGTGGAGCAGCCAGGTCTCAAACAGGCACCCATATGGGATGCTGGTACTATAGGTGACAGCTTTACCCACTACAGCCACTAAATAAATATTTTTAATTTTAATCTTTTAAAGATTTATTTATTTGAGACATTGAGAGAGAGAGAGAGAGAGGAAGAGAGAGAGAGAGAATGTTTCATCCACTGATTCATTCCCCAAAATGGCCATAATAGCCAGGGCAGAGCCAAGCTGAAGCCAAGAGCCTGGAACTCGATCCGGGTATCCCACATGGGTGGCAGGGGCTAAAATGCTTGAGTCGTCTTCACTGCCTTCCCAGGCATGTTAGCAGGGAGCCAGTTAGGAAACAAAGCAACAGGGACACAGCTGGTGCTCCAATATGGGGTACCAGCATTGCAAAAGGAGGCTTAACCTGTAGGGCTGCTGTTTGGTGTACCAGTGAGAGGCTTTATTGGGATGACTGCATCCCGTATTGGAGGGCCTAGGCTCAACTTTGCTATCCATTCCAGCTTCCTGGAATGTATCCTTGGAGGTCGTGGGTGGTAAACAGTGGGGTCTCTGCCTTCCATGTGTGAGACCTGGATTAAGTTCCAGGTTCCTGGTTTTGGCCTGCCCAGCCTCAGTTATTGCAGGCAGTTGTATGTGTCTGTGTGTGTGTGTGTGTGTGTGAACCATTGAAAGGAATCTCTCTCTCTCTCTCTCTCTCTCTCTGTTTCTGCCTTTCAAATAAATAAGCGAATATTTTTTAAAAGATTCAAGGAGAATTTCAGGGCTTGGGTCTGACACACCTCCGTTGGTCTTAGGACCAGTTGTTGGCTAGGATCTGTTGAGTGGTAAGACAGCAACAGTGGCTATGCCAGCCCTGAATCCCCTCTCCCAGTCATCAGCCCTGTGGTAGGTTCTCATGCTTGGCTCTGCATGACGGTGAATCCCTATATTGCCCCCAGTATCTTCTTTCCCACTAGAAGCTTCTACGAATGGCCCAGCTCCTTGAATGTTTCTACAAAATGAAGAAAAAATTCTAGGGCAAAGGGCAGCAGCCTGAGGGGTGTGGCTGTGTCTGCAGTGCCTCCCAGTCTCCATCTGGCTCTCAACCCCCATGCTGGGCGATTGGAGCAGAGCACGGACTGAAAAGGAATCGCACTTGTGGGCGGAGCTGCCGCAGCCACTCCTCTCTGGGAGGCCATGTTTGTATTCAGAACCACTTAGCTCAGGCGAGTTCTCCAATACACATGACTCCAAAGGCCACCTCCCACCACCTGTTCTGCATCAAGAAGGCCTTGGGGGGCAGCTCTTGTCTGAGAGAACTTTCCACTGTTTCATTACAAAATTCCACTTTCCGTGGCCCCAGGTCCCCACCTGCCTGGTGCTCCGCTGACTGAGTGGGGGGAAGACTGTCCTTGGATTGTTCTCATCTCTAAATAAATTTCCAGCCAGCTACGCGGGAGCCTCAGAACCACACCAAGTGTTGTCTGGAGAAATCTTGCCCAGATATAACATTGAGACAACATTTAAAACCTCATTTAAGTGAACACAAAGAGAGGGCTCCTGGGTAAAGGAGACTTAATTAATCTCGTTTCTGTGTAGATACTTTTAATTAAATGTAACTCCACATCCCTTCCAAGTAGATCGGAAGGGCTGGGCGGCCTTGCTACTTGGTGGGGCTGAGTTGAGGGGGAGGGGGCAGCAGGTGGACGGAGGCAATCAGAGATACTGGAAGTGCCTTGCCAGCCCAGGTCTGCAAATCTGGGACCTGTCTCATCTCTCTCTCTCCATCTTCCAAGCCAAGTGTACCTCCACTGCGGGTTCCATCTTCCCAGTGCTCCCCTGAATGCCTCGTTTTCTCTACAACCACAAGGCCAATTCAGGCCCTGGACATCTCCCCCAAGGATCATGATAATAGTCTCCTAATTGTTCTCTCCCTCTCCAGCCTCAGTCCCTTTCAGTCCATTCTAATTCATCTAGCTAATGACGCCTGCTAAAACCCTACTTTCATTGTGATATCATTCACCTGATCAATTATTCAAAATAGTGTCTGGTTTTCTAATTAAATGTCAGCTCTTCCTGAAGGTATGGCCACAGCGTGGTGTTTCAGAAGATTGGTCAAGTTCAGGAGTGACTTTAGTGCCCACAGAAGGAGTTGAAATAAGGTGGATCCCAGAACTCTCTTGGGTAGAAAGTAGCCCAGGGTCAGGCAGACTGTACCACCAGAGTTAGGCAGGGAAGAGGAATCTGGATTTGGGGTAATAGAAAACGGAGTGGACTAGACCAGAGGCAACATTCAAGTTGAAGGAGAAACCTAGAGGAATTTCATGAGCTTGTGACAGATTAGCCACAGGGCACTTTTATAGGACAATCTTCTGCCTTGGGCAGAGGAGAGAGCTGTTATGGAAATCAACCTTATGTGGACATCAATAGCATTGCCCTACCAGCATGGCAAACACTGGTTGCTCACCGATACCTGTGGCTCTCCTCCTAGTCCTGGTACACAGACTACATTCTCTCCCCACATCCCTTGCAGATAGATGGGCCATTTAACAGAATTTTTGTTAACAAAAGGAGGGTGAACGAGACACAGGTCCAAATCCCCTTAAAGATCTCCTACACTGTCTCTGTGCTGGGGGGGGGGTGTGTGTGTGTGTGTGGCTCCTGGTGGGACCTAGAGTCCTACACTGTCTCTGTGCTGGGGGGGGGGGTGGCTCCTGGTGGGACCTAGAGTCCTACACTGTCTCTGTGCTGGGGGGGGGGTGGCTCCTGGTGGGACCTAGAGAATGATGCCAATGTTAGATGTATCCTGAGTCTCTCCACGACCCTGTGGGGGAAGGCCTCCTCCTCACAACCACACCGCCACACTGGACTGGCTGGGAGACGTCTGAGGAATAAACAGGGGCTGTGTCAAGCCACTGGGATTTGGGGGTTGCTGCAGACACGGACAGTTGCAGTCAGCCTAATCTGACCAACGGGCCAGGCTTCTTGTCATCGGGACACCGAGAAGAAGCAGCGGTAGACCTGGACCATGTCAGCCCCCACCACAGGACCTACGAAGGCCTCTTTGCGAGAGTACAGTCATTTCCAGGAATACTGGTCACTCTCGCCCCTCTTTCCTGGTCTTCTGTAATGTTGAGGAGGCTCTGGAGAGCAGAAGAAGAAACTTGGGGCCGGCCCTGCCTTGAAGGGATGGGCTGGAATATTGTAGGTCAGACTTCTGCTGAGGTACCGCTGCGGGAGCACCAGCATTTACAGGCACTGTCACAAAACCACACTCCCAGTTCCGCCCGTCGAGTCGGGAGGCAGCTCTGCGCCGGGCTGGGGACTGTGTTCAGATCTGCTCCTTGTGTGGCTAATTCTGCCATCAGTAGCCTCCTGGCAGACTGCCGAAGCACAAACCATCCAGCCGTGCCGGGCCACGGAAGCACGTTTAGGCTTCTGCTCATCACACAGCCACCCCCACTGCATGACTCAAAGCAAGGGGCACGCCCAGAGTAATAGGCTGGAGACATCTACTCTGCACACTGTGGAGAGAGTGAAGGAAGGCAGAATTACAAATTATAAAACACACCACAAGCACCAGCTCTCCTGTTTTAAAAGTTTATTTATTTCACTTGAAATGCAGAAAAACAGAGAGTTGTTCCATTTGATGATCCACTCCTCAAATGTTCTTTTTTTTTTTTTCTTTGAAAGATTGATTTATTTATTTGAGAGGCAGAGCCAGAGAGAGAGAGAGAGAGAGGTCCTTCATCTGCTGGTTCACTCCCCAAATAGCCACAGAGCCAGGAGCTTCATCTGGGTCTCCCACGTGGGTACAGGTACCCAAGGACTTGGGCCATCTTCTACTGCTTTCCCAGGCCATTAGCAGGGAGCTGGATTGGAAGTGGAGCAGCCAGGACTAGAACCAGTGCCCATCTGGGATGCCAGCACTGCGGGTGGTGACTTAACCTACTATACCATAGCGCTGGCCACTCCTCAATGTTCTTAACAGCCAGGGCTAAGCCAGGCAGAGGCCAGGAGGCTGAAATTCAGTCTAGGCTTCCCATGTGGGTGACATGATCCCAAGTCCTGGAGCTGCTTCCTAGGGTGCACATTAGGAGGAAGCTGGAATTGGTAGCAGACCTGGAACTCGAATCCAAGCACTCCCATTCAGGAAGCAGGCATCCCAGGTGGCAGTTTGATATGGCTACAACCTGCCTGAAACCCAGCGCCCTGAGCCCGTGGGCCTGGATGTGTTTGGCATGAGCAACCCAAGAGGTTCCTGGAGCTGCTAGGATCAGCCAGGCCGCTTAGGATAATGGGAAGGACGTTCGGAGCAAGGAGCTCTGGCTTCCTGTCCAGCTGCTAAGTGGCCATGTAGCTTTGACAAGTCACTTCTCTTTGGGCCTCAGTTTAATTACTAGGGCATGAGAGAGATGGACAGGGTGATTTCTAATGTCCTTTCAGGCTCATCTCTGGAAGACTCTAAGAAGCCTGAGTCTGTGATCCTAAATCATGGTCTCTGAGGTCCTGTTGTTTCCAAACCAGGCAAACCGAGGGTGCACGCCTGGCCCGGGTGGGGAGGCCTGGGAGCAGGTGCCTTCCCACAGAGGCCTCCCAGGGGGACGGTGGGGAAAAGAGGAGCTGGAGAGAAGGCTCGAGAATATTTCTCTGTGTACTTCTCAAAGCCCTTAGATCAGGCTGCTCGGGGCCTGATAATTTTTCCATTAAGAGGAAATAATTTTCTGGGTCTGTTTTGGTTGTATTTATCTGCAGTTGACAGCATCAGCCGCCACCACCGTGACATGCCGCCCGTCCCCTAGACCAGGCCTGCTGATGGCCGGGAGCAAAGGGACAGACAGCGGACGGACAGCCACAACATGACCCGGCAGCCATCAGGGGACCCCGTTGTGACCTCGGGTACCTCCCGCTCCATTGTCTTCCCTGAAAGAGAAATGTAAACAATAAGCCAACCCAGAAACCCCCCACTGTGCTGTCTCCGCCCCAGCCCCCCTGCTCCCGCCTATCGCTTCTTCTGAGCCAGCTTGACAATAACCATTCATCACCAAAAAGAAAACAAAGTGCGGAAAAACAAAAACCAATCTAAGGCCGCAAATGGACGTCAAACTTTGAAAAATGGACTGTGAGATGGTTGCACGGTGAGCTCTCTCCACCTTCCCGAGCCGACGGGGCAGGGCACCTGCCGTGGCAAATCCTCGCGGCCCCAGGTTCCGCATGCAGGTGACTACAGCCCAGCGACCAGATCTGAGTTTCAGAGGTGACATTGGGACGAGGAGGGGAGAAAGAATCCTCTGAGAATCGTGGCACAGGAGGGCGTTGTGTTGGGAGCATGTCTGTCTTGGGGAAGGTTTCATGGGACAGGGTGACCCTGGCTCCGTCCCCTTTGGAACTGGGGTATGAGATCCTGGTGGATCTGGCTTCTAGGGAGGCTAAGGAAGGAAGAGATCCCAGCTATGGACACTTTACTCCCGTGTACAGCGGCTGGGCCACGTTCTAAGTGTTTTCATGGGTGTGCTGTCACTTGGAGAAAACCTGGGCAACAAACAGGGCAGCTGATTTCACGGCACAGCTGAAGAAGTGGGGTGCTATGAACCAGCCAGGGCCACACAGCATGCAAGCGACCAGGAGGGCTGGAGCCAGGTCTTTCTGATCCGAGTCAACAACCCTCCTCTTCAGGGCTGTGACACTGGATGGAGGCTGAGGTGTAAGCACAATATCGGACAGGACCTACAGTGTTCAGAGAGAACCTCAGGACCAGAGCACAGAGCGGATGTACCCAAGAGTACCCAGTCCGTGGGGGTGGGTCAGGGTCACGAGGCTGGGTCTCCTGATCCAAGGCCAGCCCACTCGCGGGGAAGACCGGGACCCCCACGGTGAGTGGGGCTTCCCCACAGGGGCTGGATGGCAATTGGTGGTGGCAAGGGGGGCTTCGTGTAGGGACTTCATCCCTCTTGTCTCTCTGACACAGTTCCCAAGGCAGCTGCAACACGGCTGGAATCGGGGAGGGCTGGCAGCCTCTCCCCGGCCCTGACTGTGTAAAGAAGGCTTGTTTCTGTCTTGCCTCCCTTCTCCTCTTTTTGGACCCATGAAACCACGAATGACCTTGACCTGTCCCTGGCTGCCCAGATTCTCTGGGGCTTTGGCCTATGCCTTCTTTCCTGGAGGAGAACCAGACCCCATGGGAGACCCCGCCCCTCTCTTCCTCTCTCATGATCCATTTCCTTGAGGCCTGAGCTCTGGAAGAAGATCCAGATAATCCGACAGGCTCGGTGCAGGCCACCTGGCCAAGTTCAAACCTGGGTCCCACCATGTGGGAGCCCGCTGCCCATGGGCGAGCTAATTAACCTCACTTAGCTGCTGTTTCCTTATCTGAGAGACAAGGATAATAATAGTCAGCTCGTAGGGGTAGTGGGAGCTTTAACTGAATTTATGTGAAGAACTTAGCACAATGCCTGAAGCACAATAAATATTCAATAAATGTTAGCTATTTTTAGCTTTTAAACCTCCTCACGCTCCTGCTTCTGTCTTGGTAGAGGCTAATGACTCACTCCAGACCTCAAAGCGATGTGTTTGTTTAGAGATCTAATCGAGAGAAGGCCTGGTGGTCCCCAAGATGCCCCCTTGGGTGGTGGAATCTCCCAGGGGACTCCCTTAGACCACAGCCCATGCTCCAGGATGGGCAATGAGTAGGACGTTTGCACTCACACCCCTCAGCTGAAGCACAGAGCAAGGAGTGTGGGAGCCATGGCCGTGTGCCACAAAGGGCACAGAAGTGGGGGTGAAGCGGGAGGAGCAGCAGGCGCCTGAGGCGTGGCCGCCGTCTCAGCAGGTGGCATGGGATACCTGGGAGTCTGGAATCAGAGAACCAGGATCCACGTCCTCCCCTCCAATATCAACCGTGTGCTATCCCAAAAGTTGGTTTCTCGGCCAGCGCCATGGCTCACTAGGTTAATCCTCCCCCTTGCGGCACCGGCACACTGGGTTCTAGTCCCAGTCGGGGCGCCGGATTCTGTCCCGGTTGCCCCTCTTCCAGGCCAGCTCTCTGTTGTGGCCTGGGAGTGCAGTGGAGGATGGCCCAAGTGCTTGGGCCCTGCACCCCATGGGAGACCAGGAGAAGCACCTGGCTCCTGCCATCGGATCAGCACGGTGCGCCAGCCGCAGCACGCCGGCCACAGCGGCCATTGGAGGGTGAACCAACGGCAAAAGGAAGACCTTTCTCTCTGTCTCTCTCTCTCACTGTCCACTCTGCCTGTCAAAAAAAAAAAAAAAAAGTTGGTTTCTCTGACCTTCTCTTTCCTCGCTGTAAAAAGACTGAAACAAATAATGTAGCTAAAAAGCACATTTTAAAAGATATACTGGGGTCCTATTTTCTCTGGATAGCTTCAACTTGAAGTGAAAAGAACTTTAGATTTAGTAAATCTTGACTTTGATACTAGTGAACTCTGTGGCCTTGTTCTTGCCAGAGCAGTGGGCTATAAGGGGCAGGACCCCCTTCAAGGCCCCCGCAGTATGTAGGAGGGGATGGGAGTGGCCATTAAGGGTGCAGGGATCTCACTCCCCGGCTGGAGCTGCAGGGCTGTGGGGCTTGGTGGGGAAGGGGAGGGGGTTAAGGCGAGTCTGGCTTCCCAGCTGCTCTCGCGAGCTGCCCCACTGTCTCCTGGAGCAGCCCTGCTTTTCTCTCTCGGCGCTTTCGCCTCTCCTGGTCCATCTGCTCCTGTCCTCTTCCTTCAGTTAGCAGACGCCGCTTATCTTCCTACCTGCGCACCTTGTCATTTCAGTTGATTTGTGCCCTGTTTTGCATGTACGTTCTGTCATATAACCCACTGCCACCAACGGCAGTTTTCCTCTGAACATCTTTGCTCAAACCCCACACATAACCTTAACGCCATCTTTCCCCCGACCTTGGGGCCCCCAGACCAGGGGTCACTGAGCTCTGCGGATCACTTAGTCTTAGGTCCCCTGCCCGCCCCTTGTAGGTCACCTTTGGCTGCAGGAGTAGGGTCCTGTGCTACTTTGGCGAGGGGAGCTTGGGGTGTGGCAGGTTCCTTCCCTTAAAACATGCTGTAGATGTTAGCGAGTGAACAGCAATCCTAGGACATGGAGACAAGACAGAATGTGTCAACAACCGACTCTTGGTTCCTTATCTGGGGAGAGCATCATTGGGTAGATTAAATGAGTCAGATAGTGGAAGTGCCCATTGAGCTGACCCCTCCTCCCCAGTCCCATGGCCACTTTCCAATCCAGGCCATTATCATGTCGCAATCTGAGCTAATCCTAGTCAATCCCCAACCGGGTCTCTTGGCTGCCGGCTTTGCCCCTTCCTCATGGGATCAAATGTCGTTCTCACTGAATTTCCACAGTGATTTCTCTAAAGCATGGATTCGAAGAGCTGCAGATCAAGTGCTGGCGAGGGTGTGATGAAGGCATATTGCATGTGATGAAGCTGCCTATTGCTACCATGTTAGCGGAAAGCAAGATAGCACTGTCTACTACATTTAAAAACACCAGAGCCTTGGATTCTCCCCCTTTCGACAATCTATCCTATGACAATAATAGCCCCAGTGTGTGAGACGACATGGGCTAGACTACTTATTGTAGTGTTGTTGTAAGTGCTGACATAATTGTAAATAATCTGAATTTCCAACAGTAAATCTTTGAATAAATTACCACATCCATTCACTGGAAAATTAAGCAAATATTTTTAAAATAAGGTACTTCTATATCTATTGACTTGAAGATGCATTACAACATGAGATAAGCTAGTTGAAAAAAATTTTAGGGAATAAACATTGAAGGGTCTTCAAAACGTTCATGGAAAATACATTTGATGAAAAACTTATCCATGGATTTCAAATTTTTGACATCAAAATAACCTGATCTTTATTTTTTTAAAAGATTTTATTTATTTATTTGACAGGTAGAGTTACAGACAGTGAGAGAGAGACAGAGAAAGGTCTTCCTTCCCTTGGTTCACTCCCCAAATGGCCGCCACGGCCTGAGCTGTGCTGATTCGAAGCCAGGAGCCAGATGCTTCTTCCTGGTCTCCATTCGGGTGCAGGGCCCAAGCACCTGGGCCATCCTCCACTGCCCTCCTGAGCCACAGCAGAGAGCTGGACTGGAAGAGGAGCAACTGGGACTAGAACCCAGCACCCATATGGGATGCCAGCGCCACAGGCGGAGGATTAACCAAATGAGCCATGGCGCCAACCCCAAAATAACCTGATCTTTTTTAAAAAAAATCTGTTGACTGATTTGAGAGACAGAGACAGACAGACAGACAGACACACACACACACACAGAGGGAGGGAGGGAGAGCACACTCCCATCCCCTGGCTCACTCTAAATGACTGCAAGGAGTGAGGAGCTCAATCCAGATCTCCCATGTGTGCGTGTAGCAGGAACTCAGTCTCTTGAGCCATCGCTCTCACCTTCCAGGGTCAGCATTTGCAGGAAGCTGGAGTCAGAAGCAGAGCCAGGTGTCAAATCCAGGCCCTCCAATATGCAACATGGGTCTCTTTAACTGCTAGGCCAAATGCTCGTCTCAATAAACGAGAATTTAATTTCCCATGAACTTTTTGAAGTACCTTTGTACTGGGGCAACAGAGATGGGATGGGAGAAAAGCATAGAGGTTTCTTGCTATAACTTTACCCTTTCACTAGTTATAGTGCACTTAGGGAACTGCTCTCAATTTTGAAGAGGAGTATAGTAAGAGAGGGGACAAATGCTAAAAATAAAAAGAAGAAATGGAATCCATGTAGCTTACATCACCCCCTTTCCTAATAGTCTTTAAAGACCCCCATAGCCCACAGGATGAAGTTCAAAAGCGTGGCATCAAGGCCGCTCGGGCCTGGGCGCTGCCTTTGCCCTCGGCAGGTTCCACACCACGGGGCAGTGCTCACCATTCCGGAATGCACCTGCCGTTCCACCCACCCACGCTTTGCTCATGCAGCTGCCTTTGTGAGCTCCTCAAGTGTAGGAGCGGGCTGACTTGTCTTGGGGTGCCCAGCACAAGGTGCAGTTCCATGTATTTTATGATAGGTGCTCAATAAAGTGTGTTGACTGGGAGGATGAGTGAATGAATGACAGGCACCCGAAGGAAGCTGCTGTGCTGAAACCTCCCATCCAGCATTCGCCCTGCTCCGCTGAGCCCTGCTCTCCAAGGGGGCGGCCTGGCTCTGCACTTCCCAGGTGCCTTTGTGTCAAGGAGTGCACAGAAACCCAGGCAGCAGGGAGAGCAGCCAGGTGCGGGGCGAGCGGTCTGTGCTCCAGACCCACCTGCTTCTCCTTGAAGCTCTTCAGGCCCTCCTCGATCCTCCTGAACCCACTCAGTGTAAGTGGGTAATGGCAGAGGGGGGATGGAGGGCCCAGGGAGGCCCCAGCATGGGACTTCAAGGGGACTGCGTCATTATGCTAATTTCTCTTTGGAGCAAGAGTGTGTGGGGATGGATGAATGGGAGCTTATGGATGTGGGTGTGTGGGCTCGTGTCTGCTCATCTATAGGTAATTATAATGCCTCATGTCTGTGTGGTGCTTTACTGTTTATAAAGCCTTTCCCAGCCATTATCCCATTTAGTCCCGCTGAAACCCTGCCACTTGGGAAGAGTGTGTGTTGTTTCCATTTCACGATGACCAGAGCAGGCTTGGAGAGTTTGTGACTCACGTTGGAGGAAGCCTGCTGAGATACGGTACACAGGCAGGCACGGCTGGGTACGTTTCCTGGCACCCTCAGCGGTGACTGAGGCCAAGAGAGGGCAGGGCAGGCCCCTCCCGCACCTGCCCACCTGGGTCCTCCTTAGTGGGACCCGCTCACTGCCTGCTGTGGAAGGTGCTCTCCGGCATCCTCATGCTCACTTGGCACTCATCGGACACTGCTGAATACTACCTTGCGTATGCCTGGTCACCCTGGGGCACAGGTGTTTTCAACAGGGCCTGCATTATAATGGAGAGAGCGCATGTTTAGGAATCAGGCAGGCCTGGGTTCAGATGTCATCACTGCCTCTCTCCCTAGCTGTAGGCTTTGAGGAAAATTGTTGAACCTTGCTAAGGCTTAGTCACCAAATCTGTAAAACGGCACCAGTGACAACTACTTTGGTGGCTGTGAGCGTTAAATGGTGGGGCGGATATAACATGCTCTATGCCGTGTGTGCTACACAGAAAGCCCTCAACAAGCACAAGAGTTATTCCAGGTCCCGGCATCAGGGAGGGCCTCCCAGAGGAGGGGCCTCCTTAACTGGGTCTCAGGGAGCCATAGAGGTCCCAGGAGTTGGTCCAGATGGTTGGCCATACACACCAATGTGTCTGGGTTGTTCTGTGGGAGGGAGTGTGGATTGGTCCATGGTGTGTTGGCCCCAAACTCCCTAGTACCGAAAGCTCTTGGGAAATAAGGTGAGCTCTAAAATAGGACCAACCTCTTATGGCACTGGAACAGCTAATGGGAGAGCTGGGGGAGAGGTTAGAGGTGAGAGGGTGGAGAGACATGGACAGGTGCAAGTGCAGGACCCAGCCTGGGGCTGCCATTTGGGGAAAGGGGCTGGGAAGTACTGCCCTCTCCAAGGCTGAGGAGTGGAACCCGAAGTGTGTCCCCACCCATACCTACTCTGCAAACTTCCAAACTCCAGCACGTTCTTTTAGTGTCGTGGTTTTTTTTTTTTTTTTAAGATTTATTTTATTTACTTGAAAGATAGAGTTACAGAGAGAGGTAGAGACACAGAGAGAGGTCCTCCATCCGCTGGTTCACTCCCCACATGGCCGCAATGGCCAGAACTGAGCCAATCCAAAACCAGGAGCCAGGAGCTTCTTTCTGGTCTCCCACATGGGTGCAGGGGCCCAAGGACTTGGGCCATCTTCCACTGCTTTCCCAGGCCATAGCAGAGAGCTGGATCAGAAGAGGAGCAGCCGGGACTTGAACCGGCGCCCATATGGGATGCTGACACTTTAGGTCTGGCCTTTAACCCACCGTGCCACAGCACCAGCCCCAAGTGTCTGTGTTGCTATCATTTTCCTTATTTCTGTCTCGGTCACTAGCTCTTAGAATGGGCAGTGGACCAGCAAGGACATTGAAGCAGGTGGCTCTGGTTGGATCCCATCTTCCCTACTCATTACTTGAGTGATTTTAGTAGTCCCCGAGCTTCTCTGGCCTCGTTTTCCTCTTCAGGAAATTTGGGTGACAGTAACTAACAATACCAAACGTGTGGCGTGGGTGTTGTAGCACAGCAGGTCAAGCCTCTGATGGGGTGCCCATACCCACTAGTCACAGTGCCTGATCCACTCTCCGGCTAGTGTGCACCCCAGGAGGCAGCAGATGATGGCTCAAGTCCCTGGATCCCTGTCACCCATGTGGGAGACCCAGAGGGAGTTCCTGGCCCCTAGCTTTGGCCCAGACCAGCCCTGGCTGTTGTGGGCATTTGTGGGGTAAACTAGTGGAAGGAAAAGATCACTGTGTTGCTTTGCCTTTCAAATAAAATAAAACAAACTTTAAAAAAAATCATACCAAACTCACAAGTTTACTGTGAAGAGCAGAGGAATGAATGCCCCAGCTCAGCACATGGAATGCACCTGACGGTTGAGCTCCTGCCCTCTGTGGAACATGGCTTGGCCTCACCTCCTGTCACCAGGTCTCAGAGCAGCCACCTAGCTGTGGAAGCTGAGGGGTGGCATCTGTGTGGATTTGCATTTTTCTTTCCTTTAAATATTTTGATGGACAACTGAATATAGATAAGAGTGGCCCCTCCTCAAGGAGGAGTCTGGATGTGGTGGCAGGGATGAGGCCACCGTCAGGACCTGGGGACCATTGATGGTAGAAGGTGAGAGAGAAGAAACCGGATCCCAAGATAGAGATGCCGCCCCCTGTCTTCAAGGCCCCTCCAAGGGTTTACTCTAGAACTTTCATCTTTGAGTTCTTTCCTCTTCTCTTAGATCCAATGTATAGTTCTTTCTACACATATTTTTGAGTACTTAGCATTTGCTAGATGTTATACTACATTCTCAGCATCTTCCTGTGACTAAGGTGGACTTGGGTTTATTCAACATCTACAGCGTGAGCCAGGACCACAGCTGTAGGTGGCTGATCACAGTATCTCAGTTAGTCCTCTCCATGATCACTGATCTGGTGTCCCCATTTTACAGACAGGGTCCTGGGGGTCCGTGGGGCCAAAGCACCTGCCCTGCATCACATAGTGGGTGGCTGGCCTCTGAAGGTTCAGCTCCACTGCCCCACTCTGGCTTTGTCTCTTGCCAGGACTGCTACTGGGATGTCTGCACACTCCCCACCCTCCAGGCTCCGCCCCAGCAGCCTTGTTGAAGGACCCACTGTCTCTCAGGGATCTTTTTCAATTTCCTACTTGTTTATTTAACTGTTGTTACATTCATTCATTGGTGTGACAGGTAAAGCAATAGACAGAATATGAGGGATAGAATAGAGAGTGAGCTCTTGTTCCACTGGTTCACTCCCCCAAATGCCAACAGCCACCTGGACTGGGCCAGGCTGAAGCTGAGAGCTGGGAGCTGGAAACTCACTCCAGATCTCCACCACGGGTAGGAGGCACCCAATCAGTTGAGCCATCACCAGCTGCCTCCCCGGGTGCACATTAGCAGGAAGCTGGGGTCTGAAGTGGAGCCAGGACTTGAACCCAAGCCATCCAGTATGAGCTGTCTGTGCCTTCACTGGTGGTTTAACTACCAGGCCAGATGCTTGTCTTGTTGGTGGTCTATTAAAGACCTCCTCTGACCTCTCCGGCTCACCGTGTGGCACTGGCTGCCCGGTTCTCAGCTGTGGCCATGGCTCCCCCTTCTCTGAAGAGCAAAATGAAGTCTCACGTCTCCTGCGAAGGGTCCCCAGGCCCCAGACAGAATCGATAGCCCTGTCCTGTGTCCCCTCCGCACTTGGCTCAGATTGCTACCTTTGCACTCATCCCGTAGAGAATTAGAATTTATTTGTTTGCATTCCTGATTCCTCCCTCGACTGTGAACTCCCTGTGGCAGGGAATGAGTCTTATTTATCTTTGTATTCCCAGTGTCTGGTATAGTCAGTGTATGGCACATTCTAAAGAAATGTTCAAGAAGCATTTGCTGAGCTGAGTTAGGGCTGTTGGTGAAGGGCAAGCCAAACTGCCAGGGCCATCGCCCTCCACAATCCCCACTCGGGGCTGTCTTAGGAAAGCCCTGCCCACCCACAGCCCCTGAAACCCTCTCAGGAGATTTCAATCGAGAGGCGAGTATCGTACCCAGGACTCAGCACTCCCAGCACCTCCCTCTGGGGTCACAACCAGGTTTCTGGCCTCTCTGGGTCCTGTTGCTCCACCACTCCCCACCTGTCTCAGTCGCTCCAGGCTGCTGTCACACAACACCATACACTGGCTGTCTTAGAGACATCAGAAATTGGCTCCCGGCCATTCTGGCGGCTGAGAAGTCCAAGGTCAAGCCTCCGGCAGGTGCAGCATCTGAGGGCTGCTTCCTGGTTCACAGATGCACCTGGCGTCCCAGGCCTCCCACAAAAGGCTGCTATCCCATTCATGAGGGCTCCACTCTCACGACCTCCTCACCTCCCAAAGGCCTCACCTCCTGACACTGTCACTTGGAGGTATGAGTTCTGGGGGACACAAACATGGAGACTGCGGCACCACCCCTTTTATTGTCTCACCATCATCAAAGGAAGCAGGCGGAGCACAGACTGAGCTCCTAGGAGTCCTCATGAGGTGGGCGTGGTCTAGACAGACAAAGGCTGACCTCATACCCATGTCAGATTCAGCACCACCCATCCTATGAGTGAGTCTAGAGCAACAAGGTCTCAGAGTGAGACTGAACCCCTAAAATGTAAAGGCACGACCCAGCCTCCCATCTGTCTCCCTTAGCCCAAGGTGTCCTTACCTGTCCTTTGTCAAAGGAATTCACTGAATTGAGGTAGCTGCACATCTGGCCCTCCAAGATTCTAATCACCAGACTTTAGAAGTCATTTGCTTTTCCAACAGATAAAACTGAGCTGGCCTGTACTGTCTGCAGGGGGTGTTTGGAGGAATTCCAGATCTGGGGCAGAAGATAACTACCACTCCATGTCAGGCCCTCAGACCAGCCGGAGCCCACCTGGCCATCATGAATTCCCTAAGGAGCCCAGCATCACTGGCAATCAAAGGGAGGTCATGCGCACTACTGACCAACCAGGAATGTGGACACAAGCTGATCCCAATTTTAATCTATAAGAACCTTCACCCCATCCCCGTGGGGAGCCCAGAGAGTTCAGCGCTAGCTGTCCGCTTCTTGCTCTGTGCTTCCCAATAAATACTTAGTTTCTTCCACTGCCCCGATGGAGGTGGTTGGGCAAGCAGACCCAGGCGTAGGGGTTCTGTAGCATCACCTCCACCTAGTTTGGGGTGCTGTTCAGCAACAAGGGAAGGGCCTTGTGCCTGCAGGGGAGCTGTGGGTCCTCTCTGGGCCTTGGAGACGGGAAGCGCCTTTGCCTCCTTGGGTCCTCCTGGGCTGGCTTGAGAATGAGGCGCTCGCCCTGACTGGGCACTTGTAGGCTCTATAAACACCACTGCAACGAATTGCACAGGACCATGAGGACAGCATCATTGCCCTCCCCATTCTCGAAGGGGACATTAGCCTCCTAAGTAGCATTGCACCCAGTCCATGGTCCCAGAGCACACAGCAAGAGGAGGCAGGACTTGACCACCATTGACGGAAGGCCTAGGCCTAGGGCATCAACTTCTGGATCTGAAACGACTGAACCTGCTGAGCTGCTGGGCTCTCTCGGTCAGATCCACAGCCGGCAAGTGGAACCAGCTCTCTGAGAGCATCTCTTGGCCTTCTCTGGGCTTTGCTTTGAGCTCACTCTCTTCCAGCTGCTGCCCATCCGGGGCTGCCTGATTCCACCAGAAAACAAATCCATCCCACTCCCCTTTCTCTTTCTGCTTCTCCTCTGTGGAGCCCCTGGCCGGGGGCTGCTAATGGAGCTGCTCTCCCTGAGCCAGCCTCAACCAGCCCCCACCCCCCATTCCCCACCCCCACCCCCCGAACTGTCTTCTCCACCAGGGCTCCAGGCTGGGCTTCCTTGTCGGTCTTTGCAGAGCCTGTTTTTTTAGAAAGAATCCTTGTAAACCACATTAGAGAGAATCCCCCCCCCCCGCCCCCCAACATCTGATGACCCTGGCCCACCTGCAGCGAGAATCCTGCCCGGGGTCGGTGCTGTGGCTTAGCGGGTAAAGCCACCGCCTGCAGTGCCGGCATCCCACATGGGTGCTGGTTCGAAACCCAGCTGCTCCACTTCTGATCCAGCTCTCTGCTATGGCCTGGGAAAGCAGTAGAAGATGGCCCAAGTCCTTGGGGCCCTGCACCCACGTGGGAGACCCAGAAGAAGCTCCTGGCTCCTGGCTTCGGATTGGCCCAGCTCAGGGGTTGCGGCCATTTGGGAGTGAAGCAGCTGATGGGAGACCTCTCTCTCTCTCCTTCTCTCTGCCTCTCTGTAACTCTGACTTTCAAATAAATAAATAAATATTTTTTTAAAAAATCCTGTCCAATCAATTAAGCAAGAATTTTTCTCTTGCCCACTGACTCCCTCATTCTGCTCGTGCCTATACACCCTGGCTCTCTTTGCTTTAATCAAACTTGAGCCCTGACTCTCTCCTCCTGCCGAGTCTTGCCACCTATTGGGATAGTGCAGGATAACGTCTTTCTTAACGTTTTAGCAAGTGTAGGAATACTTCTTTCCTTTACCACTGCCCCCATATCCTGAGCAGAAGCAGAGACAAGCAAAAATAAGTGAGTCACTCTCACCCCTTCCCACCCCCGTCTGTCTCTGGGCCTGACTGGCACCAGCGAGTGGGAGCCACTGCAGGAATCAAGGTGACGCTGCAGACTCCGGACCCCAGCGATGGGCCGGGCCAGGCAAGAAGGAGCTGCCCCCTGCAGGACAGTCTGCCTGGGAGGTGAGGGTCTCTGGCCGTGCAGTGAGGCTGGGCTGTCCCAGGTACTGCAGTGTACAAGAAATGCCCTGTGCTAAATGTATTTGCTAAATTAAGTGAAATCTAGTGCCCAGATCACAACACACCAGGTTGCCAGGGACCCCTCTGACCCACCCACTGCCTCTCCCTTGGGCCCCGTGTCATGCACAAGCATTGTGAGCTGGTCATCCGGTCTTGGGTCCTCGGTGCCTGGCCTCCATAAACCTGCACGTGCATGGTTCGGTTGCTTTTGAAGGAGAACTCGCGATGGGGAGGGATTCTACTGGGGCCCTCAGACACACCAGTGAATCATCCCCTTGGAGCCTGTGGCTTCTGACCCCGCCCCCTCCCATCTCACCTTGGGCAGTCTTTGTTTCACTACTTGCCCTGTAAGTAATGACTCTGCTTGCTCCCCGTCCACGGAACCTAGGGTGGGAGCCACCATTCTGTGATCCCTGCTTCAGGAAATGGCTGGCTGCTTTCTCAAAAAGAGAAGGAAAATTACGAGTGAAATACAAATGAACATTTCAAGAACTCGTCCGCCTCCCTTGACTGGGAAGCCAACATGTGTGTTGAGGCGGCTAGGTTGGGAGGAGCAGGCGGGGGCTGCAGGGGCGGCCCTGGGGCCGGGATGGGGTTGAGAGTTCAGTAGGAGAAGCAGTCACCCCCTCCCAGGCTCTTGAACCTCCAGCTGCTAGGGCTGCCCAGCGCGGAGGGAACCGGGCTTGGCTCATCTTGCGCAGGGGAAGCTGGCTGAGGTTTGACAAGGCAGAGTATTTGTCTAACGGATCTGAAATGGGGGAGAGGGTCCAGAAGAAAGGGTGAAAAATATGAAAACTCCGCCTGGGGCTGAGCAGGGGTTTCCGTCTGTGGACCTGTGTGTGCCCGTGCGGGTCTGTGTGTGGCTTCCTGCCTCCTCTCTGCTGGGCTGGGGGGGGGGGGGGGGGCTGTGCGCCCACCCACCTTGCAGGCACTATGCTAATGAATGAAGCATTACAGGGCCTGTCCCCAGAGCCCCAAGCCCAGATCACATCTCCATTAATACACCCCTGGAGTTCATTGTGATTGGCATCACTACAATAAACAGTAAATGAGTGAATAATAATTGGCCATCTATTTGAAAGTGTTTCTGAGGTTGCCATGGCAATGGCACCTTTTATTAAGCCTTATTAAGGCTCAGCACAGGAGTGAGGGTGGGAGCCCGGCTCCCCTGGCCCGCTGCTGGAGGCCTGACCTGCTCAGCTGCCTTTCCTGGACAGCTCTGGGGTCCTGGGGCCAGGTCCTGGGCGCAGCCTTTGTTCTTTTTTTTTTTTTTTTTTTTTTTTTTTAACCCTTCATCTGCTCTGGAACACTTGGGAGGTTCCATTTCATACCCGACTAGAAGTGAAAGGTGTTTCCCTCCTGCCTGATCTCTTCTTCAAGAAATGGGCTGGGAGGTGGAACAGGGTGGCTGTATTTTTGCCCTGAGAATTTTCTCCCCAAGCCAGGGTAAGAATTAAACTTAGCAAAGTTATGGAAAATGCCACTTATTTTCCCTCACAACGATGACCAGTCTTTCAGATAAGGAGGTGCTGTTGTCCTGCTCTGGTCGTTCCGGCCCCTTCCTCACCGGCCACCAATCTAAATCCCTATCCCTCTATGCAAGGGAGAGATTTTCATGTGAAATAACCCAGACCATCAGATCCATGTAATTCCCATCAACCAGGAGCAAGCAATAATACTCTCGCCCTGAGAGTAAGGGGCTGTACTGGCAGGAGGGAGGTAGGGAGAGGAGCACCAGGCTCCAGGGGCTCCTTTCTCTTCTCCTGGGTCTGCTCTTTCTGAATGGTGACCTCCACGTTCCTGCGTAGATTTTCAAGCATTGGGAGTGACAGACTGTGGATTGCAGCAGGACCACTCTTTCATTCCTGTGGATTCCAAAACAAACAGCTGATTGTTACTCCTGCTCAGAACAGTCTAGACCTGCCGCTGGACAAGAGTCGGGCTTGGACTCAAACCGAGGACACGTTAGCTTAAGCCGTAAATGGCTTATAAATACAAAAGGTATACGCAATAGCACCTGTAGCTTGTTTAAAGACATTTCAGTACAGTACAGACTTTGATCAGATTTGACAAATACAGCAGATCAAAATAAGATCCCAGACTTAAATGTGAATTTCAGATAAATGCCAAATAATTTCTTGGTATGTCCCAAATATTATATGTGTATATTTATCTGACTACATTAACTGTAAGCTAGCCTTTTGATCCAAATTCTAGGGGGCGATTAGTTAACATGGGAAGAATCCTAATCAGGACTACTACGTACTTCTTCGGGGGGATGGTTGTTAACATTTGAAAGATTCAAGCAGAAGACACACTCTCTAGGCAGCCACTGTAAGACTCGGCAACTATTTTTATCTCCTATCAACATCAGAAGCTTTGCTAAATTAGCATAATGGATGTTAGAAATTATTTTCTTGGTTGAAATCAATAGAGTTTGAGACGTGTCTATTGGCTAAAAGCATCATAGACTGGAGTGCTCTCCACCCTTGCATCGGAAAGGGGTAGATATAGATATATATATATATATATACACACATATACATATATATACATATACATATACACACACACACACATACATATATTTAGCAAGTATAACACGGTAACATTTGCTCTTTGGAATGACACCTTATGATTTTATACCAGTGCTATTTATAGTCATAATCAGACAATTTTTTTTAAAAAAGTTTATTCATTTATTTGAAAGGCAGAGTTAGAGAGAGAGAGAGAGAGAGAGCAATCTTCCATCTGCTGGTTCATTTCCCAAATAACTGCAAGGACCCAGCTGGGCAGGCCTACTACAGGGCCAGGAACTTCTCCCAGGTCTCCCACATGGGTGTGGGGGCCCAAGGACTTGGGCTGTCTGTCCTCTGCTGCTTTCCCAGGCACATTGGTGGGGAGCTGGATCAAAGGAAGCAGATAGAAATACAGTGATTAGATTCCTGAGCTGGAAAAGCAGGCCTCTGGGCCCCCTTGGTGACCTCACAGTCCCACCTGTATATGCCCACCTGTTGATTAGATTATGTAACCACTGTCCTTTTGAAAGCCGGATAAAAGGCCCGCTGCTGGGCCCTCTCCCTACCCCCCCACACCTTGTTGTCCCGTGCCTCTGGGCATGGGGCCTCTGGCTGCTTCTCTCTCTGTTTTCCTGCCTGCCGGCTATGCTACCTGTGGCTACTCTTAACCGCAGGCTTTGCTCTGCATGGTTCTGGCCTGTGAATTTCTCCCACATGGCTCCCTGCTCTCTGCCTGGTATGAACCCAGCTTAGGCTTCTAAACTCCTCTCTCCCTTAAATAAAGCCCTCAATTCCTGTGTATTTCTCTCACTGAATAAGTGCTAGAAGTTACCGTGTCGCCTGTTTTATTTGAGCCCATATTCAGAATTCTTATCAGAATAGATGGTAAGGACCCTTGAGACATTCATATTAAAATATTTAATAAAGGTAACCCACATCAGATGGCGACCACGGAGGGACTCCAACCAGTGCTCCCAGAGATACCAGTGTTGCAGGCAGCAGCTAAAGCCGATGCACCAAGTGCCAGCCCCTAGCCAGGGGATGTGGAAGCCTGCCTCCTGACCTAGGATAGAAAACTGCTCTTTCTTCATGCACGCACTGTCCCTTGGCCTACAGGGTCCGAAAGTTGGGGTTTCATTGAGGTTATGGAATACAGTGTGGGACCACCTTGCTAGTAACCACTTGTGGGCAAAGGAGAATCCAGCCTGAAACTTGTTTTGGTTTAACTACCACCTGGGCTTGAGAACATTGCCTTCATCTACAGATAGAAGCAAATTCATTAAATCAGTTTGTAAGAGCAGAGAGTACCGTAGTAACCAAGGCAGAATTTCAGTTCTCTGAAGTGTGTGACGAAAATCTCAAACGAAGTGGAGCATTTGGAAAATAGGTGAATACTGCCGAAGTGGCTGGGCAAATGAGATTCCCTGGAGGCAAAGATGAGATTCAGGGAACCTTTTTTTTTTAAAAGACTGCCATCGTCACCATGGTTAAGTGTATCATCCAGTGGCACTACCCACTGTTGGGCAGTCATCACCACCAGCCATTTCCAGAACTTTCTCATCCCAAACGGGAACTCTGGATCCATTAACAGTAACTCTGCCCTCCTCCTCTGCCCAGCCCTGGCAGCCACCATCTATTATCTGTCTCTGTGAGGTGGTCTCCCCTTGACACCTCACATCTGCGGAATCGTCTTGTGTTTGTGCTTCTGCCTGGCATCATCACAGTTCTGTCATGGTTCACCCATGCTGTAGCACGTGTCAGAGCCCCTTCCCGTAGCCATTCCATGGCACGTAAACACCACATCTTGTCTGTCCGTTTGGCCAGACTCTGTCCCGACAGTGGGTTCGGGGTCAGAAGACAACCGAAGTGCGGCCATGACTGCAGCGGCTGGAGCAAGTCAGCTTCCCCGGGTCCCGGTTCCTTGTCTTTCCACACGTGCACCTCCGCTTTCACCAGGACTTCCCAACGCGAAGATTACGCGAGGTGGTGCATGGGAGCCTCATAAATAGCAAAGAACACGTCCCAGATTCTGCTCCTTGTCCTTATTAGCAATAGAAAATAAGAGAGGCCAGCGCTGTGGCTTAACAGGCTAATCCTCCGCCTTGCGGCGCCGGCACCCGGGGTTCTAGTCCCGGTTGGGGTGCTGGATTCTATCCCGGTTGCCCCTCTTCCAGGCCAGCTCTCTGCTATGGCCCGGGAGTGCAGTGGAGGATGGCCCAAGTCCTTGGGCCCTGCACCCGCATGGGAGACCAGGAGAAGCACCTGGCTCCTAGCTTCGGATCAGCGAGATGCGCCGGCTGCAGCGGCCATTGGAGGGTGAACCAACGGCAAAAAGGAAGACCTTTCTCTCTCTGTCTTTCTCTCTCACTATCCACTCTGCCTGCCAAAAAAAAAAAAAAAAAAAAAAAAAAAAAAAAGAAAGAAAAGAAGAGAAAGCCATCTTTCCCCCCTTTTTACTCTAATGCTGCTGCTTTCTTCTGTTCCTAAGTTTCTGCCTGTTTCTCAAACACCACTCTATGCAAATACCTGTAGGCTCAGTATCTCGTACCTCAATTTATTATAAAACTTTGAAATATTTAAGGGTAAATTCAATTAGTAAAAGTGTAATTACTGCTTGAATAAACTATACTTTAAATTTTAATATGCCAAAGAGGATCATTTTATGAGTACAACAAGCTCTATGTTATACATTTTTAATGCTCCTAAACTAACAAAGTGGCATACGACCTATAAAAGACACTAAAGAAATGATTGTGTTTGTTTTCTCGTTCTCCCCAAATCTCCACCCTACCTCCAGTCAAAGTGCACCAGCCCTTTTCATTCCACGCTGCCATAGCTCCCTTTTGCATGTTGAAGCACTTCCATATTTTTCTAGGTTAACTATTAGTCTGACATTTTTTTCCCCCTAATTTGTTTTATTTAGAAGTCAGAGTTACAGAGAGAGAGAGAGAGAGAGAGAGAGAGAGGGAGAGGGAGAATCTCTCATCTGCTCATTTACTCCAGATAGCCCCAATGGCCCAGGCGGAAGGCAGGAGCTAGGAGCTTCTTCAAGGTCTCCCAGGGAGTTGGATTGGAAGTGAGTGGCAGAAATCGAGCTGGTACCCACATAGGATGCCGGTGTCACAGGTTGCGGCTTTACCCGCTATGCTACAATGCTGGGCCCCCAGTCTGACACCTCTTACTGGAAGAAAGAAGCTAGCTGGAAGCCGTTAGGCCCCTCCAGAGTTCACGGGGCACAGGTGAAGAAGCAGTTGCCCTTTGACCCCCAGGCACCTGGTTCCGCCCTGGTCCTGGATTTGGGATCTTTGTTAAGCAGGTACTGAGCTCTGTGAGGTGGAGCCAGGCAGAGCAGGGAGCAGCGGGCAGGGCAGGGCCGGCTCTGGTCTCGGAAGGCACCTGGAGGCCGTGATGCGGCCTTGGCTTCCCAGCCAATCCCCAGACCTCAGGCACTTTCTGACAGGCTGGAACCAGGGCCAGCGGATGAGGGAGAGGGAGAGGAAGAGGGGGGAAGGAAAAGACGAAGTGCTGATTCACACAGCAGCCTCTCCCTGGCCCAGCCATGCCGTGCGCTGGGTAATTTTCAACTGGGCTTCCGGCTCACGGGCGCTGCCAGGCCTCGTGTTGGCCAAGTCCTCTCACCCACGGCTTCCCAGACACTTGGAGGCCCGTAATTACCCAGTAATCACCCCGTTTATTGCCTCATTACCGGTGACCACCTTTTGGCAGGCAGGCGCCTGAGAAGGTCTCTCCTGCACAGGTTTCTCGCCACCCTCGGGAAGCAGGGAGGCGGCCCTGCGGGCCCTGTGCTGTAGCAGCGTGGGCCCACGGGCTCCCCACTCCCACCCTCTGCAGCACAGCTCTTCCTCGCTCTTGGCCCCACACCAGGTCCTCTAATGAGCATCTGGGCCGGGCGGGCCCCACTGGGACTGCTCCATAACATTTAACACGGGTCCATCTCACCTCCCCTGTCTTTCTCCCTCTGGGCGACTTCTCAGCATTTGGCTCCTGCCTTCCCCAGTCCTTCCATTTCTCACCTGGGCCTCAAGGGCTTGGTTCAAAGGGCCCTTTAGATTCTGGACACCTAGTTCTGCAGCCTCCCCTCTCACCTCAGGCTCTGGGCCAGCCCCTCAGCGCTCAGGGGCTAGCAAGTTTGGGGGAGGGGGAGCCGGAGGCTACATGCTTGTATCTTTCAAGCAGGCTACTGTTGTAATTGTGTAGGGTACGGGAAACGGAGCTGGAGAAAAGAACTTGGGTGTTCCCAGCAAACCGAGGAGGCAGTCCTTCTGGGGGTAGGACAAGCATTGACATGGATTCGTGGCCAGTAGCTCTTTGGGGGTCACTGGATGCACGCCCTCACTTTACAGAGGCAACAGTGGGGCCTGGAGTGACGTGGTAATGAATGAGCAGCTGAGTCCATGCCAACATCTGCGCCCTTTCCCACCTTTGTGGGCAGGCGTCACATTCTGCATTTTCTCATCCAATGTCTTTGCCCCTGTCTTCCCTGCCGTACCACGGCTCTGCCACCCTGGTTCTGAATCCATCAGAGCTGTACGATTGTAGTCGGCAAAGGGTCCTGAGCTCTCCCCTGAGCACATGGTAGTGGCTGTGGAGTGCGGTTTAGGGGATGTCCCTAGGATCCCTCTGCTTTTTTCCCACCTGTTGAGCCTGGGGTACCAAGACTTCTCATTCTCTCACAATGTCCCTGGCCTACCACGACCTCCAAAGGGCAGCCTACACTTGACCTCCCGGGGTGCACTGTGCTCTTGCACATCTCCAGCAAAAGCAACCTTGCTTGCTCCAGATCCTCCTCATGTCCAGTCCAGGTTGGTGTGGGCCAGGCCTGCACCTGGTAGCAGTGTCAAGGCCTGCAAGGAGGCCGGGGCAGAAGAGCCGTCTCCTGTTTGCATGCTCTGTACACTCAAGTGTAGGGTGGGACTGGGCGCCTGATCTTATTGTCTGTAGCTTCTTCTCTTTAGAAGATTCTGTTGCTAAGTTACCACAGCCCTTCCCATGCAGCTTTTGGAGATGAGCAAGCAGGGGGAACGCACAGATGGTGGGAGGGTCCTGTATGAGCAGTATTCAAGGCCTCGGGCCAAAAGGCTTTGTGTAGGAGGAGGATTTTATTTCATTTATTTATTCATCTGTCCCTCTATTCTCCCCTCCACACATCCATCCATCCATCCACTCATCCAATAAATAAAAACATGCCAGGGTCCCATCTATCAGTCTACATGCCGTGTAGTGAGGATACTGGGGTGAGCCCATCTCTCCAGTCTTGTCTGGCAATACAGTCAGGGCTTTGTCAGCTAAGTTCCTGCTCTGCGGTCCCCTAAGAGAATACCAGCAGGGAACACTAGACAGTGATTGCTGTGTGCCAGGCTCTGTTCCAGGAGCTTATCACACGGCTACTCATTTCATTCTCACAACTCACCCAGCAGGTGCTGGTTTCATTATTATCCCCATTTTGCAGAGAGAACCAAGGTGCAGAGACAATGTCAACAACTCACCAGCTAATAACTAGTAAATGGCCAAACCGGGATTAAACCCAGAGAGTTTGGTCCTCACATATGGATAAACTCTACTGCTGAGGTCCATCTTTATGGGGAGCAATGGAAGGGTACTCAACTATTTTCAGTGGGGGTTTTCATGACCAGGAAGGTTTTATAAAGCCAGATAGACTATTGCCTGGAAAGTGAATTGGGTTAGGGAAAGACTGGATGAAGAAGGCCCTCTAAAAGGGTCTTTGCAGGGACCCATGAGAAAAATGATGGAGGCGTACTGGAGTGAGTGGAGTGGGGAAGATTTGGACCACTAGAAAAATCATCTAAATAGATTTGGTCAACTACAGACTTGGTTTCAATTTCTTGTTTTCCAATGTCTGCTTTCAACTATGCTCCTTTTCTGCCCCTTGGCACCTCAGGCAAAGTCTTTTATTTATTTGAAAAACACAAATCGGTCAAGTTTAAAATTCCAATACCAAGTCAGATTCAAATGTCATCTGGTCCGCATTTCTCAGTCCTAACCAGGATTTGGATCTGGGGCTGAAACAATGCGCAGTCCTGTCTCCCATACTCTTCCCACTTCAGTACTGATTTTTGAGTGAACATGGTGAGGTTGGGACAGTGAGGAGGCAGCTACCTCCCCTCTTCCTCTCTTCTCAATCTCTTCCCTCTGATGTTAAAGTGTGATTGGAATAAAACCACTGTTAGAATAGAAGGTGCCTTGGTGAGACTGGTACCTTGACCATAGAAAGAACTCTAAATACGGGAGCAATGAATGGATGAACAATTGAATAAAAAGATGAAAGTGAACTCAGGATTCCAGTGCTAATGTGGTAATGTCTGCTCTGGAATCAAGGGCAGGACTCGTGTGTGTGTGTGTGCGTGTGCGTGTGTGTGTGCGTGCACATATGTTGATAGGCAGATACATACAGCAGGAGTGCGACTCTGTGCTCTGCCCCACGTAGTATCCATCACAATAGTGGATTTAAGAGATGATTTGACAGCGATGATTCTGGCACTCAGGGCTCCCTCTTCAATTTTACCTCCCTGCACAGTTTTTTTCTGCTCCAATAAAACTCATTGCTTTCTCGGATGTTCAGTGTCTTTCCTCAATGTTGTCCACATGGGAGGCTACACTGATTCATCTCCCAAGAATCTGTAGATAAGGGGACTAGGATTGTCTGCTGAGAATGAAACTTTAAGATCTGTACAAAGCAGAGATATGCAAAGTCACCTTCAGGAGACAGAATGGTTCCCTGGGCAGCACGCCTTGACAGTAACCTGATTGAAGGTATTAACACACCTACAGGAAACATGTGCTAATCAGAAGTGATGCCAGTCAGCCGTAGTGCATACAGAAAAGAGAAGTGCCAAGCAGTGACCACGCAAAGGAGACAGAGCTGGGGTGGACAGACCTGCACTGTTATGCCCAGCCCTGTTACAGGGTGGCATGGCTTTTATTGCGTTTCTAGGAGTTCAGTCTCGCTGGCCAGACGAGCCTAGTGGGGGAAGATGAACACACCAGTTCATCTTAGTGTGATGTCATCACGTACTAAATCTACCTAGCTCCCCTGTTTTCAGTATTCAGATAAGGCTTGTGTGTACTGCAGAAACACAACTCAAATATTAGCTATTCTTCTTCTCATTATGAATCAGCCTTCTACAGGGGAGAAGGACCTACTAGTCAGAGAGAATTACTCTGTCCAGAGACAGTACATTCTTTATAAAAATAAATATACTGGCATTTCAAGTTTATATATGCTAAATGTTAATATTCGACAGCCTCTGAAATATGACTCTTTTCTTGGTGAGCTGACAAAACCAGGTGCTCCAGCCTACAGGATTAATGATCAAACCCTGGATGGGGTGAATTCTCAAAGGGAAAGAATGATGCCCTGAGCAGCTTCTTGGAGACAGCAGCAACTAGAGTGGAACCAGTCTCTGCCCGACCCCTGGCCTGTACCAGCTTCTTTCTCCCACCCCAAATCCAATCCTACCAGGAGGCGCAGCTTAGTGAAGCTGACAGTGTGTGCTCCACAGCACCTCTCTCTCTACCCTATAGAGCACAGCCTAGGTGGGAGGAAGTGAGTTGTAGGAGTTAAGGGTATGGGCTTATATAGTTAAGAGCTCTGGAGTTGGACTAGCTGTGCGATTTTAAGCAAGCTACTTAATCGCTCTGTGCTTCAATATCCTTGTCTGTAAAATGGGTACAACAGTGTGCATCTCGTAGGGGTTGTAAAGGCTCATGAGCTAATGCCCACAGAGCCCTATCATCACGCTATTACGCAGTGAGTGCTCAATCCAGGTTAGTCATTGTGTTAACTGCTGGCTTTTTTTTTTTCTTTAAATACATGTCTCTGTAACTCATTTGTGAGCTTCTTACAGCACAGGTTTGTCTATGAGGTTCAATTCCTCCATCTATATAATGTGATAAATAATAATAATGCATATGCAATAGATTTATTAGGAGAACAAGTTAGATAATGTAAAAAGCCCAGTCGGTAGCTATTCCTGTGAGCTGCCCAGGGAATCCTGCATGATGTTAGTGCTATTTATTATCATACTTATGTTAGGCTTCACATAGGCTTTGAACATAGCCGGCACCAGGTGGGTATGTGTGAGACTGTGTGGGATGAGAGAGGACCTGCTGAACAGGGATGGAACCTGTGGCTCCTCTTTCTGAGGTCATTAGAGCCAGTGCACATGGGCTAATGGATTAATACTAGTGAATTTTGAAACTGACAATGTGGGAGGTGGTCCATGCCACCCAGGGACATGGGCTGAGTATGTGTAGGTCCCTGAGCCCCTGCACCGGTCACCTCTCTATCCTCAACACCCTGCATGACTCCTCCTTTAAGCTGAGTAGTGAGTACTCATCTGGTCAAATGTTCCTTTGTTTGCTCTTTGTTTTTTGATTTTATTTATTTATTTATTTTATTTCAGAGAGAGAGAGAGAGAGAGAGACTGACTTTGCATTTGCTAGTTCATTCCTCAAATGCCAGGGAGCTGGGAACTCAATCACGTCTCCCACATGGGTGGCAAGGACCCATCCCTTGAGCTGTCACCTGTTGCCTTCCAGGTTGTGCACTGGAAGCTACACTAGAGAAAGCAGAGCTGGGACTTGAACCCAGGCACTTCAAGTGAGAAGCAGGAGCCACAGGCAACCTGTGACAGTGCTGAGCCACACACCCACCCACCTGCTTTTTCTTTCTCCTACCACTGTCCTGCCCCATACCAGCCACTCTTCCTCTAGCTTTTCATGCATTTGTCAGTGGCGTGAAACAAGCTTTGTCCTTCACGCATTCACAGCTATGTCCCTATACTCACATACACACGTATATGGTAAATCTATATGCATATACCTGTACAGAGACCGTGTCTTCATAATCTGGTCTTTAGTGCCCAGTAGCTGCTCATTTCCTGTTAGACATGAGGATAAAATGGCTCCAGCTTGGTGATGTATGCACCTTGAGCTCGTTTCCATGTTCTGGGCTTGGGCTTGTTCCAGCCCACCTGCACTCTTGCTCTGGGTTCCCACTGTGGCCAGTAGACCACCTGGAAATTGGTGTGTCTGTTGAGCAAGGAGAAGAAAGTGTCCTTGGCCCAACACAGAGCAGACACAAGGCAGCTGTTCCCGTTATGCACCTGTGGGAGGTGGTGAATCCCCACTCAGCCAGGGCCGGGCAGGAATGACTACTGTGGTCCCTGTCAGCCTGTGCTCTATGGTCACTGCACACTGCCTCTGGCAGAGGTCGCTTCCTGCCCACCGTTGCTGGGAACCCTGGAGAAGGCATGGATGCCAGCTTGTGGTGTTGGTTTTCTCTTTGATTCTGGCTGGGAGGGTGCAGGACCTTGATTTTCGGGAGCTTCTGGATGGCTGACATTGTGAGTGATCAGGGACCAGGGGGTGGTGTTGGCATTACAGGAAGAACCACACATTCAAGAATCTTAAGGAGAAGATCATTACTGATAAATAAACACAGACACTGTTCCAAAGCAGAACTTGTTTTTTCTTTTTTTCTCTTTCTCTCTCAGGGGCCCTGGGAAATCAACAAGCAGCCCACGTAGCTGAGAACAGGCAGGCAACCCCTCCTGACCTTAGATTACTGCTAATGATAAGAGCTGGAAGCCGGCTGCATGCCCGGGAGGGAGGGGAGCTCAACCCCCTGAGGTTAGGGATGTGCTTCATCTTGTGGGATTTTCCACAACAGATTTATTTTTAGCAAGAAAAGATTTAAAATCGCACAGCTCAGTGCAACCTGTTTGCTTGCGGTCAGTCGCTTTTCAGGAAAGAGTTGAGGGAGGTCGGTTGAAAACTGCCCACCGAGGCCAGAGGAGGGAACACCGCTTCTGCGGAAGTCGCCAGGAGGTCTGGTCCCTGGCCCTTCTGAAAGATGAGGAGCGGCCTGCTCCTAAGACTCCCCCAAGCACTCAGTGCCCCTTCTCCAATCTGAGACGATCGAAGGCCTTGTTTCCGGTAGGAAACATCAGTGGTCCCAGAAGCCGTGGCTCTTTCAGAAGATTCTGTGCAGTCAGAGGCCCACTCACTCCAGCTGGGCCCCTTTGTTCCTCCTCCACGTGACAGGCCCACTCCTGTCTAGGGGTTTTGCACCTGCTAGGCTGCCTGGTTGGTAAACACTCCCTGCAGATACCTGCATGGCTAAATCTTCGATTGATTACTCAAAAGTAAGGGCTTATATCTTACTAACTCAAAAACTCGCAACAAAATAATCATCACCCTCATCAATAGCATCATCTAATTAAAACATAGGCAACAGATCTACCAGACATTTATCAAAAGAAAACATACAACTGGCACAGGAAAAAAGTGTTCAACATCACTAAGCCCCAAAGAAATGCAAATCAGAGCCATGGTGAGATACCACTTCACTCCAGTTAGATGTTATCAAAATGGCGGAAAAGCGCTAGGAGAAGTGCTCACCATTGGTGGGAATGTAAACTAGTGCAGCCATTAGGGAAAACAGCACCAAGCTTCTTCCAAAAATTAAAGAGAAAACCACCCTAAGTGTAGAAATCCTATCACTGGGTATGCATCCAAAGAAAATGACATCGATGTATTATTGGACATAAATCTGCACTTCCATGCTTGCTGCAACACTATTCACAATGCACACGGAGTGGAAAGAACATGTAGCCCATGGACACAATGGAATACGGCGCAGCTGCATAAAGGAACAACGTCCCGTCATTTGCAACGACATGGCTGGAACTGGAAGACCTTGTGCCAAGTGGAATGTGGCAGGTGCAGACAGACAAGTGCCACTTGATCTCACTCATGTGGAAGCTAAAAAATGTTGATCACACAGAAGTGAAGAATGGTGGCTCCCAGAGGTGGGGGGGGGGACAGGGAAGAATGGGAAAAGGTAAACAGTTACCAAGTGATGGTTCGATAGGAGACATAAGTTTCATTGCACAGCAGTGTGACTACAGATAACGATGCTATGCTGTGTATTTCACAAAATAAAGGATTTTGAATGTTCTCATCATAACAAAATGATAAATGTTTGAGGGAATACTTAGGCCTACCCCCATTTGAACATTATACAAAGTGTACACATATCAGAACATCACATTATACCCAATAAATACGTATAACTTTTGGATGTCAATACTAAAATAGGTGTGGTCTTCACCAGACACTTTTCTAACTCCCTCTTTACGAACATAATAGAACTCCTGATAGTCTATCAGTAGTGAGGCTCAGTCTTGCTTTGTGCAAATCTGGCTTCCGTGAGGTAGGTGTATGGATTGGTCCTGCATACTGAGCCGACCTGTAACGTGTGTTTCTGAATCGGGCTTGCGGTTAAAAGTGTTTGAAGCCATGACCTAAGTAGGACAGTACATGCAAGGGGACTTGGGACCTTCTCTAACGCTTTCATCCTGAACCACCAGGGCCTTGCACAACGTAGGCCTTAACAACTTCAAACCAGTAAATGTGGGAATGAGGCCTCAGTCCCCTGAGCTCCAGGTGAGTGGAGGTGGAGCAGGGTGGGCGGCCTGGGCTGCTTGTTCATCAGCCCCATTTCCCTTGGTAAGCAGAGGATGGCTTGAATTTCCCACGCCGGAACTCCCCCTCGCTCCCTGAGCCCGGCTCAGGAATGCATGTGGGCAGCAGCCTGCGACCCCAGCAGCCTTGCAGCCCCAGGCTTGGAAGCTTGGATGAAGCATTCCTCTTAAGACATTCTTGGTCCCCTTCGTAACTCCGTGACCATCTTCATGCAAAAGGGCACTAAGATACTGACCATGCTGCACCAAAATTGCCATCAGGAGCAGAAAGGCCCGAGTTCGAGTCCCCTTTCATTACTGACAGATCGGATGACTTGGCCAGACGCCTCTGTGCCCACGCCTGCCCCTCAGGAAAACTCCCGAGTCGCTGTAAGGATTAGAGAGAGTGCTGGTTACTTCTCTCTGCCAGTAAGGGCACTCAGTAAATAATAAATAGATCATGGCCATTCACTGCCGTTATTATGATCCGAACTGACTTTCAAAGGACTTGAAATCCCTCTATTAGCAGCCCGCTCTTTGAGTTATGGCATTGTTTACAGCCGCTTCCCTGGGATGGACGAACATCTGAAGTCATTACCCACATCTTTGTGTGAATGACAGGCCTCCTTGCAGTGGGAGCAGCTGGGATCCGGCTGTGATTGGAGGGACGGGAGAGACAAGAAACCTGGATGAAGGGGGGTGCATGGCCAGGGAAGTTGGGAGGACTTAGACTAAAATGGTGTTTTTTAAACACTTTTTTTTTTTTTTACAAATTTTGAAAATGTTTGATGAACTTGTGTCATATTTACATACCTTTATGGGGCACAGTGCAATACTTTAACACATGCATCTAGCACAAGCTGATTAAATCAGGCAACTGGCGTCTCCACCCCTCCCCGTGCTGGGAGCCCACTGGCCCCTCTCCTGCAGTCCTTTGCATGGTGTAAAATACGTTAGTGTGCGCCCCAGCTGGCCCGCTGTGCTGTGGAGCGCTGGAACATATTACCTCTACCTACCCGTGCTCAGGTGCCCTTTTTCTAACCTCCTCTGGGCCCCTCCCCCACTACGTTCAGCTCTCACATTGCACAGGTGAGTGAGCACAGGTGGTATTTATTTGTCTTTCTGTGTCTGGCTTATTTCCCCTGACATAATGAAGCGCAGCGCCATCATTTGCCCACAAATGTCAGGGTTTCATTCGTTTTTTATGGCAGAATAATAGTCCATTGTGTTTCTCTGCCACGTTGTCTTTATCCATTGCTCCACTGAAGGACACCTAGGCTGATTCCGTGTCTCAGCTATTGTGAACAGGGCTGCAATGCACACGGGAGTGCAGGTATCGCTTTCATGGGCCGCTCTCCTTTCCCTTGGCTACATACCCGGCAGTGGGAGGGCTGGGTCATATGCTGGGTCTATTTAACTTCTGGAAGAACCGCCAGGCTGGTCTCCACAATGCTGTACCAACTTGCATGCCCACCACCCACTCACATCCTTAGCGGCATTTGTTATCCTTTGTCTTTTTGATAATAGCCATGGAATAAACCCTCTTATCCTGCTCAGTGTTGCACTTCCATGGCAGGAGACTAGTGGGGATGAGGTCACAGCTCCTGGCCTCAGTTTCCCTGCTTCATAAAGCCCAGGGACAAGTGCAAAATGAGAACGCGGGGCTTCTTGTTCTAAAATGAGGGGGAAGGCGCTTTCCTTTCTCTCCAGGTGCGGCTCCGTGTTTTTAGCTGTGTGCTCTCCCAGGAAAATGATCTTTCCGGCAAACAGACATTCACAAGCACCTGCCACACCTGCCCTCTTGCCGGGTCCCTGGGCCGAGAGCAGGTCGCTGAGAACCAGGCGAGCAGGAGACCCCCAGGTGAGCTAACCTGCGAGCGCCCAGCACACGCACCACGGGCCCACTGGACTTCACACAACACAAAGACGAAGTTACCAAACCGTCCACAGCAGCAGTGGGACGACTGGGCACTGAAGCCCAAGGCTGGAGCTCCCTTCTGAGCTCGGGGTCGCAAGTATGTCCATGAAGCGCCCCGCTCCAAGTGTGGGGGGGAAGCCGGGCCGGAAGGGGAGGAGAAGGCGCCGGGCCTCTGCGTCACTGCTCCTCCTGCCCTGCAGTTCTTGTCCAGAGATCCCCAGAGCAAAGCAGCCTGCACCTGTGCCCTGCGCTCATCATCCACGCACCTCCAGGAAGGCGCCTGTAGCCTTCCCATCGCCAGAGCCGTGGAAATCTCCCCGGCAAAGCCTGTCCTGGAAGCAACTGGGCTTTGGAGTGCTAGCCAAGGCAGGGGGGTGTTGGCAAGTGGCCAGACTGGCTGCTCCGGCCTTCCCTTTCCACCTGGAAAGGAAGAGCTGTTTGAAGCCAGGAGCAGCTTGCACAAAAACAGCCCCTGCCTGGAGCAACAGAGTTCCTAGGCTGGAGCCTCCTGTGGGAAGTACAGGAAAGAGGGCCAAGCCTGGGGTTGGGAGTCCCCAGACCTGGGTTCAAATCCTGGCTCAGACACTTCCAAACCGTCAGAGTGAGGCTCTGTTTTGTTATTTGCAGAATGGGTATTAAAAGAATTCCTGTCTCATACAAATGAGATGGGGACAGAAGGAGCTAGTGTGCCCAGTGAATGCTTCTCCAGGAGCTATGAAGACATTAGCTGGACTCAGGGGAGGTAGCCCAGAGCACGAGTCAGGCTCGCATTGCTGGTTCGGGGAATTCCAGCCTTCTGGGTACTATGCTATTTTTAAGTACAAAAGTATTAGTATTAGTATTTTTGTCAGTGCAAAATAACTGTTATTCTTATAATAGTAAAATGATAGGATTTAACTATTATAATTTATATAATCCTATACTATTACATACTTGAATGTTTATACAATATAAATAGAATTTTAAAGTAAATTGTGATTATATTCTAATAAGTATCCAATGCTGTTTATTTATAAAATTTTAAATGCGAACTCTGATTATTCACATCCTAACACACACTGGGGGGCATGCCCTGTGTTTAAATTTCTTTTATTTATTTATTCTTAAACATTTATTTATTTGAAAGGCAGAGTTTCAAAGAGAGAGGGAGAGACAGATCTTCCATCTGCTGGTTCACTCCCCAGATGGCTGCAACAGCTAAGACTGGGCCAGGTGGAAGCCAGGAGCCTGGAACTCCATCTGGATCTCCCACATGATTGGCAAGGGCCCAAGTACTTAGCTCATCTTCTGATGTTTTCCCAGGCATCTTAGCAGGAAACTGGATCCCAAGCGGAACAGCTGGAACTCCAAGCAGTGCTCACAGGGTATGCTGGTGTCACGGGCGGTGGCTTAGCTTGCCTGCCACAATGCTGGCCCCTAAAATTTCTAATCAAACAAAGATATATTATTACTTAGAAAGCATTTTGATCATAGCCTCTCTCCGTAGAAATACTTGCAAAGCAGTTTATTTTTACTTTTTTCTATGTCTCAGTTTTCCTGGTGAAAAGTTGGGCATTATTGCTTGTCTTTGTTGTCTCCAGAGCCAGTGTGGGTTTCCATTTGCTGCTGCAAGTTCCTGGTGGAGTCTTCTTAGCGTGGAGGCGTGACTGATGATGTTGAGACAAACAAGAAAACAAGGTGTGGTAGGGAACTGGGAACCAGAGGGGAGGGGGACCCCTTCTCTTGGAGCCTAACCACCTGTCGGTCCTCAACACTCCTGGGTTGCATTTCCTCAGCCCCTCCCCTTTAAGCCACCAGGTACAAATGCATTGTCCTGTGGCATAGGGCAAAGTCCTCTCAGCCCTGGAACCGGCTCTCGCTTGGAACAGCATCTGAGAGTATATTGCAACTCATCCTCTTGTTGGAATAAAACATCAACCCATTCAAAGTTGGGTGGCTTAAATTTGCTGTTTTATTTTGGAATTGCCAAGGCTGTGGATAGAATATGCAAATTTTCTGTCAGATAATTCTGCCATTTTATTTCACCTTAGCAAATCACGTCACCTTCCCAAGCCTCAGTTGCCTTATCTTTAAAATGGGGCTTAAATCAAGCTGACGTGTTGCCAGGAGTTAGTGTGAAAAGGTGTGTAGTGTTTTGCACAGTACCCAGCACTCATTCTTAACTATTATTAGACTTCACCATTCCACTCTAGCCTGAGAATCATCTAATTAGATGAATCCCACTACACTCCCCTCTTCCACCCCCAGACAATGTTTAATCACTCGGCCCAACATCTCAATTACACAATGTTTGTGGCGATGGCTGTGGAGGTGAATTGAATTGTCTGATTAACTGAGTGTTCCTGAGAAAACCCCTTTTGTCTTCACCTGGGCAGTCACACATCTTTGTAAAACAGAGTATCATCTATTTTCCTGCCTTAGCAAGTAGGGCTGGAAACGGAATAGGCTATCTGTCTCTCTGGTGACTCAGTGCCCCTCTGCAAACCGCTGCTCTGTTCTGTGAGTAGGAAGAGTAGAAGATTCTGAGCTGGGTGCGTCTAGTCTTGAAGACAGATTCCAGAATCAAACCTACAGCCACTTGTTAGCTCACCAGTTTTATCTATCTTGATAAGGTTGAGGATCGACAAGTGTGTGAAGGGAGGGTGTTTGGCACAGCCGTTAAGATGCCACTTGGGACATCACATCCCCTATCAGAGTGCCTAGGGTCAAGTGCTGGCTCCAGTTGCAATTCCAGCTTCCTGCGAACGTGCAACCTGGGAGTCAACAACTGATGATGGCTCAAGTGCAGGGGTCCCTGTTATTCACATGGGAGGCTTGGATTGAGCTCCTGACTCTGGCTTGAGTCCGGCCCCAGGACCCCCGATCTGAGCAGCAGGTACTGAGCCAAGGTAGTGGCACACCCTTGAGGTGCTGGCGTCCTTACAATATTCCACTTTTACAACAACCCGAGCTGGTCGACAAAGAGGCCCAGTTTACAGATGGGGAAACTGAAGCCTGGGGAAAGGGCACACAGCTGATGAGTGGTAGGCATAGGATTTGAATCCATGTCTTAGGGATTCCTCAGTCCATTCTCTTAGAAAAGGAAGAGCACCTGTGATGCCCCAGTTTCCGATTTTTACATTATTGGTTGATTACGTCAGAATCACCTGGAGTTTTACAGTTCCGACCGCTGGGCCCACCTTGGAATTCTGCTTACGGGGGTTAGAGTGGGACCCTGAGTCCGCAGTTCTAACGGGCTCTTTTGCTGCAGCCCACCTGGACTAGCAGGTGTCCCCAAAAGTATGAGTGCTTTCCTAGTCTTCAGTGGACTTGTGCCTTCTAGCCCACAGCCCATCCTGCACCCAGAGCCCTGGACAGACCCCTGGTTCTGTGCCTCTCTCGATGTGTTTCTTTCCCAGGAATGGCATTGGTGGTGGTCGGCTTTGTGTGTCAACTTGGCTAGGCTACAACACCCAGTTACTCAGCCAGACGTGCAGCAAGGTGTTGCTGTGAAGGTGTTTTGTAGGTGTGGCTAACATCCACAATTAGTTGGCTTTATGTCAAGGAGATGGCCCTCAAAAATGTAGGTGAGCTTCACTAATCAGTTGAAAATATAAGAACAAAAACTGAGGTTTGGGGGTAGGCGTTTGATACGGCCGAGAAGACAAGGTCCGCGACACCTGCATCCCATGTCAGACTGGCTGGGTTCAAGTCCTGCCTCTGCCTCAGATTCCAGCTTCCTGCTGACGCACACCTTGCGAAGGCGGCAGGTCATGGCTCAAGTACTTGATGCCCACGTGGGAGATCTGGATTGAGTTCCAGGCTTCTGGCTTTGGCCTGGCTCAGTCTTGGCTGCTGCAGGCATTTGATGTAATGAGCCACTGGAGCGCTCTCTGCTTTTCTGATAAAATGAAAATAAATTTAAATATTAAAATTTTTAAAAATCCTGGGGCTGGTGTTGTAGCATAGTGAATTAAACCACTGCCTGTGAAGCCGGCATCCCATGTGGGCGCCAGTTTGTGTCTCAGCTGCTGCACTTCTGATCCAGCTCCCTGCTAATGGCCTGGGAAAGCAGGAGAAGATGGCCAAGTGCTTGGGCCCCTGCCACCCATACGGGCGACCCAGATGAAGCTCCTGGCTGCTGGCTTCGGCTTGGCCCAGCCTTGGTCATTGTGACCATCTGCAGAGCAAACCAATAAATTTAAGATTCTCTCTCTCTCTGTGTGTGTGTGTGTGTGTAACTCTGACTTTAAAAATAAATAAATAAATCTTATTTAAAAATCCCTGAGGTTGCCGGCGCCGCGGCTCAATAGGCTAATCCTCCGCCTTGCGGCACCGGCACACCGGGTTCTAGTCCCGGTCGGAGCACCGATCCTGTCCCGGTTGCCCCTCTTCCAGGCCAGCTCTCTGCTGTGGCCCGGGAGTGCAGTGGCGGATGACCCAAGTCCTTGGGCCCTGCATCCCATGGGAGACCAGAAGCACCTGGCTCCTGCCATCGGATCAGCGCGGTGCGCCGGCCACAGCGCACCAGCCGCGGCGGCCATTGGAGAGTGAACCAATGGCAAAGGAAGACCTTTCTCTCTGTCTCTCTCTCTCACTGTCCACTCTGCCTGTCAAAAAAAAAAAAAAATCCCTGAGGTTCCCCCAGAAGAAGAAAGTCTGCCTCAATGCCACAGCAGTCATCCTGCGCAAGGTCTCAGTCTGGTGGATTGATCTATGGATTTTGAAATTCACAGCCCCCACAATTGCATGAACTAAATTTCTTGATGTGCGTGTTTGTGTGTGCGAGTATGTGTGCTGTTGGTTTTGCTTCTTTGAAGAGCCCTGATGGAGCCCATCCTTTCTTACCTCTTTTTTTTTTTTTAAGATTTATTAATTTATTTGAAAGGCAGAGTTACAGAGAAGCAGAGGCAGAGAGAGTGAGAGAGGTCATCCATCCGCTGGTTCACTCCTGAGATGGCTGCAACAGCCGGAGCTGAGCCGATCTGAAGCCAGGAACCTGGAGCTTCTTCTGGGTCTCCCACACTGGTGCAGGGGCCCAAGGACTTGGGCCATCTTCCACTGCTTTCCCAGGCCATAGCAGAGAGCCAGATCAGAAGTGGGGCAGCTGGCTCTTGAACCAGCGACTATATGGGATGCCAACACTGCAGGCAGCGGCCTTACCCTCTGTGCCACAGTGCCAGCCCTTTTTCTTCTTTCTTTCTTTCTTTCTTTCTTTCTTTCTTTCTTTCTTTCTTTCTTTCTTTCTTTCTTTCTTTCTTTCTTTCTTTCAGACAGAGTGTATAGTGAGAGAGAGAGAGAGAAAGGTCTTCCTTTTGCTGTTGGTTCACCTTCCAATGGCCACTGCGGCCGGCGCATCTTGCTGATCCGAAGCCAGGAGCCAGGTGCTTCTCCTGGTCTCCCATGCGGATGCAGGGCCCAAGGACTTGGGCCATCTTCCACTGCCCTCCCGGGCCATAGCAGAGAGCTGGCCTGGAAGAGGGGCAACCGGGATAGAATCCAGCGCCCCAACCGGGACTAGAACCCAGTGTGCTGGCACCGCAAGGCGGAGGATTAGCCTGTTAAGCCATGGCACTGGCTCTTTCTTTCTTTTTTTAAGATTGTATTTCATTTATTTGAGAGGTAGGGTTACAGTGAGAGAGAGGGAGAGACAGAGAGAAAGGTCTTTCATCCGTTGGTTCACTCCTGAGATGGTTGCAATGACCAGAGCTGAGCTGATCTGAAGCCAGGAGCGAGCTTCTTCCAGGTCTCCTAAACAGGTGTAGGGGCCCAAGGACTTGGGCTATCTTCCACTGTGTTCCCAAGCCATAGTTGAGAGCTGGATCAGAAGAGGAGCAGCGTGGACTTACACCGATACCCATATGGGATGACTGTGCCGCAGGCAAAGGCTTAGCCCACTATGCCACAGCGCTGGTCCCTCATCTCTTGACTAATTGTTATTCCTCCTCTCTGCTTTCCTTCCTTCCCCTTCTAGTATCCTCCACCAATGCCTAGTGCATATCAGACACTTGGCCGAGCAAAGATGATGCGATCAACGGATAAGAGGTTGTCTCTGCCCTCAAGGAGCTCACAGTCCACCAATTGTACATAAAATCAACAAGGGCCTTGCAATTCGTGGATCACTTCTGCTTGCCCATGCACTCGCCTGCAAATCCTTTGGATTGGAAAGCCCAGCGTTGCTCTCTTACTAGACAGGAGAAGGGGCAAAGGCATCTGGGGACTACAGCCCCTGCAGGACTGCGTAAGAAGGATCCTGGATCGCCTTCCCAGCCCAGGGTCTTTCCCCAGCACCAGCTGTTACCCCTGGCTCCTGGTCGAGATTCATCCCACCCTCCCTGCGTTCTCATGACACACCAAATCCTATTTGTTTACCCAGTGTTCCCTGTGTGTATGGTGAGCTTCTGGGTGGGGGCAGGGTACTGTACTTTATTCCACAGAGGTTCATTCAGCACGTACAGTTTTCCATTTGCAGACACTCCTAGTGCTGACTCTGGACAAAGACTGCTACTAGGTGTGGATCTCCATGACCCCAGCGTGAGCCCTCGGGCAAGTTCCTTAACCTCTCTGTGCCTTATCTTCCTCATCTGTCAGATGGGGCTCTAAAAATGAATTAACTTACATTGCATGCTTAGAATGGTAGCAGACGCTCAAATATATTTACCATTGAAAAACATTATTCTCAGCATCTCAGCAAAGAGTAAATATTTCCTAAATGAATGTCTGAGTGAATTATTGTCGGATTCTTATACCCCCTGAATCACCCCCTGCAATGTTTGCTAGCGAGCTGGAGCATTCACGTTGGTGGGGAAGCGAACATCTAAGGTTAGCAGACGTGTGTTCTGGTCCCAGATCTGCTGCTAACTGGACATAGGCCCTTAGGTGAGTCATTCACCCTTTGTAACCCCTGGTTCCTAATCTTCAAATATTGTAATCAGCGGTTCCTTTTAGATCTATAATGCTGACCCAGTCCTCAACACCTGCCTGCTTTTGGTGTCAGGTGGACAGGAAGGAGCCTGCCTGCAGGTGGGGGCCAGCAGCCTGCAGGACAGATCGCCAAGATTGGTCTCTGAACGGTAGGTGCCCGCACCTCTCGGCTCACTGGCTTTGGATATTAGCAGGGCGGATCCTGACACCAGATTCATAAAGTCAGCATTTGCTGAGTGGTCTATTGTGATCTGCTCAAAATAGCCTTACGCCTCTGCACGGGGTATCAGGCCTTCTCCTAATACCCAGTAACTTCCTACTCCAAACATCAGCCAGCTATTGTGTAACTCCAATGACAGCAGGTTCTTGCTACAAATCCTGAAAGCTGTCTCTTGGATACCCTTAACGTATTCATAACATTGGTATTTATGTATTTATCTCTGAAAACCATAACCTTGGAAAAAGCATTTAGGGGAAAGAAGGCTGTAGTGATTAAAGAAAGCTCTGTTCATTTGAACAACATTAAATACAACTGGCATAATGACAACTGTGAGATCTGATAGAATATAGAGAAGGCTGCAAATAAAGGGCTTGTATTTTTCCCTGATGTAACATAATGGTCACATTTTTCTTTCACAATGGTTTTGCCGAGATAAAGAACAAATTATACTGATTTGATTGCTACTTAGAAATACTTAAAATTGAAAAAGACAGCAGGTGGGCCTGGTTAGAAAGGATGGTTATTTTAGCATAACAGATGCATGCATAAAACATCGCCCAGCCAATTTTTTAATCATAAGACCCCCCAAACTTTCCCTCTACGACTGTGCCTTGGGATGTGAGCAAGTCGAGGGAATGAGCAGGCCTTGTCTGAGGAGCGTTTTGGGCTCAACGAGCCAGCCATGCTCAGAGACCCCATGGGAGGACTGAGCACTGGGGTGGATGGCAGCCCAAGGCCGGGCAGCCTGCAGAACAGGGAGGGGGACCCGACCTGGGCACAACAGAAACCCCAGTGCCAGACACCACCCCCCCCCCCCCAACACACACACAGTGTGCATGGCAAAGGAAACATTGCTGCGCCCTTTGGAGTTGGTTTTCTAGGTGCTGGGTAAGAGACGTTGCTGCCGAGTTTTTATTCTTCACCGTGTCCTTTTTCTCAGATGACAGACCGTCCATCAGACCATCAGACCATCCTTTTTGGCTTCCAGTTCCTCTGCTTCCAAGAGACCTGCATTGGAGAGTGTGCACTCCAGATAGTGCCTTGTGGGCATGCGACCTAGTTCCCCACGCTTGGTCCATACCCTCCCCCTGTTTTTCTTGTTGGAAGGTGGACGAGCCATTGGTTTGCTTCCCTATGTGTTAGCAAGGAAAGAGCTACTTTATTCCCAGTGAGTGAATCCTGGAGCTGGGGATGGAGGAAAGTAGCACAGATTTTCAAGTGAGGGCGTGCAGCAGAATTTCAGAGGTTAGCTTTGTCTTGTTTAACACAAAGCCTTCTGATCTCTGCTCCAGCTGCTCTCCTCTCAACCCGGAAATCTCTCTCAGCTTTGGGTGCCTGGGTAAGCAGGGGCATTTCTGGCAGGGTCCAGGCCAAAACCCCAGATTCAGGATGAAACCGGTTCTCCCCACAGCGCCCTGATTCTTCCGGCCTATTGCTTTGTTTTCCTTGGTTTCCCAGTGTTGGAAATCCATCCAATTTGCTTCTTCCTCCAAGCATTTGGCCTCAGTCACTTTCCACAAAGTGCTCACTTGGGTCTCATCCTCTCTAGTTTCTTCTCTAACCTTTGAAAAAACAAACTTTTTATTGTGAAGTACTTTTAAAGTTATAGAAAAATTGAGTGATGGTACAGAGTGTTCCCACACCCCCTACCCCAATTTCCCTGTTGTTCATATTTTACGTTCATAGGGGACCTCTGTCAGTTAACAAGACAATATTGATGCATGATTACTCACTACAGCGGGTGCTTTGTTTGGATTGCCTTGCATTTGATTCGTGTCCCATTTCTCTTCCAGCACCCTGTCGAAATTGCCACATCATACATAATCGTCCTGTCTCCCTAGGCTCCTCTTGGCTGCCACGGTGTCTTAGATATTGCCTGGTTTTGGTCATTTGGGCAGTTTTGAGGAGTACTGGTTGGGTAGTTTGTTGGGTAACTGGGCGGATAATTGGGCCTCAGTTAGGGTTCGTCTGATGTTTTTGCCATGAGTGACTGGGATGATGGGATTTGGGGAAGGAGATCACAGAGGCAAGGTGCCTTTTCGTCTCTCTCATCCGGGGCACGAGCTCCCCTCGCGGCGTCACTGTGGGGGCGGACCTTCCGTTCCTGACTGTGGGACCATTCTTCAGGTCTTCCACACGTAAGCCGCCCTTTGCCCATCTTTCCACACTGGTCTCTGCCCAAGGAGGTGTCTGTTCACAGCCCCCACTTCTGGAACCTACAGCTATGCTCTCTGTCTCGTTGAGAACAGAGTATCCACATTAATTATTTGGACTTCATTTGCCCAGGGTATTTGTGTCTTCTTCTCTATTTATTCAGTCGTTTATTTATTCCAGTATGAACACACGCATATTTATCTTATACTTTAAATTATAATAAAATACTACATAATTTATTCAGTTGCTCAGATTGTTCCAGCTTTGGCTGTTGGGGTTGGCTCCCATGTTCCTTTGACATAACCCCTCCTTTTATTTTTTTGACAGGCAGAGTGGACAGTGAGAGAGAGAGAGAGACAGAGAGAAAGGTCTTCCTTTGTCGTTTGTTCACCCTCCAATGGCCGTCGCGGTTGGCGCGCTGCAGCCGGTGCACCACGCTGATCCGAAGCCAGGAGCCAGGTGCTTCTCCTGGTCTCCCATGGGGTGCAGGGCCCAAGCACTTGGGCCATCCTCCACTGCACTCCCTGGCCACGGCAGAGAGCTGGCCTGGAAGAGGGGCAACTGGGACAGAATCCGGCGCCCCGACTGGGACTAGAACCTGGTGTGCTGGTGCCGCAAGGCGGAGGATTAGCCTAGTGAGCCGCGGCGCTGGCCCCCCCTTTTTATTTTTTGAGGCATCCTTACTTCAGGCATTACAAGGTGCTTCAGGCTCACCCTGTGTATCTTTGCTGCAGCTCTAGAATCAGCCATTTCTCCAGAGGCCTGGGTCCTTTCCTTGGAAAGGGATGTTAGTGTTTCCTTCAACATTTACTAGCTCAGGTCCCTAGGTTCTTCCTTGTCTTACTCAAAGACCCTTTCCTTAGCCATTGCCAAGGTGACTTCCTTTCCCAGTGACCTGTCAATGAAGCTGCAGCCGCCTGGTCCAAGGTCCTCACATAAACTGAGCACGCAGAAGCGGACCCTGACCTACAGCTAATCCAGGAGCGCGGTCCTTACGCCAGGCGCACCTGTTCGGGAGCGTGAGCACTACTCACCACAGCCCTGTCTGTCCTTGCAGCTCTGTGTCCTGAATGTCCTCAGGGAAGACTGTGCCTCCCCTACTGAGAAGGTAAATATAGGCTCTATGAGGGGCAAGAGGGGCTGAGGACTGTCTCATGCAACTTAAGGAGGCCACAGAGGAAGAGAAAAAGGCTCTTCTTATATGGACGCTTGGCCATTACACCAAAGCCTGACCCATGTGGTCTGATAGTCTTTCATAATCTCCCACCCATGGCAGCACCCACGCTAGACCCATCTGCTGTCATTGGAGTCATTTCAAGGCTTACTGGAACTTTCTATGGGCTCTGGGCACACCGGTTTCTTTCATGATCCTGTTCCTTTTGGTCTTTTCCAATGGTAGTCATGCTCAGCCATACAGCTGGGATGCAGAAGCTATTAACACACCTATGGTATCCAGGTGAAAGCATCCTTAAAGGTTTCACATGTTCAATGCTTGAGTCTCTTTTACTAAGTTCTCAGCAAGTGGTTTCCCAGCCTCCATTTAAATTCCCACTGGGCAGGGAGCTCATTATCTATGCAAGAAAGTTTTACAATTTTGGGCAACTGCACCCATCAAAAAATCCTCCCCCTAGTCGCCTCAAATATGTTTCTAGGTAGCTTTCTGTTCTTTATGCTACTTCTGTCTCTTCCCCTCACTTAGGATAAGTTAACTCCCATTTCCACTTAACATGCCTTCATATATTTCAAAGCGGCTTTCTTTTCTTCTTTAAAAAATCTAATTCTATGTCAGGAACATTTTTCCTGTGTGTTTACATATTCTTTGAAAACATGATCTTTAAAGGCTTCATAATATTCCACTGTAGTTGCACTATAATTTATTTAACCATCCTCTTATTGTTGACATTGAGGTGGTTTCCAACTTTTAGTTATTATATATAATATGCAGTGAACATTGCATAAATCTTTGTATCTCAATTATTTCCTTATGGTAGATTATTAGAGCTGGTATTACTAGGTCAAAGGGTAACTGCTAGATTGTATTTTGATAGCAAGTAGAGTCTTGCTATTCTATTTAGGAGATCTGATTGTTCTTATGTTCCTATGTTCCTAGAATGCTGAGATGAGTTTATTTTAAAGATTTATTTATTTATTTGAAAGTCAGAGTTACACACAGAGAGAAGGAGGGGAAGAGAGAGAGAGGGAAAGAGAGAGAGAGAGAGAGAGAGAGAGGTCTTCCATCCACTGTTTCACTCCCCATTTGGCCGCAATGGCCAGAGCTGCTCCATTCTGAAGCCAGGAGCCAGGAGCTTCCTCTGAGTCTCCCATGCAGGTGCAGGGGCCCAAGACTTGGGCCATCTTCTACTACTTTCCTAGGCCATGGCAGAGAGCTGGATTGGAAGTGGAGCAGCTGGGTCTTGAACCAGTGCCCATATGGAATGCCAGCGCTGCAGGCGGTGGCTTTACCCACTACGCCACAGCGCCGGCCCCAGGAGATGAGATTTTGCAGTGGTGTGTGGAATTTGAGTATCCTTGTTGCCACTGAAATATGATGTGTGGGGGAGGTCATTCTGTCTTGAAGAAGTAAATGTGGTGTCCAGAACTGTGTGCTGTCCTGTACTGATTTGAACATGAGTGGCTGATGGAATAAAAATTTAAAGCCACAGCTTGAAGGGAAGTCTGCAGCTAGTCTGCAGGTAAGACCCCTGGCAAATGGAAAGTGACACCTGTGGGTGGCGTAGTGGCAGAAGCCAGGCTGTGTGAAGGCACCCATGTTCTTGAGACCAAAGTCAAGCTGTCCATGGTGATACATGGAGCGGCTGTTCAACAGCCCGATGAAAATATTGAAAAGGTCGGCGATTTCCCACTTTCAGACAGAAGGATGGCTGAAGAGTTAAAATTAGATAAAGGGACAGATTCATTCTGAAATGAAACCTGAACAGAAGGAAAATTTTTATTAAATTTACACTGTGCACTTCTGTTTTTTAATTTATTTCCTTTAATTTTATTTGCAAGGCTGAGAGATCTCCTGTTCTGTGCTTCATTTCCCAAATGCCCACAATAGCCAGGGTTGGACCAGGTTGAAGCCAGGAGCCCAGAGTTCCACCTGGGTCTTCTGCACAGGTGGCAGGGATGCGAGCACTTGAGCCATCGTCTGCTGCCCTCCAGGGCAAGAAGCTGGATTGAAAGTGGAGTAGCCGGGACTGGAATCAGGTCCTCCCCTGCGAGAAGGGGGTGTCTCAAGCAGAGATTTAACCATTGTGCCCAAATGCCTGCCCCACACTGTGCATTTTGAGTGATGAAGAAAAGCAATGCAGCTGTGGCATTTATACTGACTTTAAAAAAAATGCGAGATGATTCTAGGCATTTTGAAATAGAATGGATTAGCCAAGTGAGCCGCGGCGCCAGCCTGGAATGGTCACATGGAACAGCGCTGGTATTGAAGTAGAGCATAAGCCTTGTACCAGGAGGAACCAGGATCACTCTGGGCTCTTCTGTAGTTAACTGGGTAGCCTTGAGCAAGTTGAGCCTCAGCTTTGTCCTGTAGAAAACAGCGATGATGCTTCTTACTGCATAAGTCTGCTGTAAAGCTTACCTAGGATTAGATGCAAAGAATGATTTAGCACCTGTCATATAGTAGATGCCTAGTTAACTCTCTATTGTTGTTGGCTCTGCTGTGAGCCCAAGCCTGCCAGGGGGAGTTTCAGTATCTCAGACCACAGAAAGCATGAGTCCAGGCCAGAAGTAAAGACAATGTTGACTTATTTCATTGACATCAATAGCGTTATTCACACAGCATTTATTTTAGAAGGTCAAACACTCAACCAGGCTTCAGAATATAGAAATTCTGAAGCATTTGAGAGTGTGTGTGCTGCATAAAAGAAATAAAATGTGACCCCTTGCTCTGGGAAATCTCTGGGGAGAAGTAGGGGGAGAAGTAATGTTTCTTTCTCTTTTCTTTTCTCTTTGGTCTCTTGAATTTTATTGTGGTAAGAACACTGCATGCGAGATCTACCTTCTTAACAAACACATTATACATACAATACAGTGTTGTTCACATAACTCCTTTCTTTAGTGCCATCAGGGGTATATTTTGGACCAGACTTTTTGCATATGTCATCTTATTTCACCCACAGAATGATACTGAGCCGTGGATATTTGTATCTTTGTTTCAGAGATAGAGCAAGTGACATAACCATCGTCCAGCTTCAAAGTCTGGGCCTGAAGCTCTTCCATGCCAATTGTAAGTCACTGTAAAGATTGACTGGGCAAGACTATGTGAAGGGGTGAGTTCATTGTGTGATCTTGCACAGTCACATTCTCTGAGGCTTGCAGATACTCTGGTATCTTGGAGATACTCTGGCAACAGTTAACTCCCAAAAAGGTGGTCACTGACCATCATATGAAGCTAAACCCCTTCGTCACTGACTTTACCCACTGTAATTGTCTCCCAGACACTTCAGATTCTGCAAACCCCAAATTCCTGCTCAGAGAATGGAGGCTAGACTTGTGTGAGGCATATATGTTGCCTTAGCTTCCTGCACTGGCACAGAGGGGACGGGCATAGGTAGCGTTAAAACAAAACTCACCTTTCCTCCTTAGCTTTTCTCACCCCTACTGCTACCGAGTCCTGGTATTTACTTAAGGCTTCTTTTAAAGGTGATGGGCCCAACCTCCTTGCTCCCTGACCTCATGGTGTCTAGAGTTGCTGTCCACAGGGCTCTCCATCAGGTGGCTCTACCCCATGCCTTTGTGGCAGTCTGGTACTTCTCCTTCAGAAAATCCCATCTCTGTTTCCCTTTCCATTCAACGGTATCATCCCTGCCCCCTCCCCCTACCTCACCCCAGGATTAGTGGTTCAAGGGCAACTCTGCTTATCCTTGTTTTAAAATGTCCAGAAGACATGCACAGGGAATGGTGTTGTGGCAAAGAGGGTTAATCCCCCACCTGCAGTGCCAGTATCCCATATGGACACTGATTCGTGTCCCAGCTGCTCTGTTTCAAATTTAGATCCTTGCTAATGTGCCTGGGAAAGCATCAGAGGATGGTCCAAGTGCTTGGGACCCTGCATCCACATGAGAGACCTGGAAGAAACTCCTGGCTCCTGGCTTTGGCCTGGCCAGCCGCAATCGTTGAGGCCACTGGGGAGTAAACCAGTGGATGCAAGATTGATCTCTCTCTGTCTCTCGCGTCTGTAACTCTGCCTTTCAAATTAAAAGAAGAAGAGGAGGAGGAGTAAGAAGGAGAAAGAGGAGAAAGAGGAAAAGAGGAAGAAGAGGGACACACACACACCCCCACTGAAGAACCAGCCTACTGCTACCACTGGCCCTGTGGCACAGTGGGTTAATTTGCTGCCTGCGGTGCCAGCATCCCATATGGGCACCAGTTCCAGTCCCAGTTGCTCCATATTTGATCCAGCTCCCTGCTAATGCACCTGAAAAAGCAGCAGAAAATGGCCCGAGTACTTGGGCCCTCACACTCGTGTGGGAGACCTGGCTCCTGGCTTCTGCCTGGCCCAGCCCTGGCTGTTGTAGTCATTTGGGTAATGAACCAGCAGGTGGAAAAAAAATCAATCTCTCTGTAACTATTTCAAACAAATAAATAAATCTTAAAATAGAAAAAGGAACCAACAGAAGAAAGCAAGGGGTAGTTGTGCACAAAGGGACATTAGGCTGGGCCATTTTGTTCCCCACTATCTTGTCTGAGCTCCACGTCGTCTGCTGAACTGGCCTCTCACTCCTTGAGGATTCTCTGATCTCAGATTCATCTTAGGTTCTTGGTCTTTGCCCTGTGCCCGTCGCTGACCACAGACGTGTGCAGGCCCCTGCCTTGGTCCACCTTTCATCCTGTCCCGAGCCCAACAACTTCGCCTTGGTGCTCTGTCCAGTCCGGGCTACTCTCTAGAAATATCTGTCCCCAGCTTCCGCAAGCTGGCGCTTGTTAACAGGTCTATCATGTAGCACCTTCTTTCCCATTTTGTGTCTTCCTTTCCATGTGCTGACACCAACTCTCTGTGAACTCTAGGGAGACGAGCGTCCTGGCTAAGGGCGACCACCAGTTGTTTCTCCTCGACAATCTACCAGTGCTTGGGAATGGACTCTGTGTGTCCACTGGCAGAATTGCCAAGTCAGTGGGGCCGCAGCCCGAGCTGTGAAGGTTCAATCCTTGTCTGATTTCTTCATATCTCCAAAGTCTCAGTTTCTGATGAGACCAGCTGGAGTCTTTTGGAAAGAAAACCTCCAGTGGTTCAAGCTAGCAGATCTGGATTCTTCTGGAGGCCAATGGAAAGGGCCTTTCTGTGGCCACTTTTTATTTCGCAAAATTAACTACAGTTCCTTCCAGAAACACAGATGCCATGGTCGGCTTGTTGGGCTAGGAGCAGGAAAGCAGAAAGTGGAATTAGGAACCCACCTTCAGATGGACAGACCGTCCCCTCTGTTTCCAGCTGAACAACTCCGGGCAAACCACCGACCCCCAGCTGCCCAAGCCTGAGCTTTTCTGTCTGTGAAATAAGAATCAAAAAAAGACCTTTCTGACGGCATTGGTTTGAAAATCTAATAAAATAATGAATGTGGAAGTGGATTGTGAAGTGTCAGGCGTGTTTTAGTGCTCACTATTAATAGTCACAGGTGTTATTATTAGCCTGCGATTCCACAGGATGCTGTAGCAACAGGGAACAGAAACCCAGGGTCCAGCTGGCTCAGCAACAGGGACATTTATCCTTTCATGGAACCGGAGATCCAAAGGGAACCCAGGCTGCAGAGTTGGTGGATTCACAAAGGGGGGTGGCACCAGGGACCCACGATTTTTGGTCTTTCTGTTCTGCCACTCTGGGTGTCAGCTTCCTCTCCAGCCTGCTCTGTAGTACCTGTAGCAGGGTCACACCTCACCCAACCTTTTTTTTTTTTTAAGATTTATTTATTTGAAAAGCAGAGTTACAGAGATAGAGGAAGACACATCTTCCATCTGCTAGGTCACTCCCCAAAGGGCTGCAAAGACGGGGGCTGGGCCAGGTTGAAGACAGAAGCCTGGAACTCCATCCAGGTCTCCCACGTGGGTGGCAGGGGCCCAAGCGCTCGGCCATCTTTTGCTGCTTTCCAGGGGTGAAGCAGCTGGGACTCAAACTGATGTTCCTATGGGATGCTAGCATTGCAGATGTTCCTATGGGATGCTAGCATTGCAGATGTTCCTATGGGATGCTAGCATTGCAGGTGGTGGCTTAACCCACTGCGCCACAATGCCAGCTCCCACATAGCACTCTCTGAGGAAGGGGCGAGACTCTGCCCAGCTCTCTCCTAGACGGGGAGCAGTTTCCCCTATCCTCTCTGGGGAACTTTTCCTCATGTAATATTCCATAGGAATTGGCTAGTGTGCCTATCTCCAGAGCAAATCATGCAGGAATCCTTAGACCACCCAGCCTGTGAGTGTGGGGAGGGGGCTATACGGGACCACTGGGATGATACGGGCCCACATGCAGCTCTTTCATAAAGGTGAGGTGAGTGGGTTCTGTGTGGACAACAGCAGCGTCTCTTGCAGGTTGCATTATTGTCACTGTTGTCAGTGGACTACACATTCTCAGTCTCTTTCTGTGTGGCTGTGCCTCCATGGCACCTGGCACACTATAGATGCTCCATTCATATCTGCTGAGTGAAACAGGAGATGTGAGATGTGGTGGGGCCAGCACCTGCTGCATGAGTGCGTGGATGTGTGCCGCCTGGTCGTAGTTACCCCTCGGTGACCCTGGCCTGTGGTTCTTGTTGGTTCACATATTCCCAGCCCTGAGTGCAATGTGTTCAGAAACAGAACCAGTAAGCACGCCATAAAAATGCAGTCAGTATGTGGCTCGCACGTGTTTTCTGGTAGAAACTGGATTTTCAATAATGAGAGCTGATAACATGGTGCTTCTTTTATTATAGGTGTTCGCTTATGTGAATACTTTACTTTTTTAGTTTTTAAGGATTTATTGATTTATTTGGAAGGCAGAGTTACAGAGATAGAGAGATAGAGAGAGAGAGAGGGAGAGAGAGAGAGAGAGAGAGAGAGAGAGAAAGAGAGAGAGAGAGATCTTCCATCTGCTGGTTCATTCCCCAAATGGCTGCAATGGCTGGAGCTGGGACGACCTGAAGCCAGGAGCCAGGAGCTTCCTCTGGGTCTCCCACATGGGTGCAGGAGCCCAAGGACTGGGCCATCTTCTACTGCTCTCCCAGGCCATAGCAGAGAGTTGGATCAGAAGTAGAGCAGCCGGGACTCGAACCGGCGCCCATATGGGATGCTGGCACCACAGGTGGTGACTTTACCAGCTACACCACAGCACTGGCCCCAGTGTGAGTGCTTTATAGACATGAGTTGAGCATCCCAAATTCAAACATCTGAAATTCCAAGTACTCCAAAATCTGAAGCTGTTGAGGCCTGGCATGATGCCACAGGCGACCTCATGTGATGGCTCACAGACAAAGCACGGGCACATGGAAAATACTGTGCAACCTTACCTTCAGGCTGTGTCTATAAAGTGTATACATGAAATGTAAATGGTGGCTGGAATGTATCCCCATGATATCTCATCATGTAAATGCAAATACTCCAACATTTGGCAAAATCCCAAATCTGAAACATTTCTGACCACAACCATTGCAGGTAAGGGACAATTTGCACTAAGTCATGTAGTTCTCTCAAGTGGCCGTGAGTTAGGCTCTGCAGTCATCCCCACTGTAGAGCTGGGAACACCAATGCACAAGGTGTTAGCTGCCTCCTGTTGGGCTACACGGCGGGGACGTAGGTGGCCTGAGGTTGGAGCCGGCGCCTGTAGCTCAGAGTGCAGGTGCCCAGCAAAGCTGCTTCTGCAATCTGGTCTTAGGCCCTGCTGCTAGCAGTCCTCTGGCCACTGAGGCAGGAGGGACAGCCTGCTGGCGAGGGGCCTGTTGCTTCTTCCTCTGCCTGTCCCCATGTTCCAAAAGAGCCCCTGGAGGACGCCCTGCTCTGCGGGTGGAGAAGATCAGGGCAGGTGAGGGGGCAGCACAGGGTGTGTTCGATGGGGATCAGCCTCCGTGCAGCAACCCCTCCTGGTCACAGCCCTAGGGCAGGGCCATGTCTGCCTCCTGCCCCAGGAGCCTGGGTCTGCAGGACCACGGACGCTGTGCGGGAGAGGACCGCTGCCCATCACGGTTTGCCAGCCGGTGCCCACTCCAGGCATCCCTTCTGTGTGTCAGGAAGGAGGATGCTCCCAGCGTAGCTAGGAAGACACTCCAGCAGCCTGGGTGGGGGCGTGGCTGCTGTGGGCTGCCCAGGGTGGGGCTGTTCACTTTCAGGGGGTGGTGTGCCGTGGAGCCAAACCCCTCTCTGGAAGAGCTCGCCGCAGCAGTTCGGCCCCCTCTGGGTAGCTATGGGGATGTGGCCTCCTTTTGAACTTCTGGCCTCATATCCCTGTCCTGGCTACAATGTCAGAAAGGATGGTGACAAAATGATGATGACAACAACAACAACAAAAACTAACCATGTATTGAACGTCTATTTTGTGGCAGACATTAATCCGCTAGTCAAAAGCCTTTGCATGTATTTAATAATTTAGTCCTTAAAATGAGAACCTCTTTTTGCCTCCAAGAAGAAGAAACAGGGGCTATTGCGTCCAGGTGCAGGGATGTGGCCAGCACCTGGCTCTGGGGCTGCACACCCAGCGATTGCTGGGGCCCCCTGAGCCTTGCCATATGTCAGGCCCATTCTATCTCACTGTGTCCAGGCAAGGCAAGGGAGTGGGTCTCCTCTGGGTGCAGACCCCAAGGGCTGGCCTGACTGGGCAGTCAGGGTGACCTCAGTACCTGGAAGTGCAGGTGGCAAACGGATCTGGCCGAGACTACCCAGAGAGCATCATCCAATATGACGCCCAGCGCCTTGCCAGCCCCTCTGATGCCAGAAGCAGACGACGGCCTGAAAGCGATTTGTCCGGTCCATGAGTAATGTCTAGTAACTAAATGCTAATTAATTTGCTGCTGCATTTGAGTTAATTTATGGGGTGTTCTCTTCACCAAGTAAATTTTAATTAAGAAGAGTAAAACAAATGACAAAGTAATTTCCAAAAAATTAATTTCGGTAAACACGAGTCACTGTTTTTCTTTGTATCAATAATAAAAGTTAAAGTGAAGCCTCCCTAAGCCCTCTCCCCCGCCTCTAAATGTGACGTTGAGCCTCTGCCAGGCTCTTGGAGTGCCAAGGCAGTGGTGCAAATTAGCAGCCAGGCAAGGCCAAAAGGAACTGGGCAGAGAGCCTGAGAGAAGTCAGGCAGCAGGCCTTAAAGAAATGCAGCAATTGCTACTTCCATGGTGTTTGTGGGGTATCATTTTCATCCAACTCTGCACCTTTTAAGAGCTCAGAAGGGGAAAAGCATATTGTACTTGCTTCTGGTAGATATATTAAATGGGTGCCAGAGGTGAAAGCATTTTATTATTTATTTATTTTTTTAATTTATTTATTTGAGAGGTAGAGTTACAGACAGTGAGAGGGAGAGACAGAGAGAAAGGTCTTCCATCCACTGGTTCACTCCCCAAATGGCTGCAACAGCCGGTGCTACGCCGATCCAAAGCCAGGAGCCAGGAGCTAGGAGCTTCTTCCTGGTCTCCCATGCAGGTGCAGGGGCCCAAGACTTGGGCCATCTTCTACTGTTTTTCCAGGTCATAGCAGATAGCAGGATTGGAAGAGGAACAGCCAGGACTAGAACCAGTGCCCATATGGGGTGCCGGCGCAGCAGGTGGAGGATTAACCTACTGCACCATAGTGCCAGCCCCAGCATTTTATTATTTTGTAAGTTAAAAGTTATTTATTTGTTTGAGAGACAAACTGTCAGACAGAAAGAGCTCTCATCCCACCCCACCTACTGGCTCACGCCCCAGATACCCACAATGGCTGGGGATGGGCCACGCCAAAGCCGGGAGTCAGGCTCAATCCAAGTCTCCACATGGTGGCAGGGACCCAGCTCTCTGAGTCGTCATCTGCTCCTCCCAATTGCCTGAGTCCTTGCTTCTGCCTTCCTTGGTGGAAGCTGGAATCAGGGGTGCTAGAGTCCAGATCAGTGTCTTAGCCTACCAGGCCCAGTGCCTGCCCATATCTTATTATTTTTTTAATTAATCGAATTGCATAGGTGAATAAGACAAGAAGAAAGTAAGTAAGCAGTTGGGCACCTGCTTTGCCCAGGCCCTGACTGGGAAATTTTACTTAGCTTCTCTCATTCATCTGACAGTTCTCAGAGGAAGGCAATGACTGGCACTCTCTTATTACAGGGGAGGGTACGGAGGGGTTTAGAGCTAGCCCAAGCCACTTGCCAGGAAGTCGGACTTGACACCTGCTTTGTGGCCTGCAAGCTTTCCACACGGGGCACTGTCTCTTTAATTACACTGAGGACAAATGGATCTTGGAAATCAACGAGGCGGTGCCGGGTCTCTTCTTGCTGCTGATCTGCGTCTGCCCTGCTGGAGAGTCCCGGGTGGGCACCTGCCGCTGGAGGGGCCCGATCCGGGGGCGGCCTGGGGAGACCAGCGTAGCTCTGAGCAAGTGCGGGACCACAGTGGGCACTGACAGACCGAGAGGGAGCTCGGAGCGGGGTTCCTCTCCTCTTTCCCCCTTGCCCCACCCGGGAGCACCCTCCCTCATCCCCTAACCCCCTCAATGTTGCGTGGAACTGCCCTGGGCTAAGCTTCCTGATTCGTGAGATGGAAAGGATCAAGTCCTCCCCAGGGGCTGCCGGGCAGGGGTGAGGGTGGCGGCCCGGGAGGCAAAGCCCCCGCCACGGTCACACGCTCAGAAGGCGACCTGGGGTCTCTGTTTGGCTGCAATCCTGCTTGTCCTGCCGCAGTCGCTAGGGGCTCCTATGAAAGTATGGATTTGTCTGGGTTTCTCTGTTTAATCCCAAATCTGTCAGGCCTTGTTAAATTTGACGGGGCCTGAAAGGTCTGGTGTTAAGCAAATACTCGGTGACCAGAGTCTTTGATGAGAATCAAACTGAAGCTTAATCCTGAGGTAATGGCTTTCCCCGTAATCCCAGGAGGCTGGGGATAAGTGAGGGGAGGTGGAACTTGGGAGGCTGCCTGGAGCCGAGCTCGCAGTGGGTGGGGATCAGGGAAGGGGGTGAGGGAGAGAGTGGCTTCCCCCTCACCTAGGAGGTCTAGACTCCGGGCTGCCCCACCCAGGCGAGGCCCCTCATCCATCTATAGGTCTCCGGAGGCAGCTAGTGATGTCACAGGGCCCCTGGATGCATTCGGGCCAAGCTGGGGCAAGGGGAGGCGCAGAAAGAGTCCTTGGGTCCTTATTGCTGCAGGCCCGGAGAGAAGGGGAATTAGGAGGGGCTTCAGGCCCCTCCAGTGGGCAAGCCTCAGGGCCTTCTGCTGCAGCCTGGGTCCTGGGAGGCAGAATTGTCCGAGCCAGGGTTAGGCGGAGCCTGGCGGGGGGCCCCTTCTGTGTCCTGCGTGTGCAAGGGTGGCAGAGGGGAACATGAGGGCCCACACCAGACCCCGTGTGTGGGGGCTTTGTGGCTGCAGCCAAGGGAGCAGGCTGCTGTGTGGGGTTTGTGCGGTGGGGCTGGAGAGTGAGGCAGGGCGGGTGGAGACTCCTGCAACACACAGGGCTGATCATGCCGTCGCGGGTGCTCTCGGCAGAGGGCTGCCGTGCGGCTCGCCAAGGTACCTGATTAAACATTCATGGAGAAAAAATAAATAAAATAAACATTTTGCAAAGAGATGCTTAAGCAATCAGACGCTTCAGGGGGTGGGTTACCGCAGCGCAGGAACCACACGGCCCAGGGGTAATCGGCATTTAACCACCAGCTCCTCCAGGGCCCCACTCGGAGGTGTTGATGCCGGGGCCACCCTCCCCAGGGGCCCCACCCGCCAGGGGAGGCTGGGATCTCCCAGTGGTTTATACTAGCTGTTTATTGCATGCTCTTTCTGTCTGCACTTTGCTTTACTGCATAAATAGAATCTGGTGGCTCTTGCTGGAGGGAGGTGTGGGAGGGAGACAGGAGGGAGGCGTGTGCTGAGCCCTAACACCTGCAGGGCTGGGCTGAAGTCTGGTGCGGAGGCACTGCCCTTGCCTGGTCCTTCTCTCTGCCCCTCAAGCAAGGGTGCATGGAGCTGTGAGGTGTGGTTTCTGCCTTCTCAGAAGGGCCAAGGTCTCCGAGGGATGTGAAGGTCTCAGAGGGATGTGAAGGTCTCAGAGGGATGTGAAGGAGGGAACAGAAGACCAGGTGAGGGTAGTTTCTTGCACCACTGTGGATGTCAGATGCTGTGATGAGAAGCTTTACGTGTGCTATTTTCATAACGACTATACCAGGGAGATACTGTTTGCCCATTTTACAGATACGACCAGTCAAGCAATGAGAGGGTAAATGTCTTGCTCAGTGTTACATAAGCAGGGATTTGAACCCCACCACCTTGCTAATGGGCGAATGCTTTGAGCTCCTCACTCAGGTGAGGTTTGCCAAAGGAGGCAACATCTTAGCTAAGTCCACAACCACTGGGCTTGTTTATCTCAAAAGCAAGAAGGGGTTCACTCAGCACAACACACAGGATGTAAGTCCTCAGCATCATGCGAACACCAGGTGGGACTGTCCCTGGATCACTTCCTGTCCTGCGCTCTCTGCCTGCAGAAATCAACACCTCGTGAGAGCAGCTAGGGGCTCCTCTTTCTACAGGTGCTGCAGGGACTGCTTGGGCAGCTGCCCCATCACTGCCGAAGGCGTCACAGGAGGAGTGATGCTGATGCCCAGGCCGCTGTCCAGATGTTCAAGCAGAACGCCGCTGGAAGACGTGAGCCGCTCTCCCCCACGGAGCTTCCCCGAAGAGCAGGGCCTGATTGTCTAGAGGTATCCATCTCTCTGGCAGCAAAACAAGCTCTTCAGACCAGAAGAGTGTTCTCTGCAAATTAAAGTAATTCATTGTGCATCTGTAGTCAAATACACACCTGCACCCTTTTATTAATATGGGCTCTGCTTTAATTGGCTTTCTCTCTGGTTAATCGCCTGTCAGGGTTACTCATTGCACAGAGGGCTTTTGCCTCGCCAAGTCCACAGTGCTGCAGGTTGTGCACTCAGCCAAGTGTGGGCCACGGGGCCAGCTGGGGTCTTGAATGGGCTCTGGGAGGTGTTCGCCCCGGGGTGGGCTGGGGTCTTGAATGGGCTCTACTGGAGGGAGAGGAGCAGAAGCATGATGAGATTCGTTTGTCGAACTCCTCCACCAGCAGCCAAGCTTTGTGGAACGTCTTTTCTTTGTGTGTGAGTGTGTTCCTGTAAATCTTTATTTACAAAAACACAGAGTGGGACAGATCTGGCCTGTGGGTGGCAGTTTGCTGACCCTTGATGTAGACTGGAAGTCACAACCGTGTTTTACCATCATGTCTGCTCCGCTTAACGCTGTGTGGCTGCCTCATTGAGGCTGGCTCAGGAAATGCTTGCTGAAGTATACTGAGGGCCCATCGTACAGCCACAGGTGCCAGGAGATTTTGTTAAAAATAACAGCTGGGAAAAGATCCGTCTAGTATTTCCTAGGGAACTTACCATTTTCCTACGTTGAGCATAGAGAATGTTTCTCATTATTACTATTGTTCATCATAATACTGTGCTGAGCTCCTTCCTAAGGAAGATGTTGGCCTCATTTCCCATCATTTCCTTAGCATAAATTCTTAGAAGAAGGCTTTGTGGGGTCAAGCCCTCTGTACGGTTAATCGCACCATGGAACACCCTTCCCGAGCTAGGAGCTGGCTATCCCGGGCCAGGGTGGCAGATGGCTGATGTTGCTACCCACGCTGGTGGACACAAGTGGCGATAGACAAACATCACAGGTCCCTGGTGTCCAGGGAGTGACAAGGCTCTCATGGCGCTGACTCTTGTTTGCACCCCAGGCCTTTAGTTCAACCTCTTGATTCTGCAAAGGAGAGAATACGACCAAACTGCTTGAGCGCACAATCCATGTCGGGACTTGACCCTGGTGCTTGCAGATTCCCAAAGCAGAGCTCTGTTCCCTCTGCTTTGCCAGGCATTGGAATCGAGCACATCCTCGATGCTAGAACCGGGACTGTGCAGCCGTGGCCTGGGAAGCTGAGCATCCTCCTCCAGGCAGTGCTCCGTGGCTCTCTTCCGTGGACCAACAAAGGTTCTCTGCTGCACGTGGGGATCCTTGAGCAGGAGGCCCTGCTGTGGACTTCACTTTCTGTATCCATCCAGCAGAGTCCATTGTGAGAGACAGGGCCCCCAGAGGTGAGTGAAGAGTGTTGCCCTGCTGTCAGGGAGGATGAGGGCAGAGCAGCTGATCGACGACTCTGGTGGTGACACCTGAGTGAGGCAGCTAGCGGGCACTGGGCTCTGGGAGTCACGGGGGTAGATTCTCTCTAGCCGGTCTGAAGGGGAGCTGTTGGGCGTGCACAGGCGTGGTGTGTGTGCACATATACATTAGAGGAGGCAGACGCTGTCCCAGGGACAGTGGCAATAATCCGGGGCTTCTCTGCAAGGAACAATAGTGTACATTGTATGGAGGACTTCTCAACCTTCCCTGGCTCTCAGAACCGGATCCTAATACCTTTGCTTTGTCTGTAGGCCCTGGTGCCTTCACAAGAGCTCTTAGGAGCTCTCTTTCCTTCCTTCCTTTCTTTCATTTGTTTGAGAGGCAGAGAGACAGATACAGAGAGGATTCCCAGCTCTGATCACACCCCAGATGCCTGCAGTGGCACCAGGGAGCCCAAACTGGGAACCAGGAACTCAAGCCAGCTCTCCTGCATGGGTGGCAGGGACCCAGCTACTTGAGTCAGTGTTGCTGCCTCCTAGGGTCTGCATTAACCGGAAGCTGGAGTCGTGAGCTGGAGCCAGGAATCGAAATGTGGTGCCGCACTACGGGATGTGGGTGTTTTAGCCACTAGGCCAGACACCTGCCCCTAGAGGTACTGTCAGATATAGTTGTGGGAGTAGTGGAAAGTGCACAGGTGAGTTCAAATCCTGGTTTTGCTTCTTGCTAGTCACGGGACCTTGGGCCATGACCTGATCTCTCTGAGCCCCAGAATTCTCATCTGCATGGTGGAACAAGAGTGCACTGATCACCTGACACAGAACACAGCCAGGTGTTCAGGGAGTGTCGGGCCCTCCATCCCTAAGCTAATTCCGGGTTAGCCTGTAGCCCTCTCAACGAAGGGCCCCCAGCACCACTTTTAAATAAAATGACGTAATGACTCAGAGAAGGATTTTGTTAACTGTGAATCAAAACTCACAATTTGCTAGGAGTCACAATATTGTTAAAAAAGAACCATTTTTGTAAATGAGGGATCCTTGCTAAACACAAATCCTTACTTATCAGTGCAGGGCCAGGGCCAGCATGGTTAGTGTTGGGTCCTGAGTGAGGGGTTGTTTCCACTTTGGGGTGAAGGTCTTGAGCCAGGCATGGACATTAGGATGCCCATGACTCAAGGCTGACCATCAAAGGTGGCATGGTTTTCCAAGCTGTGGAGCCCTAGGAAAGTGACCTAAGCTCCCTGAGCCCTGGTTTTCTCACCTGTGAAATACCTCTGTCCAAGGTGAGGACTAAATGGTTCAATGTGTATGAAGTGCTGGGCACTCCACGCCTATGGTAGGCATTCAAGATGCGTTAGCGACTACTGAGACTTGGTTTTGACCTCAGGTAGAACTAAGATCAAAGTTCCAGATGTGGTCCCTAGGGTTGTTAACTAATCTCACGAAGCCTCAGCTTCTCATCTGTTGGATGAGGGGACCAATCCTACTGCTGCCTTGCACAACTGTTAGGATCGAAGGTCATGTGCACGGAGCATGTGGCACCATGTCTGGGACACGGCAAGTGCTCAACAAACTATACTTGTTATTTTATGTGCAGGTGCTGTACTGACCACTGAGGCCCTCTCCGGGCTCAGCTCTCCACCAGCCCCTGGTATCCCACCCCGAACACAGCTAAGAGCACAAGGCCAGTGCTCAGGGATCTACCACTCAAATTTGCAGGCATCTTTTAATTGGCCCCACTGCTTTGTTGGTATGGAGCTCTTTATGTTTCTCAAGGTGATTTCATGACTTTTTTTTTTGAGATTTATGTATGTATTTGAAAGGCAGAGTTACATAGAGGAAGAAGGAGAGAGAAAGAGAGAGAGAGAGAGAGAGGTCTTCCATATGCTGGTTCACTCCCCGATTGGCCACAATGGCTGGAGCTGCACCCATCTGAAGCCAGGAGCCAAGAGTTTCCTCCAGATCTCCCAGATGGGTGCAGAGGCCCAAGGGCTCGAGCCATCCTCTGCTGCTTTCCCAGGCCGTAGCAGAGAGCAGGATCAGAAGTGGAGTGGCCGGGACTCGAACTGGCGCCCATATGGGATGCCGGCACTACAGACAGCAGCTTTACCCGCCGTGCCACAGAGACAGCCCTTATTTCATGACTTTGTTTTGGTTGTTCCTCTCAGCAGTCCTCTGAGACAGGCTGTATATAATGATCTTGCTTCACAGATTAACAAGAGCAGAGAGGCTCAGCGAGGTTTAGGGGTTTACCCAAAGTCTTCAGCAAGTGAATGCATCCTGAGGTCCAAAATTCACATCTCTCAATCCAAATTCCAGCGAGAACCGTGAACATCTTTGTATTGCTCTGTAGTTAGGACAGATGTTCTCATCCGCCATAGAGATCTCATCTGATTGTCACAACTCTGCAGCAGTAGTTATTACTCTTGTCCCATTCTTCACATCCAGAGAGGTTAAATGACTCACTCACGATGGCTCAGCAAACTGGAGATGAAAATGAGCTTTAAATCTGTGTTTCCTAATGTCAAATTCTGTGATCTTTCTACATGCCTTTGCCAATCCTCTCTTCAAAAACCTGCTTATCATTAAAAAAAACAAAAACAAAAAAAAAACCCAAAAGCCAAATAAAGCACCAGCTCAAATGTAGCTACTCAGGCAGGCCATACTGCAACTTTTTTGACAACAGCATGGATCAAGGTAGCCAGCAGAAAGCATGGAAATCTACCAGGCAGGTTTCCACCGAAGGGTGTAATTAGAGAGCTGACAGGCTGTACATGCAATGCCATTAATGGGTCCACCTGTGAGGGAGACCTGGCGAGCACAGGTAATTTGGACAGAGTGGAGCACTCAAAGGGGATCCATGCTGCAGGTGCCCAGCCTGACCCCCCAGGCCAGAAGCCTCCCTAGGGAACAGGAGGAAGGGCCTGGCCTGGACCCTGCCGGCGACACAAAGCTATTTGCCGTGGTGCTCACTGCACATTATGCTAAAAGTGTGACAGATTTTCGAGGCAGTCTGGGCGGGAACCATGGAAACAGGTTAGGGAAGAGGAGAAGCTGTAGCTTGTGTTCATGAGAGAAGGGTGAGTTGCCGGGATGCGCTCTGCCTCCCTCCACGTGCTCAGCCGCTGCACCTTGCCCTGACCGCCCCGCCCCCCTGCTCCCCTGCTGTCTGTAAGCGTCACCCCCTCCAAACACACAGGCAGATTGGGGAAGGGAGGTGTGAGGCGGTAAGGGCAGAGGGACAGGCTGTGGTGGGGTTGAAGCTTGCTGCTCCGGGCTCGCTTTCTTGCAGGTCCCTGGGCACGGTCAGAAGTTCCTCTAGGTAGGACACCTACCTGTGCCAGGCACCCTGTGGGGTGCTTCATCTATGTGAGCTCTAGACCTTGAACCATGCTGCAGGACTGATCCCGTTGTCTTCCTCACGGGGTGGGGGGAGTGCCAGGACCCAGAGACGGAGCCACTTGCCCAAAGTCACACACTACAAAGAGTGCAAACGCGGATGGAGAATTGCCCGACTTCAGAAGCTGTACCCTATTTTTACAACACGCTGGCCTCCATGATCGCCAGCATTTACAAGCCAGCTTTTCAAACTAATCTTGTAGCAAAGGAAGCCCTGCAGCGGAGTCGACTTTCAATATGCACAAGGTCCCTAGCGTCTTCCACGGTGCTGGTTCCGTATTCAGAGAAGGGTAGAGATAGGGTCCCTCTCCTGAGGAGTCTTCATCACCACCCTCTTCCCCGCGCCATGGTGATGGCATCACCATGGTTTCCAGCCTCTTGAGCAGAGAATCCATTTTCACTTCTTGTCAAGAGCAGGGCAAAGATGTGTGGGCTTGAGAGCAGCCCCTGATGAAGCAGGGGGAGGCTTTCCGTCACAGGTGAGAGTGAGCACCAGCTACTGACTACCGAGCCAGCCCCTGGGTGTGTGTGGCCACCTGTGAGAGTGCAGGTGGCGGAAGCTGGGTCTAGGAGCAGAATCCATCCGGGAAGGACCCCACCCAGAGCCCAGCTGGGAAATGTTTTCAGTGCCCAGAAGCTCTGGAAGCTAAAACCCCTGCGCTTTGCTTTAAGTGATCGAAATTACTTGACTGAGATCAGAGACCCACATCAATATTTGAAATATCGAGTGCTGGGGCACCCAGGCCTTAGAGACCGGCCTAAAGCAGAACATGGAAAAATCCTCGGAGATGTGTTGATGCAGAAGAGGGTTGGACTTCGATGATTATGAGCTAAGAATTAGGGGGAAGGTCATGGGAAGAGCATCCCAGGGTAGAATGGAGAGGCAGGCACCTTGGGGCAGGAGGAGGATGTGCCTTGGGTTGCATGAGATAGGGGATGGGGGACCCAAGTCACTAGAGGGTACACTTTTCTGGGAGTAAATCTGAGAAATTTCACAAACAGTCCCTTACCTGTTAACTCAGAAGACTAGCCTACAATAGTTAGGACAGATGAGACATCAGCACTAGATGATTTTGATGGGTATCTAATTTTAGTATGGAGGATCTGCTTCTTCCTGTTTTGAACACGGCATATTCTTCTGCTGGAGACTGAAGCCTTCACCTGTGCGCCCGATTTCAGTCCCAAGAAAGCCTGGCCCAATACTGTCACCTCCACCCTGTGCCACCTGTGGTTTCAATATTGACCTGGCACCGTTTCTATCCCTTTATAGTACACACCAAGGTCTTTGCTATTTTTTATGACCTCCCCTAAATCCTGCATTCTCTTTTCCCACTCTCTCTCTTTCCTTTCAATGTATATCTTCTTATCAAATTCATTAATGTTTTTTGCCCATGTTTTGTCTTATTTAATTTATTCTCTGGTCCATTTGCGCACATCTTAGTTGGCCAATATTTATTGAGCCTCTACTGTGTCATACACACACACACACACCAGGTCCTGGAGATATAAACAAATAGCTTTTGCTTTCAGGAGTTCACTCCCATCTAATAGGGTATGCAGGCCTGAGTAAAGAAGACAAACAAACGCTGGATTACAGGAGCTCAAACAGATTGTCCCACCTGAGACACGTGAGAGAGCTTTAGGAAGAAAACATTTGGGATTTCTTCTCCTAGAATGTCTTTTTTTTTTTTTTTTTTTTTGTGATTGGCCACTATCTATACGTTGTTAGAAAATTCAGACTGTCCCTTTGTGGGTGGAGCTGTCCCAAATCCCTGTGCACCATCTGCCTGACCTACGCTACCTGTGCTAAGTAGCCCTACTGCTAACGCTCAGCACATTGGGCTGGGATTTCTTATGTGTGCCTGAATGCCTCCCCCTCTCAGGACTGAACGGAGCAGGGAGCTGGGAGGAATGTGATTTGATTCAGCTTCTTACGCTCTTAACCCCTGTTGCCCCATGAGCACGCATAGCCTTGTTTGTACAGGAGGGAAGGAGGGATGATGGACGGATGGATGCCTCTGAGTCACTTGCAAACACACACTCAATTCAGCGGCAGTGAAGTGTCATCGAAAGAGTGCTGGGCTGAGAACTCAGCCGGCCTGGGTCTGGGATCTGGATGGATCACGGAGAGTGGGTCCCTGTTTGCAAGTCTCTTCACCTCTGTGGGCTGTTTTCTAGCAGGTGAAATAAGAAAATTTGACAATTGTGATTGTGAAGGCTTATTTACACTTGAAATCTACCCAGGCTCTATCTCATCGAGGCTTGGGAACGGATGTTTCCTCGAAGATGGACAGGCTGTCCCTGGCCGCCCGAGGTGAGGCCATCAGCTGGTTGGCAGTGTAGAGTTCCATCACATAAGGAGAGGGTGCGCTCCCTGCCGTCCGTGAAGTGACTGTTCCGTTGGAGACATTACTTTGGGCAGCTGCGTGGGTCAGGGGTGGTGAGAAGGAGCCAGTGCGTTCTCGATTGCTCCGAGCAGCCGGGATAAATGCCATCTTGACCCCACACCCACAGCTACCCCACTTTCTCGAGAAAGGATTTGGCTTCTTCCAGCTCACTGCCTCTGTGCAGATGATTCTGCTCTGTTTGGGAGATGTTTCTAACCTCTCAGGACCTGCCCTGGTTGCTCGGGCTATAATCTGAACTGACAACAGACTTTCTGTTTAAAGAAGCAGCCCTATCATTTTCATCCTCTCCGCTTAGCTTCTTCCCTCATTCTCCCTGCCCCAGCTTCATCATCGCCCTTCCTCCGTTGAAAGTGAGTCTTATTAAGTGCTGCTGTGTCATAAACTGTTGAGATGTGTCAGCTGGAAATGGAACATGATTAAGTATATAAAGGAGCCCCAGCCTCGCCTGCCACAACACTCCACAACAGAGGCCTTGGCAATGTGAGAGCATCTTTCCTTTCTCTCTTTCCTGCCTGGGGAGCAGTGAAACTGCCTCTCGCTAGCTGGGTCCTGCTGCTGGACCCTGGGCTCAAGCTGACTCAGGCATATAGGCTCCTGGTTAGCTCTCCTCACATCATTAAAGCGTATGGGAGTGTCTCAAGACCAGCTCTAGTTCAACAGACCCGTGGCCTCAGAACTCGTTTCTGTGGCCCGAGTTTCCCCCGCCACAGTATATGTCCATCCTGGAGGAGTCTATGGAATCCGGATAGCGTGCTTCTGAGGGAGCCCTGAGGTCGCCCACCGGCCAGGCTGCAGACTCCACAGGAGAATGCTGCCTTCTTCTGGGCTCCTCCCGAAAGCTGAGCCAGCCTCATCACACGCTGGGACTGATTATCCATGGGCACTTCAAAAGTTCTTGGAAAATGGAATCGAGAGCTAAGTTCATTTTTTTTTAATTTTTTTTATTTTTGACAGGCAGAGTGGACAGTGAGAGAGAGACAGAGAGAAAGGTCTTCCTTTGCCGTTGGTTCACCCTCCAATGGCCGCTGCGGTAGGCGCGCTGCGGCCGGCGCACCGCGCTGATCCGATGGCAGGAGCCAGGTACTTATCCTGGTCTCCCATGGGGTGCAGGGCCCAAGGACTTGGGCCATCCTCCACTGCCTTCCCGGGCCACCGCATAGAGCTGGCCTGGAAGAGGAGCAACTGGGACAGGATCGGTGCCCCGACCGGGACTAGAACCCGGTGTGCCGGTGCTGCAAGGTGGAGGATTAGCCTAGTGAGCCGCGGTGCCGGCTTAAGTTCATTTTGTTTTAAGAGAAGGTTGAACTCCTTGCTAAGATTTTTCATAATACATGCTTTCCAAAACTTCCTGAAAACCCCTCAGATGCATGGGTTTACATTTTTTGAAACCAAACTGCTAATTCCATTTTACATGAACTTTTGCAAGTACCCTCATGTAATATCACTCTTGACCCATGAGCTGGTCCCTGCTTGGAAGGAAGGGGCTAAAGAGTCAGCATGTTAGTAGAGATACAGCCAGTTTCTTTTATTCCTTTTAGGGACCCAGGAAGGATGCACACACCTGGACTTCTTTCTCAAGTCAGCTGTCCTGGAGCTGTCAGACTGTAGCAGAAACTGATAAAGCTGGCAGGGTCCTGGTCAGGCAATTGAGGGTGGCACTAAACCTAGAGACAGAGGAGAGCCCGGCCTGTCTCCTCGGGGGAGGGCTGAATACTCATGACCCATCATCCCCTGCCTGTCCCTGATCTGGTACCTTTTCTGTCTCATCTGGCAAAACAGTGCCCCGTACTGCTGTTGTGGGGATTTGGGTACCTTGAACCACATTACCCTAATTTTGGTCTCTCTTCTAACCTGGACACTTTGGTCTGTATCTGAGCTCGTAAGGGACATTACTTGTAAGTGTATTAAAACAACACCTTAATTCGTTATTCTTCTCTGTGCTCTACAACTGTCTCATTTTATGAGCAAAGCAGATCCAGCGAGGGCAATCAACACCAAGACCCACCTGCTTCCCATCTTCTTTTCCTATTGTGTTTCATTGCATCTCTCCTTTGACTTGGAAGTATGGGCTTTGGACCCACAGCCAAGGGTCATTCTTGTCCAGGAATGTGGGAATCGTGGCTGCCCTTCAGGAAATCCAGTGGTCCCCTCTCCTGGTGACCTGAGCAGAGGTTGCCTATCCCTGAAGTCCTCAACTCCTTCCTGAGGCTCAGACTCTTACTTCCAGAACACCTGCTGGACATCTTTGCTGCAGATTCATTCTTGGATTCTGCCTTTCCTTATTGCTCTCATTCAATCAGCACCAAGTACGATAGATCCTACTGTCTAAACATCTCTCTTAAATCAATCACTGGCTGATGGTTGCTCCAGCCACAGCGTTAGCTCAAACTCTCATCATTTCTTCCTTCCTGGGATTATCACCCCTTCTCTTCCTGCCAGCACTCCCTGCCTTTATGCTGAGCCACCTCCAATCCTCCAAGTTACCTCCAGGGCCCTATCTCAGACATCCACCAGATCATACCACTGCCCTGCCGAAAGACTTGCAATGGCTCTGCATCTAGACCGTGGCGTGTTAAGAACCTTCGTGATATGGCTTCAGTCTGTCTTTTCTTTTTTTCAAAAAAAGATTTATTTATTTACTTGAGAGGCATCGTTATAGACAGAGGGAGGGAGAGGCAGAGAGAGAAGTCTTTCATCTGCTGGTTCACTCCCCAAATGACCACAATGGCTGGAGCTGGGCTGATCCGAAGCCAGGAGCCAGGAGCTTCTTCTGAGACTCCCAGGCAGGTGCAGGGGCCCAAGGACTTGGGCCATCTTCTACTGCTTTGCCAGGCCATAGCAGAGAGCTGGATTGGAAGTGGAGCAGCCAGGACTAGAACTGGTGCCCATATGGGATGCCGGCACTGCAGGTGGCAGCTTTACCCGCTACACCACAGCGTTGGCCCCAGTCTGTCCTCCCACCCCCCCTCCAATCCTATACTCTAGCCACACTGAACAATGCTCCGTTCCCTGCTGTATCATTTGCATTCACATATCTGTCTTCTGGTTGGAATGTCCTCCCTGCCTCCCTCAATCTTTCTTCACTATTTGGCCAACCCTACTTTCCAGCCCAGGTTGAGTTGGCCCCTCTTCCATGCTGTGCCTCCTGACTGCCCCCAGGGAGTTAGCCTGTCCCTGTCTGTGCTCCCCTAGTGCATTGTGCACCTGTTACTCTTTCGTCGCATTGATTTTTTTTTTTTTTGGACAGGCAGAGTGGACAGTGAGAGAGAGAGACAGAGAGAAAGGTCTTCCTTTGCCGTTGGTTCACCTCCAATGGCCACCACGGCCGGTGCACTGCAGCCGGCGCACCGCGCTGATCTGAAGGCAGGAGCCAGGTGCTTATCCTGGTCTCCCATGGGGTGCAGGGCCCAAGCACTTGGGCCATCCTCCACTGCACTCCTGGGCCACAGCAGAGAGCTGGCCTGGAAGAGGGGCAACCGGGACAGAATCCGGCACCCTGACCGGGACTAGAACCCGGTGTGCCGGCGCCGCAAGGCAGAGGATTAGCCTGTTGAGCCGCGGCGCCGGCCTCATCACATTGATCTTTAATCGTTGATACACACACAGTTCTCCCTCACCAGGTAAAGAGCTTCTGAAGCCCAAGGATGAGGCTCCCTAGCCAACAGCACAGACTGCAGGTGCACAGTAGGTGTTATTGAGTGAGTGTGAGAAGTGTGCAGGCTGAGAGGCGAGGGGTTGTGGGTCAGGGGGAGCATGAGCCTGGGGAGATGAGAAAAGACAGTTTTGTGCTCCCACCACACCCGAGGGGTTACCTGCCACTGACTCAGGGACACTGCTAATGGCAAATGTGTAGTCCTGCTTCCCTGATGGCACATTCTCTAGTCAGATAGCAACCTTTGTTTCACCATGTGCTTGGAGTTCTGCTATAGATGACATTGCCCTGGTGACCAACAGCGAACTGAGCCTGGACACAGTGGTCGCCGCCCTTCTCCTGGATGCTGTCGCTGTCACTGGCTTCTGACCATCCTGGCCTCTACTCCATTTTGCAGAGGTCTGTGTGTGTCCAGTGGGCTGGCATCTGGGGTGCCACTGAGTCTCAGCTTGAAAATATGAAGAAATGTTGGTTCCTGATCAGCCACAGTGTGGTGAGCTGCTGTTTCTCAGCGGCTGGAATGGCCGGAAGAAAAACCATGTGTGGTTCACCAAGGCAGGCGCTCGCCTCGGCTGCCCTTGGGAATCTGGTACTGAGCTGGCTTTTATTTGGCTTGCGATGTTTTGTCTGATTCTAATACATGGCTTTATGTGTTTAGCTTATGTACAAAGTTTACTGTCATAAATGGCTTAGATTCTGTCCGGGGGGACCTCGAGGCCTGGGCGAGTGTCTGTGAGCAGAGTGTAATATAATTCTGGTGTTTTATTAACCATAATAGCCACAAGTCTCCAGCCACTAATATATCTGCATAGAGTTGGTCTGTAGCTCCAATTATTTTCACTTTCAACACAAACTGGACAGAAAATTCCTCTCAATGCAGTGGAGCTGTTTATTCTTTCTAAGCTGAGATCAAGTTGTCTGCTACCCGACCCTAAGTGCAGGGCCAATGAGAGAAAGACCTTGCAATGAGAAAGAAGTCCTTGGCCTTCCCCCTTGGCACCTGTAGCTGGCTCTGGGGCCCGGTGGATGGAACCGACTGGGAGGAGTTTCTTTCCTGTCTTCCTGCCACCTTTCCTGTGAAACTGACACCTTCAGCACCCGATTCACTCCTATACAAACTGACAGGAACTATCAAAGAAATTCACCTAAATACCTGATGAGTGTTTTAGGCCACGTTTTTGCTGGTCCTTTTTATTTTTTTAAACTAAAAAAATTTTGTCTGCATCTCCTTTTAATGGGTGATAAAATTGATTGACTCTCTGGCCGAGGATGAGTTCAGAATATTGGTTGGGATGGTATTGATTTTTTTCTTTACAAAGCTTTTCTATAAAGTAAGCACCTGACGACTTTAAGTTACAAACTTTGAGTTAAATTATGAACCTTTTAGCTTTGCATTAGAAGTGGTATCTGGAACCTGATTTGCTAGATCAAACCACATTAGTTGTGTTATGTTATTTTCTAAAAACACATTTCAGAGAAATAACTCCAATCTGTGTTGCATTTTATAGAGCAAAATAATTGAATGGCGGCTGTTTGTAATTTTAGCAATCTCTTAACCTTAATCATATTTAATGGCTTTTCTCTTCAGGCTAACAGGAGAGAGAGAAAAAAGGTTCCAGCTCGGTTATATAACGGCGCTCTAGCAACGCACCCCGGCCCTTGGCAGTGCTGTAAATTCTTCCTCTCTGAATTGTTGGTTCGGGACAATCATTCAGCAGGGAATTACTTTCTCATCTATGAAATAAATGAGATGTTAAACTAGTTTTCTGCTTCCTGTGGTACAAATGTATCCGTGTGCAGCCCCGTGCAGCGAGCAAACAAATGCCCAGGGCCTGTGGTGACGGCGGCCGGAGCGCGCGAGGGGCTCATGGCTCTGGGATCAGGGAGTGAGATGTGGCCCGCGGGGCAAGGAGACCAGAATGAAATGAGATGGACTGGAGAGCGAGGAAGACAGCACCGCACCCGGAAGACAGGCGGGCGAGGGGCGAGGGGCCGCCTCGGACCGCAGCGAGGGGAGGGTGAGGGTCTCTGCGCTGCCCTCTGCTCCCCATGGAGAAGCTCCAAGGAGTGCATGCTTGTAGCTGACCCTCCTTGGGATTTCTGCCCCAGGGCTGGAAACGCGAGTGCACTCGGGACCTCACTGGCTTTGTAGCCTGGAAGGGACGTTGGAAATATGGGGAAGCTGAGAATCCAGGAAGGGCATGAGAAAAGCCATTGAGTTAGGTGTAAAGTTGGGATTAAAACTCAGGTCTCAGGGCTGGCGCTGTGGCATAGTGGGTAAAGCCACCGCCTGTAGTGCTGGCATCCCAGGTGGACACCAGTTCGAGTCCCAGCTGTTACACTTCTGATCAAGCTCTCTGCTATGGCCTGAGAAAGCAGTAGAAGATGGCCCAAGTGGTTGGGCTCCTACACCCACATGGGACCCAGAAGAACCTCGTGGCTCCTGGTCTCAGATAGGCCCAGCTCTAGCCATTGTGGCCATCTGGGGAGTGAACCAGCAAATAGAAGAACTCTCTCTGTCTCTCTCTTTCTCTGCCTCTCTGTAACAATGACTTTCAAATAAATAAATAAATCTTAAAAAAAAAAAAAAACTCAGGTCTCACAGTGTGTGTGTGTGTGTGTGGGGGGGGGCTAGGGACCAAAGTCCCCTCTTAAAGTAGGGGATACGGAGACAGGCGCACCCAGGCCTGCAGCCTGGAGGGTGCTGCCCCTCCCGGTACTGGCTCCTCCTCCTCTGTGTGGCCACCTTCAGTGACCTCCTTTCAGGCTGGGAAGGCCCCATGGGATTCGATTTACCCACTAGACCCTCCGAAGGTGGCCTACAGCTTGCACTGTCCTCCTCTGTACCTTGTTTGCTTGTTCTGTCACATCCTGCAGACTTCGCTTCGGGCTGGGTCCTGGTGATCCTGCTTAGACAACTTGTCAGTCCCCACTTCTGAAAGGGGAGGAAAGAATGGAGGACTGGCTTATGCTCCCCATGTACCCCACCAACCACATGTTGGGAGGCTTTCTGAAATCATAGCAATAGGCACTTTTTGAATTAAATTGAATCTGTATGTTTGAGAGAAAGAGTGAGTGAGAGCAGGCACTAACTCCCATTCACTCCCCAGATGCTACAACAGCTGGGGCTAGGCAGGGGCTGGAGCCAGGAACTCAATGACTTGTGCCATCACTGTTGCCTTCCGGAGTCTGCATTAGCAGGAAGGTGGCGTCAGGAGCCAGAGCTGGGAATTAAACCCGGGCACCCTGCGTAGGACACAGCATCTTAACTGCTAGGCTAAACACCCGGTCTGCAGTAGGTGTGTTTACTGAGCACCTATTATGTGTCCTGGATTAAGTCAGATGCTATAAGCCCATTATTTTATTTGATCTTTATGGTACACCCATGAGATAGAGAGTATGTGCTTATGTTATAGCTGAAGATATTAAAACTCAGAGTTTAATTAACTTGCCAAAAAGCATAGTTAGAATAAGTAAGGATTGTAGCTGGAATTCACCCCCCTCACTATGCTTAAACATCACATTTGTCAAAAAGTTTCTCTGCCTCTCGGATTACCTAGGATCCTTTTCACTGTTCCTTAATCACACGATCATTTGTTTAAGACGTCTGTTTACCAGAAAGCTGTAAGCATGAGAAGGGCAGGGATCCCACAGGAATGGATGAATGCCCCCTCTGTCCTCTCAGCCCGGGGGCTGCCATCCCAGCCTGTAAGGGACCAGGTCTCCTTGGAGGGGAGGGTCCTGGGCCCTGACCAACTCCACTCCAGTGCCTGGGGGATTCAGGAGTCCACGTCTTGGGCTGGGGAGGCAGCTGGTGACTCACGCCCAGGCTTTGTTAGCCCAGGACCCAGCTCCACTGAGAGAACTGCTCGCAGATTGTGAAGGCTTTTGTGTCGTTCCTAATTAGAAAATTGCCTTTGGAATTGAAATATGCTTCGCAGATGATTTTCCTGAACTCCTCGCCGAGGTGCGATTCTCTCATGCTTGTTGCGAGGCAGTCCCACTCCGAGCAGCATATGGAGATATCAACATCTCTGCAAATTACCAAATCATCAGCGCTCAGACCCACTCCCACCTTCTCGGGTGCCTGCAAAGAGCTGGGCTGACCGCTGGGGAGCGCGGAGGTCTGCCTCTGCCCAGCAGAGGGGGCAGCAACTGGCTTCCCCCACACAGGCCCTGTGGCTTGATTCAAAGCCCTCTCCCACACTTTCTCTGTTCCTGGCCCAGGGAGTCCAGAGAGTCCTTCTAGAAAGATATCTGAAAGCCTGGTCTGCAGCTCACTCCTATGCCCACGGTGGGGCTGAACGTGCACATCTTCGTTTGCGTTTATTTCCAATGGTGCCGTCCTGCCCTTGAATCGAGAAAGGTCTTCTGTCCGTTGGTTCACTCCCCAGATGGCTGCAACGGCCGGAGCTGTGCGGAACGGAAGCCAGAAGCCAGGTGCTTCTTTCCGGCCCATATGGGATGCCAGGGCCGCAGGCGGAGGATTAACCTACTGCGCCAAGGAGCCGGCCCCTGGAGGCATTGCTTTTAAAAATCACTGACAAACAGGAAAAAGTAGGACAGCATGGCCAGAGCACTCCCTAAGCCATGGTTGGAGAAACACTTTGGGAGTTGTTGGCTAATGGCATGGAGCTTAGGAAAGGCACCAGGGCCAGGATCCTTGTGGTGATGAGTAAGTTCTCTGTGAAGAAAGCACAGAGGCTCACATCAGGTTGTTTCTATTCACACACACCAGTGGGATTGCTATTTCAGTTGCTACATATTACATTCTAGGTTATTCCTCCCAACCCAATGGCCTCCAACCTGCAGCTGAGAAAGCAGTGTCAGAGAAGTTAACTACCCAAGGTTACACGTTAGCATGTGGTTGAACCAGATTTTTAAAAATATGTATTTATTTGAAAGGTAGAGCGACAGACAGACAAACTGAGAGAGAGCGAGAGAGAGCGAGCGAGCTCTTCCATCTTCTGGTTCACTCCCCAAAGGCCTGCAACAGCTGAGCCTGGGCTACACCAAAACCAGAGTCTAGAACTAACTCTACCTGGGCCTCCCATGGATTCAAGTACTTGAGCCATCTTCTGTTGGCTTCCCAAGTGCGTTAGCAGGAAGCTGGATTGAAAGTGCAGAATAGGCAGGACTTGAACCAGCACTCTGACACAGGACGTGGGAGTTCCAAGCGGTGGTGCCACAAGGCTGCCACCAGTCATATTTTAAACGTAGAGCAGTAGGGTGCACTTGGCCTAGTCATTCCATATTGGAATGCTGGGGTTCGAGTCCTGGCTCTGCTCTCAATGCCAATTTCCTGGCATGTTCTTTTCATTCAAGTCTGAGAAAATGAGACCTATAGAAGCAACATGGATTTCCTCCCACACTGCCTTCAGAGACCTCTCCGTGGGCAGGGAATGGTGGGGGTCGGTGCTGGGTGGTGGGGCTCTGGTAAGAAAAGGCTGCAAGCTGGCGGCTAACACAGCACGAGTTTCTCCCTTCCACAACCCTCCCTGGAGGTTCCAAGTGTGAAATCGCTTCCCCCGAGACCTTGGGGAGATCAGCTCCTTGCCTTTTTGTAGGTGCTCCTGGTGGGCAATGTCTGCTGCCCCTTGGTTTGCAGCGGCATCCGGCATCCGTGTGATCTTGGCCCCTGTTGTCACATGGCCCTTTCCTCGTGCTTCTGACACTGCAGCGCCCTCTCCCTGGGTTCTGTCGTCACAGCTGGTTTCCTCTTCTTAAAGGGCCACCAGTCACAGTGCAACAGGGTTTCACCCTCAGCATCTGACTTTAATTTGGTTACATCGGCAAAGAAGCTATTTCCAAATGAGGTCCCATTCTGAGCTATTAGAGGCTAGGACTTTGTCTTTTTTGGGGGACACAATTCAGCTCGCAATAGGTAGACTATCCAAAGCACCTGCTCCCCAGAAACTGAGGAGGAGGAACTGAGTCAGATTTCCAGGGCTTGTGGTGATGACGCTAGGAGAAGCAGTGGCGCTCCATATTGAAATTGGCCAGAGATACACTTGCTCTGCCTTTCCTCTGGCCAGTATCCCGCAGAGACACTGGGCCTTGGCTCATACCTGCCGTGAACCGGGACATGAGACAGGGAGGTGGAGCCAGCATCACCACCACCAGGCTCCCCCAGAGGCTTCCCCCCAGGGCTTTTCTTGGCTCTAGAGCCACTTCTGGAAGGCAGGTGCCATGTTTCCTGCTGTGGGCCCTGCACTGAAGGGCCTGTGCTCACTCACATCTCCACCCAGTGCACGACCTGTGCCTGTTGGGCATGACAGGTGTCACACAGTCACCCTGTCTCTGGCCCTCCTTAGTGCAGGGCTTCCTAAAGCTTTTAAGTTGCACCTGTCTTGTTATCCAGGAGTGGCTCATGTGCGTGTGTGTGTGTGTATGCACACACACAGCTTCCCTCTGACATCGAAAGGAAAATATTCAAGAAACCAATCGTCTCCCTCCTCCCCATCAGAAGTGCAAACAGCTTGGTTTTCTGGGAGCCCAATGGCCTGAGGTCCCCAGCCCCTCCATAGCAGAGCTCCCTCTGAGCTGCCGCCCCACTCTCCTAATTGTTTTTAAATGTCTGTGCTAACCGCTTCACACAGCGCACATCCATCTGTGTGTGGGTAACTGAGAATCATGCCGCTGCTGAGGACGACACATTTTGGCAGTAATTAAAAACATGCTTAAGAACACTGAACCCTCTGCTACCAGCGCATGGCTGGCCAGGGTGTGGCCCAGGGCCGGCCATGTTTCCAGTCTGTCTTGGTTCCGAGGGTGCTTCCTGCTGGGGGAAGAGGAACGTGGCTGCCTGTTCAGTTGCCCAGGGAACCAATCCATGGGGTCTTTTCTGTGAGATGGGTTTGTAAGCCCCTCCAGGGCAGGACTGGTCTCTGCGGTGTGGCTATTGCTCACCCACCCTGGATGCCCGATAGGAGAACCGTGCACGGAGTCAGCACTCCATCAGCACGGCCTGCCCGAGTGCCCGAGTCAAGCCACTTATTATCTGTCGTTGATGGACGCGCCCAGCCGTGCATAAGCCGGGGCCTGTGTGTGTGAAGCCTGGGGCCAGCAGAAGGAGACTCGGGACGAATGAGTCATTTCAGTTCTCCTTTTGGTTCCCTGAGTTCCTGGAATCGCAGGATGGGGAGGAGGAGCTCGCGACCGTGTTTTCTTTGAGCAGGTGTTTGTGTGCTGTGTTCCAGCAGGCCAGACTGCAGCACAGAAGCATGGGGAGCCGCGTGGGTCCCCACTGGGAACCATGTTTGGGGCCAGTCCCTGCTGTAAAGCCAGAATAATTTTTGCATCTGTGTAAGTTTTGAGCATTGCTTGCTGGCATGGCTGCAAGGGAAAGAAAGGCTGTACTGAGAGAGAGAGGAGTGGGAGGCCCAACGTTAAAGTCCTTGCAGGATGGTTAAGTACACGGTAGGGTGATGACAGCAGGACATCAGCGCTCGGCTGGGGTGAAGCGGGAGTTAGACTAGGATGGTGGACCTGGCTGCAGCACTCCAGGAAAAGGCCACAGGTGTCTTCCTCCTGGCACACGCTGGTTGTCTCGGGCCTGGCTGGGGCTGGCCTGGGCTGCAGGCCTGTGTGAGGAACCAGAGGGAGGCAGGGCAGTGTCAGGAGTGGAAAGTGTCCGGCTGGAGGAGCAGTTGGTACCTGGCATAACCTGAGGCTCCCAGCAAGAGCAAGGTCCCCAGCACGCTGTCAGGCCTGCAGGCTGACCCCAACATCAGCTGCCTCCCCATGCAGCTGCTCCTGGCTCCAGCTGTTGCAGCATCTGCTGAGGCCAGGCTAGTAGGACCCAGGATCTACTTCGAGGTGTGCCCTCCTCCCTGGACTCCCGCTCAAAAAAAAATCCTTTGAGCCATAGACACATGTGTCCCACACCCCTACTTCATAGACGTGGGTGTGTGTGCACAAGTTCAGAAAAACACAGGGGAAGCTTATAAATGCATTGAGACTAACCAGCCTAACTTCCTGTGAAATTAAGTTAGTACCATCTTCCAGCCAAGTTCGAACATTGGCCCTTGTGTACACAAGTTGCATGAAAACAATGAATCCCCCAAGATCCTAGGCAACACATAAACAAATAAGCCTACTAAGAAATAGAATCCACAAAGCGTAGAGCTTGGCAGTCTACCTGTGCCTGGAAGGGACCCTCCTCGGACGCCCCTGTCTCTGAACTGCCAGGCAGAGCAGTTTGTCTTTAACCAGCGTGTGGTGCATTAGCCTGTGAGACAATATGTTTTAAAGAGAACCACATTCATCACCTTGGAAAAGTCAGATTAACATAATTTCTGGGAAAGAACAATGGGGGGAAAATGTTAGTCATTGTTGATGGGACAGGTAAGTTTCAGTAGCGTGATCTGTTGAATATTCATACGATATTGTTTTTGACATTTAAGAACTCAATTATCCGATGACTAATCAGTCTTTTCCAGTATGTTATTTTTGTGACTAGAACTGAAATACTGATAAGCCCCAAGAGAGCACAGTGTTCAGATGGATTTATTAGTGTTTTTCAACCCTGGCTTTCTCTGGCATGCGTGTCCAGGGGAATTTAGCACGCGTGACGGTGAGGGGCCGGGGGCCTGGCTGCAGCCAGTGAGTACATGCGGGCCAGATGCTGTGCCGACCGCTCTCACTCCGAAGATTTTTCCCATTAGTGAGGGGCAGCCAGGATGTTGATGTGCCCCCAAGCCCCGGCTCAACATTGACTCAGCCCCTCTTGGCTATCAGATTCACTGTAGGTCGGGGTGAGTGTCGCTGTCCAGTCTTTGCCCCACTCCCCGCCGTATGATCTGTAAAGTGAGGGAGTTTGATGTCGTCACAGTTGAATGAAACCTATTTTGGGAAACTGTCAATAACTTTTTCCTAGAACTGAGGTCCCCACGGTGAATTAAAGATCGCAGCAAAGTCTTTGCGACTCCTCCCAAGGAGAGTCTAATTGCTCTTAGCTTGAAAGTAGGTTGGCTGTAGTGACTTCCTTAATCAGTAGAATGTGTGGAAGTGATATTCTGGAACTTGCAAGACCTGTTCAGGAGACGCCGTGCAGGTCGTTTCAGAACACTTCTTCTCGGAGCCTGGCTGCCATGCTGGGAGGAAGCCCAAGCCACTTCATGGAAAGGTCCAACTGCAGGCCCCTGGCTGACAGCCCTGGTTGGGGCCCCAAGTGATAGCCAGCTCCAACCCAACTATCCCTGCGGAAGCCACGTGGATCAAAGACCACCCATGGCCCCCAAGAGCTGCCCAAATTTCAAGCTTTTTTGCAAGACAAATAAATGTTTTTCTTTCAAGCCACTATGTTTTAGGATGGCTTATCATGTACTAATAACAGATAACCAGAACCGTCCTCGACTGGCCAATGCCAATTTTCACCGATTTAGGAGGCTGAGACCAGGGTCTACTCCTAGCTGTGCTTCCCGGGTACCTCTGCAACCCTGAACGAGTAGTTTGTCCCTTAAGGCATCCTGGCATAATGGAAAGAACTTGTGCTTCAGGCTACTCACGTCTAAGTTCATTTCCCAGTCTTTACTTTCCATGTTTTAAGTGTGGACAGTAATTCTCTCTTGAAGTGAAATTGTAAGAATTGGCACATGGTCGTGATTGCTGAGTGGTAGCCCCAGTTTCCTTGTCGTCAAAGATGCAGCAGTGTTGGGAGATCTCAATGCCTTGTGAGAAGTGTTGGACTCAGGAGTCAGGTGAATCTGGCTCCCAGTGGGGGTTGCTGCTAGCCCATATGGCACCCTTGTCTGAAGAAGGGAGGGACAGGTGCAGCCTGGTGAATGGTGGCACAGCAAACAGACTATGCCCTTGTGTCATTTGAAACAGGTGTTCTTTCCTGCAGGTGGGTGTAGCCCCATAGCAAGTGCCCACCTTGGTGAACATAGATTGGGTTTCAGTCCCCACTGTGCCCCTCAGGTGAGTGCTTTGGCCCTTGGATCTGCACAACTCTATGAACTGCTCCTGCTCAGACAGACTTTCTTTAGAACTCAACAACAGATGTTAAACAAGCATCTCCTACTCTCAGTTTCTATACCTGAAGAATGGGCAAAGCAAATACTTATCTGGCCTACCAGCTGCTATGAGAATTGGATGAACAAATACGTAAAGCACTCAGCAGGGCGCTTGGCACAAAATATAATCAATGTTAGTTTCCTTCTTTGTCCCCACACAAAATAATATTAGAAACTTTTTTTTTTAAAAAGCCTCCTGCTTACCCCAGGAGTGGGCAAAGGGAGAGGAAAGAGTTGGCAGCTGCCCCTGCTGCTGCTGAGGGGCTAGGAAGGTGGTGGGAGGAAGGGGAGCCATGTGCAGAACTGTCTGCCAGGGGGTTTTGGAAGACTCACACCTGATAGTCTATACTTCTCTGGCCTATTAATCTTGAGTCTCAGCAAAGCCAATTGTTGTCAATCATTGGCACCATTGCTGCCAGCAGGGCTGGGTACTGGCAGACTGAGCTGGATGAAGAATTCAAGCACAGGTGGAGTCAGATGGCCACGAAGGTAAGTAGCCTCCTGAATGTCCCCGTCGCACCCTGTGCACTTCCTTATCGTTGGCCTCATAGAGTTCGGTACCATTACCTGCGGAATTGTCTTCGCTAACCCTACAAGTTCTCTGAAGGCAATGTCTGTTCATCTTTGTGTCCCCCACACCCAGCACGGTGGCTGGGGGTGTTTTCTTTCATGAATGAATGAGCATAGGGACAGTGAAAGGAACAAGCACTTATTAGGTGCTTATTATTTTTGACCGTAAGTACTCAAGGAATGTTACTTAAGCCATCTACAGATTCTTGACAGCACCCCTATTTGTGGGAGAGCGAACAGGGAGTAATACTGGCTGATCCTGACTATGTGCCAGGAATGCTCCAAGGGACTCACATGCATAATTTAATCTTTCAAAAAAGTTAGTGAGCCAGATGCTGTGGCTGTTTCAGAGAGGGGGATAAGGAAGTGCAGACATAAAATGAAGCAGTTTGCTCAGATACGTGTAACTTAACACTGGTGTAGTTGAAATTTGAATCCAAGTCTGCCTGACTGTGAAGTCCTTAAACTTCTCACTATATCACAGACCCTTTTTTCAGGAGAAAGCCAGAGACTGGGTGCTGCAGGGATGGGAACATGAGATCCTACCTGTGTTTGGAGAAACCAGGAGATTAGGGAAAGCGAGGCTTCAGTCAGAAACTATGGAGCACTATGCACACTGGGCAATATTCTGATACTCCAGTCAGATGGGATATGTCAATGAATTGGACGAACATCTCTGGCCTTGTTGAGCTTGTCATCTGTTGAGATTTACCCAAGGGCCAAACTGAGTGTTAGAGCCACGGTGTCCACTCAAACATGTGGCTGGCAATCTGTGAGGTTCACAAGGCAAAATTAGCAGACCACAGGCGTTTTGGAGAGTTGTTGGAAGCCTGGCTCCATTAATGAGAACAACAGCACTATCAGGGTATCAAATAGGAAATGCGGCCTCTGGAACTCCTCAACATCCGATGGGGCAATAACTCAGTGACTTGACATCTGGAGTATAAACAGCTGTTGTAAAATGGGCGGAGGCTAATGTACCACTGGGAAAGAGACAAAGGCGTGCTGTGGGGACCCTGCTTGCCATTAGGATGGTCTTCTGAGATTGGGGAACAGTGGATGCTACAGCTGGGATGGTGCAAAAATATATATGTGTATATATATATATATATATATTTATAAAGATTTAGGAAAATTATTTAATCTGGAAGCTTCCAGAACACAGGACCTCTATACTTCCCATGGCCACAGCCTTCTCCACTCCAAGGACTTTGGATCATCTGCCCACCAATCATCTCCAACCCAAGTGACCACAAGCCCCTTGGGATGTGAGCAGTAGATTTCACTTTGAGGTCAAGGTGAGTTTCTTTGTTTTTGCCTCAATCTAGAACAAGCAAGGCATCCGGAAGTATAATCAGTTCTTGATTACCTGCATGAATTTAGTTATCCACCCAGCCTCTGCTGGGCATAGGTAACCTTAAGTAATGGAAAATCTAAAATCCATTTACATTTGGCCTTGGGGTGCATTATCTGATTTTTTTCTAGCAGGTTTACTTTCATAATGATATTTGACTTAGGATGATATTAAACTTCGTTAGCTTTCCCTGAGCATACATCAGCTGGGGAGTAGCAGGGAGGAAGCCGAAAGCAGAGGCTTGGGGTAGCAGGGAGGAAGTGGCCGCTGACCCTGGATTTGTAGTGGATAATCCCTGCTGCTGACTGTGCCCAATTCAGAGGCTGGGCATTTCTCTGTGGGGCTCAGAGAGGTCAATATTTGATCCCTTACCTTCAGATTCAACAAGATTTATTGATGTGTCTGACACTGTGATAAGCAGTCAGCGTCTTTATTTCATTTAATCTGCCCAATGGCTTCATAATGTAGGTATTATTATCCCCAAATTATAGAAGAGCAAATTGGGTCCCAGAGAAATGAAATGCTTCAAGGTTGTGTAGCTAGCAGATGATGGAACCAAGATTTGACCCCAGGTTCTCTCGCTAAAAGCCCACTGCTCTTTTGACATCTGGCTCATCCGTGCACTTGCAATGACTCTGTCCACGCACCCAGCGTTTCGTGAACAGTAAGTGGCAGGCATGGCATTGGGCCCCAGAGGCGTGGAGATGAATAAGGCTTTGCTTCAGGATGTTGGGCAGGGCACCAAAGCTGTTCTCCCCGGTAAGGCTCAGATGAGCGTAAGATAAATGCCGTGAATTAATCACAGAGAATTTGAAACGAGTCCCTCGCTGCTTTGGGAAAGGGAAATAGAAAATGGGGGAGGTGGCTGACAAATTCAGGTATGTCCTTGTATCTTGCCACACCTGTTCAGGCAAGAATGGACTCCGTCGCCTCCCTGCCCCAGATAATTCGAAGTGGCCCTGTGTCCAGTTTTCATTTATAGAGCCCAGAAGAGGCTATTTCTCTCCCTCCATCAATGTGGCTGAAAAGACAAAGCGAGGAGGTTGCATGATGCTCTCTGGCCTCCCTCGTAATGGCCAGACTGTCTTTCATTTTGCTCTGGAATGTATCCCGCCAGCCACACTGACTTCATTATGGTCCTTCCAGCCCGGAGAGTGAGGGGAGGGAGTCGACATGCCCCAGCCCAAGAATGGCTAATATCTCTCTCTAGGGCACCTTCTACTTTCCGAAGAGAAACAAGTGGCAGTTTGGGCCTCTCTGTTAAAGCTACTCTGTCTCGGATAAAATTTCCCGGGGCTGTGGAAGTCAACAGCGACAGTAGCATTTACAGTAACTGCCAAGCTTAATAGCATCTTGTGATGAAGTTTTACTGTAAACAGCCGAGAGGGCGGAGGGTAGGAGAGGGGGCTCGCTCATCCTGGCAGTGTTGAGTGCTTTGTCTCCACTCAGCAGCGACACTTCCCCAGATCTTTAAATTGGGCCACGCGTGAGAGTCCTGGGACCAATACCAAAGTCACCTGCTGATTCGATTGTGTGTCTCACCTTTTTTTTTTTTTTTTTTTTTTTTTTTTTTTTTTTTTTTTTGAGAGGAGGAGGGGAAGAGGAAGAGGGCCTGGTAGAGACCCTTTGTGGCACACAGGCTCTGGCCACGGTGGAGGTGGGCCAGCACCTCACCCAGCCATTCTCCTTGCAAGATGGCCCCTGCTTTCCCCTGGCCTGGGCCTCCTGGAATGTCAAAGCTAACTCAGATTTCCATCCTGAGGTTGCAGGGACACCTGGAACCCCCCAAGGACTCACCTTCTGGACGATTCCAGCAGCCAGTGAGTCATCTGGAAATGTGTGAGAAGCCTCCTCTGCTGGGCTTGGGGCTGGCATGGTGCCCACGACAGACAGAAGGCTTTCAGGAAAGGAGGGAAGGGCTGGGCTGCAGGGACCGTCTGCCCCATCATTCACTCTCAAGGCTGCCAGTGCTGGGTGTTGTCTTCTCACTACGCCGCGATGAGCAAGCACCACATATCCTGCATAGGAGGTGGGGAGCGCAGAGGGCAAGCTCGTCATTCAGTTCCCAACAATGCAGCTCGCGTGGTGGCCATGGCTACCCACTATGCTCCACCCCCATCTCACAGATCTTATAGCACCAGAGGCAGAGAGGCAGGAGTGCTCCCTCCTTATCCGCATGGGACCAGGGCCAGGCAGGGATGGGGTGGGAAGGCACACCAGTGACTCCCTCAGCTTGCTGGCCTGCCCTCCCACCCACTCCCATTTGTGCTGCTGGGGGTTAGTGGTGGTGCAGTAGGCTCGGGAAATGGGGTTCCTGTGAGTGCACACAGCTGCAGAGGCGGCCAGTAGGAGTCACCAGCCCTCCACCTGACCACACCTGTGAGCCTGCAGCAGGAGCCCGAGCGCAGCGCGGAAGCTTGCCGTGTTACTCATGAGAAGTAGTGCAAGAGCCAGATAATGATCATGGTAATGACGGTGAGAACAGACACAGTGTGGGATTCCTGAGATACTTTTCTTCCTTGCTCTTCCGTTTCTTCTCCAATGCTCACCCTCCTTGGCAGACGGGCAGCGGCGATCACCTTCATTATTTACCCATGGAGAGAGCAGATCTCTGTATCCACAGCTAGGCCAATAAAACCACCGCCGCTTCTTACTGAGCGCTTACCCTGTGCTGTTATGCATTTCTATCTTTTCTACAGTCACGTGACAACGGCACGAGTATCTTCCCATTCGACAGATGAGCACTCTTGGGCCTGGAGAACAAAAAGCAGCCATCTCAGGGGCCCAGCACACGCCCTTCATCACTGGTCACACCGCCCTGAATTCAGGTGTGACCCCTGGCCTCCATACTTGCGGTGGTTACTAGAATCGCAGGGACTCATCCTTCTCTCCTTTGAGACCCCAGGTACCAGAGGCAGAAAGAGCAAGGCAGGTGAATGAGCCTGCTTGGGCTGACATCACTGAACACCACAGACTGGGTGGCTGAGGTCCAAGGTCAAGGTGCTGGCAGGGTTGGCTTCTGCTCTTGTCTTGCACATGACCCCTGCCTCAGCCCCTTTGGGCTGCTATCATAAAATAATGTAATAAAAATGTACAGTATAATAAAAACACCCTGGACCAGGTGATTTATAAACAATAAAATCTAATGCGCCAGTCCTGGGGGCTGGCAGTGAAGGATCAAGGCACCGGCGGGTCTGGAGTCTGGTGGCTCACTCGGCTCACTCTTTGCTTCAGGGATGACACCTTCTTGCTGTGTCCTCCCAGGGTGGAAGGGAGCTGGCAGAGTTTGCTGGAGCCTCTCTGGAAGGGCACTAATCCACTCGTGAGAGCCTCAGTGCTTTGTCAGAGAGGCAAAGGAGGAGCTGGGCCGGCATTGTGGCATAGTGAGTAGAGCTGCCGCCTGCGACACCTGCATCTTGTATGGGTGCCACTCTGTGTCCTGGCTGCTCTGCTTCTGATCCAGCTGCCTGCTAAGGACCTGGGAAAGCAGCAGGAGATGGCCCAAATACTTTGGCCCCAGCCAATTGTGGGGGAAACCCTGACGAAGTTCCTGGCTCCTGGATTTGGTCTGGCCTGTTGCAGCCATCTGGGGGAGTGAACCAGTGAATGGAGGATCTCTCTCTCTCTCTCTCTCCTTTCAGATACATAAATGGATCTTTAAGGAAAAAAAAAGGGGGTGGTACTGTGGTGTAGTGGGTAAAGCCACCGCCTTCAGTGCCAGCATTCCATATGGGCGCCAGTTCGAGTCCTGGCTTCTCCACTTCTGATCTAGCTCTCTGCTATGGCCTGGAAAAGCAGTGGAGGATGGTCTAAGTCCTTGGACCTCTGCATCCACGTGGGAGACCAAGAAGAAGCTCCTGGCTCCTGGCTTCGGATTGGCACAGCTCCGGCCATTGTAGCCAATTGGGAGGGAAGACCTCTCTCTCTGCCTCTCCTTCTCTCTGTGTGTAACTCAGACTTTCAAATAAATAAATAAATCTTAAAAAAAAAAAGAACAGAAAGGAAGAGTTGAGGACTGCTGCACCCAAACCGCACACACACATATACATACACCACCCAAATCCTACTCCCTTCTATGCCAATCCAACATGGCTGCAGGCTTCGCACATCCACTCCCGAGCATGTACCTGAGCCTCACTTCCCATCATACACCAGCTCCATGACACTTCCTAGATCCCATCACAAGCTCTGCAGCCACAGGTGTACCAGATGCCACGGCACTTTCCTAGTGGTGATCACTACATGCACAAGAGCCCCACCCAACTCTGCCTCCTCCTTTGACTATGCAATCATGCCTTTCCCTGGGCACCACCCCTATCCTATGAAAGGATGACCCTGAATTTTGTAAATGGGAGCACTTATTTTCTCTTGAGGTTGCCCAGGTCCCCTTTCCTTTGTCTTTAAATGAATATTGTCTTTCTGCTCTCATTTCTCTACATCTCCTCCTTGAATTCTTTCCTGTGTGGTGGCCTGACCCTGGAACAAGACCAGCTGGAAGTCTCTCCCACTGCAAAACTACCACAGTGGGACCAAGGGTTCCACGTGAACTTTAAGGGACACAAACGCTGCCCCCAGAGTAGCCTCCTTCTTGCTGTGACTTCACAAAGCCCTTCTTCTGGGCACACACATCCTTGGTGTCCACCAGTCCCATCAGATTAGGGCCTCCCCCTTCTGACTCCATTTAACCTTAATTATCTCCTGAAAGTCCCTACCCCCAAATAAAGCCACACTGCGAGTCAGGACTTTAACCCATGAATCTTGATGGGATACAGTTCACTATATAAAGTAGGGAGTTAGGAGAGTGGGGGATTTGACTACCAGATAAGCAGACATGCACAGGGGAAAGAAAGACCCCCAGTCAAGTGCCGGAAACCATGAACAGCACTGTGTTGTAGGGCTGGACCTTTCCCAGGGGACTGGCGCCATGGTAGGGTGGCACAGGGACCCATTCAGAGAGCAGTGTGAGCCCCACACTTCATTCCGTTTCTCCTGCCTTTCTGGGAACCTGTGATTTACCCCGTGCTTCACGCGGAGCCCTTGAGAGGTGAATCCGGCAGTGTCAACACACTCAGAGCTTGGACAAGTTGGTGTGTGTCCCTTGGCACTAGCTAAAGCCCCATGCAGGCAGTCACAGCTTTCCACTAATGACCAGACGTTTCCTTTGCAGAAACATAGTAAAATAGGCCTGGAGACAGAAGCAGGAGGGGCTGAGGCTCCCTTTGACCCTTTTGGCCAAGGGCGGGACAACAGAGGGATCCTGTGTTCTCGCCTGGTGGTTTTTCCTGTGCAAGTTCTTCCGGGAGAGATGGAGCCGACGCATCTCAAGAGCAGAGAGACTTCTGTCGAGCTGGGCTCCAACCCACTGAGCTGCTTCCTCTTGGAGCCCTTTCTTCCTCTGTGAAAGGAACAGGTGGACCACCCTCTGGTCCATGGTGGTGGTGGTGGTGGGTGCTGGAGGGGACAGAATTGTCACCAGCTTGGGTGATATTCTTCCGCCCTAGATTTGCCCTGCCTGAACCCCAACCTCAGAGCCCCGCAACCTGCAGGACCCAGACCCGCACGTCATACCTGCTTCTCTCTTCAGCTCCCTGCCTTCTTGTCTGTCTTCTTATTCCCCCACCCAGGAGAGAGAGGCATAAAACCCAATTTAAAAAGTGGCTTTTCGTTGGGGTGGCTGCTGGGGCCAGGAAAGAGGTCAAAGCGGCAGGCCTAGGGAGGTTGGGGAGTATCTGTGAATTTCCAGTACCCATGTTTTTGCCTGAGGCTGGGTGAGGCAGGTTTGTTCCTGCTTTTGCATTTACCACGGTGACAAACCTTTCCCCGGGACAATTACTTACCCCGGTCTGCAAGGCTGGAGGAAAAGTTGTCTGAAGAGAAAGCTGTGACTGCCAGACGCAGAAAATTCCCTGTTGGTTGGTTTTAATCTATAGCAGAAAACCTGCACATTATTCTGCCATCCTGGGATGTGACAGGTATTAATAACCCTATTAGCCGCAATCCCATCCGGCGCTATTTACACGGCCTCGCCACTCGGTTGCGAGGGACCGTGGACGTTCAAAGCTAACGAGACTCTGGCTTCTGTTTTGCTCCTCTGAGCCCGGGGTGTTGACAAATTAGGTTTTCGGAAGGAGATTCCCCAGCCCCACGTGCCCACGCTGCCTGTGGCGCCGTGCCAAGGAGCGCTTGCCGCTTTAAGGTGATTGCATAACTTGGAGGAGGGCCCCCCTGCCCTCTCTCCTGCCGCCTCCCCTGCCTGCAGGACCTCACCCTCTCCACCCTTTCTGTCCTTGCACACTTGTTCCAAAGTCACTTCTTCCTCGAAGCCGCCCCGAGACACCCAGTTAAAAGTCAGCTGCTCTCCTGTACGCGGACACTGTTCTCCCTGGCACTCCATGACGCCATTGTGACAGCGCATTTTGGGTCAACTTGATGGGGCTAAGGGAAGCCCAGATGGCTGGGAAAGTATTATTTCTGGGTGTGTTTATAAGAGTGTTGCTGTAAGACACAAGCGTTTCAATCAGTGGGCTAGGTAGAGATCACCTTCAGCAACGTGGGCAGGCATCCTCTAATCCATTGAGGGCCTGAGGAAAGCTACAGGAAAGATGAATTCTCTCTCTTCTTAGCCGGGATACCTGCCTTCTGCTCCCAGACACTGGAGCGCCTGGTCCTAGGCCTCCAGACTCCAGGGCCTACATCCGAGATCTGCGCTAGTTCTCAGGCCTTCAGACCTGGCCTGAAGCACAGTACAGGCCTTCCTGAGTCTCCAGATTGCAGACGGCACGTAGTGGGACTTCTTGGCTTCCACAGTCACGTGAGCTAATTCCTATAACAAATAGATATGGATATGCCTGTATATAGCTCCCATTGGTTCTGTTCCTCTGGAGAAGCCTGTCTGATTTTCCACGACTTTCGTCTCTGCAGGCTGCTCTTCCACTTTCACTCGGGCTCCCAGCTCTCCTACTGCATCCTAACCAGCACTCCTCCCGCCTGGATAGAGGGCTGCAGAGCACAATGCGGTCCAAAGGTAAGAGGGAAGCAGTTAGGAACTAGAAAAGAGGGCATGACAGGACTTGGGGATTTGAAGACGTGGTGCACGCCTCCAGTCTGATGCAGGCAGATGTCTGAGCGGACTTAGAAAGGTCCGTTTTCCTAGTCCATCTCCAAAATGCCCATCGGCCATGCGTCCCCAGGGGTTACTACATATAATGTCTGCAAGTTCTCCCCAGGACCTAGCTCTGAGGCCCACTGTCTTTGAAATCTATTCTGATTTTGCTCAACATTGCTCCTGTTTTTGTTGGCCAGACACTTATGTTTAAACCAGCCAATTTTCCTTTAATCCAGAAGAAGGTATGCACTCACCCATGTGTGTGTGTGTGTGTGGTGTGATATCCCCATTAGGGAAAGAAATGGAGACCCATTCTTCCTGCAAATGCTTCTATTGTGAAGCAAAGAATCCAAACATTTAATCCTTGACGCCTGGACCCCACTTTATTGCAGGCCCTTATTTTGTGCACTTACCTTCTCTCAATACACACAATTCCTTCTTGATGGAAACACTTGTGTGTTTTCTCAGCGGACACTTTGGGGAATCAGGCCCTTCATGGTGCTTTTTTGGGTTATTACACTGTCACATTTTACCACTTTGCAGAAAGAACATATTAAGCAAAATAGAGTTCTCAGGAGCAGGGATTGCTATTGTTAGAAAAACAATACTTGGGAAATAATTCCCCCCAATTTCGTCTTCATCTTTTCTCGACTGTGCAAAGAGAGGAACAATTTATTAACAGGAGGCAGAAAATGTTACTACTGCTTATGGGCACTGGAGGCTTATGGGGTCCACAATATATGTTGTTTCAGTGGCTTAGAAGCCAGGAGACTTTGGGAGCTGGAAAAAATGAATTCCCACTGGGAAGTGTTGCTAAGGAAAAAAGGCTCATTTGAATTTCACAGAGGTTTTGAACATCGTGGCGCCGGTGCCCTCCTGTTTGTGTGGCAGACCTTCATTGTTTCAACTGCTGTCAGCTGCTGGATGAAGGAGGTGTGGGGGAGGCTGGGGGCAGCCTCACCGTTCTGTCTGCTTCCACCCGGTGCCCCTAAGCAGACCCCACCGCACCCTCGGTGACATCTAGAGCAAACATCTTAGAGTCCACTGCCTCCTCCGCTGCCTCTTCTTTGCTTTCTTGGATCTTCTGGCTCTTGACTGGTTTTGCCTTCCTTCCAACTCCAAGCTGGTTCTCGGGCTTGGGGCTGCAGGCAGGGCTTCTGTTCCGACAGCTACTGCTGTTTCCTGAACGTGAACCCTACGTGCACCTCAGGCTCATTCTGCTTCATTTGCACAGCTTAGCACAGTCTGCGACCAGGGTTGCTTCTTGGCTGTGACTCGTGTGGCCCTCCTTCTGCGTGACTTTCCCTGTTCTGGGAGATGACAGATGCTTGGTCAAAGAGCCCCGGTAAGTCGGGACAGCCTTGCATCTGTAGACTATAGAAAGTCGCCAAGTTGAGAGTGACCTAGGTATGAGTTTAAAGAAACAATACAGTTACCCCCCCAAACAACAACTGGAGCTATCTTATCAAAGCTAACTTTGGCCAAGCTGGAGGTCTTGGGCAGGGAACAGGTCAGGAACAAACACTCTTGGAGCCTGCCTGTCGCCTGAAGCAAAAATGCAGCCTAGCACAAATGCAGCCCAGCCAAGCAGGCGTGGAGGCAGAGACCTTACCCAGCTCCATAGGGGGGGCCCTTGTGACTCTATTAATGAAGCAAAAGATATTGGAATCCAATTGTTGATGGATCATCACACGCCGGGAAAACTCTCGGCTGCATTGACTGGGCGAGCAGGGGGTATCGTTTTGAACTTCTGGAGTTAATGAACTATGGCCTGAAATTTACAACCTGGTCGTGAGTGTTATGGATTTAACTCCAGAGCACAACTATGGGAAGCCAGCACACTCCTCTGGCCTACGTGCAGACGGCGAGCTCTTTGGGGTTTAGCTTCTGTATGCCTCCACTTTTCTACAGTGCATTAAGGGTAGCCCAAGAGACCCACTGCTTCAAGGCCCCCTTGGTTCATCATGTTGGTGAGAGACATTTGCCTCTCAGCACTGTTACAACTTTTGCAGTGTGGGACAGATCACAAAAAAGATGAATTGATACCACTGTCTTGCTTGTTTCGGTTGCTTGGAAGAATTTAGCAAGTCACTTGCTAGCTGTGCAGATTAGGCAGGGAAAGGGTATTCTCCCAAACCTTGGATTTACAACACATCCATTTTTTCCTATATAGGCACATTCATTTAATGGATTCATTCCAGAAAGAGGTTTTGAGATCTATGCAGGGAAAAAAGGAAATGAGAGTGTATGAGGGTTATTGTCTAATCTCGCTTGTGAACCAATTACGTTCACAGATATCCAAATCGCACCTATTCTAAAAGCACCTTTCACAATATTGGAGAGAGAGAGAGAGAGAGAGAGAGAGAGAGAGAGAGAGAGAGAGAGAGAAAGTCTCCATCCACTGGCTCACTCCCCAAATGACTGCAATGGCTAAAGCTGGGCCAATTAGAAGCCAGGAGCCAGGAGCTTTGTCCAGGTCTCCCATGCGGGTACAGGGGCTCAAGGACTTGGGCTATCTTCCACTGCTTTCCCAGGCCATAGCAGAGAGCTGGATAGGAAGAGGAGCAGCTAGGACTCGAACTGGCCCCCATATGGAATGCCAGCACTGCAGGTGGCAGCTTTACCTGCTACACCACAGTGCTGGTCCCGAGAGATATTTCTATAAGTAAAAATACTTCATACATAAGTAGTGATCAGTCAACCTATTAGTGTATATAAATAATTACTAGGTTATAATAACGTTTCAATGGAAAGACGTAGTGGAGACTTCGGCTTCTGCTGTAAGTGATGAGAGAAGAGTCCTATTTCGATACCTTTTCTTTTCTACTTCCATTTACTCTCAGTGCTAAACGTCAGGAGCGGTCAATAGTTTCTGCTTCCACTTGCTAATCTGCCCTTTCTCCTCGACTTATTTTGGTCTTGATTCCTTCTTACCCTGATACAAAATTTGCTCTTTTCTAGGAAACCAGTACTTTTTTGCATGCCACACCCAGCGATCCTCTCAAGGCCTCCATCAGTTCCATTTTTTTTTTTTTTTTTTGCTAATGTTCAACACTTATTGCTCACTCTGACATCTTGAATTTTCCTTTTCCCTGGATTTTTATGATAACACACTGCTGGGGTCTTGGCTAGGCTTTCCGGCCACTTCTTGGCTCCATTTCTTGATTATTCCTCTACTTGTCCAATACCTATTGATGTCAAATCAATTAAAACTCAGCCTTTAATTTCTCATTGCATTCTGGCTTCTCTCTCACGCTTCTGTTTCATCACTTTCAAAGCTTCAAGTGCCATTTCTAAAAAAAATGACTGCTAATTCTGCATTTGACCTTTCTCCCAGGCTCTGGCTTCATTCATTTGACAGACATTGATTGAGCACCTATGAAATGCCAGGTATTTTCCCAGGTACTGGTAGTAGAGCAATGAAATATACATATTCACTTAATCATTACAACACCTCCATTTTCAAGATATGGAAACTGAGGCACAGGAAGAATGAGAAGTTTGCCCAAGGTCATGTGGCTGGTGATGGATGGATCTGGGCGTCAGCCCAGGAACTTTGGCTTCTGGAGGTTGTGCTCTTGACCAGTGACTTGTGTCACAGCTCTGTATGTGATGTTAGATGATACTGAGCACTATTTAGGAAAATGCAAGGCAGGGAGATGACGGAGTGGATGTGCAAGTGTGTGGAGCTGCAATAGATAAGGTGGTTAGGAAGGGACCCATGAGATGGTGACATGGAGACCTACTGAGGGCAAGAGAGAGCTTTGAGGAACCTGGAGAAGGGATAAATGAGAAGGCTGTTGGGTGAGCGTATGCTTACCTTCCTTAGGAAGGGTAGGGCACTGAGTGGCAGGGAAGACGTGAGACACAGAGTCAGAAGGGCTCTGTGGGGGCCTTGGAAGTTGTGGCAAAGACTTTGGCTTCTACTGTGAACAAAATGAGAAGCTGAGTTATATTTTGTTGGGGTCACTCAGGGACTGCCTTGAAAGTCGACTGAAGGGTCCTCAGAGTGAAGAAGAAAGACAGAGTTGGTTTAGGAAGCTTCTGCAGTAACCCAGGGGTCTTTGAGTTGGATGACAGTAGCAAAAGGCCTAAGAAGTGGTTGGACTCTTGGTCTATTTCAAAGGTAGAACCAAAGGACTTACAATGGATTGGATGCAGGGGAGAGCATGATAAGTTAAGGGTGATTTTAAATTTTTTGGCTTGAGCAACTAGAAGAGGGGAGTGGCATTACCTGAAATGGGAGACTGTAGGAGAAAGAGGCTGGGAATGGTGGTTATGGGGCTCTGCTTGGGGCATGTGTGAGGTATTGGATCGTAGAAGGGTAGGTAACAAGCAGGTAAGACAATATACAAATCTGGAGCTCAGGGAGCAGACCTGGTCTACAGGAACAGATGATTTTCAACACAACCTGTACATAAGTGTCCTACAGAAATCTAGGGGAACACTATGATCCTCCCTTCTCCTCTTCCTCCTTCACCTCTCCCTCCTCCTCCTCTTCCTACTTCTCCTCCTGCTTAACACGTGAGCGCTTATTCCGTGCCGGGCTCTGTCTTCATTTATTCCTGACACTGACTCTGCCATGTAGGGACTACTGCTATCCTCCTTTTACAGGTGAGGAAACTGAGGCATTCCTACTCTAGACAAGCACTGGAAACTCCAGGGAGAAACTGAGGGTGTGTGCAATAAAACACATGGACAAAAACTCATACAGCTGTTAATATGAAGATAACATATTTAAGGTCAAATAATAAAGACTGGGTATAACTGTGTCAGAATCCTTAGATTTAGTATAACAAGTCTTCTACAGAAAAAAACACAGCCTGAGATCCCTGGCAGCAGAAATAAAGAGGCAAACAGCATGACCATCAGTTCATCAGGAAGAATGCATTTTTCTTAAGTGCTTAGTTATTTGGTTTTTAAAATAACCTCTCCCGGGGGAGTAAAGTATGTTCTTGGAGGGATTCTTAGGAGGCAAAATAAGTTATAGAAAAGACTGAAATTGGTTAGATTAATCTCTCTTTTTTTTTGTTCACCATGTTAGTAATCATTTATTAAGCAATTATATATGCATGGCTATATATAACTACACTAATGCTGTGAGAAACACAAAGATGTATTAAACACGGTCTTGGCCTTGGCCTTCAAGTGTCTTAGGACCTAGCTTAAAGATGATCTGTAGGCATCACAAATGGCCAACAATGAAGCAACATGGGGTAAATGAATGAAGATGTGTTGTCACGGAGGGAATTTTATTTTGGTTCTTAAGAGCCTTGGGTTCCAGAGTGAGACTTGCAGGCTTCAATCCAGGCTCCACCCCTGCTAGTGGTATATCCCTAGGCAATCTGCTTTACCTCTTGGCTTCTTCATCTGAGCCAATAGGGATGATATTAGTAGATCCTACTTTAAAGGGTTCTTGTGAGATTAGATGAGTTAATAATACCTCAGAGTATGACAGTGCATGGCACACAGTGAGCACTGTGGACGTGTTGGCGAATGTTAACTGAGATTGCAAGGGTACCAGGGTTTGAAGGTGGTTGGCTCCCTCTGAAACTCATGTTGAATTTGATTGCCATTATGGCGGTGTTGAGGGTAAGGCCTTTAATTGGTGATTAGATCATTAAGAGGGCCTCATGTCTTTCTCAAATGACTGGGGTAGTTACCACGGGATTGGATTTTTACAAAGTGAATCTTCCTTGGGGTTCTCTCTTCCATGTGCACTCATTTTCCCTTCTGTTTTCCTGCCTTGAGATGAAGTAACATGTGGCCCTTGCCACCATGCTCGAAGACTCCCTAGCCTCTAGAGCCTGTGGAACTGTAAGCAAAATGAATTTCTTGCCCACATAAGTCACCCAGTCTCAGGTATGTTTTGGCAAGAAATAGATGAAAACAGAGAGCAAACACATCTTTGGGAAAGTACTTAATTGTTCATGAGAGGAGGGGGGATCGGTTCATTGTGAGTCGTTGAGGAAGGCTTTAGGTGGTGGACAGACTTACAGGTGCTCATTAGGCCTCCTAAGTCAGTACAGACCGGTTTGGTAACACCAAGGTCTTCACCTTTGCCACCAAAGTGGCCATCACTCAGCTTCTCCAGCATATTCTGGAGGGTGATGGCTACTGCAGTGACCTTGTCAGGTGCAGCTAAGTGAGGGAGTTTCCACATTTGGTGTGGATCACTTTACAAGAACTTAGGGAATCTGAAGTTAATTAAGTGGTAGTATTTAATTACTCCTCTGAAACCAACTCAAGTCCCATCCTTTTCTTGATCTAATGCAGGTAACAGGAAAATTCCCGGTGAAAGTCTCTGTGTGCAGACAGTGGCTGTCCCGAGCTCCAAAGTCCTGGCCCCAGGACTCCAGGGCCTGAGTTTCCAGGCCTTACCCATCAGAGTGTCCCCTCCACTCAGTCATAAATCCATTCAGTTTCTGGTCAAGGGAAAACTATGAACCACACTCACACCCATTCCAAAGGCAGAGTCATGGTCATACATGGTCATAGTCTAACCGGTTATTTTGTTCAAGTTCAGGGGCATCTATCATCAAGCAAGACCTTACAAGGATGAAGATGAGGAGAAGGGAGTGGAAACAGAGCAGAGAACCAGGGAGTGAGCCAAGTTTGGGAAAGGGAGGGTGAGGAATTGGGGGTGTCATGGCATTTTCTGGAGTCTGAGCATGACTGAGAAAGCAGCCTTGGTCCGTTGTCAGAAAATGAACCTAAAAACCTACAGAGATTGAGAAGAAATGGTGCCTTTGATGAAGTCCATCCAGCAAGGGGCTGGCTCACTGTCCAGCACGCCCTGCTCACTGACAGGACACACTGCTGTGCTCGTGGTGGTCACGGCTCTCACGAATGTCCTGCTCAGCTCCCGGTCCTCTGGAGCAGGAGACCTGTGTGCAGCTCATTGGAGACAGCTGCTCAGGCGGGTCCGGGAAATGGGAAACAGACGGACCACAGCAACAGATGGAGATGCTTTCCTGAGCAGGGGGCCTTCTGGAGCCTATACCTGCAGCTGCAAACACAATTAGGTGCTAACATAACCTTGCAAATAAGTGCTGAGGATACAGCAGGCCCCCAAACAGCTAGGTCACCCCAATCCTGGAGGAACCACAAAAGGCAGCCAAAAAATTGCAAGTAGGGTTTTCCAACTCTCTCTTGGAGTGATCTCACCTTCTAGGGGGGACTCTTTTCCCTTTCTCTCTTTGTCCGTCTTAGATACACTTAAGGAGGGCAGGGAAATGAGAACTGTGGTTGTAACTAGCCTAGTGGGTTTTGCAAAGAGCGATTTGGGGAAAGTGCCTCTATCCTATTGCCCACTGGTACACAGCCTCAACTTAATATGGACCGAGTTGCGTTAGATTGGAGCTGGAGGTTAGATGTCAATGGAAAGAGCAGGCCAGAGTATTGTGTGGTCTAGGGTGGAATGAATGGGAAGGGTGGGAGGGAGAAACCTGTGAGAAGGTGCCAGAGTGAGAAATCAGTGAGAAGGTGCCAGATGGAGTCCAAAAGTCAGGGCAAGAATCATAGCACAGAAGGGGGACAAGCATCAGGAGCCAGACGGAAGCACAGCAGGACGAGGTCCATTGGGGTGATTGCTGGGAACCCGTGAGGCGGGTGCCTGGGTCTGACCTCGTTCCCGACGGGCACAGTGTGGGTGTCAGCTGCCTTGAAGACACGGTGGCCGAGCAGTTGTTGACACCAGCACATCGTCGCATTAAAATGTACACGCAGTGCCTTTCCCCGGGCATGTCTGCCCACTAAGAATCAAGGCCCAGCCAGCTCTGGGCAGCCCCCTCCCAACCTCCCCCATGCTGAGAGTCAATACTAGTTTTAATTTTATTCATGGTGCTTGTACTTGTTCCGTGCTGCAGCTCCTCAATGAATACTAATGGAACTCCAGATTGTTTTAAGTGAAGATCTGAGCAAGACACCTCCTTTCATCTTGTCAAGAGCTGTCATTCCCAACAGAGGTTTGTGGAGTTTCCGTTCTAACAGATTCCGTGCGAACTCCTCTCTACACAGAGCTGCATATGTATTGCTGGCACTGGGCAACTGCAAAGCAGTCCTCATGGAAAAGAATCATCCTTGGCCTCCTGCCCCCACCGTGGTCACTGTCAACAGAGAATTCTCCTGCAGGAGGACAGAGGGATGAAGGAGAAGGAGGCAGGGAGGCAGATCAGGAGGGCATCCCTTAGAAGGTGGTGGGAGGCGGGGCTCTTTTTCCTTTGCAAGGTTGTTTTGATCATTTGAAATGTCATTTCCATTATTTTCATAGCCATGAGGCCTTTAAGATTTAGAAGAATGGCTTCATGGCCATTTGAACTGCTTCCTTAATTCCTATCTTCCCTTGTTCCAGTCCATTTTGCATAGTGTCTATACAACTTTTTTTTTTTTTCTTAATTATGACTCTCTCCTATTCAAAAATCCTCAAAGGTTAAAGCAACTGAGCTGGCCTTCTTGGACTGAACTTCTGGTGCCCCCCTCTCTACGCTCCCCTCATCCCATCATTCCCAGCTCTCTCATCCACTGCTTCACCCAGCTTCAGGGACTGAAGGCCAGCTTCTCGTACATTCGGTCTCGTGTGGTTTCTAAATCAATGAGAGACGGACCTGAAGCTAATGGATTTGCTTTTCCACCAGAGTATGGTCTGAATTAGTCCTTGCTCTGGTTTGATATGCTTTGTCCTCTCTGGAAACTCATGTTGAAATTTAGTCTCCAGCCAGTGTTCTGGCGCAACAGGTTAAGCCATGGCCTGCGACTCCAGGGTCCCATGTGAGTGCCGATTAGAAACACGGCTGCTATACTCTGATCCAGCTCCCTGCTGATGTGCCTGGGAAAGCAGCAGAGGACAGCCCAAGTGCCTGTGTCCCTGCCACCCACATGAGAGACCGCGATGGAGTTCCAGGCTCCTGTCTTCAGCTTTGCTCAGCCCAGGCCACTGCTGCCATTTGAGGAGTGAACCCGTGATAGATCTCTCCGTCTCTCCTCTCCCTTTGTCACTCTGTCTTTCAAATAGATTTTTAAAAAAGAGAAAGAAAGAAATGTAGTGTGTCTATTGGGGGCTATTAAGAGGGTGGAAATCTGACCATGGTGTTTAGAGGCAAGACCTTTAGGACATCTTCTGGGTTATGTAAGTCGTCCAGGGTGGAGCCCTATGATGAAATCCTCATAGCTTTATAGGAAGATAAACATGCACTTCCCATCATTTACCATGTGGAGCCTTGCACTGCCTTGGGCCGCTGCCTGCAAGTAAGCCATTATCAGACCAAAACAGTGAGCCCGAATAAACCTCTTTTCTGTAAAACTTACCCCATCTGTGGCTTCGTGTTATTAGCAACAGAATGAACCAACAAGACATCTGTGACCTCAGTCCTGAGGGCTTGGGCTAACACCGCACTACTCCCTTTGTCCCCAACCATAACCATCACTGTCCTCAGCTTCATGTCCTCAAACCCCATGAGGTTTGGAAAGACCACAGCCTTGAGTCAACATTAGCGTGTTTTATTTTTATTTTTATTTATTTATTTTTTTTGACAGGCAGAGTGGACAGTGAGAGAGAGAGACAGAGAGAAAGGTCTTCCTTTGCCATTGGTTCACTCTCCAATGGCCGCTGCGCCGATCCGAAGCCAGGAGCCAGGTGCTTCTCCTGGTCTCCCATGGGGTGCAGGACCCAAGCACTTGGGCCATCCTCCACTGCACTCCCGGGCCACAGCAGAGAGCTGGCCTGGAAGAGGGGCAACCGGGACAGAACGCGGCACCCCAACTGGGACAGAATCCGGCGCCCCGACCGGGACTAGAACCCGGTATGCTGGCACCGCAAGGCGGAGGATTAGCCTATTGAGCCGTGGCGCCAGCTACATTAGCGTTTTTTGATTGGCACAGAGTATCTAGCTCAAAATCTGCTTCTAATCTGAGGGAGCATTTGTACAGCATAATATTAAAGAACCAGGGACGAATGACACAACCTTGGCTCTCAGATTTCCTTGTTATCTTCATCTAGTTATTTAATTTGATTCTCATTTCCTCATCAACAAAACTAGGATGATCACAGCACCTACTTCATGAGTTTGTGGTGATTCATTGATAATAGATGAAATATTGGCACCAAGTGTGGCATGCAGGTAAGTGTTCAGTGAACATCAGCTGTTACTACACTGTCTCTCGGGAAGTGTTGAGTCAGTAGGCAAGGCTTAACATACGCATTGATAGATAATGTGTTGTGATTTAAAAATCCACCTCCCTTCCTCAGATAACCCAAGCAATATCCAGAAAAACTTGTTTTCTGACCCACCACTGTGCAAGGAATGTTTGTTTTGGTACAGGCCCTGCGTCTTTGGTCCCCTGCTGGGCTGCCGGAGGACCCCAGTGTATCCAGTGGGAGATGCACTGCCTGCCTCTTCCCTCCCCTTGCTCCTGGTGGTGGCGGGAGGGGAGTGTAACAGCTGCCGACGCTGTCTCAGGGCAAGCCAGCTGCCCCTGCAGCGGAGCAATGTTCTGCTGTAATGGTCCACAACACTAGGGCTCCCGGGGCCTGTGTCGGGGGGCAGGCCAGGGCTAAGGCAGCTGAGGATGCTCCAGGGCATTGCTAGGTGGCTGCTGGCCAGAGTGGCCCATCTGTGAGGCTGGCCAGAGGGCAGGAGACAGGCTTCATGCAGCCCACTCCTAAGACACTTCCTTTGTTTTACAACCCCCCAGACCTGAATTCCGGGCATGGGATGGGGGGCGGAGAGGGAGTCAGGCTTTGGCTGGTGGTTTTTCTGTTGCACTCAGTTGTGAACGAACAGCGCTGGGTTCCCTCAGAGACCTAGGCTGTGGACCAGCCCTCCTGTGGAAGCCTCATTCCTCACGTGTTTGTTCAAGGTTGAAATTTCTCTTCTGGGCTCCGATCTCTGGAAGACTTCAACCCTCGTTGCTCTAATTGTACCGAGCCCTCTTGCCTCTCCCCCTGCTGTGTGCTTCCTATTCCAACCATATCCACAGAGAGCCAAAGGGCTTCCCACATTCACAGTCCCCATTCTTTGTCCCCGCTCTGTGTTTTGCCTAATTTCTCAAACACGTGGATGCATTTTCCCTAAGATCAAGACAGTACAGCAGTAACAGAGCAGAACACAAGAGCTGCCGGCCCTCTCCCATCTCGCTCCCTCCTGGGGGGCCCATGCTTCACAGGGGAGCCGCTGTTCCGGTCCCTGGTTGGCATGCGGACTTCCTCTCTATCCACTTACATCTGTGTCTCAACTATGCGTTTTCCGTAGGGTTTGCCTTTTGTTTAGGTGAAAGTTTATAGGCATGTCGTTTGAAGAATCAGTTAAGCCTCTGGATTTATTATTAAAAACTCAAGTCCTCTCTTATCCCTACCTCTCCGTTTCTCTTTCCAGCAGCAACCACTCTCAAGTCTCTTAGATGATTCTTTTGATATTTACCGCCATATCACTAAATACATTCCTTATAGTGCTGCTTGAATTTTTCATTTCAAATATAATCTCTTGATTCCCCACATGGAAAATGAGGATTTGATTGTCTGGGACCCTTGTCCCCACTACACATCCATGCTGGTGTTTTTGAAAATTGTTTAAACTAATGAATTATTTAAGAGGGAGTGGAGGAGAGAGAGAGAGAAAGAGAAAGAGAGAGAGTTCCCATGGCTATTTTGATCTAGGTCTCCCCCGTGAGTGGCAGGAACCTAATCATTTAAGCTATCACCAGTGTCTTTCAGGTCTGCGTTAGCAAGAAGCTGGGGTCAGGAGCCAGAGTGGGACATCGAACCCAGCTCTGGGACATGGGCATCTTTTTCTTTTTAGGTTTTATTTTATTTATTTGAAAAGGAGAGTGACAGATTGGAGGGGAGGGGGGTGCCTGGAACTCCATCCAGGTCTCCCATGTGGATGGCAATCAGAGCTCTGATACGGGATGTATCTCAGGTAGCAGCTTAACCCACTATGCCACAGCATCAGGCATCTTAACTGGTGCCTAAACTGCCGGGCTCCATGCCCACGCTCATGTTTACGTTACTATGACTCTCCCAAGCCGTGTGCTACACTCTGCCCATGTGTCCTCTTCTACCTGTTGTGCCCTGGAATTAAGGGTGCCTTGCTTGTTTCTTTTCCCCTATTATTATCAATCATTCAACCTCAAACACCCCTCCCCCCAGTTGCATAAATTTCTCAGTGGGTTCAACTGTATATTTACTTAGTATGTTGTGATCTGAATGTCTGTATCATTCCCCCAATTTGTATATTGAAATCCTAACCCCTAAGCTGATGGCCTTAGGAGTGGGGCTGTTGGAAAGTGATTAAGCCATGAGGATAGAGTCCTCATGAGTAGGATGAACACCCCAGAGTGCTCCCCCATCCATCTTCCTCATCAGGAGAATACGGTGAGAAGTCAGCAGTCTGCTACCTGGAAGAAGACCCTTTTAAAAAAAAAAGATTTATTTATTTATTTATTTGAAAGTCAGAGTTACACAGAGTGAAGGAGAGGCAGAGAGAGAGAGAGAGAGAGAGAGAGAGAGAGAGGTCTTCCATCCACTGTCTTCCATTCACTGGTTCACTCCCCAGTTGGTTGCAACGGCCAGAGCTGCACTGATCCAAAGCCAGGAACTGGGAGCTTCTTCAGGGTCTCCCACATGTGTGCAGGGGCCCAAGGACTTGGGTCATCTTTCACTGTTCTCCCAGGCCACAGCAGAGAGCTGGATCGGAAGTGGAGCAGCTGAGACTAGAGCCAGGGCCCATATGGAATGCTAGCACTGCAGGTGGCGGCTTTACCCGCTACAGCACAGCGCCGGCCCTGGAAGAAGACTCTTAGCAGAACCCAGCCACAGTGGCACCCTGATTCACTCTGCAGCTTCCAGAACTGTGAGAAATTTTTGCTATTTATAAGCCACCTGGTCCATGGTACTTCGTTACAGCAACCTGAATGGATGAAGATAGTACCATCATCATCTTAAATAAATCATTCAAAAAATATTTTTTTCATTTTATTTGAAAAGCAGAGTTACAGAAACAGAGATCTCTCATCTACTGATTCACACCCCAAACATCTGCAGAAGCCAGGGCTGGGTCAGTTCAAAGCCACGAGCCTGGAACTCAGTCCAGATCTCCCACAAGGGTGGCAGGGGCCCACCCACTGTCTCCATCATCTGCTGCTTCATGGGAGCACATTAGCTGGATCAGGAAGGGGAGAAACAAGAGCTTGAACCAGACACTTCCATATGGGATGTGGGCATCCGAAGTAGTGACCACTGCGCTACCAAAGGCCTGATGGATCAGTAGGCTTGTTCCACACCTGTCATCATGGGCTGCTTTCTCCATCGACCTGGGGCAGCCCTTGCTTTACTTCTTTTTTATAAATGACCTCATATGACCCCATGCTTTGGAAACCCATATCTTCCTATTACTTTGTCTTTTGCTTTTGAAGTATATATGCTTGAAAGAAGATACATAGGAGGAAGCCATTCACTTGTTGACTCAATTTCATTAAGCACTTACTGCAAATTCTAGGAAGAAAATATTGTGTATGTGTTTCTAAGTGATTGAGAGATATTTGTGAACAAAATTCAAAATCCTTACCTTTGAGGACCTTATATTCTTTTTTTTTAAAGATTTATTTGTATTTATTTGAAAAGCAAGATTGCCAGGAGGGGAGGGAGAGACAGTAGCCACAATAGCCAGGGCTGGGCCAGGCTGAAGCCAGGAGCCAGGAACTACATTCTGGTTTCCCACATGAGTGGCAGGGGCCCAAGCACTTGGGCCAGCATCTGCTGCTTTAACAGGGAGCTGGGTGGAAACAGGAGCAGCTGAACTGGCGCTCAGATGTGGGATGCTGGCTGGGTGAATGGTGACTCAGCCCACTGCACAGTAACGTCAGCCCTGAGGACTTCATATTGTAGTAGAGAAGGTCTGATGCCCAAATCAACATTCTGAAGAAGTCAATTACATAGGAACTGATAAGGGCCAAGCAAAAAGAAAAAATAGAGATGTATGATGGGATCAGAGTGGCAGGGAGAGTGCAGATCCTTGGGGCCAGAGTCGGGGGAGGATCCATTTGATTGGCATCCACTCAGCTCACATTAGGTCCAGATATATATCGACAGAAACTTAGAGCACTACAGATCATTTCCACAAAATTTTCAGCTGACATTTGCTACCGCTGTGGATGTCTAGGAGTTTGTGTGCTCCTTAGAACCACAAATTGGAATTCAACGAGAAGAGGAAAATGGATGGACAGCACCACTAGAAAATGCTACTTCCTTCTGTAAGAATCTGTTGCATTCATGCCATCGGAGAGCAAAGATTTGACAAGTTAATTAATTTGCCTCCTACTTAAGAGTTTCTGCCACTCAAATCCTGCCTGCACTCCCAAAACAGTGTCCCTCTTTGAAGTTGGCAGGGGCCCATCTACAAGCCTCCCTGGCATTCAGACATACAAAAAGGAAGGCAGAGGTGTTTTGCTGTGGCCTGAATGGTGTTGGTCATGAGGGTGGGTGTTCATAGTATTGATAGAGCTGAGCTAGCTTGGAGGACCGCATTCCAACTGATGGAGTGTCCAGACATCCCCTAATAATGTGTGTATGTGTGTGTTTGTGACACATTGACCTCCACAAAGCCTAGGGCCTGGGTTAAAGGCCTTATTGCTTAGATCTTAAATGAGTAGTGGAATCAGGAGGACTAGGGTAGCACTGGAAGAAGTCAGAGCAGGCTTTGTTGAGAAGGTGACAAGTGGGAAAACACCAGAGGTAAGGTAATGATGTTACTTGGGGGAGGGAATATTTGGTATAGAGAGAACAACTAGTACAAAGAACCCAAGGTATGTTGGTAAGTGTCTTTAGTATAAATTGGCATTTAATTAATAGTTGAAGTGTAAGATTCTAAGAAGAATTTTTTTTAGAATCTTGAGGAAATTGTTCCATTGCATTTAATTTTTATTAAAAACATCATTTTCATTATTTTAGAAAAGGTTTATTTATTTATTCATTCAAAAATCAGAGTTATAGAGAAAGGAAAAGAGAGAGAGAGAGAGAGAGAGATTGGTTCTCCATCTGCTGGTTTACTCCCCAAGTGGCTGCAAAAGTCAGGGCTGAGTCAGGCTGGGTCTTCCACATGGGTGACAGAGGCCCATGCACTTGGGCCATCTTCCACGGCCTCTGCCAGGCCATTAGCAAGGGACTGGATCAGAGGTGCAGCAGCTGGGACACAAACTGGCTCCCACATGGGATGGCAGCCTCACAGGCAGCGGCTTTATTCATTACTCCACAATGCCAGCCATACTATTTTCATTCTCGATCCTTTGTGTGTGATGTATGAGAAGTTTTTTCCCTGTGGAAGTTTGTAGGGACTTCTTCTAAAAAAATATTTAAGGCATAAAAGTTTCATGTATTTCATGTATGCCGATTTAGGAGCATAGTGGTACTTCCCACCCTTCCCTCCCTCCTGCCCATGTTCCCACCCTTCCTCTCCGATTCCCTCTGTTAATTTTTACAATGATCTACTTTCAGTTTACTTTATACTCCTAAGGTTAACCTTGTAGGAACTTTGCTTTGCTCTCTTCCTTACTGTACCTTGGTGCAGGTTTACTTTCATCCACTGTGCTGTGCTCTCATGAGCATTCATTCATCTGATCGTTCCACGAGGATCCACTGAGCGCTCATTCTGTGTCCCGACTGCTCCATATGCTGGGGACTCACAGAGAACACAACCGTAAAATTCTGGTCCTCATGAAGCTTGTACTCAGTAAAGGGAAATAGAATGCACAAAATAAGTAAAACAGCATGTTAAATAAATGCTATGGAGACGTATAGCATGAGGAGGAAGGACAAGGAATTCTAGCTTAGGGCATTGGGGTGTTTGCAATATTCAACAGAGGGGTCAAAGAAGGTCAGGCCAAAAAGGTGACTTGGTGACATTTGAGTTAAATTCTGAAAGATCTAAGGGGGGGGACAAGTGATGCTGACACCTGGAAGAGGAGTAGGTAAAGGCGAGTGTAAAGACCCCCAAGATAGGGCATGCCAAGTGTGATCAAGCAACGGCTGGAGCTGAGTGAGCAGAGAGGCCAGTAGAAGAAATGAAGTATGAGGTGAGAGGAGTCAGATCTGTGGGGTCTTGTAGGCCATTGAGTTGACTTTGTTTCTTTACTTAAAGTGAAATTGGAAACATTAAGCCAAGTTCTGGTTCTTTTCAAAGTTGGGGCCTACAGAATTTTTTGGTGGTATAGAGATAGGAATGAGTGAAAGAGAAGAGTCAAAATAGATTATAATTTGTTTTTCTTTGAGCCACTAACTGGAAGGAAGAAGGTGACATTGAATGAATTGGATGTCTGAATGATGGTGGGATGCCTAGATGAGGGTAGCAGAGGAAAGAAAATTGGCCACTGGATTTAGCAACTTGAAAGTCACATGTTTCTTCTCCAAGAGCAATCTCAGTGGAGTTGTGGGAATAAAAGCCCTGATGGGTGCATTGAGGAGAAAATGAATGGGAGAAATTATTACCAATTGAATTTATTCTTTCAAGGTGTTTATGGGGAGAGATTAGATGGTGACCTTAGGGGAGTGGGGGCTAAACTTACTTTTTTTTTAAGTTGAAGGATATAATAGGAGCTTTGTGTGCTAATTAGAAATTCTGGACAACTTTCTTAGATTACTACTTCTCTCTTTGTGATTTCCTCCCAATCATAGTCTCTGCTTTCTCATCTGAGACTCTATTATTTCGATGTTGCACTGGTTCTCTGATCTTCTTAGACTTTTCTCTCCTATTTTCTTTTTTTTTTAAAAAGATTTATTTATTTATTTGAAAGTCAGAGTTACACAGAGAGAAAGGAGAGACAAAGAGAGAGAGAGAGAGAGAGGTCTTCCATCCGCTGGTTCACTCCCCAATTGGCCTCAACAGCCAGAGTTGGCCGATCTGAAGCCAGGAGCCAGGAGCTTCTTCCAGGTCTCCCATGTGGGTGCAGGGGCCCAAGGACTTGGACCATCCTCCACTGCTCTCCCAAGCCATAGCAGAGAGCTGGAGGGGAAGTGGAGCAACTGGGACTTCAACCAGCACCCATAAAGGATGCTGGCGCTTAAGGCCAGGGCGATAACCCACTGTGCCACAGCGCTGTCCCCTTTTCTCTCCTATTTTCTAAGTGCTTTTTCTCTCTAATATCTGGACTTTTTCCTTAATTGTTTTGTTCTATGGAGTTGTAACATTTTCTGTATGTCCCTTTCTTATAGCCTTCTGTTCTTGTTTCATGAATACAAGTTACTCATTTCTTAGAGGATTTTAATCATAGTTTTTAATGTCTCTTGGGTTGTTTCTGTTTCCTCCCCATTTTTCTTCCCCTATTTGTTCTTTTGACCCCTGTCTTTCCTGTTAACTACTTTCTGAAATGGCTCAGGATCCTTGGTTGTCAGCTCCAAGGTAAGCATTTGTGGTTGAACTTGTCAACAGTGGCTTTCTTGTTAGTGTGATCTGCTGAGCTGTCTTTGGGGGAACCCATGCTCCACTTTCTTGGGGGATCACATTAGCATAGACTCTTCTATCTCCCTTCAGGCGGGTAAATGCACAACCACCAGCTTACTAAGAGTCAGGTGGGACACAAAGTTGTAGAACAGCTCTCAATGGTCTGATGCGAATTTTTATTTAATCTGTTTTAGTATGACATTCTTACCTTCAACCTGCCGGTTATATGCTCTGCAGAAAATAAATTTCTAGTTTATGGAGAAAGGTCAGATTTATGGCTACTTAAGAATGGAAAAGATGTTCTGTTCTTTTTAAAGCAAACTTTCAGCCAAGCCTCTCTTTTAAAACCCACCTTCACCCCCTCTTCCAAAAACTCCTTATGTTGCCAATTTCCAAGCCTTTGGGGAATCTGCAATGTAAATTGAATTGCTTCTTGGCGTTCTTCACTGAAAGTTTAGGATACAGTGCTCTCCCAACTGCTGAGTCAGGTACTACCTGTCCATCTGTTTTCTTAGCTTTCAATATTTTGTTACTGTAATTTTCTCTATGGTACTCTTTGTTTTCGCAGGTTTATCCCAAAAACTAAACTAAACCAAATCTGGAATCCAGGAGAAAGCAAAGCTAAATGTGTCCACTCAATCCTCTGCCTTTCATTGGAAACTCCAAATGATAGCCTTTGAAAGTTTCCAGTGTGGGGCCAGCATTGTGATAGAGCAGGTTATGCTACTGCCTGCAGCACTCCATAAGCACACTGATTCAAGTCCTGGCTGCTCCACTTCTGACCCGGCTCCCTGCTAGTGTGCCTGGGAAAGTAGCAGAAGATGCCCCAAGTGCTTGGGAGATCTGAAAGAAGCTCCTGGCTCTTGTTTTCAGCCTGGCTCAGACCTGGCTGTTGCAGCCATTTGGGGAGTGACCCAGCAAGTAGAAGACCTCTCTCTCTCTCTCTCCCTTTCTCTGTAACTATGCCTTTCAAATAAGTAAAAGAAACATTTTAAAAAATAAAACTTTTAGGGGCAGGCATTGTGGTGCAGTGGGTTAAAGCCCTGGTCCAAAGTGTCTGCATCCCATATGGGCGCTGGTTCGAGTCCCGGCTGCTCCACTTCCAATCCAGCTCTCTGCCATGCCCTGAGAAAACAGTGAAAGATGGCCCAAGTCCTTGGGCCCCTGCTCCCTCATAGAAGACCCGGAAGATGCTCCTGGCTCCTGCCTTCAGATTGGCTCAGCTCTGGCCGTTGTGGCCATCTGGGGACTGAACCAGCAGATGGAAGACCTCTCTCTCTGACTCTATCTCTCTCTGTAACTCTTTCAGATAAATAAAATAAATCTTTAAAAAAATAAAAATAAAACTTTTCAATATTTAGTGGAAATGTGAAGAAATTGGATTTTCTTTACCAAAATTGCACACTTTCTCATAATGTTTGAAATGCCATTATTAATCCTTTATTTTCATTTTTATAGCTTTTTGCCCCTTTCTCCCAATCCCAGATTTGCTCAAGGATCATTCCTAACTATAGCATCAGACACTCAGCCATGTATAATAGAAGTAATTTGCATGGCTACAGTTAAAATATATATTTTCTACTTTTGCTTATTTATAAATCCATACAATATTTATACTTTTTGTCTACTTCCCTCAAGTTTTTATTTTGAAAAAAATTAAATCTACAAAAACTTGAAAAAATAAACAAGAATATATCATACACTTGAGCTTACCAATGGTTAATATTTTGCCACATTTGCACACGTGCTCTGTCTTGTCCTCTCACTATATTTGTGTCTCTCACTACATGTGCATGCATTTTCTAATTTTCAGTCATTTGAATGTCTGTTGCCGACATTAGGACACTTCATCCCTACATTTTTATCATGAATCTTCCAAGAATAAGCCTATTTTCCTGGATAACTGCATACATATCATATCCCAAAGACTTAATATTAATCCCAAAATACAACTTATGTTTAGTCCATCTTCAAGCTTTCCATGTAAGTCCAAACATTTCCTTTAAAGCTCTTAACCCCATCTCCTAAATCCAAATCCAGTCAATGATCAAGCACGGCAGTGGTTATCGCTTATCTTTTAGTCTCTTCATCTAAAGCACTTTCCTTCTCCCTCTCTCTCTATGTCACTCTTTTTGTATTTTATGACACTAATATTTTGAAGAATCCAGGCTCCCTTTTCATTGAATGTCGCATAGTTTGGATTTGTATGATTAGTTCTTCATGGTTGGATTTGGGATACACACACACACATGTGTTTGTGTGTGTATATTTATATATATTTAGTAAGACTTGTACCTAGTTGATGCTGTGTACTTCTCATGTACCACATCACACCGTTCTGTTACGGGCAGTGCTAGATTAGATACCTTGGATTGGGCAGTGGTACCCAGATCTGTCTGCCTTAAAGGCAGCTCATGGTCTTCATACTTAGGAAGTAAACTAGCAGTGAGGGAAGGAAACACCGGAAGCTCTGTGTGTGCACCGTTCCCCAGTGATTTTAATCAATGGCTTTAGCTTCCATTGATGATCCTTTCCAGAAATGACTATTATATTCTAATTCCATCACATTGTGTGCCCTTATTAGGTGTCTTTCTCCTGTAATAAAGAACCTCTCTCACTCACTTTCTCTCGCTCTTTGATTATCACTGTGAATTTATTACGTTCATTGGTAATCTTGGTGATTAAATTATCCCAGATTTGTCTAATCAGAGCTCTTTCAAACCTGCTTCCATGTCCTTTAACTGCATCTCCTTCAGTCTTTGAGTCACCCTTGTTGTCTAGCACAGAAAATGTTCGAAAACCTACTTTGTAATTTCTCTGCCTCAGACTGGAATCAGACATTTATGAAGTTTTAGCTTCCTTCAGTGAGGAATGATATTTAGACACCAAGTATAGGCACTAAGTTTTCCTTTATGCTACCTTTTTTGTAAGAATGAAAGAGAAATAAGAATGTTCCATGTATGTGTGTGTTTATTTTGTAAAACAAAAAAATAAACAAGGAGAAATCATAGACAAATGGGAATACATATATTTTTTAAAGATTTATTTATTTATTTGAAAGGCAGAGAGAAAGAGAGAGAGAGCACGTTTCATCTGCTGGTTCACTCCTCAAATGCCCGCAATGGTGGAGGAGGCCAAAGCCAGGAACCAGGAGCCTCTTCTGGGTCTCCCATGTGGGTGCAGGGGCCCAAGTATTGGGGTCATCCTCTGCTGCTTCCCGGGGCTCATTAGTAGGGATTTCCACCCTGAGGAACTGTGGGTCTGCTACATGCAAAACTTGTGAAAGCACAGGACCCCTTAAGGATGGCCTCCAAGATGGTTTTTTTCTTTTTTTTTTTTTTATAGATTTATTTATTTATTTATTTATTTGAAAGGCAGAGTCACAGTGAGACAGAGAGAGAGGGGGAGAGAGAGGGAGAGAGAGAGACTGAGAGCTTCCATCTGCTGGTTCACCCCCCAGATTGCTACAACAACCAAAGCTGGGCCGATCCAAAGCCAGAAGCCAGGAGCTTCTTCCAGGTCTCCCACATAGGTGGTAGGAGCCCAAGGACTTGGGCCATCCTCCACTGCCTTCCCGGGCACATTATCAAGGAGCTGAATTGGAAGTGGAGCAGCTGGGACTTGAACTGGCACCCATATGGGATGCTGGCACTGTAGGCGGCAGCTTTACCCTCTATGCTACAGTGCCAGCCTCATAGATATTTTTTCTCAAGCTAGAACACATGCAGTCTCCTGTGATTAGTCTATTATCTTAATTTTCCTATGAATTTCCCACTAGTTGCTGGCTCCAACTGGGCCACGATTCTTTGCATTTTCCTTTCTTTTCCAAATTTTCAGGCTAGTGGTTTGTTCTGATGTCAGTTCTCTGATGGACTCAAAAAGAGTTGATTTTCTATTTGTTCAGCTTTTTTTTTTTCTTGTTGTGAGGATGTGAATGATGGCTTTTATTTGTCAGATTGGAAACCAGAAATTCATATGAATTCTAGAGGTGTATCTTTAAAATAAAAACACAGAACTTGTGCTACAGACAAGAGGGTAAGATATTGACTGTTCTCTCACTCATTGCTAAATCCCCATCCACTGGGTTATACTGTTTTGTACTTCTCTACCTACACTATGTGAGAATATTGTTCTAACAGAATGTTGTCAGGTTTTTGAATTCTTGGCATTCTGATAGTAAGAATTGATTTTTCCCAATATAGCTTTATTCTATAGTTCTCCTATTATGAGTGAAGTTGAAACTTTTTGCATGTTGAAAATGTACGTTTTACCCTGTGAATTCTGTCTATACATTTGTCTCCATCTTCACTCTTTACAATAATGGAGACTTGGTAATTTTCCTGACAATTAAATAATATTTTATATATTATGTAGGTTATTCCTTTATATATTACAGATCTTGCAAATTTTTTCCTAGTTTATAATTTTTGATGGGTTTTTCTTTTTCATTTCGGCCATTCAAAAATTCATTGTTGTCTGTTGTTGAATTTATGTTTATTTTGTTTAGATTTTGAGTCTTAGCTGCATGAACTTAAATCCTGCAAAGGCTTTAAGTTGGCCAGGATGCTGACCATGCAGCAAAGATGCCGGGCAGCTGGTTCTCAGGTTAACAGGCCTTTCAAGGATCCTCGACCATGACCAGGGAAACATCAGCCATGGGCAAGGAAGCATCTCCTGTACCCAAAGAGTGTGGCATTGGATGGAGATAGGTAACATCCCATCTCGGGGCGTGGGATGAAACGTGTCTCCTTAACTAGTCATCAAGTCTGTTAGCTATTATTAGGTGTTCTTCAGTTTTAAATGAGATATTCTTCGATTTTCAATATGATTGATAACTACACACAAATCTGTATGGTTTAAACCTGATTCAATGCATGTGTGAAACACCTGTGACCAAACTCAGGTTTGCGGCTCAGGGAACTGGTTGTTTCTGGGCTCAAATCCTCAGTCTAACTCCCTGAATAAACTTCACATTTGACTTTTCCAATGGGCTCTGGTTTTTCAGTGAACTTTTGAAAGACTTTGTCACATGGAGATTATGAAGAAATTCATCTATATTTTCCTTTGGTACTTGAATAGTTTAAATTTAGGTGTTTGAAAGTACATAGCCTGAAGAATGAGCCATATAAATGAGTGTTTGGTTTTCCTGTTACTATTTATTTAAAAATCTACTTTTCATCATTTGAGATAAAATTGTTTGCATATCCTAAATTTACAAGTGCACTTCAGTCTATTTCTTGACTTTTCTATTCATTTCAGTTGGTCTGATCACTTGTTCTCTCTCTACAATGTTCTGATTGCAGTGACTTTGGGCTATATTTTGATTTCTGCTATGGCAAGTCTGCCTCTATTTCTTTTTTTCAAGATGTTTCCCCCTTGGTATTCATATAGAAGATATATATATATATATATATATATATATATACACACACACACATACACACACATCTATACATATATAACTTTGAAGCAGCTTGTCCAATTGCAGAAAAAATAATGTAACTTTTCTTGACTGGGACCATATTAAATGTGCATGAACTTGGGAGAGCTGGAATTTTTAAAGCTGTTGGGTCACTGATTCTGTATTAGTTTCCTATTGCTGCTGTAACAAATGAGCACACATTCAGTGTCTTAAAGCAACATAGGTTTATTATCTTACAGCTCTGGAGGTCAGAAGTCCAAAAGGAACTCCACATAGAATAAAATCAAAATATTGAGGGGCATGTATTTGGTGTGGCAGTTAATACTCTGCTTGGGACACATGCATCCCATATCAGAATGCCTGGATTCAAGTCCCAGCTCTACTCCAGATTCCGACCTCCTGCTGATGTGCACCCTGAGAGGCAGCAGGTGACGGCTCAAGTACTTGGATCTCGGACTACCACAGGGGAGAGCAGGTTTGAGTTCCTGACTCCTGGCTACAGCTTGGCCCAGCCATGGCTATTGTGTGTGTTTGGGGAATGAAACAGCAAATGGGAGATCTTTCTGTCTCTGAGTTTTCTTCTCTCTTTCTGCCTTTCAACTAAATAAAGATAAAAGTTAAAAAAAAAATTTAAAGCATTGTAACTTCTGGATACTTACAGGAGAGTCTGTTTCTCGTCTTTTCCCCCTTCCTTGGCTTGAGGCCTGTTCTATCTTCAAAGCAAGCAGCATAGCATCTTCAAATCTTTTAACCTGTCTCTCTCTGCCTCTCTGTCCTGATACTGCTCCTCTTGCCTCTCTCTTTCAAGGACTCTTGGGATTCCAGTGGACTCACCCAGTGAATCAAGGGTAATTGCCCCACAGCTACATCCTTAATGTAATCAAAGTCTATTTTGTCACATAAGGTCACATATTCACAGGCTCTGGGAAGCAGGACCTGGGTAGCTTTGAGGAGGGATATTATTGTGCCTACCACATAGTCCAAGAAAAAGTGATGCTTTTCCATTGTTCAAAAATTATTTTTGTGATTTCAGGACTGTTTTAAGTGTTCTTTACATAAGTTTTTCATGTTTCTTATTAAGCCTAATTCCTGATTTTTTTTCAGTATTTTTGTAAGTGAAGTATTCCTCTTTATTATATTAAATTGACTAGTATGGAAGCTATTTATTTGTGTCTTTATTTAGTATTCTGATGTTTAACCAAAGCACTTTACTGTTTGTGTTGATTGTCCCTAGACATATGCTTTATAGGTGCATATACATATGCATAATAGGTGCATTATCACATTAATTCAGATAGATTTACTCCTTATTAGTTAATTCCCAGGCATCTAAGGGTTTTCTCCTGTCTGATTACAGTGGCCAAAGCCTTCTACACTTAGTGGACAAACTTGCCTGGATATGTATTTTAGAGAAAATAACCCTTGTGTTTCCCTACTGAGTAAGGGTTTAATGTCAGGATTGAGATATGCATTTTAAACACCTCGTCCAGAAATTACCCATCCATCTTTAGCAGGATTGTGTTTAGAATTTTATTTATGGCATTTCTCAGGAGCTTTGGAGAAAATCATATTCATTTTCTATTTGCTTCTATTAATATGGTAAACTATATAAATAGAATTCTTACTACAGACATTCCACAATTTATGATGATCTGACTTAGATTTTTCAACATTGTGAAAATGCTACAGCAAAACACATTCAGTTGAAACCGTACATTGCATTTTGATGTTTTCCTGGGCAAACTGTATGGTGGCAATGCTCTTGCGACTCTGGGCAGCAACAGTGACCCTAAGGGTGAACAAGCAATTCTCTCCAGCCTACTGTGCTGCCAGGCTGTGAGGTCTGTGGGGGTGGAGGTGGGGGTGAGGGTGTATTAAATGCTTTTTCACTTATGATACTTCAGTTTAGGGTAGATTTTCAGGTGTAACCTCTTCGTAAGTTGAAGAACATTTGTATTCAGCTAAGTTTCCACTTATGGAATAAATCTTCTTTATTTGCCCTGTTTTAAAGTAAGTCATTTTTGTTGAGTGTTAAGAGGGTTTTCTTTTTTTTTCTTTTTTTTTTGACAGGGAGAGTTAGACAGTGAGAGAGAGAGAGACAGGGAGAAAGATCTTCCTTCTATTGGTTCACCCCCCAAAATGGCCGCTACTGCCGGTGCACTGCGCTGATCTGAAGCCAGGAGCCAGGTGCTTCCTCCTGGTCTCCCATGTGGGTGCAGGCTCCCAAGCGCTTGGGCCATCCTACACTGCCTTCCTGGGCCACAGCAGAGAGCTGCACTGGAAAAGGAGCAACCGGGACAGAACGCAGCACCCCAATTGGGACTAGAACTCAGGGTACAGGTGCTGCAGGCGAAGGATTAGCCTAGTGAGCCGTGGCATGGGCCCAAGAGTTTTCTATATATTCTGATATTAATTCCTTGTAAGATATATGGTTTGCATGTATTTTTTCCTGTTCCATGGATTGATTTTCACTCCCTTGGTAGTGTCTTTGATACATAAAAGTGTTTAATTTTGATATCCAACTTGCTTATTTTTTCTTTTGCTGTCTTTGCCGTGGTGTTATGTTCAAGAAATCATTGCCACATTCAATGCTGTAAAGTTTTTGCCTTATGTTTTCTTTCAAAAGTTTTACTGTTTTAGGTATTACAGATATGTGGTCCATTTTGCGTTTATTTTATATGGAATTAGGTAAGGGTGCAAGTTAATTTTTTGTATATGTATATCCAGATTTCTCGGCATCATTTGTTGTAAATAGTGTCCTTTTCTCATTCCATTTCTCAAGTGTCTTGGGACACTTGTTAAAATCATTTGACTATAGATGTGAAGGTTTATTTCTTAATTGTCTCATCTATTATGTTGGTCTATATCTCTGTCTTTATGCCAATACAACACTGTTTAATTACTGTAGCTTTGCAGTGTACTTCAAAGTCAGTAAGTGTGAGAACTCTGGCTTTGTTCTTATTTTTCCTTTTTCAGTATGTCTTTGCCTATTTGGGGCCCCTTGATATTCTATATGAATTTTTCTATTTTGTATTATTTTGTTGGGATTTTGATAGAGATTGCATTGGATCTGTAGATTGCTTTGGGTAGTTCTGACATCTTGACAATAAGTCTGATCAAAGAACTTGGGATGTGTTTCCACTTATCCTTCTAATTTCTTCCAGTGATCTTTTCTAGTTTGCATGGTACAGATGTCTCATCTTCTTGGTTAATTCCTAAGTTTTTCATTTATTTGATGGTACTATAAATTGAATTATTTTCATAATTTCCTTTTCTGCTAGTGTACAGAAATACAACTGAGTTTTGAGTGTTGACTTCACATCTATTACATTACTAAATTCATTTATTAGTTCTACTAGGATCTTTAAGGAAACCTCAAGATTTTCTTCATATAATATCATATATGGAATGGAAATAAGAAGTAATTTAACTTTTTCCTTTCCAATTTGGATGCCTTTTATTTCTGTTGGATAAGTGCTCTTGCTAAGACTTCTAGTATGATGTTGAATATAAATGGTGAAAACAGGTATCTTTGCATTGTTTCTGATGTTCGGAGAAAAACTTTTATTTGTTCATAATTTAGTATGATGTTTGCTGTGGATTGTTCATATTTGACTTTGATTGTGTTGAGGTAGTTTTCTTTTTTGCTGGCCTGTGCAGTTATTCCTTTCTTTTGTTTTAATTATAAAAGGGCATCAAATTTTGTCAAATTCCTTTTCTGTCTCAGTTGAGATAGTCATGTGAAAGTTTTCCTTCATTCTGTTAATGTGGTATATTACATTGCTTGATTTCCACATGTTGAACCATCCATGTATTCTAGAAATAGGTCCCATTTGGTCTTGGTGCATAACTTTTAATATGCTGTTGAGTTCATTTTGCTAATATTTTATTGAGAGTTGCATCAATGAATACAGAAGATATTGATTTGCTGTTGTAGAGTATCTTTGTCTGGCTTTGGACTTGGGGAAATGTTGCCCTCAGAATGAGTTAGGAAGTGCTCTCTCTTATTTAATATTTGGGAACAGTCTGGGAAGGATTGTTATTAATTCTTTAAATCTTTGGTAGAATTCACTATGAAGCCATCAGGTCCATGGTTTTTATTTATTAGGAGATTTTTGATTATTGAGTCAACTTCCTTTCTAGTTACGGGACTATTCAGATTTTCTATTTTTTTGTGTTTGATTTATTCTTGGTAGTTTTTATGTTTCTAGGATTTTTTTTTTCAGTTTTATCCAGGTCATCCAATATGTTGTCATACAATTTCTTATTTCTCTAACACTTTTTAAAAATTTCTGTAAAGGCCGGTGCCGCGGCTCAATAGGCTAATCCTCCGCCTTGCGGTGCCGGCACACCAGGTTCTAGTCCCGGAGGGGCACTGGATTCTGTCCTGGTTGCCCCTCTTCCAGGCCAGCTCTCTGTTGTGGCCAGGGAGTGCAGTGGAGGATGGCCCAAGTCTTTGGGCCCTGCACCCCATGGGAGACCAGGAGAAGCACCTGGCTCCTGCCATCGGATCAGCGCAGTGCACTGGCCGCAGTGCGCCGGCCGTGGCGGCCATTGGAGGGTGAACCAACGGCAAAGGAAGACCTTTCTCTCTGTCTCTCTCTCTCACTATCCACTCTGCCTGTCAAAAATTTAAAAAAAAAATTTCTGTAAAATAGGAATGTTGCACACTTTAATTTCTGATTTTAGTAATTTGAATCTTTCTTCTTTATTTCTTAGTCAACCTAGCTGAAGATTTTTCAATTTTATTGTGTTTTCAAAGGATTCACTTTTTATTTCATGTATTTTCTCTATTGTTTTTCTATTCTCTATTGCATTGACCTCTGCTCTGATCTTTATTATTTCATTACCTCTGCTAGCCTTAGGTTTAGTTTATTGTTCTTTTTCCAGTTGTTCACATTGTCAAGTCAGGTTGTTGATTTGAGATCCTTCTTGTTTTTAACTAAGTATTTATAACTCTAAATGTCCCTAATTTATTTTTTTAAAGATTTACTTACATTTATTTAAAAGCCAGAGTTATAGAGAGGCATAGGAAGAGAGAGAGAGAGAGAAAGAGGTCTTCCATCCACTGGTTCACTCTCCAAATGGCTGCAATGGCTGGAATGAGCTGATTCAAAGCCAGGAGCCAGGAGCTTCTTCTGGGTCTCCCACATGGGTGCAGGAGCCCAAGGACTCGGGCCATCTTCTACTGCTTTCCCAGGCCATAGCAGAGAGCTGGATCAGAAGTGGAGCAGCTGAGACCAGAACAGGACCCACGTGGGATGCTGGCACAGCAGGCAGTGGCTTTACCTGCTATGCCACAGTGCCATCCCCATAATTGTCCCTTTTTATACTATTTTCACTATGTCTCCTAAGAATCATCATATTTTTATTTCATTTTTCATTCATCTCTAAGTTTTTTTTCTACTTTCCCTTGTGATTTCTTCTTTATAATAACCCACTGGTTATTTAAGAATGTGTTACTTAATTTCCACAAACATGTGAGATTTCCAATTTTACATCTGTTATTAATTTTATACCTGTTATTAGTTTTTAACTTCATTACACACTGATCACAGAAGGTATTCTACATCCTATATATACAGTATCTTGTAAATATATAATATTTTGTATGTATGTATGTATGCAAGTATGTGTATACGTATGTACTATAGATATATATTTATATATATTATTGAGAGAGAGAGAAAGATTTAATTTGGGGCATGATATGTGGTCCTTCCTGTGAGACGTCCCTCATGTACTTGGGAAGAATGTGTATGTTTTTGTTGGGTAGAGTGTTCTGTGCATATGTAGATCTAGTTGATTTACTATGTCTAAGCCTCTATTGCCTTACTTTCTTTTTGATTGTTTTATTATTGAGAGTATGGCATTATTGTAAAATTGTCTATTTCCCTCTTCAATCTTGTGGGTTTATTTTTCACACATTTTGGTGGTCTGTTGTTTGCTATATAAATGTTTATAATTGTTACATCTCCACACTAAATTGAAGTTTTTTTTATATACTTTTCTTCTTTGCTTCTTGAAACTTTCATTGATTTAAAATCTATTTTGTGTGGTATTAGTATAGCCACCCTTGCTCTCTTGTGGTTACTATCTGTATAAAATGTCTCTGTTGAACTTTTCATTTTTAATCTGTGTCTTTGGCTGAAAAGTGAGTCTCTTGTAGACAGTGTATAGTTGAATCATACATATTCATCCATTCTGCCAATCTATCCTTTGACTGGAGTGCTGTAATGTTTAACCCATTTATATTTAAATTAATTACTTTGAGCTAGCACGGTCACAAAGTGGATAAAGTCACTGCCTTCAGTGCCAGCATCCTATGTGGGCGCCAGTTTGAGTCCTACTGCTCCACTTCTGATCCAGCTCTCTGCTATGGCCTGGGAAAGCAGTAGAAGATGGCCCAAATCTTTGGGTCCCTGCACCTGCATGGGAGACTCAGAAGAAGCTCCTGGCTCCTGGCTTTGGATCGGCCCAGCTCTGGCTGTTGAGGTCATTTGGGGAGTGAACCAGTGGATGGAAGATCTCTCTCTCTCTCTCTCTCTCTCTCTGACTCGGTCTCTCTATAACTCTGACTTTCAAAAAAATTTCTTTAATTACTGAAAAGAGAGACTTACTTCTGCCATTTTATCATTGCTTTCTATATGCCTTATAGATTTTTTTCTTATTTTCTACATGATGATCTTCTTTTGTGTTTAGTTGGTTTTTTGGTAGTGAAATTTTGAATTCCTTTAAAATTTTCTTTTGTGTATATTCTATAACCAGTTCATTAGTGTTACCATGAGGATTAAATTTAATATTATAAAGTTACAACATTCTAATTTGTAACAGCTTATTTCATTAACATAAAAAGTCTAATCCTTTATAGTTCTATTTGTTGTTGTCAAAATATTACATCTTTGTACATATATGCCACAAAACACAAATTAACAATGCTCTTGAATGCATTAGTCTCTTAAATTATGTAGAAAAGGAAATATAAAGTTATAATAACACTAGCTTTTAGGTTAATCATTTTAAAATGTATTAATCTCTTAAATCATGTAGAAAATCAAAACTCAAGTTACAAATAGTTTGTTATAAATAGTCGATATGATAATATTAGATCTTTTTTTTTTCAAGATTTATTTATTTCTTTGAAAGGCACAGTTACAGAGAGGCAGAGGCAGAGAGAGAAGCTCCGGTTCACTCCCCAAATGGCTGCAACAGCTGGAGCTGAGCTGATCCGAAGCCAGGAGCTTCTTCTGGATTTCCCATGTGGGTGCAGGGGCCCAAGGACTTGGGCCATCCTCCAGTGTTTTCCCAGGCCATAACAGAGAGCTGGATCAGACGTGTAGCAATCGGGACTCGAATCGGCACCCATATGGGATTCTGGCACTGCAGGTGGCAGCTTTACCCACTACGCCACAGCGCTAGCCCCATATTAGCTCTTATAATTGCCCATGGATTGTGGTTTAAATGCATCTTCCAAAGGTCACGTGTTAGAAACTTAATCCTCAGATTTATAGCTGATGGTATTTGGATGTTAGGCCTTTGGGAGGTAACCAGATTCAGATGAAGCTGGGGGGAGGGACCTCACGATGGGTTTAGTGGATTTAGATTGTATGGTAGTATCTGCTCTATCTTGCCAGCTTGCACCTCCCACTGTGTCGTGATGCAGTGGGAAGGTTCTCACCAGACAGGGCATACTGATATTACACTTCCTTGCCTCCACAACTTTGAAAAATAAAATTCTTGTTTTTATAGAAAATCCAGTCTGTGGTCTTAGGTTTTAGCAAAACCAAAAGGACTAAGACACCATGGCTTTGCCTTTCTTGAGATCTTTATTTTTCATTATGACATCAAGTTATTGTGTGGTGTTCTTCAATGTCACCCTGTCAGACTTCCTGGGGGGCCTCTGAGCATTTTTTAAAAAAGATTTATTTATTTGAAAGGTAGCGCTATGGAGACAGAGGGAGAGACATGCAGAAAGGTCTTCCATCAGCTGGTTCACTCCCCAAATGGCTGCAATGGCAGGCGCTGCACTGATCTGAAACCAGGAGTCAGGAGCTTCTTCCAGGTCTCCCATGCAGGTGCAGGGGCCCAAGCACTTGAGCCATCTTCCACTGCTTTCCTAGGCCATAGCAGAGAGCTGGATTGAAAGAGGAGCAGCTGGGACTACAACCAGCTCCCAGATGGGATGCAGGCATTGCAGGTGGTGGCTTTACCTGCTACACCACGGTGCTGGTCCTTGGGACATTTCTTGCAGAGCAGGCCTAGTGCTAAGAAAGTCCCTTGGCTTTTGTTTATAGAGAATAACTTAACGTCTCCCTCATTCTTGAAAGATGGTTTTGCTGGATGTAGTATTCTTGGTTTTTCCACACTGTGTCTGCTAGCCCATCGCCACCTGGCCTCCAGCTTGTGATGTGAGCAACACTGACAATGTTACTGAGAATCCCTTGCTTGTGTGGAGCCACTTCTCCCTTGCATGCTTTCAAAACCCTCCCTTTGTCTTTTAAAGTTTGATTACACTGCATCTGAGTGTGAGTCTTTTTTGGGTTAATCTTACTTGAAGTTCATTCATCTTCTTGGATGTTAATATTCATGTCTTACATCAAATTTGGGAAGTTTTTAGTCACCATTTCTGCAAATATCCCTCCCTTCTGAAACTTCCACAGTGTGCACCTTGGTCCTCTGGCTGAGGTGCCACAGGACCCCAGGCACAATTCATTTGTCTTCAACCCTTCTTGCATTTCTTCTTCAGACCCAATAATTTCCATTGTCTGCCTTCAAGTTTTCCAGTTCGCTCTTCTGCTGCTCAAGATAAGTTTTTTTTTTTTTTTTTTTTTTTTTTTTGACAGGCAGAGTGGACAGTGAGAGAGAGACAGAGAGAAAGGTCTTCCTTTTTGCCGTTGGTTCACCCTCCAATGGCCGCCGCGGTAGCGCGCTGCGGCCGGCGCACCGCGCTGTTCCGATGGCAGGAGCCAGGTGCTTCTCCTGGTCTCCCATGGGGTGCAGGACCCAAGGACTTGGGCCATCCTCCACTGCACTCCCTGGCCACAGCAGAGAGCTGGCCTGGAAGAGGGGCAACCGGGACAGGATCGGTGCCCCGACCGGGACTAGAACCCGGTGTGCCGGCGCCGCAAGGCGGAGGATTAGCCTGTTGAGCCACGGCGCCGGCCTCAAGGTAAGTTTTAAATATGCATTTTTCTGCATCACAATTTCTTATTCTCATTTTAGACTTGGTATTTCCTTTTTGTTCATGAGTTATTTTCTTGACTTTCTCCACATCTTCCATTGGTTCTTTGAGTGTCTTTAAACAGTTATTTTAAAGTCTTTGTCTAGTAGATCCACCATGAAGATTTCTCAGGGATAATTTCTGTTGTTTTATTTAATTATTTGACTAGGTCATACTTTCACGTTTCTTTATATGCCTTGTGATTTTTTTTTAAACTAGAGATTTTGATTTTCCCCAGGATTTGCTAGTTTTTGAAATAATTTTTCTTTATTATTTTTATATTTGTGGTTATTTTAGGCAGTCTCTGTTCCAAGACTAAGCTTTAAATATAAACTTAGAGTGTTCTCAGTTCTCTTCTGAGCCCACACACTTCCCTGGGCATGCATAGTCACTTCCCAACTGTCCCTGCATAAGCAGTTGTTCTGTATGTTCTGGTCATGAATAGGCGGCTCCCAGAGGGAGAGAAATGGAACAAGAAAGAGGAAGGAGCTCATCAGCCCGTACAGTCCACACAAGTCACCTCCACCCTGAGGGAGGGGCTTGAAGCGATGAGGGAAGTGCAAGCTGCACCATGGTGATCGGTGATCGGTGATGGGAAGCAGCAGTCAGCAGTCAGAGCATGCATCTTCAAGATCTGGGGGAAAGTCCTTGTTGCCTACCCTGGTTCCCGGAAGCTGCGCAAAGATGGTTCCAGGGGCTGCTTCTTGCCTGCTCCACGTGGGCATAGACGTGGGGAAGGGAAGCAGCTGCTGTTGTAAATTAAGCTCAATTTACACTTCATAGCCTCTTTCAGAGGACAGTACAGGCTCAAAGCAGTCACGATAGAGGCTTCCAGTGCGAATGTTGTCTACATGGAGAGACGATTCCTGGTGCTTTCCACTCCAGCTTTTTTCTCTTTTATTGATTAAACTACATAGCGGTGTGTCCATTACGTTGATTTTTGTTTCAGGCAAGCAGAATTTTCATTCATTTATTTATTTATTATTTCCGCTATTTTCTATTTCAATAATTTCTGGTAGAGTGCTCTTCATTCTTCATTCTTTTTGATTAATTTGTTATTTTTCTTTTGATATAAGGATTTTGTATTTTATTTTCAGTATTTATTAACAAAATATCTCTTATTTGAAGTATGGTATATAAAGTAGAAAAATTTTATACTGAATTTTTAAAGTGGAGGAACCCAGTGTCAATCCCTTATAGGTAAAGCTGCCATGAAAATGCTTGTTCATGTCTATGTATGTGCACAGACAATTACCAAAGGCTAGGCAAAAGGCAGAAGGTCTGAAAGAACCTCCTCTATTCATTCCAGGTCTTCACAAAGGGTAGGTATCCTGTCCCAAGAAGACTCAAGGGTGGAGCAACAAAGCTAAATATAATATTCTCAAGATCAGAAAGGAGGGAGTTGGGCTCATGAGCAAAGAGAACTCCTCAGAGACCAAAAGACAGGCAGGTGGGCTATAAATTTAGGGGAGAAATCCCACAGCCCCAAAAAAGCTTATTTAAGTTCTCATCTTATTTAAATTCTCAGCTGTGGGGTCCATATGTATGTAGGATCACAAATTGCTAGGTTACAAGTATGCAAGTACTTGGGTTTAGAGAACCTTTCAAAACATCTTTCCAAAGTAGTTGCAACAATTTACACACTTACCTTCAATATATGAGATTTAAATCTGTTCTCGATCCTGTCCAATATCTGGTACTCTTAGTTTTTATGTTTTCATCATTCTGAAGTGTGCATATAGATAGCTCAATGTTGCATCTTGTTGTATGCTTATTGGCCACTGGGATATCTTCCTTTAAATTCTTGTTAAGTCTTATGTCCATTAAAAAAATTCAGGTTGCACGTTGTTTTCTTCTTGATTTAATGTTTTCCTTTGTGTGACATTCTTTTCTTTGTATCTTGTCTGATAATTACTTTGGTACTTATGAACTTTTGTTGTTTTTATTCTAGTATTTGCCTCTACACCAATAACTTTCAGTGTCTTCTGTCCTATCTGGGTTGGTAAGACTTAAATGATAATTTTTGTCTCCTACTTACTGTATACATATCAATAAATGAGTTTATTCCAATTATTTCATTTTCTTTTCCTTCTCTACCTGATTTGTTATTTTATTTCAACTTTGTCAGAACTCATAACGTTTAGCCATTATTTTTTTTCTCTTATCTTCACTGTTGTTTTAGTTTTTGCTCTGCGTTTAAATATATTGGGTGTTCCCCACAAGTTCTTTTTTTTTTTTTTTTTTTTTTTGACAGGCAGAGTGGATAGTGAGAGAGAGCGAGACAGAGAGAAAGGTCTTCCTTTTTGCCGTTGGTTCACCCTCCAATGGCCACCGCGGCCGGTGCATCGTGCTGATCCGAAGGCAGGAGCCAGGTACTTCTGGTCTCCCATGCGGGTGCAGGGCCCAAGCACTTGGGCCATCCTCCACTGCCTTCCCGGGCCACAGCAGAGAGCTGGACTGGAAGAGGGGCAACCGGGACAGAACGTGGCACCCCAACTGGGACAGAATCCGGTGCCCCAACCGGGACTAGAACCCGGTGTGCTGGTGCCGCAAGGCGGAGAATTAGCCTTGTTAAGCCACGGCGCCGGCCCACAAGTTCTTTTGCTCAAGATTTGCCATTCATCTCTTGGTTAGATGAAGCCTGTTTCTGATATATCTTCACAAGTTTTGTTTCTTGTAGGTTTAAAGTAAGCTTTTTTTAAAAAAAATATGGGTTGAGATTCTCTCATCTGAAATACTGGGAACTAGAAATATTTCAAAATTTGGATTTAAAAAAAATTAGAATACTTCCATATATGTAATAAAATATCTTGGGTATAGGACCTAATTCTAAACATAAAATTAATTTCTGCTTCATAAGTACTTTATGCACATAGTCTGAAGGTAATTTTATGTAATATACTAAGTGTGTCTGTGTTTTGATTGCCACCCATCATGAGATTAGGTGTGAAAATTTCCACTTGGCATTTCAGAGTTCAAAAGTTTGAGATTCGGATTTGGATTTTGGGATAGGGATGCCCAACTTGCAATATTAATAGTATTTATCTTAGAATTGATTGCTCTAGGTCAATTTTAGCACCTGCATGGTCCTGTGCATCATTTCTTAGGTATATGTTCTTGGGCATACATTTATTTTCCTCCATTTTCTCTTCTTTCTCTCTCTCTTTTAAAAATATTTATTTATTTGAAAGAGTTACACAGAGAGAGGAGAAGCAGAGAGACAGAGACAGTGAGAGAGAGAGAGAGAGAGAGAGGTCTTCCATCTGATGGTTTACTCCCCAATTGGCTGCAATGGCTGGAGCTTCACCGTTCTGAAGCCAGGAGCCAGGAGCTTCTTCTGGGTCTCCCATGCGGGTACAGGGGCCCAAGGACTTGGGCCATCTTCTACTGCTTTCCCAGGCCACAGCTGAGAGCTGGATTGGACTGGTGTCCATATGGGATGCCAGTTCTTCAGGCCAGGGTGTCAGCCCCTTCTCTTCCCTTTTTGATAGCCCCTTTTTACATATTAAGTTGTTGATATTATTCCACCCATCTTGAATGCTCTCTTCAGTTTTTTTTCCCCACTTTTTGTTTTTGTATTTCAGATTACATGCTTTCTTTTTCACATGTCCTCCAGGTCTTTTCCTTGTGTTCATTTTTTTTTTTCCTTTGTGTTCATTCTGCTGTTAAGCCTATCTAATGAATTCTTTCAAGACCCTGTTTGTTCTCTGCATCACCTTTATGTCTGTTTCTATTGACTATTTCCCCTCTTGACTACGTGCGTCATTTTTATGCTTTCTTTTTGTGCGTTTCTGATTGTTTTCTGGACATTTTATATAAACAAAAAGAAGAGACTGAATAAATAATATATATATTTTTTCAGATAAGGGTCTACCCTTTCTTACGTGAGGGCAGTAGAACTGCAGTTGAGCTGAGTCTGGGCTTTTCATGGCTGTAGTTTGACAGTTCATCACTGATGTAATAGATTTTGAGAATATAATTAAGACATTTCCTTTAACGCTGCCTACAGCTGAGAATTTAAATAAGCTTTTTTGGGGCTGTGGGATTTCTCCCCTAAATTTATAGCCCACCTGCCTGTCTTTTGGTCTCTGAGGAGTTCTCTTTGCTCATGAGCCCAACTCCCTCCTTTCTGATCTTGAGAATATTATATTTAGCTTTGTTGCTCCACCCTTGAGTCTTCTTGGGACAGGATACCTACCCTTTGTGAAGACCTGGAATGAATAGAGGAGGTTCTTTCAGACCTTCTGCCTTTTGCCTAGTCTTTGGTAACTGAAAGCCCAGAGTGATGGTTTTCAATTACCTTTCAAGGCTTTGAGCTTTTCCTCTCCACTCCAGCCTCCCTTAGGTTTAAGTTAGGAGTGCCTGAGGTGCTGGCTGCTTTAGCTCTTCTTGTCTTCAGCCTAAGCCTGGGGTGCTTCTATAGCATTTCTCTCAGGTTTCCTATTCTATTCTTCCTTCTGATTCCAAAGGGCTTATACTTCCCCATTTGTTGGTGGTCCCATCTGTATAATAGCAGATCTTTCTTAGCTCCCCTATGCCCCTTCATTTTGCCATACTGTTACACAAAAACATGTGAAAACCCATGGCTTGGTGAGTGGGGGGAGACTTGTTCTGTGGCTATGGCTCTTTAGGATTCTAACCTATTTTGTCAGTCTGCACATGGCAAGTTATTCAGAGTCTCTGTAGAAGTTCTCCTCACCACACTTTGATGAATTTCTCCTCTTTCCAAAGTGTCACTAGAAATGTGAGTAGTGCTAGATCTCTTCTCTCCTACAAAGGAATACTAATGTTCTAGTGTTTGTTTCTCTTGGGCTTTCTGTGTTCTTCTTTTCTGGTAGGTTTTTCAAATTTATGATTCTGTAATGTGTTTTGCCTCTCTTGGTGGTTAGGCTAAGAGAGATGCCCATACAATCTTCTATAACCAAATTAAGTGGAAACCACAGTTTTCTCTATTTTGGAGCTTTTAAAATTTTTTTAGATTTATTTATTTTACTTGAAAGGCAGTCAGAGGTAGAGAGAGAGAGAGAGAGAGAGAGAGAGAAAGAGAGAGAGATATCTTCTATCCTCCGGTTCACTCTCCAAATGGCCATAACAGCCAGGGCTGGGCCAGGCTGAAGCCAGGGGCCAGGGGCTTCTTCTGAGTCTCCCATGTGGGCAGCAGGGGTCCCAGCACTTCGGCCATCCTCTGCTGCTTTCCCAGGCCATTAGCAGAGAGTTGGATCAGAAGTGGTGGAGCTGGGACTTAAACTGCTGCCCATATGGGATGCTGGCACTGCAGGTGGTAGCTTAACCCAGTGCACCACAGTGCCAGGGGCATCTAGCTTTTTAAAATACATTAATTTTATTTATTTGAAAGGGAAAGTGATGAAAGAATGGGAGAGGAGAGAGGAAAAGGGAGAGGGGAGAGAGAGAAAGTGGGAGAGAGACAGAGAGAGGGATTTTTCATCCATTGATTCACTCCCCAAGTGGCAGCGATATTTGGGGCTGGGTCAAGACAAAGCCAGGAGCTGGGAACCCCATCTGGGTCTCCCACGTGAGTGGCAGGGGTCAAAGCTCTTGGCCCATCTTCCACTGCTTTCTCAGGTTCAGTACTAAGATTTTGTTTAGAAGCAGAGCAGCTAGAACTCTAACAGCATTCCCACATGGGATGCCATGCCAGTATTGCAGGAGGCAGCTTAACCTTCTGAGCCACAATGCTGGCCTGGATTTCTAACTTTTAAAAAATATGTTTTCAAATATTCAAGCCATAAAACTTAGGAGACATATCAAAGGGTGTTAAATTTAGATAAAACACAGATTCCAGAATGTAGAATGAACACATCTATTTTTATCTAAATCTAAAATGATCTAAAATAAAATTTAAAGTGATTTTAAGGGACTAACATGTTGACTACCTCCAACACACACACACACACACACACAAGAATTTAACAAAGGGGCATTCCATGAAACAGAATTATCTCAACAGATTATTGGAAGATTGAAAGTCATAAAGGAAGACATGACTGAGAAACAGTGCAAGGGGGGTTTAAATCTGAGAAAACCCACCAGGTAAATATATTTGGGAAGGGTTGTCTCCCTTTCAGTGCCCCCAAAAAGTCTTCAGAGAGCGACGAGGCAGACAGCAGGAACTCTGGTGCAAACAGAGGTAAGGTGTACACCCGGAACTGTGGGCACATCCTGTCACAGCCTCCTTCGTCTTCTACCTGTCTAAAAAGGAGGTTTTGGCATACAATTAGACTCAGACCAAGAAAAAAAACCACATATGGCTTCTTTTCTAAAGAACTACCAGTGAAAACTAGGACAACTGGTGTGGGTGCAGCAGTCTAAAGCAAAATTTTTCACCTCGTAGTATTTAAAGTCTCTAAGATAATGTTGGCTCCTTGTTCAGTCTCTGTAAGATGAAGGTCATCATCCCAATATACCCAGCCTAGATGCTTCCATTTGCCATTTAAAATGTGAATGGGAAGTCAAGATCTATTTATTGCTACCTAACAAAACATTTCAAAACTCAGCAGCTTAAAAGAACAATTTATCGTTGTTTCTCATGGTTTCTTAGGTCACCTGGGCTACTGGGTGGTTCTTACCTGGAGTCTGCCTTGCAGTTGCTATCCGGCGGTGGCTGGGGCTGGGTCCTCTGAGACTCAGTTGGACCAGACACCCTTGATGCTGGCTTCTTACTTGTATACCTGGTACTTTTTTAGTTCCCTCGCCCTTTCTCTACCTCCATGTGGCTTTGTCTTCTCACAGCATGGCAGTCTGTCTCTGGGTAATCATACTTGTTACATGGAGGCTGGTTCTGCAGGAGAAAGAAAGATGCTGAGCCATCTAAGGGCTGTACACAGAACTGTACATCATGGTTCCCTTCTGCCTTATTCCATTGGTCGAAGCAATCACAGAGCCTTCCTGGGTTCAAGGAAGGGGAGATAGACACCACCTCTTGTGGGGGAGTGGATGCTTTGTAGAATAGCAGGTGGGATGTACGATACTTTTGTGGCCATCTTTAAAAAGTACAATCTATAGCATCAGTTATTTTAAACCCTTGAGAAATGTTGCAACTCAAGTAGGAGCAAGATAAGTGAGTGGAAAATTAAATATTTGGGGGAAAATAAAGGTAATTAAACAAGTAGAAAAGTCTTTAAGGATAAAACAAGCAGAACTTCAAAAACACTTATTAGTATCTCTCAGGGAAACTCAGGATGTTACAGCCATAGAAGAATTGGGTGCTACAAGAAAGGAGGGATCAGAAAACAGGAAAAAAGGTTTGAAATTCAAAAAGCGAGTGTTGAGATAAAAGAAATAATAATAATGAAAGATTGGCTCAGCCTCTGCTCATATTTCCTTCTGGGTATTGAAAATAAGCCTCAGCAATGATGGGTAGAAATATGCAGTTTTCTTTATTCCTGATGATTTTGGTCTATGTGGGGAGAAAGGAATAAATTTACATTTGGGCATTTATGTTGGGAGTTTTGTGTGGAAAAACCCAAGTTAAATGACCCTGTATTTCTAATACATTCATCATACATTTTAAAGGCCTTTACATTGGCTGGCCCAGAACCTTGTTTGAAGCTGCTTCTATTTCTTTCCCCTGGAGTCTGTTGGATTACGAAAATCTACTTACTAATCCCCTCACTACCATGCTCTTCTAAGATGTGCATCCACATACAATGAGGCTAAAGTCAATGCCAACAGCAGATGGTCCAGGGCAGGGAAAAGACAGGGGACAGCAGTGGGCAGCCTTTGAGGGCTCAGAGAAAGGGTAAGGGAAGTCTAAACCTTGGGTCTGGCTAATGCCGGGGAGGTCAGCTGTAGGCGATTGTGAAACGTGCCTTTTTGGTGGCACATATTTGAGGCACCATATTTCCCTTTGTCACTCACATGGGTATTACCTACCTATAGAGGGTATGTTAGTTTCCTGTGGCTGCTATAACAAATGACCATAAGCTTGGAGACTTAAAGCAATAGAAATGTATTCTCTCATAGTTCTGGAGGCCAAAAGACAGAGCAAGGGTTCATTTGACCACACTCTCCCTGGAGGCTCTAGGGAAACATCCTTCCTTGTCTCCTCAGGCTTCTGACATTCTTTGGCTGGAAGCTGCACCACTACAATCTCCACCTTCTTCATTTTATCATTGCTTTTCTTTCTTTCTTTCTTTCTTTCTTTCTTTCTTTCTTTCTTTCTTTCTTTCTTTCTGAGTTATTTATTTATTTGAAAGGCAGAGTTACAGAGAGAGAGAGAGAGAGAGAGAGAGAATCTTCCATCTGCTGGTTCATTCCCCAAATGACCACAACAGCCAGGGCTGGTTCAGGGATGGGCCATGCCAGGAGCCAGGAACTTCATCCGGGTCTTCCACATGGGTGTAGGAACCCAAGGACTTGGGCCATTTTCTGCTGCTTTTCCAGTAGGGAGCTGGATTGGAAGTGGAGCAGCAGGGACTCTGGGATGCTGGCACTGCAGACAGTGGCTTAACCCACTATAGCACAATGCCAACTGACCTGCATATTCAATCTTTTGACGTATAAGGTGAAATTTACAGGTTCTAGTGATTAGCGACATGGATGTATCTTTTTTGGGTTATCATTTACTTTGTTACTGACAAGTCATTTGAAGTCTAGGTGTTGAGATTTGAGTACAGGACTACATCCTCCTACAATAGTTTGACTGTGACACCTGGGCTTCCATTTGCAACCCTTTGCTACCTGTGCCTGGTCTCTTCTTGGGATCTAGCACACGTGGTGAGGGATTCTGATGGCTCAGATCAGGCCAGAAGGGCACATTTTGCCATCACAAAATGGGCAGCCCTCTCCAAGGCTGTTCCCTCCTCATTATGCCAGTATGAGATTGCTCAAGTTTGTCTCCCAAGGCACTCCTTGGAAGGCTGAATTTGAGATGGGAATTACTCCACTTAGCAAAGAGGATTAATGTTTCATAACAAAAGATAATTTATTCAATTGTATGCAAAAGAGGTGGTAGTAATAGCATGTATAAAGCATGCTTATTTTTGTCTATTGTGTCACATGTTTAATTCCTATAAAAATACCAGTAGCTCTATTGAGTACCTTTCGGAGAACTTGACCACTTCCAGAATGAATTGGATTGTGTTAATTAAATACACTTGACTTTGATGAAACCGAAACCTGATAGGCTTTCAAGGAAATGAGGCTTAGCAAGCTTTAGTGAATTTTAATAGATAGTGGATAGGATTAAATACAAGATCAGGCAGCTCTAGTTTTCATCAATTGGAATGGCAAGAAGATACCAGTCGCCCCTGCCCATCTTGCAGGGAGGTTTATCTCTTAAGGGCTTATGGCTAAACAGAGTTTGTCCACAGAACCCAAAAGTGCTATCTATGATTTTGGCCAAGAAAGCTTGAGTCTCCCATATTTAGGGTAGACAGATAGCTAATATTAGAGATGAAATAATCATATTTTTAATTCCAATAACAGGTTAGGGCATGAGGTCAACAAAGTGAGATGAAACTCTTTTTTTTAAAGACTTGAAGTACAAAGTCTAAAGAGTTAATTGTACAGATGTAGAGCTGGTGATATCTGGCTTTGTAGCAACCCTTGCAAAACCTGTGGGGGGGCAGAATAATCACAATCTCACATTTAGCCAAGAATAATGGAGCTGTTTAAAATATTGACTTGTCTTGAGATGTACTAATGGAAGAATGTGTGCCCTGACTGTGGTCCAGTCACTGATAAGACCAAGTTGGGAGAACCTTACTTATTGGCTCTACATGTTTCGGGAAGATCACAGACAACTAGAGAGTACTCCAAGTAAGGTGCCCAGCCTGGAGAGGGGACTGGAAACCATAGCATATTAGGAATGGTCAAAAGAACTCAACATTTTTTCCTGGAAAAGAGTGGGTGTAGCTTCAGAACCACATATACATATCTTCAAATATCTAAAGTAGCCTTTCACATGAGAACCCGTTGCCAGACCCAGTCCCATGGGGAGTAAGGATTAAAAGCACTCCCATTTACTCTAGAGAGCAGGTGTAAGAAATTAGAGTATTCCTCAGATCTTCTTTTGGAGTAGATGAGAGAAAAATAGTTTAGGCCAAAGAGGAAAAATAAAATGCAAGGAAAGGCTCTGCTTGGCCTTAGATTATGTGCTTGCCTCCTGCTGAGTCACTGTGGTCCGTGACTGCACAGCAGCTTAGATGGACTGAGAGTCCGCTTTCTGGAGTGGCATCCAGCCTAGGGCTAAGACGCATACATTTCACATCAGAGTACTTGGATTCTATTTTTGGCTCTCGTTCTTGACTCCAGATTCCTGCTAATGCAGATCCTGGGAGGAAGCAAGTAACAGTTCAAGTAATTGGGTCCCTGCCACTCACATGGGAGACCCGGATTGTGTGCTTGGTCCCCAGCACCAGCCTTCTCCCAGCCCCAGTTATTAAAGGCATCTGGGGGAATGAGTCAGTGGAGGGAGTTTCGTCTCTCTCTCTCTGAAAGTTCACTTTGTGTAAGCTCATGTCAAAAGATGGCTACTCTCACTAGACCCTGGGTTGGAGGAGGAGGGAGATGCAATGGTCCAGAACGTGAGCACCCTTCCCAGAAGCAGTGCTTGGAAGCAAAACAGTAGTTCACTACACAAGGAAACTGGTTAATGTGATGAGTTAGGTTGCTGCTCATTCTCTTGTGCCCCACATCTTCTCCTAGCTGCAACCCAGCCTCTCTGGACCACGGATCTGCCTCCCTCCTCTGGTCACAGTCACAGGCTGCCTTGTTTAGTAGCCTTTCACAGGACACCCAGGTATCACACCCTCCTCAAATTTCTCACGGTCCCTACAACTCTTCCAGCTCTGTGAGTGGGCCCTGGGGTAGTGCCTTCCCAGGTAAATTCTGTTCGGCGTCCAGCTGAAGCCTTGAGGGGGACCCTCTACAGATGCCTGCAGCGCTGTTTCTGCAGCTCCCTGTTTCTTCTTTTATTTTATTTTATTTTATTTTATTTTATTTTATTTTATTTTATTTTTGACAGGCAGAGTGGACAGTGAGAGAGAGAGACAGAGAGAAAGGTCTTCCTTTGCTGTTGGTTCACCCTCTAATGGCCGCCGCGGTAGCGCGCTGCGGCCGGCGCACCGCGCTGTTCCGATGGCAGGAGCCAGGTGCTTCTCCTGGTCTCCCATGGGGTGCAGAGCCCAAACACTTGGGCCATCCTCCACTGCACTCCCTGCCTTGGTCTCCTCTGCCGGGTCTGTTTCCTCAACTCGGGAGCCGTCTGCGCTCCCCCTGCTGGTGACGTGGTGTTAAATCGCTCTGCAGGCGGACACAATCCTGGGGCTCACCTTTCCGGAAACATTGCCCTTCGTTGCTTGCTGTCTATTGTCTTGAAAATTGTCGTCTTATGAGTTCTGTTGCTTTAAAGTTTGTTTCAGATATGAGAGTAAAGCCAATACTTTTTACTCCATCTTGATGGAAGTGCTATTCCATAACCAGAAGTTAACTATTTAAAAAAAAAAAAAGTGAAATGTGATGTTTTCCCCCAAGAGTGCTCTCTGAAAAGAAAAAAAGAATTAGAGCGGATTTTTTGCTCTTCATTATCAGTTGGTTCAAATCATAGGACTCTCTTTTCTCCAAGTGGAAGGCAGTTTTTCTTCAAATGATCACTTCTTGATCTTTTCCTTCCTCTTGCTTTCTCCTTTCTCCACCAATACTGCTAAGTGGGCAGTATGCATGTGCGCATTACCTACTGTTATCATAACAACTCTAGTTCAAAGGCTGAACTACAGATTGTTTTCTTTAAAAAGCCTCGAGTTACAAAAAAAGTCAGTTTTTATCAGAATAAAAATAAATGTGTTATAGAGGCTCAAGCTGTAGGAAAATGGTCATTATTTACTGTGAAAATTGTAATCGTGAGGACCAGTGTTGCTTTAATGGCAAAGAAAAAGCGACACAGGGAGGGAGGGAGGGAGTGTGGACTGAATTCTTGAACTCTTTCCTTCCCGCCTCCCTTCATACATGCTTCAAGGGAGCCAGGCTGAAACTTTCTCTGAAATACCACCAATGGTTTAATTTGCAAGAAAATTATAATAAAAATTGACAATTATATTGTTAATTACTTACCTTGTAGTAGAGTCCATGACTTAACAGCACCTAATGAACTAAATTTTTAAACAACTTTCAAACTTCAATAATTTGAACTATACTTTGAATTAAAGGCCTGCTTTCCTGTGCAGATAAGAATCATTTGTAATTAGCACATCAATTATTTGTATGTAAATGACTATTTCTAAAGTAACAGTGCATGGTTCATTAACTTAAATAGTCTCCTCATAAATTTGTTTTAACCCTCCTGTTCCTTTTTTTTTTTTATAGCACTTATAAAAGTAAATTTCAGCTTAGGCCACTGATGAATTATCATAAATTCTAAGTGAGAAAGGTTCAAATTAATGAAGCTTTACTATAAATTCATCCACAGGCACAGGAGGCTGACAGTCCCGAGAGAGAGCAGATGTCCATTTGACAGGAGGGCCCCTGAGAAATCGTATTTATTGAGGGCTTACATGTGCCAGGCACTTAGCTAAGTGCTTTACATGCATGATCTCATTTAATGCTCCCAACAACACAATGATTTAGCTGATGGTGCCCATGTCAGACAGTAACAAAAAGGCTCTAACTGGCCGGATTATCCTGCCAAGACACAGCTGTAGGAAGTAGCCCTACAGAGATTTAACCCCAGGTCGGCCTACTGACAACACCTTGCTGCTCACCGTGGGTTGCCCTCATGCTTCTCCACCTACAAGGGCCTCCTAGAATCCCCATCCTTGGTCTTGGGGGCCTTCGTCTCTTGGGGCTCATTCAAACCTATTGCCAGGATGGAGAGTCTAAATCAAGCAGGGTTATTGGCTGTCGAAGGCCATGGAAAGTGTTATGTCTTCTGTGAAAATGGCAGTTACGGTTCTAAATAACAGCAATGGAGGATATTGGAGATGGTTTGAAAAGGAATTTTGCCGGCTGATTTATAACCAACTTTTGAAATGAAATTTAATAAATCTAGGAAGATATATGAGCCTTCCAGGACTTGTTATAGGAATTGTTTGTAACTGATTTTTTTTTTTTTGTCAGAAAGTCTCATATCAATTTCTTCTACGTATTTCATGTATTCTTGGAAAATGAGCTCTAGGAATACGAGCTCCTGTCTAGTCTCCCTGGTTTCTAGACAAATGCTTTATCATTTCTGGTTAGGCAGGATTCCCCTTCTAGGGAAGGGAGAGGTGCAATCGGCCTTGGGAGACTGGACACTGGGAGACTGGACACTGGCCCGGGCATGTCCCATATCTGAAATGTTACATCATGTGCCACCTTCTCTCCATCCCACCTACATCACCTCAGAAACAGAAGGGAGCTCGGGCTCAACATGCCCAATGCCAATGATCGTTCCATGAATCTCTTTTCAGTCATTGATTCATTTACTCTAAGAGGTTTGCCAGGCACTGTCACAGATGCCGGGAATATACTGGTGAACAGGCCAAGTGCCTGCCTTCCTGAAGGCTTTACTACAGTGGGGCTGATAAACAGACAATAGAAAACTAAGCAAATTAGTAAGATAATTTCAATTAGCAGCAGGTACCATGAAGAAAACAAGAATATAGAGTGATTAAAATGGGTAGGTAAATAATTTTATAGGAGGGATCAAGTAAAGGCTCCCTAAGTTTCTACTGGAAGAACTCATGAAAACAGGGGATTGCTAGTGCAAAGGTCCTGAGATAGAAATGAGATACACATACACACACACCATGTGGCTAGACTATAATGAAAAGCAGTGCATTTTATATAGAGCCTTTCAGAGCATTGTTGACATTTTGAATTTTACTCCAAATGAAGTGCGTGTATGAGATACTGTTTTAGAAGAATATTTACTGCCTAGTGAGGACAAAATGTCAGAGTGGCTGTTGGCATGCTTGAAATGTAAACAGGGGCCAGGGTAGGAGACTGGTGACATTCAGGAAATGTTTCAGTTGTTTCTGGTGGGTCCTACTGCTGCATGAGGTGGTGGTGGGGGAAGGTGGGGAAGGGAGAAGAATCATTTGTAAACTAAAACAAAACTAAAACTAAAACTTACACGTGTGCGGGACCAACTAACAAACAGCCTACCCACAGCCAAACCCCGATAGAAGACTGAGGCCCACACCGCATTTCAAAAAAATCTGGCCAGTTTGCTCCTTTCTCTTTACGCTGCCAATCCCTCTCCTAGGCTGGCTTCAGCGGCCCCTCTCGGAGTGGCTGATTCAGTCCCCAGATCACAGTGATTGGCTTAGGAGATCTAAGTCAATTATCTTAGATCTAAGTCAATTATCTTAGATCAAGGCTTCGCATTTCCTTGGTCACAGGGATGGGTCCAAAGCTGGGACAATCAGAGTGAAGCTTAGGATTTTTGTTCAGTAGCTGTGGGGCATGATGCCCTGTGCAATTACACAGGATGAAATGTGCAGCTCTGATTGCTTCTGGCAGCCATCGTGGGGAGCCAGTCTTATGATTGACAGGTAAGGAGGGTAGAACCAGAGAATCACTGAGACCCGGGACTGAGCTCTGGTCAAAACGATCCTGAACTGCTGTGTTATACTCTAGATTGTGTTCATATTGTCTGCAACCTGAAGCATCCTGAATGACCCAAGTTGGTACTGTTAGAGTTAGACAGTGAGAGAGAGAGAAATAGAGAGAAAGGTCTTCCTTCCTTTGGTTCACTCCCCAAATAGCCGCCATGGCCAGTGCTACGCCGATCCAAAGCCAGGAGCCAGGTGCTTCCTCCTGGTCTCCCATGTGGGTGCAGGGCCCAAGCACTTGGGCCATCCTCCACTGCCTTCCCAGGCCACAGCAGAGAGCTGGCCTGGAAGAGGAGCAACCGGGACAGAATCCGGCGCCCCTACCGGGACTAGAACCCGGTGTGCCAGCGCTGCAGGCAGAGAATTAGCCTATTGAGCCATGGCGCCGGCCTCACTGTTTTCATTGGGATGAAAGAACACCTTCTCCTTGAAATAGAACCAGAAAACCACTGGGAAGGAGCACGTTTGGGTGAGAGGATTAAATAAGGGTGTGTGCAAAGAAGAAAGGCTTCCAAGGACACTAGAATTGAAATTGAAAAATTAAAATCTCACTAGAAGCAATGAAGAGCACAATTGACTTTTTGGAACATTTAAAAAGCGATTCTTAGGAAAAAGGAACTAAAAAATTTCTCCTGTATTGCAGAGCAAGGATAGAGAGAATTGCATAGATGTGAAGACAGGAAACCAGCTCTGCAGGTGTCTCCAAGGTGATCAAGATCAAGGGCAACCGAAGCAAAGAGCAAGGTGGTAGTCAACATGGAGACAGCCTGAATATGTGGCCACAAGGGCTCAGTTCTATTCCAGGAAGCGCCAGGCCACTGCTTTGGCAGACTAGTGGGTAACCAAAATGAACCATCACCACCACCACCAAGACAGGCTGTTGCCCAAGGAGACAAAATTCTGACCTTTGATTTCATCTCAGCAACACTAAATACTACAATTTTCTACTGGATTTCCTGTGTTGAAAATGTAGGGGCTGGCACTGTGGCATGGTGGGTAGGACCACTGCCTGCAGTGCTGGCATCCCATATGGGCGCCAGTTCGAGACCCGGCTGCTCCACTTCCTATCCAGTTCTCTGCTATGGCCTGGGAAAGCAGTAGAAGATGGCCCAAGTCCTTGGGGCCCTGCACCCATGTGGGAGACCCGGAAGAAGCTCCTGGCTCCTGGCTTCGGATAGGCGCAGCTCTGGCCATTGCGGCCATCTGGGGAGTGGGCCGGCAGATGGAGAACTTCTCTCTCTCTCTGCCTCTGCTTCTCTATATGTATAACTCTGACTTTCAAGTAAATAAATATATCTTTAAAAAAAAAAGAAAATATAACCAACTCAAGAACATATACATATCCAGCCCATTGTCATATAAAGACAGCAGAGTATTCTCAGATGTATAAATGGACTAAAATGGAGTTATAATAATAAAGGCTGCATATAGAACTTCAATAGCATGCGACACCGTTTCAAATCCTAGAAGACATAATCACATAAAGCATTTAGGAAGTCTACCATATCTATAGGCTCTAAAATATTAGCTATTGTTATTGATAATAATAATCATATTCCTCATTGGAAAAATGTACTGGAAAATGTACCTCATTTGATTAAAATGGAACGAAAGTGCAAATTAAGGAATAGTGAATTCATTACACAAAAGAACCCTATAAACATCAAAACTATTTAAATATAAATGAAAGCCATATTCTAAATAATGCAAATCCATATGAAAATTAAATTATGTTGATTGATTTTCATAATTAGTTCAGAATCATATGTATAAATTTCTTTCAATTTCTTCTTCCCCCAGCTATATTGAAGTATAATTGACAAATAAATTGTGCCTATTTAAGATGTGTATTGTGATGATTTTTTATCACAATAAGTATTGTGATATAATTACTGTGAAATAATTACCATGATCAAGTTAATGCATCCACCACCTCACAGCTATTGTGTGTGTGTGTGTGTGTGTGGTGTGTTTGAACGTGTATGTGTGTGTGCTGAGAATACTTACGTTTTACTCTCTTGGCAAATTTCAAGTATATAAAGTCATATTATTAAGCACAGTCATCACACAGTAGTACATTGAATCTCTAACTTCCTCGTCTTTGTCTGAGAGTTTCACCCTTTAATCAACATCCTCCTACTCTCCCCACCCCCTCCACTCCTGGGGGCCACCGTTCTGCTCTCTTTCTGTGAGTTCACCCTTTTTAGATTTCCCACTTAGGAGTAAGAGCACACGTTTTTACATCTGTCTGTCTGTTTTCCTGGCAGAACTTCCTTGACTTTCATCCACGTTGCTACAAATGGTGAGAGCCCATCCTGGTTCAGTCTGCATAGTGTTCCATTGTGTCTATGGACCACATTTTATTTATCCATCATCCCGCCGCACACACGTTGGTTGTTTCTGTGGCTTTGCTGTGGTGAACAACACAGCAATGAAGATGGGATGTAGATGTCTATTTAGGAAGCTGATTTCACTCCTTTGGCTGCATATCAAGAAGCGGGACTGCTGGATTGCATGGCGGTCCTATTTTTATTTTTGAGGAACCTCTGTTCTATTTCCCATGGACCAATTTTTCCACATCTTCACCAACGCTTATCTATCGCTTGTGTTTTTGAGGTAGACAACCTAGCAGATACAGGTAATGACTCATCGTGGATTTGATTTGCTTTTCCCTGACAATTACTGATAGTGAGTGCCTTTTCTTGTCTCTGATGGCTGTTTTGTATGTCTTTGAAAAAGCACCTGATTAAAGCTGGCATTGGGGCACAGCAAGTGGAGTTGCTGCTTGCAACACTGGTACCCCATATCTGAATGACACTTTGAGTCCCAGCCAGTCTGCTTCCATTCCAGCTTCCTGCTAAGGTGACTGGGAAGGCAATGGAAAATGGTCCAAGTGCTTGGTCCCCTGCCACTCACATGAGAGACCAGGATGAATTTCCTGGCTCTTGGCTTCATTCTAGCCCAGTTCTGACTGTTGTGGCCATCTAGGGGTGAACCAGCTGATAGAAAGTGGGTCTGGATGTCTGTCTGTGTCTCCCTCTCACTCTGCTTTCCAAATAAATCTTTAAAAAGTGAAAAATATTAAACTTCTTTGCCTTTTAAAATTTATTTATTTTAAAGAGTTATCAAGAGGTGGGGGGACAGAGAGAGGAGAAAGATCTTCCATCTGCTGGTTCACTCCCCTACTGGCTGCAATGACCAGGGCTAGGCCAGGCCAAAGCTAGGAGCCAGGAGCTTAATCCAGGTCTCCCACATGAATGCAGGGGCCCAAATACTTGGACCATCTCCTGCTGCTTCCCAAGCACATTAGCAGGGAGGTGGGTTGGAAGTGGAGCAGTTGGGACTTGAATCTGCACCTATTTGGGATGCTAGCATTACAGGCAGCAGCATTACCTTCTATGCCACAATGCCAGCACCTTTTGCCTGAGATTACATTTAATCTATAGATTATTTTGGATAGAATAGACATTTCCATTCTGTGACCACAGAATCTCTCTACATTTATTTGTGTCTTCTTCAATTTCTTCCATCAATGTTTTATAATTTTCAATGTATTGATCTTTCACATCTTTGATAAATTTATTTGTGAGCATTTTCTGTTTGATGCTATTGTTTTCTTAATTCCTTTTTTGGGGTAGTTCATCACTAATCACAAATGACTTTTCTATTTTGGTATTGTATCCTGAAGCTTTACTGAATTTGTTTATTAGTTATAACAAGTTTTTTTGATTCAGCATTTAGCATAGCAAGTCAATTGCAAATAGAGGCAATTTTGCTTCTTCCTTTCTGATTTGGATGACTTTTATTTATTTTTTTCTTACCTAATTGCTCTATCTAAATTTTTCAGTTCTATTTGAATTGAAGTGGTGATAATCCTTGTTTCTGATCTTAGAGAAAAAGCTTTCAATTTTCCACCATTGAATGTAATATTGGCTGTGAGTGTATCACACGTAACTTTTATTATGTTCAAGTACCATCTTCTATACCCACTTTTTTTAGTGTTTTCATCATGAAAAGTTGATAACTATTAGCAAATGCTTTTTCTGTTCCTATTGAAATGATCATGTGACTTTTGTCCTTCATTCTGTTCATGTGCTGTATAGTGTTTATTGACTTGACATGTTCAATAACTGTTTCATCTCAGGGATAAATCCCACTTGGTCATGGTGAGTAATCCTGTTAATGTGCTGTTGTATTTGGTTTGGTAGTATTTTCTTGAGGATTTTAGCATCTGTGTTCATCAGGAATATTGATGTGATTTTCTTGTTCCTGTTTGGCTTTGATATTAGGGTAATGTTGGCCTTGCAAAATAAGTTCAGACATATTCCTCCTCTTTAATTTTTGGAAGAATTTGAGAAGGATTGGCGTTACTTTTTCTCTAAGTATTTGTTAGTATTAACCAATGAAGGCATATGGTACGGGTCTTGTCTTTCCTGGGGGGTATTTTTAATTGTTGATTCAAACTTCTTACTCATTATTGGTCTGTTCAGACTTGCTGTTTACTCATGAATCTGTCTTGGCAGCTTGTACATTTCTGGAAATTTATCCATTTCATTTAATTTACCCAATCTGTACATATATAGTTGTTGGCATGTAATTATCACATTAGTCTCTTATATCCATTTGCACTGTGTGGTATCAATGTCTCCTCTTTCATTTATAGTTAAATTTATTTTTAAAAAATTTTGAGAAGCAGACACACACACACACACACAGAACTTCCATTCACAGGTTCCCTCCTCAAATGCCTGCAATTGCTAGGGAGGGCTAGGCTGAGACCAAAACTAGGAGCTAGGAACTCAGGTCTCCCACATTGGTGGCAGGAATGCAGCTACTTCGAAGGGTCATTACTATCTCTCAGGGTCTGCATTACACAGGAAGCTGGGGTCAGTAACGAGAGCCAGAGTTGAATCTAGGTACTCCAATGTGGGACATGGTTGTTCTGACCACTAGGGCAAATGCCCACTCCCTATAATTGTATTTATTTGAGCCCTCTCTCTTTTTTCTCTACATCACTTGGCTAAAAGTTTGTGGAATTTATCTACCTTTTCAAAAAGCCAAATCTTAATGTTATTGATTTTTTTCTAATGTTTTCTATTCTTTATTTCATTTATTTCTGTTCCAATCTTTCTTTTTCTTTTTTCAAATTTCTAAAGACGCAAAGTCAGGTTGTTTATTTGTGATCTTTCTTTTTTCTTTATGTTAGTGTCTACAGCTATCAAATTGTCTGTTAAAATTCCCTTTGCTTCATCCTACACACTTTGGTATGTTATGTTTTCATTTCCATTTCTCTAGGGATTTTTTAAATTTTCCTTTTGATTTCTTCTTTGCTCAGGAGAGTATGGTATGATTCCTGTACATTTTTGAATTTCCTGATTTTCCTTCTGTAATTAAGTTCTAGTTTCATACCATTATGGTCAAGAGATACTTAATATGATTCAATTTTCTTAAAGTTTTAAGACTTGTTTTGTGGCCCAATTCATGATCTATCCCGGAGAATGTTCTTTTTTCACTGGAGAAGAATGTGTATTTTGTTGCTCTTGGATGTATTTCAACTTTTCAAGAAGTTGACCAATAGATTGCTGTCTCAAAAATAAAGGTGCCCAAACTGGCGACTTCCACTATTGGACACAATTCAGCTTTCAAGAAACACATTATCTTTGTGCTCTACGAACTGTCCCATAACATCACAATTGATTGGCAGCTCTACCTAATTCAGTTTATGAGGCTACTGAGGGGCGACTGCCATGCTGCATATGGCAGTATCTTTAGGGCTTATGGAGAGAAATTGAGTTGCTGGATCAAATTTTCATCATCTCAATTTTCTACCAACCATATACTTGATCCCCACAAAACAAGATAGTAATGAAAGACTACTTATTTGATAATAATTTTTCTTTTCTTCTTTCATTCTTAGATATTTGCTTTAGAATATGTGTAACTTCTCCCATTCTTCCAACAGACAGGTCTACATAAACTTTAAAATAAATTGGGATCTTCAGTAGGCAGTTCTAATCTTGAGACATCAAAGAACGGAACAACTATGTGAGACAAGAGCATGTTTCATGCTTAGTGGAAGGGAGTATATGGCATTGGAATGAGACTAAAGAGGCTGAAATGCTTTAAAGTCATCACTGGTTTCTCCTTTCTGAGTCCAGTCCAGTCAATTGTCTAACTTTCTCAGCATGGTGAATGCCTCATGATCAATAAAATTTTTTAAGATGCATACAAGTAGTTCTCACTACTGTTCTATCAGTGCAGCATTTCAAGGGCTAACCCTAATAGAGGGCTGGAGCCTGGCTCTGTAGCAGCTCAACAGTGGTGGAGAGAGTAGAGAAAGGAGTAATGGATGCTGACTCTAGAGAATGACCTTGTGACTAGGGAGCCACAACTGTGCTGTATCCAGACCTACCTAGTGCCTTATTGCTAGTCCCATACTTTCTTCTAGCACAACACGCTACGGTCATTGAGGTATCCTCAAAGGCACGCTTTTGAAATCTGAAAGAGCCTAACAAATGCCAAGAACTGCTTTCTGGGAGTTGAATGCTTTGCCCTACAGAAAGGGGTCATAGTCCATTTTGTGCTGCTGTAACAGAATGCCACAGACTGGATGATTTATAAACAATAGACATTTATTTGTTCACGGTTCTGAAGGCTGAGAAGTCCAAGATCAAGGGGCTGCATTTGATGAAGGCCTTCTTGGTGTATCAGAACCGGGTGGGAGGGAGGAAGAAAGAGGGAGAGAGAAAGAAAAATAGGAAGAGAGAGAAAGGTCCCAACTGATGGTTCTTACATCTGCAATGACTAGGATTGGGCTAGGCTGATGAGAGGAACTAGGAACACAATGCAGGAATCCCTTGTGGGTGGCAGGAACCCAATTACTTGGAGCCATCACTGCTGCCTCTCATGGCAGCCTCCAGGAAGCTGGAATTAGGATTAGAGCTGGGCTTCAAGCACAGGTACTCCATTATGGGATGTGAGCATCTTAACCACTGTCTGAGACTGTAGGCTAAAAACTCACCCCCTCCTCATACTTGTTAATAATTCTTACCACATTTGTAATTCATAAGTGTTGGTATATTTGCTCAATACTTGTCTTCCCCAGTAGACTCTAAGCCCAGAGAAGAAATTTGTTTCAATAATTTATGTTTCTTTTCCCAATACCTACTGTGGTACTTGATAAATAGTCGCTACAGAAATTAAGTCATTCAAACTTCCTCAGAGAGACTCCAGCTGTCTGGCTCAGTCATCAGGCAATATGGGAAGAGTACCAGTGAGAGACAGTACAGTGCTCTGATTAGGAACACAAGTTTGACAGCCAGAAAGACTTGGTTTTGAGTCATGTATCAGCAACTAATTGAGTGTGTATGATGTTGAGAGAGTTATTAAAACTTTCTACATCACAGTTCAGTCTTGGGAAAAGGGGACTAATAGTATTATTTGGATCATAGGGTTGTTATGAGAATTGAATGATACAGCACACATAAAGCACTTACATAGTACTGAACAAATATTCCATATGACAAAGATGTTTGCTGTGAAGACATGACAAGTGATTTACAGAAGGAGAAATCTTAGAGGTTAATAGGCATCGAAAGAGATGCTGAAATTAATTAGTGATCAAAGAAATTCAAATTAAACCAACAAAGACACATTACTTTATACCTATTAGACTGGAAAAATTAGGATAATGCCAGTAATTGGTGGGGCTGATAGAGGTCTTATGCATGGCTCGAAAGCTATTGGGTGGTGCAGATATTCCAGAGAGCAGTGTGGATGTACTGAGGCAAACTTCATGCAAGCATATGCTATGTCCAGCAATACCACTTCTGGAACAGATCCAAGATGTATGCTCACACAGACCCATAAGAAGACAAGCGATGCTATTTGTGGTGGGGAGTGTTGGAAGCAATCTGGATGTGCGTTGCTGGGAGTGTGGGCAGATAGGATGGGGCAGATGCACACCACAGAATGCCATACGGAATGAAGAGCAGCAAAGGGGATATATTTGTGGACAGATCCTGAAAACAGTTCTGTGTGGAAATAAAAAAGACGAGGTGTAATGAAATAGACATATTAAATCACAGAAAGTACAAAAAGACACTCAATAAACTCAACAGTCTGGTTGCCTGTGAAGTTGGAACTGGGTGGGAAATTTTAAAAAGGAAAACACACTAGAGGTATGATAGTATGATGGTTTGCCCTCAACTGAGAACTATGATTAACTCAAACCTCTACACCTAAAGTATGAGAAAAAATAGCAAGAGTGATAGCCCAGGAGAGTCAAGAGATTAGCAAGATGACCTATGTGGAATAGAAGTTTCACTCTTAGCAGTATAAGAGACAATGTAAGAGTTCATGTACTTGATTCCCAGCAAAACTGAGTAAAATTATTTCATCAAGCAATCACTTAGTGTCTGGAAACAGCCTCAAGGGTATACAGCAGGCAAAGAAACATTTGCAGTCATGGATTGCTTAATGATGGAGATATGTATTGAGAAGCACACTAGTGGGCAATTTCATCACTGTTTAATATGATGACATAGAGTGTACTGACACCAACTAAGATGGTCATGATGTCATTAGAGACTGTCTTAGGCCCACAATCCTGTAGAATGTGCTTTATGATTGTAGCGAAGAAAAATCTAAACCTCAGTAAGTAAAGAAAGAGTCTTGGCATCTGAATCTTCCTCCTAATCCAATGAGACAGAAGTTCCACTCCAGATGGGTGCAGATCACTACACAAGCTTGCCTCTCCCCCTAGACTCAGGATTTCTTCTTGTGAAGGGCTGGTCATAGCAGTTCTTATCTAGCCCCTAGATATCTGTTGCTGAAGCTAAATTTTGCCTTTATGACTGTTAGTTTAAAGAAGAACTGGAATAATGAATATTTCTGAAGCTTCAAGCACCAATCCCCATTCTCGGTGCTGGAGATACACAGAAGAGAGGAGTGCAAAGTCCCTGCTTGTGTAGATCCCACCATCAGTGGGGACAGACATGCGAGACACAAGGAAATAAATCCACAAATAGTATAGTGTAATATCTTGTGGTGGCCAATGCTATAAAAAAAGTAAAACAATCTAAGGGATAGGGAGTGATGAGGGTTGGTGGACTGCTAAGTCTCTCTGAGAAGATGCCTTGTTTTGATTTTAAAGATTTATTTACTTATTTGAAAGACAGTGTTACAGAGAAAAAAAGGAGAGAGAGACAGATCCTCTAGCCACCCTTCAAAGAAACTCAATAGCCAGGGCTTGGTCTCCCATGTGGGTGCAGGGGCCCTAGTACTTGAGCCATCTTCCCCTGCTTTCCCAGGCACATTAGCAGAGAGCTGGATCAGAAGTGGAACAGCCAGGATCTCAAACTGGTGCTCATACGGGATGCCAGTGTTGGAGGTGGCAGCTTAATCTGCTTCACCACAACACTGGCCCCAACCAAAGGCCTTCTGAGCAGGTATCCAAATGAAGTGGCGGGAGGGGAATGTGAACATCTGTAGAATGTTTCAGCAACTGCAAACTCATGGGCTCCAGGGAAGAGCATGCTCAGTGTATGGAGGATCCTGAGCAAGGAGGCAGTGTGGCTGAAGCAGCATGGGAGATAGGCAGAGTGGTCACAGATGAGATTAGAGAGGTGGCCAGGGAGCACACTAGTTATGGAGCCCCTGTAGTTGTCCAAGAAAGGGATAATAATGGCTTGGATGAAGGCAAAGAGCAATGGATGTGGGAGAGGAATTAAGATTCATCTATTTATTTATTTATATAAAGGGAACAAACTTCATGTGTTAAATACATACAGTTTTTCTAAAGATTTTAATTATTTTATTTGAAAGGCAGAGTTACAAATAGGCAGAGACAGGAGGCAGAGAGAGAGAGAGAGAGAGAGAGAGAGAGTGAAAGAAAGAGAGGTCTTCCATCCGCTGTAAGAAACTGAATCAGTAATAAAGATCCTCCCAACAAAGAAAACCCCAGGACTGGATGGCTTCACTGCTGAATTCTACCAAACATTTAAAGAAGAACTAACTCCAATTCTCTTCAAGCTATTCAAAGGATTGAAAGAGAGGGAATCCTCCCAAATTCTTTCTATGAAGCTAGTATCACCTTAATTCCTAAACCTGAAAAAGGCACAACAGAGAAACAGAACTACAGACCAATCCCTCTGATGAACATAGACTCAAAAATCCTCAACAAAATGCTAGCCAGTTGAATCCAGCAACACATCAGAAAAATCGTCCACCAGGACCAAGTGGGATTTATTCCTGGTATGCAGGGATGGCTCATCATTTGCAAATCAATCAATGTGATACATCGCATTAACAAACTGAAGAATAAAAAAACCCATCTGATTATCTCAATAGATGCCTAGAAAGCATTTGACAAAATACAATACCCTTTCATGATGAAAACCTTAAGAAAATTGAGAATAGAAGGAACATTTCTCAGCACAATCAAAGCAATATATGACAAACCCATGGCTAGTGTCCTACTGAAAGGGGAAAAGTTGGAAGCAATCCCACTGAGATTTGGAACCAGACAAGGGTGCCCACTCTCACCACTGCTATTCAATATAGTCCTGGAAGTTTTAGCCAGAGCCATTAGGCAAGAAAAAGAAATCAAAGGGAAATCAGGAAAGAGGAAGTCAAACTATCCTTATTTTCAGATGACATGATCCTATCCATAAGGGATCCAAAAGACTCCACCAAGAGACTATTTAAATTCATAGAAGAGTTTGGAAATGCAGCAGGATATAAAATCAACATACAAAAATCAACAGTCTTTGTATATGCAGACAATGCCAGAGCTGAGAGAGAGCTTCTAAGATCAATCCCATTCACAATAGCTACCAAAAATCAAATAACTTGGAATCAATTTACTCAAAGATGTCAAAGATATCCATGATGAGAATTATAAAACACTAAAGAAAGAAATACAAGAAGACACAAAAAAATGGAAAAATCTTCCATGTTTGTGGATTGGAAGAATCAGTATCATCAATGTTCCCATACTACTGAAAGAAAATTACAGATTCAACATGACACCAATCAAAATACCAAAGACGTTCTTCTAAGATAGAGAAAAAATGATGCTCAAATTCATATGGAGACCCCGAATAGCTAAAGCAATCTTATATGACAAAAACAAAGCCGGAGGCAACACAATACCAGATTTCAAGACATACTATAGGGCAATTGTAATCAAAACAGCCTGGTGCTGGTACAAAAACATACGGATAGACCAATGGAACAGAAATGGAAACACTCAAAATAAATCCAAATATCTACAACCAAGTAATCTTTGACAAAGGAGCTAAAATCAGCCTCTGGAGCAAGGACAGTATCTCTAACAAATGTTACTGGGAAAACTGGATCACCACATGCAGAAGCATAAAGCAAGACCTTTACCTCTCACCTTTTACCAAAATCCACTCAAAATGGACTAAAGACCTAAATCTATGACCAGACACCATCAAATTATTAAAGAACATTAGGGAAACCCTACAAGACATTGGAATAGACAAAGAGTTCCTGGAAAAGACCCCATAGGGAAGACACTCAAAGCCAAAATAGACAAATGGGATTACATCAAATTGAGAAGCTTCTGCAATGCAAAAGAAGCAATCAATGAAGTGAAGAGACAACTGACAGAATGGGAGAAAATATTTGCAAACAATCAGCTGATAAATTATTAATAACCAGAATATATAAAGAGATCAAGAAACTCCACAACAACAAAACAAGCAACCCAGTGAAGAAATGGGCTAAGGACTTAAAGAGAAATTTTTCAAAAGAGGAAACCCAAATGACAAAAAGACTCATGAAAAAATGTTCAGGATTGCTAGCCATCAGAGAAATTCAGGTCAAAACCACAGTGAGGTTTCACTTCACCCCAATTAGAATGCCTTTCATACAGAAATCAATAAACAAAAAATGCTGGCAAGAATGTGGGGAAAAAGGAACCCTAACCCCACTGTTGGTGGGAATGTAAACTGGTATGTCCACTATGGAAGACAGTGTGGAGATACCTCAGAGGTCTGAACATAGACCTACCATATGACCCAGCCATCCCACTCCTGGGAATCTACCCAAGGGAAATGATATCAGTATATGAAAGAGCTATCTGTACCTCCATGTCTAGCACAACTCAATTCACAATAGCAAAGACATGGAATAAACCCAAATGCCCATCAAGAAGACTGGATAAAGAAATTATGGGATATGCACATCATGGAATATTACACAGCAGTAAAAAATGATATCTGGGCATTTGCAACAAAATTGAAGAAGCTGAAAAACATCATACTTAGTGAAATAAGCCTGTCTCAAAGGGACAAAATTCTATATATTCTCCTTGACATCTGATAAGTAAAAGGCAGCATACAGAAGCAAAACTGACACTATGACAAACAATGATTTTAAAAGCCTTTCTCTTGATTGTTGAGGAACATCTTTTTAGTCTATATTTTTGGTTATCTTTCCCTTACTTTTCCTTTATAATATTCTCCCTATCTTTTTCTCTCTCATATGAATCATTGAACTCTATACTTAACATAGTTAATCATATATGTATAAAGTTAATTGAAAATAGACCTTAGTAAAGAATAAGAGTGAGAACAAGAAATGGAAGAAGAAGTGGGGTGGGAATATGAGTGGGAGGGTGGGCATGGTGGGAAGAATTACCAAGATCCTAAAGCTATAATTTTGAAATGCATGAAGGGTATAACTGCAAAGCAGAATAGTCATACATACTCCCCTATGGACTCACTTTTAAGGGTATAGCTAAACAAATAGCTATAGGACCCCAAAATCCCCTAGGCTGTGTACATAGATAGATATTTACACACATAACAGCTTAAGTATTATAAAGACTAGATAGAGTTAAGTGGCAAAGTGATCATATAGATAGGATCAAGTGATCAAGTGACCATATAAAAAGGACTAAATGCATGGAAACAATAAAAAACAGAATTAAAAAGCAGAGAAGCCTCCAACATGGGAAGCAGTCCATACTGCAGACTCATAGAATGATAATCACTTTAAGTAGCACTCTGACCGCAGAATCAGCCCTTAAGACACTCCAGCCAGGCTGGAAAGCCCAAGGGGAGCATATAAGGCATGGAAAGCCAAGACACCCCAGCAAAAGATATCCTACACAAAGGATCCCTGTGGGTGAGACCCCAGTGGAAAGAAAGGATCAACAAAGAAGGAGAGGAACTTCCTCAAGGGAGGAGAGAACTTCCACATGAGATATGGCCTTGTTGAGCTAGGGGATCCAAAAGGCTTCCATAGCCAAGGTAGATCATGCCAAGAGCTGTGGATGATTACTGATATCATATATAAGAGTGTCATTTGTTAAATAAACAAGAGTAACTGTGCACTAACCTCCCACGCAGGACTTCTGTCTCCAAAGAGTTGTACCATGAAGCCAAATAGAATAGTAAAACTTATTCTTAAGAATCACTTCCTTTTAGTGTATTAAAAGGAGAATATTAGTATGTCTCATAATTACAGTTAAGCTTAAGAGCCTACAAAAGATGTATCATCCTTGGGGTTCTTCTTTAAAGACAATTAAGTTTCTAAATGGAAAGAAGGGGGAGGGAGGAAGGGAAAAGAGGAAGGGGGAGAAAAAAGCAAAATCACCTTAGAAGCAACAACACAGATCAACCCTTGTACAGACTGTTGAGGAACACTTCTCAGTTTTTTTATTCCATTTGTTCTTTTTTTCTTTTTCTTTCTTTCTTTTCATTTCTCTTTCTTAGATAAAACAGGAGAGAGAGCAGAAAGGGGGATGGAGAATGGGTGGGAAGGAAGGTATGGTGGGAAGAATTACTATGTACATAATGTTGTATTTATGAGATACATACAAATTATAACTAACTAACTAACTAACTAACTAACTAAGAAGTGGAGCATATGAGACTCAAACTGGCACCCGTATGGGATGCTGGTATTGCAGGTGGAGTCCATCTTAACCTGCTGCACCACATTGCCAGCCCAGGAATCACTTTCTGGCCTCACTCTTAAGGTAGAGTAAGGTAGAGTTGACAGGGTTGGCTGACAGGTTAGGTGTGGTGGTAGGGTCAGGGAAGGCTGGAGTCAGCAACAAGAGAGTCAAGCATATAAAGCAGAGAGAGAGAGAAAGAAAGAGGAGTTGAGAATGACTCCCAGGATTTTGAGACCAGGCAGCTGGGTGAATGGAGGAACCATCTGTTAGAATAATGCTCTTGCGGGAAGAGCTTTCAATGTTAATATGGACGTGTCCATCGCAGCCCAGCCTGATTTTGCAACCTTGTATGAGTCTAGCATTTTCAAGAATTTGATTTCGGCTATGCTGAGTTTGAAGTGCTTATTAGTCATTCACTTGGAGATGTTGAATAGACAGTGGGATATATAAGTCTGGAGTTCAAGGAAGAGGTCAGAGCCACAGATATAAAATGAGAAGTGATCAGCATATAGATGGCAACCAAAGCCACAGGACTGGATGGAATTAGAAGAGGTGTGTGGCCCGGGTCCAAGGGCACACAATTACTTAGAGGTTGGGGAAATGAGGAAGAACCAGTACAAAGATTGAGAAAGAATTGTGTGAATAAGAAAGAAAACAAAAAAAGAGTGTTTTCTAAGAAACCAAGTGAAGATAATGGCTAAAGACACAGGTGTTGATCAACTGGGCTAACTGTTGCTCAGATGTCCGGTGTCAGCAGGTCTGAGAATTGGATTAAGGAAGGCAGAAGTCACGGTGACCTTGACCAGAGTTTTTTCATGATGTCATGGAGATGAAAGCCTGGTGGGATAATATTTAAGAAAGAATGGGAGGAGAGGTTAGGAGGATTTTGAGAACAGACACCTGTTAAACAAGGTGTTTTGTTATAAAGCAATAAACAGCACAAGAGCTGGAAAAGGATGGGACTTTGAGGATTCTTTTTTTAATATGTGAGAAAGTGAACCCTTTGTGTGTTGTTTGGAATGATCCTTTAGAAGAGCAAACCTCAATGATGCACCAGAGGAAAAGTTAACTGAGAACAAAGCCCTCGAGGCGGCAATAGCAATCCCTCTCAGTGAGGACCAGGGACGGGAATGACACAGGACATGCACACAGATGAGAGCAGGTTGATACATTTGGTGGTGGGTGGATGTGGAAACTGTTTTGATTGCTTCTATCTGCTCAGCAAAATAAGAAGCCAGATCATCAGTTGATAGCAAGGAGTAGGAAGGGGATATTAGAGATTTGAGGAAAGGATGTGCATGGGTTAAGATTTTATTCTTCTGTGAGAAATAGACACTCAAAATAACAGCAGCTTAAATAAATTAGAAGTTTGGAAGTAGGTCACCCAGCTCTGGTATGGGAGCCCTGTTCCATGAAGTTCTTGGGAACCAAGGCTCTTTCCAGTTTTCCAGTCCACCATTACTAGGATGTAGCCCTCATGCTCATGGTCTGAAACAGAGCTGCAGATCTCTTATTCATGCTTCAAGCAGTAGAAGAAGGAGAAGGATGAACTGAACGTGTGCCTGCAATTCTTTAGACTGTTTCAGGGGCCGATGCTGTGGTGCAGTGGATTAAACTGCTGCTGGCATCCCATGTGGGTGCTGGTTCGAGTCCCTGCTGCTCCACTTCTGATCCAGCTGCCCGCTAATGTGCTTGGAAAAGCAACAGAAGATGGCCCAAGTGCTTGGATCCTTGCACCCCCATGGGAGACCTAGATGAAGCTCCTGGCTCCTTGCTTCAGCCTGGCCTAGCACCAGCTGATGCAGCCATTTGGGGAGTGAACCAGCAATGGAAGCTCGCTCTCTCTCTCTCTCTACCTTTCAAATGAATAAAATATTTTTTAAAAAAGAATGTTTCCCAAAGTTGCCACAAAGAAGATCCCATATAAATTCCATTGGTTAAAATTTGGCCACAGACCCACATCTGCAAGGGAAAATGCTGCAAGGGAAACTGGGAAATGTAGTCTTACTTCCAGGCCCCCATGCCCAACTAAAGGCTCTGTTACTAAGCAAAGGGTGCAGGGATTGTGGATGACTAACAGTAGTGGTTGATGCCTCGGTATGAGACAGTTATCTGGGAGAGTGGGACATGAACTCCAGAAACGTAATAACAGTTTTGAGTAGAGGTATCTTACTGCTTTAGGGCAGCTGGTAGAGAGGTTTGGTTAGGTATGTTTAACAAAGGAAGGGAGCAAGGGAGTTGGAGGTGCAAGCAAGGGAGAGTTTAGTTTGATGACATTTGGAATCTAACCTGGGTAATAAGAAAGGAGAGGACAGAAAAAATGAGGACAAGTTTTAGAGAGCAAAAAAAAAAAAAAAAAAAAAAGAGAGAGAGAAGGCTCTGTGTAGAAGTTATTGATGAGGTTCGTCTCAGTCCATTTTCTGTTGCTGTAACAGAATACCTGAGACTGTGATTTATAAGGAAAGAAGTTGATTCTGGCTCACAGTTCTGGCAGCTGTGCAGCCTAAGAGTGTGGTGTGGTGAGGATCCTGTGCTGTTTTAACTCACGGAGGAATTTGAACGGGCAAGCAGGTGTGTGTGCAGGAAGCAAAACAGGAGGGCAGCCTCATTTGATAACAGCCCACTCTCGGGTAGGCAATCCAGGCTGGGGAGCACAAGAACTCACGCACGTACACCAAAGGCTTTTATCAGTCAACAACCTGTCATCACGTAAAGGCTCCACCTCCCAACATCACTACAATGGCAATCAAATTCCAGCATGTGTTCCCAAGGGGACAAGCAATATTCAAACCCTACTAAGGTTCGGATGATTGTGGGGTAAGGGCGTGGGAAGACAGCAGCTGGCAGTCTGGGAGTGGGTGGGAGGTGTAGGAATTGAGAAGGGCACAGTGTAGGGCATGAGGAAAACTGGAGGAGCTCAATGTGGGAATGGTTGGATGTTGTATGGACACGAACAGCGACAGAACAAGGTACTATACATGGATTCCGAAACTGTTTTTGGCCCCAAAATACACATCATTTCATTCCATTTTTTTTCAGGAGCTTTTTGAAGCAACCCACATCTGCATTGCTCAGGAAGACCTCTGTGGGAAGGCGATTTCTGAGCTGAAGCACCAGGGACAGGAGCTAGGATGCACAGAGAACTCAAGATGGCAATGGCCGTGGTTCCAGGAAGAGGGGAAGTGGATTTGCTGAATACTGTCAACAGAGGAGGAGAGTGGCCTGCTAGGCCTTAGAGGCAGGTGGCTGTGAGATCATGTAGCTTGCAGGCCACAGCGGAGAGTCTGGATTGCTCTCTTAAGTGCAATGAGAAGATATTAGTGTGTGTGGACCTGCTACTGGTGCAATGATAAAATCATATATGTAATATGTGAAATCATTAAGATGGTACATTTTCCCATAATTTAAGGAGATGCTAATAGAAAAACCCACAGGGTTGGGTGTTTGGTACACTGGTTAAGATGCCAGTTGGGACTCCTGTATCATCTATTGGAGTGCCCAGCTCTACTTCCAAGCCTGACTTCCTGTGGATGCACACCCTAGGAGACGAAAGGCAACAATTCAGGTACTTGCCGCCCAAGTGGGAGATTTGGATTGAGTTTTTGGTTCCCAGGCATTTGGATAGAGAATCAGCAGATGAGAGCAACCTGTCGGCCTCTGCCTCCCATGAAATAAATAAATTAATAAGAAAATAGAATCATGTTATATGAACAAATTATATGAACAAATGGCTTGAGATAAGTAGTAATTATTCCTTTTAGGGGCAGGAATTGTTGTGCAATGGGTTAAGCCACCACTTGGCACACCTGCATTCCACATTAGAGTGCCAGTTTGAATCCTGGCTCCTCCACCTCCAATTGGCCTCCTGATGGCACTTCTGGGAAGGCAGCGGGTGATGGCTCAACTGCTTGGGTCTCTGCCACCCATGTAGGAGGCCTGGATGGAGCTCCTGGCTCCCGGCTTCAGCCTGGCCCAGCCCTGGCTGTGGCGGGCATTTTGAGAGTGAACCAGCAGATGGAAGATATTTCTCTCTCTGTCTCTCTCTCTTTCTCTTTCTCCCTCCCCCTTCTCTGTAACTCTGCCTTTTAAATTAATAAATTATCTTTTAGAGAAAAATAGAAAAGTCTTATTCCATTTTTTTTTTTGTAAAGAAACCCAAGCTAAGCCTAGTTAGGTTACTTGTCCAAAATCACACTGATGGTAAGTGGGAGAATTGGGACTTGGTTTCCGGCCTTAAGCTGGTATCTTTTGTTTACTAACATAGGTCCTCCTTTCAACCCACTTTTGCCCTGAAGGAGCCGACATAGGCATTTCATCCATGAACCCCCCTCTCTTGGCTCTCCCTAGGTTTGCCAGTTGGAGCCACTGGAAGAGGCTGGGTCGTGAGACTAGGGTGCTCATTCCCCCACTCCCTTCCTCCTGGGTTACCAGGGATTCGCTTTGTGCCTTTTCTGAAAGCGACAACACTTGTCTGATGGTTTCCTTTTTCACATCTTTCTTGCTAGCTCCCCTTCTCTCCTCTCCTGGTCTAGAAGTGGTCCTGGCTCCGTGCTGCCCCGGCTGCCTTAGTTTCCCTAAAGCGCATACGCTTTTATAAACAGTCCTAAATCGCGCTCTGCACACATTCCCTTGTTCTCAGCATGTTTTCATTCCTCTGCTAGGGCACTGAGTTATGCAGATCTTATTCTCAGGCTTAGGCTGCTTCTTACAGGGGTCACCATTTGGGCAAGGGGGTGGGGATGAGTCAGCCTGGGTGGCAAACAGCCAGAGAAAGACTTGCAAAGGGGCTTGGGGATCACATTAGGAGAGTCTCAGATGTTCTAACACTCCTGGTTTTCACATGATCCAAGCCAGCCAAGCATTCATTTGCAATGTGGCAGAGTTCGAGGGCCCCTCTGGCTGCAGTGGACTGCATCCAGCACGCACTCATTTTGGGTGGGGCAGGGTGGAGGATAGAGGGCATTGCCGGGGTGGAAGAGGACGGAAGTAGAAAACTGATTCCAACCTGTCCAGTTGGATATGCACCCTTTTTCTTCCTCTGCATTCCCTGGGCAACTCAGCAAGGTCTTTCGCTCCCCCCCCAACCCTGCCTCCCCCTCCCCCTCCCTCCAGGCCCTTGCAACCTTTCCTCGCTGGCTGTAGCATTCCAGAAAATCTCAGCTCAAGATTGATGGCTTCATAACCAGCCTGGAGTCCTTGTGCTGCTGCTGCCGTGTCATGAATCATCAATGCCACATCACCCACTCCCACCAAACAGGACCCGAAGGACACTCGCTGGAACTGCTCCTGCCTGCCGGACACTGGGGCTGTGGCCATGAGCTCTGGGGCGGGGGAGGGGAGGCGTGGAGACGCTGCAGGCAGGCCCAGCTGCTTTCCTGGTTGGGAGGACCCAGAAGCTGTGAATCAGAGCACTACGGCGAGGCCTCCTCTCCTTGTAGTGAGGTCCCACCTGCCTGTCTTCCCCACACGTCTCTGGCATTGATTTCACAGTTACTGCAATCACAACCACAACACTCAGAGTTTCAGTTGATCATATCAGGTTCTTAGATTCAATAAGGCTTTGCCTGTGTTTTCTAGCTTAGTCTTCCTGGCAGAAATGCTTGTGGGGTCATTTGGTTCCCATTTCAGAGCTTGGAAACTGGAGGTGCTAAGAGTGGTGAACCAGATTCCAAGATGGTTCTGATAGCAAATCCTGAGCTCTTTCCGGTGTTCCCTCCTGGTCGTGGAGGTGGGTGCCATGTGGCAGAGAAAGCGCTTCTGTGCTGAGTTCTTTCCTTCCCAAGTGAAGATCCTCTCTCCAGTGACCTCCATTTGCCGCTCCATTCCAGGCGCTGCAGGAACTGTTCGTGGTGCCTCCATCGAGTGTCACGAGCTGGGTGCATGACACTAGAATCTCCCTGGCTCCCAGTTCTGCAGGGTGGAGGTCCTAAATCAAGGTGTTGGCAGGGCCACGCTGCCTCTGGAGGTGCAAGGGAAGGGCCTGCCTAGGCCTCTCCTGCCCAGCTCCTGGCTCTGTCTCTCCAAGCTTCACGCGGTGTCCCTGTGTGTGTCTGTGTCCCAATCCCCTTTTGATAAAAATCCTAGTCCTCATGGATGAGGTCCATCCTAAGGACCTCACGTTAGCTTGATAATTGACCAAGATCTTATTTCCAAGTGAAGTTGCATCAATAGCTATGGTGGTTAGGGCTTCTATGTCTTTTGGAGGCCACAGCTCAACCTGGAGGGCTTCATTTCCATTGCCCGCTGCTGCCCTGCATGCCGTCCCCAGGCTGATTGGGGAACATCTCCCTGAGATGCCTGGGGGGTTTTGTTAGGCTCCAGCCACAGGAGCGTGAGGAGAATGGGAGGGCTGGAAGGAGCATGGCTTCTTTTTGGGGTGGGGAGAAACAGGAGGAAAACAGCAAGTCTGTCTGCCCTCCCATGCCCTGGAGCAGAGTGAGAGCTCTAGGAGGCTTTGGGGCCTGGCTGGTGCCTTGCCATCTTCCTTTGATGAGCTGGGGGCTGCAGCAGGTGCTCCCCGAAGCACGCAGCTCACAAGCACTGTACCTATTGCCCTGGCTCAGCGAACACCAGGCAGCCCTTGGGCAGGGGTCTCTCACTACCCCAGCAGCCTCGGTATCTCTTCCTGTCCAGGAGCCCGGCTCACTCAATATTCCAGAAGACAGAGATCAATCCGAGTGCACCAGAGAGGCGGCTGATCAGTGGAGGGCTCCAGTTAGAGATTAGCAGATCTAGGGGAAAAAAATTAACAGCAGCTAATTCAGTCACACTTAATTTCAAGTCTTCTCAATAAGAGGCTTAATCTAGATTGAATGAAGTAGGAGCTGAGCACTTGCTGGTAACTGGCTAACTCTTGATGAAATTTCGCAGGAGTTGTTGATCATTCAGTTCTTTTATTTCCTGCGTAGCTCTGGTCTCCTTGATGATTGGTGCCAGAGTATCGGAGTTTCAGGAAGGTTTTGCGTTTGGTGGCAATGCTGCATAAGATGGAAGCATCGGATTTGAATACAAACAACAGATTCAAATGCACACGTCTCTTATGTACCCCTCATTCATGATTATTCAACAATTATTAGGTGCCAGGCTTCGTGGTGGGCCAGTGTGGGTGTGGGGGGGGTCACTGTTAGGAAGACATTGTAATGTCTGCCCCTCAAGTGCTCTTGGACTTGAAAATAGACAAAATTGTAAATTATGAAACCACTCAGAGCAATAAGTGCTCTAGGAGATATTTGAATAACATGTTTTGGAAAATGCAGAAGAGGGACAATTAATTCAGGGACAAGGACAAGACGCTGGTTGGGAAAGGAGTTGCAGATCTGGTGATGTTTGAGCTACAGTTTTAAAATTTTTCTTTATTTTCATTTTATCTGAAACGCAGAGACACACCAGAGACAGAGACAGATGAACGCAGAGAGACCTTCCATCTCTTCACTTACCAAATGACCACAGCAGCGGGGATCAAGCCAGGCTGCAGCCAGGAGTCCGGCAGTCAGTCTGGGTCTCCAGCGTGAGGGACAGGGACACCACGTACTTGAGCCATTATCTGTTACCTGCCAGGTCGCGCATCATGCGGGAGCTGGAACTGGAAGCAGAGATAGGACCCAAACCCAGACGCCGATCCCGGGTGTGGGGGCCCCAAGCAACTCTACTTGCTCTCTCCCTTTCACAATGCAGAGCCAGCAAAGTCAAGTAAGCCTTTTGGGACTCAGGGTGGAAGGGCCGAGTCAGACTGGGACCCTGGGTGTCTGACTTCAGTCGCAGTGGTCTTTCCGTGTCTCCATTCTCACCCTGTCCTGCCACTTCAAGCCCCGAGAGGACAGGCTTTCCGCTTTGGAGGGTGTAAGAGAAAGCATGCAAAAAGGGCTTGTCCCAGGACAGCTGCAGTGCCCCGTGCCCAGCGGTGCCCAGACAGGCTACAGCACAGGACGCTGGACGGGCCACGAGCTCACTGCCGGCACGTGCCAGTGAGCAGTGGTCCTCCCAGCACAGGCCGGCTGCGTTGCTTCCTTTAACAACTGAACTGATTAGAAGGAAGCTTCGACTTGATTAGTGATTATTGTCTTAGTGCAGCCGTGGCTCGAAGCCTGCTCATTTTGGGGAGGGATGAGAGGATTTGAAAAAGCACTAGCAGGCATCTCACTGCCTGAGTGAAATGCAGGCTCGTCCCAGGCCTTCTCTACATCTGGTCTTTCTCTGTTTTGTTTCCAAATTGATGCTGGCCTTTCCCCGGGAGAGGGCTGGGCAGGGAGGGCAGAGCGAGGCTCCTGGCCGACATCCCTGCCCCGTGCAATGACACTCTGCAAGCGCGTGCATCTGGAAGCGTGCCCATTGGCCGACTCCAGAGTTCTGACAGCCAGACGCCTGCATCTGCACCAAGACCCCTCCCCACCCGCAATCCCCCCACAAATGCCATGCACACTGTGCCCAAGCTCTTCGACAAGCGCCACACTCACCTGGGCTCAAGATCTGAACCACTCACCACCCGCGGAACCTTGGAAGAGCTGCAGTTGCAGGCGTCTTCATCAGCCTGTTAGCTGCTGGGACTTCTCTGTGCTTCAGTTTTCTCATTTGTAAAATGGGAATAATGGTACCCCCTTCACATGCTTCTCAAAGCATTGGAATGAAATAACATACAGAAAGCACTCAGCATCGTACTTGGCATAGGGACAGTGCATACACTGGATCTGTGTGGCCTTGGGCGAACCTTGCGCATCTCTGGATCTCAGTTCTCTTGGGAGATTTTTGTGACGATTGAGCAAGATGAAGGGTGTGGAAGTCCTGCACGGTGGGGCCAGGGGAGAGAGAGAGAGGGAGTGATCCCATGCTCTGGTTTTCTCCTCAAATGCCCACAGAGGCCCCCTTCTGGAGCTGAAGTTGGGAGCCTAGGACTCAATCGAGGTGTCCCACATGGGTGGAAGCAACCCGATTCCCCAAGCTCTCACCATGCCTCCCTGAGTCTGTATCAACAGGAAGCTGGGGTCAGGAGCAGAACTGGGCATTGAACCTTGGCATTCTAATACAGGATGCAGGCATCTTCTTTTTTAATTTTATTTGAAAAGCATGGGGAGGGGGGTTCACTTTTCATATACCCACAACAGCCATGGCTGGGCCAGGCTGAAACCAGCAGCCTGGAATTCAATCCACTTCTCAGTGTGGGTGGACCCAAGTAACTGAGCCATCATCTGCTGCCTCCCAGGGTGCACAGAGCTGGGACTCAAAGCCTCACAGGTGCCAAACACCTGCCAAAGACCAAGGAATCTTAATCAGCATCTTAATGCCTGCCCCTAAATTTACTTTTACTTCCATTTTCCTGCGAACTTTTTGGAGTCCCCTTGCACTTAAAGACTTGAGTCTCTCTAAACCCCAGTGCAAATGAAACGACAGAGGCCAGCACTCGAGTGCTGAAGGAGGCAGAGGGCAGGTGCAGGCAGTGTGGGAAAGGGGTGACTCAGGGCTTGGGGGGCAAGTTGAAAAGAAACTGGATAAGGGGCATCTGCAGGCGGCCAAGAGAGGGGAGAGGGAACATTTGCTGCACGCTGCAAGGCAGCCTTGGGCTCGGGGCTTCTCATCTGTCAACTTATCTAGTTCCCACGGAGTCTTCGGAGGGCAACAGCCTCAGCCTCATGCAGCAATAGTGGGTCCTGAGCCCACGGAGCTTCTAGAACGGCTCCAGGAGCTTGGAGCACGTGTGCCCCTCAAAGCTGCCTTCTTGCTGCTGTGTGGGGCTGCATTTTCTCTGTTGAGAACGGTCCCCGTTCATCTCTTTTCTTTGGGCCCCGCATTCGGGGCTCTGTGCTCATCTGAAATCTGGCTTCATCCCCGTATCTCAGCATCCTTGCTTGTACCAAACTGCATTTTCCCAGTGCTCAGCAGTGTCCAGCACCGAGGAGATGCTCCCTAAACACGGGGGTTCTGCAAAAAGTTTGTGGGGAATAGAATTAGAATGTAAGTTTGTGCAAGAAACATCTGAAACCCTTGCATGGTTTTTTCACAATACACATTTTCCACGATTGTTTCTGAAGGCCCCTCGTATGTGTGGATCTCAAACTTCTGCACCCAAATAAACTTACCTTTCCATTTTCCCATAAAGTTTTTGAGGTGTCCCTATTTGATGCCCAGGGATAATCTAACCCCAAACCTTCCTTTCCTTTTGTCAGACTCCTATGAGGAGGGTGCACCTGGCACGCTTTGTGCAGTGGCTAGAGGCGGGTTCCCCACCTCTGGTCCCATAGTGTGCACCTCCCTAGGATGGGTTCCAAAGTTATTCCCCAGGCTTCTGAAGACACTCAGCTGTACCTCCTGCACCCTGAGCACCTTTCTTCTCTCTCTTTCCTTCTTCTCTTGCTGTGCTGTCCGTTGTCTCTCGCTCTTGCGTGTTTTCCTTTCTTCCAGTTCTCGCTGTTTGCTGTGGCCTCACGACCTTTGGCCTGTCCCCAGCTAGTATGAACACTGCCCCCTGTCTTAGGGCACTCATGTTGGCTCTTGGGCACATGCAGAGTGTAATTGGCCTGCAGCTCAGGGAGGCAGCCAAAGCATGAAATGGGATGCTCCTCCAGCCCAGCTGCATGGTGGCCTCATGACCTCAGCCATGGCTTTGCAGCTCTGGACCTTTGGTTTGTGACCCATCCTTCTCCTTATGGTAACAGTCAAATAAGATCCACCAGACCACTTGGTGTGAATGGCAGAGTGCTGATGCTTGACACCTTGATTCAAATGCTGGCTGGGGGTTAGATCATCACCCTCAAGCCTCAGTTTCCCTATCTGTAGAAATAAATACAGTGGGGGCTGGCACTGTGTCATGGTGGGTAAAGCTGTCTCCTGCAGTGCCAGCATCCCATATTAGCACTGGTTCGATTCCTGGCTACTCCACTTCTGATACAGTTTCCTGCTAATGTGCCTGGGAAAGCAGTAGAAGATGGCTTGGGCCCCTGCACCCATATGGGAGACTAGGAAGAATCTCTTGAGTCCTGGCTTCCATGTGGCCTGGCTCCAGCCATTGTAGCCATTTGGGGAGTGAGCCAGAGGATGCATGATCTCTCTCTCTCTCTGCCTCTCTCTCTGTTACTGTTTTCAAATAAAATAGCTACATCTTTTTTTTTTTAAAAAAAAGAAAGAAATACAATGAATTGTCTGTATCCACAGGTGCCACATCTGCAAATTCAACCTAATGCAGATAATATTGCAAAAAAATTGTGTCTATACTGAACACGTGCAGGCTTTCTTCTTATCATTATTCCCCAGACAATACAGCATAACAACTATTTACATGGGATTTACATGTGCATGAGGTATTGTACTCAGCTATAGATGATTTGAAGTATACAGGGGGTTGCAGAGGTTATATGCAAATGCTGCGCATTTTCTATAAGAGATTTGAGCATCCGTGGATTTCGGTCTTCAAGGCGGAGGGGGGCAATGTTCTGCAATCTGCCCCCCTCCAGACGCTGAGGACGCCCGTATTCCAAGGGCTGTAGCGGGGAATCAGTGCAGCAGTGAGGCAGAGCGCCTCGTCCGTGCCAAAGTTCTTCCTCTCCACCATGGTCTGCCCCTTGGGAAAGAGCTGGCTCCTTTCCCAAGTCTGCCTGTGAAGGTGCCCTTTCTTCTTCGCCCTCCCCAGGGGACTCCATTCTGCCAGTCCGGTCACCTCACCCTAGGGATGCCGGAGAGTCCAGAGGCTGGCCATGTTGGATTTGTCCGCACATTCCTGGCAGCCGGGCCGCTGATTTATCTCCTGATGCACTCTTTGCCATCTGTTTTTATATTGCTTTCAGCACAAGATAAGTGGCTCCCATACAGCGCTGAGCTTCAGAGATTGCAAAGTTCATGAGTTTGCAGAATTTATGATAAGGCAGAGAATTGTCTTAGTGCATCATTCATGTGCGCAAGGTCCAGAACGAAACGCCGCTGCTTCCAGATGTTTCCTCCCCTTCTCCCATCCCCCCTCAGGGGGTGGGGATGGTCAGCCGCATGCCTGCTCTCCAGCCGGGGTGTGGTGAGGGCTTCTGCTCCTGACTAGCGTCTGCAGTGACAACACCGGGTGCGTCCCTCTGCAGCCGGAGGGAGGAAGACGGGAGAGGCAGTGGGTCACCGACAGCAGTGCTCTGTGTCTTCTGGGGGTGATTGGCAGGCATCTGGGGTGCTGGGCAGATAGTCTAGGAGGGGGTGACAGCAAAAACCATTGCCCAGCGTTTCACTCAAGGATTTTGTTTGTTAAAATATCTCACCAACTAGAGTGAAATGTCAAATTATAAATATGCAGCCAAAAGCCCACACATGATTGTTTAAAGTGTACTTCTCTACCTGACTACTCTCTATGTTTTGGAACTTGACTGTGTCGCGTCCCTTCATTCGTCCATTGCCCCTGGAATGGTGTGACCAGATGTCCAGGCTTTGCAATGAGATGATTCTGAATTGGGATCCTAACCCCCTTCATTTACCTGCTGGTGTTTAACTAACACAAGTTATTTTTGTTAAAGATTTATTTATTTATTTGGAAGTCAGAGTTATACACAGAAGGAGAGACAGAGTGAGAGAGAAAGAGAGTCTTCCATCCGCTGGTTCACTCCCCAATTGTCTGTGATGGCAGTAGCTGTGCCGATCCAAAGCCAGGACCCGGGAGCTTCCTCCGGGTCTCCCATGCGGGTACAGTGGCCCAAGGACTTGGGCCATCTTCTGCTGCTTTCCCAGGCTATAGCAGAGAGCTGGATTGAAAGTGGAGCAGCCAGGACTCGAACAGGAGCCCTTATGGAATCCCGGCACTGCAGGTGGCAGCTTTACCCACTATGCCACAGCGCCGGTCCCAGCACAAATTATTTAATGAGTATAAGTCTCAAGCTTTCTCTCTGAAAAACAGAGCCAATAATAGCGTCTACCTGGTAGATTACTAAGGACTAAACAGGACACTGTGTATAAAGGGCACGCATCACCCCTGAAAACAGAAAACCCAAAGAAAAAACAGAAAACCTATTGTCACCAGGCCCGCGGGCACATCAGCTTGAGTGGCAAGGCCCTGCTGACAGTTTCAGTCAATGGGCGCAGGAGAGAGAACAGAGACTCAGCAGAGGTGTCTGCGAGGAGCCTTATGCTCTGTAGAAGGGGAGCCTGGCTTTCAGGTTCAAGGTTAGCGATGGCTTTGGAGGAGGTGGCCGTGGTGCTGGTTCGTGGCATGGAGCTGTCCAGGTGAAGAGGGTTGGCGAGAACATCCTAAGGAGAGATGCCACGTGCGGTGTCTCAGAGCAGCGCAGCCCGCGACTGGCTCTGGAGCTGTGCGTGGAGGGTAACAGCTGGACTGAAGTGACCATGTGGTTCGTGTGCACACTGAGGTGCACACTGAAGGTCAGCTTCCTGCTCCATGCTGAGACACTTGCATTCAACGCACAGCAAAGCAGCGGGATTCACTCACGTAAGGTCTGCTGCCGTGGGTTCAGCGCTTCCTTTGTGCTAGGTATGGGGTTATATACTCTGCATATATTATTCTCTCATTTATGGGAGAGGTCTTCGACAAGTTAGTGGAAAATGCATAATAAGAAAAAACTATGCACAGGGTGGGCATTTGCTCTTGCTGCTAAGATGCCAGCTAGACTGTGTGCATCTCATATGTGGGGGCCTGTGTTGGGAGTCCCTGCTCTCCTCCTGATTCCAGCTTCCTGTTGATGTGCACCTTGGCAAGGACTTACGTGGTGGCTCAAGTAATTGGGTCCCTGTAACTCATGGGGAAGACCTGGAATGAATTGCCAGCTCCCAGTTTCAGCCTAGCCCAGCCCCAGCCTCTGTGGGTATTTGGGGAGTGATACAGCAGATGCGAGCTTTCTCCCTGTGGCTGTCTCTCTGTCTCGCAAATAAATAAATTTATAAATAAATAAATTCACTTGAAAAATATTTTTAAAAACTGTGAATGCATTTACTTCAAAATTTTTTGTGCCAAAATAAGCTTATTTTTTAGTTCTCTTTTTCACAAAATTTTTTGGAATACCATACGTCTCAGCAATTCCAGAATGTAGCTTTTATTATGCCCACATTACAGATGCAAATATTGAGATTAAACCACTTGCTTAACATTGTACAAGTGCTACAGCTTGGATTTCTATAAAGGTCTTTGTGATATGAAAGCCCTTCCGTGCCATTGCCACCCCATAACTGTGTTGATCTGCGCCTTCAAGACAGTAAGCATCTGAATGCCACATCACAGGATTGGTGGACACGGCTAATCGATCACAGCCACACTGGAGAGGAATGGCTGGGGTGGAGAAGACATTGTGTGCAGAATGGCATGTTCTGTATGCTGATTTAGTGAGCCTTAGCTCAGCAAGTAGTTGGCAGCAGTGGGGACGAGCCCAAGTTGAAGTGGCAGACATTTCAACAGATAAGTAGAGTTATTTGCAAGCTCGAGGAAACAAGCAAGGGGCTCCCATGCCCACCACCCTTTGTGGTGTTGAATGAAAGAGCTGTTCTGAAACTTACATGTCGAGTGCAGACTTCGCTGTTGGGCAGAACGCACTCATGTCTCTGTCCCAGACTTCGGCCCATGTGGTTAGGCTGTTAGGTCTTCAGCTGGTCTCTTGGGCTCAAAGCAATCTGATTGTGTAACTCGGCCCCCAGGGCTCATGTGTACCCCTTCTCCAGTGGGCCTGCACACAGAGCACCTTTGCCTTGCAGACAGAGAGTGATAGGCTATGACAAAGTCCTGGGACACATCTGGAGCCAGGAAAGGGAGACGGAAAGAGACAAGCAACCAGAAGAGGCATGTGTGGACAGGCCAGAGGCATGGTCCACTGGTCATGCTTCCATGTGCGTCTCGAAGTAGCAAGCACACGGAGAGGTCCAAGCTGCTTGGCCCTGTGGCCCAGAAGCCAGGAGCCCTGGAGGGGTAGAGGAGGAGCGGAGGCTGAGACCACACTGCCAGGGAGAGCCCAAGTCATGCTGCGCCTGGAAATCCATGGACCTGTGTCGGGCGCTGAGACAGCAGTTATCATCATCATGCACCTTCTGGGGATCTTCTTGGTGCTACCGTGTTCTAGGAAAAGACACTCAAGGAGTCTCTGTGCGAATTCATCAAGCAGGGTCCCCATCAGGGTGACTCATCCGAGCAGAAGCCTTGAGAGTGTGTGCGTGTGTGATAGGTGAGGGGTGGAGAGAGAGAGCGCCCTGGTGGCCCAGCCCTGCAGGCGAGGGGGCGCGGATGCTCACTGAACACGGGCTCTGGCCCCTGCACACCCTTTCTCACTCAGTCCTCATACAGTCTCTCCTATCAGAGACCTTCAAGGACTTAGCCAAAGTCACATGAATTGTAAGAGGCAGAGGGGTAATTTGAACCCAGGGGTGTCCCGCTCTGAAGTTCACATTCTTAACCACTGGCTGTGGATCTTGAATGTCTCAGTTGGTCTAAGCGGCAACATCAGTCTCCCTCTAGCATTCACTGATATTTTCCAGAGGTATTTACATGTTAATGGTGACCTCTTGAAAAGAGAAAAGCCATCATCACTCAAATGGCAGAAGTTTGGCTTCTCAATAGGATTTTCTAATAAGGTTTAATTGTTTGTGTTTTTTAAAGATTTATTTATTTATTTTAAAGGCAGTGTTACAGAGAGAGGAAGAGACAGAGAGAGAGAGAGTTTTCCATCCGCTGGTTCACTCCCCAAATGGCCACAAAGGCTGGAGCTGGGCTTGTCTGAAGCCAGGAGCCAGGAGCTTCCTCCAGATCTTCCATGTGAGTTTAGGGGCCTGAAGACTTGGTCTATCTTCTTGTGCTTTCCCAAGAGCACCAGCAGGGAGCTGGATTGGAAGTGCAGCAGCCAGGACATATATTGGCACCCATATGAGATGCCGGCGCCAAAGGCAGTGGCTTTTCCCGCTGTGCCACGGCTGACCCCTTGTTTTTGTTTTTATTTGAGATCTGTGAAGTCTGTACACTCACATGTAATACACAGATATCATCACATCCCATTTTCAGATGAACAAGATGAGACTCAGGCCACTTAATTCCGAGGCAGCAGCTGGTTCCAAATATGGATTCCGGAGTGCTGGCTTGCACATGGACCTCGTCTCTCTTCATGGCTGGTCGGTGACTTTGGGTGTAGATTTAACCTCTATCTCAGTCCCCTGTTCTGCACTGGAAGTTAAAAGCAGAACTTACCTCGATTATTTCAGAGAGTTCAGGGGCTTCTTCCATGTTAAGACCTTTCAGCAGTGCCTGGCGAAATAAAAATAATTGACTATCAACCGTTACTGTCTCCAAGGGACAACAGCTAGGGTCCAAACCTACTTCGCCTCAGACTTTTTGCACAAGATCGTCTACTGAGCGTCTTTCATATGCCAGGTACCACTCTTGATCGCTATGGGGTAGATAACATGAATAAGAGGCAGGTGTGGCCTGCAGGAGGCTCAGGGCACGTCGGGCAACTAGACTGTAAAAGCTGTTTACTTACATTGTGCAAACTCCAAATAAGGTAAATGATGACAGGAGGAGGGTAGAGATGAAAGGCTTCAAGAGCTCAGATGAGGGCGAGATGATTTTGACTTCGGGGTAAGCAGAAGAGGATTTGTGGGGGAGGTGGGATGTGGGCAGGACTTTAAGAACAACTTAGAGTGTTGTGGCTAAAGGCAATGGCATGAGAAAAAAATAGAAACATGAGAAAGTGAAGAGACAAGCTTGGGGGAAAGGTTGGGTTTGTGGCCAGTGGGGTGGGAGAGTCGCATGAGCAGTCCTCTTGGGGCTGGCTGTCGGGGCCAGGAATGCTGGAGGAAGGAGTTTGTTTAACAAGGCAGGCTTCGGGGTGGCTGCCTGTGGCCCAAGAGTGCCAGGCCAGGGGACTGTACAGAGCTGAGCCTCCTCTCTGTCAGGTGTATCATCCAGCCAGAGGACGACACCTTTCCTAGTTTCCATGGAGGCTCCCTGGGCCCTGTCAGCCTGGTCACCAGTTTGTCCCTAGACAAGATTTGCTGACCACTGCCACTAATGGACTCACCTTCCTTGTAGTTGGCTTGGTGGTTTCTTTCCCTTTGGAACTTTGAAGGAGTTAAAAGGTTTCTCTCTTAAAAACTATGCCCCATCGACGAACAGAGTGTTCTCCCTCCCGTCCTATAACCATAAATGACAGCTCTGTCCCCAGCTGCCCAGGGTTATTTCCATACTGGCTGGCATTGCTGATGAGCCCCAGGGTGTCTCAGTGTCACAGCAGGAGGAGCCGCAGGGTCACCTCCCCGAGGCCCCAACTTATGTTTGCTCCCAGTGCCCATGTCTGCTCTGACCCCAGGGCTGGCCCTGCCCCAACGGGGCCAAACAGAAACATGGTGCCTGGGCTGCCATCTCCCAGGGAGCCTGGCTCTCTCAAATTGAGTTACTCACTGTTCCTAACTTTGCCATCATCACTTCCTCTGCAGCCTATTAAAACTCTATCCCTGACTAATGTAGCTGAACACTCGGCTCCCACCCAGTTCCTCTGCCAGTAGCATCTGTACAAAAAAAAAAAAAAAAAAAAAAAAAAAAAAAAAATCAGCTTTGTCAGGGAGACTTCTTCTCTTTCCCTCTCCTCTCCAAGAGTCTACCCGGTAATTGCCCTCCCCAAATATTCCAGAAAGCTCCCCGTGCCCTTGAGCTGTCCTCATCCTGGCTTCTAGAACTCCAGGGCAGGTCGCTCATCTCCAGACCTGGCAGGTGGCAAGGTCCTCCCCTCGCCCAGCTGCTGTCCCCACCAGTCCATATGGGTAAACAATATGCTTCCTATAGAAGCCCTGGTTGCTTCCATCCACCATAGCACACCCGGTCTGCCTGACAGTGTGCAGGGGTGAGACCGGGACAAATCAGACAGTTTGTTGACACGTTCAGCACATGTGGTTTGGCCCTGGTTCAGGTTGACTGGATTCGGGTGTGTGTTCAATATGTTTTCCATGTGCAGCCTTGACTTCATGTCTCTCCGTGTGTGTATCTCTCGCGCTCTCTCTCTCTCTCACATACATACACAGGGCTATTGTAAGGCTAGACAGAGCCACAGGGTTTCAAAGCAAGCAGGCAGGAGGCCCCCTTGTATATGCCTCATCTGCTATCTTTGCTGTTGTCTTTGATTTTCTTGAATTCTGTGCTAGTGACTGCTGGGGATGTTGGCCACAGACCCTAAGGAAAAAGATCAGAGGTAGATCAGGCACAACCTAGGTTCGATAGGATGGAAGGATTTTGCAGAGAACATGAAAATATTGCTTCCTTTTGCAGAGTACTTTTCTGTTTTTTTTTCTGCTGTTGTTGTTAAATATGTCTCATCTAAAGATAGAGGCTGACTAATGTCCACCGCAGGAAACAGGAACAAGCAAATTTGTCAATTAGCATCCTGTTTGTGCTTCTGTTGTCCAGGTCAATCATTTCACTAATTAGTTAATTCATTCATTCATTGATTTATTCACTTATTCATTCATTCAACAACTTTATTTTTAAAAAATTATATTTTTTCTGATTATAATAATAATGCATATTCATTGCAGAAATTTAGAAAATCCATGAAAGTACAAACAAGGAAATGAAAATCACCTTCTTTTCTCTCTATGCAAAGAGAATGACTGCCTAATATTCTGGTGCTTTTTCTCTCATCATGATACCCCAGACCAGGCTCAGTCCCTCAGGCTGTTCCTGCTGCTTCCCCTGAGCAAGAGTCACCGTTTCAGCCCCTCCCTTCAAAGCAGCTCGACCTCCTGGGAAGATTTCACTGACATTTTCAAGGGGAGGCAGAGGACAAGGGTACAGCGCACTGTGCCCAGCAAACATTGATAAACAGTCTGCATTAGACACTGGTGCTTTGTCGTGCCAGTGATTGCCAGCTGCCTCAGCTCCATGCCTGTCATGATGCTCAGAGCTCCAGCCTCTCTTCCCTCTGCATCTCCTCACTCAGGGAGCAGAGGACCCATCCTAGCATTCCCAGTCTTGGCAAGCCAGGAGGAGCTCGTAGGAAACGTGTTTTTTCCTTATTGCAGATAATTATTCTCATGTCATTGAGCCGTGGATGTATGTGCATACACATTCCCGATGCATTTTATTAGAATACGATTCTGTTGAACCTGACTTTCCCCTCTCACATGGTGCATGTTGTTTCCCCTACAATTAACTGGTCTTTAAAGATATGACTTTTACATTTCATGATATGGTATACTGCAACACATTTGACTTTTGCTCTATATTGGACATTTTGCTCAGCAGATCTTATTCTACATAAGACTGTAAAATAAACAACGTATACATTATCAATTAATTTCTTTGTGAATATCTCCAGTTGAATTTTAGGTTACATTTGTACACTTAAAATCTCAGGGCCGAATTGAGTGAACATTTTCAAATTTCGCACAAACTTTCCTCCAGAGAAGTAGTAGCATGAAACATTTATTGAGCACTTATTGGGTACCAGGCACTATAGTAGCTGCTGGCGATTTGAAAATATGTCAGACATGTTTTCTGGTATTGAGGGGCTTGTAGTGGAGTATTTGCGTTGACTAAATTGTAGGCTCCTGTTTCTCCCTGCGGAATGTCTGTTTGAATTTGCACTCAGTGATGTGGTTGAGAAGCTGCTGGGTCTGATTCTGAATTTGCTTGTTAACTACATCTGTCTCACCCACACCCACACACACATACACACACACTCACACACATACTCACACAAGCGTGTGCCTGCATGCACATAAACTTCCTGATTCGTAGAGTAAACCCAAAGCTTCTGTATACAATATATTTGCCAGCCAATAAAACATGTAGACATATAAAAGTCTTCTATTTTCATCCCCAAATTGCATATTTTGAAGAAAAAGGTAAACACTTTTTATTTATGGCTTGAATTTATATTAATTTTGTCTTAAAGAGGACGCAGCTGGTTTCATTTGTACAGATGTTGTGTGCTGAAACCTTGCAGGAAATTCTGAATCCTGGCTCTGCAAGACCAGTCTACCAAGAGTACATGAAATCTGCGTCTTGCTGGGAGATTTTCTGCTGCCTCACTCCACCAGGTCTTACACTGTGCCTGGATACACTTCCTGTTTAGACCATGCATAAGCATTTCTTAACATTCTTATTTAGATTCTCTAGGAGTATTTCTAACATCCTGACAGCAATGAAATAGCGTAAGCCATGAACTGGGGTGGCATGTGTTGTGGAAGGTTGTGTTTTTAGCATCAAATATTTGCAGGAATTCTACATCTCTGACCCAAGGGAGCCACTCCTGGCCACGTGACCAATGAAATGTTAATGACATCTGCTGCTTCCAAGCAGAGGCCTTGAGAGCCACCATTTGGTTCTCCCTTTCACTCTTTACCTGCAGACCGCCATGTTCCCAGTAGGATCTGCTGCTTTTGCCCCAGTCGGACCCTACATCCCTATCATGTGGGCAAGGTACACTCCACCCCTGGTGGAGAAGCCACTAAGATGAGGAGATCACCTGCTTCCACAGTTTAACATAGCAGAAGGAAACTGTCGCATATTCTAAGAAGGAGATACAGTGATATGACAGGACGCTTGTTCTGTCCTTAATCCCATTCATTAATTTACATCTGCAGCATGTGGCTTTCCATTAATAATATCAGCACAAGGGGCTGAAATATAATTTTTGGATAATCTTTCTGGAAGGTGAGATAGGAAAAAAATGCATTTTACACACCAGCACATTGCTTATTTTCTGCAAATACTAAGACTGTATTTTACATTGATGTTCAAAAATTTCGAGCTCTTATCTCCAGCATCAAGTGATTACTTGAGTTGACTTCGAGGTAAAACACAGGGATATATTTCAATTTTGATTCAATCAGACAAAAAGAAAAAAATATTAAGATCTTCCAAATCCCCACCTTGTGCCTTGCTCATCTCATCTATCTGTCAGCTCCCTGCGAGAATTTCCACAGCCCCTCCTCCCTCCGGGAAGGGCTGGATGGGTTTCCCTCTGCAATTCTTTTCTCTTTTGACCATGCCTTTACCAAAAGGAATAATACCAGTATGGATATGAGTTTCTATCATAACGGGTGGCTCAGTTGTTGAGAGCAAAGACTGTCTTATCCAACACTTCATGCATACTATACATGCAGTCCTTTCTCCAACTCCTCGATCGCCCAACAAATATTTACTGAGCAATTACAAGGTGTCCAATAGTGTTCTGAGGTCTGATAATCCACTGTTGAACAAAGCAGACAGAGATCCTGTCCTTCTGCAGGAGACAGGAAATGAACAAGCCAGGGGAAAAATATTCAAGAAAAGAGTTCCATGCTATGAAGGAAACGAAAGGACAGAATGAACTAATAAAAAATAATGCTGGATTTGCAGGTGCCAAGTTAGATGGGAGTGTTGGGTGAGGCCTCCAGGAGGGCTGGAGTTTATGCTGAGTCCTGGAGTTCACAAAGGAGCCGAACTTGGGGAAAACAGCACAGCCAGAAGAAAAGGGAAGCACGAAGTCTCCAGGACGAGACGGAGCTTGGCTCACGTCTTCTTCGAGGGGCTGGAAACAAATCCAGTCATTCCTGGTAGACCTGGGGAGGAGTTGGAAGAACCAAGGGACTCTGGAGAGATGACAGGTGTTTACAGAACATGGCTAAGGAGATAGAGGCCATGATGAGTTTTTTTTGTTTGTTTGTTTGTTTTTTTTTTTTTGACAGGCAGAGTGGACAGTGAGAGAGAGAGACAGAGAAGAAGGTCTTCCTTTTCCATTGGTTCACCCTCCAATGGCCGCTGCGGCCGGCGCACCACGCCAATCCGAAGCCAGGAGCCAGGTGCTTCTCCTGGTCTCCCATGCGGGTGCAGGGCCCAAGGACTTGGGCCATCCTCCACTGCACTCCCGGGCCACAGCAGAGAGCTGGACTGGAAGAGGAGCAACCGGGACAGAATCCGGCGCCCCGACCAGGACTAGAACCCGGTGTGCTGGCGCCGCAGGCGGAGGATTAGCCTAGTGAGCCGCGGCACCAGCCCATGATGAGTTTTAAGTAGCAAAAGAACATGTCCTACGTATGTCTGAAAAGCGTTTTTCTTGTACAGGGTATGCATGAGTTTGGAAGGGAGCAAACTACTGTAGTTCTCCACAGAGAGCATGAGCAAAGCCTAGATCACGGGGGTGGCAGTGAACAAGGAAGGGATAGGTTTTTGGATACATTCAAAACAGGAATGAGAATTGCTAACAGGTTGAGTGGTAAGGGCGAGGGACAGGTAAAATTACAGTGATGTGCACAATTTGGCTTAAGTTAATGTGTTTGGAGGGCTGTTTACTAATATGGACTCAGCTGGGAAAGGGCCAGTATTTTGGCGCGGAGGAGGTAAGAATTCTATTTTGGATTTATTTGGTTGAGATGCTTGGGAGATAAGTAAGAGGTGGGACTGCAGTGTAGGCAGCAAGATTTACATACCTGTAGGTGAGAGGAGAGCTTTGGGTTGAGATAAAGAGTTTAGAGTTGTCAGCATAGAGATGTTATTTAAAGCCATGAGAACGCATTGCATTGCCTGGGGAGAAAGACCCAATAAATGTTTACTGGATGTGTTAATGAAGCCAAGAGAAGGTGGAAGGTTGATGATTCCCTAACTGAATGTGCCAATGCCCAGGGAACGGACGTGACAGTGGCAAGGGAGGGGAGAATGGACATGATCTGAGTTTGTGAGCTGGAGGCTCTAGCCCCTTGTTTAGCCAGAGATTGCCAGGGAAGCCTCCCAAATGGGAGAGTACACTGGGGAGAATCCCAGGCACAGAAATATGTAGGTCTCATCAGGCTCCCGGGAGGCTGAATACTGGAATGAATAAGCTGCCTTGGTAGACCGTGTGGAGCATGGGGAGAGGGGAGGAGAGCTACGGGCGGAGATGTGGGGTAGGTGTTGTTCACGTGGGTGAAGGGAGAGCATCCAAGAGGGGCCGGCGAAGAGCTGGTGCAAGATGGCTGGAGGAATAGGGGTGGTGGCATCAGGAAGGACATTTTTGCAATGATTCAGTGGGGGATCAGGTCATTAGATTTGGTGAATTCAAACTGCTTCTTCAGAGTAGTCTCAGAGCAGGGCTAGGAGCAACTTACTGAAAAGTAGACGAAGAGGTGAGCAGGAAGAAAGGGTGCTGGCTTCTTCCAAGAGCTCCCCTGCAGGTAGAACAAAGATGGTTGGGGTGAGGTGGGGGGATCTGTAAGAATATGTTGTTCCCTAAGAAGGAGGAAAGGGGCTGCTGGCATTGATTGATTGAGAATAGGTGTGGTAGGCAGAACGCACTTGTTACATTAATAGCTGGCACCAGACTTCCTCCTAGGGAGAGGACCAACTTGGTTTAGGAAAATAGTACAAGAGGGGTTTTTGGATGTGAGAGATGAGGCCCCAGGCCAGCTCTATGGCAAGATGCAGCAAAATAAGGAAGGAACCAAACTGCTCTACATGGGAAACAAGAACTTGGGGACAGAGTGAGCCGAGAGAGGAGGGAGGATTGTAAGAGAGTAAAGGCAGAAGGGCAGAGGGCAGCACTCTGGGTGTAGTGGGTGAAGCCACTGCCTGCAGTGCCGACATCCCATGAGTGCCTATTTGTGTCCCAGCTGCTCCACTTCGGATCCAGCTCCCTGCTAATGGCCTGGGAAGGTAGCAGAGGATGGACCAAGTGCTTGGGCCCCTGCAGTGATGTGGAAAACCTGGAAGAAGCTCCTGGCTCCTGGCTTTGGTTTGGCCCAGCTCTGGCCATTGCAGCTATTTGGGGAGTGAACCAGTGGATGGAAGATCTCTGTATCTCTTCCTCTCTCTGTATAACTCCACCTTTCAAATAAATAAATCTTAAAAAAAAAAAAAAACAGAAGAAAGGAGAGAGTGGAGAGACAGGGTGGCTGGAAGCAGCCACAGAGGGACGCTTGTACTTAAATAAAGCAATTTACAAACGGGAGACTGAGATCAGAACCTGTTGAGGCTGCTCAAAGAGACAAACTCTTTGTCTCTCCCCCTGCATATCAGTAAATTCTGCACCTACAACCTCACCACCATGTCTGGGGGCAAATGACGGGGAACCCAGTGCCAATTTGTGTGGAGTGGAAAAAGGTTCATTATCTTTAGGTAATCAAAAAGCCCCAAACTAAACTCATGCAGAGATAAGCAGCAAGAGCATAAATCCCTCCTCTAGGAGCCTTCAGAGAGCCTGGGTGCTGTCCTCCCATGAGGTTGGGGGAGCAGGGCAGGCCAGTGGACTCTGCCTCTCAGAGGCCAGGCTGTCTCTGATGGACGCAGGAGGAGTCTACCTATCTCGGGGCAGGATGTAGCATGGAACAGTCAGGAACAGCTGTCATCTTGTTTATCCTGCAGAATGACGCCAAGAGGTAAGAATTGGAGTACTCTTTCTTATCTTCAGAGGAGCCAAGTGTGCCTCAGAGAGGCTGAGTAACTTGTCCAAGGTCACACAGCTTGTAGAGGCGAAGGAATGATTCAAACTCAGATCTCTCTGACCTGATGCTCATCTTAGTTCTTCAAAGTGATCCTACTCATAGACGGGGCTCAGTGGAGGGGTGGTGGGAGAAAGACTTGAGATAGTAACTGACTGAACAAAAGGAATCAGAAGGGAAGGGGAGGGAAGAAAGGTAGAAGGAGACAGGGGGAGAGTGAGGAGAGAGAGAAGAGTGGGCGCAGGCAATTGACGAAGTGAAGTCACTTCCCTGTCCTTCTCCACCCCTACCTACCTTCCATCTGCTTGGGAGATTCGGAGACTGGCATCACGCTGCTGGGAGAAAAAAAAACAATGAGCTCAATTAGTGAGCTCTCCCGGCTCTGTTTGGTTTGGGATGGCCAGCCCCTTGCAGCGTGGTTGCATTCTCTACAGCTGAGCAGATATGAGCAATGCTAATTCTATAATTGGGTCCACCACCCTGGGTGCCTGAGAACCATTAGGTGCCAAACAACAGGGTTCCCGTGGAAACAGTCTTCCCTTGAAGCTAGCCGTGCCCGTGCGTCAGCCCTTAGGCCTTGGCGTGCTTCAGATAGGCTTAAGCTGTTCACCGAGTGTTTCACAGAGGGCTCCCAGGCTCCCTTAGCACTGTGTCTACCCAGGATCACTCAGGTCATGCTCTGGCTTCCTTGTGCTAAGTGATGGCTCCCCCTCCCGTCTCTGCCCCCCTGTGCCTGCTTGTGAAAACAGGGCCTTGATTCATAAATCTGCTGCCTCTTGCTCTTTGCTACCGTTTTAGGCCTTCGTGGTCCAGAGGCGATGGTTGTGTTGTTTGCCAGGGCTCTGGCAATGGCACCGTGGGGTACTGTGCAGAAGTTAGCGATGTAGGCTGAAAACCCGGCTCATCCATTAAAGAGCTGGGGAAGGCATTGGCTTTCTCTGAGCCTCAGGTTCTCCATAGGCAGAGGGAGGGGTTGAACTAGATGGGGGGAGATGGTTAGTCCTGCTTCTCCGTTTTCCTTTCTTTAGCAAGATAAAATATTAAATTTGATCATTTTGGATAGAGAATGATCTTGGAGGTCATCACTGACTGCTGTTAGCCACAGCCATCATGCATTGAGGGCTAACTATGTGCCAGTTGTGGCACCATGCACCTTTGACACATTAGCTCCTTTAATATGAACAACAGATAAGGTGACAACGTGGGTCACCAGTGACCTTGGTGTTGATACATCTGACTGTCTTACACTCCACTCTGCTGGCGAACTCCAATAATGGATCTACAGTCTTAGCCTCTAGGTTTGAATTGTTGATAATTTCAGAGGGCAATCCCATAAATTGTGGGGGAGGGGTAATCTTAGCTGGCCAATTCATTTGTGATTGGGTCGCACCCACGCGCTTCTCCCTCCACACCTGCCCCCCTTTGTCTCTTCTTAAGCTCCCTTCCAATCTTCTTTCTTTACAACCTAATGCAGATGTTTTCATCCATTGCTTCAATTTTAAAAAAATCAGGAAATTGAAATGGTGGAGCCCTGATCCAAATGTCCCCCTTCGGGGATGCGTGTGCCTCTTCCCAGTCCACACCCACTAACAGAGGAAGGCTCCATCTCTCTGCTCAAGGCCCACTCCCACCATATTCTTGATCCCATCCCTTTCCCTCACCTACGTCCTCACTCCCTTGGGATCCTGTCTCCGACATCACCAACTTTTTTTCTACTCATACATTCTCCGCTTCTGTTCAAGAGAATCAGGCTTTTCCAGTCCTAAATCAGTCCCCTTTCATCCTGGGCTCCTTGTATTCTTCCTTTCCTACCCAAGCAAGTTGCTGGCAAGCTCGTTCTACCGCACCTGTCCCCATACCTCTCCTTTCTTTGGTCCTGGCTTATTTCCTCTTCCCTTTCCTACCCCACGACCTCACTGAACTGTTCTGTCTAAAGACACATGCATAAAACCCATCCTTCTTTTCCGAGGCTTCTCTGCATCTTAGATGTGATCACCACTCACTCTTTCTTGGCTCCATTTTTTTTTTCTGGATCCTTCTGCGTCGTCTAGATTTTTTTCCTCTTGGACAACCTTCCAATTTCTCTTTTTCCATCTGCCCTTTAAATGTGGGCTCTCTCCAGGGCTCCTACTCTGCCTGCAAGTGCCCTGCCTTCCTTGGGTCATCTCATCACTGACTTCCCGAGAACATTTCCAGCTGTAACCGTTTTGCTCACCTTCCACTTCCCCCACCCAGCTGACTTCAGCTCCTCTCCACGTGACTGACCCACAGCACCTCAGCATCAGCAAGCCCAAAGCTTGAGGGGGCCCCTTTATGTCCACAGCTCCTAAGTCTCACGTCTCACTTCGCCTTCTGACTCCCTGCCTCCAGAATTTTCTAGCTGGTTAACCATTCTCAGCCACTCTGCCCACAAATCTGGACATCATCCTGGCTTCCTTCTTGCCCATGGCCTCACTTTTGGTCACTGATATGGTTTAGGTTTTTATCTCAAACTTTTCCTGAATTCTTATCCCCAGCCCCAGCATAAGCCCTCAGGTTCTCTCACCTGGATCCTACAGCCCTCCTAATTGCTCACCCTACTTTCAGTGTCACCACTCTCTAATCCCTTTCCTCTCTGCAGCCAGACTGTCCTTTACAGCAGAAATCTGCCTCTGTCCCTTTGCTGCTTAAAATTCTTCAATGCCTGTGAATGCTTATAGGATAAAGAACAAATTTGCCTTTGTGTGTCTGGCAAGAGTGCAGGAAGACTGAGTGAAGACTCGAGGCTGACTCTCTTCCTGCGTTTAAGCTCCAAATTTGTCACCTGTAATTTGGGGGAAATTCTTTCATTGCAGTGAGACCCAGTTACATCTCATATAATAGGGAGAATTCAGATTTGTTGTTACACTTAAATGCAATAATCCACATAAATCTCTTTATAGTGTGCCAGCTATGTACGGTAGCGGTGCCGTTGCTGCTCCTTCTGCCTGTTATGTTTATACATTTGTTCATTCAATTACTTCTCCAGAACATCAGGTACCACTACCATCCTTCAACACGTCCCCTGTCTCCATCTCTCTCCTCTCCCATACCCCACACCCAACAAACTCAGACTGAGTCTTTTGTAAGCTCCAAAAATATGCTTCTCACCCTTCAACTGGCTGAAAAACCCCTGTATGCATTCTCAGATCTCCCTGTGCTTAACTCCTTTGTCGCAGTATCATTCGGTGAGCAACACATTAGTTTGTTTACCTCACCTATGAACTGTTGAGTAGCAAAGGAAAGAGATGAGCACAGTTCCTGGCATAGGGATACACCAGCAAGTTAAATAAAAGGAACAAATGCAGGACTTTTCAGTTGTGTCTGTACTTCCTCCACTGAGCAAGCTGGTTCTTTTCTCTGCATTTACCCTTTCAAGGTGCTGCTCTGTCTCCTTCTCAGTGCTCCCGGACTCAACCCCAGAGAACCAATCGCCAATGGCATTTCTTTTGTCACACCTTGGGAATGAAGCGTGGCAGCCAAAGATGCCGCTTGTTCTTCAAGACCCAGAGGTCCCCAATAAACTCTTGGATGTGAACATGAGCAAACTCTAGAGTTTCTCAGGCTTGAGGGGTTCCAATAACTAAGAGAACAAGTTAATTCAGATGGGTCAACTACTATTCCAAGAAAGGACATGCTCATGGGTGCAAGCAAAATGTATCAATGGCCCTTTGAATGTTTTCTAATTTGCTACTAATCATTCAAAAATATTAACTTGTGCCTGCCACTCAAGCAAATTCGCTTCTCTCTTCATTAAATGGACAAGACCAGCATCTAAATAAGAACCGGTCCTTGGTTTTACAAGGAAAGGGTGGATTCGGAGGCTGAGAGGAGCTAATCGTTTTTGATTAGTTTCAGACTTCCCTGAGTTTTGTTTGGGCTCGATGATCTGAATCTTTATTAAGTGAACTGAAATTGGCAGCAAGAGCTACAGGGACAGTCACGTTGTGTGGAAATGCATTCAGCCAGAGGCAGCCTCATGTACATGTAGACATGTTTTTGGATGCCCATAAATGTGGGTGGTGCATTGTGCCTTGCATGTGGGGATGTGATGTGATGTGATGTGATGTGATGTGATGTGATGTGTGTATGTGTGTGTGTGTGTGAGTTCCTTCCTTCCTTCCTTCCTTCCTTCCTTCCTTCCTTCCTTCCCAAAAGACAGGGACAGCTTCTCAGCCTCTCCACTCTTCTCTTCTGCCCCTGCGAGGTTTGCTTGTGTGGAGGTAATTTTATTTAATCTTGGCAATCTTTCGGGATAGACGTAAGTAAACAAGGATCAAGCCACTCACAACCTTAATTAGGCTACACATAAATAATGGATTGCCGGATTAGCTGAGAACATACAAGAGGGATGTGAGAGCAATAAAACCAACTTCCCTTAAGTGGTCCCTTCCTTCAAAGAGCCCCAGTTTCCTCAGGCAGATGTCTGTGTCAGGGGCCGTGGAGACTTTCTGGCAATCCATTTGCCATTCATTTATTCATTCGTTTGTTTATTCATTCATCCCCCAAATTCCTGCTAACACTTCTGAAAACATAAGATGATGCCAGATATTGTGCGAGAAGGCAGAGGCGAAACCAACGAGAACTCCTAGCTGCTTGCAGATGCAAGATGGGCTTTCTCACCAGGCGGGAACACTGATGAAGACGTTTTCTGGTAGAGTATTGTGGCAGGTTGTCTTCTCCATGAATGGTCATGACAGAATCTTCCATTCTATACAGTGACCTTGGCCCTTCTCCCAGCCAGTGGTGGAATCTACAGAATCTGGGAAGACTTTTGGGGCTGTGTTGATAAACAGAGCACAGCAGAGGTGATGCTGTGTGGCTTCTGAGCCGGTAAAGATGCCATACAAGCTGCTCTCCTGAGATGCTTGCTCCTGGAACCCTAACCCTGTGCTATGACAAAGCCCAAACCTACCCAGGCCACTTAGCTTCAGTCCACAGCTGAGCTGAGGGCCAGGGGACAGCCAGCATCCGTGAAGGAGTGGAGGAATCTCTAGGTAACTCTTCATGTCATGGTCATTTGAAGCTAACTTTGGGGATCACTTGTTACACAGCTTCCGTGTCTGTGATAAGTCATATGGGAGAACACTTGGAATCCTTTGCTACTTTGACTTCTCCAACACAATGGCCAACAATTAGCAAGTTCTGTTAAATCTATACTGAAGCCTCCCTTGTATCTGCCACACATACCCCATTTCTATCACTGTTTTTAATCTTTTATCTGCTCTTTTTGATTCTGGCCTTAGCCCCCTCCAGCTCACTCTTCCCACTGCCTCTTCCAGCGCTCACATCTGAGCACTGCATTTCCGGGCTCTCATGCCATTCCTGTCAACATGGAGCTGTGCACCATAAGGGAGTTGGCCATGTGCTGGCAGTAAGAGATGGCAAGGCGAACATGGCAAGGCCTCATGTTACTCAACAGGAAGCGATTGCAAATATTACGATTTATGTTTTTAACATATTTGATTCATAAGGGAGACAGACAGAGAGCTCCCACCCACTGGTTAATTCCCCAAATACACACTGCAAGGGCCAGAGCTGGAGCCAGGAACTCAATCCAGGGTGTCCATGTGGTTGGCAGGAACCTAACTACTTAAGATACCACTGCTGTCTCCAGAGTTTGCCTTAGCAGCCGGAGTGAGGAGTGGAGGAATCCAAGCTGGGCACGCTGGTGGAGGAAGTGGGCCCCTTAACCACTAGGCTTAACAGCCCACAACTATTACTTTTACATTAAAAGAAGCATAGAAAAATTATAGCACAAAACAAAGGTGTTGACCAAAATTCCAAATGAACGACCAGGACCTATGGGGCATAATCTTGCAGCAGGGACTTCCAGGATTGCTGGCGATTTGGTTTTACTCATTCCCCTCTGCTGTCCCCAGTGTGCCTGGGGGCAAGTGGGAGAGGAGCTGCCTTGAGTTCACACAGCAGTGTCTGAGTGCCGTCTCTGCGGCCTTCCACAGGGCATCGCTGACCCAATGCTGACTTCTTGCTGGCATGACTTCCACATCAGACCACCTGGCTGGGGGCATGCATCACCTGCACAGGTATCTGCTTGGAGAAGGGAGAGAAACTTGGAAGAGGAGCCAATTTAAGGAAAGCCGTCCTAATTAGGCCAATTTTTTTACATTTTTGTAGCCCCCTGCTGCACCATTCTCTTTATGCCTCTGTGGGCTGGTGCTTGCTGCCTTCTACCTCTGCACAGACTTTGCTGTTCTCTCGGCCCCCACAGCCCGCCTTGCTCATTCTTCAGTACGTGGTTCAACGTCTTGCTCAGCTCCTCCAGACACCCCTGTGGATTAGTCAGCCCCTTCCTGGGCTCCCACAGCACTTGGTGCATGTGTGTCTTATTTCGCATGAGATTGTACACCGTGCCGTGCACGTATCTTGGTACTAAATTTTGAGCTCCTGGAGGACAAGCATGATGTTTAATTTCAGCTTAAAAACTCTCTGCCCCTGGCTCCCCACACAGTGCCTCTTCACCAGTTGGCTCTTAGTTATTATTTGTCGAAGTCAGTGACCCTATCTGCTTTGAGTCTTGCTTGTATGAAATGATACCTCCAAAGAGGTAGGCTCTGAATCGAGGCACACCCTCATCCCCACTCTGGCCCACTCCCTTCCATCTACATGGGTTTGAGTCCTGGCAGAATCCCTCATTGGTCCTAGAACCCACAGTTTTCTTAGACAGAGCCTGCTTCTGGTATAACCCAGATCTTTCTCGTTGGAATGTCAGAGAACTATACAGAATGGTGCGCAGCCAGCCACTTTCTTCAGTGAATGAGAGGCAGGCTCTGTCTTTCCAAAGTCCCACAGGTGGGCCACATGGGTAGGGCCTGTGTGTGTAGTAGATTGCAAAGAGAATGTCTTAATGTCTGAAATTCTACCATTAGACATTCATTTCTTGACTATTGAAGATGTTTAACCTTTCCGAGCCCCCTATTAAAATACAGACACTCCTGGGAGGGGGGCAAACTTGAATCTTTTAAAAATACTACCTCAGTCAAGATTCAATGATAGCCAGGCTAAGAGCAGCGGCCTTTAGAGAAATGGGACAAAAGGTAAGAGCAATTCTGTTGAAAAGAAAGAAAAAAAAAATACGCTATATTCACCCAATTGTATCAGTGCATCAAAAAGCCCTCTGCTTGCATTGTGTGTATCTGTGGCTGGCTGCTATGCAGCATAATGGGGGTTAATTCCAGGGCCCAGAGCACTGCCTGGAATCGGCCACTTCTCCCAGGAGGGACACGGGGCGGCGGCGGAACTCGGTGCCCCCCTGCCATCGCCTCTTTTTCCTGGAATATGGAGGCTTCCCTCCCACAGGATTCCAGTCCGAGGAAAACACAAAAAGGGGGTTAAAAGATATCTTTTGTCTTTGAAGAAAATCAGATCCTTTTGTAAAATTTCAGCAGTTGCAAATACCACTTGCAGCCTAGCTTTTGGGGGCAGAGAAAAACAACTAGGAAAGGGAGGGTTGCATTAATATGAGGTGATTTTCCACTTCAGCTGCTCACCCTATTAGTTTAAAAAATGGCTTTGATATCTGTCTGCTTAATTAAGGGAAGCCCCATGCATAATTGGAATTCTTAGCACCAGATGGCACCTTGGAGATCAACCCTTTAACCCACACTTCAGAGAGGCGATGCCAGGTGTCTCAGAGCACACAGCAAGTTCACAGCCCACCCTGGCACAAGCAAGCTCCCCCACCTCCCAACCCCCTCTCTGGATTCCAATGGACACTTGCTGGGCTGACTCCAGTTTCCTGTTGCAGCTGGAACCCAAGGTGCTTCCCCTTCTCTCACTGGTTCTGATGCTGTGGGAATGGTGACCTTTTAGCCAGGAACCCCAATGCGGTGCACCATGCCATGGTCAGGTCAAGTTCTCAGGGAAACTTGGGAGAGGCTGGAGCTCAGGTATGGTGGCTGCTTTTACATTAAAAACCCAGGGACTGGGGCCAGCGCGTGGCTCACTTGGTTAATCCTCCACCTGCAGCGCCGGTATCCCATATGGGCTCTGGGTTTTAGTCCTGGTTGCTCCTCTTTCAGTCCAGCTCTCTGCTGTGGTCCAAGAGGGCAGTGGAGGATGGCCTAAGTCCTTGGGCCCTGCACTCGCATGGGAGACCAGGAGGAAGCACCTGGCTCCTGGCTTCAGATCGGCGCAGTGCTGGCCGTAATGGCCATTTGGGGAGTGAACCAATGGAAGGAAGACCTTTCTCTCTGTCTCTCTCTCTCTCACTATCTATATCTCTACCTGTCAAATAAATTAAAAAACAAAAAACAGGGACTGAGGGGCCTGCCTATCCTAGCCTCATGTTCCTAGGGTATTGGCAAAGCCACCTTTATGGGTTCTTCCTAGGGCTGGTGTAGCACTGTCCAAGGATGTAATTAGGCTTGGATGGCAGCTGCCAGCTGGTAGGTATTCCATGTTCCAGGGAAGGGGCCATGGGCAGAGTACTGTCCCTGCCCATCTCTGCCTAGGATCAAGTCTGCTGCCGTGTCCACGAAAAAGTTGCTGGGAAATGCCTCCCTCCCCCACGCCATCTCTCTGCGATCCTGGAGCTGGGCTCAGTCCCCTATAATTCTTTTGGTGGTGGCAGTTCACCCTGGTTCAGCAGCCCTTGTGGTCGCGATCGATCAGCGGGTGTCCCTCTCCTACTGACGCGCGAGCTGTGAGAAGTTGAGCTGTTTACACAAGGTCACTTTATTAACAGGGAAATCACTCTTATGATAAATGAGCATCCCAACTCCGATGCTGCTGTCGCTGCTCCTCTCTCTCTCTCCCCCTTTCTCCTCTGTTCTCAAGAGCTTTTCAGAGCCACAGCTTCTGCACGCTCAGCTGCCAAGGACCGCGCACCCTGAGCAACAAAGCTCCCTGCTGAGCCTGAGTCAGTTGAGGCCAGTGTCCCAGCAAAGGACACTTTAGGACCCTCTTCCCTCAGCTTCTCCCAGGCGAGCTCAGCAGGGGCTCTCAGACAATCGTGTCCTTTCTATGGGCCAATAGGCAGGATTTTGGACAGGCAGTCATTTCTTGCATTTGTACGACACTTCACAGTTTGCAAAGATTTTTCTCATTCTTTATAGTAAACCATTGTGTGGACACTTGCTGAGCAAGGGATTTGAGAGAGGTATTAATTGCTTTTATTCCTGCTTTATGGACGAGGAAATTAGAACTCAGACACAGGGCTGAAGTGAATGATTGTTGAGTCTTTGACTTAAAAATCTCAGAGCATGGGCTTGGACCAGAAAGGTCTAGGTTTACATTTTGGCTGCCCACTTATTGACAGTATTCTTTGAAAGTTATTTTGCTATTCTTTTCTTTGACAAAAAATAGACTCTGCGAATAGACAATTAGCCTAGTGGTTTAGATGCTCATGTCTCATGTTGGAGCAAATGTGTTCAATTCCTGGCTCCAGTTTCTGATTCTCGTTTCCTGCCAATGAAGGCCCTGGAAAGCAGCTGTCATGGCTCAAGTGATTGGGTTCCTGTCGCCCATGGAAGAGATCTGAGTTCCTCGCTCCTGGCTTCAGTCTTGACTCAGCCCCAACCTTTGAGAGCATTTGGAGAGTGAACCAGTGGATGACAGCTCTCTTCCTCTTTCTCTCTGTCTCTCTACCTCTGAAATGAATCAAAATAATAAAATAAAGGAATTAATGGACTTAAAATTGTGTATTTATTTGAAAAGAAGAGAGGGGGAGAGAGATAGAATCTGGGGAGGAGAGAGAGAGGAGGGAGAGAGAGAGAGAGAGAGAGAGAGAGAGAGAGAGAGAGAGAGAGAGAAACAGTATCTTCCAAGCATTAGTCACTACTCAAATGCCTGCCATAGCTGGAACTGGGCCAGGCTAAAGCAAGGAGATGGGCACTCAACTCAGGCCTCCCATCGGGTATCAGGTGCTCAACTATTTGAGCCATCACCTGCTGCCTCCCAGTGTATTCACTGGCTGGAAGGTGGAATCAGAAGGCAGCCAAGACTCAAACTCATGCTCTCCAGTACAGGATGGAGGCATCCTAAGTGATGTCTTAGCCTCTGTGCCAAATGCCCATCCCAGCTTTATGTTTTGGAGCAATTATAAGGTTACAGAAAAAAATGATCAGAATGTCCAGAGCATTTTATGTACTCCTTACCTCATCACACACTGTTGTCCCTAATTTAACCTCTTGCCCTTGTGCGGTCCACTAGTTACATTGATGAATCAATACTGAGAGATTTACTTAAACCGAAGTCTACATTACCTTAGGGTTCACTCTTTATGTCGTACGTTCTAGGGATTCTGGTAAGTATATGATGCCATGTATCCACCAGTGCAGCGTCATAAACCATAATTCCACTGGCCTAACATCTTCTGTGCCCCAGCCATTCATCCCCTCTCCTCCAACCCATGGCAACCACCAGTCTTTTTTTTACCATCTCTATAGTTTTGCCTTTTCCGTAATGTCATAGAGTGGGAGTCACACAGTGTGTGGCCTTTATCAGATGGGTGTCTTTCACTTAGCAACATGCATTTAAATTTCCTTCACATCTTTCTGTGGCTTGACAGCTTCTTCCTTGCTCTCTTGTTCTTTCTCTCTTTTCTTCTTTCTTTCTCAACAGATTACAAGGTTTTCATAACTTTGATTTTGTACCCATCATTTTAGAAAATCAAAAACTTTGATTTTTTTGTATTCATCACTTAGAAATAGTCTTTTTAGCAGTTTTACTTTTACAGCAAAATTGAGGGGAAAGTACAGAGTTTCCATATGCCCCCACACCCTGACTTGTATCCTCCCCTGCCATCAATGTCCCCTACTTGAGTGAGAAATTTGTCACAACTGATGCACCCACATCAACACGTGATTTTCACCAAGTCTACAGTTTAGTTGAGGCTCCCTCTTGGTCTGCATACTTTATGGGCTTGCACAAATGTATAGCACCATATATCCACAACAGCGATATCATGAACAGTGGTTTCACTGCACTAAAAATCCTCTGTGTTGTGTCTTTTCATCCCTCACTCCCCCAGGCCCGAGAAACCATCTCCAGGTTTGCCTTCTGCAGAATGTCCTAGCGTTCTAATCACACAGTACATAGCTCTTGGTCTCTTTGATCTAGCAATGTGCATTTGAAGTTCCTCCATGTCTTTCTAGGGCTTGAAAGCTCATTTTTAAAATTTCTGAATACTATCTTGTTGTATGGATGTAAGGCAGATGTGCACTTTACCTCCCTGACCTCAGGGAGTCCAAAGCCTCCACAGCCTCACTGAAGGTCTGGGTGAAGGGCACCTGGCCGGGAGGCCTAGGCTAGGTGGTGGCATGGGCAGGTGCATCTAGTTTCTACAGTCGTTCTGCCTTGCTCTCCTCCTAGTGCCATGGTCAGGACCAACAGGAGAGGTTTAGGAAAATCCTTTACAAACAGAAACCAAGAAAAGTATTATTTTCTAAATATTTCATGGTTTAAGTTCTTAAGTCGCAGTTTCCTAATCTGTCAAGTGCATAGCACAACAGGAATCACATAATGGGGTCACTGTGAGAGTTAATGAGATAATCCATGGAAAGGGCTTGTCCAGTGCCTGTGTGTGTGTGTGTGTGTGTAGTAAGTTCACAAGTGCTTACTATAATTTGATCACTACTTCCACCTCAGCTAGCACTCTCTCAAATCGTTTGGGCTAGCCATTGTTAGCGTCCTCATCTTATGGACCAGAAAACAGGTTTGGAGAGGCCGAATAAGTTGCTCAAGAACTTGCCCAGCTAGTGAGGGGAGGAGTTGAGATTTGAGCACGGGTTCCTCCCAAAGCTTATGGTTTTCTCACCAAGCCTCTGGCTACAATGTGCCACACGTGTGCATTTTGTGTTTCTGTTGGCAAAATGCTGAATAACACACTTCCCACTGAGGTTGATTGCGCTCCCCCCCTCCTTGGGGGTGAAGACTAGTCAGAGGGTAATAATGACAAGAGAAATGGCTCCAGTTGAGCTGATTCAAGTCAGAGCTCTGCTTTCGTGCCTGGGAAAATGTGTATGCGCCTGCAGCCGAGGGGCTTCATCTGTATTGAGAAGAGAAAGTCACACTGACTGCGAAAGGGAATGACTTAGGGGGAGCTGCCGAGACACTGGAGCTCAACCTAGTGTTGATGTATGATAACCAGGGCACGTTACTGAAAGGCATAAAATAATACAAAAAGTTATTTTTCAGCCAATATGCTGACACAGCACCATTTTGGGTCCCTAACTGAAAATGATATATGAATTATCTCAACCTAAAGTCGGAAGTATAAATTATAGAATATATCTTTCACTGTTTTATTTGGGCTGTAAAGCGACACCTTATTATTTCTCCCTCCTGGGCTTCCTTTAATGAATCGGGATTTGAAAGTGAAATATTTATTATATCGCAAGGAAGAGATTACATCGTGTTTGAAGAAGGAGGGAGAAAGGGGTATGGAAATCAGGTGGTATCTTGGAAATTGGCCTCGTTCTTGTGGTGAGAAATGGCTGATGCGGGTGTTTTTCCTGAGCTGTGAAGAGGAGCGCCTCCAGCATGATGCACAGAGCCCTGGGCTGCTGAGTCAGGGATCTGGGCTCCCCGTCTGCTCCTCCCCAAAACCCTCCTCTCCTTGTTGGGTATCTCCAATGGGCGAGAGACGCCTGATTATGATGCTTCCCTGGTTGCATGGAGAGATGCGGCATTATGAGCAAAATCTTACTAAGTCTGGCAGGGACGGAGGTGAGAAGAGAGGGGGAAGGGCAGAAAGCTTTGTTCCATGGGTTACTGGATATCGGTTATTCAAATTCATAAGATGGGCTCCAAGGCTCAGCATTGGCTGAAGGGATGTATTTCTTCTTTAGCTCTCAAATCCATCCTGCTAGGTAACTGTGAGAGTTTGGTGTGTCCCATAACTGCTCAGGGCTAGACACCCAGAGGGCCCCACTGTTGAGAGTGAGACGTTCTTATGAGGGACGCTGCAGGATTCCCTCTACACATCGTGGGTGAAGAAATGAATTGAAAGGCGTCACTCACATCGTCAGACAGTTACCAAGCCACTACTCCACGTTCCTTGTGCCTGTGACCATGGAGATGAGAACCTATGCAGAAGTTCAGAGTGTTTACTCTTTGTTCACTCAGTCAGTCAGTCAGTCAGTCAGCTATTCGTTTATTCATGTATTTATTTCATAAATAGTTACGAGTGCCTCTCTTTGTGCTATGCACTAAGTAATGTGGCAGGGATATATAGTGCCTGCATTCAATGATTCAAAAACTAGGAAGGAAGACAGACCATAAACAGGAATCAAAAGTGTGTATCAGGCCAGTCTCTTGATGGGTGTGGCTTGTAGGTAAGGATACCAGGAAGGCACAAAAAGGGGGGCATTGACTTTCCTGAGGAGACAGGGTACAAGGAAGGTTTAAGCTTCCCACAAGGTGATTGATAGGCAAATGGACATTGGAAGGATTCCTTCATCACCGACGAGTAGAGAGCTCTTAAACAGGAAGGGGAGGGCATCTGAAGGCAGGTTCCAAGGCAGAGAGCCGTGAAGCAGGGTGGCTGGAATGGAGTGTTGACATCAAAGCTCTCTGGGCAGGCAGTCTGCCAGGAGCCTCCATTTTGTGGTGATGAACCCTCAGCTTTTCTGACCACGCTGGTCCTGTCATGATTATTTTCCTCTTTACATTACCACCCATGACTCCGAAACAGAAACCTGCTCGTTTGTCCCTGCTGTGGCTTCGTACGTCCCCCAAATTCACTTGTGGAAATGTAATTGCCCATGTAATAAGAGTAAAATGTGGGGCCCTGAGCAGGTGTGCGGGTGGAGACTGCATGGGTGGAATTAGAACCCTTATAAAAGGGCTGGAAGGAGCAGACCCATTCCTTCCCATCTCTTCCACTGTATGAAAACATGGGGTTCCCTCCCTTTGGAGAACATAGCAAAAAGGCACCATCCTGGAAGCAGGGAGCAAGCCTCATCAGCCCCTGAACCTACTGGTACCTTGGTCTGGTACTCCCAGCCTCTGGACCTATGAGCATATATTTCTGTTCTCTATAAACTACCCGGTCTCAGATATCCCACTAAAGCAGTCCAACCAGACGATGCCCCCTTGGTTCATACAAGCCACACCCACTCCAGAGACTGGCAACGATCAAAGATGGGAGTTGAGACTTTCCTTTCCAGCCAAGAACAGTGTCCACTGCCCGCACTCACACACTTGTTTTGGCTCCGCTAGTTGTCCCAGGCTGTTTACCTCCTGCTGTCTGATGCGGTGGCCTTCACTGATGGGTTGACACACAAGCTGTTTGTAGAACCAGAGGTCTGGCTCCTCCTCCCGGCAGTCAAGGGCCCTAAGCATTCTAGCCCAAGTGGCCTGAGGCTGCTTTGCAAGCAGAAGCTGTTTGCAATGGCTTTGACGGGTGCTCTGAGCCAGGGAGGCTGGCGGGGCTGAACTCCATTTGTCAGGGCAGCGTTTTCGGGTTGCACGGCATTAGCGCTGGGGAGGAAGGCTCACATGGTTTGGGAGGCTGGTGCGCCAGTGACACAGCGGCAGCTCTTGGCCACAGCTGACGGGGTCGCTCCTGCGGGGCCTGCGGTAGGAAGGCTGCTCTCCTATATTAGTAATTCTGCAGGGACCTGCAGGAACTGTGAGCTCTCCCGTGACAGCCGGCTCCTGGGAGCTGTGAGTTCGGCAGAGGCAGCTGCCAGTTGTAACATTGCCCGCATTCTCTGAGCAGCCCGGTGGTGGTGATGGTGGTGGTGGCTCAGATGAGGAGGCCGAGGCCTTTCTTCCTGACAGGGACAGCGCAGTGCAATGCTCACAAGGCATCTCACTTCTTGCTAGGGCAGTGCGTACACAGCACTCCTAGAAACTGAGTGGATGAGAGCAGAGACCCATCCAGCCCAGCCTCCTCACTCTTCACTTGTAGACACTGTCCAGCTGGTGACAGCCCCAGAGTGGCCAGGCTAGGGCTTGAACCAATGTCTCCTGATTGGCTGCACATAGTCCTGTGTCTTCACATATTGGCAAGAGATGGGGGTGTAATTTGAGAAATTGAAACAGACAACAAAATGTAACAGATTTAGAGTGTATCTATCAGTTTATCAATGGTTTCCATACCTTCTGACTTTTTTTTTTTTAAAAAAAGACTCTTTTTATTTATTTGAAAGAGAATTATAGAGAAAGGAGGAAACAGAAACCTGCTCGTTTGTCCCTGCTGTGGCTTGGTATGTCCCCCAAATTCACTTGTAGAAATGTAATTGCCCATGTAATAAGAGTAAGAGAAAGAGATCTTCCATCCACTGGTTCACTCCCCAAATAGCCCAACAATGGGGACTGGACCAGGCTGAAGCCGGGAGCCTGTAGCTTCCTCCAGGTCTCCCACATGGGTTCAGGGGCCCAAGCACTTGGGCCATCTTCTTCTGCTTTTCAAGGCACGTTAGCAGGGAGTTGGATTGGAAGTGGAGCGACTGGGTCTCAAACCAACTCCCCTGTAGGATGCTGGCATCACAGAGGGTGGCTTTACCCACTACACCAAAGCACCAGTCCGATTAAGTTTTCTAAAAAGCATTCCTAGTTATAACATTTATAACTATGTTTTAGTCACAGAAAGGGTGATCCTCTGCCTCAGCACACATGACTTTATAATGTAGCTGGTGAGATGCAAGAAAATGACATTTGGAGCCTGGAACTTGCTGCTAGGAGTGGCAGGAGCTGGGTCCATCTTGATCACAGCTGAGATTGCTGTAACTGTCCAGAAGCAGGGAGAGCAATAAGGTGCTGTCCACTAGAGGTCTCTTTGAGTCCTAGGATGAGAGCATGCCAAGTGTCTGTGGGGCTTGTGTAGTTGAGGGCATAGACATCACCAGAATTGATCAGTCTTGGGGAAAGCAGTAGGAAGAAGGGTCTCACTACGTACATAGGCACACCGACCGTAGAGAGGGGGATGAGTGAACGCTGTCGGATTTGGGTAGAGGTGTGTGTGTGTGTGTGCACACAGGCTGCAGACAGCAGCAGGCTGCCAGAGAAGATGCTCCCCTCTTGCAGTCTTCTCTCCATCCCCACCAACCTCCCTGCAAATTCAATGCCCTCCAGAGAATTCAGGGACTCCTTTTTAGCTAGGTCCTACTTCCTCAGCTTAGAAGTGGGCTTTGTAATACTGAAATAGAATTTGTTAAAAGAAATACTCAAAAAAATCTACATGCAGATACATGTGTCCTTGCTCTTTGTAGCAATCAGAGGCGAGCCGGTCCACTTCTGTCCAAGAGAGCAGTGTTGCTCGTGCCATCCATGGGACTTATCTTTTAATTTTATGTAGCTCTTCATTTCTGGGATTGGGATCCAGTCAAGGTCATGTAGGACAAAGTCTGAGTTCAAGAAGGGTGATGGGACCGTTGGTTCTGATCACAACCCAAGTGTGGCTCCAAGGTCGTGAGATTGGCTTTCTTCTAGTCTTTGTCAACTTGTCTTTGTCCACAGTGTTTTACTATACCTTTCCCCCAAGGATGGACTGCACAGTCACTGGCTAAACAGCAGCCTCCACGACAACCCTGGTAATAGTAACCCTTGGTGTAGTCGACGGGCACGCCTTCCTCCCCATTATCTTCCACCTGTAAACATGGAAAGAGTGCTAAGGGATGTCAAGAGGCCTGGGCCGCAATCCCAGCCCTGTTAGTCACCATCAACTGCGATTTCAGTTTTCTGAACTGTTGAAAGTAGAAAGAGACGTTTACCTTGCAAACTTGTGAGGATTAAATGAGCTAATCTGACAAAGCATCTGCTTCAGAATAGATTTTTTATTTTATTGTTATTTTTAATGTATTCTGTCTTACACTGGGGCAGCAGCCAGGGGTAAGGGAAGCAGGTCTCTTTCTCCTCCTACCCTCTGACTTCCCTTGATCTCCATCATCCCCCTTTGTGGTATCTCCTGGTCTCTCTCTTCCTCTTTCACTAGGAAGCTACTGGAAGTGGCAGTGGCAGAGAGCAGCAGGTGGAAGGGCATGAATCAGCCGAGAGTCAGCCGTGGCTCCACACTCAGGACTCTGGACGTCGGAGCATGGATACCACGGAACAGAACGTGCATGCAGCATCACCAGGCTCTGTACGGCTGCGTCTTATCCAAAATACATCTTCCCTGTAAGATAAAGGGGAGTCTCTACAGCAAGGCCTGCTGGGTCAGGGCTGAGGTCATCCCTCTGGGCCCCAGGCTAAGTGCTGGGCAGCAGTTCTCGCCGTTAGAGGGTTTCCTGTCTCCCATTCTCTGAAAATCGCTGAAGGAAAAGGAGGTTTGTAGGGATCGTCAAGGCGGTCCCCAATAATCCTTGCCTCTGGATAACTCTGTGTTTCAGCTCCTCCCTTGATTGCAGCTGGGCCTAGTGACTTCTTTTTAACAAGAACATAGCAAAATGGACGGGACATCAACCCGGAGATTACGTTACAGTAGACTGTGCCTCTGGGAGAGAAGCCAGCTGGCAGATTTGAACTACTCTATGGTGTAGCTTATGTAGAAAGGAAGCCAGGGCGGCCCGTGGGTGGAACAGCCAATGAGGCACTGCAAGGAGCAGACACTTGCCAGTAAGCACTTGAGTGAATGCCAAAGCGGATCCTTCCCCAGTTGGACCATGAGATTAGACAGCAGCCCCAGCTGATGCTGAAACTGTTGCCTTTGGAGAGACGTTGGTGGGCGAGGAGGCACCTGGTCAAGCTGCAGCTGTATTCCTGGCCTACAGAAATGGCGCAATAATAAATGTTGGTTGTTACAAGGCATTTGGCACACAGCAATAGAGAACTAAGACAAAGGAGGGGAGACTTTCATCTGTGTTTGAAACCAGAATGCCTGCCCCCCAAAAAGGCAAGAGGAAAGGAAGCCTCCTTCAGGGGAGCTATCAGAGCTGTTGGTTTTAGCTGGAGTCCCTGGCACGCAGGTGCCGGAAGAGCTGACTTGCTGGTTTTTGCAAATCCCCTTGACCAGATTCTTTAGGAGAAGCACCTGCCTACTTCTCACGGCCCCTGCCCCATCGCTGACTGCCCAGCTGTTGTAGCTCCAGTTTTATCAGGGTCCCCCAGGGCCTGGGTGGAGTCAGGATGGGCTCAGCACTAAAGGACTCTGACTGAAGCCAGGATGCCTTGGCCCAGGATATACCCTCAACATCTCCAAATACATGGATTGAAGGACACAGGGAGTGGCTTCTCTCAGCCTGATTTGTTACTTTGTATCTGTTACTTGGCAATGAGGTGTGAACCTGCAGGACCATAGGGAGCAGCCTAGAAGAGCATCTCTGTTTCTGCCCTGTTTTCTCCTGCAGGCAGGAATCCAGAGGTCCCAGAAGGGTGCATTCCTATCCAAAAGAATCTTTCTCCCCGCATTACTGTGTCCTAGCTGGTAGAGATGGCTTCCTGCTCGCCCTTCACATGCCCCCCCATATCTCCAAAAGCACCATGATTCTCCCAGGTCAGGCTGCCCCTCTGCTGCTGTGAGTAGGCAGTCTCATGTGTCGACATTTTACTCCATTGGTGTGATATTAAGGTAGTGGAGACTAAATCAGACAGTCATGTTGAGAGGTGGGCCTTTGGGGAGTGATCAGGGTTAGAATAGGTCCTCAGCATGGAGCCCCATGACTGAATCCTGCCAGCCTTCTAAGAAGAGGGAGAGAAACCAGAAGACACACACACACACACGCACACACACACACCTGTCCTCTTGCCCCATGATGTTTCCATCTCAGGACTCTGCCAGCGAGAGGCCACCACTGAATGTGGTCCCTCAACCACAGACCAGAACCATGAGCTAAAAAAGCCTCTTTTTCTTGTTAACATACCCAGTCTGTGGTATTGTGCTATTGGCAACAGAAAAAAGACTCCACCCTCCACTGTTGTCCCAGTCCATGCTGGCCTATGCCCAATCCTTGTGCACACACATGCACACACATACACACACTCGCACTCTCTCTGCCCCCACCCCTGCTCCATCTCGATATCAAGATGCTAAGTCTTCTCTGAAAATGAGATCTATTATCCTCTCGAATAATCACAGCACCGCCACCCCTCCCCCCGAGATGATTAGCATCCGTGAGCGTTATTTAACGTGCTGCCTGGCTCCTCTTTTGAAAAGCTGTCCCCCTCCCTCTCATGCCCAATCCCCAATGCAAGCTCGATACAGGGAGCAGCTCGGCATGGCTGAGAGAGGTCAGCACTCATTAATACAGATCCCATTTATTTAAAAATAGCAATATTATGCCACTTTCAAATAGCCCGAGTGAGCTAAACCATTAAAGGCTTGTGCGTTGCTGACTTCGGACCCATTGTGAGAGCTTAATATTTCACAGCACAGTGACATATGGAACATAACCCATGGAGCAGTGCTATTGGTTTGGCTGTTCCTAAGCGAGGAGTAGGGAAATAATTGAAGTGAACATTTTATAGCCTAACACAGAGCGAGGAAGAGAGCTGGAGCTTGGAAAATGTTGTGAAGGCCTGCTGAAGCTCAGGGTGGGGCCTGAGACAGAGCCAGGGGGGCTATGCCAACACGGCAGAGGGAGTTATTCAGGGGCTAGAGGAGTGGAGGGATGTGTGTATGTACATATGGCTGGATGGACAGATGGGTGGGTGAATGGCTGGATGGACAGAAGGATGGACATATGGATACGTCACCCCCTCGGAACTGTCACAGGAGTTTTCCAGAATCAATGTTTCCCTTATGGCTAGTGGACTAGGCTTCCATGTGTTTTCACTCAGACTAGAAAATGGCTATTTTGGGGCCAGTGTTGTAGCATAGTGTGTTAAGCCTTTGTCTGCGCTGCCGGCATCTCGTATGAAAGCTGGTATGAGACCCAGCAGCTCCACTTCTAATGCACCTGGGAAAGCAGCAAAAGATGGCCCAAGTACTTGGGCCCTTGCCACCCACATGGGAGACATGAATGGCCCAGCCCTGATCATTGCAGACATCTGTGGAGTTAACCAGCAGGCGGAAGATCTCTGTCTCTCTGTGTCTCTCCCTCTCTCTGTCTCTGTAATTCTGCCTTTCAAATAAACAAGACGACTCTCAAAAAATTGCTAAATTATGAGATTACTAGAATTAATACATATCTGGAGGGTTGAAGGATGAATTCAGGGGTGGTGGTGTGGTTTTTGACGAACCACTAACATCAGCATTAGAATTAAGAGGTTTTATTTCTAATCTCCGTTCATCCTCTTATTTACTGTGTGACATGAGCAAATCCTTGCCTTCTAGAGCCTCAGTTTCCTAGTCTCTAAAATGGGACTAGCAGGGGTTGGTATTTGACTTATTGAGTAAAAATCGGGTTGAGACAGCTGCATTCCATTCTAGAGTGCCTGGGTGTGAGTCCTGGATCCATTCTGGGTTCCAGCTTCTTGCTGATTCAGACACTGGGAAGCAGCAGGTGATGGCTCAACTATCTGGGGGCCTGCTTCTCATGTAGGATACCTGGATTGAGCTCCAGGCTCTCAGCTTTGGCATGGCTCAGCCTTGGCTATTGCAGGCAATGGGGAAGTGAACCAGTGAATGGGAGCATTTTCTCTATCTGTCTCTCTGCCCTTCAATAAATAAATAAATAAATGAATAACAAAAGTTGCATCCTGATGCCATGATGAAAGTTGACTAGGTGACAGTACTCAGTAAATGTTTGGGTTTTTCCTTTTTGCAACTCCATCCACATTCACTACGTCTCTCCTTCTTTCCTTGGGCTCCCTCCTAATATGTGGCACTGTCTTCTCCACCACGGAGCTTTAAAAATCCTTGGCCTTGCCTGAGGTCCCATCTCTCGCAGGTGCACCCAGCTTAGTGGAAATGGCCTGGTCTTACATTCCCACCAAGTCCTAGCCATCATCCTCCACCCTGGCTGCTGTGATGGTCTTTTTGTGTGTGTGCTCTTCCCAAGGAAGCACAAGCAAGTTTTGTGCTTCCAAGACTCAGTGGTTGGAGGCACAGATCTTAGGGTCTGGAAGAGCCCAGCTAGATGCTCCACCTAATCCCCCAAACCTTCCATAGCCTCTTGCCAAGAGTCCTGCCAGGTTTGGCCTATGCCTGGGTATCTCCTGCTAAGCAGGATGGTAAGATTCTCCCCACTGAGAGCATGGCTGTGTGCACATGGACCTCTGTGACTGTTGAACCAGTGTGGTTCCTGCCGCCACCTTCCAGGGTTCAGATATGAAAGACATCAACATCTCAGCTCAGGCTGCTGCCCATGGACTCAGCATGGCCTTGCCTTGCGGTCAGGGCATCTTAACAAGTGTTAGAGACAAAGTCAGGACAGCATCCTCCGCCCACCCATCTCCTTGCCTGCATCCTGCACTGCATTTGCCTTTTATTTTCTCATTCTCCTTCCTCCACTGACCTGGTCTTCTGCCTGTGAGCAACATCCTCCCTCTCCCTTCACTCTGTAGCTGTTTCTTAAAACAAAATTAAAAAAAATGTTTTCCCAAATCAAAGGCAGCACAAGTGACACCTTCTGTTTTGTTTGTCTCTGGAAAAAAAATCCTTTGATTTTTCTTTTTTCTCCTTTAACCAATGGGGACTTCTTGCCCTTTGCCATAGGCTCAGAGCAGGAGGAGCTCAAGTGTAGCTCTACAGACATTTAATTAGACTGTGCACGGTAGAGGTGACGGCGGAAGGTGAGACAGTCGGCATCTTCCTCCCACCTCTCCTCCTTCAGCTACTGAGCAAAGAGCTGCCTGTTGAGCAGAGGAGGCAGAGTGAGAGTCCTGGAGGATGGCAAGGAGGTGTACGTCTTCTGCCTGCAAGGGGGGCGGGGCGGGGTGCGGAGCCTGCTGAATGGAAGGCCATCTTCTTCAGGAAGAGGTTTTTAAGTCTGGTGGCATCTCCTGGAAATGGAGTACTGCCCCACGGAGTGGCAGTGACCTTGGGAGATCATCCAAGGCAACCCCGAAGTAGGGGGAAGATGGGAGCCAGCATCGAATGGATGCATTGGCTGAAAGGCAGCAGTGACCCAGCTCTGCCTGTGGGAGTGTCGATTTGGCTGCCTTCTTCCTTAGTGTGTTTATGCGACCCAGGTCCCTTCATCTTTTACCGCCTGCTCTGTGTTGGCGTGTCTTTCTCCTCTTTGAATTCCCTGTCCGTGGTCCTGGATGGGCATCATTCCTGTTCTTTTTCTCCTGCCTCAGAGAATAAGCAGATTCACACGTGACAAGTGACTCATTCATGAGCTGGTTGTGGATGATTTGGGAACACATTTTGCCATCAAAAATGATCGAGGATTATGTCCCTGTGCTTGCCCACGGATGCCCAGTTAACCTAATGGTGGTCGTGAAACACGAGTCCACAAGTCTCCTTGTTGCTGTGCATCCTGCAGAGCCCCCACAGCCTAAATGCAGACCCACAAGCTGAGTTTTTGAATGTCTGTGATCCTTGAGATCCTGACTCAGCCTAAGAGCCGCTGAAGTGGTACTGACGGTGGAGAGACAGTCGTTAAGAAATTCGAACGTTGGCTTTGGCCTTACAACAGCTTTCAGTTCTGCTCTCGATTCCAGAAACTCTGGAGAAGGAGTAGCTAAGGAAGAAGGAGGAGGGTAGCATTTGCTGTTGTTGCCTTCTTTGAAGAAACTATGGACCAGTGGAAGGCGGGGGAGGTCTTCAGAAAGTTCATGGAAAATGCACGTTATCATTTAATTCCATTTTTCTAAAGAAGTTTTTAAAGCCCCCTCATACAGTAGGCTGGGCTTCAGTGCTCTATGCCTTGGTTTAGCCAATTTTTTATGCTTATCATACTGATCGAGTCATTTTATCATCTCTGGGTCTCATCTTCCTTAAAAAGAACCCAGACATCACAAGGGAACACACATAAAGAAACATATAAGCCTCCTCCAGAAATAGACATAACTATAAATACACTCACATGTCAGTATGGGTGTCGGTAGAATAATTAATGTGATTAGGATGGGGTTGGTAGCCTATGAAGACTGTGTATAGGAGAAAGGAAAGTAATATTTATTGAATAATTACTGTGAATTATGCACCATCTTGAAAGGTTGAAATGGGTGGAACAAGTTGGAAAAATATTCTTTAAATATTCCACACTAGCATTCCTGTGAGGCAGAAAATTGTCTTTCTTTAGGAAAACAACTTTTTTTTTTAAAAAAAAGATTATTTTATTTATTTGAAAGAGTTATAGAGAGAGTTAGAGACAGAGACAGAGGTCTTCCATCCACTGGTTCACTCCCCAGATGGCCACAATGGCTGGAGCTGAGCTGATCTGAAGCCAGAAGCCTGGAGCTTCTTCCAGGTCTCCAAAGCAGGTGCAGGGACCCAAAGACTTGGGCCATGTTCTACTGCTTTTCCAGGCCATAGCAGAGAGCTGGTTTGGAAGAGGAGCAGCCAGGACTAGAACCGGCATCCATAGGGGATGCCAGTGCTTCAGGCCAGGACATTAACCTGCTGTGCCACAGCACTGGCCCTGGAAAATATCTTTGATATGCCACTGTTTGTGGAGGATAAGGTATTGAGGGCAGATCTGGAAACAGGAGAACCAAAGAAAATGCCAAAGTTCTCTGCTTGAGAACCGAATACAGTTTCTGGCTCACAATGGCAGATTAAGGCATGCACATCCCCCTTCCCCCCATTTCTCTGGAGATTTCCATGAAACGTGGTGGCAAAGAAGCACAAACTGAATAAACTCATAATAATGAGATTGGGGATAGGGTCAGCATCACCAGTAAGTAAGAGATGTCAACCAACTCTTGGAAAATGAAAACTAGATGAAAATGTATTGATACATAGGATGGAGTGAGGAAGCCAAAATGCCACATGCACTCAGGTGGTGGGTACAGGTGGTGGGTGCAGATAGAAGCCAATTTTCCTGGCAAAACTCAATGAGGGATAAATCCCACTTGGTCCAGGTGAATGATTTTTTTGATGTGTTGTTGGGTTCGATTGACCAGAATTTTATTGAGGATTTCTATGTCTATGTTCATCAGGGAAATTGGTCTGTAGTTCTTTTTCTCTGTTGCATCTTTTTCAGCTTTAGGACTTAAGGTGATGCTGGCTTCACAGAAAGAATTTGGGAGGATTCCCTCCCTTTCAATTGTTTTGATTAGCTTGAGAAGAATTGGAGTTAGTTCTTCTTTAATTGTGGGGTGAAATTCATCAGTTAAGTCATCCAGTCCTGGGCTTTTCTTTATTGGGAGGGTCTTTATTACTGATTTAATTTCCATCTTGTTTATGGGTCTGTTTAGGTTTTCTATGTCTTCTTGGCTCAATTTATTTTACTTTTTTAAAGATTCATTTATTTTATTTGAAAGTCAGAGATACACAGAGAGAAGGGGAGGAAGAGAGAGAAAGAGGACTTCCATCTGCTGGTTTACTCCCCAGATGGCTTCAATAGCTGGAGCTGTGCTGATCCAAAGCCAGGAGCCAGGAGCTTCCTCTGGGTCTTCCCACATGGGTGCAGGGACCCAAGGACTTGGGCCATCTTCTACTGCTTTCCCAGGCCATAGCAGAGAGCTGGATCGGAAGTGCAGCAGCCAGTGGCTTTACCTGCTATGCTACAGTGCCGGCATGGCTCAGTTTAGGTAGGTTGCATGTGTCCAGGAATCTATCCATTTCTTCTATGCTTTCTAGTCTGTTGGCATATAGCTCTTTGTAATAATTTCTGATGATTTGCTTTATTGTTATGATGTCTATTGTTACATTTCCTTTTTCCTCTCTAACTTTATTAATTTGGATCTTCTGTCTCCTTTTTTTGGTTAGTTGGGCCAATGGTGTGTCAATTTTGTTTATTTTTTCAAAAACTAGCTCTTTGTTTTGCTGATCTTCTATATTTTTTTGTTTCAATTTTGTTGATTTCTTCTCTAATTTTAATTATTTCTTTTTTCCTACTAATTTTGGGTTTGGTTTGCTGTTGTTTTTCTAGATCCTTGAGGTGCATTGATAGCTCATTTATTTGGTGCCTTTCCAATTTCTTAATTTAGGCTCCAATTGCTATAAACTTTCCTCTTAACACTGCTTTTGCTGCATCCCATAAGTTTTGATATGTTGTATTGTCATCTTCATTTGTTTCCAGAAATATTTTTATTTCTCTTTTGATTTCTTCAATGACCCACTGTTCATTAGGGAACATGCTGTTCAGTCTCCATTTATTTGCATATTTTCTAGAGATCCCTGAATTGCTAATTTCCAGCTTCATCCCACTGTGGTCCAAGAACACTCAGGAAAGTGAAAAGGCAACCAACAGAATGGGAGGAATTATTTGCAAACTATGCAACTGATAAAGGATTAATAACCAGAATATATAAAGAGATCAAGAAACTCGACAACAAACAACCCAGTGAAGAAATGGGCAAAGGATATAAACAGACATTTTTCAAAAGAGGAAATCCAAATGACCAACAGACACATGATAAAATGTTCAGGATCATCACTTTTTATGTGTATCTTTAAGAAAATCCAGTGCTCAATTATTAGTGTTCAGTTCTGTCATCTTAGCAGGATTTTGTTATGGTTGGTCATACCTGTCCTTAAAACACCATTTCGTTTGGCTTTTAGGCATCACAATTCTGATTTTCTGCTGAACCCTCACTGGCCACTTCTTCATAGTCTCCTTTCTTGACTACGCTTTGTCTTCTGATCTCTGAATCCTGGTACTTTAGTGTTCCAGTACTGTGCCTTATATATAATCTCTCTTCCATCTGCACTGACTCCCTTGATGATTATAACTCATCAGTCTCATAGCTTTAAATAATATTTTTTAACAAAAAATCCCAATTTTTTTCCAGTCTGCACCATTCCACCAACTTCTGATGTGTGTGTCCAACTTATGAGTCAACAACACAATCCTTTTTCTAGTAGGCATTTCAAACTTAATAATGGAAAAAAAACAAAATCCCGGTCTTCCTCCATCACCCCAAAGCTGCTTCTCCCACATTCTTTCCTGTATCAGTAAAAGTCAATGCAGTTTCAATGTCTCATACCAAAAAAAAACAAAAACAAAAACAAACAAACAAACAAAAAACCACAACACCAACACCCTCAAAACTAAGCAAAATGAAACAACTTGGTGTCACCTTTGAGTTTTATTTTTGTGTCATTCGTAACAGTCTATCAGCAAATTTAGATGTGTATTTCTAAAACACATGCAGTATTCTATCACTGCCCTCCAATTATACTACTACCATTCAAGTCTAAGCTGCAATCACCTCTTGCTGGATTATTGTGCTAATCTCCTTAGCTACTTCCCTACATCTGCCCTTGTCCTATATCTGTCTGATCTCTACAGAGCTTCCAGAGTGACCATTTTAAACCATAATTTATGTAACCCTGGCCATGTTCCTCCTTACTTACAAATCCTCCTGTGTCACTGTAAACATCTTTACAACCCCATCTCTCACTACTCTCCAGTTGCTTACTCTGTTCCCACTACACAAAGTTCAGTTTTCTATGCTGCACATTCCAGACACACCTACTCACCTGAGGCCTTTGCAGTTGCTGCACCTCCTGTTTGGGATGATCTCATTCCAGATAATCCTATGATTTACACCAATACCTCCTTTAGTCATTTGTTCAAGTATAACTTCATCAACAAAGATAATTTTATAAATTTTACTTTCACCTATCAAGCATATCCTAAAGAACTCAAGAGGACAAGAAGAGTTGAACTTACCCAGATATTTGCCATTTCTATGGCTCTTCATTGCTGCTGTTTCAGGTTTTCTTCTGGAACAATCTCTCTTCTGTCTGAAGTCTTTCTTGAACAGTCCTAGAGCATATGTATTAACAATGAATTCTCTCCATTTTCCTTCCTTTGTAAAATTATTTCAGTTTTATTTCTGAAGGATATTTTCACTTAAAATAGAATTCTAGGCCAATAGTTCTTTTAGCACTTGAAAAATGTCATTCTACGTTTTTCAGAACTTCATGGTTTCTGATAAAAAATATGCAGTCATTCAAATCTTTGTTCTTTTGTGAGTAGCCTTTGTTTTCTGTCTGCTCTTAAGTTTTTGTTTGCTTTTGTCTTTAGTTTTCTGCAGTTGAGATATAATGTCTATGGGAGTGGATTTTCTTAGGTCAGTTTTGCTTGGAGTTTGCTGATCTTCAGTCTGTGAGTTCTTGTGTTTCAACCAATTAGGGAAACTTTCAGCATAATTTCTTCAACTAATTTTCAGAGCCACATATTTTTTCTCTTATTCTCCTGGGACTTTGATGGCATGAATGTTACAATGTCTGTATTGCCCCCACAAGGATGTTAGGCTGTATTTACTTTTTCCAATATTTTCTCTCTTCGTTGTTCAGTTTGGATAATTTATAATCATCTGCTTTAATGTTCATAAACTCTCCCCTCTTTCATTTCCATTCTAGTCATGTGCCTGCTCAATGATGTTTGAGCTTTCTTTATACTGTTTCCAGTTCTAAAATTTCCACTTCACTCATTATATTTCTTTGCTGATATCGTCTATCTTTCAAGACTGTTTCCTTTTATTTCTTGGAGTATTTTCATAATGGCTTCTTTAAAGTCTTTGCTAGATGATCTCAACTTCTCTTGGCATTGGTGCCTATTGTCTTTTCCCATGTGAGGTTAGATATTCTTCATCTTTCAGATGTTGAGAAGTTTGGAGTGTATCCTGGATGTTTTGAATATCATCATGCCTTAAGCTTCTGAGTCTTGTTTGAATCTTACAGAAAATCTTGGTATTTTTATCTTAACAAGCAGTTAACAGTTGGGTTTGGGCTGCAAATTCCAACTGACCTTTAGGGGGCTGTGGTTTCATTGTCAATTTTTTGTTCAAAGTCTTGGCTGTGCCATTTGTAAATGATCCTGTGTGTACCACACAGTGCCCAGAGTGGGGGGTCTAGGTGGAGGTGAACTGCTCCCTGAGTTCAGTTCTCAAAGTTCTGGGTTTGCTGTTTAGGATCAGCTCTATGTGTGCACAGCTCAGGGTGAGCCCAGAAGTCCACAGATACCCATACTGCACTGCTTTCTTGAGAGCCTCCTTTTTGATAACCTCTATACTGTTGAGTTCCCTGGATCTTCTCTTTTGATGCCTTTGGCCAGAAAGCTAAGCATTTGTCACTTAACTCTGCTTCTTACTCTTTGTTACTATGCTCAATTCTTGGGTCAACCTGCAGGAGGACACAGAGAGAAAAATAGATCCATGAGGGTTTGCCCTAGCCCCTTAGAACCACAGCTTCTGTAATTGGAGAGGAAGGCTCTGTTCTCTCAGAGTTTTAATCACCTAGGATCCCTGCTGCCACTGTTGTCTCTGCTACCATCACTGAAACCACAGGATTGCTGGGAATCTGAGACACATCCACAGAGAAAGGGAAAAAAAAAAGATGAGAAACTCTCCCACTCTTTCTGAATGTTAGGAGTCCTCTTTCCCATTCCTTATTCATAACCAGATGGCTTTTCCTGGAACCCTGACCCGGCCCAGACCTCAGGACAGTGAAGGAAAAGCAGAAAACGCACTGCTGATTTGGTGGGATCTCTATCTGGTAATGTTATCATCCATGCAGTTTCAGTATGGGTATTCTCCCCACCTATGCTATGACTCTTTTCTTTCCAGTGCCATCAGCGAATTCCTCCATTAAGTCACAAGGTTTTCACGGCTGTGTCCAGTGAGAGAGATTGGGCAAGGTGTGCTTCCTCTGTCAACTCAGGTGCAAAATCTACTTTCACATTTTTGAAGGAAAAGTAAATTCAAACCTAGAGAGGAATAAATGGTGCAATTTTCAGAAACCCAACACGCAGAATGTTTGCTTCCTAAACATTTTTGCCAAGAAATTAACATGAAGGTGTATTCCTACAAAACAAAGTAAAGCAAGAAAGAGGAGTATGTGGGGTTCTGGGAATTGTACAACTAGTCTAAAAGAAAAGGGAACATCCAGGATAATAGCTGTGTGACAGGGCTAAGGGACAGCTGATCCAGATTAGAGAAGGTGGCCCAATACCTCTGGGATTATATTTTATAAAGAAAATCAAGGGGCTGGCGCTGTGGCATAGCAGGTAAAGCTGCCGCCTGTAGTGCCAGCTTCATATGGGCACCAGTTCAAGTCCTGGCTGCTCCACTTCTGATCCAGCTCTCTGCTACGGCCTGGGAAAGCAGTAGAAGATGGTCCGAGTTCTTGGGCTTCTGCACCCATGTATGAGACCTGGAAGAAATGCCTTGCTTTTGGTTTCAGATTGGTGCAGCTCCAGCCATTGCATCCATTTGGGGAGTGAACCAGCGGACAGAAAACCTCTCACTGCCTCAGTCTCTCTGTAACTCTGCCTTTCAAATAAATAATCTTTTAAAAATTGATTCTGCCTAATAAATAGTTGCAGGCCTAATGATTTAAGGATCTACTGAAGGTACAATATTCTTTTCTCAAAAAGGATAGAAAGAAAATTTCAGAAAATACAAAAATCATTAAAAAATTAATGGTTCATTGAAGGAAAATAAAGTTTGTCACATTTTAAATATAGTGCCTGAGTACAAAAAATAGAACACACTTGATCTAGATCATACTAACATTACATTTCAATTGGCAAGGGAATCAAGGTATTGGATCCATTGAAAAAACAATATAATTCCAACTCACTTCTTGGCCAGTAATATTTCTATAGAAATATGAATTTACGTATGAATGAGTAACAATGGGTAAGGTTATGCTGAGATCACAACCCAACTCCCACTCCCTTAATACATGAGAGCACGTTTCTCAGTCACTCTCCATGACTCAGGAGGTCAACACAGGTCTCTGCTCCTCCCAGTCACTTGAGACCCCAAGAGATGGAGACTCTACCTACTTGGAGCTGCACTGTTTGGAATGTTTGGCTTCCTCAGCTCGGCAGCAGGAAGAGAGAGATTAGTAAACCTCCCTGGGTATTCGTGTCTCCACTTGATGACTCACCAGTTCCTCTGTATTTTACTAGCCAGAGCAGAGCAGATTTTGCTTCTCTCCCCATCAGCTGTAAGTGAGATGGGAAATGGAGGAGAGCAAATGGACCATTTACTGAGTATTACTACCCGCTATCATTGTTCATTAGCATCCAACTTTTTTTTTAAGAAAGATTTATTTATTTATTTTGAAAGGCAGTGTTATAGGAAAGACACAGAGAGTGGGAGATCTTCTATCCACTCTTTTACTCTCCTGAAGACCTCAATAGCTGGGGCTGGGCCAGGCTGATGCCCGCAGCCAGGAGCTTCATCTGAGTCTCCCACATGGATGGCAACTGCCCAAACACCCATGCATCTTTTACTACTTTTCTCAAGCCACCAGCAGGGAGCTGGATCAAAAGTGATGCTGCTAGGGCATGACCCAGTGTCCACATGGGATGTTTGCGTTGGCATCCAATTTTTAGAATAACTTATTTGAAAGGGATAAATTGGTTACCTGGAGCAAAAACAAACTGTAGATTACTCTGCTTTGAGCATAACTTTTTTTTAAACTTCAATGTCAGAACCAGTCCTGTGGTACAGTGGATTAATGGCCCAACCTGCAGTGCCAGCATCCCATATGGGCACCAGTTCGAGTCCTGGATATTCCACTTCTGATCCAGCTCTCTGCTATGGCCTGGGAAAGTGGTAGAAGATGGCCCAAGTCCTTGGGACCCTGCACCTGAGTGGAAGATCCAGAAAAAGCTCCTGGCTCCTGGCTTCGGATCAGCTCAGCTCTAGCTGTTGTGGTCATTTTGGGAGTGAACCAATGGATGGAAACCTACCTCTCTCTCTCTCTCTCTCTCTCTCTCTTTCTCTCTCTCTCCTCCCTCCCCCAACCCCCCATCTCTCTCTCTCTCTCTCTCTCTCTGGCTCTACCTCTCTATGTAACTCTGTCTTTAAAATAAATAAAATAAATCTTAAAACAAAACTTCAATGCCTTTAAGTTGGACACACAGTTTTGGGTGCACAGTAGTCCTCCATACTTCCCCTGCTATGATTCTGGGCCCAGTGGACCCATGTATACTGCCAGGCTGGTCCCTGAAGTTATTTATGATTTCTTAATTCAATGCAGGAAAGACTTGGGGATACACAATACAATGTCAATGTTGCTCATCAGGATAATACAAAGTAGAGATATACCTGACAGAGGAGGGTATGGGGACATAATTATAGAAGCAGGCAGAAAAATGGGTGTGTTTATATATTCATTTTGTAAAGTAGGATGGCAAGACATCTTACCTGGTATAAATGAAAAAAAAAAAGACATCTGTTTTTACAGGTATCATGTAAAATGATGAATATACTTAACAGAAGTAAAAATTAATAAATACAAACATTGGGAAGTGGGGGCCAACATTGTGGTACAGTGCATTAAGCTGCCACTTGTGGTGCCAACATCCCATGTAAGAGTGCTGCTTCGAGCCCTGGCTACTCTGCTTCTGATCCAGCTTCCTGCCAATGCCCTGGGAAGAAAGGAGAGGTTAGCTCAAGTAGTTGGGCCTCTGCCACACATGTGGGAAACTAGGATGAATTTTCTGGCTCCTGACTTTGGCCTGGCCCAGACCTGGCTGTTGCAGACATTTGGGAGTAAACCAGCAGGTAGAAAACCTCTCTTCTTTCTCTTTCTCATGCTCTCGCACTCGCTCTCAGTCTCATTTTCTCTCCTCCCTTTTCTCCCTCACTCTGTCACTCAACCTTTCAAATATTAAATAAATAAATACTTTTTTTAAATTAGGAGAGAAAAGGAAAGGATATTAAATGTGGTCTGAATATAAATCTTCATAGCTTATAGTGAGTAACCAATAGATAATATCTGTGGTCCATAAATCGACATGGAGGTATAAATACACTATTCAGCATTGGATGAAAACCACTAGAAGTCCTCAGATCAGTGAGGTTTAAAGTGGTTTGCTCCAAGGAATGGAATTAGAAGTGAAGATGGATAGGAAAGGGAACTGTCAATCTATGTTTAAGAATGTCTGTTCTACTTGAATTTTTAAGAAAAAAAAATCCATATTCATGCTTTACTCTCATTAAAACATTTTAAAATTTCATTAAAAGAGGAATAAATAGGAATTTGGTTGGGGGGAGAGGAGACAAGAGTTGAAAAGGGAGGGGTGGGGGGGTTACAGAGACAGGGGGAGGAGCTGGAGCCCATGGAGCCGTGAAGCTGGGATGTTCTCCCCTGTGTGCGTAAGCTCTCTTAAGAATGTAAAGTCTATCACTTGATTTTTCAGTTGCTGGAAGTGGGGGATATAAGCTTTTGCTATCACCCCAAATAGTCTGCTACACATACTGTCTCCTGTGTTTAACAGGGAGAAACTAGATAGGGGATCTGAGCTCGAAGGACTGGGTACTGGTAAGGAGAAAGAATGGAGCAGGAATGTGACCACCAAGAAATCAGGGACTCAAAGGGTCATGGAGATTCAAGCTCTCTGACATTCACAGGAATCCTAGGAAGGCATTAGGTTTCCTACAGAATGTGAGATAGGAAGCTGGAGTCCATCTTCTTTTCTTTTCTTTTGTTAATTTTAATTTGACAGAGTTAGACAGTGAGAGAGAGAGACAGAGAGAAAGGTCTTCCTTTCGTTGGTTCACTCCCCAAATGGCCGCTACAGCTGGCGCTGCACCAATCTGAAGCCAGGAGCCAGGTGCCTCCTCCTGGTCTCCGACGCAGGTGCAGGGCCCAAGCACTTGGGCCATCTTCCACTGCCCTCCCGGGCCACAGCAGAGAGCTGGGCTGGAAGAGGAGCAACCGGGACTAGAACCCGGCACCCATATGAGATGCCGGCGCCGCAGGTGGAGGATTAACCAAGTGAGCCATGGCACGGCCTGAAGAGTCAATTTTCAATAAATCAGAGGGCAGAGTGTCCTTAGCTGACATCAGGAGTACTTAAGTTATCTTACTTAATCCTCAAAGCAACCTTCTGAGGTATTTCTTTATTAATTCAACAAACATTTTTAAATATTTGCATATACTACTGTTCAGTACGTCTTTATCACTATTCTCAAGGTGCCTCTGCTCTAACAGGGAGGACGCCGTGATGCAAGATCAGAAATTCTTACCGGAGTTCCCAGGAAAACCTTGGGATGGCATCTAGACTGCTCTGGGAGTGGCAGGAGGCGACTCAGGCTGAGGTTTGAAAGGACAAAGGAGTTTGCTTAGCAGATAAAAGCCGTGAGAGTAAGGTCACACTAGGGAGGGGAAAGCACTCATGGTAGGGGAAAGCAGCGAAGCAAGAACTCTCCTGACCCAGTGGGCACTTCCAGATGTGTGTTCAGGAGGCAGGAAGTAGATCGGAAGGACTTGCGTACTAGACAAGGCCAGTGAGGTGTGCAGTGCCCTGTCTACATAAACAGTTAGGCTCACCCCCGCTCAGCCTGTAAAATACCCACTCTCCTGCCAGCACACAAAGAAGTACTGCACTGCTCAGTGGGAAATGTCCATGAAACAGGCCACACTCCTGGAGCCAGTCCTGGGCCATGGCTCCCCTGAGCTTCTTTGTGTCTAACGGGTCTTTCTGGTCTAAGTCTTGTGGTGTAGACTGTCAGGGAGCACCCCAAAGAGGCCAAGCAAGAGCCAGAACGCATGTAGGCTCCTGTTCAGATCCGAGTTTGTGTATGGGGTACCCCACTGCTGGCCCTGGCTGCAGGAGGATCTAGAGCACTTGAGCAAGATATCCTAATGCTTTGGAGTCTCCTTAGGCACGGGGCTTGGGCAAGAGTCCTGCTTGCTTGGTTCTAAGGATGGTGCTGACGGTAAGCTAGTTCATCCTGCAAACTGTTGATGGCAGTGGAAGGGTTTTAAGCAGGAACATGACATGATCTGGTCTGTATCTTCAGAGACATTTCTGGTAGCCATTGGGAGGAGGTCAAACCCATTAGGGGCAGGGAAGTCAGAGATGAGGCTGCTGAGAAGTAAAATTGAGAGATGAAGAGACTAAACTGGGGCCCCAGTGGTGTGGAAGGAGACAAGCAGATGGAACCGACAGGTGTCATGGGGGGAGGGGTCTATAAAATGTGCTGCTGAGCGGAGTAGAAGGGAAGCCTGGAGTACTTCCCAGATTTCTGGTTCAGATGACAAAAGGAGACTACTCACCCAGGATGTTGGAGGAGCAGGTTTTGTAGTGGGGCAGTGGGGGAAAGGAGGAACTGTGTTTAGAGCATGTTAGGTTTGGGGGACTATAGTGACTCACAAATTGGTGATACCCAACAAACCATTGCATCACGGGCAAGGTGCACTTGAGTGAAATGCCATGTTTCACCATTGCCTGTGCCCTTAGCCATTTTACCTTACTCTCCAGTTCTTTGAAAAAGATAAAATACTAACACAATGTAACGGCTTACAGCACAATGCCCGGTACATATGAGATATTTACTACACACTGATGAAGATGAAGGAAGAGTAGGAGGAGATATCGATAGGTCATCAGGAAAGCTAGAATCCATTTACCTTTCTCAGGTCCTCCATGCCCAAGAGTAAGGCCACACCACCACCAGGGTGAAGGTGGTGACCAGCCACAGTCTCCAGGAAAGACCAGATGGCGGTGAGTGTTACCAGTTCTGGTCCCCTCTGCTGTGATTGGGAATTTCACAAGAGGAAGCTGACACTGAGGGTGTCAAGGATGTTATTGAGGGGAAACACATGGCATGAGAAAACCAGAGGGTAGAATTGTCGCTGCTTGGCTGGCAACATAAACCGCCCGAGATCGTCTTCTGGGGGAAACAGTGAATCCACGCCTCCATGACAACAAAGCCCATGTTATTTCCCTGCATTCTACAGATTTTTGAAGAAGGAACGGGCCAAGGTTCAGACTTTCTGGCTGCCGCACAGAGAAGCAGGCACACCAACAGAAGAAAGCTCACCATTTCTAGGGCACAACAAAGCCAACTGGAGGCCACTGTGTCCAGCTCGGTGTTAGGGCTGATGAGCAGATGGGAACCCGCGTTCTTGGAGCCTGGTGTTTACTCGGTGTGCAGGAAGACGTTGGCTTGGTTTCCTGTGACAGCAAAACCTAAGGCAAATGCGTGTGCGCAGGTAGCTCCTTTGGGAGTTCATTCAAGGATGTAGGAATGGAGGGCTGGAAAGGGTGAAGGAAGGAGGAACAGCAAAACAGCAGCGAGTTATGGAGATTACAATGGAAAAACACTGGGCTTCCTTTCTCCTGAGACTTCCTGAGGAGCATATTGAATACCTCTCGATCGCCCACCAGAGAGCTGACTGGGAAGAGAATTTACCCAACCCTGCCATGCGTCCCTGTTGGCTTCAACTTTCTCCTGGACCATTAACTTCATCACGCCTCAGGGCTTGTCACATGTCCTGAAAGCATGGTTCTCTCTCTCTCTCTCTCTCTCTCTCTCTCTCTCTCTCTTTTCTCTATAGTGATGAAGTTCCTGGGCAGAAAGTCTAACACTGCGGCGTGTGTCTGAGCCCTGGTGTTCTTGGAGGGAGGACGTGAAACGCCACGTCCTCTGATGAGGAGGTTGGAGCCGGAGTCTGAGGGCTGGGGGCACCAGCGATCTGACAGTACAGCAGCCTTGCACTTTGCAGGCCCTCTGTGTCTCCCAGTAAGGTCGTGTTGTTCCTGGAGTTTTCGAGATGTTGACCAGCCACAGTGTCCAGAAAAGACTGTGTATGGCAGTCGGCAGACTCAGCTTTAGTCCCCACTGGCGCGACTTGTCCTGAACTTAATACTCATATCGTCTTCTGTGGCCACCACGCGGTGTAGAGTCCTCTTGCTCTCAATCTCAGCTTTAGCTGGCTCTGCCTGTTTGTTCTTCAGGGTGCTCAGGTCTTTGCCCCTTTCCAGGCTATTGTAGGTGCCCACTGTGTGTGTCATTGGACATGGGAGTACCCAGAAACGCCCCAGCCAATCCCCAGGCTTCCGATGTATTTCTCTCTGTTGTGTTCTACAGCAGCAACCCCGAATCCTTATAATACAAGAGAACTTCAAAGAGTTCATAGGAAAATGCAATTAAAATATAATGCTCATTTTCCACAAAGTTTTAAAACACCCCTTGTCATCATATTCAGCTTCTTGACTCAAGGCCTGGCAGCTGGAGCAGTCTAAAATGACCAGGCTACACTCAGGGCCTAATCAAACCCTTAATGGTCTCTGGTGGAAGTGCCCTTTTCTCTCCCCACCTACTGGCTGGGAACCAGGAACATCAATGCTACAGAGACTTGCAGCGGCTCAAAGCACAGATTCTGCAATCTGTCACTGGGAGTGGTAGTGAGAGGGCTCTCTGTGGCTTCCACGCCTCAGCCCCCAGGTGTGGGTACCTAAGCTGCTGAGGACACACACCATCCATCAGCTGTCAGCTCAGGCACACACTGTGTCCTGCAGGACCGCACCCTCCCTCCACATTGTGGAGTGGCACATTGAAGGGGTCTCTACCAGCCACTCTGTTGTTCCAGTTGGCTGATACAGTGTCTGACAGTCATAAACCTGGCAGAGGCCAAAACATTGTTGTCTAATTTTGCCTAATTCAAGCTGATGGACAGGCAGCCAGGGTATTCCAGAATTAAAGGACACTGGGATAGAAGGAAGAAGCAGAAATCATTTGAATGTTTTTTTTTTTTTTTTGAACAAGGGTCAAAGAGTCTGAGCCCTGTAATTATAAAATAGCCTACAAATGAAAGGTCAAATCTGTGCTACTGCAGACACAACTGGCCTGCTCCCATATGGGATCGCACCACACTCTGGTGTAATTATGATGATCTCGGAACTTACCAGCACAGGTCAGTGTAGTTTCTGTCTCACGGTAGGTCTCCGTAAGCTTGGTGCTGACTGAATGTATAATGAATCTGGCTCATTCGAGGGCCAGCTCTCAGCCCTAGACCCTCCTTCTGTTCCTCCACCCAGCTATGCTCTCTCAGGGACTGGGAAGAAGCCTCGCACTCTCAGAAACTGGGATAGAATGCCACCAGCCCTGGCAGCTGTCATCTTCCAGCTCCCCCTCCCCTCCAGGAGTACCTCCCATTCTTGCTCTACCCTCCTCCCTCCCTTATCCCCCTCCCTCCAGAGGCCCCAGACTCAAACTGCTGGGAAGTCTCTTCAAACAGCATTGAAATTGCTTTAAATATTAGAGGATTAGGGGAAGACAAACAGACCTGGGGAAGGTCTGTGTTTGGGGGATTAGGATTAGATCTCCTCTGCTGTCCAAGCATTAGCAGAGGCCACGCAGCCTGCCTCTGGGCTCTATGCCTGCGATCCCAGGCAGCTCCCGGTTAGGCCTCCAGAGCAACCCACAGCCCTGAGCTGATCTCATCTCTCTGCATATCAGGAATTTCCAGACAAAACCCCAGCCCAGAAACCACTGCTGCTTCTCACCCTTGGTCCTGCTCTCCAGGAAACCACCATGTATTGAGTTAACCTTTTCTCCCACTGCCTGTAACCTTTGCCATTGGCACTAGGCAGCCAAGCACAGGGTTAGACACCTGCTGGGAACTAGGGGTGGGCCACGAGAGGTGAGACAATGGGAGACTCAAGGGACGTGGGGTAGGTGCATTCATGTGTGTTTGCATGAGAAAGCATCCAAATGTGGCAGGACTTATATCATGGCTAAGGCCCCCTACCAATCGTAATTCAATATTTATCAAAGTAGACCTTAGTATTAATTAGAGCCTTGGAATCTCGGAGTTTGAATAGACCATAGCAGTCTCACTGAAGGTCGACCTCCCCTACGGCTTTCCTGGTGGGTCCTGCTCTCTCTCTCCTCTGGAACCTCTTGTGTGACAGAGAGCCAGATGATCCATTTCATGGCTGTCCACTCCAAAATGTCAGAAAATCTTCTCTGTGTAGCAGCGGATGCCTTGGTCCTGATTGCACTCCTAGAACCAAGTGTATGTACATAAATCTCAACTTGGGATTAGAAGTGCTTAAGAAAGAATTTACTACACAAGACACAGAAAGAATTAAGCATAAATTAAAAGATCAATACATGTGACGTTACTGAAAGTGGGAGTCGGTTCATCCAGGTATCCTGATAAAATGGAGTGCAAGTCATATACTAAGATACGCCATCTGATGCACAGACTTTTGACCAAGGACTTCATAATACATCAAGGATTTCACCAAACAATGAGAAGACGACCTGATGAAAAAGTGGGGAAAAAGCTAGACAGCATTTGTAAACAGCCAATAAGCACGTGAAAGGTGCTCAACTTTATTAGTAACTAGGTATGCGCAAATTAAAACAACATTGGGGTAGTGCCATCAAATTGACAGGAAATATAAAACCTGACAATAACCAGTATGGAAAAAGATGAAGTGCAGAGTTAGGTTTTATTACTGCTAGTGGGATAATAAATTGGAATGAGTTTGAAAAACAGTGCTTAGTTAAGAATGTACAGACTCTGTGATGGAGAAATGCCTCTCCTGGGGGTATGCACCCTGGGTGCACATGTGTACAGCATACACAAATGAGGCCAGTGACAGCAGCATTGTCGGTTTAATGGCCCCCAAATGGAAACAGCCCCAATAGTTCCTAGCATCAGGTTGAATTACTAAATGATGGTATACTCACACAAAGAAAATAGCACATACTAACAAAAATGAACAAACTATGCTTATGAATGACTCTTATAAAACCATGATTGTGGAGTGAACCAGCAGATGCAAGAGCTCCCATTCTCTCTATCTTTCCCTCTGTCTGTCACTCTGCCTTGCAAATAAACAAAATACGTCTTAAAAATAACCCACAATTCTGAGTAAAGGAAGTTAGTACACAATGCATCTCTATTTACATAAAGTCAAAAACAGGAAAAAATAAGTCTATTATTTGAGTTGCATATTTATGTAGTAAAGTATAGTCCAAGTTTTAAAAATGGTGGTGCATATGGGCGCCGGTTCGAGTCCCAGCTGCTCCACTTCTGATCCAGCTCTCTGCTATGACCTGGAAAAGCAGTAGAAGAAGGCCCAAGTCCTTGGGCCCCTGCACCCACGTGGGAGACCTGAAAGACACTCCTGGCTTCTAGCTCCTGGCTTCTGATTGGCTCAGCTCTGGCCGTTGCAGTCAACTGGGAAGTGAACCAGTGTATGGAAGACCCCCCCCCCCACCTCGCTCGCTCTGCCTCTCCTCTTTGTAACTCTGACTTTCAAATAAATAAATAAATCTTTTTTAAAAAAAAAAGTGGAGTTGTCATAGAAGACAAACTGTGTGGATGATGGTTCCTGTTGGGGTGGGAAGCAGGAGGGTGGGAAATATTAAGTATCTTGCCCTGGAGGTGGTTATTGAGATTCCTTTTTGAGTAATTGGCTAAGCTATATGTTTATTTTTCATAATTCCTGCATATGCACTGTACTACATGATTTTGAAAATAGTTGTAAAAATATAATTCTAGGGGCTGGTGCCGTGGTGCAGTAGGTTAATCCTCCACCTGTGGCACCAACATCCCATATGGGTACCGGTTCTAGTCCCGGCTGCTCCACTTCCAGTACAGTTCTCTGCTATGGCATGGGGAAAGCAGTAGAAGATGACCCAAGTTCTTGGGCACCTGCACCCACGGGGGAAACCAGGAAAAAGCTCCTGGCTCCTGGCTTTGGATCGGCGCAGCTCTGGCCTTTGTGGCCATCTGGAGAGTGAACCAGCAAATGGAAGACCTTTTTCTCTGTCTCTACCTCTCTCTGTCTGTAACTCTAACTCTCAAATAAAATAAATAAAATCTTAAAAATATATATATATAATTCTAATCTTGACAACCATCAGGTACCATTTATACTCCTTTCATTTTCTCTCAACAGTAGACATGATTTCCAAATATTTTGCTATGCTGGTGACCCAATTATTTCTTTTGTTATATATGTCTATGTATGTATGCACGTATGTATCTATTCTCCATCTGCTTTAACAATGACTGCTCCCCTCATTGGGGACAGTTAGAAAATCAAAGGTAGCAAAGATGGCAAACTTCAAACGAGGATAAGTACGAGTCCAACTAGTATTTTGTAAGGTTCAAATGAGGACAGATGCCATCAATAAAATAAACAAGCCATTAAATAATAAACAAACCATTAAATACACAAACCATTAGGATGAGAATAGAAGTGTCTACACATTCATAATCTCTTAATTCCTTAGCCTTGATGATAATTAGTCCTATGACAGACATTGCTCGGTACAAGCTGCAAACAGGTGCCAACATGGGCCAAATCAACTGCAGAGATGCTGGGAGCAGGGTACCGCTGCACCATCTCTGCAGATGCGGGCACTTCTTCCTGGTGGGATTCTGCTCTGTAGTCCAGGGGTATGAGATCTAGCTCCCTACCCCTCCCTGCTCAGGAGTTCTGACTTCAACACAAGAGGCAATCCCAGAGCCTTCCCAGCCGGGCCTTATTGAGGGCCAACCAATCACATATCTTCCCCTCCTGTCTGGCCAGAGTCTCCAGGGGAGGAATAAAGCTGTGGGGAAAGTAAGGTTTAGTGTGGTCACTGGCAAATGCTAATTAGCAAGGACTGCTTGGCAGCCTCCAGTCCTCTCTGATTGCCTGGGTAGTGAGAGGAATGCAAAACGCACAGGTGAAGTGCAGCAGCTGAGCTCCTGGGACTGGGAGCTGAAATGCGTTTCTCCTATCCCCCACCCTCTCTCAGGCATTGGCAACAGAGACACCTGTGTCTAGTCAGTCAAAAACATCTGTCTACCTGGAGTTTTGCTCCGAGTCTTTATTTGCCATTATTACTACATCAGACTACCCGGATTTCCCAACATGCATAGCTCTCCTGAGGGCAGAAGCTCCCAGTAAGTATGCCTGCAGTCAAATCAATGAGAAATTCTATTTGCCCGGCTCTCCAGGGGTGGCTAAATCCCTTGACCTTGGCTATGGGTCCCACCAAGGTACTGAGACTGAATCACACTGACCAAAATGGCAGGCTGGGAAATTTAATTCTGCTTTTCAATGAAACACAAAGAGCTTGTTGATGTGAAATTTCAGCTGAGACGCTGCATCTCAAATGAGAAAAATCAGATGTCTCTTGGGAAGAAATCACTTTCTTAAAGAATCTCTCTAGAAAGCCCAATTGGTGCAAGCACAGAGATGCAAATCAACCCTCCAAGTGGCTCCTGCCTCTGCCCCTCCTCCTCCCTCTGCCCTCTGCCCTCTGCCCTCTACCTGCACAGTGCTCTTGGAGCCAGGCCTGGGCCAACATGGGCGGTGTTGTGACATGGGTGGGTTGTCCCTGGGCTGGGGTGGGGTAGAGCCAGTATCTACCTGTTCCACTGGGGCCTGAGAGTCCACACTGTGTGGCAGGGATGGCCCAACAAGCAAGGGACAACGACTGGTGATTAGAGGCTGTCTTATCCCATTTGTGTTTCTACAACAGAGTACCTGGGACTGCACAACTTATAAAGAAAGGACATTTAAATGGCTTATGGTTCTGCAGGCTGGGAAGTTTGAAATCAAGCTGCTAGCACCTGGCAAGGGCCTTCTTGCTGTAGTGTCCCATGGCAGAATGTGGGAGGGCAAGAGGACTCAAGACAGCGCGAGAGATGGAACTTGCAGTCTCAAGCCCTTCTGCAATCAGCAGTAGTCCATTCACAGGGGTGGATCCCACTGCTTCCAACACTGTTGTACCGAGGGCTAATTCCCAACATGTGAACTTTGGGGGATGCATTCACACTACAGCAGAGGCTGACTTTGCTTAGTCAATCAGGGTAGACTGAGTGCCTAACACAGGCCAAGGACCACATCTGGGTTGCTCAGACTCACTTCACTTCGCCCACCTTCTGCTTCCTTTCAGGCCTTCTTCACATGGGAAAGGGACTGGTCAACTTGCCTATCCCTTTTATGAAGACTGCAAGTCAGCAGGGACAGATGTTTTGTCTTAGACTACTGGATTGGTACTGAGAAAATCAAGACTCAAACTCGAATTTCTCGACTCCAGATTTTGCCTTATTTTCCTCACATGTAGGTTGAAGAGAAATCTTGGTGTAATCTTGGAATGCACAAATACACCATCTCAGGCATCCATCAGAAGGGACACCTGGTCAGGTAAGATACTTACTCAAGGTCACTCGGTAGTAGGTGGCGCAGGAAAAGGTTGGAGCCTTTACTATCTGGCTTCCAAGCCTACCCTACTGGCACTCAGCCTGTGGTTTTCTTGGGCTGGGATCTTCTTTCTGTTCCCTTTTTCATTGTCTTCTTCTTGGATTTTGCCATAACCTTCTCTTCTCACATGGAAAGCTCCAAGCCACACAGTGGAAATAACCACCCATCCAGTAGGACATTCTTCACTCCCCATCCACCTACCCAAGGCTCTTGGCACCATGGCCAGGACAAATGTCTGCTTTGGAGATGGGATCTGGAGATGAGGAATAATAATAAATTGAAAGCTGAACAGGACTGAGCGTTGCACACACCTCCCCATCTGCTCTGGTACAGGCTGCTGGATTTGCCTTAGATTAGGTCTCTGTTTCTGATCTGACAACAGATGCCCGAGCCATAAATAACTGTGTGTTTTTCCCTTGAACTTTCGCTGCCATCTCCCGATGTCTCGTGTCACATTGCATTCTGGGGAGAGGTGCAGTGGAGCATGCCACCACCTCCGCGTCCTCACTCTGTCCCTCTTTCTGAGTGCAGCCACCCCAGCGGGTCCTACAGCAGGTGCTACAAATTGAAGAGCTGCTGGCAGTGGCGGGGGTGCCTGGAGAAGCCAGGGATGAGGGACCCAGGAGTACCAGTTTCTGATCTCATTTCCCCAGCTTGATCCTGGCTTCTCTCAGTGAGACTGAAACTGCCATTTTGTCTGCATAGGTAGAGATCCGCTGTATGAGGTCATGGTAAAGCCACCTCTCTTACCTGGTGTTTAGCAGAAACAAGGAAGGTTAAAAAGGAGATTGTGTAGGCAGGCGGGCCAGCCCCAGATGCCCCTGGGCAACAGATGCCCTAATGTGGCACTGAGACCCTTGCCCTCATGGAGTAACACTGGCATGTAAGGAAAACATGGCCTGCAGAGCACCACAACACAACCCCATTTCTCATCCTTAGTGGTACCACATACACCCTCTCCGCCCCCACTCCCCTTCCACTACTCTCCTTCTTTCACTGCATTTGACTCCTGTAGAAATCCAGGGAAGTTACGCTTGGTACAGATCAGAACAGGACATTCTACAATCAACAAAACCTAAAGCGTAGCCCTTCCATCTTGTCTTAGAGATGGATGAAAAACTAACAGTAGACTAGCAAGTGCGGATGCTGGCAGAGGTTCCAAGTTAGGACCTATTCCGTTTTCTGCTGCTCCATCTCCATGCTGTGCATCTTATTTTCCTCTCTCTCCTTCCACCCCCATGACCTCCTTTTCTCTCGCTATCCTCTCAATCTCATGACCTCTCTCTCAATTTCTCTCCCAATCTCCCAATCATTCTCATTGCATTTCCCTTCCTTATCAGGCTCTGCCATCTCTCCTTGTTCTCTCTCTCCTCTCCTCTCCTCTCCTCTCCTCTCCCCACCTTCCTCTGTTTCTTTTTCACTGCCCTTTCTCAGTGTCCTCATTTTCTCAGTCTCTCTAGGTCTCCGACCAAAGATGCTTGTGACACGGATGCCTTCTGCCACGTCAATCTCAGGCTACCCCTCCACTCTAGGTGACAAAGAAGTTCACACCAAAGGAACGTGGTGCACTGCTTTTCCAGCTGCCAGGTGTGGGGCGATTCTCCTGCTCTCAACACGGAATCAGTTGATCCCCCTGGGCAGGCTGGGCTGAGCCCCACCCTTTGCCCTCACTTTCCTGGCAGTTCCTCGTCCTGTTAGCTACCTGGCCTCTGGTCTTTAGCTCCTTCTCTGGCTCTTGACCCTGCTCTGTTCCTCCTTTTTCCATCATCTTTTTTCCCCAACACTTTTTCTCTTTTATTTGCCATCTCTGTGACCTGGCCTCCTGTCTCTCCTTCATTCCATTCATCTGCCTCTCTCATTATTTTCTCTCATCCTTTCCACATTTTCCCTTATCTACTCCTAAAGCCAGGTTTTCTCTTTTCCCTGGGGGAAACCCCAGTGCATTTTCCTGTAGCATAGACAATCCTTTCCTAGTATCAGCGCCTTGGGCTTTTCTCTTGCTCTTCCTGTAGGAGAGTCTCTGCTGGGGGTGTGCTGACTGCATTCTCTTTTTCAGAAAAACTGAAATCCTCTATGTCCTTGTAGGCCTAGGTGTTCTTGAGCAGATTGTGTCCAACACGACCTCCCACTCAGTCAGCAGGTGGAAGTCCAGAAAGAGCCATCGAAAGGGGAGAAGTGGAAGAACACACTTGCAGAAGATTTTGAGGACGATTATAATGGGTTAAGGTGAGGAGACTACCGTGGCACTGAGTGAAGTCCTCAGTGGGTGAGGGGATGTTCTATAGGGTGAGGCGGATCCAGCTGCTTTTCTCTCTACTACATAGCAAAACCTAAAGAGTGAAGGATTAGCGGTGGCAGTAGTGAATCTGGATAGGAGACCCAGGAGTAGCTGGAGAATGCCACTCAAGGAGGTCGTGGGGCTGCTCTAAGGTAGCTTTGGAAGAGTCAGTTCATCCTGATGGAGGGGATAAACTGTCCTCCGTGAGGCAGGATGGGAAGGGGACACCTAGTTCCCTTTGTGTTTTCTAGCTCAGACCTTCCTCTCAGCCACAGTAACATGCAGACTCTGTGAGTCTGTGGCTGCAGATGCCTCATTAGTCCCTGTGAATAGCAATGTAGCCTTGCTATGCGAGCCATCGCAGGCACGATTCATCATTCCAGTGCACTGGCTTGACACAGCCCATTCCTGTCTTGATGCCATTTCTTCCCGAGAGTCCTCCCACCCTCCCCCAACCCTCCTAGGGTGCCATGTCCCTTCCCATGACCGCATTCCTTGTCTGGATGGATGACTTGGAAGTCTTTAGGCACTTGGGGTTCACAGGCCTAGGTCCCACTCCTTCAAATCAGATATGTGGCCCAATTCCACCTCCTACTTGGACAGTTCCCACCTCCTTACTCAGTCTCACTCCAGCGTAATCTGGGCTGCAAGTGTGATACAAAGCCAGGCAGTGCAGCTGGCCAGCCAAGACCATTCTGTGTTTCTGAGCTTTGAGACACAGTCGTCAAGGTCTGAAGACCGCCAAAGGGCATCTTATTGAGTGAGACATGCATTTTTAATAAACTATATTTGACTTCCATGATGGGCAAGTTATTAAGTCGTTTGACAGCCAATGGCATGAGGAAATGAAAGAATACCTTAAAAGTAGACATTTCTTGGCAGATAAGGGAGAAATTCAGTGAGCTGGAGGCAATAGAAAAAGAAATGCAAATAAAGATATGATGCTTTTACCTATCTGCATATAGTGAAGAAGCCATTAATATAACAGTGAATAGTGGGATTTTTATCACTACTTGACTTGAATGTCTTGAAAAACTAGCTCAGCCTTGAAAGGATCAGTCTTTGTAGCTCTGGACCAAGCCCGTCCTTTGTCTCTGTGTGGAGAAGATGAATTTGTTTTCTGATGTGTTTTCCTCCCCCTTTCCCCAGCCTTCTGAAATGAGCTTTGGGTTGGTTTTCCATCACCACCCGATTTAGAATTATTAAGGATAATGACAGAGAATAAATGGCTCTTTCTCACCCAGAGGCACACGACTCAATTGATGGGTGCAGACCAGATAGGCAGCCTCTGCTCCACTGCCGCAGGTGTTGAGTGGATGCTCTCCCTTCTTGGGGCCCCTTGGACACCCACTTTGGCATGATCTTTCCTGGCTTCTAGTGAGCTTCCCATTTCTCTAGCCTCTACCGTCTCTGACTGACTATTGGGCCTATGTGTTGGGTGCCATCTTTTGCTGTCCTCAAATGTTAGTTTTCTTTGCAGCTACTACTTTGTTGTTCTACTGTAAACTTCTCTGGGTGAACTTGAAATAGTTCTTTCCCACTTGTTTCTGTTCACAGTTTGCTCATCTATGTCTCCTGTTTGATTATGAGTGTCATGGCCATCTCTTATTCATCTTTGCATAGTGCAAATAGTGATAGTCAGCAAACATCACCTGAATTATGGGCTGGCTTTGCTTAAAACAGGGGAAGGTGTAAAGGAAGGGGTTCTTATTCTCCTTCCCTCTCTCTCTCTTTCTCTCTCTAAGTAGGCTGAGTTATAATGCATAGTTGCTTCCTTCTTATTTACTGTCTACATTTTTTGCTGTCCACCTAGGAAAAAGCCCATTTGCACTTGTTCCCTGTAATCCTGACACAACAAAGCTTCTCCCACAAAACATCAGCCCCTGTTCTACTGACATCCACCTCCCCCACCTCCACCTCCTGAATATCATCCTGCAACCCTGATCTGTTCTTCTAACTCTTCTGTTTGTTCAAGCTACTCAACCAGTGTTCAACACCCATTGTGATCTGTTCTGTATTATTCCATATGACCAACTAAGGGGGCTGGGAGAAGGGAGAGAACAGGATTGGGGCAGTGATTTATCTCAATCCCCTCTTACCCACAGAAGTAAGTGCTCAACACTAAGCTCTCCAGACAGACTCACAGCACTGATGGAAGGAGGTCAGTGAGGCAGGTGTGATCACGCCCTCTAATTTTCTACTCTTAGTCTCAAAGCAGGTTACTCTGTGTGGGTGTCCTTTCCTGGCATGGGTGTGACTGCAACAGCTGTGACTATTAAGAAAGATGTGGAGAAATGGCTTTGGCTCCTAGCATCACATGGCATCCCGTGACCAGACAGGACGTGTGTTGGAGCAGCCCAGTGCTGTGATCATTCTTCTTCAGCTTTCCATTTCTTCCTGTATCAGCATCACCCAGTTTCTCAGAGTTCCTCTCTGCTGTTTTGAGTTCATCACCAGAATTTCCTTTTCATTGACTTGTTCACACAATGTAGTAGAAAGAGCGGCCAATTTGCTTATGAAACTTATTTGAATAACACCAAAAAGTAAAATATTTTCTGGCCTGAAGATTGTAGTGATCAAAGTCTTTACTGTGATCAAAACATAGCTATTGTTTTCATTTGCTCATGTCCAAGCTTATACATCACAAACAGATATTTCAAACATCTTCTGTACACAAGTCTAAGTTTTTTTTTTTAATTATTTGAAAGCCAAAGAGAGAGAGAGAGAGAGAGAGAGAGAGAATCTTCCATCTTCTGGTTCACTCTGTACATAGCCTAATACATAGACTAAAAACTTTGGGGTGGGTGTTTGGCTTAGTGGTTAAGTCACTGCTTGGGATCCTGAATCCCATATCGACATGACATGCCTGGTTGGGGCCCTGCTCCACCACTTCCAATTCAGCTTCCTTTTAATGAGCACTCTGAGAGGTAGTTGGTGATATACCAAGTACTTGGATACATGCCACCCATTTGGGAGACCTGGATTGCATTCTGGGTTCCTTGTTTTAACCTGGCCTAGCCCTGGCTGTTGTGGGCTTTTGGGGGAGTGAATTAGCAAATGGATGAGGTCTCTCTCTCTCTCTCTCTCTCTCTCTCTCTCTCTCCCCCTCCCTTCCCACCTTTTAAATGAAAGGAAAATAAATAAATAAAATTTTATAAGCGCCTTGAGATACTGTTCTCTTCTTCCCAAATGTTACTAGTAATAAAGTAAGCAGAATAATACTTTCTTCATCCCATACGTAGCTTGTTTTTCTCTCCTGAAAAAGAGCATGCAATTCTTTCAGAAGCTGGTCTTGCTAAGATTGAAGCCTGAGGTCTTTAGCCTGCTGTCTCCCTGAACAGACAGACCGCCTCCTGGTTTGAGAAAAGCAGCCCTGGTCCTAGCACCTGCTCTTGCTCCTGTATGTTCCTGTGCTGTCCACCCATCACACCGGTTGCCCTCAGTGCTCTGGGAAGTAGGTGGGTTCTTCCTTGCTCACCTCACCTTCTCCTCTTTACCCCAAAGAAGCCCCACTCTCTTCCTTTCCTCCAGCCTGAAAAATTGCATTTCTCTCAATGTCATTTCTTCGAGATGTGAGCTGGAACAAATCTAGAGCAGCTGCTTCATTTATAAGTGTCCTTTAGGGACCCCCTCAGCAGACACTTTGCAGAATATAATGATGACATTCTAACGAGCATTAATGTACATGTTGTCATTTTTCTATATTTACTTTTCCCGCAGGAGGCATAGCTCTGAGAAGGGACACCAAAAAGCAGGGAGATGGGGCGAAAGTTTTGTGGGAAAAGTCACTGGGAACCCACTCACTGGCTAAAAACACTCACTGCAGAGGAGAGAAAAGCTGGGAGGGTGAGTGGGGGTAGAATCTTCCAGAAGACAAGAGGGTGGGCAAGGGGAGCCACAGCAGGGAGAAGCCTGGGGGAAGTAGGAGGCAAAGATTTGGGAGGAGATGAAGACTTCAAAATTGAGTTAAGACTCAAGACTCCGTCTTTCTGGACCACAAATATTACACACTTTCTTCAGTTCCTGACCTGTATCGTTTGTGTTGCATGAAGTCATTCAATCAATCACATGCATGCATTCATTCATTCTTTTAGTCATCTTTTATTGTTGTTGTTGTTTTGTTTTTGACAGGCAAAGTTAGACAGAGAGAGAGAGAGAGAGAGAGAGAGAGAGAGAGAGAGAGAGAGGCAGAAAGTTCTTCCTTCCACTGGTTCACCCCCCAAATGGCTGCTATGGCCGGCATGCTGCGCAGATCCGAAGCCAGGAGCCAGGTGCTTCCTCCTGGTTTCCCATGTGGGTACAGGGCCCAAGCACTTGGGCCATCCTCCACTGCCTTCCTGGGCCACAGCAGAGAGCTGGCCTGGAAGAGGGGCAACCGGGACTAGAACCCAGAGTACTGGCGCCACAGGCGGAGGATTAGCCAAGTGAGCCGCGGCGCCGGCCATCCTTTAGTCATCTATTTAACAGATACTGATTGAGCTCTTTCTCCCAGGCAAATGTTGTGCTAGACACCAAAGATGCAAGAGTGAATCAGATGGGTGAGGACCTCTCAGAATTCAGTTGACCTACGGTAGCTGTGTGAGGTCAATGAAGGGTTCACTGTTTTCCTCATTATAGATTGGAAGAAATGCTCAAGAAAGTTAAGCAAATTCTTTTGAATTCCAGTGTGTGCATAGTTAAAGCTCAGATTTCAACCAAATTCTGCCCACTGGTCAAATATCTTTCAAGTTCTTTGTTTTACAGGAAACATGGGAGGGAGTAACGGGGAGACTCAGTCCCAATGCTGTGGATCCTAGGAGCCCTGAGGGAACCTAGAAATGTCTGTTCTGAACTGTCAGCCAACATGCACTGAGCAGCAGAGAGAATGAGGCCTCCCTTGGCTTGGGGCTGGCATAAGGGCTAATACTGGAGCAAGTTTATAGGAAGCTCCATTGGCTCCTCCCAGGCAACATTATTTTCCACTCTGAGTAGATTCTACAAACATCTCATAATGTGTTTTCCCTAATTAATGAATTGATTCTCAATTAATTATACATTTATATATTTCTGCACTATTTGCAAAGCTTTTGTGTTCATTATCATAATCATAATTCCATGAGGTCAGCAGGAGAAGAGTGTTTACTCTCAGCAGATAGATCAAGAAGTTGGGGCTCAGAAATGTCCACCTGCTGCAAATCATCCAGAAAAGAAGCAGCAAAGCCATAGTCCAGCACCAGGTCTTCTAATGCAAGCCTCTGCTCTTCCTCAAGTCTCACAGTCTCTGTGGATCACAAAAGCCGGACAAGGCTGTAAGGATTCTGCTCCTCATTTTATGGAAGCCAACCCTGGAGAGGTTATATTACTAGCCCAATATGGGACACCAGCATCCCATATGAGTACCAGTTCAAGTCCTGACTGCTCCACTTCCAATCCAGATCCTTGCTGATGCTACTGGGAAAGTAGCAGAAGATGGCCCAACTGCTTGTGTCCCTGATAGTCTCGTGGGATACCCAGAAGGAGCTCTAGGTTCCTGGTTTCAGCTTGACCCAGCCCTGGCTATTACAGGCATTTGGAGAGTGAACCCATGGGTGGAAGATATCTCTTTGTGTGTGTGTGTGTGTCTCTCTCCTTCTTCCTATAACTCTTCCTTTCAAATAAATGAAATAACTTTTCATAAAAGTAATTAGCCCAAGGTCACCAGCTGGCCCATGTCGATTTTCTTTCCCCAACATGGTGCCACCCCACAGTGAGGTTGGATAGACCTGTGCTAAATGCCACTCTTCTCTCTGTCTTTGAGAAGCAGATCGGAATATTCATGAGGATCTTGAAAATCGTTTCAAGGTCGAACACAAGCAAATGTGTAAGTGGGTGTCATATCTCTCAGGGGACAAAAACAAAGTCAAAGCAAAGTCTCTGTGGGGTGATGGTCCCTGAGTTCTCAGGTGAGCCAAACCTTTACAAGGGCATAGAGAGATGAAGGTTCCTTAAACCAGCAAAAGGGAGGATCCCTTTCCTTCCCTTCGATGGAGTATAAGGTCAAACTTTGTCCTCTCCTGCCCATAGATCTTATCTGGGTGGGATTGTATCAAATAAATAATGTATCAGAAGATTCCTCCCGAGTTACATTAGCCCCATCAGGAGTGAGAGCATAGCCCGGGTGTGTGATAAGTGGTAATAAATGGCAGTGCTTGTCGCTGGAAATTTTTCTGGCAAATTTCCGAACCAGATTAAAAAGTAAATTAGATTTCTTCTGAAGAGTTATTTTCAAGGGTTTTTATCCACTGACGTGTGTATGCAAGATTGCAGCTTTGCCAAAGGGGAGAGAACAAAGCTGAAAAAATAAAATAAAATAAAATAAAAATCAGCACGCAATTATCTGAATAAGGCTATCGTTGGGAAGGCACCTAATCAGAGATGTCTCAAATTTGCTTAAAATACAATGTGCAATATAAAATGTATTTATAATGTGCCTCTTATGTTCCAATAAAATTGTTACCAGGGCCAGACAATTGCAGGAGACAGGGGTTGTAAAATGGAAGAGATAGAATCAAATCAGTTATTAATAACAGGTGAATAAAATAGAACTTTGGGGGAGGGGAGTAGCATATTGTTTTGTTGAGTTTTCATTTGCTTGACCAAGCCCTTTAAGTCATGAGTGTGTCAAATACAAATTACTCTGGTTCTTTCCTCTCTGGCCACTCTGCCTCCTTTCTCTTCTTTCTCTTTGCACTATTCCCATGGCCTCTTGACTGCCCTTCCTGTCTTTGGTCTTATCAACCCTTTCCATCCTGAGCTCAGAGCAACCTCCTATTCAGCAAGTCTCACTGTGCCATCTCCCTGATTAAAAATCTTCCGAGGCTCCTCATTATCTATAAAATAGGACCTAAATTCCTTCGCCATGTAAGCACCTTTGTTATCTGTAGCTTACTGGCTTTCTAGTCTTGCTTTGTGTGTTCATGTCCCTGCTTTCAGTAAGATAGGTTCCAGGTCTCCACTGCTTCCATGGCTCTGAACTGCTCAGTAAATTATAAGTGAGGGAATGGGCAGAGGGGTGTAGTCCCTGGAGGGTGAGTCCAAGAAAGAAGTAGCAGAGAGTGCAGATGTAAGAACTCTGGTATCGCCAGACTAAGGGATGACTATGAACATCCTCAACCACTGGGGAGACCAACACATGCATTGAAAAGCTGTCAGTAAAGGGCAAGTCAACTAGATTCACCCTACATAAATAATGTAATGGTTAATTTTTAATTGTCAATAAGAGTCATTAGAAGTTGTTCAAGATTTGGTTTTTCTCCTCCTCTTTTTCACCCCCAGTTATTGTCCAATCTAATGCTTAGAAGCAGAAGCATGGGAGTTAAAACTGAAGCCAGTTTATTCCACTTCCAATAAAGAAGATTGGGGTAGAAAGTGGAGGTTTTGTTTCTGGACTAAAATGAGTCGTATGGATTTAAATTCTCCATTTCCTTCCTCCAAGGTCCCATTGTTTCTGCTAGGGAGAAAAAAAGTTGCTTCTATTTATCTTCCAAAAAGATGGAGAATTCTGCAGAATGTTTCAGAATTCTTTTCAGCTCTCCCTCCAACTACAGGCTTTCCAGTCTGAGTGTGGTGTTTTCTGGAGAATTGTTCGGGACAACTACCCTTTCTTTCCTTCTTCCTTTCCCCATTAAGTGTGTATTTTTCCTTCTTCTTAAAAAAAAAAAAACAGAAAAGAGGAGCATTGGGTTTGTAACCGCTGTGTGTTAAGGTGAAGGCTGGCTGGGGAGAAGCATCAGAGAGAAGATGCAGGGGACTGGGGCTGAATCATGTAAATCACAAGGCCCTGAACTTACCTGAGTAGCCACTGGTTTCAGTCCAATGCCCAGTGGCCTCCCGTGGGAAGCTGGGAGATGAAGGCACAGCGAGGCTTTGTGCTTCCTTTCCTGATGATATTTACTTTCACCTCAAGTGAGAAGATCCATGTATCACTCTCACTCAGAGAAGCTGGTCTCTGGTTGCTCTGCCCAAAGTGAGTGTGGCTTGGGGAAGATATCCCAGTCCTCTTCAGAAAGCAGAAGGAATACAGAACACCTATATTCCATCTGCCCCAGGAACAGGAAAAGGAATACCTGCCCCAGAGCACTTTTTGGGCAACACCATTGCAACGTGCCCATGACTCTAATTGTGGGCAGATGTGTCTTGACTGTAGAGTCAGCACAGCTACTTTGTCTGAAATTGGGTGAAAGGCAGATACTCTGGCAGAGTTGATGAGGTTGTATCCAGGGAAGTGAGAAAGGCCAGTTGGGTCCTGTTAGATTCAGCTGGATCTTGAGTCTGTTCCATGAAGACCCCATCTAGCAACGTCTACCCAATGGATCCAGCTGGAGTGAGTGAGCACAGGAAAGAGAAAACAAGGCCTTTCTTTTTTTAAGATTTATTTATTTATTTGAAAGTCAGAGTTACACAGAGAGAGAAGGAGAGGCAGAGAGAGAGAGAGTCTTCCATCTGCTGGCCCACTCCTCAACTGGCCACAATGGCCAGAGCTGCATGAATCTGAGGCCAGGAGGCAGGAGCCAGATGCTTCTTCTGGGCCTCCATCCTCCACTGGATTGGAAGTGGAGCAGCCAGGTCGCGAGTCAGCATATGCCACAGTGCTAGCTCCAAAACAGGGCCTTTCTTTAAGCTGGAAGTCATGACTGTCCATACAAACTGGCTGGCAATGGCCCTGGGTGTTTGGGCCGCAATTTCTCTGCACATGGCCTCATAGTGACCCCAACCCACCAATACTCCAGAGGTGGGAAAACTCATTGTGGACCCAAGCCCAATGCCTTCTGGGGATTAGGGAAAGAAAGAAACAACCCTGGAAGCAAGGCACAAGGTGCTGAGAATTCCATGAGATTCTCTAGTACCCACTTCCTGTGTGCTGTGTCCAACATCCGCAAGTATTCTTATTGCCTTTTAGCCTCCTTTAGGTTTTCCCATTGCTTTTTCTTTCCTTCTCCCTCTCTTTCCAAAGGATGGCCTCCTTCTCTTCCCTTTTTTCTTTCTTCCTCTTCCTTTTCCTCTTGGCATCATCGTCCCCTTTTTGCTGACCCTCCCCCTGCTGCTGCAGTTCTGTAAACAGTGGTGGACAAGACTATATCCCACTGAGAGGAACTGCACCCTAGTGCAGGAGACAGGGGAGGAAACAAATCCATCCTCATGAAATAGTGTGATATGTCATGCCCAAACATGTGGAAGTACAATTCCTAGTGTCTTGCTTGAGATTCAGCCAGTATGGATGGAGTACAGAGGTGTGGCGGTAAGACAAGGGCTGATGCCTTCCAATCCTGTAAGGCTGTGCCTTGGTGGAGCATCTTGGCTTGGCTCTTGTAGGCCATGGGGATTCTTGGAAGGCTTTCAGAAAGAAGAGGAAAAGACAGCCTTCCTCCTTTGACTTCTTGTGATCTGCTCATTCTCTGTACCAACTTCTTCCTTCTTAGTCCATTCTCTGCTGCTAAAATAGAATACCCAAGAGCAGGCCATTTATAAACAACAGTAGTTTATTTGGTTCATGGTTCTGCAGGCTGGGGAAGTCCACAAGCATGGCATCTGCTTCTGGTGAGGGCCTTCCAGCTGTGTTCCCAAGGTGGAAGGGCAAGCAGGTACGTGGGATGTCGAGAGCATGATGGATGAATGCCCTCCTTTTCTAACTAACCCACTTTCGCAATGACTAACCCAACCCAGAAAACATGGCCTTAGTCTATCCATGAAGATAGTGTTCACAGAAACACTGTTGCATTTGAAGTTGAAGGAACACATTCAGAGCTTCTCTTGTTTTCTTCTGACTTTCCTTCTCTTTTTCCTCTCCTCTTTTCTCTGTGCCTCCTCTCACCTCTGCCACTGCTAAGTCCCAGATGTGCTGTCCCAGCCAACCTCACCCAGGAATTTGGGTATCTATATGCACAGACCCAGTTTTGGGGGTAACAACATTCTTGGTACAGGCAGCAGATGCCTCTCTCTGCCCCCAGTCTCCTCTATCTTTTTGTATGTCTCATTGTTCTCTCCTTGTTTTCCCCAGTTCCCCTGCGGTTGCCTCTTGTTCTGAGAAGAACAGAGACCCACAGTCACCTGCACAGTGGTGGGGACACAGAGGCAGAGTTAGGGTATACCCTTTAGACTTTCAGATTGGCTGTTTAAGAACCCCTCTCTCTGGTGATCTTAGTCCTTAAAGATAACCTTATTGATAATATTAGTAGAGTTCTTCATACCCCATCCACACCAGTACTAATACTGATACCAATTACCAACATCAGAACTAAGAGAATGCTTTGTGTAGTAGATATTTTCAGTGCAAAAATGTCCCATTCACTGGCAATATTTCAGTTAAAATTCACAACCAAATCACCAATGTTAGCAGAACTCGTACTCTGTCCAGTGCATCTAGTGCTTCATATCCATGCAGCTCCTTCAATACTGACAAAACCTTATGAGATATGCATTTATGATTTTCATTACATAATGAGAAAACTGAGACTCAAAAAGACCAGGTAACTTAACCAAAAATACATAGTCAGTAAAGGAAGAACTTGGTTTTTCTTTTATAATTTTTGAGAGAGAGAGAGAGAGACAAAGAGAACTCCCATTCATTGGTTCATTCCCCAAATGCTTGCAACAACTGGAGTTAGAGAGTTAGAGTGGCGCCAAAGCTAGAAGCTGGGAGCTCAATCCAGGTCTCCATATCAGGGGTAGGGACTCAGTTATTTGAGCTGTCACCACTGCCTCCCAGTGTTTGTGTTAGTATAAAGCTGGAGTCAAGAGCCAGAGCCAGAGGCAGTCACCTCAATATGGGATGTGGTGTCTTAACTGCTAGGCTAAACTCCTGACCCAGGAAAGGCTTGGTTTCAGATCAAGTCTTCTGACTTCAAGTGCAGGGTTTTCCTTAACACCTCTATGAAAATAGGTATTGTCACTGTTAACATCTCACAGATGATAGAAACTACATTCTTGAAGAACTCTCTGATGTTACAGACAAAGCGGGTCCAAGGAACTCTCCAGCGGCAATCATAAAGCTAACACCCAAAATAATGTCCCTGAACAACATCATGGTTTTTTCTTCTCTTGCTGATTGAATGGTCTTCTGCTCCTCCTTCTGACCATCCCATATCAATGCCAAGGGACTGGCAGGCCTGGGGGTGGGGATAGTCAAGGTCATTGGGTAGTGTGGTGGGGAAGGGGCCTTGGGGTCCATCTGTCACTGTGACAGCCCCATATGTCTCTTGATCAGAAGGCTCTCGCCTCCCCCCGAGCAGCTCATTATTCCTCCTGATGTTGTTGCCTGAGGAGCTGGAGCGGCGTCTCTCATGCTGCTGACTGACGATCTGGTAGAGCAGCGGTTTCCAAGTGCAGCCCCTGGCCAGCGAAGCGCCTGGCAGCTGGGGGAGGCAGGGGCTGTGGACTGGCCAGTTGTTGTTCTGAGACTGGGACTGATCCATTCCCTACGTGGGTACAGCTGGAGGGGTGGGCTGCCTGCCTGGCCAGCCGTGTTGGGAGGACTTGTTCTGAACACTCTGCTTGTGAGTTTCCAGGTGTGTGAGGTTAAGCCTGGCACCACTGCTGGGGAGGACCAGCACAGACAGAATGCAGTTCTGGGCTGGGACCAACACTACCACATGCTGTGGGAACAGAAAGTGGTTCAAAACACACACCCTGACATCAGGAGCTTAGAATTGATGCAGGACCGGAGAAGGGAGATACAGGAGGATGAATTGCATGCATTGCTCAAAACTGTGCACAGTGGTCAGGAAGAATAAAGGAACATTTACTTAAAGAAGACTGATGTTCTCCTGACAGGATGGTATAACCAGGAGACGAGGTGTTATGGTTAAAACACAGCTTCTAGCATGAGACCTGGCTGAGTGACTTGGGAAAGTTGAGTGGCATCTCTGGACTTCATGTCCTTCTCTGTAAGATGGAGGTGGTAACACCTGCCTCAAAGGCTTGTTGGGAGAGTGCAATGAGATGTCACAAACCAAGCATGTAATCCTGTGCCTGGCACATTGCAAGATTTAGGGAGTGGCCCATCACTGCTATGGGTGTGGGCTGAGAGGAACCTGTTCACATTCCAGCTCTGGCTTCACTCCATGGGTCACCTTGGGCAAGTGATGGGCCTTCTCTAGTCCCATCTGTAAGATGGGCTGTTTGCACCAATCTAAGGAAGTTGTTGAAAGCACCATGTAAATTGCTGGCACAAAGTAGGAGTTCAGTAAAAGTCAGCCAACAGTAGACGTTGGCAGAGGTAAGAGATTAACCTCGGTCCTGACAGGAAATGAAATACTGTTGGATTTTAATGCCCTTCTGGAAATTAATTTCTTTTTACTTATTCATAGCTATTACTTTAATGAAAATGAAATGTCTTACTTAAAGGCAAATGATTAGTTCTACTAATAGAAAGGTGAAAAGAATCTTCATCTATGAACTTTCTATTGTTCTTCCTGGCTAAGACATTGGGGGGAGTCGCACGTTGCCAGAAAGCTGAGTGTGCTCCCCAGAGGATTTTCTTGTCACCGCCTTCTAAACAGATCTCCTGTTGTCACAGCCCTGAGTTAGGGCTTGGGGAGAGAACCTCTGTCCTGCATCACCCTACCCTCTTAGGGCATTAGCCATGGACAATGCTTTCATCTTGCCAGAGGCATTTGCAAATTTAAAATAGGACTTTATTGTTCCTACTCCAGTTCTCCTCTCCTTTAATCCATTCTCCATACTGCAAAGTGATCTTTTAAAAACACAAACCTCATCACTTCTCATCCCAGCTTTAAAGTCCTTAATGACTTCCCATTGCTGTTAGGATAATGTCCATGTTCCTTATCAAGGTCAACAGGGTCTAATGTATGATGCCCACCTAAGCCTGCAGCCCCATCTCCTTCCTTGCATGACCACCCAACCCCTTCCCCACCTTGATCATTACTTCCCTTCCTGGAATATCCCAGGGTCATTGCAACTTCAGGAGTTTCTATATAGAGTTCTGTTTGACCAAAATTCTTGCCACTTAGCTAAGCCCTATTTATCCCTCAAATCTCAGCTGTAAATATAATTCTTTGAGGAGGCATTCCTGACTTCCCTATATTGACTTTTGGCTTCTATAGCATTAAGGCCCTGACCTCTTATGTGAAAATCCTCTCTCTCTCTCTCTCTCTCTCTCTCTCTCTCTCTCTCTCTCTTTCTCCCTCAGCATTGTGGACCATGTGGTAGTCTCAGAGTGATGCCTTCAGTGTACCCCTTCTTATAGCCATGCCCTTTGCAATGTGTCTTTATAGTTACTCACATCGAGAGATGGAGTCTGTTCTTCTCCTCCTTGGTTTTGAGCTGACTCTGAGCTTGTTTTGGCTAATAGAATGCAGCAGAAGAGATGTGTTAGTTCTGAGCCAAGACCTTGGGAGACTTTGCACATTTCCATTAGTTATCCAGGAAGCCTACCAGGTTTCCAAGTAAACAACCATGGATTGACCTGCCAGGAGAGAGACCAGATTTTCCAGTCCCCTTTGCTATCCCAGACAACACCCATCAAATCCCAAGAATCAAAGCTTCCTGAACAGCAGCATGTCACTGCAGATACATGAATGAACTCAACAAAGACCAGAAGAATCATCCAGCTGAGCCCAGTCCCAAGTGCCAACTCACAGTGGTTACTACTTTAAGCTAAAGAGCTTTGCAATAGTTTTTCAAATAGCCTAAACTAACTGACCTAAGCCTTTTGTAGAATAAGATAAAATAAATATATTAGCAGGTAGATACATAATAATGTAAGATAGTGTTTGCTGAGTCTGCCAAGAATGGATAGATAGCCATGAAAGTACAAAGGGATGAAGGATCGCTGAGAACAGGAGTTATACACAGAGGAGGTGATGAATTCATGTACTTATTTTTATTGTAGGTTTCCTGAGTTCATGGACTATGTCTCAGAATTATTTGTTATTTTCTGCAATACCTAGCACGTTGTAAACTACAGTATACAATTCAAAAAGTACCGGTTGGGTGATTTTTTAAAAGGATGGAAACTGTACTTATCTTGTTCATTTTTATTTTTCCCAACACATGAACAGTGCCTGGGACATAGAAGGCACTCAGTAAATAATATTTATGGATAAATAAATGAGTGTCTGACTTTGTGAATAAAACATAAATAGGAGCAAGCATCTTTCCTGGTGATGTCAGGCAGCATTTATGGTTATGAGAGGAGAGGAGAAAAGGGCAGAAACGTGGATGGTGGTAGGAAAACAGCCCCCTAGACTGTTCCCCCTAGACAATTCCTCCAAACCCTCCTGGTAGCACAATTATTTATCACTGTGCTCTTACACAATGTTCTCTTTTTCCTTTGCTTATTCCCTTTCTTTTGATTCCCTGTTCCTTCTGTCTCCTCAACCCTTTCTGAATTAGCATCTTCAAATAGTGGTGACCACCTACAAAGTTAGGGCTCTGGGTTGTGGGGGGCAGGGGAGAAGGGGATTGGCACAAACAGGGCATCTCTGGAAGGTGCAGAGTAATAGTAGGTTCTCAATTCATTTTCTCTTTCCCCTTCCTAAAAAGTCCAATAATAATTTGGAAAGTATGAGAGGAAAACAGAAATGCAAGAGAAAATGTGTGCAATCCATGATACTACATCTGGTCTATCCTTGCAAATCTGAAATTATCACTTAAGAGCAATCTCTGTGGTGCCAGTACACTGTGTATGTGTGCAACCATCCAGAGTCTTGATAACTGGTGGCCTGAGCCAGCCCTCAGATCACAATATGGCACTTTTTTTTAAGATTATTTATTTGAAAGGCAGTGTTACAGAGAGAGGTAGAGACAGAGAGAGAGAGGTCTTCCATCCACTGGTTCATTCCCCAGATGGCCACAACGGCCAGAGCTGCGCCGATCCGAAGTCAGGAGCTTCTTCTGGATCTCCCACATGAGCGCAGGGACCCAAGGGCATGGGCTATCTTCTCCTGCTTTCCCAGGCCATAGCAGAGAGCTGGATCAGAAGTGGAGCAGCTGGGACTTGAACTGGTGCCCATATGGGATGTCGGCACTTCAGGCCAGGGCTTTAACCCACTGCGCCACAGTGCCGACCCCCAATGTGGTACTTTTTGAAAGTAACAGCCTCACTCTGTCTTCCAGGCACACAGCCCTTGCACATGCACGATTTGCACTTGTCCTTTCACCTGTTGGATGTGTTTCAACTCCTTGGATCAAGGCTACTCCCTCTCACCCAAATCAGCCTATTCCTTTTCTTTAAACTTCCTAGCTCTCCTTGCCCTGCAATGTCTAGCTTATATTATAAGTTATTCATTTGATATTTATCGTAAATAATTCCATGACTTTTCTTGTTTGAATCATCACAATAACTAAGCTCCTAGAAGGAAAAGTACAAACTTTTCTTTGATGGCACATAGCACCAAGGACAGAACCTGACATACCGGGGCTCCAAGTAGATTTACTGAATGAGAACATGAGTGCAAGTCTCCCTGGGAATGGCTGGTTTGCTCTGAACAAACCCTGTGTCACTAAGGACAGTTACCATGTGCAACTTTCTGGCCTCAGCACTTTACATGGCCTATGTAATTTAGTCCTCATGATAGCTCCATAAGGTAGATACTATCATTATCTCCACAGCTGCTAAATGAGGGTACATTTAATTCCAGCCACTCAGGCTCTGAAGTAGGAGCTCTTAATTTCCCGGAAACATGAAAACTGTTGCAACAAATGGGCCACCCCAATTGAGGAAACAGCATTTCAGGTCACTCGGATACTAGCTGTTTTTGATTATCTCATGTGCATTCATTTTGTTTACTCCCAAAGACCATAATAATTATTACATAAAGTAATTATGATTTATTATTATGCATCCAGCCCTATGCTGAAAACTCTATGTTCAATACATCATCTTATCTGCCCAACATCCCTAAGCATAGGTACTATTGCTGTTATTCCTGTTTTACAGATGGGAAGCTGAAGCTCAGAGGAACGAAGCAACTACCAGAGTCATGGAGTCCGTGAGTTTAAAGCTTCTATCAAAACCTCAGTCTTTCCTACACTAAAGTACGTCTTTGGGGTGGGTATTTGGCATCATGTATAAGCCACCACTGAAGACACCATAACCCCAGGTTGGCGTGCCTGGGTTTACTTCTGGGTCCACTTCTGATTCCAGGTTCCTGCTAATGCACACTGTGGGAGGCAGTAGTGATGGCTCAAGTAGTTGGGTATATCCAGCTTGAGTTCCTGGCTCCTATCTTTGGCTCCCATCAGGGGCCATTGCTGAACTTTGGGTAGTCAACCAGTGGGTGGGTTAGAGTTCTTTCTAGGTCCTCTGTCTCTCTCTATGTGTCTCTTTGCCTCTTAAAAATGTATCCTCTTAAGATCTTTGACAGATTTCAAATTCCAGCTTGAACAAGGATCTGCTGAGGAGCTAGTGAAATGAGAATTCCCTAGACCCCAGCCTCCGGGATTCTCTAGTAGACAGTGGTGTCTAGAATCTGCCTTTCTAATAGAATACCTATTATTTAATTATTTAATAGGATAGCAGTAATTCTCTCTACTGCAAGTCGTGTAATGCTGATACTCCACTATACTGACCTCCCTCCCCTCTGTGAGTACCTAAAAGTCAAGTTCTCTGCAGGCTGCTCCCAGATGTTGGGCTTCGTCATGCCCTTGACATCATGGACTTGCTTCATGGCCTGCTTTCATAACCAGAATTTCAAATGTCCCTTTTCTTAATTAGAGATTCTGTCCTTATTGACCCTTTGTTTTCTTATTTTGAATGGTGTTTTTGGAAACTATAAATTTTTATTTGTTTGTTTATTTATTCCAGAGGCAGAGAAAGAGTGAGCTCTCATATACTGGTTCACTCCACAAAGGTCTATCATGGCCATGGTTTGACTGAGACAGAAGGCAGGAGCTGAGAATTCAGTCCAAGTTTCCCACGTGGTTGCATGGACTCAACTACCTAAGCCATGCCCTGCTGCCTCCTAGGGAATGCATTAGCCAAAAGCTGGACTCAAATCTAGGCACTTTGATAAGAGTTGTGATTGTCTTTGCTATTAAACCAAATGCCAGCCTTATTACTGGAAACTTAAAACCTTTTGTCCTTATCCCTGAAGGTATAACCTGATTTCGGTGCACTGTGCCATGCTGCCTCCTCCCTGGACTACGCTGTCCCCAATCCCCCCTCGTAAGCAGCCAGCCAAGTCCAAAGCATTTTTAAACATTCAGACCCACAAAGCAATCATGTAGGCCTTGGCAATATCTGAACTTCTTCCCTGAAAGAATTACTCCTTGGTTCTGAGAAGGATATTAGTGGCGCATTGGCATAGTAGCCCTATCATTTCCTTTTGTTCTTCACTAGAAATTAGAAAGGTTATTTGCAAGACTTCTATTCTATAGAAAAGCCTATCTCTTCACTAATTCAATGAATTCAAGCAAGAGTTTTACTGCCTTTCTTGCCCCAAGGGACATCGTCATCGAATTTTGGAAAAGTCCTGTACGCTCCATCACAAGGCTGCTTTCCACATCCTTGTCTGTGTATCCTCCTGGGACCAGTGAGCTGGGTGGCTCATTCCCTAGGGGGAATTTATGAATGTCTCTTTCAATATTAATGTGATGCCCGGCAGATGCAATGTTGAGCAGTGTGGATTTGTTACGTGGTATAGGATGGGGCACGACTTCCGTGAATAGCAGGTACGAGGTGCAGCAGGAAGTCAAGCTGGCACCAAGGGGGAGCATGTGTTTGCTAGAATGTGTGAGACCTCTGCCCTTCTGGAGAAAGCAGTCTTCATAGCAATAATTCTACTCAAGCAGTGAGAGTGCCCAACTTTGGACACGTTTATAGAGATGGTTAAGATCTGTTTGCACTGTACTGGTAACTGCAAAATAGTTTGTGGTGACAGGGTTAGTGTTGTCTCTAGCAATTCCATTTCTTTAAACAGGCCTATGCACACTGGACCCCCGTATGAGAACCAGCAGTGGAGAACTACCAGGCCAGGCTCATAGTTATGACCGTTCATGTATCCTTTCAGAAATATCTATTTCCTATCTATAGGCACTGTGCTGGAAAGGAAGGCAAAAGATGTGAGTAAACCAGAAATCCTACCCTTAAAGAACTTGGAGTTTGGTGCTGAGGGGTGGTAGGGGGCAGAAAAGTTACAATGAATTGTATTAAATTCTGTTCTAAAAACGTGTGTAGTGTGCAGTGAATAGTGGTATTCTGTTCTAAAAACGTGTGTGGTGTGCAGTGAATAGTGGTATTCTGTTCTAAAAACGTGTGTGGTGTGCAGTGAATAGTGGTATTCTGTTCTAAAAACGTGTGTGGTGTGCAGTGAATAGTGGTATTCTGTTCTAAAAACGTGTGTGGTGTGCAGTGAATAGTGGTATTCTGTTCTAAAAACGTGTGTGGTGTGCAGTGAATAGTGGTATTCTGTTCTAAAAACGTGTGTGGTGTGCAGTGAATAGTGGTATTCTGTTCTAAAAACGTGTGTGGTGTGCAGTGAATAGTGGTATTCTGTTCTAAAAACGTGTGTGGTGTGCAGTGAATAGTGGTATTCTGTTCTAAAAACGTGTGTGGTGTGCAGTGAATAGTGGTATTCTGTTCTAAAAACGTGTGTGGTGTGCAGTGAATAGTGGTATTCTGTTCTAAAAACGTGTGTGGTGTGCAGTGAATAGTGGTATTCTGTTCTAAAAACGTGTGTGGTGTGCAGTGAATAGTGGTATTCTGTTCTAAAAACGTGTGTGGTGTGCAGTGAATAGTGGTATTCTGTTCTAAAAACGTGTGTGGTGTGCAGTGAATAGTGGCAAAGAAGAGGTCTCAGTCCAAATGGAAAGTGGCAGGAGTAGAGAGGAAGCCAGGGAATTTTTTTTTAAATAAGGAACACAGGAAGTGAGCAACCAGAAGCCACTGGGTCTTTGGCAAGAAGGGGGTGGGCAGATACACTAGGAGGCAGAGGAGGGATGAATGGCTTCAACTTCTCCAATTGTCAGTCAATACTTGCCAGTTGTCCAGGTTTTACCACCTGTCAACTAAAACTTAATTGAGAGAAATCTCTCATCAAGAGGTTAATTGTGACACACATTCCTATATCCGGGGGGAGAAATCCATCACCCGGGCAGACTGCTTCTTTTTTGGCATCTGGAACAATTCTGTCTGTTAGCCAAATGTAGATATTTGCAATCGAGTTATTTCCAGTCCCCAGGTTCTTCCCGAGTGCTTTGTCTTTCCGTGAATAGCCTCTGTCTATATTTAAAACCTCTTGACATTCTTTCCCCCATGGACTGAGGTTGTCTCTGTCTCCCTGGGTCCCCGATTTTCCTGGCACCCCAATCCTGAATTGAAGGCATTCTCAAGGACGAAGTCTCTATTCCTGCTTGTGAATAGATTTCTCAACCCAGAACATAGGAAATTCACCAGCAACATGCATGACGTCACAGGCCTGCAGTTGCCACCTGCTAGCTCTGTATTTTTCCAATGTGAGCAGGACACCGAGGGGCCTCCTCCTTCTCTTGTTTCCCCACTGTGATCACTGCCCCAGACTCTGCGTGGGGATTTCTCCAACCTGAGTCCTTCCTCAGTGGGCCCTCCTCCCCACCCAGCCCCTCCCAGCCCCACCCCTCCCTGACCCTGCTTCCTTCTGCTCCCCTTCCGTTCTCAGGGCAGGGTGTGCGCACGAGGTCCTCGACTTTGGAAATCCTACAGGGAAGGGGCCAGGCTGCTGAGGCCTGAAGGAAGTGTGGGCAGAGCTGGCTTCTATATGGCTCCAAACGTCACATGTCACATGGGTCTTCATTCCATCTTCATTCCATTCTTTAGAAGAGCGAAAGGGTAAATGAATCAATGAAGTGCTCATTGGGAAATGGGTCCTCAAGGTACCAACACATTACAGGGAAAATATAAAAAACAGGGTCAGATTTGGTATCTTCTAGAGCTGCTCAAGCAAGACCTTCTATATGTCCTCAGGATGATGGCAGGCGATTGCTCTTGTTCTGGGAGGCAGTACTTTTCTGGTCATTAGGATGTGAAATGTGCCTAGAGCTCAGGAGGAAGTAAGACCCAGGGAAATCCTGCAGAGCAGCTGCAGGCAGCCTGAGAGCAGGGACTGTGCATGGAGGCCGATGTCACTGAAAAATGAAGTTGTTAAGTGCAGTCTAGGTCGTATGTGACTTTAGGGCATCCGAGAATCCAGGAGTCTTTTCACTGAAGCCACGGGTAGTGTTGACAGTCTCAAGCTGTGGGGACTCCTAAGTAGGTCATGCTGGGTCAGCAAGTTAGAATAGTATCTGGGGAGGAGCACGAGCTATGGAGTCAGACAAGCCAGGGCTCCCATCCAGTTCTGCACCTGCTGGCTGTGAAACCTCCCCAGACCAGTTACTCAGCTCCTCAGAACGCACAGTTCTCTTACATAAAAATGGGAGCATTTATGTGATATTGCATGCGAAGCCCTGGGCGCAACACCTGGACACACCTGACTAACCAGGAGCACCTGATCCTGCTTCACAGGTTGGAGCCAGGTGAAACATCAGAACGCTGGACTCCAACAACTGGAATTGACTTGAGTTTCACTTGATGCCAACACACTAACTAAGTAACTACTGTGCATTAGAACTGCTAGCACCAGGGACAAAGACCAAAGGGCATGGGTTCTTCTCTTGGGATGGGGGAAAGATGCAGGCAGAGAGCAGCAATGCCACTGGAGACCCCTGTAGGAGGGTTGGGGACAGTGAGCTGGGAGCATGGGCACTGAGGAGGTGGTCAAGGAAGGCACCATGGGGAAGGTAACAACTGGGCTGGAACCCCCAAGGAATAGCTGTGAATGAAGGGTCACCCCAATTGTCTGCCATGCAAATGCAGAACAGCAAGTGGACCCCAGCAATGGGGTCAGGGTAGTGATGTCCAGTCTTACCGCTCCAGGAAAGAGTGCCATCTCCCTTACGGCAAGCTCACACAGTTAAGACCTCAACTTGCAGCTACTTCACACTCACCTTGTCCGTCATTAACAGGCCATTGGCAGCCCTTTCCATTGAGATAAATACAGTAGGAGAGGGTAATTAGATTGGCTAGTTTCTCAGCCAAGGGAGCTCTCCCAAGGCTCCAATCTCCCTGTGATCTTTGCATCCACATTGTTTAGAAGTGAGGTGAAGGGGCACTTAGAACCAAGGGTAGGAAGTGGAGGGGATAGGAGTGACAGTACCAAAAAGTCTGACCAAGATGAGTAACTTTCCTCCCCACCCGCACTGGCAGCAGTCCACCTATTGACCAGTTTTCTCAACACTTTTATACAATTTCTGTTTAAAGGTTAATGAGCAGGTTGGCCTGCGCCGTGGCTCAATAGGCTAATTCTCCGCCTCGGCGCTGGCACACAGGGTTCTAGTCCCGGTTGGGGCACCGGATTCTGTCCCAGTTGGTCCTCTTCCAGGCCAGCTCTCTGCTATGGCCCGGGAAGGCAGTGGAGGATGGCCCAAGTCCTTGGGCCCTGCACCCTCATGGGAGACCAGGAGAAGCACCTGGCTCCTGGCTTTGGATCAGCGCGGTGCACCAGCCGCAGCGGCCATTGGAGGGTGAACCAACGGTAAAAGGAAGACCTTTCTCCCTGTCTCTTTCTCTCTCACTGTCCACTCTGCCTGTCAAAAAAAAAAAAAAAAAAAGAAAGGTTAATGAGCAGGGCCGGCGCCACGGTAGGCTAATCCTCCACCTGCGGTGCCGGCACCCTGGGTTCTAGTCCCAGTCAGGGCGCCGGATTCTGTCCCGGTTGCTCCTCTTCCAGTCCAGCTCTCTGCTGTGGCCCAGGAGTGCAGTGGAGGATGGCCCAAATGCTTGGGCCCTGCACCCCATGGGAGACCAGGAGAAGCACCTGGCTCCTGGCTTCGGATCAGCGCGGTGCACCAGCCGCAGCGGCCATTGGAGGGTGAACCAACGGTAAAAGGAAGACCTTTCTCCCTGTCTCTTTCTCTCTCACTGTCCACTCTGCCTGTCAAAAAAAAAAAAAAAAAGAAAGGTTAATGAGCAGGGCCGGCGCCACGGTAGGCTAATCCTCCACCTGCGGTGCCGGCACCCTGGGTTCTAGTCCCAGTCAGGGCGCCGGATTCTGTCCCGGTTGCTCCTCTTCCAGTCCAGCTCTCTGCTGTGGCCCAGGAGTGCAGTGGAGGATGGCCCAAATGCTTGGGCCCTGCACCCCATGGGAGACCAGGAGAAGCACCTGGCTCCTGGCTTCGGATCAGCACAGCACACAGGCCGTAGCAGCCACTAAGGAGGTGAACCAATGGGAAAAGGAAGACCTTTCTCTTTGTCTCTCTCTCTCACTGTCTAACTCTACCTGTCAAAAAAATAAATAAAAGGGAAAAAAAAAGGTTAATGAGCACACAGGAAGCATCACTTTGATTCCTCCAGGGCAGCCCAAAGTGTGTGGTCAGGTCACTTCTCTTTCTCTGGGTCTTGGTTTCTTCATCTTTAGGAAATTGGGGTGACAGCAATCCCTTTGGATTGATCCAGCTCTGAAGCCCATACAAGCACAGATTCCCAAAGGGAGGGAGAAAGGGGAGAAGAAAAAGGATGATAGTTCAGCAGAATTTGGCCACTAGGGGAGCCACTGAGCAGCTCCGCCTCCCACACAGGCTGAGCTCCATTCTCCTGCAGGAGTCCTGTTTCCAGTTTTGCACAAGGCACGCTGCAGCACAGAGGCAGCCCTGGGGAGCAGTAGCTGTTTCTCAGGATTGCAGGATTCCTGTGACACATCTGACCCTTCTTACTCTCATCGATGTCCCTAGCTCTTTGTTGGGCTTGCAGTCTTGGCTCAATATGAGGACACTTTAAAACATTCATGGAAAAATGCAATGGAAAGAAGTGTGCGTTAGCTTGTTAGCATTTGCCTTCAGCTATATCCATGCTTCCTAAGTTCCAGCAGGTCAGGCTCCAGCGCTGTGGCAGCTGTTGAGTGGCTGACAAATCTATTCAGGAGGTGAGATGCAAAAGACAGCATGGGTCAGTCTGTCTGAGTAGCTTGAGTTTGAGCATCAGCTTAGGGAAAGAAAGTCTCTTTCCTGAGCTGGAAAAGGGAGGGGTCCCCTACGCCAAGTGGAGAAAGCCAAAGCTCTTTACTGGGAAACCTGAATTCTGGTCTTTATCTGCATCCAAGATAACAACTCTGTACCAAAAGCAATGATGACCAGGGAGCCTCTCATTTGGAAAGTCCCTAACCTCGGTAATACTCAAGTAGCTTTTGCTAGAATTCTCCATAAAATATACACTGGTTTATGTTCTTGCAATGCAGCCAGGCATAGTAAAAAGAGCATGGAACCTGAAGAGATAAATTTAGCTTCTGAATCTGTTACTTCTTAACTCAGAATCTCTTTCCTTATCTATCCAATGGAAATATCTGTCCACTATATTGTAAATATCTATCCATTGTAGTTATTTCAGGGATTAAAAGAAAGTGTTCAGGGCCTGCACCTTTGCATAGTAGGCTAAACCTCTGCCTGAGGTGCAGGCAGCCCATATGAGCTCTGGTTTGAGTTCCTGCTGCTCCTCTCCTGATCCAGCTCTCTGCTGTGGCCTGGGAAAGCACTAGAGGATGGCCCAAGTGGTTGGGCCCCTGCACCCATGTGGGAGACCCAGAAGAAGCTCCTGGCTCCTGGCTTCAGATAGGCTCAGCCCACAGGTTGTGGCCATTTAAGGAGTGAACCAGCAGATGGAAGACCTTTCTCTCTGTCTCTCCTCTCTCTGTAACTCTACCTTTCAAATAAATAAATAAAATCTTTAAAGACCCAGGTCCTTTAAAAAAATAGAGGGTGTTCATTCATTAATTCAACAAATATTTATTAAGCACTGCATTTATTAATCGGGATAGATAACTCTTACTGCCTTGTTAGGTCAACTTGTCAATCTCAGTACAGTGTAACAAAAGTTTGAAAAGGTTGATGGAGGTTGTTCAGGGTCCACCTCCACCCAGTGATCCAGAGACATGGGCTCCCTCCATCACACGATGGTCTTCCCTCATCACATACTTGCCAAGGTTGCTTTGGCAAAGGAAGAGAGAGATGGGAGAGGTGTTCTGTCTCTTTTGTGCTTGGAGCATGGAGCAGAAGAAACACATTACTCTATTCATGTCCCTGTTGGCGAAAACTTAGTCACATGCTTCCAAGTTAGTGCCAAGGGAGGTTGGGAAGTGTCTCCATGTCGTAGCGCATGATGAGGAAGTAGTGTGGAGCCCCAGTGGCACTGTCTGTGCCACAAGCATCTCACACGTGTCCTAGTCGGGGGGAGGAGAGCACAGAGAGAAATTAGACAAAGTTGCTGTCTTTAGGGGGCACACAGTCCAGAGATGAACGCACAAGCACCATTAGCTCTTAAGATAATTCAACTCCCTTTCTAATGCTCCCATGTTGCCACTGTTTCCTGTTACAAGTCATTAATCACACCCTAAATATTCTGTTGTTAAAACTTTATTCCATGCCTCTTGGTTCCAGGGAGCCGTCCCTGTCTCCCGGCGAAGATGGTGAGTTCCTGGGCACTGTCTTGGACACCTATCCAAGTCCCCCATGCAGCCTCACGTGGAGCCAACACGGAGCAGAGCTCCTTTCATCCACGTACTTGTTGAATTTGAGGTCCGCACTGCTATCCTTTTGTTGCTCTCCTCCCATTATATTTCTCTTCTCCCTTTGCTCACAGCTTCGTCAAAGCCCCTACCTTCCCCAAACAGACTGCCATGGGCGAAAAAGGAGGCACCTGCTTCTCAGCCCAGCCCACTCCTCCGACATCTCAGGCCTAGCTATCAATTATCCCAGGTCAGAGACAGGTGAATCACGACTGTCCTTTCTCTCTCCTTCTCTGCTCGCTGGACTCTTTCTCTTGGGACTAGGCAAGAGCTCGCCCTGCTGAGAACTTTCTGGGCTCCTGGGAAAACAAGGCTGTCCACAGAGTTGACCGGCAGGGACACTAGAAGCTTAAAGTAAACAAGTCAAAGGGTGACAGTCACTCCAGGGAATAGCTTGAGTCTCTCCGCCACTCTGTGGCCTCAGACACCCCTCCTCCAGCCCTCTCGTCCCAGCAGGTAGTGCCCAGCAGCTGGTCATGCTTCGCTCCTCCCTGACAGAGCCTGGTCCCAGCCAGGGCTCAATGCTCTGATCTTCCCAGCAGCCAGGTCCTGCCATGTTGGGGAACAATAACGGATTCAGCCTCTCATGTTCATCATTACCCTGCACCTTTAATCAGGAGTGTTATCCACAGCTCCTGCCCAGGCCTCATTTAGATTTCTTGTTTGTAGCAATAATACCCTTTTAATATGCTAAATGAGCGAGCAAATGAGCCTTCCTCCACTTGCGAGGTTTTTAAAAACATCCCTTCTTTAGTGGATGAAGGTCATTCTTTTGGCAGATTAATACTTAACCAGGAGGCCCTGTTTATTGTCTGGGGTCACTTCAGCGGCTGTCACAGCATATTAAAGAGCGCAGGATTGCCCACGCCAGAACAATGCAGCTAGGTGGGAGATGCGGGAGGGGCGGCCCCTCAACCGGTTCCCTTCCCTGGCTCTCATTTAAACTCCGCAGCCGTTATTAATACTTTAATTTGTAGTGCATTAATGAATTCTAATCCCCATTATGTGTTGAGCAAATGGGCCTTCCACAGGCTCAGCCACCCGAGTGAGTGCTGGCTGCAGGTTAGGCAGAGGCACTAATGGCATTAGCCAGGGGCAGGGGGCTGGGCGCTACGGGAAAGGGGCACTGAGAGGCAGCAGGGACAGTGGCAGCCAGAGAGGAAAGTGGGCAGGGAAAGTTAGACTCCTGATGGTGTGTTCTGAGCCCCAGCCCCCTGTGCCAACTCTATCCTGAGACTTTACACCTAAGGGAACCGACGGCCTCATTCCCATTCTACATGTTTTTTAATCTAAAATGGAGATAAGAGTAGAACCAACCATGGGAGGGGGGACCATGGGCATTAAATGAGGTCATATATGTAGATGCCTAGGGACTGGCACCGCGGCTCAATAGGCTAATCCTCCAACTGCGGCACCAACACACTGGGTTCTAGTCCCAGTCAGGGTACCGGATTCTGTCCTGGTTGCCCCTCTTCCAGGCCAGCTCTCTGCTGTGGCCAGGGAGTGCAGTGGAGGATGGCCTAAGTCCTTGGGCCCTGCACCTGTATGGGAGACCAGGAGAAGCACCTGGCTCCTGGCTTTGGATCAGTGTGGTGCGCTGGCCGCAGCGGCCATTGGAGGGTGAACCAACAGTAAAGGAAGACCTTTCTCTCTTTCTCTCTGTCTCTCTCTCTCATTGTCCACTCTATCAAAAAAAATTTTTAAAAACAAAATAAAATAAAATGGATGCCTATGGCGTGCAGCGAAGACTTAGTTAATGCAAGTTGTCAGTGTGAATCCCCGCCCAGACTTTCCCCTGCCCCCTGCCCTACTTGTCTGAGCTCCAGAGGTCGGCTCCCTCCGCTGCTTGGATGACCACTTCCCCTCTGAAGGAACTTGCTCGTGAGTCCAATCTCCTGCTGGAGCAGGTTCTCTTGCAGGCAGGGACTGTGTCATTCTCATTTGTATCCCTTCCTCCCCTGCCCAGTGTTTCCTAGCAGGGCCTGTCCGAATGGCAGTCACCTTCAACACGGCTGCTCCAAACAGCTGAAGAAATTAGTCTTCTCTCTCTCTCTCTCTCTCAGGACCTCAGTCCATCTACCGGTCCCTGGGAGATGGTTTACCAAGGCTCTAAGTTCTCTTCTGGGTTTACCTAGTTCTTACCCAACCCAAGCCCTTGGCTAAGGTCCTCCTGGCCCAGGAATACTTTCTAGGTGACTCCATCCTTTCCCTCCTCCTCTGAACCCTAATTCTTGGTCCCCAGGCCACTCAGTGGAATCAGTTTAGTGGTGTCCATCTCTCAGCCCACACTAACACCATAAACTTGCAGGCAGGCATTGGGTCTGATATTTCACTTATGGGTGACTTTTACAAAACTCCCCAAAGCTGACTGCTTTAAGCATAACCTGGAAGGAAGCACCTATACCCAGGGAACTGTGCTTATTTTAAACTGCATGCAACATGAGGATGGAAACATGTATGTATGTGTGCATCTGTGTGTGCATGTTATATGCCCTTTATATGTCTCTCACCCTAACCCCACCACTGCCTGGTCCAATTTTAAAGCCATGATAATATCCAGTAGACATAAAGCTTACACTTGCTCAGGCATTGTGTTGGGCATGTTACTTATAGTATCTCATCTCATCTTCCCAGCAGAGCTAACAGATTGTTATAGGTTAGATAGAATTCAGGTCCCCAGAACTCATGGATGTTTAAACTCTGATGTCTTAACATTAATGGTTGATGGAATAAGAGTGGAGACTTGATCTAATTGTGGTAGCTAAAAGGTGGGGCTGGTGGGAGGTCTTTATGTCACTGGGGGTGTGTCGCCAAGCGGTGCTTCTCATAAGAGGGCTGATTGCTACTTCACTCCGGTTCGGTCTAGCTGCGTTCCCTCTGTGTGGCTCCTGGCTCCCCACGTGATTGCACATGCCTCTGCCATGGGTATCTGAACTATAACCTCCAGACTTCAAGCTGAAATAGACCTTGTCTTTCCCAAAGAAGCTCCTCTCAGGTTAGTGTAGCCAATGTAACAAAAAGGAGAGTAATGCAGAAAACCATCATTCCCCTTTTACAGATGGAGAAATGTAGCTGTTAACGTCTGTCACTTTGCTGCCTCACTCCGTAGTAAGTGTCCCTGAAGAGGTCTTGGCCAACGTGACTGTATTAGGAGACGGGCCTTCGCAAGGTGTGGGTCATAGGATGGAGGCCCTGAACACGATCTCTGCCTTGCGAGAAGAGGCGCAGAAAGTGTGCTTGTTGTCTTCTCTCCGCCCTGTGAAGACAGAGCAGGAGGGCAGTGGTCTGCAAACCAGGGCGAGCGCCCATCAGACCCTACAACTGACTGGGCATTGACCTGGGGCTTCCCAGACTCCAAAATTGTGAGAAGAAACAAATATTTTTCATGTAAGTCATCCAGCCTATGATATCTGTGTTAGAGCAACAATGCCAACTGACCAGGGTAAAGTTTTAGAACAAACATCTTTTTAAAATTTTTATTTATTTATTTATTTGAGAGGTAGAGTTACAGACAGAGAGAGAGGTCTTCTATCCGCTGGTTCACTCCTCAGATGGCTGCAACACCTGGAGCTGGGCCCATCCGAAGCCAGGAGCCAGGAGCTTCTTCCTGGTCTCCCTTGTGGGTGCAGGGGCCCAAGCACTTGGGCCATCTTCCACTGCTTTCCCAGGTGCATTAGCAGGGAGCTGGATTGGAAAAGGAGCAGCCGGGACTTGAACTGGCATCCATGTGAGATGCCAGCACCACAGGCAGAGGAATTAACCTTCTATGCCACAACACCGGGTCCCTAGAACAAAACTTTTTATGAGGACACTTAAAAAAATTTGTGCAAACATGAAATGAGAAGATAAAGTTTGTTTTGGTACAAAGCATTTTGAAATCTACACAGTTTTATGAAACTGATTTTCCATGAGCTCTTTGGTTCTCAGTGGAGAAGTCTATGGCTCAGAGTTTCAGGATTGTCCCCAGTCGCTGAGATGATCTGTAGCAGAGCCAAGTTCTTCCCTCCCCAGCACTCCCAGGGGGGACATGTCCTTGCGAGGCTGAGCCATGCTGCCAGTGGACCCAGGTGGAGACAGAGGCTGCTGCTGGGTCCTGGCCAGGATTGCCCTGCCCTCTGCTCTCCCAGGGAGATGACCTCTTTTTTAAAGCAATTATAGAGCCTCAGCTCAATTCAGGAAGTGAAAAGCAGAGACTGATTCCAGCCCCATTTCCGTGAGCAACCCTTGATGAGTTCTCCTGTGGTCGTGAGATTTGCGGCATGGGAGCTGATCCTGAGTGGAGGCTCTTGTGCCTTTCTCGCTACATTGGCTCTTGGTCTCCTGTGACCACAGTCCACCCCCACTGCCAAGGGCCCCTAGATAGCCCCTCCCCTAAACATCCAGCAGTACTCCCCTTCCTTCTCCCTTTTGCGTCCTAGGATCTAGGGTCTAGCTATTTGGAAAAGAAGCAAACACGCTTGATACATTCTGTTTTCCTAAAGCATTGTATAAACACCCAAACCTCCCACTCATTGGAAATGAGGAGCATCATTCTTCCACTAGAGTGAGGATTTTGGTAGACTCTGACTTGGTTTTCAGTAGCACCAGAAAAACAATTCCTTGGCCCTCAGTGTCATCAAGCCCACACAGCCCAGCTTGTCTCATTGCTTTTACTGGCAAACATGCACTAGATCTGAGATCAGTGAATCAGAACTCAAAAGAGGAGACAGTGATAGATGAGGGCTCTGCGGAGGAAATGGGCTCTCTAGTTAAGCTGCTGCCTTGCTCTTCCTTAATGCATCAGTCTGAGGTCGCACAGCTGGCCTTGGCCTCCCCACGCTTAAGGTAATCTCAGAGCCAATGGACAGACAGCCTTCCTAGGTTCTGTCTCATGTGTTTGTGTGTGTTGGGAAGGGGCTGGTGACTGTAAGATGAGTTGCATGTGTAGGGGGAGCTGTATGAATGAGTCCATATGAATAATCCACATGTAGGTGAGTGAATGTGTGTATCCATGAATGGAGGCTACTTGTGTAATTTACTATTGGGGGGTATGGGAAAATTGTGGGCATCAGACCTTGTGTTTAAGGAACGCACATGGAATGTTACGTGAGTTCTTGGATGATGTGGATGTATTTACATGTTGGAGAATTTTTGGTATGTGTATGAATGCAGTGTTGGTGTTTGTTTTAATGAGTAGGGATTATATGGGAATGGTGTATGTATGGATGAGAATGTTGTAACTGGATTATTCATTGTGCTTGTAGTTGTAGACTTGGGGTTATATGAGCTTGGGTTTAATCTGTGGGTTTTGAGTTTGTGAATATGCTTGAATAACACAGCAATGTGTGTTATGTATTCAGAGTACACCTGAACGATTTGTGTATAAATACGGGCAGATATAAATGTTTTGGCTTTGTATATACATGAAGGTGTTAATGGGATATATGTTTTATGAATGAGGGTTCAGGGACATTGATGAACAAGTGGGTAATAAGATATGTATGTGGAAAACAACCTGAGGGTTTGGCACATACCTGCAGGTCAGGGCACATGTAGTGGCATGCTGGGATTAATACAATTCTAATTAGTCCATGTGTACCAGTGATTAAATTTAGCGATCTCACAAGCTGATAGCTAAACTTGGCCACAATTAAAAATTAAATTGCATATCCTCACAATTAAATAAGTTATACAAAATATAAAGAAAATAGGGCCAGCGCTGTGGCTCACTTGGTTAATCCTCTGCCTGTGGTGCCAGCATCCCATATGGGTTCTAATCCCAGTTGCTCCTCTTCAAGTCCAGCTCTCTGCTGTGGCCCGGGAAGGCAGTGGAGGATGGCCCAAGTGCTTGGGCCCTGCACCTGCATGGGAGATCAGGAGGAAGCATCTGGCTCCTGGCTTCAGGTCGGTGCAGCGCACCAGCCATAGTGGCCATTTGAGGGGGTGAACCAACGGAAGGAAGACCTTTCTCTCTGTCTCTCTCTCTCACTAACTTTATCTGTAAAATTAAAATATATATATATAAAGAAAATAAACAATTAAAACTCATACTTCCTAGTTGTTTTACATTTTACTCTTTTTTTTTTTTTGACAGGAAGAGATAGACAGGGAGAGAAACAGACAGAGAGAAAGGTCTTCCCTCCATTGGTTCACACCCCAAATGGCTGCTGCGACCGGCGCACTGTGCTGATCCGAAGCCAGGAGCCAGGTGCTTCCTCCTGGTCTCCCATGCAGGTACAGGGCTCAAGCACTTGGGCCATCCTCCACTGCTTCCCTGGGCCACAGCAGAGAGCTGGACTGGAAGAGGAGCAACCAGGACAGAATCTGGCGCCCCAACCGGGACTAGAACCCGGGGTGCCGGCGCTGCAGGCGGAGGATTAGCCTAGTGAGCCGGGGTGCTGGCCTACATTTTACTCTTATTTAGGTCTTGAAGTGTTTTGCATTTATTGTGTCTTATAGTGGACACACCATGCAATGCTGCTCATCTCTTTCTTACTTGGAATTTGGCATCATGGGGGTGGTACTTTGAAATCGGTCACAGTAGGAGTCTTTTCACCGTGGAAATTAACACACACTGTACATCAGGGCCATTTCCCCCTGGACAACAGGCTGGTAAGCATTCAACAACACAAGGCTGCCTGTGAGTGCTTCTCTGTATGTATATGAGTAAGGGTGTTGGTTGGCTGTTTCTGCGGTGGGATTTACAAATATGTGTGTGATTTGTTGGTGGAAGTGTTCATAAATATAATAAGTGAGCTTGTATACGCTATAAGTGCATATGCAAAATAGGCCAGGGTAATTGTTCAGCTGAGATCCATGGATCTCTACCATGTCCAGGAACAGAATTCAAACAGCTCATGAACTTGAGTGTAGGAAAAATTATAGCTTTATGTTCACTAACTTTGAACTGAAAGGTGGCATTTCCTCTGCTGCTAATATAGGCAACAGCCCACAGAAGTTTAACCATGTCTATGCTTTTAACACCAATAAATATCACAAATATTTTCATGCTATTTTACAGTTCTTGCAAATGTGTCAAAACATCATTTACAATCACTACAACATAGCTTATAAATCCATCACTGGATATTACTGAAGGCTTTAGTAAGGAATCATATATATGAGCAATCCCAGTTTTTTTCAAAATAGTTTGAAAATAGAATTTCAGTACATTTATTTTCCATTTAATTCTACATGTTTTATTGTATGCATTTTAAAATAGTTTTTGGAGTGGGTCCATGGATTTCATCAGGCTGCCAAAAGGGTCCATAGCACAGGAACCTGTCACATGGATGTCATGTACAAGTGTGGTTGACAGGTTCATGAGTGGAGTGCATGTGTGCATGGTGTTGGGGGGGGAGGGGCACTACAAGTGGCTATGGGAGCATAAGGCGAATGAGATAAGCTCATGATCCTGTTCCAAAATGGGCTTCCTCTTCTCTCCCAGAGAATACCGGGGAGCCAGGGACCAAGGGCGAAGGGATGAGGGATGCTCCCTCAGGAGAGTGTTCCCAGCTGAATTCTACACCTTTTCTATCTAAGACACACTTACTCCAAAGTTCTTTTTTATACAATTTTTATTAACAGAAAATAAATTTGCTTTCTGAATCCTGGTCTGCCTAGCTGAGCATAGCTGGGTGATGTTTCTTGTGTGATTCATGCAGAACCCTGCCTGTCCCTGCAGACAGCTCCAGCTTTCCGTGGACGCAGGACTTTGGCCTCACCACTGACCATTATTTTACCTGTCTTTCTCCAGACACATGCAAATCTACCCTGACATACTGCAACTTATCCCTGTGTGTGTCAGCCAACCACACTCTGCTTTCCACTCCCTGGCCTTGCACACACCCCAGACCTTTCTCCAAATGACATCCGCTTTGTTAGATCACCTGGCCAGAGGGCCTGCCAACCTGGCTCAGCCAGGGGACAGCTTTGCCAGCAAAGGGTGGGAGGTAGGAGGAGGAGACGGTGGTCAAGGAAGAGGACTGGGACTGCATCCTGGGGCTTCCCCCTCAAAGAGTCCCCGCCCAGAGTGAGCACTCTCAGAGTCAAGAGTCCCTGCCTGACATTAAGGAAATTAATTTGTTTTTAATTAATTAATTTGAGAAGAGTAAAGAGAGAGGAAGAGGGGGAGAGTTCCCCTCCACTTGTCCACTCCCCAGATACCCACAGTAGCCTGGGCTGGATCAGACTGAAGCTGGTAGCCTAGAATTCAGTCTGAGTCTCCCACATGATGGCAGGAACCCAAGTACTTGAGCCATCACTACTGCTTCCAAGGATGGCCATTAGCAGGAAGCTGGAGTCAGGAGCAGAGCTTGGACTCAAACCCAGAATGGCATTGTAACCCCTAGGTCCAGCGCCCTCCCCAGAAATTTCCTTTCAGACATCGATAATTTGTCGTCGACCTCCACAGTTGGTGGGAGGTCAAGAGCTCCTCTTCTCTGGACTTCAATCCACCCCTTCTTCCAAAGGACAGCCCATGGACATGCCTGTGTGCCTCTGGAGAAGAGGAAGCTCTCTGCCCTTCTTAATCAGGTCTTGCAGGGCTTCCTTGAAAGCGGCTCTGAAGCCGAATCCATCCTGCCTCAGCTTAAGCCCCTTGAACAGCCCTTGGAGGAGACAGAGCAAAGCTGTGTGATCTTTGAGCAACAGGAGCCAGCAGCAGGTCTCTTCTGGTACAGCCAGGATGACCATACGTCCTGGACAGTGGCACCAGGGCATGACCCTGAGAGGTCTCTGGACCCTAAAAT